>NC_091845.1:2430192-3680192 GCF_037783145.1 Equus przewalskii
AGGGGCACAGAGGCCTTCCCAGCTGGCTCTTCTCTCAGAGCCCTTCCAGCCCTCTTTCCCAGGACTCAGGTTCAGGAAGCCCACCCAGAGCCCATGTGCTGAGCAGTGGGCACACAGAATCACCTTTGTGTCCCAGGACTTCGAGGGTGGCCCAGTGCCTCTGTTCATTGTGCATCGGCTGTGTATTGGGCCCCTCGGGCCACGCCCTGTCCTGGTCCTAGAGTGGTGTCAGAGCCTGGGCTGGGGGTGAGAGGTCCCGAACCTCCCGGTTGTTTGTGGAATGAGAGTCCTGGGGCACCCCATCTTAGCCCAAGCATTCAGTGGGACAGCACCACCCCTGCTGCGTCACCCACTTTCAGTGCCTAGTGTTGGTTTAGGAGGGTGGGTGGGCCAGGCCGGGACTGCAGGGCCACCAGCCCAGTTCCTTGGAGTGTCGCCTGGCACCGCACAGGGCAAGGCCTCCAGAGTGAGGCAGCCCATGCTCCTCACTCTGCCCGTAGCCCCTTCTGACCCAGGCAGGTTGTTCCCCTCTCAGAGCTTCAGCCCCTTTGTGCTAACAAGGGACGAATAAATCTGATTTCCAGGGAGGGAGTGCAGATCAGATCACATAATCCCTGCCCGCAGTACCTGACCTGTGATAAGGGCTCCGTAAACGGTGGCTGGGGCTGTATGTTGTTTTCCTACCTGGGGTAGCACTTGTCCAGTGAGGGCCCTACCCCCATGGCAGAGCAGTGGGAAGTTACGGCAGCCAAAGCCCCCAGTTCGTTTATGCCAGGCTGCTCCGAGGGAGGTTAACCAGCCACAAGCAAGCAGAGATTGTCTCTGCCACCAGGATTCCTCCCATTTATTGACCCTGGAAGGCACTTTGCATTTGGTCAAAAGCAAGGATTATTCATTTCCCACCTGATTGAAAACAGAGCCAAATCGTGAACTTATCCCTCAGGTGCCCCACTTGGCCTGAGCAGGTGATTAGTGAGTGGCTCTCCTGGGCAGCCAGGGAGGGAATGCACCTCTCTGCTTCCCCAGCAGGCAGATTGGGACGGGGCTTCCTGCCCAGTTTCATGAAGTGGCAGATTTCTCAGGGCTAAGTCCCTACAGCTCTAGGTGCTAGAAATACAGGCTGTTTTGTGTGGGCCGGGCCTGCCGGAGTTGGGGACACACTCCTGCAGTGTTTCTTGGGGACCAGCTTCCCCTGGGTCACTTGAGGCCCCCACAGGCAAGTGACTCCAGGGCTGGACACATGGATTCTAAGAGACAGCCAGGGTTGTTGTCTGAAGCCATATGGATCAGTGACCGGAGAGAGTGGGGTCAGCCTAGGGGCCCTGCAGCAGGGACAGCAGCCACCCTGGGAGGTGGCAGACAGGGCCCAAGGTGGAGATAATGACAGTGGCACAGACAACGGCTCTTCTGGAGGCTTCACCATGTGCCAGACAGCATGCCCTCATGTTGGCGGACCACTCGATCCACCCAGCAGCCCAGGGAGGCTGGGCCTGGCGTGCTCACATTTTGCAGAGGAGGAACCCAAACCAGCCCTGGTGCCAGGCAGCTTGCCTGAGAGCGCACGGCAGGAGGAGGAGGACTGGCTGAGCCATGCGATGGCCAGGGCCTGCGCTTGACCACCACTTACCCTGTTTTCCAAGGTCAGGGGCAGGCAGGAGGTCGTGCACTCGCCCAGCATGCGCGCTCAGCCCTCCTCTGGCTGCCTTTCTTGCACAGTGCTGGTTCTGGGTGTGCAGAATTGTGGAAGATGCAGCCCCCGCTGCGGAGTTCACAGCCCAGCGTTCCTCTCTTCAGCAGTAAGTTCATCTCTGCAGCAAGGAGCAGCGGGAAGGGCCATGAGCAGGGGCTGCAGAGGGCCCCTTGGGCCAGCCCTGGCTCATGGAGTCAAGCCTGCAGCATTTGAGTCCCTCTTATGTGTCATCCCTGTGCTAGGTTCTAGGGAGACCACAGTGAGCAAAAGCCCGTGTGGCCCCCACTCCCATGGGTTTGTGTGCGGTTGGTGTGATGTCTGCTGGTGCTGCCAGGCTGGCGGCCTAGACAACGACATTGTCTTCTCTGCTCTGGAGGCTGGGGAGACCAAGGTGTCAGCGGGGTTGGTTTCTCTTGAGGCTTCTCTCCTTGGCTTGTAGACGCCATCTTCTCCCTCTGTCCTCACATGGTCTTCCCTCTGTGTGTGTCTCCTAATCTCCTATTGCATAAGGACACCAGTCGGATTGGGGCTCACCCTAATGACCTCGTTTCACCTTGATCACCTCTTTAAAGGCCCTATCTCCAAATCCAGTCACAGCCAAGGGCCACTGGCGGTTAGGGCTCCAACATGTGAGCTGGGACACAGTGCCGCCCATAGCAGAGGGAAGACAGACGGTGTGCAGACCATCTCCCAAGCGTCTATCTTTGGCAAACCGCATCAAACTGTGCAGGGAAGACGAGTGGTGCCATGAGAGGGTATGGCAGGACCCTCACCACGTCTGGCGTCAGGAAGCCTTCGCGAGACAGTGGCCTTGCACCAGGCCCTGGAGGAGTAGGAGGAGTCCTTTGGGCTGAGTAGAGGGAGTGTCCCAGGCAGAGGAGGGGCCTGAGTGGAGCTCAGAGGCAGGAAAGATTGGCATCTTCGGGGATTGCTGGACCCAAGGAACCAGCGGGTGATGGCCATGGCGGCAGGCTGGCAGGGGTTGCCACATGGGGTCTGGTGAGCTATGGGAGGATGTTCGCCTCTATCCTAGGTGCAGAGAGGAGCTGTTGGAGGGCCTGTAGCTGGATGCAATGTCAGGTTTCCATTGTAGAAGCTCACCTGATGCTATGCATGAAATGGTCATCCTCCCGCCAACCCCCACCTCATGGACAAGGCTCAAAGAGCTGTGCCCCACACCACCCCGCTTCCAGCCCGCCCTCCTGCTCCTCCCACGGCCCAGGCTGCGCTCACAGACGTACGTTAGCATAGTCGACAGTGAACCAGCTGTAATCCTCTGGTGATGCTGCAACGTGCCTCCAAGAGGGGCTCGCAAAGTGCCATGGGGCTGTGAGGGACTGCCCCCAAAGGGTGTGAGCAGTCTGAGGAGAGTGGAGGGAGATGGCATCAGAGACACAGGTAGGAGCCATGGTAGGAGTTTGGGTCTGTGGGAGGAGACCGGTCTTAAGTAAAAGACTGACTTGATTCAATTTGCTTTTTTTTTTTTTTTTTTTTGCTGAGGAAGGTTTGCCCTGAGCCAACATCAGCTGCCAATCTTCTTCTTTTTGTATGTGAGCCACTGCCACAGCATGACCACTGACAGGCGAGTGGTGTAGGTACACGCCCAGGAACTGAAACTGGGCCACCAAAGTGGAGCATGCCAAACTTAACAGTTGGGCTACTAGGACTGGCCCTCAATTTACATTTTTAAATAATCCCTCTAGTGACACCCAGGAGAACGGTTTGAGGAATGCCAGAGGAGAAGCAGGGAGGCAGAAGGCAGCTGCAGTACCCAAGTGACTGTGAGGTCTGTAACATGCTTGAGCATTCCAGGAAGGCTTCCCGGGAGAGGCTGCGGGAGAGGCTGCGTTTGAACAGATTCTTGACCTCATCAGTGGACTTCCCCAGGCCAAGCACAGGGAAGGGAGGAGGCTGTGCTCAGAGGCCTGAGTGCGGGCACATTTGGGAAGTGCAGCAAGGAGCAGCAGGAAGGCCACAAGCAGGGGCCACAGAGGTCCTGGCGGGCTGGCCCTGGCTCATGGAGTCAAGCTTGCAGGTGCAGCGTTTAGTCAGAACCAGCATGGTCCCCAGGTTCCTTGCTGTGGGGGGGAGGGAATGGCTTGGAGGGGGTACAGCTGGAGGCCAGAGTCCAGTGAGAAGTGTGGCTGCAGCCTGGGGCAGGAGGGTGAGGGCAGAGGTGGCCGGGAGCAAGATTGCCAGGTGAGCCCGTGCTCAGCTTTCCCAGGCAGGAGCCCCAGCTCTCGGTGCCCCAAGTTGGGTGTCGCTGCTCTGTTCTAACTGTGTCCCTAAGGATGTGCACAGGTCTGCACACAGCAGAAAGGGAGCTCTCAATCAGTGCTGCTCGGGCATTCCTGCTGGCCCTGAGTGTCAGCACAGGTGTGCACCCAGCTCCCCAACGCGGATTCTTACACCCACAGGATAGAGCCTGTCCTGTTTCCTCAGGCCTAGCTCAGAGGTGCCACAGACTGCAGCCCCACTGGACCAATTCTAGGCCATGGATCCAGGACTTAGGACCAGGTGCTTGCTTATGTCCCTGTCACGTGTTACAGGCAGGGAGACTGAGCCTTGGAAACGAGGCCAAAGACAAGCTTAGCACCACAGCTGGAGCCATGCCTGTCATCTGCCTGGCCACATCAGGCACCCGACGAAGCCAGCGTTGCAAGAAGACCCCCTTGTCCTGGCACCTCACCCTATCAGAAATGCATGGCAGCCCTGCACCGGCTGCTCCTCTAGGGGCTGCCTTGATGGGAGCTGGTCGGCAGCTCTGGCGAGCCCGGGAAGCAGATGGGAGTTAGGGCTGGGCCTCCGGCTGCCTGCAGTTGTGTACCTGATGCTTCCTCCTTCCACCACCAGCTGGGAGAGCTGGGCCTCCAGACTTCCCATGGGGCAAGTTTCATGCCACTTAAAATGCTCGCATGTGGCCCTGCCACCCCAGCCTAGGCCCTGGTCCCCTCTCCAACTGCAGCAGGTCACGATGGATAATGCAGGAGGTACAGCCCACATAAACAAGAATCAATACAGTTTTCTGTGTTTTGTTTTTAAGAAAGAAGAGTTTAAGAAACAGCAACGGTCCATGTGGTGGATGGTGACCCTGGAGATAGTAGCTCAGCTGAGGACTCCGCAGGCCGGGGCCACTTCCCAGAGCGCTCCCACCGTTCCACATCCATTCTGGAGGGCATCTGGGGCAGCTCTCTGCCTCAGAGCCTCCGTTTCCATCTGGTGAAATGGGGTAACAGTCCAGTGTCCAGGGGCCGTGAGGATTAGGCCAGGGTATGAAAATGCACGGGGTTGCCTGCTGTGTGCTGGCACCCAGGCCTCGAAGCACAGACCTCTCCAGGTGGGGGCTTTGGGGCTGAGGCTGCCACATCCCAGTGGGCAGCCACCTGTCAGCTCCACACGGGAGTTACTGGGCTGCAGCACAACCATGATGCGATCAGATCTTCCAGGTTTTCAGGAAAGACTAGGAATCTGGGTTTTTACATGAAATCTCCCAGTTCTCAAATCTGGGCCACTGCATCTGGCCTCGGTTAGTACCGGGTCCTTACTGTGCCTCCTCCTCCGCCCGCTGCAGCCCTCACCCCCTTTCCCTGAAGGGTACACTGAGGCTCTCAGGAGCCAGATGACTGGCCCAGCAGTCCCAGGAGCCCCTAGATGGAAGGGGGAATTCCTCGTGGACACCGTTCAGCTGAGAGGCTTATGGAAACCTAGCAAAGAGAAAAAGTGAACGCTTGTCTTGGTGCCAAAGGAAGGGCCACAAGGAGTCCTGAGGTTGTGGGTGTTGTCATGGTTCCATCAGTAGGCCTGTGGACAGTGGCTGTTAGGCTGTGTGTTCCCTGTGGGGTTTCAAATGAAACTGGTTTTCTTTTCCGTTAAAATGTGTTCTCCCCACCCAGCTACCCAGTTGCAACTGTAGACTTTGGAGCAGATTCTCGGGCAACCTCAATAACCTGTCCTTGGGACTTCATCCGAGTTCTAGCTGGCTGCCTCGAGAGTGGCACCTGCCAGGACCAGATGGGCTTTTGCTCACAGGCTCTGGCAGGGCTGGGGCTTCTGCCTGCTCTGGGCAGCTGGAAGCAGGGTACCTTCAAGGAACAAGAGCTTTGGAGTCGGCCAGACCTGAGTTGGAATCCTGGCCAGAATTTTTCTGAGCCTCGGTTTCCTCATCTGTAAGATGGGTTGTTTTGAGGTTTTCTCCACCCAACTTTTTGAATAACTTCAAACATACAGAAAAGTTGAAACAATAGTTTACTAACCACTCCTGTCCCCTTGCATTTAGCCACTGTTAATGTTTTGTTACATTTTCTTTCTGTGCCTGTGCTGAACCAGGTGAGTGCTAGTGTGAAGCTGCCGTTAGGCTGCACACTCAGCATGCCCCTTGAGAACAAGGGCGTTCCTCTGTGTAACTACAATATGGTTGTCGCTTGAGAATTTTGACATCCATACGATATTATCTAAGATACAGTCCATTTTCGGGTTCCCCAGTTATTTCAATAATGTCTTTTAAACTTTTTTCCCGAGGATTCAGTGAAGGATTGCACCCTGCATTGGTTGTCATGACTCCTAGTTTCAAGACACTGAGTTTTGAAGAGTCTAGGTCGGCTGTTGCCCAGATGTGCTCTTTGGATCTGTCTGGTGTTTCTTCATGACGAGGTTCAGGCTGTGCATCTTTGGAAGGAATCCCACAGGAGTGGTCGCACGTCCTTCTTAGTGCACCACATCAGGACGCGTTCCACGTCAGTTTGATCATCGTGGGTGGTGTAGGTTTGGTTGCTGGTTAAGGTGGTTGGTATGGGGTTCAATGAGGAGATGAAGACAGCCCGTGGCCCAGAGATAACTGGTGTGCAGCAGGTGCAGGGCCCCACAGTTCAGCCCCCATGCCCGACACGAGATGCCTCTGTGGCCTGAATGGACGAGGGGCACTGAGAGGTCCCTTTGGAAGTCAAGGATGAAGCCCTGCTCTGACAGCAGTGGGGCCTGATCTGGGGCTGTCGTGCCCCTTCCCCACAGCACCGTGGAGCTAAGCCAGGGCCTGGGGATGGAGGAGCTGCTACTTCCAAAGCCTGTGGAGTCCTCTCTCCCTCCCTTTGTCTGTCTGCTGAACCACATGCATATGTCTGTCTCTCCCATTTGCTCCAGCTGTGGCCCTCTCCTGTGACTAGCATCAGACCTGAACAGCGAGAACTAGATTCCTGCCCCTCCCGAGGGGGGCACCAGTCTGGCAGAGATGACTACAGAAAGTAACAAGCCCTGGAGTAGGGACCCTCGGCCGTGGGGACAGGGAAGGTGCAGTGACTGCACCCTTCCAGAGTGGAACGGAGGTTTCACAGCTACAGTGAAGCTTCATCTGGCCTTGAACGTGAGGGGGTTTTCCCAGGTAGAGAAAGGGAGGAAAGGCATTCAAGATGTAGGGAGCAGAGTATGCTAATGCACACAGCCTAGAAAGAGTGTGGCATATGCGTTGCTTATCGTAACGTGTAGGGCATTTCTCTCAAACTTTTGTATGTTACTAAGTTATTTAGTTTGGTGTGTTTAAAATGGTGATTTTAAAACTGTATTTTAAAGCAATGGAATTTTTTTTTCCCGAAGTCTTACGTGGAGTCAACCATAGTTGAGGCCCTGCGGATCCAACCGCGCTCACCTTCTATTCCAGGCCTGAGGCCCTGAACCCCGTACTTGGCATCTGGCCTTCGTCAGGTCAAGCTTCCTCAGCCTCCAGCACTGCTGATGTTTGGGGCTAGGTCATTCCTTGTGGTGAGGCACCCTGGCCTCTGCTTACTGGGTGCCAGTAGCAGCCCCCTCTCCTATTGTGACAACAAAAACTTCCCTAGATGTTTCCAAATGTCCCCTGGAAGGCAAAATTGCTCCCCCCAGTTGAGAACCACTCTTCCGAGTCCATGGTGGAAACCGCAGTGGGTATGCATAGAGGGACGTAGTCAGAAAGCTCTCCCTGGCAGCTGGTTGGAGGCGGCGAGGCTGAAAGCCTCGAGGCTGGGGCAGTCGGTGTGTGGCAAGCAGGGCAGGGGCAGGGTGGGTGGGTTGCGATGACTCAGTACCTGTTGGGTGCAGAATAAGGAGGGATGAGGAGGGGGACATCAGAATAGACTCCACCTCAGGCCTCCTCTGGGTGCCCTGTGGCCAGCAGAACAGGCCCCCAGGGATGCCTCAGGTCACAGCCCACTCAGCCTGAGGGCCTGCACTGCCTACTGGCGTGGGGTGGTGGGGCAGCGCTGTGCCTGCTTCATTCCTGAGGCCTCGTCTTCTGGCACGTTCTCTGGGCATGGGGTCAGGGAGGCCCTTGCTATCTGGACCCAGCAGCCGTGAGGGGAAGGAGCAGCTTTTTTCAGCCTGACGTGTGCTGGGAACACGCACCTTTACCTGGATTCTTACAGATTGGGTGAAACTTCTTTGGGAAATATTTCTCTTTGTTTAGGAATCTCTAAAACTTTCCAATTTTTTAAGAGTCTGTAGTTTTAGGGAACGTTTGTATTTTTCTGTGTGGATTTACACTGCCTAAATAAGGTCATCGGAGTAAACTGATGATTCGTCGTGACGTTTCAGGCAGTAGTTAGTTGAATTGTTGTGACTGGCTAAGTACTGTCTCTCCAGAAAGCCTTGATGTAGCGAACAACCAGCAGTCTTGAATACCTGGAAGACATGCCTAGAAGTCAGACGCTGGCCCCACGGACCACCACGGAGCAGTCTTGGCTCTGGCAGCTCTGCCCACCTTGTGTCTTAATTCCCGGGGGCCCTGGACTGCCACAGCAGCTGTCATGCACCCCAGAGCCTCAAGGCTTCAAAGATGTGTGCCGTAACAAGAACCCGTCTGTGCATCATTTCCCAGATTTTCAATTCACCACATTAACAGAAACATTATCATGTATTCAGAGAGCCTTGGTAGTTACAGTTATTAACAAGGGGCTTTGGTTGGCCAAGGGAAATCCCTTCCCAGCCAAATGCTGGAGCGCAGAAGAGCCTGAGAGTGGAGGGCAAGGTATAGCACGGACCTTTGCAGCCTCTGCTGCTGGCCGTTACTCAGCCCTCGTGTGCCAGACTGTCCTCGGCGCTTTACATAGTTATTTAGTTCTTGCAACAGCCCTGGGAGCTGGGAACTATTAGTAGGTTAAATCACTCACCCCAGGGCTTACACTTGGAGGACCCTCTGACTTTGGGGGCCACACTGCACAGCAGCCCTCCTGGAAGAGACTGCAGTTAGGACAAAAGGGAGCCAGCTCAGCATGCACTTACACAAGGTATCCACATGGACACCTAGAATTGTACCTGGTGAGGTCAGTACTCACTCAGGTTTCTGCTGCTGCCATAGCTGCTGCTCCCTCAAGCCCCTGAGCTTTCCCTGGGCTCCTTCCTGTCAGCAGCTGTGCCTGAGAAGGGGGTGGGGGACGCGATGACAGTAACAATAACACTGGTCACTGCACCAGTAGGAGCCCTTATAGGTGGGATATAGAGCCATCCCAAGGCTATTTCATAACCCGCGTCTCACTGGGCCTCTGCCGTACAAGTGTCCCAGTGAAGCCCTTGCACAGGTGGCACAGCTGCGCAGTGGAGGAGGAGCTGGGGTCTGGACCCCACTTTGTCTGACTGCAAAGCCCCAGCCTTGACGCTGAAAGAGGACTGAGAGGCAGTTGAGGGTAGAATTCCGTGAGTTGTGGAGCCAGGCAGGCCAGGGTAGGGAGAGAACCTGGCGCCGAATGTGTGGGCTCTGGGCTCAGCTTGCTCTCGCCCTCCCACTCCTTGCCACTGGGCCACAGAGGCAGCTGAGTTTAGAATGGCACTTGGTGAGCTGCAGGTGGCCATTGGTTTGCTCAGGCAGCTCCTGTCCCCAGGGAGCCACCTGGGTCAGAGTGTGTCACCGCTGCCAGCTAGTGAGTCAGGGACCAATGGCTCGTAGCTGGGGCTCCTGTGGCCTGGTGTTTGTTTATTTGGGGCTCAGAGCTTGGGGTTGCCCTCTGCACATCTCCAGGGAGCTCTCCTGGCAGGGCCATCTGTCTACTGGCTGTCCATCTAGACTCCCATCCTTGAGGTGGGTCACTTCTGGATCCAAATGTCATATATTTGTCTTAAACCACTCTTACTCATTATTAAGTCACATGGTTACATTAGAGATAAAGCTTAAAAATCTGGGAGAAAAGGTCACCTATAGCTCCTCAACCCAGTGAACATGTGGTTACATCTCCTTTTAGGACTTTTTCGCGGCTTGCTTGATGGGGATGGGAAGAGCTCAGGGGCAGGAGTGAGAGTTTAAATCCACCTCCTTTGTTACCACTTGTGATATCTGGGGCACCCCCTGTCTCTCTGGGCTTCTGTCTTGTCTGTCGAAGGATAGGGGCAGTGCCCACGTTTCCCAAGGTCTTTGGGAAAACAGCTGGAAGCCGTGTGTGAAGTGCCTGGTCTAGAGTTTGCACAAAGATGACATCCAATCAGTGACAACATTGTCATTTGCATGTCTTTAAGATGTGGTGTGACACTGTGCACCCAGCTCTTACCCTCTGCTCTCTGCCTCTGACAGTTCACCCTCTTGTCCATCTGCTCCACCTAGCCTGAGCTCAGGGCTCGACATGAATTCTAGAAGTTCACTTTTGACGTGACCCTGCCTCTGGGGCGGTCAAATAAATGCCCTGAACCTCAGTTTTCCTGTATAAAAAAAGGGAAGGGGAAACATTCCCCGCCTTCAGGGTTGAGGTGGCTAAGTGAGAAAATGTGTATAAAGTGCCTGGATGCTTGTAAATGCTTCATAAACCTGAGTTTCTTTCCCTTCCTCTGCCGACGGTCATTTGGGGAATCAAGCATAGGATAACATCTGACACTGAGCATTTGTGTTTCCCTCGGGCTTGATGAATGCACTAACTCTCAAATGACTCTTCCAGCACCTGGCTGTTTGGTAAGCATTTACTGCTTGTGGCTTCCGTAACCCCTGCTTCCTTGCCTACAGTCCCCCTCACCGTGGGCACAAGCCTGCTTGTCACGGCAGCGTGCCAGACACTAGCACTCAGGAAGCTGCCGTGACTGTCCCCTCTTGTCTGGAGCAGAGTCCAGAAGTGTTAGCATGGCATTGAGCTCCTCCCACTCCTCCCACTGGCCTTCCCTGCCACTCCTGCCCTCTGACCCTCTCTGCTGCATGCCACCCTCCAGCTCCACATCGGCCCACAGTGACTATCCTTTGTTCTGCTGCTTGTGCTGGATCCTCTGGGCCTAGCTTAGATGCCACGTTCACCCCCGCCCACCCACTGTTGTGCCATGTCCACCTCTCCACTCATTAACAGAGAGCTGTCAATCCCAGCTCCATCCAAACCCCCACCCCCACCCCCACCCAACCTGCCCTGCTATGCTGAGGGCAGCCCTGTCTTTGTCATCTTTGGCCCACACGTGCTAGTTGGCCTTTCTTGAGTGATTCAGTGTGCCCCTGTGATGCTCCAGACGGTGACCCTACACTAAGCTGGGTAGGACTGAGAAATGAACTAGTTGAAATCTCTACTGAGGGCTGGCCCCGTGGCCGAGTGGTTAGGTTCGCGCGCTCCGCTGCAGGCGGCCCAGTGTTTCGTCGGTTCGAGTCCTGGGCGCGGACATGGCACTGCTCGTCAGACCACGCTGAGGCAGCGACCCACATGCCACAACTAGAGGAACCCACAACGAAGAATACACAACTATGTACCGGGGGGCTTTGGGGAGAAAAAGGAAAAAATAAAATCTTTAAAAAATAAATAAATAAATAAATAAATAAAGAAATAAATAAAAAAAAGAAATCTCTACTGAACCTTAGCTCAGTTCGCCCATGTGGTGGAACAAGTCCAGGAGTGGGGCTCCAGCACTTTGGTGGGGTTACTGGGAGAGAGACTCTCTTTCTCCACTAGCCTTGCAGCTGGGAAGCCCACCCATGGGAGAGTGTGGCTGGGGCAGCCACCCAGAGGAGGGCTGAGCCTGGAGGACTTGTTCAATGCCCCACTCCTATCCCCAAAGCAGCATCATGCCTGGGGGCATGCGCAGGCCAGCCTGAGTCATGGCTCCTCCTGGCACCGAGGGTGGACCCTGCTTCAACCTCTGATCCCCAAGGAAAACCAGGGGCTGTTGCAAGAAGTAGCAGAAGACAGGTGTTCGTTGCAAGCAGGTGTGCCCAGTGATTGTGCTGGGCTGTCCTCACTGCTGGAGTGGCCTTCCCTTCACTCCTGACTTCGGTTCAGTCCCAGGATGGTGGGAGGTGCCCTCCTCAGGCCCCCTTAGCATGCTGGGCCAGCCTCTTTCCCTGTGCCCTCTGCACTGCTCTGGCCTCTTGCCTGTCTCCCTGGGCGCCCTCCCCAAAGGTGAGCCTCTCTAGGCTGAGGGCCCCCGCTGAGTCTCCCTGTGTCTCCAGGCCCACACAGGAAGCCATGAGTAAGCTCTGCTCTGCCGGACGCTCGCATGGTGGGCTTTGAAGGACCCATTGTCTGTTCAGCTGTTGCAAACCTTCCCTTTCCCCAGTCACAGTGACCAGCCTGACTGCAAGGATAGTGTTGTTCATTCTCATCAGCCCTGGCACACTGACATGTGAGGTAGAAAAGCAAGAAGGATGTCAGAATTTGCCGCTGGCCTAACCAGGTCTCCGAAGTCTCAGCAGAGTGGGCAGTATTCATCATTCTTTGGAAACAGGAAAGAATTTCCCATCAGAGCCTATGGCAGGCTAGGTTATCATTGTGCCTCCAAGGGTTTGGTAGGTCCCCCACCCTGCAGGCTAACAGCTGTTCATCGTTGCTTGCGGAAGGAAGGCCTCTGGCCCCAGAATGCCCCACTGGCCTCTTCTGTCCCGCAGGGGCACACCCTCCCACAAGGGCTTGAGGCTGACCCCAGGCATCTGTTTCCAAATGAGATGTTTTAAGTGGTTTGAAAAAAATTATAAAACTGTCTTTTATAAGCTAAAAGTAATAGTAATCTCGTTCAATGAAATTTGCATATTAAAGAAAAAAGAAGTAAAAAAAGTCTCCCATAGTCCTATCATTAATATTTTCACTTGAAGTTTAGGTTTTTTTTTTCTTTTCACTGGGAAAGATTCTCCCTGAGCTAACATCTGTTGCCAATCTTTCTCCTTTTTTTTTCTCCCCAAAGTCCCAGTATGTGGTTGTGTATCCTAGTTGTAAGTCCTTCTGGTTCTTCTATGTGAGCCACCACCACAGCATGGCTACTGACAGAAAAGTGGTGTGGTTCCACGCCCAGGAACCGAACCCAGGCCCCCAAAGCAGAGCACGCTGGACTTTAACCACTAGGCCATCAGGGCTGGCTCAAGACTTGTTTTTATGTAATCGAGATGGTAGTTGAGATGATATGGTGTATATGATTTTGTGTTCTGATTCTTATCAATTAATATCATTATGCAAACTTTTTTCTTCTTCCTTTTTCTGTTTTACTCCTAGTCTACAGGGGAGATTGAGTGGTGCAGTGTTAAGAGCTTGGGCTCTGGCCTCAGGCAGAGCTTAGTCCAAATGGCAGCACCATTACTCACTCTCTAACGTTGGGTAAGCAACTGGCCCTCTCCAAGCCTTAGTTTCCTCATCTGTAAAATGGGGGTAGTGCATACACCCTACATGGGGGTGCTCTGAGATCTAAATGTACAGTACAGTGAAAAAGCACATACAGTGCTTGCAACACACACAGCGTCAACGGTCCCCGACACACAGCAGGCACACAGTAACCTTAGTGTCACGTCATTCCTGTGACTGTGCAGTGGCACTGTGACAGCTGGCACCCCCAAGGCCAGACCACTGTCACTTTGGCATCTGTTGTACATTCAGGTGTCTCCAACTTATCTCTACTGTAAGTAACATTTCTGGGAACATCTTTCTGTATAAATATAAATACAGAAACATTTATAGATTAAATATATTTAATTTATATATAATTTAGATATATAACATTTAAATATATAAATTAAGTATAAATATGTAATATATGTATAAATTAAATATAATATTATGGACTTAAGATGGATTCTCAAAAGTTGGATCCTTCTGATTTTTAAAAAGAAAATACAGTATACACTTCAGAAGTTTTTGAAAGCTCCTGGCAAAGTGGTTTCCAAAAGTATGACATCATTTTATACTCCCGTCAGCTCTGTATGAAGGTGTCTGTTTTTCTGCTACCTTGCCAGCATGGGCTGCCTGCTGTGGTATTTATCCTTGCTAGTTTGATATGTGGAAAATGGCATCTCGATGTTTTTCGTTGCATTTCTTTGGTAATTAGCAAGGCCAGCCATTTTCCTGTATATAGTTTCTTTAAAGAGATTTAGAAGAAGATAAGTGGAGAAGAGGGTGCAGCTCACAGCCAGGCATGTTTACAAATGTCGGCCAGAATTCACACTTTGGGCTCCTGCCCTGGGGTCTGAGTAGCTCCTGGCTTCTGACCTTCCCATCCCCATGGTGTAAACTCTGTCTCCCCAAAGCCCTGTGCAGGTGAGGCGCTTCTGCCAAGACGGCCCTTCGTCTACTGCAGCATCCACACCTCTGGTCCAAAGGCGCCAAGACTGTCTCTCTTCCACCCAGTGCAAAGCCCTCGGTGCCGGCCCTGTGCTCAGTCCTGCACCCCGAGCACAGCCCCTGGGCCTGTCCTCGGCGCTCAGTCCCCGCGCAGGACAGCTGTGTCACGGGCAGGCAGCTCCAGCACTTGCTCTGGCCGGGGCTGTGGAGGACTTCTATCCAAGACGCTGCGGGCAGAGCTGAGGATTGGGGCCTTCTCAGAGCCTTAAAAGATGCCACCTTTGCTAGACTCAAGGCCAGCCTTTGAGTCTCTTGAAGTCAGGAAGTGTGTTGGATCTGTGCATCCCTGCGTCCCAAGGGCCAGGCACCATCTGAGGAAGGCAGGCAGGCTGGCACACCTGGCTAGCTGGGGGGGCACAGAGGAGGCAAGGGGGCTTGGTGTGAGACTGGGGAGGTGGGCTGGCCCAGGCTCACCTCCAGGCATTGGGGAGCCACTGAGGGTATTTGGGCAGAGGAGGCCTGGATCTGAGGTGTGTTTGAGGATAATGATGGTGCTGGTGGTCCAGAGAGGCTGGCAAACTGCCCATAGGAGCCCCTGAGAGTTCCCAGTGAGCACAGGAGGCTCAGGCAGCCCTCTCTCTGTCCTCTGGGCCCCAGGCTGACTGCTGGCCTAACTGCAGTGCTGTCCTGCATGACAGGCTGGCCAGCCAGGGAGACTCTGGAAAACAGCTTGGTTGAGAGAAAAGAGAGTTGAAGAGAGGTGAGGGGTGAAAGTTGAGGTTTCAGAAAATCCCTATAAAAATGAAAACAAACCATCCGTCTTTCTCACTGGCGTCGTACCCCGACAGTGGCCTTTGTGGGTCTTGCCCGATGTCTGTGGAGAAGGCGGCTCTGAAACCTAATCCAGCGGCCAGCTAGCTTCTGCCAACCCCCCACCCTGCAAGGCTGCCTGTGGCTTTCAGGAAGGGACGGTCCCTGACAAGGGCCACCCTCTCCTGGAAGCCATCCTGATGGAGGAGTACCTTTCACCGAGAGCAGAGAGCACTTCGGGGTGTCTTTTTTTCCCTAAACAAATGACCAACGTCCTTCCCCTTTGGCCATTGAAGCATTTCAAAGCAATTGTAAAAATTATATGATCCCCATCGAAGAACTGTTAGAACAATGTTTATACCCAATGTTTGAAACAAAGACAATAATATTATAAATAATTGTAGATGTTGAAGATAAGCAAGAAAAAATAACATCATTAAAAGAATTTTACAAGACGGACCGTTCACAAAGATGGATGGAGTAACACAATACGTTAAAAATATCTGCAATTAACATAAACACAGTGCAGTGGACAGAAACCATCTGCCAGCCGGCCTCGCCCTAGGCATGGTCCCATGTCATCCACATGGGGCAGTGCCAAGGGCTTCTCACTGTGCCCATAGTGAGAATGGGGCCCCGAGGGAGAGGCCGTCCTGGGGTATGTGTCCTAACAGCAAATGAAGACCTATGGCCTGGAACCCATTTGGAAGGCAGTCCATGAACAAAAGGGATACTGAGGACTGGGGAAGTATTTTCTTTGGGGTCACAGAGCTTCCTCCAAGAACTCTTCCCTGACTCCAGGTAAGCTCAGGCCCCATCAGCTGTTCCCACAGCAGCCACTGCTTCTCTCAGAGCGCTTGGACACTGCATTGCTTCCCCAGTTATCCTGTGACTAAGTCCCATGGCTTCTGGTGCTTCTCAGGCCAGTTGTATAGGGAGCAAGGGGAGTAACTGGGCTCGTGTTGTAGCAGGTACTGAAGGCCTGGCCTGACTGCAGTCAAGGTGTCAGTCACAGATGCTTCAGGTACCAGGTGCTTCAAGCCTCACATGTCAGCACAGCCATTCTCATGACAGCTGTCATTATCCCTGTGGACAGATGAAGAAGCTGAGGCCCGAGTGTGTAAGTGCTTAAGCTGGGATTTCCAGGCACAGTTGGTGACCTTGCACCTCTTTCTTCTTCTAGTCACTATTTGATTTTCTAAAAAAAAAAATAAAATTTGTTTTAAGCCCTGAAAAACTTAGGCCATACAGAACAGAATAGACAACCCTGAAACCAGCAAGATGAAACAGATGTGGACGTTCTGTTACATGCTTCCAGTTTCTCCCCCCGCCCTCCCTGGTGACATCAACTCCCCTGCCCTGGGGCGTGTGTGTCTTTGTGCTCTCCCTGTATAAGACGGCGTTGATGGTTATGTGTTTTAAGTTTTTACGTACTTGGTCTCGCACTGAACCAGATATTGTTGGAACACTTGCTGTTTTCACTTTAGAACCTGCTGTTCCAGGCAGCAGTTCCAGTTGACTCCTTTGACTGCTGTATGTTATCCCACGGTCTGAATGTACCACTTTGTGCACCTGTTACCTGTCTGCTGACGAGCAGGCCATGTCCACGTTTCCTCTCTGCAGGGTTGTGTCAGAGCATTTCTCTAGGTCGGCACTGGGAAGCATGGTGTCTGGTCCTGGAATGGATGCATCTGTAGGGGAACGAGGGGCCGTTAGGTGGTGGTGCCTGCTGGCATGCTGCCAGCCTCTCCTCTGCCCTCGTCCCACCAACTTGTGCCTTACCCCATTTACCATTTCTTGCTGATGGAAGGATGCAGTTATCAGGTTTTTGGAGCAGCTTTCTCCGGGAAGCTTGTGCTCAGCCTGGTTTCTTGGAGGCCCAGGATCAGCCGTAAATGTCAGGGCTCTGCAGGAATCCTTCCAGCCTCCCCAGTAGAGCGGAGCTGGTGGTTCTCATTGGCTCTTGCTGAGGGTGAAGGGAAACCTGGGCATTTAATCAGAAATTGGGCCCCTGGCTTGCTCTGTCCCGTTTCTGCTTGAGGCCACTTCTTATCGGTAACCTGCAGTTAGACAGCTGTGGGTTCGCATGGACCCTTCCTGAGCCCCGAGGTGTCATTACACAGATCTCTGTTACCTCCAGGAAGGGGAGGTGCGGAGATCTGGACACGCCTGTGAAGTGCCTGGTTTCTCGTTGGCCCTCCCTCCAGCTGAGTGCTCCCGTTATTGTGGTTAGAAAGGGAACAGCTGACGGCTGGAAACTGGCTTCTGGGGCCGGGCCTCGCCCCAGGCAGTGGATGAGTTCTCTGAGGCAAGGGTGGGCATTGGCCTGAGCAGTGTCAGGCTTGGCCTTTAGTAGCCAGCCCGGAAGCAGTGGGGACCTCAGAGGAGCTGCTATGCCACCGGGCCCTGGAAGCCAAGGCTGGCTCATTCCCACGTTGTCTGTGCACCTCCACTGTGCTGCACCCTTGGCTCAGGCCGAAGACTTGATGGCAAGAGAAATCTCTCCATCCCTGCCCTCCCGGAGCTCCACAAAAGGAGTAGGCAGACAGCCCCACAAGAGCACGCACTGACAGACAGATGCACAGGGGAAGAGGGTAGATCGGACAGCGAGAGGGCAGCTGCACGGCGCCTGGATGGAACTTAGAGGAAGTGGCGCTGCAGCAGAACCTAGCCCTGACTCAGAGTTCACTAGGGTGACAAAGAGGCCTCTGTGCAAAGGCCCTGAGGCAGGAAAGGCACTAAACAGAGGGCAAGAAGGTGCTGTGGCTGGGCCAGGGGCAGGGGTGAGCAATGGGAGACGCAATGGGAGAGGTCGGAAGGGCTAACTTGCACCTAGGCCTGGTGTGGACTTTGTCCACAACCGCAGAACGGGAGAAACCACTAGAGGCAGGCCTGAGTATGCATCTCTGTGAGGCCACTTCCTGGGTAACCTTAGGCAAGGCCTTCAAGTCTCAGTTTCTTTCTACAATAGGAGTCCTAACACCCACCTACCAGGTTGTTTTGAAGAGCAAAGCCCCTGGCAGTCTTCGACCTCCTGGTAACCCCCTGGGCTGAGAGGAGAGGAATCCATGGCCTCAAGTCAGAAAACCTTCTTCAAACTCCTGGGCTTGGAGGTGGCTCTCCTGGGAAAATGGGATGGCCTGCCCAGCTGGCCCACCGCCAACAGAGGACAACAGGAGAACCTGGTCCTCCTGTTGGGTCCTGGCTGCTGAGGGCAGATACTGTAACTGGAGCCAGGATGCACGGCAGAGGAGGAGGCAGCGTGCCCAGAGCTGAGATGCTGCAGTCTTGGCCGCCATGGACGCAGGTCCTCAGACTCGGACAGGCTGAGACAGTGCCCCCCGGAGGAGCTCGGTGGGCCGGCCGGCCGGCTGTGCAGGCGTCTGCGTGTGTCTGTGTGTGCCCGTGAGCGGGTGTGTCTGCCAGTGAGCATGTGTGTGTGCGCGTGTGTGTGTTTTCACAGGGGAGGTAAGTGAGAGGCCAGCTTCCTGATAGGGCAGTTGTAAAACATTCATAAAACTTTTATTGGACTTACCACCCTTCCAGATAAATATTTTTCGATTTTATGGGCCTGTTTTAGGGCCCTGAGCTTAATCATGGCTTTGTAGCTGCCTTTAAAAAAATTAAATATTGTTTTGGCAAAAGGAACCCCCTTCTCACCGCCCCCGCCAAAGGCAGCCTGCACTCTGAGCTCATGAATTCCTGCCACTCTCAACTCTTGCCCTTTCTCCCTCCATACGCTCACAGATGCACTAGGATGAACCTGAACAAAGAGAAAAGAAGAAATCACTCCTCCCCATCTCCCTCGTGTTTCCCCTCTGCCCACCCAGCCTTGTGCTGGAAGGACGTTTGATCCAGCTCAGAGTTGTCCACAAAAGGAAACTGGCAGTGGGGTCTGGATTGGGACACCACCTGCTGCCTCCCTGCGAGGGCAGGCTGCCTTAGCTGGTGAGGAGGGAGTTGGCACAGCCCCCTCTCCCTTCCTACCTCCCCTCCTACCCCACACCAGCCTCCTTCCTGCCCCATGGAGGTCCGGAGTGAAGCCCCCTCTCATGCTGCCCCCTCAGATCTTCATGGCCAGCTCCTTCTTGTTTTTCAGGTCTCAGGTGGGCCTCTCTGACCACCCCTTCCAAAATAGCATCCCTCCCACCCTGGACTCAGTGCCATCACTCTCTGTCACTTTGGTTTTTTTGTTTTGAGGAAGATTAGCTCTGAGCTAACTACTGCCAATCCTCCTCCTCTTGCTGAGGAAGACTGGTCCTGAGCTAACATCCATGCCCATCTTCCTCTACTTTATATGTGGGACACCTACCACAGCATGCCTTTTACCAAGCGGTGCCATGTCCACACCTGGGATCCGAACCGGCAAACCTCAGGCCGCCGAGAAGCGGAGCATGTGAACCTAACCGCTGCGCCACCGGACCAGCCCCATCTGTCACTTTGTTTTACGTCATAGCACTTAGCACTCTCAGAGATTTTCTTCTTCACTTACTTATTGGTTATACATCTGTCCTGCTTGCAAACACAGCCCATACACTGCTGTATCCTGACCCCCCACCGAACAGGGTCTGGTGCGCAGTTAAGCGCTCATAGACGTCTGTAATACATGCTGAGCGGACGGTGCGTGGCAGGTGCCCAGGGGATGGTGACTGTGGTGCAGTGGGGGAGGTGGTGACTGTTGTTTAGCCCTTGCTTTGTGCCGGACACCCTTCTAAGTGGTCCATATTATATTAACTTACTGAGGCCCTGCCACAACCCTGTCAAGTCAGTTCTGATGCTGTCCCCACTTTCAGATGAGGGGACTCAGGCACAGAGGTCAGATGTCTTGCATGAAGCTACACAGCTGACCTGAGCCCGAGCCAGGGTTTGATCCTGGCAGTCCCGGTGCCCCCCGGAACTCTTGGCTGTTCCACTTCATTCCTGGGGGAGATTAAGAGTGAGGCAGCCTGAGCCCTGTCAGGCCGCGCAGGCTGGACTGAGCCCTGCCCAACAGGCACTGGCCAGCACTTGGCGGGCACCCACCTTCCTCCCATTCTGCCAGGCTCGGCCAGAGGTGCTGGGGGCAGGGGCTCAGGCTCAGATGCTTATACTGCCAGAGGGCCAACTCAGGTGCCTTCAGGGGACGGGCAGGGGACAGCAATGAGGGAAGCCAGTCTTGGGTGAAAGAAGCAGTGCGTGGCAGTGATGGGGAGTAGCTGGTGGGCCTACGGCACAGCTCAGGGCACAGAGGCGAGGCCCCAGCCTGCCCCACCCTCTGCTGCAGGGTGGGAATAGGAGGATAGGTTTTTCAAGACAAACTGGAAATTCAGAATTGCATGTCAAATGTCCTGAGTTTGAAGGTGAGTGAGTCACTCAAATATTTCAGAAATGCTGTAGAGGCTGGTTTCCACTCCCAGGCTGGCATTTTCTTTGTCTCTGGTGAGACTGGTGGGCCCCAGGAAGGAGGGCCCAGGCACCTGTGCCTGTGGACACAGAGAAGCAGCAGCCAGACCTAGCTAGGGAGACTTTCTTGAGGAGGTGGCACTGAGCTCAGCCTTGAAGGAGGGCTGGGGAGACGGCCTACGGAAAGTTGTTCCAGGCAGAAGGAGCCATGGCTCTGCTCTGGAGAGAGGGCACTCTCGCTGCCCACATTGGCTGGGCTGTAGGGGAGCAGAGGATGCCTTGACGCCTGAAGAGGTTGGGGTTC
Source organism: Equus przewalskii (assembly GCF_037783145.1). NCBI lineage: Eukaryota > Metazoa > Chordata > Mammalia > Perissodactyla > Equidae > Equus > Equus przewalskii. Next base: position 2,450,834 of record NC_091845.1, read on the forward strand.
CCCCTGAGGGAGGGCCGGTCCATGAGGAGTCTTCGGCAGGAAGCATAATGGAGCCTCCAGATCTCATGGGTTGCTTTGTGAGGGGCAGGCCAGAGGTGATTGGGGGTCCAGGCTCCAGGAGAAGGGACTGACCCAGGATGGAGGGGTGGAGAGAGATAAGAGGCCAACCAGACCAGAAGTGGACATGAATGTGAGGAAGATGCTCAGGACCGAGCCTGGCCCAGGTGACATTGCTGACTCATGTGGGCCTCACAGCAATCCTGTCCAGTGGGCATGGTTGTTCTCGCCCCCCACTACCCTCCTGGTGCACACACAGGCTTGCACACTCTTACCAGTTGCGGGGGTAGGTAGAGAGTTCAGGACCTGAGGGAGGTGTAGTGCCCACCTCCCCCGTGAATGCAGCTGAGGCTGGAGACAGGATGTGTCCAAGGTTAAGAACTTGTTAGGACAGTGGCCAGGAACGGAGCTTCTGTTGCTTCGTTCAGCGGCTGTTTCCTGAGCATCTGCTGGACTGAGGACACCAGGGATTTTCTTACTTTGCCCCATGGTCTGGTGAGGAAGTGTTGTGATCCCCTTTCACAGATGAAATAACTGAGGGTCAGAGTGTTACAGGGCCAGCCCAGGGCTGCCGCACAGTGGCAGCAATGATGAGGCAGGGTCCCAGGCTGCCCAGCGTCCCTGTGCTGCCCCTGCAGTCCCTGGGGCTTTGTTTGAATGTGGGGAGGAGCAGTACAGACAGACCCCCCCACCATTGTCACTTCTCCAAACTTCACAGGGCTCAGAGAAAGGGCACTGGGTGTCCGCTCCATGGCCCGGGCCAGGGGGTGGCAAAGGCACTGTTCCCTGGCCCCCTGCCTCAGCCCAGCTCCCTCCGCCTCTGGCTTCTCCCTGGGCTGCCCCACGGTGTGGCAGGCAGTCTGGATTCCACCAGCCTCTCCAGACAGTCCCTAGGGCCCACCGTCCAGTGGCTGCTGTAGCTCATGACAAGACACAGCTCTGGCTTTTAGAGCAGGCCAGCAAACTAGAATGCCCATGGGCAGCATGGGTGAGTGGCCCAGCCAGGACTGCAGGGGGCACACTGACCGCAGTGCCTCGGAACTGTGTGCCCTGTCGGAAGGGGCAGAGTGCGCTCACCTGAGGCCACATGTTGCCCTGGGAGTGCAGGCCCACAGTTTTTATTTATTTTATTGAGGTCACATTGGTTTACAGTGTTATATAAATTTCAGGTGTTCATCATTATGTTTCAAATTCTATATAGATGGAATCATATTCACCACCAAAAGTCTAGTTTGTATCTGTCACCGTAGACATGTGCCCCTTCACCCCTTTTGCCCTCCCCTCACCCTTCTCCTCTGGTAACCACCAATCTGTTCTCCTTATCTGTATGTGTGCTTGTTTGTTTATCTTCCACATATGAGTGAAGTCTTATGGTATTTGTCTTTCTCCATCTGACTTATTTCGATTAGCTTAATGCCCTCAAGGTTGATCCATGTTGTCACAAATGGCATGGTTTCGTCTTTTTTTGTGGCTGAGTAGCATTCCATTGTATCTGTGTACCACATTTTTATCTATTCATCCTTTGATGGGCTCTTGGGTGGTTCCAAGTCTTAGCTATTGTGAATAATCTTGCAATGAACACAAGGAGGCATATATCTTTACACATTCGTGTTTTCATGTTCTTCGGATAAGTACCCAGTAGTGGGATAGCTGGATCTTATGATATTTTCTATTTGTAATTTTTTGAGGAATCTCCATACTGTTTTCCACAGTGGCTGCACCAGTTTGCATTCCCACCAATGGAAGTAGGAACACACAAGGGTTCCCTTTTCTCCACATCCTCTCCAACACTTATTATTTCTTGTTTTTTTAATAATAGCTATTCTGACAGGTGTGAGGTGACATCTCATTGTGTTTTTTTTAAAAGATTGGCATCTGAGCTAACATCTGTTGCCAATCTTCTTTTTTTCCTTCTTCTTCTTCTTCTCCCCAAAGGCCCCCCAGTACGTAGTTATATATTCCAGTTGCAGGTCCTTCTAGTTCTGCTATGTGGGACGCTGCCTCAGCATGGGTGGATGAGCGGTGCCATGTCCGTGCCCAGGATCCAAACCAGCAAAACCCTGGGCCGCCCAAGTGGAGCGCGCAAACTTAACCACTCGACCATGGGCCGGCCCCTCATTGTGGTTTTGATTTGCATTTCCCTAATAATTGATGATGTTGAATACCTTTTCATGTGCCTAGGCCTGCATATTTAAATGTTGGCAACTGATCAATTTCTAAACCACCACTAGAGGCCATATTTGACCCACAGACTGCCAGATTATGACCACAGCTGTCGAGTGTGCAGGGCATCCTCCTACACAGAGCTCTGTGAGCCCTGCCACGCATCAGCCCATGGCAACAGCGTGTTCTGGCAGCGCTGGCTGTTTCTCGTGCGCTGCCTCGTTGACTTTTGAGTCCTGTTCCACCGAAGTCACGGCCAAGCTTGGAGAGCACAGGGCCTCATGCAGAGCGGGCCTCAGAGCCGAGCACCCCAACACCCAGCCCGCGGCTGGGCAGAGAGGCAGGAGGTGAGGAGGCTGAGGCCTGGGGAGATGGCACCGCCAGGCAGGTTGGTTCAAGAACAGGCTATGGAAGGAATGCCCACGAGACAACTCGGGCAGTGGTCCCCAAGGGGGTTGCTCAGATCCTCCCAGCGGCATCCAAGAGGATTCGAGGGGGTTCACAGATAAGCCTGCAAAGAATGTTCCTTGTTACTTGTCTGTTTTAGAGTGTACTCAATTGGTGGCAATGGTTACTGAGTTTCCACTTAGGGTAGCACATAACGTTTCTAATTGAATTAATAAGTTGATTTAAGGAAATATTTAGTAAGTAATAGAGGTGGTGGCAATGCATATGGCAAAAATGGTGATGCTGAGGAGAGATTTGGGAAGTCCTGGGTGGGTCGTCCAAGAGTTTTGATGGGTGAAGAGGGACTCAGGTAGCCTTTAGGGGCAGGTGAGATTTAGAGCAGGGAGAGAAGCGATGACCTGTGAGCCAGATTTCCAGTTCTCAGGAGCAGCAGGATGCTCGGTCCGTTCTGAGCACGTCCCATATGTGAATGAGGCATCAGGCATGCCCTCCAGTGCCCGCAGCCTACAGCCTACTTTTCTTCTCCCACCCATGTGGGCAGTTGCGTTTGGGACCTGGTGTCAGCTGAGACAGGTAGGAGGGGTTGTATGATGACAGATGACATGTCCACCGATTTAATGAGGGAAGCGAGCTTTGTGGGGAGTTGTGGGCAGTGAGGCCAGGCAGGCAGACCAAGGCCAGGCCATGAAGGACCCCGGGCCCCTGGATGCTCATTTCTGCAGCGTCAGTGGGGCCTCCTCTGAGAGCTGGCACCCACCCCCGGCGTCTGGGGACTGCGCTCACCAGCTTCCCACTCTGGAGCAGACTCAACCCGGAGCTTCATACACACCGTCCTCATGTTTGGTCACAGGGCCTAGGCGAAGGAATCAGGCTGAGGGGACAGGCACCTAGCCCAGGGGCCATGGGTGGCCTCGCCGCTCTCCTGGGCGCCCTTTCTCCTCCCTTGATGCTGGAGCTCACCGTGGGGCCGTGGGCACTGGGGTCATTTGGTTCAGGGTCTGGTTCTGCTTGGGAACAAGGCAACGGCCCTGAGCCCCGCCCCACACAGGCTTGAGTTTTCCTTGGATAAAAACTAGCAGTTCTCACTGTTTGGCTATTCTTTAAGGAAAAAAAGAAAAATCTTTACAGTAACTGAAATGAGGGTGCTGTGTGGCAAGACATGTGACTGTGTGTCTCCCAGCTGAGGAAGCCAAATGCCATCCTGGAATTGGAGACGCCCTCTGGTTTCTCCTCGTTTCACCTCTAGAATGAGAGAGGAGGGCAGTTTTGAGCCACTTCTGTTTGACGTCAGACCCAGACCATGGTCCAGGCCAGATGGGGCCATGCCAGCACCATGGAAACCTCCCTGTTGGCCCTGAGTGGGAGTGAGGGGAAAGCCCCTGCTTGGTGCCCTCATCTCATCTACCCTTTCCACTGCCCACATGGCAAGACCATTGTCCCTATTCCACGGATGTGGCTATGGAGGCTCTGAGAGTCATGAGGCCAGCAGGAGGCTGCCCAGCCAGTAAAAGGCAGTGCAGGGTCCATCCACACAAGGGAAGCTCAGCACCTGTCCAGTGAGCTTCTCTAGGAGTCCCCACTTCTGCTTGTGGCGCTCGTCCACACAGTACACAGGATTCCCTGGAAGAGGTGGTCTCGGCCAGCCTTTTCCAGTTGTGGGGTTGAGAGAAGCACTGGGGTAGCCATCTGGGTGTGAGGATGGTCAGGAGCAGAGACCTGGAGGCTCAAGTAAGGTGTGTGGGGTCAGGTGGCTGAGAGGGCAGTGGGAATGAGGTGGGTCTGGGAGGCAGAAGCCTCTAGATCAACATAGCCCACGCGGACAGAGGCCCACCTGGACTGTTTCCCCAGGACCTGGACTCCCCCAAAACTACACAAAGGCAGTTTGGGTGGTAATGCCCACATTCTCCCCTCCCTGTTAGGCTCAGTACCAAAAACAGCCAGCCCAGGGGTCACTTGGGGGCAGTGAAGAATGCCCTGGGCTTTTGTCAAGGCCAGAATTCCTCTATATTTTCCCTTCCCACCCTCCACACTCCTGGACCCTCTGGAGCCCCCATCAAGGCCTTGATGGCACCCAGCCTGGCCCTGCCAGGCCTTGAGGCTGCCAGCTTTCCCAGCTCCTATTGCCAATGCTTGGGCCTGGCCACCCTCAGGGGTGCAGCCACAGTCCACCCATCCAGCCGTGGGATGGTCGTTGCACTCCCTGGAGTTGAGGTGATATCTCACAGGGGCCTTTGATGATGACAGCCAGAGACTGTTCTGAATGATCAGCTCACTTCAGGGGTCGGTGTCCCTGAACACACGTTGACCCCTTCTTTCCATAGCTCTCTCCTCTAATTTTTTAGAGTGCATTTGTTCACTCACTCACTCATTCATACATTCAGAGTCCACTGAGGCCCACGTTGTCTGCTGATGGCTTCTCATGGCTTGCCGCCTCTAGGTCTGAGCGCTGGCCGCCCCTGCCAGGCCCCTTGCTCTCCCTCTCCCGCCACACCAGCTTTAATTCACTCCTTCAGGAGCTCCAGCTTCTTCCCTTCTCAGGGCCTTTGCACATGCCATTCCCTCTGCCCACAGCACTGTCCCCTCGTCTCCTCCCTTGGCTTTCTTGTACATCTCCTTCAAGTCTCAGCTTAAAACGTCCCCCAGGAACACCTTCGTTGACCTCCCCGTCTCAGCAGTAGTGCACCTGTCTCCTCCTAGCACCTGCTTTTTCTTTCATCGCATGTGAGAGGCGCTTTGTCAAATGGTGAGAACTTAGATTCTCAAGCCCAAATGGGTCAGGATTCTGGCTCTACCACTTAAGCAGCTGTGTGTTCTTGGGCAAATGACTTCACCTCCCTGGGTCTCAGTTTCCTCATTTCTTGGTTGGGAAAAATGATAGACCTTGCTCCTCATAGGGCTGTTGAGGCTGAATAGACAAACACAAGAGCACGTTTATGAGGACGTGCACATAGGAGAGCCCCAGGACTCATTAGCTTCTGGTGTCATTGGCTGGCTGGCTGTTCACTGGTGAGAACTGGGTGTGTCTGTTGTAATCCCCATGAGGATAGGGACCAAATCAACATGCTCCGTGAGCATTTGCTGAGTAAATGCCTGTGCCAAACCCTGCTCAGTCCTGGGGCCGAGAGAAGAGCCCCTTACAGCCCCGCCCCTCAAGGAACTCGCACCCAGGGAGGAAGCCCTGCAAGGGGAAGCAGGCCGGTGCAGGCTGACAAGAACCGTGGGCCTTTCCACCACTCAGCTGGAGAAGCCAGGGTGGCATGTGGCGTGTTGGGTGGGGGCCAGCGGTGGCTGAGCCTAGGAGTGGGTCCACTGGGACCCTGGGGACTGGCAGGCCGGGCCCAGGAGCCTGGAACTGGTCCAGGGATGAGGGTTGCAGCAAGACTGGCAGATTGGGAGGAGGATAGCCATTGAGGAAGCCCGAGGCTGAGACACTGAGGGCCTGCCGGCAGGTAGCCTCCTGGGCCCCTCTCACCTCCAGCTTCTGCCAGAGCCCGTCACGGCCCTGCGTGTCCACTGAGGACTCACTTTGAAACATCCGTGACTTTGGCTCTACAGTCCTTTCAAAGCCGCATGTCAGAACCACAGCCTCAGAAAGGAAGTCCTTTCTCTGAGCTCCATGTTTCTTCCAGCTGCTCTCAGTCCCAGCATCTTTCTTTTTGTATCCCGTCTGGTCACTGTCCATGGGGAGAGCCACAGAAAGGTCCTGGCCTCTGCTACAAGCCTCCCCACAGTTGCTGTGTGCCTCGCCTGCACCCCATGGCTCACAGCACCTCCTCCCCTGCTTTCTGCCAGCCCTGCCACATCACCCCTTTTCAGTACATTCCCTGATACCCCCTCCTTCATGCTCCCCTTACACAGTCTAGGCCTGGGAGCTTCCAGAGAGCAGGATGTGGCCTGACTTGTCATGGGACTTGGGGGCCAGCAGATGGCCCTGCCTGTGGTCGATGCTCTGAAATTGCCCTTTAGGTGGGGTGCCCATGGTCTCACTGTCTGCCTAAGCCAGCTGGCTGGCTGTGTCCCTACCCTAACACCCACTCGTGGACTCAGTGCTCTCCAATAGGGGACCAGCCTGGCCTGGGCCTCACCAAGTTTAATGTGGCCACTGCTATGCAAGAGCCCCATCTCCCCAGTGCAATCTGTCAGTGACCCTGCAGTCCCTTTGCTCCTGCCCCCTCAGGCCTTCTGCTCATTGACTGTGTGTTTTCACATGGTGCAGCTAGCATGTGTGGCAGAGAGGGCCCAGACCTGCTGTCTCTAGGTGCCCGCACCCTAGGCAGGTGTTCTTCGAAACCCCATCTAGAAGACGGCAGGTGGAAGGGGCAAGGGGTTATCCATTCTGCTTTTCTGATTCAAGACAGAGGTTCCCCCAAGCCGCTGGTCTACTGTATGATCGCCAGGGCCTTCCCCAGTCCACGCAACACCCCCTTTCTGTCTTCCTGGGTCAGGAGCTAGAGAGACTGCCTGCGTTCCTCCCTTCCTCACAGTGTGCGGGCCAGGACCCTCAGGAGCCCATGGGCCTGTCACAGCAGGACCCATCCCAGGGCAGGGGAAACCAGAACAGGGCAGTCAGCTTGAGCTGCCACCTAAAGGACAAGTCAGCTGGTCAGAGAGACTGAGGAAGGCCTAGACGGGGCGCCAGCAGGAGCCGGGGGCTCAGGCTGCCCCGTGTCCACTGATAGGAGTTGTGGGGAGAATGGCTGGAGAGACAGCCACTGGGGAAGAGCTGCAGGCTGGGGTCTACACAGGGAGCGTGGGGGCTTGGACACTGAGGGGACTTAGCGCCCCCCCTGATGATTGACAATTGCCTGAGGACCTCACTGTCCAGGAGAGAGGTGGAAATGAATCAGTACTCCACTCTGGCACGTGCTTTGATGGGAATGGGCAGGCACAACAAGGACACAGAGGGCGTTGGACTCCTATTCAGCATTGACCATCCGGTCCTGCCCAGCAGCCTCCCAGCCATCTGGGACACAAAGATTCTGTTCAGCCTCAGTTGCCAGATGAGGAGCCAGCCCAGGGAGCTCACGTGGCTGTCCTAAGCCACATAGACATTGGTGACAAAGTCATCTCCCCAGGGAGGGCCCACCTCAGGTACTTGGGAACCAACCCCACACTGCTGGATGGGCTTGGCCACCTCATTGCAGGAAGCCCCAGCTTATAAACGTGGTCCAGTTACGGGAAGATTGGGAGGGCTTTTGGTTTTCATTTGACACAGTGATTTCACGGACCCACCCTGACAGCATGGCGTGCTTGACCTCAGGAGAGGGGAGCGTTGGGTTAACCCCAAGAGTCCCATCTCCTGCTGACTGTCTGACGTGATCTGAGCTGAGCCTCGGCGCTGGTGCACGTCTGGGCTAAGTCACTCCTCAGAATCTGGAGCAAGGTTGATCTGATCTGGGGTGGCCAACTCTGGGCCCACAGGCAGCGTCCTGCACTGTGAACTGGCAGAGCAACCGAGAGCACCACACAGAGCCCCTGAAGTGACAGCTGCCAGCCTGGGCAATAATGACAACAGCTGACGTTTGCAGAGGGCTTTCCGTGTACCAGGCAGGCGCCGGGTCAGCACCTCATCTCATTGCTGCGACGAGCTCTGCCAGTGTTCTGAGTCCAGAGCCCCATGAGGACTCTGCCCAGGCACTTCTCAGAGCCACCACCGTTTGCCTTTGTCATCAAGACCGCCAGAGAGGAGAGAAGACCAGGCATTGGTGGGGCTTCTCCTGCCTCCCATGCTCATTATCTCGCATTAATCCTCGTTATCAACTGTGCGATGGGGATTGTGCCCATTTTACAGATGGGAAATCAGAGATGAACTGCCTCCCTTGAGAGAGAGCACACAGCAAGTCTGTGATGGGGCCGGGCCATGTGGATCCAGTCCCACGCTCTTTTCCACATTGGTGGGCTGCTGATCAAACAGCCACAACTGGGAGTCGGATGGGTGGGGGGCTGAGTTGGTGGGCACAACCAAGGTGCTGTTGACTGGGATTTTGGTCCTAGAGGCGGGGAAGCCAGGTGCAGTAGGTGTACTTTCCTCAAATAACCTCACTTAAGAATAGAAGGCACTGGCCCTAAAGTTTCATCACGTCCTTGTGGGTATCCATGTCTTGTGAAAATGCTTTGCCTCGTGAAAATGTAGTTGGGGCTTTCCTGCCTCCTCAGAGAACTCGGATGTAACTTACACTGTCTTGACAATCCAAGGTCATGATTAAGACAAGGCGTGGGACTCAGAGGGGTCATTCCATGTAGGGGCCTGAACTGACACCGAATAAAAGAGCTGGGTGTTGGAGCCGGCCCCGTGGCCGAGTGGTTAAGTTCGCACACTCTGCTTCGGCGGCCCAGGATTTCACCGGTTCGAATCCTGGGCGCAGACATGGCACCGCTCATTGGGCTAGGCTGAGGAGGAGTCCCACATGCCACAACTGGAAGGACCCACAACTGAAAATGCACAAGTATGTTCCAGGGGGCTTTGGGGAGAAAAAGGAAAAAATGAAATCTTTAAAAAAAAGAAGAGCTGGGTGGGCCATTCTGGGTTCAGGCGAGTGACTCTGTGCTGTTGCTTTGAGGCCTCTAACTTCCCTCCATTCATTCGTCCACCTAGCTGTTTATTCAACAAACATTTATTCTGTAGAGGAGGTGGTAGGCATTGTAGGAGAGATAGGTGTGAGACAGGGGAAGGAGAGGGGGCAACGGGGCAGAGAACTCGCATAGGGAAGCCTGTGGCGTGTGTGTGTGTGTGTAAAGCTGCAGCTGGGCCTGGGCCGGAGGGGAGGCCTGCAGCCTCCATGCGAGCTGGGCAGTTTGACTGGACCCCCTTGGGGGGCGCCATGGACAATTGGGGACAGGAGGGTGGCAGGATCAGAGAGTGGTGCAGGGACTTCCTCGTTGCCCATCTCAGGCACAGAGAGACCTCTGAGACCTTTTGCTCGCTTGTCTCTGTGTTTTGGGAGGTAGAGGGGTCAGAGCTTTGACTGACTGAGAAAGAGGAGCACGTACATGTAAAGACCTTCTATCAAATTAAGAAATCTAACCAGACGTTAGTTCATTTGGGCTCAGCATCTGGAGGGAGACCCTGGCTTGCTGGCCTCTAGAGGCGACCCTGGACTGGGCTGGGAGCCCAGCCACACTCTCTGTTCTCCCTCCACACCTGCCCAACGCCCATGCCCACGGTGGCCTCCTCTGGCCATCCTCGCTGCCCTCAGCAGCCAGGGGGACCCTGACGACAGACACTAGACCCTCCCCTCCTCTAAAGCTTCCAGTGGCCCACACGCTGTGCCGTGCAGGTGCACACGCACACACCCACAGGCACTCACATGCAGGACCTCTCTGGCTTCATGAACTCGTGCCAGTGCCCCTCTGGCCTCCTCACTGTTCCCCACATCTGACCTTTGCCTGGCTCCTCAGTGTGGATGCTCTTCCCGCCGTGGCTCCCCACACCTCTCCAAGCTTCTGTTCAGATGCCATCTTACCAGCGGGGCCTTCCCTGCCACTGTCTGGAAAGTAGCAAAGCTCCCTGACTCTGCCAGGCACCATCAGCCTTGTTAACTTGGTCGAATGGCCTGTCTCCCCACTGGAATAAGCTCTGCTGGGCAGGGTCTATAGCTCCAGCCTCCAGTGCGGTGCCTGACACAAAGAAGGCGCTCAATAAATGTTACCAAATAAATGAATGAACAGACTATATGACCTTGGGCAAGCTGCTGAATTTCCCTGACCTCTGAAGACAGTGGCTACTGGTGTGCTCATTGCTTCCAAAAGGCCAGAAATGAAATCATCTCCAGCCCCGAGCTGTGAAAATCTTATGGCACCAACTTCCTCCATCTTCCCGAGAGGCAGAAGAGCCCCCGCCCCTCCTGGGTTCGGTTCACCTCTCCAGATGACCCCCAAAGGTGCTTCCAACCTTTTTTTTTGGTGAGGAAGTTTGGCCCTGAGCTATCGTCTGCTACCAATCTTTCTCTTTTTGCTTGAGGAAGATTGTTGCTGAGCTAGTATCTGTGGCAGCCTTTCTCTGTTTTTCATGTGGGATGCCACCACAGTGTGGCTTGATGAGCAGTGCATAGGTCTGTGCCTGGGATCCAAATCTGGGAACCTCAGGCCACCGAAGCAGAGCGCCCAAACTTCACACTTCGCCACCGGACCAGCCCCAGCTCCAACCTTAAAATGCTAGGCTGCATGCCCACCACCCTGCAGCCCTCACTCCCTCATGCCCCATCCAGCATGGCTGTGGGCTTCATGCAGAGCTGGGCAGGGTGACCGAGGCCCCCTGGCTCTCCAGGCTCCTGAGCCATTCTGTTCATCAACTCTTGCTGCCCCCTCAACCCCCCGACTACACTGGTGACTACATCTGTGCCCACTTGGAGGTGAGCCACCTGGCACACAGGATGCCCTGGGTGCCTGCCCAGGCTCACTCTCTGCAGGGCTGAGAGTGCCCCAGGCTGGCGTGGGGTACCGTGATCGGAGAAGGAATGGTGCCTGTAGTCTCTCTCCCCGGGTTTGCTGTCTGCTGCCTCCAGGTTTCTTTCAACCTGTCAGGGTCTTCAGAGGCTGGGGGCTTCCTCCGAGCCCAGCTCTCAGCCCTCCGAAGCCCCCACCCTCACACCCACAAATGCCCAGGCTTACAGCAGACATGCGTGTGCACAGAGCAGCACAGGCGCCTGACGTTGGAGGCTTCTACAGACTTGACCTGAGAACACAGAGGAAGAAGGCGTTGTTTCAGGGCTGGGGCAGGCAGGGTGCATGTGTGGAGCCCCTCCCCACGCCAGACCCTCTCCGAGGGGCTGCCATACGTGTGCTCACTACCTCTCTGAGAGGCTGTTCCCCACTCCATGCTAGAGAGGGGGTTGTTTGGCTCATTTCACAGACACAGAAACTGAGATTCAAGTACCCAGCAGAGCCAGGAGCTCCTGACCCAGTGACTTTCCCTCGGCCGGCTGTGGTGCAGAGCCAGGCCTGGGAAATGGGCCGTGACAACAGCCATTCTGTGGTACACATGCTGCGACTCCCAGACGGGAACTCCCATGTGTTCGGACTGGCCCAAAGACACCCATGGACACTAGTTCAGATCCATTGGTGCTGTCCCCCACCCTGGGCCAGTCCTCCCCGGGCCCCTTGGAGCCAAGACTCCTGAGGGTGGAGGGACCCCTGGTTGGAGGTGCTCCGACCTGAGGCCTGTGCACTCCCCCAGACTCAGGGGCGGCCTCTGCAGATGTAAAATAGCCTCCATGGAGCCAGATGAAGGATCTGAGCCCTGCGGCCACAAAGAGATTAAATCCTACCCAGCACAGAGCCACAGACGGTGTTTGGGAAGAAGGACACACACCAGTGGGTGAGGGCCCACACTAGCCCATCAGCAGCTGCGTGGGACAGCGCTGAGCCCCAGGGTACGGTGGTCCATCTCCATCGTGCCTGCAGAGAGCCCCAGGGCTGGTGACTGATAATGAGCCAAGAGTCAGTTACAGTGCAAAGTGCAGGAAGGGAAGGACCATGACATGGTGAGAATGAGGCATTGGTGTCACCTCTGGACACCTGCTCTGTGCCAGGCCCTGCACTGAGCTTTGGGGCCCCACTCATGCAGTCACTTGGGTATGAGAAGAAGGAGATGGAAGCTGAGGTGGAAGGAACAGCCCAGGGCCTGGTGCCCGGTGGACACATGGCAAGTGGCTGTCAAATGGACGCTGTGAAGGCTGGCCCAGTGGCGCAGCGGTTAAGTGTACACATGCTGCTCCGGTGGCCCAGGGTTTGCCAGTTCAGATCCCGGGTGCAGACATGGCACCGCTTGGCGAGCCATGCTGTGGTAGGCGTCCCACATATAAAGTGGAGGAAGATGGGCACAGATGTTAGATCAGGGCCAGTCTTTCTCAAAAAAAAGTGGAGGATTGGCAGCAGTTAGCTCAGAGCTAATCTTCCTAAAAAAAGAGAAGAATGCTGTCGTCGTGCAGTAACAGTACAGCCAGCCCAGGGGGCATGCTGGGTTTTGGCAGGGTGTGGGATGCCAGCATGCCAGGTGAGTGGGTCAGCCCCATGCACACACCTGCCTACCCTGGGCCTGAAAGCCATCAGCCCCGTGGTGGAGTTGTTAAGTTTGTGCTCTCCACTTCAGCAGCCTGGGGTTCACCGGTTTGGATCCTGGGGGCAGACCTACACACTGCTCATCAAGCCGTGCTGTGGCAGCGTCTTACATAAAAAAACTAGAATGACTTGCAACTAGGATATACGACTATGTACTGGGGCTTTGGGGAGAAAAAAAAGGAAAAGGCAAGGATCTTTCTCTGAGGGGCTTTGCACTTGTGCATGGCCCCATGTGCTTGTGTGGAGAGGTGGGCAGCCCACGCTCACCCTGGCTGCAGCCTTCACAGGTCAGGGAAGGGATAAACCATTGGAGCCTGCAACTGTCAAAGCAAGAGCTAGATAGGGACCACCGAAGCTCGCTACCCACCCTTCCCTCGCTACCCAGAGGACAGCCTGCCCCAGCACCTCCGCCCGCCCCTCCCACCGCTCTGGAAGCAGGGCTGATACAGTAATCAGGATGCCACATATGGACGCTGGAAGATGACTGCTCTCCGGGCCTTTGTTCGCCTTCATTATTCTGGATAAGGGTTTTTTTCCCAAGTCATAAAAATGACATTTTTAATATGTGGAATTTTTTTTAAAGAAAAGCAATATGAAGAAGACTTTTATTGTCAATAAGCTCTACCTTTTAAACCAGTTATCTTAGTTTCTGCTCTAGGTATTTTAATTGAAGATTAACTGCTCTTAAAAAGTATGTACATTTAGGGAGTGTTTGGAGTATTAAAATTCAGCTCCCTCAGTGGTGGGGACAGTCTCCATGGGGGCCACCAGGAACCGGCCCCTCCCCCACTGCCAGCCTCAAGGGGCTGTCCCTGGAAGGGGGCACCTGAAGGAGGGCCAGATCCTTGCGTTTTAGCAGAGGGGCAGGTCGGGCAGAGTCCAGGAACCACACTGGGCTCCTGGAGGCAGGGCCAGTTGCGTGAGTTACTCCCATCATCCTTCATTCTGACCCAGGAGGAAACCACAGCTCAGAGCGATCAGTAAGGCCACCACGTCACATGGCCTGGCATCTAGACTCAGGCAGTGGGCTCAGATCTCCATCTCCGTGAGCGCCACGTCACCCACCCCCCCACCCCCCCCCCGCCCCACACACACACGTGGCTCTGAGGCCTGTCTCTAGGAAAACCCCCAGGCCTGGTCACCATCCTCTGGCAATTACCAAAGACTGACTCAGTGGCCACCGTGTTCCAGGAGCTGAACAGAACCTCCTGAAGGAATGGCCCCTGCCCTCTCGAGGGTCTCTCATTTGAGAGCCGTGTGTGTGTGCATACATGCGTGTGTGTGTACACACGCCTGCGCGTGTTTAGGCATCATTGGCAGAGTCGGGCTCACCATCAGTTCCAGCAGAAAGGGGGCAGCTACGGTTCTGTCTGAGAGAAGAGAGACGGGCCCCCTTCCCTAGCTACCTGGGAAAGCACTTGGGTTCTAGGTGGTAAAGTGGGCATGTGACCACTTCTCTGCGACAATTGAGTGACCTTGGGGTGGATCATTTCGTGTCCCCGGGCCTCAGTTTCCACAACTGAATGATGAAGTGGAGAGTGTGCCCTCGCATGAGTTGAGGCATGGAAAAGTCCTTTTCTGGCCCTTCCTGGGCCAGGCCTTGCGCTAGGCTCTAGGATATGATCTCTGCTCTCAGAGAGCCACAGTTGGTCAGGGAAGTGAGCTCGTGGACATCTGTGACGGGGGTCGCACAGAGCTTGGGGACAGTGCTTGAGGGTGGCCCTGTGGGCGTCAGGCCGTGGTGCAGCAGAGCAGAGTCTGGCTCCGAAGCCAGACCATGAGCTTGAGCTCGGCCCACCACGTCTTCACTGTGAGGCCTTGGGCTCATTATTGACTGTCTCTGCCTAAGTTTCCTTGTGTTTAGACAGCCAGCCCTGGGGCGGGTGTGGATTGAGGAGCACTGCTGTACAGAAGCACTTTGCACAGGGCCCTGCTTGGGTAGTGGCTGCGTGTGTCAGCTCAGAATTCCCGTCGGTGTTCAGGTCATGACTGTTGAGAATTGCCTGGCGCTCATCTTTGGGGCAGTTTGGGCCAGGCCTGCCTCACACAAGATGGTCTTTCCACCTCAGACCTCCTTTCTGACTATTAGGCCACTTTCAGCATCTGTCTGGGCAGTAGCTGAGGCCTAACAGCCCCTCCGCTGGGACCCAGAACAAGAGGCACCCGAGGCCTCATTCCTGGAAGTCTCTAGAGACAAGGTCCCCACCTGGCCCAGCCCACACTGCCCAGGCCTGGAAGGTGCCATGCTGCCCGAGTCAGGGTGGTCCCCAGTCACACCCACACCCTTGTCTTTTGCCATTTCCTCTCCACCCTCAGAGGTAGCTCGAGTCCCCTGCACCTCCCTGCCCATAGCATTGCTGTCCCTGCTCGTTTGTTCCCAGTGAGAAGCAGCAGGACCCTAGGGTGGCTGGGCCCGGAGCCAGACTCCCAGGCCTACAGCAAGGTGGACAGCTTTGAAAAGCCATGGGCCTGAGTGCAAATTGCTGCTTCCTGTTTACAAGCTGTGCAGCCTTGAGCAGTCACCTCCCCTGCCTGAAAAGTGACTTAGGGCAAATTGAGAGGCTTGGATGAGATGCTGTCTGAACACACCTGGCTGGGTGGAGGGTTGAGAACACCAGCTAAGCAGTTGCTATGATGGCGATGGCAGTGGCAGAGTGACCTGGCCAGGCTCTGGCCCGGCCACCCACCTGCACAGCCCACCTCACCCGGGCTCCCTCCCTCCTTCCCTGGGTCACAGCAGGGATCCAGCCAAGCCCAGGTCCTACACTCTAGCCTGCCTTCCCCACCCAGGGACTTTGTCAAACCTCAGCCCAGAAGGCCAGCCAGAAAGAGTTCCCTGGAGCACTGCTGCCCAGGCTTACCTTCCGGAAACTCTGCCACTCAGAGACAGCTCAGCTCCATCCCCAGGTTGTAGTCACCGGGGCCCCCATCCCTGTCCAGCACCCCTATTCATGGAGCACTTGGCCCATTGCCTCTGAGCAGTCTGGTGCCCACATGTACAGCCGCAGGGACAGCGGAGTACACGGCTGATAAAAACTTAATCACCTTATCTTTTTAAAGCTCCCACCTGTGCTAATGGGGAGCATGGGGGTGCTGAGGAGCAGGCCTCCAGATCTGGGTGGGCTCAGCATGTTGGACGAGACGGCCAGTGCATTCCCTCCTCTTCTACCAGCCCACCGGCAGTCGGCCGACCTCCTGCTCCCTAAGCTTCCTGTGGATTGACAGGGCCTGACTCGGCTGCCCAGCTGTGGGAGGGTGGTTAGGAGCCATGTGGGCAGGTGGGTGAACTCTGACCACCTGGGGGAGGTCACCCTTGGGAGAGAGCCAGCTGTCAGGGCTCAGCCCACTGGCAAACAAGACAGGGGTGCAGGTGGGCCAAGGTCGCCAGTAGTGCCCCTTCCTGGAACTGCTGGCCACTGCTGCAGGCTGCCCCTTGTCTCCTGGGGACGCAGGGTCTGAATGTGAGGCAGAGTATAGAGGGCCTCCGTCCCCCTGGAGTTAGGAGGACCGGAAGGCATCAGAGAAGGCCGAACAAAATGCTAAGGCTTTTACTGAGAGACCAAAGGAGAAGTGGGGTTTGCAAGGTAGACAAGAGTCGTAAGGCACCCCAGGCTGAGGGAACTCTAGTACAGAGCCAGGATAGGGGTGAGTGGCGGGGGCCCTGTGCAGGGCTGAATGGTGGAAGTGAGGAAGCCCAGGATCTGCAGGAGGCAGTTGGTGAGGGGCTGGTTAGAGGAATTTGAACACCTGCCTGAGGAATAGCTGAAGATTTCTGAAGTGGGAGGGATGATCAGGTTTTTGTTCTGGAAGGATCTCTTTGGCAACAGACCCAAGGGCAGATCAGGGTGAGAGAGCAGCGGAAGGTTCCTGCTAGGATGCCAGTGCCTGAGGCCTCAGTGCCAGGAACCTGCTCCTGCAGAGCCTGCAGGGGTGCTGAGGGAAGGGGTCCTTGAGGAGCCTAAGGCAGGCCACCAGAGAAACTGTGTGGGCTCCCTGCTCGTGGCCGTACAACTTCGGGCGAAGGGGCAGCCCTGCTTGAGCTCCCAGGCTGCACACCAGGTCTGGCTTTGGGCAGGAGGCGGGGCGCCCCAGCTGCCCCGACTGCGAGCCTCAGTGACCCCCACAGTCCCTGCAAGGGGATGACACGGCCCCACCCCGGGTGAGCATCATGCCCGCCCTGGGCACCGCCATGAGAGGTGGCTCGGTGGGTGATGTTGGATAGTTCAGAGTCCCCGCCAGCTGCCCCTCCTCCCCCACTGCCCAGTGACAGCAAACTCCCCCTGCCTGGGCTGCCCCTCTAACAATTGAGCGTCTGCCTGACTCTCAAGACCAAGTCGTTTCCTATGCAGAATGGTTTTATTTTTTACCCTAAAACAAAATCCTTCCTTCCACACAATGCACTGGTTTCCCTCCCCACGCACCCCCAATCTCCAAAGCCTCCACTACATTGTAATTTCAATTTCCATGGTGTGGGAAAGATTTCTGCAAAGGGTCCTTTTTTGTTTTTGAAGAATTCGTCATCGCAGCTAAGAAGCTTAATATAAATTAAAGAAGGAATTAGACAACATTAAGACATCAAAATGGGGGTGCGGGCGCCCGTTGCCTCGCTTCTGCCCAATCAAAGGGGCCACGTGGAGCCCGTCGAGTGTGCGCTCCAGAACCTCAGAAAAAGCGAGATTCCGAGAAAGGGCCTGTACTGTCGCGCCTCTCCTAATTCCCTTTGTCGCAGGGACAGCGGAGTACACGGCTGATAAAAACTTAATCACCTTATCTTTTTAAAGCAAATTGCATCTTTGTTTACATACGGGATCCATAGCAGGAAGAGAAGGGAGGGAAAACAGGCAGCAGTTCCACCCCGAGCCGCCGCATTAACAGCTCCCAAGGATAAACACGAAAACCCAGGCCTGACAGAGAGGTGGCAGGAGCATCCAGAGTCACCAGCACCCCTCAAAGTTCAGTTCAGGGAGCTCAGCAGGAAGGGAGACCCTCCAGGCTGGTCTTGCCTTTCTCTGCCCGGCGGCACACACTGGCTCCTGTGGCCAGCCCCACTCTCCCTGACCTGCCAGGCCCTCCCAGCGCCATGCTAGCCTCTGGGCAGTCCACTGAAAACCAGCTTGCCCGTCCTCCTTGAGCCTTTCCATCCCTGCCAGCTGGCAGAGCTAAGTTCATACAGGGCCCACGCCACCCTGCCCACTGGCGGACAGAGGGATCTGGGTTCAAACTCCATCCCCACCACTGACTACTGCAGGGCCATGAGCAAGTCCTTGGACCTCGATGCGCCTCGGCAAGGCACCTGCAGGCTGCTCTGCAACAGCAGCCGTACGCACATCGGACATGACTGGGCCCTACCCTGTGTTAGGGCCGCTTGCGCCCTGGCAGAATCTCTCCCATTTCTGCCCCCCTCAACCCTCTCCCAGCCAGGCCACCTCCTGCCTCACCCTCAGCAGGGTATCCTGCACAGGCCACCATGTTCAGACCACATCAGAGGGTCTTGTCAGATGCTGCACTGTGCACACCTCCCGCAGCCACCTGTGACTTATGCAGGGCAGCTTCACAGCCAGGGGCAGGCAGGTGGAAACCCCTTTCTCCTGGTGAAGTTTGATGCTGGAGCCCAAGTGAAGGTACAGCCACTCTGTGCAAGGGACCTCAGCCCCACTGCACAGGGCCATCTCACTGAGGGAGGTGCCCTCTTTGGAGAATCCCCTCCTTCTCACAAGCTGGGCATGCAGTGCAGACTCAGGGCCTGGATGAATTCAGGCCCTCGTGGCCATCTAGCCCTGGCCACCCCATACGTCAGCCCAGCCCAGTTGCCAGGCATGTCCTTCTGAGTTCCCCAGCCCATCCATCATCACCAGGATGCTGGCCCCACAGAGGGCCCCATCCCTTGCCCTGGCTCTCTTTCTGCCCTGTCCTTCCAGCTCTCTGCAAAGCTGCTTGTTCCAGAAGAAGTGCTGGAGTGGCTGGAATTGGCTGTAGCCCCGTGGGGCCACCGAGGGGGCCATTGACCCCAAGCAGCTTGCAAGGGCTCAGTTCCCACTGTGGGGGATGCAAGCCGCCCACCGGCGTGGAGGCCCCTCTTTCAGTCTGGCCCCCAACATGAAAGCGACGCCAGCAATTGGAGGCAATTTGCCGGCCTTTGATGGCCGTGTCCGGGCGGCACCCGCAGCACCCGCGGCCAGGCTTGGGAAACAGTTGTGTTTCCCGCATTCTTCTCTGATTACTCCTGGCCCAGCCAAGACCAGCAGCCTCCAGCCCATTGTCCCTTTGTGTGGAGCTGCTGCTTGGTGAGAAAGGCCAGCCTGGCCCTGGGAGAGTGTCCCCAAGGAAAGCCACGGGTAGCAGCATCCCCCCAGGGTCGCACTGGCCCGCCTCCACTGCATCCTGGGGTCTGGGCTCGTCGGGGCGTGGGCAGGGCGGCCTGGTTCCAAGAATCCTGAGATATGGGGAGAAAGAGCGGGAAACGTCTGCTGAGGCCCTCTCACATAACTCGTTTGACCCTGTGCCCACCCTGCCAGGCTCTAGGTCACATGGGGTGGAGGGCCTGCCATCTGAGCTGGGGCTTCTCCCTGGGGCACTGGTGTGCGGATCAGTCTTTCCTGGTCCTAGAGGCACAGGCCCGTAGGAGCGTGTCCCTTCCCTCTGCTGCCCTGCACACCTGGGCGAGGGCGCCCTCATTCCCTTTGTTTTCATCCAGCACACCCTCCCTGAGCCCACATGCCAGGCCCTGTGCCTAGCACTGGAAAGGCAGTCCCCCTCACAGGCCCCTGGGGAGATGGACATATAAAGCAAAAACCATGCTAAATAGGGTTCCAGGAGGGATCAGCTCAGCCTGGGCAGAGAAGGGAGGCCTTCTGTGGAGCCAGACAGAAAAAGCGGGGAAGAACCTTCCAGACAAAGGGAATGTGGCATGTTTGGAGGCCCTGGTTGATTTCTCCTGGCTGGAGCACGCAGCAGGGTGCAGAATGGGGCCAGAGTGTGAGCAGGAGGGAGCACAGGCTGGAGGAAGCAGAGTCTCAGATGCCAAGAAAGAAGAGAGACTGTGGCATTGGTGGAACCAAGCCTAGGCGGTCCACGTGTGCCTTAGAACAACCCCTCTGCAGCCAGGGGCTAGACCAGGGAGGAGGCCAGCACTGCGACCCCCAAGGGGAGCACCGCAGAGGCCTCCTGTGCCAGGGCAGGGCAGCAAAGATGGAGAGCAAGGGTGGACCTGCAGGAGAGTGTGGAGGGTGAGTCCCTAAGCCTGTGCCTCCCAGTTACTGCTCTTGATGCAACAGCAATGCCAGAAACCGTGGACTGCCAGCGGCCATGAAGGAGCCATGAGCATCATCTGCTCCCAAGGTTCTGCTTGTCCCTCTCCTTCACTAGACAGAGCCAGAGAGCTGCAGAGATGATCCCATGGCCCGCTGGCAAGCTTCCTGGCCCATGGCAGCTCTGAGAGCCTTAGCCAGGATGTGGAGATAGACCTGGCCCGGGGTGACAGCCACCTCTCGTCCCTCCCCTGGAACCCTCTTTCCCCCTCCCCTCTGCCTCCCCCTGTGCCCATGGATTCAGTAACCAGACTGCATGGGGTGAGCACTGTGCCTCCTCTGAGCTTGGGCCTGGGTGCCGGAGGCCATGCTGGTGGCCCTGTAGTCAACAGCCCTGTGAGTACCCAGGGTCAAATAGAAACCTTGGCAAGTAGAGAAAAGTAGAAGCAAGAAGAAAGCGTTCCTTGTAACCACACTTCTGACCACTGACAGCCTAATGGTTAGCCTTCTAGTCTTTTCTTTCTGCATCCCATAGCTGGAGCAGAACTCTTCCGAAAATTTTGATTCCTGAATATTCTCAATTAACATTATAAGATAAGTTTGTCTTTGTGTAACTTTAAATTCTTCTCAGGTGTCACTTTTTGCCTCCTAGAGCATTTTGCCTGGTGGCATGCATGGTGGCCCTATCCTGACTGCCCTCCCGTGGTCTCAGTGCCCTTGTAACTTCACAGGCCGTGCACCTCATCTGTGGTGAGCGCACAGACCTTAGAATCCCGTAGCCTCGCCGAGTCCATCTCTGCCTGCCCAGAGCTGTGTGACCCTGGGGCCAGTTACTCATGCTTCTGGGCCTCAGTTTCTCCCACATTGTGTTGTGAGGATTGAGTGCCTCCGTGTGTGGCGACGTCTTTGTGCACGGATCTCAGGCTGCTCGTTAGGACCAGGAGTGAGCTGCGCGTCGGTGCTGTGACCGCTCGGGGGCTGCAGCCAGTGCTCACCCAGCAGGGCCTTACCAGTCCTGACTTATTCAGCAGTGTTCTCTGAGCACCTACCCTGAGGCAGGGACTGTTCCAGGTGTTGGGCTTACGGCTGTGACTAGAAAAACAAAAATCCCTGCGGTGGTAGAACTGATATTTTAGCAGGGGCAGACAACAAACTTCAACATGAGGAAATCGTGGTGTGTGTTGGAAGGTGATAATGGCTATCAGAGAAAATAGAGCTGGGGGGAGGGGGTGGGAAGGCCTCGCCAGGAGGTGCCGGTTGCACAGTGATTCGAAGGAGCTGAACATGGGAGCCTCTGAAACTGCTGGGGGCGGGTCTTCTGGCTGAGGAATCAGCACATGCAAAGGCCCGAGGTAGGAGTGCACCGGGTGTGTCGGAGTGAGGGGACAGTTCCAAGATGCAGTTCGGGCCAGGCTGTGTGGGGAGAGCGTGGTACAGAAGTCAGAGACCAGGAGCTTCAAACATGCTCCTCATCACTGCGGGCACTGCCAGGGGGCCATCCCAGGAGAGGGCCGCAAACTGCTGCCCAACCCCCCGTGGCCTCCCAGGCACGCTTCAGAGGAAGGTCCCTAAGAGAGGGTGGCAGCTCCATGAGAAGAGGACTCTCCTGTTTGCCTGTGCCCCCAGGGCCTATAGGAAGTGCTCAGTAGCCACTGGTGGACAGTTGGCATTTAGCCACCTTCCTTACCCTGCTGACCCCGGAGTTGGTGCACGGCTCCCACACGTCCCTGAAACCCTCCCTGGTTTGGGCTCCCACAGAGCCTGGTGCACTGGGTACCTTGTGGATGTGGTGGCTGCAGTCACCCTGGAGCCCGGCCCTGAAGTCCACCAGCACGCAGCCACACATCTTCATGTGTCCTCAAGCACCCCTCATTCCCACCAGGACTCAGCGCTCAAACTCCCTTGGCCTGCAGACCCTTGCCTGGATCTCTGTGTGAGCAGCCCCTGTCGTCTGGTCCCGTCCCAGCGCTCTGCCTTGGAGAATCCTGCTCTCGGCCCGCCCCTCTAGATGACACAGCGGTTTTGTTTCCTTGACTGCCCTGGTGGCTATCTGGATTATCTTGCTGGCTTGTTTACTGTCTGCTCCTTCTCAGACTAGGAACTCCGTGGGGGCCAGGCCCTGGTCTGTGTGTTCCCCATCATTGTCTCCCAGTCCTAGAGCGTCTGTGAATGTTTTTGAGTGAAAGCCCCAGGGGCAGCTTGGGAGAAACTCAGCGCACCCTGACCTGTCCTTCACTTCCCTCCGTTTGCCACTTGGCTAAGGAAAAAAGGCCACTGAGAAACGAAGTAGCTCCCAGTGACATATGCCACGAATCCAAATAGCCCAGCAGCCCCAGTGGACGGGTCTCTGTTGGTCAGGCTGTCTGGGGTTGTGTCGGGGCCACCCTATAATGGAGCAGGGGTCAACGAGCCTGACCATCTCAGAAGAGCAATTAAATGGCCCTGTCCTCGCCAGTGCCAGATAGACTTTCCGGCTCTGCCTGCTTTGGGCAGTGTGAGGTATGCAGTGTGTGTAACGAGAGCCATCACGGGTGAGATGGACCGCTGATTGGGCCACACCTGTCTCCCTAGCCCCGTGCAGACGCCGGTGAGCCCCACGCCTCTTCAGCCATCAGACCTCCTGGCACCAGAGGGAGACAGGCTGCCCATGCCATTCGTCAGGGTCTGGTGCCAGCCACCTTCTCTGTTTGCAGAAGGAAGGCCGGGGCTCTGATTCCGGGAGTCAGATACCTGCCGGCCTGGCGCTTGCTCTTGGGGGTTGGCCCGGGGCCATTCTCACATCCCATCCCAGAGGCATGAAGACCAGCTGAGTATGGAGCCTGCCATTAGACATCATGCTACTCGGTGGGAGGGCAGCTCGGCTCCTCGTTGTACAGAGCCGCCAGGCCCACAGCATCCTGGAGACCTATTAACCTAAGCCGAGTGTCCTGGCCTTCCCAGGGCATGCAGGCTTTGACATGGCTGGCAGTCTCACCTCCACCTGTGGAGAGGGAGACCACGTCCTTCATGCAGTGGGCAGGGCCGTCCCTGACTGAATCTACATTTGTCCCTTGAACCAGCCTCTGGTCACCTTTTTAAAGTTCCAGGAGCCATAGGGCCGGTATGAGATGCTCTCACAGCCTAAATTCCCCTGTACAACCATTCTCAGGAGTCTGCTTAAGGTGGACCCCCTGGCGTGATGCGCTGGGAGGCAGTAGCCTCTGTGGGCCCAGAGTTCAACTGCTGACTCTTGCCGACTCACTGTGGGGCCTTGAATGAGTCATTGCCCTCCTTGGGCTCCTTTTTCTCATCTATAAAGTGAAGGGTTGCCAGCTCACCCCCACTGAGTGCTGGTCTAGGCCAGAGAGAACCTGCACACCCCCGCCGCCCAGCACTCCCCACCTGGTGGAGGCCTGAGGGGCCAAGATCCTGCCAGCACTGCAGCTTGATGCCTGAGCTTCACCGCCAGCTTCTCTTCTTGGGGAGAAAGCTAGTACCCAGGCAAGATTGGGGCAAGGGAGGAAACCCTCCAGGTGCCAGCAGACGCAGGGCAGATGTACCAGAGCAGGCAGGGAGGGAGCCCTCTGCCTTGTGCCTACCCGCAGCGTCCCACCAGCTCTAGGCACTCGGCCTCTAGGTCCTCCGGCCAGTGCAGCCCTCCTGTTCAAATTAGAAGTGAGTGCCCTCTCTAGGGGACACAGAGGCCTACCAGGACCCCTTGTACCATGCTGCCACGAAGCAGATTTCTCATAAAGACAAGCCCCAGAGAAAGGGGTATTGCAGCCTGCTGTTTAAGGAGGGTAAGGGTGCCCCAGGCAGAGGGAACAGTGTACACAGAGGCTTGTAAGTGTGACGGGGAGACCAGGCATGGTCACAGTTTCCTTAAGGCTGCAGGGAAAGTACAAAAGTGGTGGATAATGGGGCTGGAAGAATTGGGGTGGGCACTAGTCAGGTGTCAGTAGGAAACAGATTCCTACTTAGTCATTGGGCTGGAGAGAGTGAATGGGGAGTCTGTACCGAGGCATGGGTGTTTAAAGGAGCTGGTAAGATGTGATGGGAAGCAGTGGGGGACACTCCCACCCCCACCTTGGGGTGGGGGGACAGTGTCTGCCAGAGCCCAAGGAGAAGGACCCCCAACAGGAGCTCTGCAGAGGGAGCAGGGATCAATATCTGACTGCCCTCTCCTCCCACCCGCTGATCTGCTGGAGCCCCCATTGGCTGAATTCAACCAAAAGCCAGAGGGTGTGGGAGCCCATAGTGCGTCCGCAGAGATCAGCCTCCCAGGCACACAGAAGGGGGGAAAGTGGATCTGCAGGGGGGCTACAGATGCCAACTTTTGGGTGTGGGTCTTAGCATGGGTGTGCTGGGAAGCAATGGGGCCATTTAGAGCAGGGGAAGGACATGGCCACTGAGTGTGGGGCTGACCCCACAGGATCCTGAGTGCAGGGTGGATGGGTGGGCATGGGACCAGGAAACCAAGGTGGGAAGCCCTGCTGAGCTCCAAGCTGACAGGCTGGTGTCTGGACTAGCACATTGGGGGAGGGGCTGGAATGCTAGGATTTAAACTGCAGAGTGGACTGCAGGCCGTGGGGGTCCATTGGCTGGGGCGGGAGATGGGAGGGGGTGAGCCCAGGGTGGTACCAGGGTCCTGGCTCAGCCTAGGAGGGTGTGAAGGTGTTTCTGAGTGAGGGAAGGGGACTTGGAGCTGGGCCAGAATGGGTGCCGGTGCAGAGTAGCAAGTGAGCAGCCTGGGAAGTGGTGAGTGACAGGCTCTCCTCTGTGCCTTGCAGGTGGCCTTAGCCCTGAGTCCAAGAAGATCCTGATGCCTACCCTCAAGAAGCGGGGCCGGGCTGGCCGAGGGGAGGCGGCCAAGCAGGAGGAGGGTGCAGAGCGGCCTGAGCCTGCACAGCACGTGGCTCTCAGCCTGTCTTTCAAGCGCTACGTCTTCGACACCCACAAGCGCATGGTCCAGTCTCCCTAGTGCCCCGGTCACCTCCCCCAGGGCCACCTTGCCCAGGCTGGGCCACAGTGCCAAATGCCCAACCAGATGTGCCTCGACCTCGGCCAGTCTTTCCCCTCTGCCCTACAGGCAGCAGCCCCAGGCCTGGTGCTCAGCCCTAGGGAGAAGCCCCAGAGGGTCTGTCCCTCCATCCCTGCACCCTCCCACCAGGAGACAGCACCCAACTAGGAATGGGCCTCATCTAGAGAGCTGGTGGCCAGTGTCTCCCAGGCTGCCCAGCTGGTGGCCATCTGAAGGCCAATCCCCACCCTGCCCCTGGCAGCTAGGCACTTGCCAGCTGCAAATAAATGTCCTGTGGTGCCCACCCACTCTACTGGTCTCTTTGTGATTTCACTGGGGGGTTCCCCCACCCACCTCAGGTCTCTTCCCAAGGGCAATGTCAGGGGAATCGCCAGGGCTCCCGCAGAGAGCGAGGCCCAGGGAGGGACCCAAACTCAGCCCAGTGAGCTGAAGGGTCCACAGGATGTTGCACCCGTAGGCCAGGCCGGGTGGCCCCTGGGGTCTCCTGGGCCATGAGGGAGCGTGGTGGTTCTCTAGGCAGCTGAGTTCAGGGAGGGCACTGCCAGGAAGTGTGCCCATGGGTGTGAGGAAGCAGCAGGGTGTGGGGCAGAGGCAGGCAGGAGTTCCTGCTCCCCCATCTTGACAGGAGTTCCCAGCCTCTGCCCCAAAGCGTAGAGGTGAGGGCAGGTGACAGAGCCCTGCACAGAGCGCGGCCCTCCAAACCCTGGGCTGCCCCGCCCAGGCCCCTCTGCCCCTGCGCCCACAGGCGCCCACGGCCCAAGCTGTCGGGACCTCGAAACAGGGTGGACTGGTGGAACCGACTGACTGAGTGCAAGTCGGAGCTCTTAAAGACATCTGTAGGTTGAACAGATGTTCCGACATTCCTTTATTCGGCCTCTAGACAGACATGGGGGCCTCCCTTTTATCCCCGTAATCAGTGCATATGCTTTAATTTGCAAAAATGGCATTAAAAATATTAGCAGGGACAGGTGGCAATCACATGACTTGGGTTGTTAGCCCTGGAGCTGAGGGCTGAGAGGAATGGGGGCAGTGCCGTGGCATGTGCTGTCCCTGTGCACAGGCTGGGCGGCAGGCGGCCCAAGGGGACAGCGGCTGTGCAGTGCCCCTCGGGCTCCCAGGGTGCATGTGACAGCGGCTGGGCCAGCTGACCCCCTGCCAGCACTCGCAAGGACCCAGACATCAGGCCAGGGCAGCAGACAAGGGCGACAGCTGAGGGCTGGTGGGCAGGGATTGTCCAGGCCTGGCCCCCGATGTCTCCCTGGGCTGGGCATGAACCAGGAAAAGGGCACAGAGAGACCCAGCAGTGCCATGAGGTGGTCCAACCCCCAGCTCCTCGGAGCCCCACTGCCACCACCTGAGGGGACACCTCCAGTCACCCCTCCAGTCACCCCACTGCGGGCCAGGGTCTGGGCCCCTCTCTTGTTTAGCCCCCACCCCTGCCCTGCAGACCTCTCATCAGGGAGGCGGTGCCACCTGGCTGAGGCCGCTCCAGCCCAGGGTGGCAGTGGGTGCAGGCTCCCGGTGAGGACTTCAGGGCAGAGCTCCCACAGCCCCCCAGCTTCTGCTGGATGCCAGACCCCGGGCTGGCCACCTCCCACGACTACTCAACGCTTTGGAGTAGACACAGATGGGCAGAGCTGGAGTTTCCTGAGGACTTGCCCCTTAAATGAGGAAACCTCTCTCCCTCCTCCTCCTCAGGGTGTGGGGAGCTGGGTTGGGATATGCTGGGTACCCCCTGCCAGGCCACGTCCTCCCTGACCAAGGGGCGTGAGCATCTGGGGGCCCCTGCAAGTTGAGATGGAAAGTAGCCCTGCTCTCAGCCACAGGTTCTTGCCCTGCACAGGCTGTGTGACCTTCAGCGCACCCTGTTCCTCTCTCCAAATGAGGGGTCACATGACCCAGAGGAACCATTGCAATGGGCATGGAGGGGTGCTTGGTAAGCAGGAACTAGTTCTAGTTCGGGGGGCAGGTCCATGGGGGAGGGAGGGAAGAGGACGCAGGGCGGACTCCAGCCACAGCCTGGATTCAGATCCTGGCCTCTCTGCTTAGTAGCCATGTGACCTCAGGCAAGCCCCCTAACCTCTGTGCCTCGGTGTTCCCAGGTATAAAACGAGAATTGAGCAGCTGCTTCCAAGGGTGGTTGTCACCTGGGTGCACGGCTGGCCATCGTACCCACAGCCCTGGGAGTGGCGCCAGCGGGCATCATTGCCCCACTACGAAGCGAAGGCCCACGAGCCCCTCAGAAGTGGGGCAGCCCCAGCCCCAGCCCAACCCCACCCAGGTTGGCCATTCTTCCAGGACCTCCGTGAGGGTCCCCATGCCCACCCACTCCTTTCTCTCCGCCTCACATCTCACTTGAAGACAGCACTCCTCAAAGCCCAGGGAAGGAGGCAGGCTCTGGCGGAGGAAACTGAGGCACAGAGAGGAGGGAGGAGCAGCCAGAGCCCAGTGTGTGACTCCCAGAAGGCTTGAGGCCATCCAGAGTGTGGTGAGGCAGCCTGCTCGGTGCGGCTGACTGCCCCAGGAGGGGCCTCTATCAGGCTTGGCATCAGTCGAAACCAGAGCGCCCATTAGCCGGGTCAGGCCGGGCGCAGCCTTCGAAGGGGAAGCACAGCCAGGGCGGGTGGACAGGACCCGGACGTGGTGCCCAGCCTTCTGACGGACATGTCCCCCTTACCCTGGCTCCCCAGCCAGCCCCATGCCTTCCATGTTTTATAGAGGAGAGGGCTACAGTGTGCCAACTCCCCATCACACCCATAAACTCACTGAATCTGCTTTTCCATCCATAGGGGTGGCCTGGGAAGCGTCACTCCGGTTTTACAGGTTGGGGCGCGGAGACCGGGGCTCAGCTGGCCCCAGCCGTTGCTTCAGGTAGAGCTGGGATTTGAACCTACTCTGGATGACTGCAGAGTGCCCCCCTTCCCCAGTGCCTTGGGTGTGTCCTTGGAAAGAGGTACCCTCTGGGGCCCTGCTTTTGGCCAAGGGGCGGGGTAGGGTGGGGGCACGGGGCAGAAGTGCTGGCCCAGCTGCCCCGCCTGCCTGCCCGTACAGAATGAGGTCATGGGCGGGCGTCCTGCCTTAGGCTGGGGCAGGAGGGGCAGCTGTGATTGGCAGGCCCCCAACCAGCAGGGCTAATGCACCAGCAACGAGATAAGGCTTATCTGGAAATGTCCCTGGAATCGAGACTCTGATGGAAACAGGCTTCTGGGTTAATATATTTTTGATAGATAAAGTCTCATAAACGGGAAGCCCTGGGGGCTCAGGCAGAAGGGGCACTTCTGTTCTCCCAGGCCTACTGCCCTGGCCATGTGTGTCCATGTGAGTGAGAGTTTGTGTGTGTTCACGTCCCAGGTATCTGTGTCTGTCGGTGTCTGGTGTGTACATGGATCTTGGTGTCTCCAGGGGCATGTGTATCTCTGTGTGTGCTCAGGGAGGGTTTGTCAGGCTGTGTGTCTCTGGTGTGTCTGTGGGAATAGGGTGAAGAATGGGGTGTCAGGTCTAGTGTGCACAGGGTGGTGACACCCATGTGTTGAGGGCCAGTTTGTCCCTTGGGCCACAGGGGCTCACAGGTTGGTGGGGCCTCTTCCCCAGGACCTGGTGGGATGGGAGAGGGGGCTCATCACTCTCAGTGCCAGCTCACCCTGGGGTTGATCCAGGCCTCAGACCTCCCCTGCCTCCTCTGCCTAGGCAGCCTCCACACGGGGTTAGCATTTCCAGTTTCCCTTCTAGAGGCCAAGGCCAGCCCTAGTCACTGCCTCCCAGCTCCTGGCTCAGCATATCTGTCCTCTGGGGCCGTGACTGGGGGGAGGGGAAGCCTCTCGCCAAGGGGCTGCCGAGCAAGGTCTTGAAGTGAGAGTAGGAGTTTGCCAGGGGGAGGAGGGGCGATGTTTGGGCAGAGGGAACAGCAAGAGTGAGGGCTCCAGCAAGAACACTTGGTGAGGCCTGTGTGAGGAAGGACGAGGTCGTGGCTCCCTAGTCTCCCCACCGCCCTGCTGAGCCTCCAGGAGCCTCCACACAGGCAGCCCTGATTAAAAAGAGTAATTAGCACTAGGCTGATAACGGAGTCAAGGCATTAATTAGCCCAACTCGGCCAGCACCAGGGCTTGATTGCTGGGAGGCAGCGGAGGCAGGCAGGGGATTCTTGGGGAGCACTGTGTGCTCCCTGGAGGGGCAGCTGACCCCAACTCTGGGCTTGCAGGCTTCTGCTGTGGGAGCCCCATTCCCTCCGCTTGCCACCAGTGGTGGAGGCAAAGGGGAGGTGATGGGAGCAGCTGGTGATGGGAGGCAGGCTTGGCCGGCCAGAGACCTGGAAGGCTGCCTACAGAGTCCCGAAGGGCGAAGGAAGGGACAGTGGTCAGATCTGGGTTTCAAGAGAGCCCTCTGGCCCCCAGCTTCCCACCAGCTCTGGACACTCCTACCCTGGATCTCTGAGGCCTGGAGGTCAGGAGCCAAGGGGACAGAGACCTGGCGGTGGAGCAGCCTCCCAGGCTTGTTGGTGATTGGATGCGGGAGGTGGGGAAGGGGCGGCGCAGGCGGAGGCCGGCGGGGAGGGAGAGGCAGTTGAGAAGGTTCAGGGACTCAGTGCGGGGCCGGAGCCTGGGAGCAGGGGGAGGTTTGGGAGGAGGCCCAGAGTGGGACATGCCTCGTTTATGGAGTGCCTCCTGTGTGTGGGGCCCTGGGGTCATAGCCCAGTGCTCGCTGCATGCTGCGGGGCAGGGGCAGCCTCCTCTTCCCTGCCCCACATCGTGTGACCTGCCACCCCTGTGCCTCGGCAGCCTCCTCTGTGCAGTGGGGCCCTCAGGCTCGATGGGCTGCCCTGCACCCCCACTCCCACCCAGGCCAGCAGGTCAGATGTCACGTGCCCTGGAGCCTCCATGTGCCCCAACACGAGGTGTTGCTCAATCCCCACGTCCCCCATGTTATCACTGGGTCTGGTGGGGAGACAGCGCAGCAGAGAGAAACGGCCACTTCCCGCGGCCGCAGCTGGGGCTCCAGATAAAGGCCGGTGGAGCTCAGGCCGACCTGCGGAGCCTGGGGTAAGGGGCTAGCTTCAGCCACCTGCCTCGCCCCTCAAGCGACACCCCACAGACATAGCCCTGAGCCTCCGCTTCCCACACGGGCACCACCAGGCAGAGTACCAGGCTGCTCACTGCCACCCTGTTTGGCTTGGACTGTAGCCTCTGTTCCACTGACCTGCAGCCCGAACTCCCTCCCCAGGGCGGGTCATCAGCTCACCCGAGCCCACTGAGAGGTGGCTGCGTGTGGTGGCTGGGCACC
This sequence comes from Equus przewalskii, assembly GCF_037783145.1. Taxonomy (NCBI): domain Eukaryota; kingdom Metazoa; phylum Chordata; class Mammalia; order Perissodactyla; family Equidae; genus Equus; species Equus przewalskii. The sequence goes on from NC_091845.1 coordinate 2,481,065, forward strand.
GTGGTCACAGCAGTGCTCACTGGGCCAGCCAAGGGGCCCTCAGAGGGGTCATTTCGATTGCTGGAGGCTGTGTGCAGTCACTCAGCAAACATGCCCTAGCTCCCCACCGCGCCCCTTCCCGGCGCCACCCCCCCCAGCCTCTCCCAGCCGTCCATCGCTCTCCTGTCCTTCACAGAAGACCTTGGCTGAAGCCAAGGTCCAGGTCACTTCTCCCACTTGCCACACGCTGAGGCCCGGGTTCCAGCCCCTGAGCCATGTCCAGAACAGACCCTGCTGGGCAGCCAGGCCAGGGCAGGGCAGGTGGGATGGGCGGGCTAGGGGCCGAGGTCTGTGGGCCTTGTCACCTGCAAAGGGCACCAGTGGAGTCTCATGAGCTTTCTCTTCCCACCGCCTGCCTGCATTTCCTACCCTGGCGCCTGTCCCCTAGTCATGATCACACCCGCCCGGCCACACCCTGAGGCCTCCTGGGGGTGGGGGGGCCCTCACCTCAGCTCAGTTCCCTGTGAGGGGCAGAGAGGGACCGAGAGAGGCTCCCAGCTGGGGATACAGAAAGCAGGGACTAGGGGACAGGCTAGGTGGGATACACGAACCAGCCCTTCCCCCAGAACTCCAGGGACAGGCCTTGGAAGCCCAAATTGCCCAAGGGCTCTAGAGCTAGGGCCCAGACCAGGCACAGAAGCCAGGTTCCAGAGCGTTCCTGTGCCCTCCCAGGTCATTACCCAAGCAGGACCTCCCAAGCCGGTTCCTTACCCTGTCCCTAGACTGTCATCACCACCCCCACCACTAACCTCACCAGCACCCAGAGACCACCACCTTCACCACCTTCACATCCACCTCCACCTCCACTACCTCCACCGCCTCCATCTCCACCACCTCCATCATCACCTCCACCTCCATCACCTCCACCTCCACTACCTCCACCGCCTCCATCTCCACCACCTCCATCATCACCTCCACCTCCACTACCTCCACTGCCTCCATCTCCACCACCTCCATCCCCATCACCTCCACTACCTCCACCACCTCCATCTCCTCCACCTCCACTACCTCCACTGCCTCCATCTCCACCACCTCCATCATCACCTCCACCTCCATCACCTCCACCTCCATCACCTTCACCTCCACTACCTCCACCACCTCCATCTCCACCACCTCCATCATCACCTCCACCTCCATCACCTCCACCTCCTCTACCTCCTCCACCACGTCCACCATCGCCTCCTCCTCCCATGTCCACCTCCACCCCTACCTCTACCACCTTCACCTCCACCTTCACCACCAGCACCATCTCTACCTCCACATTGACCGCGTACAACCCCATCTCCACCGCCTTTACTACACCACGACCTCCACCACCGCCTGCACCACCTCCATCACTATCTCTGCCTCCGCTGCCTTCATCTCCACCTCCACCATGTCCACCTTCACCTCCAACACCTCCACCTCTTCCACTGCCATCTCCACCATTATCACAAGGGATCCGCTCAGATCTGTCTGGGGAAGATCTGTCTGGGGAAGACCTGTCTGGAGGACGGGCCAGCAGGAAGAAACATGAGGAGTCGGCAGGAAGGAGGTGCTATAGTTAAGGCCAGGTGAGGGGGGATGAAGTGCAAGTTGAGCCAGGGGTGCACTCCGTAGAGAGGAGGAGGAGGAGGCAGATAGGGAATGGTCGGGAGGTCACATCTGCTGGCCTTGGCCCTGACCGGGCTCGGGAGGGTGTCAGGAGGGAGGGGGTCCAGGATCCCTGGTGAGCCTCTCCGGGGTTACTGGGCACACTGTGGGCCCACTGAGATGGGAGCCCAGCAGCCGGGGCGGGTTTTGGCAAGACACCTTGATGAGTTTGTGGTGGGCCTCCTGAGTCCACAGCCTGCTGCCCTCGGGCCGTGGGCTTGGAGCTCAGGGAGCAGTCTGGGCTGGAGACAGAGAGGGGTCCCTGGCACACAGGTGCAGTGAGGCCAAGGGAACACGTGTGACTGTGGGGAGGGAGAGGAGCAAGAGAAAGGGAAAGGGCCCAAGGTGAGTCAGGAGGAGTGCTGCCTCTGCGACTCAGACAGTGGCAGGGGAGCCCAGAACAAAGCAGGCAGGGGAGCCCAGAACAAAGCAGCGAAGGAGCTCGAGTGCCGGCCAGGAGGGGACACTTGGGCCACGAGTTGGCAGACATTGCCGAGATCCCCCAGCGCTGGATGGGGGCAGCTGGGGCGGACTGCAGGCAGGGTCCCAGCAGAAATGGGCTGGGCACCTCTGGGGGCAGGTGGGGGTGAGTGGGCACCGGGTGGGACTATGTACGATGGATGTGGTGTGAGATGAAGCAGGTCGCTCCCTAATCAGACGTGGCGCTGGATCACGGGGCAGACAGGAGTCACCACTTGGCAGCACCTCGCTGATTCTCAGTGGGGTGGAGGGAAATGCCACCCCCGACCCAGGCCTGCATGGCCCCCACAGCAGCCCAGCCTCAGAGCCTCCCCTGGCTGAGTCCAAGCTAACTGAGGGCCCCTTGCCCTGCTCCGTCCCTCTGCAGGGTCCCCATATCCTCCAGGCCTTTGGCCTCAGTGCTCCTTCAGCAGATCCGGGCCCCGGTTTGGGGCCTGCTCGTGCTCTGTCTGCTTCCCTGTGTGACCTCACACCAGCCCCTCTGCTCAGAGGTAGCTCCTAATGGCCAGAGTGGGAGCACAAGACCCAAAGGACAGCAGTGGCCAGACAAGAGGCCAGGGCTCAGAGCGAGGTGTCCTGGCTGTCTGTGGACATACCTGCCCCATCCCTCCCAGCACTGCTGCCCCCTGGCTTTTGGATGGGCTAGAAGGAGAGGAGCAGCTTCGGGGACACTTGCTTCCTGGACTTCCTTCACAGAGGGGAAACTGAGGCAGGAGGGAGGGGTTGGTCCTCTGCCCCAGCCGCCCACAACACAGGGAACTCTGAGGGGGGAGGTAGGTCACTGCCAATTCATGCCCACTGGGCACGGTGCACCTGCCCAGCCCAGGTTGCTGTGCAGAGCTGGCCCCTGGGAACTGGGGGTCTGAGTGCATGTGTGGACGTGCCGGCTGGCCGGGGCCACCCCCATCCAGTGGACAGCCTGGTGGGCTGCTGATAAGGAGAGACGGTTGTCAGAGTCACAGGGTGCCACTGATAAAGAGACAAGCATCTCCTGGTGGCCGGAGGTGGTGGGAGGAGACCCAGTCCCGGAGATGCCCACATCTTGGGTGGAAACACTGAGGCTTCGGGGTCTGGACAGGCCCACCCCACCCTCCCCGCAGCCGGAAGCCCTCACACAGCACCCGGCAGCTGCTGTACACATGCGGCTAGCGGTCGGGCCTAGAGAGGGAGGGCCACGCCTGAGGCCACCTTGCAGGACACTCCGCCAGGCCCACAGCGCCCGCCTCCAGCCTCCCTGCCCCGCACCTGTCCCGCCTCCACCCTGGGCACCTCTGAATGGGCTTCTGCCAGGCCGTTCCCCCACCGCACCTGTGCCCCTGCCTGGAGCACCCCTCTCGCCACGCCCACCACCGGCTCATTCTTCTAGGCACAGCTTGCCCCTAAAAGAGTAACTATCCAGCCAAGAAGAGAGGATTCCGGGAAATTGAAGCTGTTACGGAGTGGGGGTGGGTGTCACAGGGACCCTCGCTTATACATGACAGGCCTGATGCAGGGTGTGCACATGCTTTCTCTCATGTAGCCCTCATGACACCCTGCAAGGTGAGAATCCTCACCCTCATTTCCTCAGTTGACTGAGGCCCAGAGAGGCCAAGTGACATACCCAAGTTCACACAGGCTGGTGGGAGTTGGTCAGGGCCATTGGAGGCCAAGGCCTGGCTTGGGGGGTACAGGCAGGAGTTTAGTGAGGCCCTATGGGGAGCCGAGCACCAAGGACAGGAGTGAGGTTTGTCAGCCGATTACTCAGCCCCGCACCCAGCTCCCGGTCCTGCTCTGGCCCCAGAGGGGTTTTGTGGTTGGAGCCCTGGGGCTCCCTGGGACTCACGGCAGGCACTTGGGAGTAGGTGGGGGATGGGGACTTGACAGCAGGCCTGAAGGCGTCCAGCGCCCACGCCCTTCCCAGTTGGTGCCATCGGCCCCAGGACACTTTCTGCATCTTGTCGTCCTCACGCCGCCTATGTTGTGACCAATCCTACTTCACAGGTGTGGGATGGAGGCTCAGGGAGGGGACGGTCCCTCAGCAGGTCACAAGTGTGGAAGCCCAGGTCTCACTGGCTCCAGGACCCTGGGCAGGGCTCCTTCTGACTAGCTCCACCCCTTCAAAACATGGAGGTGGCAAGGGTCGGGCATGTCGCTGGGTTCTCTGCTGGAGCCATTGGGAACAAGGCCCTCTCTTCTGGCTGAGGTTGCTGAGCTGATGGATATGAACTTGAAGCTGCTTTGGCCATCTTGTCACCATGAAAGAACTGAAGTCTACACCACAAAGGAATGACATCTATACTGAGGAAGACCTATAGCAAGATGGATCCTGGAACCTGGATCCATCTATGCCTGAAGGCCACACACTCATTATGTGAGCCAGTAAATTCCCTTTGATGCTGAAGCCTGTTACAACTTGGTTTCTGTTTTGTGACTCATAAAGTGCGAAAGGGCAGAATCAGTCAGCTGTGACTTACCAGTCTAGGACGTGCCCTGGGTCCTGGGAGCAGTTGCATAGATACACAGGGGCCCATATATACCCATGTGTACCCATGGATCCTTAGTCCTGCCCACTCTGGGAGTCTTTTCCCATGGCCAAAACTCACATCCCAGCTGTGGGGCATTGGGCAAGTACTGCACCTTCTCTTTGCCCCTCCCACCCCCTGCCCGCTGGCCTGGGGGATGCTCAGCCAGCGCCTCTGCCGGCCTCCCTCCGCTGCCCAGCTGGACTCGGCACCCATCAGCATCCTGATCGATCCTCACAGCTGCTCACCTGCTGTGGCCCGTGAGGCCTGGACCTGCCACCAGGCACAGCACTGCACCCTGGGGCGCAGGCTCTCGATTGTTTCACACATGTTACGCTTAAAACAGTTTTATTGCCAACATTTTCAGGTGGCAGATTTCATGTAAAAATACTGTCTTTTGCCACTTACTGAATGTGACCTTGAGCTACTTGCTCATGCCTCTGGGGGCCCATCTGGAACTGGTGCTCGCACAGCAGTCCCTGTGGTCCCCGTCTCGCACCTTTGTCTGACCTATCAGCAGGCCCCATGGAGTCACCCCCAGAACCTAGCCAGAGTTAGTCTCCCCCCACCCCACTGCCACTGGCCTGACCAGATGCCTCTGTCTCTCGCTCAGACCACTGCAGTCCTCGATCTGCTCGCTGGCCCCAGCCAGAGGGGTCCTGCTCACACCTATCAGGGCGCATCTCTCCTCTGTTGGAAACCTTCCTGGGGCCCTCACCTCCCTCAGGGTAAACGCCCAAGTCCTCACTGTGACCCCCAGGCCCTGCACGACCTGCCCTGGGACTTCCAGATCTCCTGTCCCATCCCCCTCCCCCTCACTCACCTGCTCCAGCCCCACTGACCTCCCACCCCGGGGCCTTTGCACATGCTGTTCCCTCTGACCCCAGACAGCCCCAGCCTGCTCCCTCCCAGTCTTCAGTGAGGGCCTGCCTGGGCACCTGGGGAAAAGTGATCCCACACTCCCCACTCCCCTCCCGCTTCGCCGTTCTTACCAACGTTCACGACCTTCTAAGACCGTGAGTATTTTGCTTGTTTACTTCACTTATTGTCAGTGTTCCCTACATGAGTGTGAGCTCGGGAGACAAGGTTTCTGTCCACTTGTCATCTGTTGTCCCATGTCTGGGGAAGCACCTGGCACACGCTGGGTGCCCCACCATCACTGGGCACCGTGGGTGTCGCAGATTGAGTTAGCCCCTGTTGCATCCTTGGGACCCATAAATGGAGCTGGGCCCATCACTGCTGTTGACATGGTTTGTGACCACACTGGCCTGGCCCATGTGCCCCAGCCAGCCTTGGCCTTCCGGGGCAGGGCACGTGCTCTCTGGCCTATCGCCTCTGCACCCCAGGCTCACACTTGGGGTGCCAGGCACACCACAGCTACTACTGCCCTGTGCTCCCTGCTGGCTATCTCTCTCCCAGAGCCCCGACCAGGACAGCCACCACCCAGGCTCGCCACACCGCCCCCCCCCAGGCTTGCCCTAACAGGACCTGGCGTGTTCCCCATCTCAGCCACCCAACCAGCTCCGTGGTGCCAACCCTGACCTCCACTGCCCTTGCTAGCCCACCCCACCCGCCCCCAGGGGCTCTTTCTTATCTGGCTGTGTCACTCTCCTGCTCCGCAGTGCCCAGGAGGTGAAATCCTCGCTCCTTAGCCGGACCTTGGAGGCCTCAGGACATGACGGGACTCTCCCAGCCCCACCTGTGCCCACTGCCTTGGGCAGGGCCTGAGTCTGGCTGGGGCTGCACCTCCCTCTGCTTGCACTGCGCCCTCTTCCCGGGACCCACCTCCCGCCCAGCTGCCTGCACCCCTTGGCCCTGGCATCTCGGGATCCAGCCCCTGGCTCCCCTGGGAGGTGCAGTTTGCCCTCCTGCTCCCCATCGCAGCAGTCCAGACTCGCTGCCGAACCCACGTCTGCAGCTGGAATGTCTCCCCAGAACCGCACACACGGCCCCTTGTGCGCTCTCGGCACAGTTCCTCAGGCCTCTCAAATGTCACGTGCCCAAAAACAGTGTCTGGGGCAAGGGCACCACCTCCACCGCCAGGGAGCTCTGCTCACTCTGTGGCCATGCGTGCATGCAGCAGACCCCGGGGCCTTCTGCCAAAGCATCTGGAATCTGCCCGCTTCCATTCTGCTGCCGCCACCCCAGTCCGGGACACGGCCAGCCTCGGCCCCATCTGTCCACACACGGCCGGGGCGAGCCTGCTGCAGTGACAGCTGGCCGCACCCCGGCTCCGCTCAGCACCCTCCCGCTGTTCCACGGACCCGGGAAGACAAGGCTCTCGCAGAAGCGTCTCAGATTGGAGCCCTCAGAACAGAGGGATGACCCCAGGAAGCAGGGGCCGGAGAGGGAGGGAGGAGCGAGGAAGGGTGGGTGCCCTCACGTTGAGTTATCACTGGTCACCTGTGGGCAGCGAGAGCTCCTCCTGGGAGTTACTCCCCCAAGGCCAGGGAGCCGGGACAGGAACCCCACACCCCTCCCCCACTGGTCAGGGCTCCTCCAGCGTCAGTTCCCAGCTCTTGGCGTCCTGCTGGACGTGGGATGGCGTGCAGGAGGATGCAGGAGACGGGAGGCCCTGGACCAGCTGCTCCCAGGCCCTCCCCACTCATCTCCTACTCCCCCGCGACGTCACCTCTGCCACCTCTGCCACCTCCCGCCTTCCGACCCTTGTTCTTCCTGCCAGGGACGCCCTCTGACTGACCTTGACTGCTGGCTCCTTCTCTCCACTCAGGCCTCATCTCAGATGGGCCCCCTGCCCTCCCAGTGGAAGTGTTCCCTGTCTGTCTCCAGCATGCCCCGAGTGTAGCCATCCACACGGATGTTTCTTGTTGGTGTCCCTGGTGATTGTAGGGCCCTCCCAGGAGAGCATGAGGCTCCTGGCAGCAGGGGCCTGTCTCTGCTTCACTGCTGTGTCCCAGCGCCCAGAACAGGGCCTGGGACACAGTGGGTGCCCCATCAATGCACACTGAATCTGTTGGGAGACTGCATGGCACCAGCCATGGCACCTTCTCACTGGTGCCACCCCGTGACAAGCTCCTCGGTGGAGGCGTCTCATGTCCTTGGTTGACACAGGCCTTGCCCTGGGGGCCTGAGTGGTCTCAGAGCTGGTCCCCAGGCCTACCTGGGGGGAAGGGGAGCGCCCAGGGATCGCAGAGGAAGGTCGTCTGTCCAAGAATGGGGGTCCTTGGTTGGAGGAGAAGGCAACAGAGTGGGAGGCAGAGATGCCCACAGAGGCCCCAGGCTTCCCTGGAGACTGGCCCTCAGCCCAGTCCCTCGGCCCTCCCCTGCCAGGCGAGCGTGGTGAGTGACTCAAAAGCTGCTGGTTCTGACCCCAGATCCCTGAGTGAGTACGTTAGTAATTTAGAGCAGGCGTTGCCCAGAGGCTGAACATGGACGGGGGCCGGGCTGGCAGAGCCTGGGAGCCCGGGGGGCTGTGGGAGGGCCTGCGGGGCTGGCTGGTGTGGCTCTCAGCCTGGCCGTGGCAGCTGTCCCGAACGGGCTCGGGTGTTCAGGGACATCTGCGCACAACAGAGCGTGTGCAGGAGCTGAGGCAGACGCAAGGCTGGGACGCCTGTGGAGGAGCCCTCGTGCACACACGTGAGCGTGGGACACCTGTTCAGGTGAGACTGATCACTTCGGCCAGGCTGTGTGCACATGTGTGCAGGTGATGGTCTGTGTCCAGACATGCAGGTGCCGTTTGGTGCAGGCTGGATGATTCTGGAGAGTGCATACGTGTGGGTGAATCTTGCACACTGTGAAACTGTGTACGTGGGTTTTGGTGAATCTCTCTGTAAATATGTGGTGCACACGTGTGAGCTGGGGACACGTGACCTGTGTGTGAGAGGCTGTGCACACGTGTCCATCACATCCAGGCCAGACTGAAGCTTAGAGGCCTTTAGTGTCAGACAGACCTGAGCCCTATCCCACACACTCTGACCAACATCACGCCTGCCTCAGTTTCCTCTTCTGAAAAATGAGATCCTGGCATCGCTGCCTCAGGGTTGCTGCCCGGATGTGGAATGCTGTGCGTGTACGCACTGAGTCGAAGGTTAAGAACTGGTCTTTGTGATCCCCTCACCTTATCTGCTGCCATTCCTCACCCTGTCTCTGTGCCACCTCCTCAGGACCCCCATGCCCACCCCCTCAACCCCGGGCGGCCCTGGCCTTCATCCTCATGTGAATTAAAGCAACAAGAAAATACCATTTTGCACCGGTCAAAGCGGTAAGAGTTTACAAGTTGGATAATAACAAGTGTGGGTGAAGCGGTGGGGTGGTGGAACTGTCACTTGCACTGTTAGCAGTGGATGTCGCACAGCCACCCTGGGGGCAAGCTGCCACATGGAGCTCATTAAACATGCTAGTGCCCTGGGGGAACGACCCCACACACACGTGTGTGCACAGGGAGGAAGAGCAGGGACAACAATTCCATATGAGTCGGTATGGAGTGGACACCCAAACAGAGGTGGGTGGTCGTAGAGTGGATCCTCTACAAAGGAAGAAATGAACTCTGAGTATCCTGTGGGTGGATCCCAAAAACAGGTGAAAAGAAAAGTTGCAAAAGGATGCATACAGAATATCTTTTACACTTAAAAGAAATGCCGTAAGGCAACACCGTGTGCACAACGTGGATACAGGCAGATGTACTTGGATGCATAGAAAAAGGCATGCAAGGATGCGCTCCAAACTGACACCAGTGGCCGCCCTAAGGGGGCTAGAAAGGGTGGTGGTGGGTGGGCCAAGGGCACTCTGGCCTTACCTCTTAGGTTTTAATTATGTTCAAAGAGACTGAATTGATGTTTAGCCACAGATGGAAGATGAATAAGGGGAGGGGTTCTGAAGCAAGCACAGAGGCCTGGACGAGAAGAAGGGTCATGCAGTTGCCTTCTGCTTGTAGCCGCTTGGCCCTCATTTCCTGACGACCAGGTCTCTAGTCAGTCCTGAGTCGGTGAGGCCCTGCTGCTCCTCTGTGGCTGCCCTGGACCCCTGCCTGAGCCCCAGCCCAGAGCAGCTCCTCCCTGAAGGCCTGGTGTCTCTGGGGCCCCAGATCCTTCGGTCACCACTGCCCTGACCCCACTTCATGACCCCACGCAAACGCGCAGGCACAGAGCTCAGGCAGGACGCTGGCCTGGAAGGGAGACATATTGGTGATCGGCAGGTCCATGACGGCGGGCTCTGGGGGAATGTGGGGCAGCAGAAGGGTGACCCCAGGAGAGACCCCAGGGGACAGGAACAAGCCTATAACTCATCCCACCCTCAGCCCCCACCCTCAAAGCTACTGCTCTGGGACAAGAGACAGAGTGCAGGAGGAAGCCTGGGGGCCAGCCAGCCCCCGCAGGGCTTGATCAGGCCTGGGTGTTCATGCCTGAGCTCTGTGCTGGCCGGGCGGGCAGCCGAGACACAGTGAGAGAGGGGCAGGGTCATAGAGAGGGAAAGAGGGAAAGAGACAGACACCAGGAGAGACAGAGAGAAAGAAGCAGAGAGAGAGACAAAGAGATACAGAGAGACTCAGAGAGTTCAATGCACCGGAGGAGGGAGTGGTGGAGACAGAAGCAGAAGGGAGGAGAGAGAGGGGCCGCGTGGTCTGCCCTGCTCTGATTGGCCAGGACACACTGCAATTAAAGCCCATAATTGATTCCCTGGGATGACGAGGATCATTTCAATGCAGAGAATTAAGGTTTTCTTCCAAGATGGAAATAAAGATTAATTTGCAATTTCCTTCCTCACTGCACACATGAGAACAGCCCCTGCTGGGAAGAGCTCACGCTGGCAGGTGGGCTGGGGGCGGGGCGCCTCCGTGGGAGAGGGGCCACTCAGCCCGCCCGGAGGACAGCCTCCAGAGGCTCGAGGACTGCTGCATGCCCATCACTGGCCTCTGAGGGGCCTCCGGGCCTGGGGCTCCTGGCTGTTGGATTGTGCTGTGGAGCTCAGAGGGCGTCACGCCACTTTTCAGAGCCCCTCTACCCCCTGCTCCAGGGCGGGAGGGGGAGGCCCAAGCCTGGCTGTGACTCCCCAGTCCCTCCTGGACTCTGATGTGCAGGTAGCCACAGCGGGAGGTGGCAGGAGAGCCCCTGAGGGAGAAGTGGGGCCTCAGACCTCCCTCTCCCTTGTGGGTCCTTCAGAGGCCCGGGCCCCTCCTGCCACCCTGGGCAGAGCTAACTGAGTCCTGCCTGGAACAGAGGACTTCCCTGGAGGGAAGCACACCCCGGAGCCCAGGAGGTGCTCCCCTCTTCTTCGGCCTGGGCCCCCGCAGACTGCCCTCTGTGGGCTTCAATAGGGGCACCCCGAGCACAGCTACATATGCAGGCTCCAGAAAGCCGCAGCCCTGGTGCCTGCCCAGGCCCTGCTGCCTGAGGACCATACTCAGAAAGGCTGCCCCGTCCGGGGAGGGGCAGAACGCCAGCAGGGCCGGAGGGGGGCAATGAGCCCACCCACGCCTAGGCCCCTGGGAGCTGGTGGCACCCTCAGACTCGCCCCTGAGGGCACACTGGGGCGGCCTGCTCACTGCCTCCATGCCCTCTAGGCCCGCACCTGAGCTCAGAGCCCTGACCTGAGCAACCTCTGAGGGAGCACAGGCTGTCCTGTGCAAGCGGAGGCTCCCCCGTGGCTGGGGCTCCTGACGCCAGCCGTGTGGACCGCGGACCGGAGGCCGGGGAGGAGGCCCAGTGTCCCGGTCTGAGAGCTCCGAAACCTTGACTGCAGCCTTGAGCACTCAGAGCCCATGTTCTGTGCAGCTTCCTTGGGGCTTCCAGAACGCCCAGGGGTTTGGGCTTCGGCTCTGGGCTGGGTCTGACCTCTGGACCGCCCGCCAGGCAGTGGCCCATGAGAGGCCATGGGGCCCCGCGGGGATGAGCAGCCTCTGGTGCTGGCGCACCCTGAGGTGACCTCTGGATGACCTCCTGGCACACACTGGGAGGAGGCAGAGCAGGTTTATGAGCAAGGGGCTGTGCATTCCTCCTGGGCCAGTGGCCTCGGCCCATCTCACCATCATGACAGGATGGAGGGGCCGGGCTGCCCTCCGAACCTCAGACCACCCCTCCCCAGCCACCTGCGGCCACCATGTGGTCAGGACCCAGATCACATCCGGTCTCTGAGCCTGGCTCACCCGGAGCTGGGTTGGGCCTCACCACTGCTGCATCCCTCCAAGTCCAGCCTCCTCTTACACACCTCTAGGCACGGGGAGCTCCCTCCACACCACCCCACCCGACCGACAGCAGAGAGAAAACAGCAACTCGGGGCAGTCACGCAGACGGTGATGCCCGGCACCCATGGGAACAGCCCCTGCTGGGACGAGAGCTCAACCCTGGCAGGCGGGCCCGGGTGGGAGGGCCTTCAGGGCCCAGGCCCATGGCCTCCATGGGAGAGGGGCCTGGCAGTCGGCCACAGCTGTCCCTCAGAGACACTCTGGTGGGTGTCAGTTCTGCCCTCTGGACCTGCAGTTCCACCTGTCCCCCTGGGCCAGGGGCCACTGCAAAGACTTGGGGGCAGTGCCAGGGCTCCCCTCCCAGGCTGGCGTCTCAGCCCCCCATCCCTGCTGACTCCCCAGAACTCTGAGCAGAACCATGCAGAGCTGGACAATCACCTCCAAAATGCTGGGCCAGAGCCTCGGGCCCTCGCCCTCACCCCTTACGCCCTGAAATGCCCTGGCTGCGGCGGCTGCTGGCTCTGCCCCATCGCCCATTGATTCCTTTGACCAATAATTGGATCAGTATCCTGGACCCTTGCCGAGCCTTGGGGCAGCTTGGAACGGCCTGTCCCTTGGTGAGGGGTGCCCAGGAGGGCTGGGAGAGTTGCCACCCCGGCCAGAGGCCCACATGTCCTTCCCCACCCTCTCTGCCACCATGTCTGGGAGCCATGGGCCCACCTCCAGGGAGAGTGCAGCCTCCAGACCCTTCGTGCAGGTTTCTCCTCCTATGCCCACCAGACCTGCAAGGGATACGCCCCTGTATGCCATGGGTACCCCAGGGGGTCACGTGACCAAGTGTCTGATTCCCAGACCCCACACCCATCACAGCAGCCCTGCTTTTAACAGCACAGACAGATTTGGATCCAATGAGGCCCAGAGTAAGTGTATAACCCTCTACGCACAGCGAATGAAATGAATACCTGCTTTGCGGGGTAGTGGTGAGAATGAAAGGGGCATACAGCAGGTGCTCACTAAATGCTCTATGGCAGACACTTGGCAAAACAGTTCTGATGTTTCTCAAAAAGTTAAACATAGAGTTACGGCCAACAAGTGGAAGTAACCCAAATGTTTAACAACTGATGAATGGATAACCAAAGTGTGGTATGCAGCTATACCACCTGGAATATTATTCCACGGGATAATTAAATGGAGTACATTAAATTTGGCACAATATAATCATAATAAAAAGGAATGAGGTACTGATGCGTGCTACATGGACGGACCTTGAAAACGCTGTGCTGAGTAGAAGCAGCTAGACACCGACGGCTGCATGTCGTGTGATTCCATTTACATGAGACGTCTCGAAAGGCACATCTAGGGAGACAGAAAGTTCCTGGGATTGCCTGGGGTTGGGGGAGGATGGGAGGAGGACGGTGGTGGCTAAGAGGTGTGTGGCTTTTTTGGGGTAATGAAACTGTTCTCAAATTGTGGTGATGACGTTACACTCTGTGAGTACACGGAAAACCGTTGAATTAGACACTTCAAACGAGCGAATCGTATAGTATGTGGATCATATCTCAAGAAACATGAATGTTCACGGCATGATTCATAATAGCCAAAAGGTGGAAATGACCCAAATGTCATATACAGACGAACAAAATGTGGTCAATCCGTACAACAGATCATTATTAGCCACAAAAAGGAAGGAAATCCTGACACAGGCCAGGCATGGGCGACCCTGAGCACGTCATCGTAGTGAGAGAAGCTGGACACCAAAGGGCGCATGCGGGGGATGTCCATTCGCACGAAATGTGCGGAGAGGTCGTCCCACGGGTACAGCCAGCAGGCTCGTGGTGGCTGGGCACTGGGCACCTAGGGGGGTGGGAGGACCGCTGCTGGATGTGGCGTTGCTTTCTGGGGACAGATGTTCTGAAGTTGGATTGCGGTGATGGGCTCACACTCGGAACGTGCTCAGACCCCTGGGCCGCGCTCTGCCAGTGGGGAGGCGTTATGGCGTGTAAGTTAGATCTCAGTAAAACTGCTTTGGCAGCGGACAGGCGCTCCATGAGCATCCTCACTGCCCACGGCCCATCCTCAGGGACAACCCCTGCCCCGTTTGGTTCTGGGCCAGAGCCTGGCAGGTGGGAAGCCCACGCCCTTTCCCTGGAGGGTGAGGGGCAGAGTGCGGACTGGGGCTGCAGCAGCGGAGGGAGCGACACCAAGAAACACACACACACCCTCTTCCCAAGGGGAGAAACCAGGCCATTCTCCAACACCTCGGCCCTGAGAATCGTCTCTGGTGGGTCGGCGGTGGGGCTGCATGCAGGCCTCCGGCTTCTGTTCCTGGCTGCCCCCCGCGCATCCGGCTGGGCGTCTCGCGAAGCCTCAGTCTGCTCTTCTGTGCAGTGGGCAGAAAGAGGGCTCCTCCCAGCGCCGCCGGAGAGGCCGACAGGCTTCTGCAATGGGAATCACTGTGTTCTTGTTTTTAAATTACTGTATTATTGATCATGTTTATTAAGGAAATAGTTCAAACGTGAAAAATGCAGAGAGTACAACACGATGACCTCCCACGGGCAACACCTGGCCTCCGCAGCGCCAGAAGTGGATGGAAGCCTTCAGAGGCTGCCGCGGAGCCCCCAGACTATCGGTGCCGCCCCTCTGCAGTCCCGGCCCTGCCCGCCCCATCGTCACATGGACCAGAACAGTCTCTGCCGGGCCGATGGCTGTGGAAGTGGCCCTGCTCTAGGAGGCGGGGGACAGGCCCCACCTCATTTCCCGGTTTGGGGAGGTCAAAGCTCGGCCGCAGGACTTCTCACCTGCCCTCGTCTCTGCCCAGAGGGCTGGTGGGACCCAGTCGCTCTGCTCCGTGATTCTGAAAGTTTACAACTTTTTTTTCATTGTTACTTGTTTCTTGCACACAGTAACAGTAAAAATAAACGTATAGTTCTATGTTTTGAAAAACACACACAGTTGTGTAACCCCCACCCCAGTCAAAATACAGAAGAGTTGCACCTGCCAGAGCCTTATCCCCTTACAGCAGTCCCTCACACCCCGCTCCCGCCAACCGCCGGTCTGTGCCCTGTCCCCATAGTTCTGCGTCATCTCGATGTCACATAAATGGCATCAGGCTGCGTGTAGCCTTTCAAGCAAGGCTCCTTTCCCGGGCAACATGCCTTTGGGACTCGCCCACGTCGCGTGCGCATCTCTTTGGGCTCCTTCTGTCACTGCATGGATGTGCCACTGTGTTTATCTCGTCACCAGCTGAGGGACGTTTGGGTTGTTTCCAGTTTTTGGTGATGATGAATAAAGCTGTGGCAAACATTCATTTATGGGTTTTTGTGTGAACCTAGGTTTTTATTTCTCCTGAGTAAACGCCTAGCTGTGGAATGTTCGGGCTGCATGATAAGCGTGTGTTTAACTGTACAAGTACCTGCAAACCGTCGTCCAGCGTGGCTGTACCAGTCCGCAGTCCCACTCGACTCGGCGTTTTTATTCTTTCTGTCAACACATTCCTATCAGGCCCTGTGCCAGACCAAGGACCCGAGTGGCCAAGACAAGCAAGGTCCTGCTCTCCTGGGACTGCCAGGTCGATGGAGGAAGCAGAGAAGAAACAAGAAATCCCATGAGCACCAGGACCACATCGGGTGGGGATAAGGACTCTGAGGGCATAAAGCAAGGTGGCAAGAAGAGAGGGGTTGATCAGGGAGGGATTCTCTCAGGAGGCGAGTTTGAACTGAGACTAAGGATGAGGAGGAGCCAGCCAATCCAAGATCAGGGCAAGGGGTTCCAGGCAGAGGGCTGAGCAGGTGCAAAGGCCCTGAGGTAGGCATGTCACATTATGATGCTGTGGCTGTGATGGATTTATTGGTTACTTACTATGTGCCAGGAATGCGCTGAAAACAGTGACATCTTCCTAAGAAGAGGGATTACTGTCATCCCCAGTTTACCCTGAGAATTATGAGATCCAGAGAGGTGTCACCTGTCTCAGGGCACACAGCAATGAGGGGCAGAGCCAGGGTTTGAACCCAGTGGGACTCACAGAAGTGTGCTTAACACCTGGGTCCCAACCTCAGCTGGTGTCCCTCCCTGTGGTCCTGCTGTGTGCCCCTGGGCAGGTCACTGGCCATCTCTGAGCCTCTGCCCTGCCGTCTTTACAAGGGGGTCGGCTTGCCTGCCTTGCAGCCCGCTGTGGGAAACGTCTTGGTCCGGTGATGCCCGGCGGTGGGCAGCGGGCGCGCGGTGCCAGGGGCCGAACCGCCGGCCCAGGAGCGCGCTGCGCTGCCGCCGGGCGCCGACAGAGGGCAGGAGCGGCCCGTGCACTGCGCCGGCCCGCGCGCTCTCGGGGCGGGGCGTGTGTGCGGGCGCCCGCGGGGACACGGGCCCGCGAAGGACGCGCGCGCGGCTGCTTCGTGCGAGGGGCGGGATCTGGGCCATCCCGTTGAGCATTTCTTACCTTGATCGTTGTAGGCTGGAACAGTAAGTAACATTTTAGATACACTGGATTAAATAAAATATAAAAATTAATTTCATTTTTCTTTTTACTTTGTAAAATGGAGCTCTTTGAAATCTAGAACCACCTGCGTGGCTGACATCGTGGCTGGCCTCTCTGTCCAGGGCCGCGCCGCTCTAGGCACCCATGTCTGTTGGCCCGTGAGCCCTCATTGCTCCTTCCCGTGGGGCGCCACTGTCATCGTCCCCATTTCTCAGACGCAGAAACAGAGGCGCTGAGACGGGACGCGACCCGCCCACGGCAAGTGGGCGCACACCCAGCAGTGCCACCCACAAGGGCCCCGCTGCTGCACGCCCAGGTACACGCGTGTATCCACATAACACAGGCAAGAGCCCAAATGTGTGTCATCTGTGCAAGGGCACACACGTAACAGATGGACAGGCCACTGCACAAACACACGCTACCAACACCCCAACTGATATGCGTGCAAATGTCACCTGCGAGCATCCAGTCTTGTGATGGGCTCTCGAGCACACACATCCACACTCGTGTGCATGGCCCCCTGCTCACACCCGTAGACACACACCTGCAGGGGTGCTCGCCTTCGAGGCACGGAAGTGCAGCCCGAATCCCCTGGAGGCCCAAGGGCCATCTGGAGGACTTTTTGGGGTCCTGCTGCTGGCTGGCTGGCAGGCCCTGGCCGGCTCCAGCGGTCTCCCTGCACACCCAGGGCCTGGACCTGGGGGCCTGGCTGAGGCTCCATCTGAGTCCGACAGAGCCAGCCCCGAGCTGAGCTGGGCCGTCCACTGCTGGCTGCTGCCTCGCTGTGGGCCCTTCCTCCCGCTGCAGGGCATTTGCATACAGCTCCCCAGCCCGCAGATCGCATTACAGGCAGGCCCGATGATAATCTTTGTTGAAATAATATTTAACACATGCTGCACTTTTAATTAACTATCTGAATAATCTCAAATTAATACCAGAGCTTTAAAAATAAGTTTTCATTTTCGCATTTGGTAACATAATAGCGGCCCGGCTGGCCCGTTTCCCCCTCCTTTGATTTAATTAAAAGCCCTTTTGTGTGTCTCTTGTCACTTCAGAAACGGACAAAAGCACCCGGGTGGGCAGGCCGGAGGGAGCGCCTGGCTCGGGGTCCGGGCCCAGGCCAGGCTGGGGTGGTGGCCACATAGGGGCTCTGGGGTTAGGTCCTCGCTGGAACCCTGGGCTGGCAACCACAGCATGGCCCTCACACACATTTGCACAGGGACACTTGAACACAGAGACGCCCACAGGTCGCCTCTCGTCCACCAGGACGCACACACCAGAGGCAGGTGGTCCCCTGCCCCCCACCGCACATGCCTGTCCACAGGCTCGCTCGGCCAGGCCCTACAGAGAGCCCAGCCACACGGGCGCTCCCTGCGCCTGCAGGCACATGCGCATGCACACACTCGCACACGCAGGACAGCTTGGGGATTGACAACTGAAGCCAGCTTGGGCTTGGGGTCAACAATTTGCATTCTGAACCTAGATCTGAGCAGACCCCAGGGCGCCTGGTCCATGTCCCCATCCCCAGCTGACTCCTGAGTGTGAGTGCGTGCATATGTGTCTCTCGCTGTCTTCCTGTCTCTCTGTCTCTTGTGCCTCTATTCCAGGCTTGACACTTCTAGAAACAAGGCCGGGCAGGCAGCCTCCTGGGGCTGTTGTGCTGCTCCGGCTGGTCCTGCTCCCCCTGTGCCCGAGGGCCCAGCCCTCCCTCCTAGGTCTGCTCCTGGCTCCCGGGGAGCAGGCAGGGGCCGACGGCTTTCCCTGGGGTCCTTGCCTTGCCTCCCGCAAGTCCCTCTCCTCTGGACCAGAGACAGGCCCAGGGAGGTCTTCCTCAGGCAGGCGGCTCCAGAGAGCTCTGCAGGGCCTCAGTTTCCTCTGACAGGTCCAGGCTGGTGGGAACCTTCCTGCTCCATGGGCCTGAGGCACAGAGGGGTGCAGAGACCCCACTGGCCCCCCAAGCCTGGATTCTCGGCAGGGGGAAGCGGAGATCCATTTGGCTCTGAGGCCGAAGGTCAGAAATGGCTCTTGATGTGTAGAGCAGTGGCCAAGTAGAGGCCTGCGCGTCCCCCAGGGCCCCTCTGACCGCCGGGGCCGGAACTCCTGGCTCATGGGGGGCCCAGGACAAGCTCTGAGGCCGCCCCTCCAGGACCGGAAGCGGCTGTGTCTGCAGGCTCCTCCACACATCCAGCTTGCCCCTCTGGCCAGCCAGAACCGAGGGCTTAAACACATGTGGCAGGAAGGCCCTGAGCCCTGTGGCCCGCAGTGGTGACCCAGACAGGGCACCCGCCCTCGTCAGCGCCCACTCCGTGGGAGATGCCCCATGAGGCGGGGTGGGGAGTCCGCATGCAGGCCCTGGCCGTGCCCAGCGGGACTTCCTCAGTAAGACGGTCAGAGGAGAGGCTCCTGGGGCTGCGGCCACTGAGGCAGGGTCCGGCCCCCCTCCAGCCCTGGTCCCGGGACGCAGAGCGTGAGCAGCAGGCCAGGTCCTGCGAGCTGACTGCCCTGGGGTGTGGCTCCCCCACCAACCAGTCCCTCCCGGCTCAGGCTGACCAGCCAGCCCTGGGCAGCCGGGAGCAGCGGCCTCCTGCCCTGAAGGCCACCTGGGGGGCAGGGAGGCGAGCCTGCCCTCACCCGCCCCAGCCTGGCCAGTGAGGACCGGCTGGGCCACTCAGGCACCTCACCTCCACTGTCACACACAAGCGCACAGTCACTCACAGCCACACTGTCACATACCCTCACACACACATGCACACACGTGGTCACACGGTCACCCATGACCTCACGCCAATGAGCACACAGGGTTCCAGAGGGCCAACTGGCCCTCACAGAGAGTGACAGTCACAGAGTGGCTCCAGGAGTCCCACCCACTTGCTCTTCCCCCGGGCAGCCGGTCAAGGAGGGCTCGTGTGGGGCAGGAGCCGCTGTCGTCTTGAGCACCGCCCTGGGTGGGGCTGTGCACAAGGTCCAGGACTCTCCAAGTCTTGAGGAGGGGCGGGGTCCTGGTTTACAGAGGCAGAAGCGGGCTCAGAGAGGCAAGTTAAGTTGCTCAAGATCACAGAGGGAGAAACAGATGGAGCCAGGCCTGGACCTTGAGCCTGTACCCCAGTCTGCCCAGCCGCTGTCCCCTCTACTCCTGAAAGCCAACCAGCCGCGCGGCCTGTCGGGGAGCGAGGCTAACGGGTGAGTTGGGGCAGGGCGGCATCCGCGACACCAGCGCGGGTCGGCTGAGCCAGAGGACTCCGAGCCCCAGGTCTATGGCGAGACCCCAGGGACCTGGTGGCTAGAGTAGGGAGAGAGTCCCCCAAGCCTCTCAAGGCTGTCACAGAGCCAGAAAGCACTGAGGCTTGTCCCCTCCCCACCCCGGGGACCTGTGACCTCACCCACAGAGCCTGTGGGCTGCTGCAGAGCACTGCTGTGAATGCCGCTGAGATGCGACGCCCGGGAAGAGCTTAGAATGGGGTGCTCCAGACCAGGCCTCCATTCCTCGTTGGCTCGCTCGTTCGATCAGTGAACAGGCGCGCACCCAGTGTGGGGAGGTGTAGGCGCTGTCCTAGACAGGTGTGGCAAGGCCTACCCAGACTCTGCCCTCCTGGAGCCGCATTCTATGGAGGACGGGCAGTATGCAGGCACCAAAGACTAAGGAAGTACTTTCAGAGAATGATCATTAGCCGGTGTAATCAGGGAGGGCTTCTCTGAGGAGGTGACATTTGGGCTGAGACCTGAGTGACAAGAAGGAGGTAGCCAGGCAAAGAATCATGGGGAGAGGCTTCCAAGCAGAGGGACCAGCGGGCAAAGGCCAGAGGGGCGACGGCTCCGGGACAGAGGCCTGGGCAGGGTGGGGGTCTGCAGGGCCCAGCCGGGAAGCAGCTGGTACAGGCAGAGGGGCATCTGAAGGGGGCCGCCACTGGCTCCAGCCCCGTGGCTGCCTGCGGGATCGGGGACCCAGAGTGACCAGAGGTTCCAATTTTGCAAGAAAAGCTAGAGGCCTAGGCTTTTGCATAAAATTTCCTGATTTTTTTAAATGGCCACAACTGATTGAAATTTTTCTGAAACTGTTCAAGCCATACAAAACCTTTGTGGGGGCCAAAATCAGCCTGAGGGCCTCTAGTTGGAGACCTCCTAGGAAGTGAGGGCTGGATTGAAATCCTGCCTCCCAGACTCAGCTGTGCAACCTCGGGCAAGCTGCTTGCTCTGTGCCCCACGGCTTTCATCTGTAAAGTGGAGATAATGGTGCCTACCTTACAGGGTTGCTGTGGAGGATGAAATGTTTTCATTTACTCATTCACTCAGCAAACATTTATTGAACATCTACTGTATACCGAGGTGGTGCAAGGTTTAGGGGGGTCATAACAGCAAAGAAAAGAGACAGAAGTGCACCTTATGGCCCACAGGAGGCAGAAAACGAGCACATGCGTCAGCACCCGTGTAGAAACGCCGTGCAGCGATAAGTGCCAAGGAGAAAATATAGGACAGAGAGGGATGCAGGAAAAGCTGAGGGGGAGGGTTGACATTTTAGACGGAGTGGCCACAGAGAGCCTCACTGAAGAGGTGGCATTGGAGTAAAGGCCTGAAGGAAGTGAGGGAGCCAGGCACACAGGTGTCAGGGTGAAGAAAAAGGAAGCAAAAGGAAGAGCCAGTGCAAAGGCCCTGAGGCCTGGCTGCTGAAGGAACAACTAGGAGACTCGTGTGGCTGAGAGAGTGGAGAGGATCAGGTCAGAGAGGTGGGGAGGTGGGTGTGGGTTGGGAGGAGATCCAGTGGGCCTTGTGGCTGCTGTGACGGCTTTGGCTTTCCCTGAGTGAGGCGAGAGCGATGGGAGGGGTGAGGTCTGACTTTGGTTTAACAAGATCCTGGTGGCTGCTGCTGGGTCAGAAGCAAGGAGAATGGGAGGGAGGCTACTGCCAAGTCCAGGCAAGAGGTGATGGGGCTGAAACAGGGCCAGCGGAGCCAGCCAGGAGAGAGAGAGGAGTTCAGGAAGATGCTCCGGTTTGGTCCAGGCACCTGGAAGACGGAAGTGCCATTTCCTGGGACAGAGAAGGTGGAGAGAAAGAGCCGGCTGGGGACGGCTGTGGAACTTGGTGGACACGCAGGGAAAGCAGCTGGAGAGAGGAGCAGCTGGGAGGACAGGGCCACTGGGGACGTCACGTTGGGCATCCCTTCCTAGGACCGCGTGAGTCCCGGGAGCACGTGTAGATAGAAGTGAGGACAAGTGACCCACAGCCAGCCAGGATGGAGGGATGCTAGTGTCACTTGTCATTTCAGGTTCAGCGCAAGTGGGGAGGAGGAGCGCACCCCCGGGAGGTGACGCCCGGTGATCCTGGGGCCCCTGATCCCGGGCCCGGGTCGCTGGGGACGGCAGCCTGAGGGGGTCTCCGGTCCTGGGGATTCGACGGCGGACGGCGGCCCGTCTCCTCCGACGCCGCCGCGGCCCTCCCCTCCCCCATGTGTTCCCTCCCTATCGCGCCCTCCCCTCCCCCTTCGCCACCTGCGGGGTCGGGCAGACCCGGGCCTTTGTCCCGCGCCCCAGCCCCGCCGCCCCGCGTGGCGCCCCCCGAGCAAACACAGCTGAGCGCCGGGCCTCGCGTGCCGCCCCCGCCCCCCAAATCTTGGGGCCGCGGGCCTGAGGCTTAGCCGGGCAGCTGCGGGCCTGCGGCGGGGGGCTGCGCCAGGCCAGCGGCCTCTCCCCGCCCCTCCCGCTGGCGACGGCCCGCCTTTGTCATGCAGATGGCCCGCTGGCGGCCGCGCTCCTCGGTCGCCCTGCGCCTCCGCACCGCAGCTGACCGGGGCGGCCGGGGTGTCTCTGCTCCCAAATCAGGCCCCGGCGGGCGGTGAAGACCCCCTTTATCCTGGCGCCGGGTTTCTCCCTGGACCTGCTCAAGTCACTGGGCATCTCCGGGCCTGTCTTTTCCTTGCATTCTAGGCAAAGGAAACTATGTGCGCAAGGGCCTGGAGGCCGGGAGCAGAGGTCGAAGCTTCCACGGCTTCTGTGTGGAGCACGTTTGGGGAAGACCCTCCATCCCTCCTGTGTGCACCCCGTCCAGCCAGACCAGCAGCGCAGGCCCCCCGCAGCCATCCTGGGAGCTCCACCGCACTGTGGGCCGTTGGGGCCCAATCCCTGCCCATGACCGCCTCAGTCTTCCAGCTGCACTTTGATGCCTGGCCGGAAGGCAGAGCTCAGTGAGCTGGTGCTGCTGGGAAGCCGACTGACACAGGGTGTGGACGCCCTGCGCACAGTGGGTGCTCCCGGTAATGGCGCAGTGGCTCAAGATGCCAGGGTCCCCTTGCTCCCAGGGCTGCCCCTCTCCCCACTCATTCTGGCCCCTCCTGTGGGAGCTGGGGTGGGGCCTTGACTGAGGACATGCCCACTTTCTCCAGAGCAAAGGATTCGCCAAAACAGAGGTGACCAAATGGACAGTTATTTACTGCGCGGTGTCAGGAGTCAGGCCTGGGGCAAGACCTTTGAGGAGAAAGGTTCCTGCCTCCGGAATCAGGCCTGGTGGAGCTGGTGTCCCCAGCCAGGGTGGCAGGGTCCTCCCTGGGAGCGCCTTCGTTCCCTCTTCTGCAGGTGAGCAGCCTGAGGCCAGAGGGCGGTGGGAACCTGCACCGCTCGGCCCTTGTCCTCGCCGGCGAAGGATGGAGGACTGGGATCCATGCGGAACACAGAGAGACCTCCAACACGCTTCCACGCGATGCTTGGAGTCCAGGCTATGCAAACGCAGTGGCAGGACATCCTTTCCCACCTCCCAGGTAAAAAGCAAGAATGCTGACAGCACGCTGTGCTGGCTGTGGGACAAGGGTCCTCTGCATCCTCGCCACAGTGAGGCCCCTGGGCACCACTGCTGCCACGCAGTGTGTCGACATGAATCACACTCAAAATTCTGCAGGAGCTTTGGTCCAGTCCTTTTACTTCCAGGAATTTATCTTTTTTTTTTTGAGGAAGATTAGCCCTGAGCTAACATCTGCCACCAATCCTCCTCCTTTTGCTGAGGAAGACTGGCCCTGAGCTAACATCTGTGCCCATCTTCCTCCACTTTATATGTGGGACACCTACCACGGCATGGCGTGCCAAGCAGTGCCATGTCCACACCCAGGATCCAAACTGGCGAACCCCGGGGCCACTGAGAAGCGGAATGTGCGAACTTAACCACTGCACCACCAGGCCGGCCCCAGAATTTATCTTTAAAAGGAACGAATAGGATGAGTGGGCAAGCATGTTTCTTGTGGTGAGACCTTGGAAGTCTCCCCAAGAGCACAGCCTTGCAGGCAGACAGGAGTTCCAGCTGCAGCGGGGCCACGCATGACCTTGGGCTGCGTGACGTTGGACAACTGACTTCAGTTTCTTCACCTGGAAGGTGGGGACAATATCGACATCTCCCCGCTCCAGGGCCGCACACGAGTCCACAGAGGGAACGCTCGCCCGGGGCACAGTAGGCACGCGAGGACAGGTTTATGAAGGAGAAGCAGAGTGCTCCTACACGATGGATTAGAACCATCTGTGCGCATAGAGAGAGGGCCTCTGCAGCCTCAGTTTCCCTTCTGAACAAATAGGAATTGGTCTTGGGAGCTCGCTGAGTGTCTCCACCCCCTGACCCCTCCCTCGCCCCAGCTCTGACTAGCCCAGCCAGGCTGTCCCCTCCTCAGGGAAGAGTCTGGTGGGACAGGGACGGCAGTCAGTCAGTCTGTCTGTTGGCCTGTCTGTCAATCCCAGCCCAGACTCAATCCGGCCCCTTGCACATGAGGGTGGGGGAGGGGACAACCACGCTCCGCCCTGGGCCCTGGCCCCCTGGCTCTGGCAAGCAGGAAGGCCAGTGAAGGTGGGGTTTACCTCACACACACCTCCGGGGAGGGGCCCTTAGGGGCCAGATCCAGTTTCTGGCAGGACTGGTTAGTCCAGGTGGCCCTTGATGGTGACCGAGATAAGGTCTGCCCGGGTTGGCTGGGCTGTGAAGGAAACCCAAGCTGGGCAAAGATTGGGGGCGGCCCAGGCCCAGCCTGCTTCAGAGGTGGGATGGGGTCTGTGCCTGTCTTGATCCAGCTGCTGTCACCAGCTTTTGGGGACCACCCAGCTGCCTTCTCTGAATGTCCCTTCCTGCCTGCAGTGAGAGGTAGCACAAAAAGTCCTGCGGAGGGGTAGTACGGGCCTGAGGTTGCCCAGGCAGGAGGCGCTCCATGTAAGAGTTTGTACAGGCACAGGATGAGGTTCTAAAGCCAAGAGACTGTACCGCCTGAGGTTGCCCAGGTATGAGGTCGTCCAGGACTCCACATTTTGGGTGGGCAGAGTCTTGGTGTCTCTGTCTCTGCCAGACATTCTGGAAGCCCCCAGGGCCTAGCTGGGCCAGCTCACCTGCCTGGGCGTGGTTCCCACGGGCCATGGCTTCCTGCTCCCTCTGACTTCATCAGGCCCTAACCAGTCCTTCTCTAAACCCTTCCACCTCATTTGAGGGCTGCCTCTTTCCTGCCAGGACCCTGACCAATAAACTTCTGGGGTCTGCACAGCCCTAGGAAGCAGCTGTTCTTGCCCATTTTATGGGGAGCAGTGCCCGTGGAGACCCCCATGGTAGGAGGTCTTAACTCCTGGGGACCCGGACTCCCCTCGTTCTCAGCACAGACCTTGGGAAAGGCAGCCCACGGGTCAGAGAGCGGAAACGCCAGGTTTCGTGCAGGAAGTGTGTGTGTGAGAAGCAGTCCCAGGGAAGAGAGGGAGCCCACCTGCGGGCAAGGCAGGGTGAGGGGAAAAGCCGGCAGAAGGAGGCGGCGTCGACCCACACTCAGAGCTGTGCTGACAGCCGGGGCCATCTGAGGAACCTCGAGACGTGCAGAAAACTGTCCACCCCAGGGACAAAAAGGGACGTAAGCCATAGGCTCCACCCCATCCATCAGGGGTTGCTCATCAGTCCCACACTTCTGGGTTCACATACCTGGGTGCCAAGCAGGTCCCTCGGGGGCGTCCTCCTCCGCCGCGTCAGAGAAGCTCTGGGCAAGAGTGAGCTGGGCCATTGGCCCCCATCTGCACAAAGCTGGTCAGAGGCGGCAGGAAGCGGTCAGCACAGTGCCGTGGCTGGGGTAAGTGCAGGTGGGGAGGGCTTGAGGTGGGCTGCAGAGGCCCCCAGTACAGGCCATGGTTTAACATAGGGTGTATTCATAGAAAATTTGAGGTTCAGCCAGGCCAACAGACCAGGGGATGACACCATTGGAAAGAGTTGGTTACTCACAGCCGCAGAGGAGGGGCACACCACGCCTCAAGGAGCCACCCGGGGAAGCACCAGGGTGGTGGGGAGGCAGAGGGGCTGGGGGGCCGGGCGGAGGGTCTGTGGGCAGGAGCCCTTGTTGTGGCTTCCTCAGGAAGGAATGAGAGACAAAGGGCAAGCAGGCTCAGGACTGGCTGGTCTGGATGACTTCACAGGCTCTGGGGCACAGGGCTGTCCTGAGCTGTCTGAGACCTGCCCTGGGGGATCAGGGCAGGGGGTAGTGGCCGCAAGGGTGAGAGTCCAAGAGGAGGTGGGGGTGTGGGCTCTGGATTGGTTGGTTTGCATTTGAAAAGCAGGCCTTGGGTGAGTCATTTACTCTCTGTAGGGACTGGCCCCTGTGGAGGCAGCCCCTCCAGGTCGGGTGGGCCCAGAGGTCAGAGGACCAGCGGTCAGAGGATCAGACATCTACCCTCTCCCCACCTCAGCTCTGTTCCTGGCCTCATTAGGTCCAGTGTGTCCCTGAGTCCAGTCCAAGGTGGTGGCCAGCCCAAAGCCTGCTAGATTGTAATCTGGGAATTAGTAGAACGAGCTGCGGTCCCTCCTGCTACACCTGGTCCCCAAGCTGGCACTGATGTTGGCCCTCTCGCTCCACCACCTGTCTGGATTTCTCTCACCTGCCTAGGTTTCCCTGGTGGGACGATCCAGATCTTCTTCAGGGGTCTGAGACTGTAGTGGCCTGGTCCTGTCCGGCCGTGGTTGCTGTAACTGCCCAGTTGTCATTGTCGCAGGGTAGGGAAGTGCGAGAAGCTCCGGTGGGTTGTGGGTTCTGGAGAGGCTCCTCCCGACACCCGTGTGTGCAGCAGCTCCCTCTTCTCGCAGAGGCCCAAGTGACGGCCCCTACCAGCAGGTTAACCACCAGGCCACAGCGGGGGCTGCAAGTTCATGAGATAGTTGTCAGTCCCCCACCCATCCGCAAACCAGGACCTCTAATGAGGCTGAGGTCGTGGGGCAGGAAGTAGGGATTCAGCAAGAGGGAAGGACGGTGGGAAAGAGGGGGCCCCCCTCCTCCAGCACCCCACTGTGCGCCCATCGCAGGGCCCGGCGCTGTGCACTGGGCTCCATGCATGTGCTGCGCCCGGAGGTCAAGCCTGCAGCCCGCAGCATGTCCCAGGCCGGCACCGGAGCTCAGCCTTCAGTGGGACTTTCCTTTTAAACCAGCTGCTTCTGAGTGATGTGGACCAGAGTGTGACCACGGCCCCATGGCTATGTTCCCAGTGTCACCTCCTTATGGTAAAAGGGTCCCTGGTCTGAGACAGAACACTAGGGTTCATTGCAAGAATAAAGCTCTGATAACCTAAGCTATCTGTTGTATGTAACAAATTAACTTCTCTCATGTGCATCTAGAATGGGACCAATGATGTACCATCCTTGAGTAAATTGAGAAAATAATCGCTTGAGTCACTTTCTGTGTCCTTGGTTCAGATGGGAACCTGACTAAGAAGCCCTCTGCCCCTGTTGAAAACTCATGAGGAGTCCTGTGAGCTCCTGCATGGCTTTGGAAGTGCGGCAGCCGCCAGAGGCGTCAGCTCCAGCCTCTCCGGGGGCAAGGATCCAGTGTGACCACCTGCCATCGGGCGCTGGCCAGTCTCCTCACAGTGACCCCCATCAAGAACCCAGGCCAGTCCCTGCTGCTGGAAGGGGGGTGTATACCAGCAACAGTGGCTGACTACTGTCGGGCCTGCGCACGGCTGCCACCGCGCCGCCTGCCACCGAGGCTGCTCTGCTCACAAACCCACTGTGCAAACTGGAGTGGTCCCCGGGCAAGTCCGTCTTCCCCTGGTTGTTGCATCTGTCCTCTGTGAGGGCTACACACACGCTCCGTCCACCCTGTAACTTAGTCCCCAGGCTTCCTTGTCTCAGGTTGTCTATTGCTCTCTCAGGGCCGTGAGCAACCAGCCAAGCTAGTGACTCCCGCCCAGGCGGCTGTAGAGGCCCAGTCCTCAGGCTGCTTTCCCCTCCCTGCACAGCGAGTAATGGGGTGTACCACCTCCAGAGCTGCCCCTGGGAGCCTCTCTCTTTACCACTCTCCTTTAGGGACGCACCTGAGGGGGCTGTAGGATGGCAGAGGTCCATGTTTGGTTGCAGACACATCTGTGAACCAGGCCTCAATTTTTCCTGCTCCATCCATTGACCTTAGGAAACCCTTCCCTGAAGCTATAGGTGGACAGAAGAATAGGCGTGAGAACAAGAGAGGTGGGGAATGCGAGGGTCTGGGCCCCTCGTCACGGACCTGTGCCACAGACCTGCTCGGGCCCCGTCCTGAGTGCCCCCTTCCATGGCAGTGGATCGCCGGTGGACCCGACCACCTTATGACTCGGTGCCTCTGATGACCGCCGGCTCCAGTCACGTGTTTATGTCATGTCCCATCAGCAGACGCTCAGGCCCTGCAGGGCCCTGTGGCATTCCAGACGCTGCTCCTGGAACAGCATGGCCTTGCCTCGGGACTCGCAGCATCTGCACGCGCTAGCGGGGCTGGGCAGGGGCTCCGCCCGGGGCCTGCGCGCCGCCACCAGAGAGAGCTGCATGTCGGGAGCCCCGAGGGGCAGCTTGACCACGGTCTCAACCTTCTGCAGAGACCTCTTTTGCCCCGGGCCCCACTCAGAGCTCACATCATGTGCCACAGGGGTCAGGGCGGTGTCCTCAAGTGTGATGTTTGCTGCATCCCAGATCCCAAGAGTCCCCTGAGAACTGGCCTCTTCCTTAGTGGTCAGCGGTGTGAGGGCAAGAGCTTGTCCTTTTCTCCAAAAAAGATTTCCCAGCATGCCCCAGACCTTGGGACCCCAGATATTGTCACTGCTGGGGCCAGCCTCACGTGCCTCGTGAGGATAACAGGGTGCTTGCTCAAGCTGCCCCAGGTCCAGTTAGCGTGACGTCATCAATGGGCTGGACTGCCATGACATTCGGTGGCACGTGGAGACTCAGCAGTTCCGTCAGGGGCATGTCACGCTTTTTTCTCTGCAATCAAACCCAAGTGAAACTCAGGGCAACCCTCTGCCGCTGTTAAGCTGCCGACATAATGCGGTCTGTTTCTGCGCCACTGGCCCCCCGTGTTCCCCAGCCTCTCTTGGGGTGTGTTCGTGTAGATGACGAATTATGCTTCCTCCGAGGTTGATGACGCTTATTTTGGGTAATGGGACTTGGGAGTGGTTACTTAATTTTTCTTTTTAACTTTTCTATCGTTTAAATTTGTAAACTAAGTATGTTAATCATCACAAAGGACAAACATTTTTGGCACCTATATGAGATGATGGACGTTAACTAAACTGACTGTGGTAATAATTTGACGATACATGAAAGTCAAGCCATTCTGCTGTGCAGCTTAAACTTATACACTGCCATATGTCAATTCTATCTCAATAAAACTGGAAAAAATAAAAATAAAATTATTCAAAGAATGTTAAATTTTTGTAAAACAACGTTGTGAGGGTCCAGAGAGCGCTGCTGAGTGCGCCGTGTGAGCCGTGATGCTGCACCGGGTGCCTGGGTGGCACCAGTTCAGGCCACAGGGACCCTCTGGCGCCCAGAGCGGGGCCGGGAGGCACACGCGCGCGTGCTTTAGGCCCAGGATCGCATCAAGGAGATGGGTCAGGTAGGAAGGACACTGGGACAGGCTCAATCTTCCAGAAGCTGGGGTGTAGGGAGCAGGTCCTGGCCCTGGGGGAGGAGCAGCGTCCAGCCAAGCAGGCCGGCGGAGACAGGGCTCCAGTGCCATTTTAGCAGGAGGAACAGACACAGTGATCGCTAACAGGTGTGTGGCCCTTAGTCTGTGTGCTGTTCTGACCACTTTCTCCCCATTAGCTTGTGCAGTTTTCCAAACGACCCTGGGAGGGAGGGTCCATTATTATCCCCATTTTACAGATGAGGAAACTGAGGCAAGGGGCCATTTAGTAACCTGCCTGAAGGAAATTGAGGCAGGAATCTGGGTCTAGAGATGGGGTCAACATACATGTGCTCATGCATTTGTTTTTTCAACAAATATTTCCATGTGCCCAATGCTGTTGATAGAAGTTAGCAAACACATACCTCCACCCACCACACATCCCTGCCCCCAGGGATGTTCCAGTCTAGTGGAAGGATACACGCCCAACATGTAAGCACACAAATATGCTGTTACAAATAGTGACACTGCTGTGAAGCGAGGACATACGAGAAACTGAGCTGGCTAGCAAGTCAGGGCAGAGGTCCTGGAGCAAAGGATATTTAGCTGAATGCTGAAGAATACGTAGAAGTTAGGTGTTGAAGAACATTCTGAGCTGCAGGAACAGCATGTTGCAAGTGCCCTGCACAAGCAGGAGATTAATTCATCAGAGACTCCAGAAGGAGTGGAGCATAGCTAGAGAGTAGTGAGCAACAGGGAGTCTGGCGGGAGATGGGAACCAAGAGGTGGGCAGGGACTCCATCTTACAGGACCTTATGGCCAGGACAAAGCATTTGGATTTCATCCTAGATGCATGGGGAAGCTATTGGGAGAATTTAAGCAAGACAATCACATGGCCTGGTTTCCTTTTCACGGGACACTCTGGCTGCTGCACGAGGAGAGAAAGGGGGAGCAGAAAGACCCATCAGGAGGCCATTGTAGTAACGTGGGCAAAGAGAATGGTTGCCTGGACCACAGTGATGAGCATGAGGGTGAGGGGCTGCCCCTCCTTTGAAAAGACTTTCTGGAAGTCTCCCACACTGCCACTCATACGCTATTGGTTAGAACTTAGTCTCATGGCCACACCTAGCTGCAAGGGAGTCTGGGAAATGTGACCTTTATTCCACATGACCTTGTGCCCACAGAAGAACCTGGCATTCTGTTTGTAAGGAAGAAAGGGGGGCAGGTATAGAGGCAGATGTCTGGCAGCTCTGCCAATGTGATGTTAGAATCAATGGCGGTGCTAATGCTGATGCTGGTGGTGGTGGTGAAGGTGGGGTTACAGGCGACGGTGGAGGTGGAGAGGGTAATGATGATGTTTGCGATGGTCATGGTGGTGTTCCCGATAGTGGGCAACAAGGATGGGGAGGGTGTGTGTCCAGGTGGTGGTGGTGATTGTGAGGGGGTGGTAAAGGTGGAAGAGGTGGAGGTGATGGTGATGTCTGTGGTGATGGTCATGGTGATATTTGTGGCAATGGTGATGGTTGTGCTGGCACTGTAGGCGATGGCAGTGTTTGAGGTGACGGTGGTGTTATGGGTGTTTGTGACAACAATGATGGTCTTGCTGACCCCGATGGTGATGGCAGGTGATGATGATGATGTTGGTGGGGGCAGGGTGGCAATGATGTTTAATGGTGGAGTATTTGTGGAGACAGCAATTGTGACAGTGTTCATGATAGTGTTTGTGGTGGTGGTGATGGTTGTGGTGGTGAAGATGTCTGTGATAATAGTCAGCATTTTGCTGACACTGATGGTGATGGCTGCAATGGTGATGATAGTGCAGTGGCGGTGGTGCTGGAGATAGTGGCGGTGGAGGTGTGTTGGTGACTTTAATTTCTCACTTCCCACTTATCCCAGAGCCAGGAAGTGGGATTGGTCTCCTTCTTGCTCTTTAATTCCTTTCTGACTAGTACTCTTCCTCCTCATGCAAAAACAAACACACCCCTAAAGTCCAACCTTCCACTTTGAGGACTGAACCACCAGGCCTCCTCCACTCCCATGCTTGATGCTGCATCTCCTGATCTCCCAGTCACCCTTCCTCATTCACTGAAGAATTTGGAACCTGGCTCATGGACTTCCCCGAGACCCAAGCTGTCCCATCTTCCTGGAGGGTTTTAGTGTCCACCTGGACAACCTGTCCACTACCTGGCCTTTCAGTTCCTTGACTGGCTCATCTTCAAAGACCTCCCCCTGCTGGGCTCTTAGCCCGCTAATTCAAACATCCCATACCTTGGCCACCTGTCTTCTCCCTGCCTCGCTGTCTTTTTGGGTCACAGTCATGGTACTACTTGTCTGCTGCTATATAACCAATTACCCCCAAAGTTAGCAGCTTAAAACAACAACAAGTGTGTACTATTTCACAGGTCCTGTGCATCAGGAACCTAGGCGCTTAGCTGGGTGGCTCCGACCCACAGTCTCCCCTGCGGTTGTGGTCAGGATGCTGGCTCTCATCGTCTGAAGGCTTGGCTGGGGATGGGGGCTCTGCGGCCAAGATGGCTCACTCACAGGGCTGCAAGCTGATGCTGGCTCCTGAGAGGTGGCTTGGTGCCTCACCACGTGGACTGCTCGTGAAGTTGAGTGTCCTCATGACATGGGAGCTGGCTTCTCCCAGAGCAAGTGACCCAAGAGTGGAAGATGAAAGGTACAATGTCTTTTACAACTCTCTCTCAGCTACAGGAAGCCCCTCTCCTTCCTGTGACCAAACACACACGTAGCCATCTTCCCTCCTTGCCGTTGCAGTACAGGAACGGTTGCTCCCACCTGAGCCTGCCCATCCGCCTTGCCCTGGAGCCGGCCCCGCTTCCTTTCCAAGAACCTGGCATCACCAGCCAACCCTTCTCTCTCTCCCTGTCTCTCTCCTTCTCTCGCTCTCACGCACACACACTTTCCTCCTCTTTCATGCAACTATATTCTTCCCAGTGAACTCGAAGCATCCTCAGGCCTCCAGTACTCCCTCCAGGGTCAGGAACAGCGGCCAAACACTCCTTTTTCCCCTCTGCACGTCAGGGCCCCTGAAGTTCTTCCCATGGTCTCTAAAGACCACGTCTCACTCAGAGCAGCTGGGCTCACTGGATACTTGTCTGCCTCCAGGTCTGGGGCAGGACACATTCAAGATGAGCCAGGACTACCTGACTGTGCGGAATGCAAGGGGCGTCATCAAAGCCCGTGGGTTATGAAGAGAGGACTCTGGAGCCAGTCTGCTGGGGTTCCCACATCAGCCAGGGGTGGGACAGTCTGAACACCAGGAAATGCTTTGATAGACTGAGATACAACAAAGATGTTAAAAATCCACGTGTGTACAAGGGGAGCTGAAAAACCTTATTGGTCAACGTTGCATCTGCTAGGAACATTGCTAAGAACCAACTTATTACAAACATTTTTAAATAAAAGGAAAGAACAGCCGTTTATCTTCCATTTACTACCTGAACTATTTCTCACAATAACTGGTTGATGAGGGAAATTCTCTTTAGGAAAATTCCAGCTTATGAATGAAAAGGGAACAATAGACTGTCACCACTTTGCAGCCCTCTCACAGTAGAGCTGGGCATGGTCACTAGTAGTTACCAGAATCATTAGTGAAAAACAGATGGAGCCCTTCGTAATGGAGGGGCCAGGTTGAGAACATCTGAACCCATGGTCAATTTTTTTTTTTTGGAGGAGCTAACATCTGCCCCCAATCCTCCTCTTTTTGCTGAGGAAGACTGGCCCTGAGCTAACATCCATGCCCATCTTCCTCTACTTTCTATGTGGAACTCCTGCCACAGCATGGCTTGCCAAGCAGTGCGTAGGGCCACACCTGGGATCCGAACTAGCAAACCCTGGGCCACCAAAATGGAACGTGAGAACTTAACTGCCTCGCTACTGGGCTGGCCCCCCATGGTCGATCTTAATCTCACGAAAATGGAGTGATCAGACATCAGGTGTTCCTGGAGTGCTCCCATAGGAAACACACGATACCATCTATGCAGTGGCCTTGCCGGAAACTCTTGCTCAAATCTGATCAAGCCTCTAGACCTACAGGAGATACAGGGCTCAGAGGAACGTGTTAAACGACACCACAGGGATGTATTTGGCAAAATACAAAATCGGACATTCCGTATGTCAAATACCAGTTTCTGCAACAAATGAATTGAAAGGAAAAACAGAGGGGAGGGGAATTTATAAACTTAAGAGCTTAAGGAAAATAACAGTCAAACGCAACGTGTGGATCTTATTTGAAAGCTGTTTTGAACAAATCAAAATAATCAAGGAAATTTGAATAATGACTAGCTGATGGTGATGGTAAGATTTATTGCTTCTTTTTTTATTAATGATTGGCACCTGAACTAACAACGGTTGCCAATCTTTTTTTTCCTGCTTTTTCTCCCCCAATCCCCTCAGTACACAGTTGTATATTTTAGTTGTGGGTCCTTCTAGTTGTGGCATGTGGGATGCCACTTCAACATGGCCTGATGAGTGGTGCCATGTCTGCACCCAGGATCCGAACCAGCGAAACCCTGGGCCGCAGAAGCCGAGCGCGTGAACTTAACCACTCGGCCACAGGGCCGGCCCCTAGATTTATTGCTTTTTAAGTGTGATCAAAGTATTGTGGTTGTGTTTTGTAAGTCTTTGTCATATCTTTATGGATGGAGTAATATGATGTCAGGGATTTGCTTCAAAATAGTCGAAGGCGAGGTAGTGGGTGGGGATATAGATGAACTCAGATCGGCCACACGCGGTGGTTGTTGAAGCTGGGTGCTAGGAGATTCGTGGTGTCACTTTCTCTAATTTTAGATATATTTGACAGCGATCGTAATAAATATTTTAAAGAAAAAAAGGAGATTGCCCAGTCTCTTTTCCCTGTCATAGCAACTGAGAAGGCAGCTGCTCCAGCTGTGCCAGTGCACATTGGTGGAGACTTTCGGCCTGCATCCCTGAGTGACTGTGTGGACAGAGACCCCCGTGGACTGGAAGGAGGCGTGTAGTGTGTGCTTCAAATACACACTTGCTGGGTTAAGCCGTGGAGATCAGGGAGCTGTTCTCAGGCATAATTTAGCTCATCCTGACTAGGACGCTTGTTCACTCCGCTCCAGCCACTCCCACTTCTCTACTCCCGCTCACAGCCAAACAACTTGAGAGTGTCATCTGTGTTCACTGTCCCATTCCGTCCATGCCCCCGTCCCACCCCAATCTGACTTCTGCCCCATCACTCCGTAGAAATGGTTTCCACTAAGGTCAACGATGTCCTCCACGTTGCCCAAACCGACATCCATCATTCCTGACCCTCTGAGCAGTGGTCAGCTGCTGACCACTCCCTTCTCCCCAAACGCCCTCTTCTCCTGGCTTGCCAATCCTCCGTGCTCCAGCCTCCTTCCCGCCCCTCTGTAGGCTCCTGCTGTCTCCTCGGAGCCCTAGCCTCCTGGGCCTGGCAGTAAGCTTGGAGGTTTGCCGGCCCATCACCTTCCTCTCACCCTGCTTTCGTTTACTCCTTACCTGCAGATGACCCCCAAAGATGTATTCCCAGACCTGAGCTCCCCTCCGAGTCCAGATGCGCGGATGCAGCTGCCCATTTGAAATATCTCAAGGATCTTAAAGGCACCTCATACCTAGCAAGTCCACATCTGAACCTGTGCTCTTCCCCCACACACAGACCTGTCACCTTCCCCATCTCAGTGGGCAGCCCTGTGACTCATTCCGTTACTCAGGACAAAAATCGGAGGGTCTGCCTGAACAACCCCCTTCCCTTTAATCAGATACCTGGTCCCCCCCAGGTCCTTTGGGATTTTACTTCCCAAGTCGCTGTTGAATTCATCTTCTTCTCTCCATCTCCACCCTAGCTCCCCTAGGTGGGTTGTCACCTCTCACCCAGATGACTAACATCTTGCTAACTGGTCTCTTGGCTGCTGTATGGGTGCCTTGTCACCCTCTCTCCACACAGTTGTCAGATGCTCTTTTCACTTTGGTCAATCCAAATCTGATGTCACCTTGCTACTTCATACCCTCCCGTGACTTCCCATTGCTCTTAAAATCAAGATGACGACATTCATGCCAGAACACACGCTATCCTCTCCCTGCCACCAGGCTCCTTGCTTTTTCCCTCCAGCCACACTGGGCTTCTCCCAGCCCCTCGTACTCACATGGCCCTCCTGCCACAGAGACTTTGCATATGCAGGTCCCTCTGCCTGATGTCCTCTTCCCTCCCCCGATGAACTCACACTTGCCTTTCCAATCTCAGGGAGCTTTCTCTCATCTTCTCATCTGGGTCAAATCCCCCTGGAGACTCCTTCCCAGCATCCTATCTGTCTCCAGTGGCACCTCTGTGACTTGTAGCCTTACAATGTCCATTGTGAGTATTTGACGGAAATCTCTCTCCCTTGCTAGACTGTAATCCACTTGCAGGTGGGAATGAACTTTGGCATCGTGTCGGCAAAACCCACCATTCTGCCCGCAGGTATTTCTTGAATGAGTGGATGAAGGTGTGGCGAGTCTCTGGTGATGGCGTTTGGGCACTGGTGAGGCAAGTGACGGTGATGGCAATGCGGGCGGTTTGTTGTTAGTGGTGCCAGTGGCCATGCTGGTGGAGGCGATGGTAGAGATGTAGTGATGGCCGTGGTGTTGGTGGTGGTCGAGGGGATGACTGTGTTGGTGGTGGTGTTGGTAGTGACACCCTCCTCCACACACACTTGAGCAGATTCACACAGGGATGGAGCACTGTCAGAGATAATCTATTCCAATGGTGACAACCCAAAGAGACCGCCCCTCTATCCAGGAGCCCCCCAGCTTCCTGGCCTTGCCACTGGTTGGAATTTCTTTTTCCTTTGGCCCAGCCTGAACCCATTCTGTAGTGACCCTCCCCACTTTTAACCCCATTAGCTAGGATTGATCTGTCCCGGGCAAGCAGGGAACTCGAACTGGAGCAGAAGGGGACAGAGAGGAGGTGAACCGATGGGAGCCCACCCCTTCTTTCTCTCCTTTGCCACTTCTTCCTCCTCTCGACAGCCTCTGAATGTCTTAGGACTTTCTCCATCTCTACTCATGGCCTCGGTGATTTCATGCCTTCTCAACACTTTAAACACCACTGTGTGTGCTGGCAGATCTCAAATTTCCACCCCCAGTCCTGACCTTTCTCCTGAACCTAGATAATGCCTCCCAGTGGCCACTGGGCATCTCTTCCTTGGCTCCCTATGGCTCCCTATCATGCATGTCAGACTCAACCTGCCCCAAACTGAGCTCTTGATTTTCCTCCACAAGTCTGCACCCCGCCCCCATCATCTTCCCCATCTCAGTGAATGGCGGCTCCACTCTCACTTCAGAGTCGTCCTTGACTCCTTGCTCTCACCCGTATGTCCAATCCATCAGCGAAGCTCGTCAGTTCTACCTTTCACATATATTCTACCAACTGTGCCACCTCCATCACTGTCCCTCTGATGCAGTCGCCACCTCTCTCACCTGGACAGCTGCAACAGCCTCCTTTCAGGGCTCCTTGCCTCCACTCCTACACCCAACAGCTCCTCCACGCTCCTGCCAGAGTGATCCATCGGAAATGTAAGATAGCCCACCTCTGCTCCAAAACTTCTGGTGGCTTCCCATCTACCAAACAACGAGCACAGCCCTTATATGGTCTTATATAGCTCTGGCCCCCTGCTACCTCTTCTGCCCGCTCCATTCAGCTCAGGGACTTTGCTTTTAGAGAATGCTGTTGCCTCAGGGCTTTTGCACTTGCTGTGCTCTTTGCTGGCGGGGAGGGGATACTTTCCCCAGACCTTTGTCTGGCGTGCTTCCTCACCTCCTTCAGGTGAGGGATTATAGAGGCTTAGACCAGGGTGGCGGCAGAGGGCACAGAGGAAGAATTCACAGGACCCAGAGTCAGAGAGGGAAGAGTTCAGGATGCTTCCCAGGTGCCTGAGTGGGCAACTGCACGGTGGGAGGGACTGCCCTTGAGAAGGGGCATGGCATGGGGGTCAGATTTGTGGAAGAAGATGCCAAGTCCATGTTGGGCATGAGGAGTGAGTGGCACCCCTGAGCCGTCCAGGATGAGGCACCCTGGGTGCAGCCCAGCAGATTCACGATCTGGAGCTGAAGGCAGAAATCAGACTAGGGGGCAGTGCTGACCCGGCCGCGGCTGCCATGGAGGGCACCGGGCCCTGCACCCCGAGGCACGCCCCTGGACCTGAGCAGCACAGCACTCCTGAATTAGCCAGGCCTGCTGGGCTCGCCCATTGGCATCAAAATTAGCTGCTGAACTGAAGTGAACAGAGACAATGCCGCTGACCCGGCTCAGTGATAAACCCAGACGCTCTCGCGGTGGAAGTTTCCACCAGCCAGCCTTTCCCAGCCGGCAACTGGCAGGCAATGGATAAGCCTAATTAATAATTAATCTTTTGGGGCCGGGGCCGTGGCCGAATGGTTAAGTTCACATGCTCTGCTTCAGCGGCCCAGGGTTTCGACAGTTCGGATCCTGGGCACCGACATGGCACCACTCATCAGGCCATGTTGAGGTGGCACCCCACATGCCACAACTAGAAGGACACACAACTAAAAATATATATATACAGCTATGTACTGGGGGGCTTTGGGGAGAAAAAGGAAAAATAAAATCTTTAAAAAAATAATAATAATTAACTTTTTAATTAAATATCAATTTAAAACAAATATGAGAATCAGTCTCTTGCAATTAATACCCTTGCTTTTCTTTCCTAAAGGGACTCTTGAAGGCCAGGCTCCAGGACCATGTGGGTAGAGGATCACATCACAGCACGGCTGTCCAGGGTAGGGGACCACGCAGGACCCGGCTGAGTGGGGAAGGGGCCTAGGCCAGCCCGCTCCTCCCACTCCTGCAGCCACAGGGGTCCTGGGGACAGCAGCCCTGTCTCCTTCAGCCAGGCAAGGAAAGCTTTCTCTGCTCTGCTGTCACCGCCCCGCCTCCTCCAGCTCTGCCCCTGACTGGGCAGCAACTTCAGTGCTGGGTGGAAGATATTCAGGAACCCGCAAGTAGAGAGAAACTGATTCCTGTGGTCCCAAAGGAGGGAGAAATGGGGGGGCCGCGGGCCGTAAGAAGGACGGCTCCACTTGGCCTTGATGGAGATGAGCTGGAAGGATGCTCTGGGGGTGGGAGCCACGTGGCTGGATGTGTGGCAGTGGGAGGCACGTGTGCGTGTGGCGTGGATTAGGGGTGGTGCAGGGTGGCCTGAGCGCCTGGAGGAGAAGATGGCTCGTACATACCCTGGCTACCACCCCAGAACCCCATGACCCCAGGGGTTTCCTGACCGGCTGCTCCAGTGACCGCAGGCGTAACCACGGCGCCTGGGGGCTCAAGTGGCTGGCGGTGCCAGGTTCCTGCTTTGGGGGTGTGACAGCGCAGTGTGGTTGGCGGGCAGGGCGGCCCCATCCCAGCGCTGCCCAGCTCCCATGCCTCCCAGGCCCCATGGAGGGGAGGCCTATTCCGTTGGCCAAACCCCACCAAGCCAAGAAGTGCCAGGTGCAGGAGGCACAGGGCCAGGCAGCCCTGGCAGGGGGAATA
This sequence comes from Equus przewalskii, assembly GCF_037783145.1. Taxonomy (NCBI): domain Eukaryota; kingdom Metazoa; phylum Chordata; class Mammalia; order Perissodactyla; family Equidae; genus Equus; species Equus przewalskii. The sequence goes on from NC_091845.1 coordinate 2,519,714, forward strand.
GGGGATGGGGGCTCAGAGATGTCATCTGAGGTCACTCTCAGCCTTGGGTGGGCCCCAGACCACTCTGAGATGCAAAGGGAGGCTGTGACCATGCCTTTTCTTAAAACAAAATCAAACTGCCCTGTGGATATCCCACAGTCTGTAAGCATCCTGGGACACCCACCGGGATCAGCTCTGCACTGGGATCCTGGGCCTTCCCGAGGACCACGCCCAGACTATTCACAGGGTGCCATTGAAGGGTGACTAATGCCTTCGGATGGGGAAAATGTCAGGGGCTCTGGGGCAAGTGGCGTGGCCTTGAGGCATGACCCACTGGGAATGCTCCCAGAGCCAGGGGGGAGGGAGAGCATTGACAGATGGAGAAGCACCAGGCACAGGGAGGGACAGGCCTGGGGTCCCCAGCAAGTGGGGCTGAGCAGGTCCTGGCCCCACCAACTGCCTCCCAGCCTCGCTGTGCATACAGGTGCTGGCTCCCACCCCGCCTTGCAGGGCCTCCCACCTAGTCCTGGCTCCCAGCCGCAGCCTCCTGAGCCCTTCTCCTTTGTTCTCATCCCAGACACAATCCACCCTGCTCCCACTGGGCTCCCCTTTGGGAGATGGGCACCGGGGTCAGGTCCTGCGTCAGGGCTCCAGGCCTTCCAGTGCCCTGCCCAGGCAGCAAGCGTTGGAGAAGCAGGTGGACGTAAGCTGGCCTCTTACAGCCCCTCTGTCTCTTGTTCTCTCCACAAGCCTCGTGGTGGGCTGAATAAGGGCCCCCAAGGATGTCCACATCCTAATGCTCAGAACCTGCGTGTTGCCTTAGATGGCGAAAGGGACTCTGCAGGTGTGACTAAGGATCTGGGCTGGGGAGATGCTCCTGGGCTATCCCGGCGGGCCCGAAGTCATCACAAGGGTCCTCGGAAGAGGAGGCGGGAGGGTCAGCTTCAGAGACACGTTTGGAGATGTTACCCTTCGGCTTTGAAGAGAGAGGATGGGGCCACGAGCCGAGGACCGCAGGGAGCTCCCCTAGGCTCTCCCAGGGGAACAGTCTTGCCCACAGCTTGACTTTAGCTCAGTGGGGCCTGTCTTGGACTGCTGGCCTCCAGAACTGTAAGAGAATAAATGTGTGTTGTTTTAAGCCACCGAATTTGTGTAAGTTGTTACAGCAGCAATAGGAAATGAGTAAGGCCCCTTCCCCGAGAAATCCTAAAGAAAAGGAAAGTCCTGGATTGCAAGGGAAAGATGTTCTAGAGGTGAGGAGCAGCTGAACAAAGGCTGGAGGGGCCCTGGGAGGGTGGGCTGCTGACAGCCGGAAGCAAGCGTGCTGCCACCCTCACCCCAGCCCCTCGGACACTGAAGGGAGAAGGCACGTGAGCATGGGGAGGCACTGCCAGAACTCCACATGCCCCCAAACGCCCGTGTAAGGGGCACCACCAGTGCGTAGTAACACCTCATTTGACAGATGATGAAACTGAGGCTCAGAGTGGGGAGGTAACTTGCCCAGGGCTGGACCCCCATCTGTCTGATGCCAAATCTCATCCCTCCTGCCAGAAGCTGGTGCGCATCTCACCTGAGGCCGGAGGTCCGTGTGCCCTGCCCCCCTCACCCCCCAAGGAGGTGTCCCCTCACTGTCCATTTGAGTTCTGGCAGACCTGGCCACAGAAATAGCCCAGCCAAGATGGAGCTGAGGCCTCCACTCCCACCAGACGCCCCCCACCACTGGGCGTTTGTCTCCAGGAGAGAAAACCACAGTTGGATGCCACTGGAGGCTGGTTGTGCAGCCGGCCTGGGACCTGGCTGCACCCCTCCACTTTCTGTCTGGGGAACTCGAATGACTCGCTTACCCTCAGGGGGCCTCAGTTTCCCTGTGAGGTGGGTGATGATCCCCACCTGTTGGAACTCAGTTTCCATGACATGGAGGGAGGCTGCTGTCCACAAGATATTGGACAAAGTGGGAGGCATTATGACACGTACGGAATGATGCCCGTTTTGGTTAAAAAGGAAAAATATGTACGTGCACAGCAGAGTTTTCCAGAGTGTTGGCTAGGATTCTCAGCAAGCTACCACCAGTGAAACCTCTGGAGAGCAGACTGCGGGCTGTGTCTGTGGGGTGTTTTTATTTTATATTCTTTTGTATAGTTTTGTTACAATAGGCATGAGCTACAAAATAAATTTCAAATTTGTCGTGTAAACTTGTCCAGACAGCATTGCTGGGTATGTGAAGGCGGTGGGGTCCTCAAGACTGATGCCAAACACTGCTGCTCACCCGTCCCAGCCTCTAGGGAGAGTTGGCCTCACCTGCAGCCACCCACGGCCATGGCCACGCCGCCCCCCGGGGGGTGGGGGGTGAGAGAGCAGGGCAAGTCCCAGAGAGAAACAAAAGCCCAATGGAAGGACAAGTACTGGGCGATCCTGCTTATGTGAGGTACCCAGAGCAGTCAGGGTCCTAGAGACAGAAAGTGGAATGGGGGCTGCCAGGGCTGGGGCAGGGGGGTGGGGAGCTAGTGTTCAAGGGGACAGAGCTTCAGTTTGGGAAGATGGAAAAATTCTGTGGATGGTGGCGATGGTTGCACAACAATGTGAATGTGCTTAATGCCACTGAGCTGTACACTTAAAAATGGTTAAGATGGCAAATTTTATTTTATATGTATTTCACCACAATTAATAATCAATCAGTCGGGGCCAGGCCGGTGGCGCAGCGGTTAAGTGCGCACGTTCCGCTTTGGCGGCCCGGGGTTCGCCGGTTCGGATCCCAGTGCGGATGTGGCACCGCTTGTCAAGCCATGCTGTGGTAGGCGTCCCACATATAAAGTGGAGGTAGATGGGCATGGATGTTAGCTCAGGGCCAGTCTTCCTCAGCAAAAAGAGGAGGATTGGCAGCAGATGTTAGCTCAGGGCTAATCTTCCTCAAAAAAAAAAAAAAAATCAATCAGTCGCCCATTGTGGATGACAGAGGGAGGTGGGAGCTGGTAATGGATGAGGCCGGGTCTCTGTGGGGTGTTAAGACTTAGTCCTGAGTCTTCGAGAGGATTTCACAGGCTTCCACCTGAGGGCATGGTGGGAAGCTGGAATTTGTCCTGATGTCACAGGGGATCGTGGAGAGTTTGGACCTTACAGTACTAGCAACAAATGCCTCTGGAACAAATGAGAAATGATCATGGCCCTTGGTGAGAACAAAGCACCTTGCTTTTTCTCAGAAGGGAGCAGGAGAGGACAAGGCCAGAAGAGCACTCAGAGCATCCTCTGGGGTTGGGTCGGGGGGGCCCTCGGACGGGCCAGCTGGTGCTGGTGCCCAGAGCCCAGCGAGGAGGCTGGGGCAGTGGTCAGGTTTCCGGAGTCAACAGTGGGAGCTCCCCCAGGTCATCGCAGGATGCCTAGGGGCCACCAGGGGGCATCCAGCACACAGTGGGTGTGCAGATCTGGAATCTGAGCCTGCCATTGCCCGGGTGGACGTGTCAGCATACACATCCTGATGTGCGCCACCTGCTGAGCTGGGCGCTGGGCAGAGAGCAGTGAGTGGCTCGCCTCTGCTGGTCTCATGAGAGGCAGAACCAGACAATGGCGGACAGCAGCAGGATCTCGGGGTCCACACTGTGGTTGGCTGGGGGCTGGGGGTAAGGGGAGGTCACAGGAAGCAGTGGTGTTAAAATTATGACTGGGCGTTCCCTTTCTGCATCAGGCAAGGAAGAGTTCCTGGGGAAGGCACAGCATCTGCAAAGGCGCACAGACCTCAAGTGGAATGTGCTAGGGCTTCAGCTGAGGGCAGGCCCAGGACGCCTCGAGGAAAGGGCTGAGGCACACTAGGCCCTGAGCCCGGGGAGGGTGGGGCGTGGGCCGTGGGGCCAGCAGAGCAGAGCCCAGATGTCTTGCCCTGGCGCCTTCCAAGACCTGGCACACAGGAGGTGATGGGTAAATGTTTGTGGGCCAAGGGGCCCTTGCCAGTCCCCGTTCTGCAGAGTGGGCAGGGCTGTCTGCAGTGTGGAAGGCGTCTGGTGGCCAAGGAGCGCAGTGGTGCCCGGCACCTCGCTTCTATCCAGGCTGAGGCCGTTGTAGGCTGGGCATGTCGATGATGTGACTGTCCTAGAAGCCAGCCCAAGGGCGCTGGCAGCTGTTTGGTAGAAGCAGCTGGGGTCCCAGCTCTGAGCTGAGCTTGGGATCCTGCCTGGCCAGGGAGGGACCCAGGGGCCTGTGACCCTGTCGCAGCAGAGCGGGGAGACTGGGGAAGTCTGAACGTCACCCCCAGGCCCTGCCTCGGTGGGAGCGCTGCTGTGAGGGGACACAGTGGGACTGGGGCTGGCTCAGCAGGGTTCAGCCCCAAGGTGGGCCTGTGGCCCCGAGGGCCATGGGTGGGCAAGGCACCCTTGTCACCCCCTTGTTGTACCCACCCGCCTTGCCCCGAGACTGTGCTCAGCCACCCATTCCACAGCTGCCTCCTGGCGTCTCTCCATGTCTCTCCTCCCTGGGACACCCTCCAACTCCTTCCCTGGCCACTGGGTACCTCTGTGCCCTCACGTCTCTGTGTCCCTGCCTCTCGAGTCTTTGGGGCTCTCCTTCCTGCGTCTTGCCCTGTTGCCCCATCGTCCTGCCCATCCCCACCCAGCCCACTGCAGGCCCCTCCAGCCCACTCTGGTGCCCTTATCTGGGTCCACCCCTGCACAACTGCTGGGAGCCCATCCCCATGACAACGGGGCAGATGGCGGCTGCGATTAGCTGCTCTCCCTCCCGCCACAGCCCAATCCGTCTTTGAAATTAAATCAGCTGCGATAACATCGACTGGCCAGAGGGAGGGAGGGCAGGCGGGGCGGGAGGCTGCCCGGCCCCACCCAACCCGCCCCAGGCACCCGGCGCAGAGGAAGAGGATGAGGAGGGCAGAACCGGCTTCCAGCGTGGCTGTGTGACCTTGACCAAGTCTCTAACCTTCTGAGCCTCAGTTTCTGCACCTGTAAAATGGGGGCAAATAGCCATGCCTCTTTCTTGGGGTCAGTGCCAGTCTCTGGGGAGTGTGTGCAGGCAGAGCAGCTAGTGGGTGCTCAGTAGGGCTGCGAACACTGCCCCCCACCCAGTCCCCACAGAAACCAGGCCCTAGTGGACAACACCCCTGTGGGACAACACTGCTCGGCCAGGCCTCAGGCACTCATGGCAGAGAGGCTGCAGACCAGCCCGCCGTGCCCGGTGAGCTGAAGGGCAGCCCTCCGCAGGCTCTGGGGCCTCTGACTTGTCAGGTGCTTCAGTGTTGTTGAATTTTAGTGCTGGTAGGGACGCCACTTGTCCACACAACGATGGGGAGACCATTCCCTTCCCGTAGGATTTGGGTTCCTTCAGACAGTCAGGAAGCCCAGGGGAATGTGGGGAGCCAGGCGCTGTGGCGGGGGGAGAGGTGGGAACTTGCCTGGGTCTGAGGCCTCCTTGAGGAAGTGGCATCTGAGCCGAGACCAAAGCGATTGGTAGGAGTTAGCGGAATGGGGCTGAGCAGGGAGGGGTGTGCCAGGCAAAGAGGTCAGCATGTGCAAAAGTCCTGAGGCAAGAAGGTGGAGAGGCGGCTGCAGCCCAGAGAATGAGGGGGAGAGTGGGGAGGTGAGCAAAGACCTGAAGGGAGGTGGGGCAGGAGGAGGATGCATAAAGGAGTGCTGGGAGGAGGGGTCCAGGCGGAGGGTATAGCCAGTGCAAATATCTTGAGGCAGGAGGAGTGTGCCAGGCATGTGAGCAGGACGGTGAGGAGGCCAGTGAGGATGGAGCAGAGCGAACAATGGGGAAGCCAGGGACATCACATGGGCCGGATGACACAGGGCCTTGGGGGCCACTGTGAGGACTTTGGCTTTTACTTTGAGTGTCTCACGAAATTCTGAGATTTTCACAAGCTCCTTCTGGCTGCTGGGATGAGAACAGGGGGAGTGCGGCGAAGGGAGGGGGCTGCTGCACATCCAGGTGAGCAGTGATGGGGTGCTGAGAAGCGCAGGGGCAAGAACCACACACTGAGGGCGGGGCCCTTCACCCCTGGGGAGCCTGGGGGCCTGGCTGGGGCGGCAGCGGGTAAGCCCCGCCCACAGTACCCTCCTGCCTGGCGGTGGCACCCAGCTGGCCCCACCAGCGGTCCCAAGCCAGAGTGGGCATGGGGATTGTGGGGGCCCTGCGGGGGCCCAGCCCCTCACACATAGCCAGGCGCAGAAAGGGCTCCTGGAGAAGTTCCCTTGGTCAGGCTGTCCTGCTCCGGGGCTGGCTAGGCAAGGCCTCCTCAACAAGTTGACACAGAGCCGGACCTCCAAGGATGAATTTAACAGGACAAAAGGAGATGGGAAGGTAGCCCAGGCAGGGGGAACAGCATGCATAGGATGACGCTGAGAAGGTCGCACAGGCAGTGCCCGTGGGGCAGTGAGCCGGGCAGCTGGGGAGGCGGCAGGACCTCTAATGCCGGTTTCAGGAGACGCACTTGTCTCAGGGTGCGTCCCCAGCTGCCCTGCAGCCTGTTGTGGACTCCGTTTCTCCATCTGTGAAATGGGGCTAGGGGTTGAAACAAGGATTCAGCGAGCCATTAAGCACACCGTCCACGCTGGGCCGGGCACATTAGCTGCTAGGGTCGGTGGCCTGGGAGCCGCTGGAGTCGGGGAAGGTGGCAACGGGGCTGTGCTGGAGTGGGCAGGCCAGCTTTGGGTGGGGCTGCATACGAGGGGAGCAGGCAGCGGGCCAGCCCTGGGCCCTGGTGCGCTCGGGAATGCCCAGGCCTTGCGAGCACCCAGATGTCAGCTGGGCCCCGAGCCCCAGGCCCGTGGCCCGCCTGGGCTGCTGGACCGTAGCTGGATTTGCGTGGCAGCTGTTGGAGCGCAGCAGGCCTGCTTGCCGCAGCCGCCCTGGCAGTAGCTGGCACCATTAGCGGGTCGTGGGGGCAGGGGCCGGGTGGCTAACGCTGTAGAGTGCTTTGACGAAGTTAGTCCCGTAGCAGGACTGGGAGCTGGGGCTCGCCTGCCTCGGTAATGCATTTAGAGGACTTCCATCTGCTGGCCTGTCCCAGGTGCTCCCAGAGGCAGGGCCCAGCGAGCCAGAGCCTAGGCGGAGCCTGGAGGTGCGGCCAAGCAGCCAGGTGGCCTCCTGCGTCCTCCTGGCCAGGGCACTTGCAGCACCTGAGGGGCCTGGCAACCCTAGAGATGTCGAGGCGACGCCCCTTAGCTTCCTGGAAGAGGCCTTCAGCGGACTCCCCTTGGGGAACAGCACCCAGGCCCACCTTTAGGCTTTCAGCCCCGACCATGGGTGCTCCCCGTCCCAGCTCTGCAGCTGGAAGTGGGGATGAATTCCTCCCCGGGTCTGTCTGTGACCAGGCCCCACCTTCCTCCTAGGTTCCAGGCCTCCTAGTGTCTCGTCATGAGGTCCAGAGGTTGTCCTTTGAGCGTGCCCCTTGGTTCTCACTGCTCCCCAGAACAGCGTGCTTCCACCTTCTTTCACTTCCCATCATTTTTTGGACACCTGCTGCGTGCCAGGCACTGGGCTGGGAGCTGAGACGCATAGGTGAGCAAACTCTGATCAGGCCCCAGCGCAACGGGGACTCCCAGCAGCTTTCCTGCCAGGCCCATGCGCCCTTATTCCCAGCCTGGGAATCAGAGACCCTGTCTTGATCAAGAGACCAGCCTTGAGCCCTAAAACTTGGAATTACCTCCTTTTCTTGCTCTATCCCAGCCCCCAAGGAACAAGGAATTGCCAGCATGCTGAACCTTCACACACACACACACACACACACACACACACACTCACACGGGCACACCTACCTTTGACTGTTGCTGCAATTATTATTTTTTTTAAGGCAAATCATTTGGAGTCAATAACTTGGATGAAATTCTGGCTCAGCCACTTGCCAGCTGTGTGACTCTCTTCTCCATGCCTCAGTTTCCTCTTGTGTAACATAGGTCAACAACCCCAGTCTGGGAGAGTTGTGGGCATTAAATGGGACTGTGTGTACCCAGCTCACTGGCCTCTGCTGTCCCTCGAACAGGGCAGGCCATTCCCGCCTCAGGGTCTTTGTGTTTACTCCTCCCTCTGCCCAGAATGCTTTTCGCCCAGATAGCCACATGGTCCAAGGCCTCACTTGCATTCCAGTTTCTGACACACGTCACCTCCTCAGGAAGGCCTTCCAGGACCCCCTGACTTGAAAGCCCTGCTGCCCCTGCCCAGCCTCCCCTGCCGCGTCCCCGCCATGTTCCTCTCCAGCTCTGTCACCAGTCCCTCTGCTCTGCACCCCTGCTTGGCCTCTGGCTGCCGCCGCAGAAGGTCAGCTCCCCAGGGTGGCAGTCGGCCTCGCCGTTGCTGCCTCGCGGCCCGGGGCTGTGCCTGGCCCACGTGGCTGCTCAGCACAGGGTTCCTGAGCGGCATCGGATTCACAGGGCCTGACGCAGCTGTGGGCTGAGATCGCGTCAAACAAAAAATGTACTTGAGAAATACCTTTTTCCAAAAGACTGGCACTCAGTAGGCACCGGCGCCCCTCCCAGGCCCAGAAGCGCCCTCCCTCCAGGGGGCCAGCCTGGCTCCAACTTGGAGAAGCTCTGCTTCCATGAGGCTGGGACCTGCTCCCTGTGACTCCACCCTTCCCGTGGGTCCCAGGCCTGATCTCTGGGCATCACACCCATCTGCTCTCCTGGCCTGGAACAGCCCTGCAGAGACTTGGGGACAGCAGTGCCTTTCTCCAAGCTGAGTCTCCCCACTCTAGCCACCTCTCCTGGATCCTGGACCTGCCCCATGCTGCCCCTGCCCCTCTCCCAGGGCAGGGCCTGGGGCTGAGCACAAAGTGGGATCAGAAGGTCTGAACAGAAGAGCTGTCACTTCCCTGAGGGCACCTGAGACTTCTCAGGCACTTTCTCATTAACACCTTCTGGTCACACAAAGCTTATGGCCCACTGAGACCTCCAGCTCCATGCCTACCCACTGCAGACCCATCCATGTCTCCCCAGTCTGCCTTCCTTCCTCTCTTTAAGCAGAATTATTATACTCACTCCAGTTTCAAGGGCTGGGCATCTTCTTATTTCTAATTGGGGCAACAGCTCTGGGCCTGCTCTCCTCCCCACTGAGTGTGTCTGAGAACATGAAGCCTGTGACTTTTGTGGCTCTTTTAAGCCTTGGTGCCAATATTGAGGACACAATGCTGAGGACAGAGCACCGTGGCCCAGCTGTAGAGACCTCATCCAGGCTCCCAGACAAACACATGCAAGTACATCCACACAGACACCTTCGTACAACCAGTATTTATCGAGTCCTACCATCCCCACACCCTGGGCTGCGCGCTGGGGATGAGCAATTGTCCAACAGAGCACCTGTTTGGGAGGTAAGGTTACGGTCTAGTGAGGGAGCGGACTGTGCTCAAACCATCCTCCATGCTGCACAGACACTGCCAGAATGTGTGCACGGTGTCCACACGTGACCCTTGGCTCCAGTCTCCCTCACGTAGGGCACTTGGGAAGTCATGCCACAGGGTCCCAGTCCTCAGGACACCTGCCAGGGGCCCTCGCGTGTCTGCAGTCTCGTCTGCCTCCAGCGGCTCCGTGCACCTCCTCTCCCACTTGCCCCCTGCCTGCAGCCCACAGAACCGCTCAAAGGACGGCCACCAGCGCCACAGCGCAGGGGCCCACCCCGGAGCACTGCCGGCAGCTGCTGCCCTCCTGCTCCTCCTCCACGCTGGGTGGCCTCGCTTTGGCCTGCCTGGGATGTCACCACATATATCCACAACACACACATCACACCCACACACACACACACACACACACATACATACCCACATACCGCATACACACACTCCCCACACCACAGCCAGAAACATGCGTCTACCTGCAAACACGAGCCCTGCCCCTCAGTGCCAGGTGTTGCTCTAGATTCTGGGACACAGCAAGGGGCCAGGCAGGTGCAGGCCCCACCCCCTGCATCTGCAGTGTGGTTGAGGAGGCACACGTCTGTCAAGGTGTCACACAGATGAACAAATAAGGGTCATGGAGAAGCAGGTGAGGGGGCTATGAGAAAGCAGAGTAGGGTAGGTGGGGAGCTAACTCAGAACAGGGGTGTCAAGGAAGGCCTCCTTGAAGAAATGACATTTGACCAAAGGCCTGAAGAGGAGTGGACATTCGCCAGGGGGAGCAGCATGCGTGAAGGTCCTGAGGCTGCAAGGCACTTGGTGCAGTGGAGGAACAGAGAGGAGGCCAGTAGGGCTGGAGCTCAGAGACTGAGGGTGGTGGGGCGGTGAGACGAGGCAGGTGGGCAGGGACTGGGTCACAGGGCCTGGTGGGGAGGACGAGGCCTGAGATCTTAATGCTTCGACCAGGGAGAGCCATCGAGGGTTTAAGCAAGGCCGGTAGCTGATGCAGTTTGTGAATCCCTGCGGGGCCCCGGAGGCTCCCCCACCGGCCCAGAAGGCACCGCCCGGAGCCCACAAACCGCCTGCGGGACCGGCGCCGCCCGCTCCCTCCCGGACAGAGGCGCGGCTGCGGAGCTCAGGCCCGTTTATTGGCGCGGCGGGCGGGGGGCTCACTTGCCGCCCACCCGCTGGAGCTGCTCCTTGCCGTCGATGGTGACCGACGTGAGCTGGCCGTCCTCCTCCACCTCCACGCGCTCCTGCCCGTTCTCCACGATGCGCTTGGTGGTCACCTTGCGCCCGTTGACCATCTCGGTGGAGGACACCACCGACTTGAAGCGGGAGCTGCCGGCGCCCGGGCCCCCGCAGGACGCGGCCGAGGAGGCGGCGCGGCCCGAGGCGCCGCGGCCCGGGCCGTCGAAGGCCGAGAAGGCCTCCAGGAAGGCGGGGAACTCGCCGAAGCCGGCCGCCAGCACGCCGCGCAGCCCCGCGCCGCGGCCCGTGCGCTCGCCCGGCGGGCCGTCCCACAGGTCGAAGGAGAAGGGGTCGAGGCCGCCGAAGAACTCGCGGAAGATGTCCTCGGGGTTGCGGAAGGGGTAGCCCGCGCCGAAGGGGCCGCGCGCGGGGCCGCCCGCCCGCCCGCCGCCGGCGCCCGCGCGGTCGTAGAGCGAGCGCTTCTTGGCGTCGGACAGCACCTCGTAGGCCTCGGACACCTGCTTGAACTTCTTCTCGGCCTCCTCCTTGTCGTCGGGGTTCTTGTCGGGGTGCCAGCGCAGGGCCAGCTTGCGGTAGGCCTTCTTGATGTCCTCCGGGGAGGCGCTGGCCGCCACCCCCAGCACCTCGTAGTAGTTGGCCATGCGGGCGGCCGGCGGGGCTCGGCCTGGCGCGGCGCGGACTGTGCGGGCCGCCGGCTACCTGGTCATAGCCCCGGCCTCGGCACGCACGGACGGCGCCTCCGCGGAGAGGGGCGGCGAGGGGAGGGGCGCTGCCCGCGGCCGGCGGCCCGCAGAGCCGCGGCCTTTGTGACATCAGCCCCTGGGCGGGACGCAGCCCGCACGTGACGCCGGCTGCTGGCGGAGCCCCTGGGAGCCGAGGCGCGGAGCCGGGGTCAGCCACGCGAGCCAGGCCCAGCCCGCGACAAGGCCGGCAACAGCGGCCGGGGGAGGGGAGCGAGGCTTCTGGGGGGACATCCACCTAGCCCAATGGCTGTGTAGTGGGTATGGAGTGAGGGGCCCCAGGGGGTCTGGCAGGGGAGGGTGGGGGCAGCAGTTCATTCTTCTTGTGCCCCATTATCCTGTCAGACCTTCAGAGGCGAGTCCCACAAAGGCGGGGATGTTTGTCAGTTTCTAGGACGGTGCCTGGCAATCAGTAAACAATTATTGAATGAATGAGCCTCAGAGACATGCAGCAGTGTGCTCAAGGTCACACAGCAAGTCGGTGAGAGACAGGGAGGCTGTAGTAGACAGCAATTATAAGAAGCATTGCACTCAATTCTGGTAAGAAAAATGGGGATTGATAATGAGTATAGATTAGTGAGTGTGGTAAGCTGAATGGTGGCCCCCAAAAGATGTGTCCCTGTGCTAATCCTCCCAACCTGTGAGCACGATGTTATTTGGAAAAAGGGTCTTTGCAGATGTAGTTAAATTAAGGATCTCAAGATGAGATCATCCTGGCTCATCTGGGTGGGCCCCAAATCCAGTCGCAGGTGTCCTTATAAGAGACATGCTGACAGACACACTGAGAGAAGAGGAGAAGGTCATGGGAAGATGGAGGCAGAAAAGAGTGACGCAGGGCAAGGAAAGCTGACAGTCACCAGAAACCAGAAGGAGCGAGAAAGGACCCTCCCTTAGAGCCTCGGAGGGCACCCAGCTCTGCCGACACCTTGATCTGGGACTGCGACCTCCAGGACCCGGAGAGAATCCGCTTCTGTTGTTCTAAGCCCCCAGTTTGAGATAATTTGCTATGGCAGCCCTAGGCAACTAATAAGGTGAGTGAGGTAACCACAGGTTCCCAGCGTTTGCGTTTCTTTAATTCTTCTTCTAACGCTGGATCATGTTTAGAAATAGCAGTTAACAACACTGATTCACGTCTGTTCCTGCCTTCCCCTCACCCCGCGCCTGTTAAGGTGGAAAACATGCGAAGCTACCTCCTAACCTGTTTGGATCACCAAGCCTAACTGAAACAGCACTCCTCTTCTCTCCCTTCCTCCCCGCTTCGCTCCCTTCTTCCTTTCCCTAGTCCTTGTCCCTGTCTATCGCTCTCCCTCTCTCTTTCCCTTTTCCCTCAGTGCTCGTTGGTGCTAGGTCCAGGCACCTCGCAGGGGTCAGCAGCTTCTAACCAACCCCGAATGCCAAGAGGAAGGAAAGCAGAATCTGGAGACACTCTGCAAACCCAACCTAGAGTGAGCAGTGCCGCTGCCCTCACACCTTCCCAGAGCAGGAGCCGCCCTGTGCCCCACAGCCGTCCACCTGCGCAGGCTAACAGACCCAGCACGTGTGCCGGGCGAAGGAGGTGAATGGCAGGATAACTCCACCGGGTGTGGCTACCGATGGAAATGTCTGTATTTCTGTCACCAGATTTCTGTCACTGTAGTCAGAACCAGTTCTTGATGGGCTTGTCCACTGGAGCTGGAGAAGGATGCTTATGCTTCACAGTTCTCCATGACGATGGTGGCGCTGGGAGCGCTGCTGACTGCAGTGCCTGTGGCGAAAGCGACAAAAGGGGCTGTGTGTGGTGTTGGATAAGGCACCATTAATGCAGTCAAGGTGATTGAGGTAGCAGTATTGTGGAGGCAGCGGTGATGGCAGGACAGTAATTGTGGTGGTGCTAGTGGAGGTGATGGTGACACTGGTGGTGACAGTAGTAATGCGTGTGGTGGAGAGAGTAACTTGCGGTGGTGGTGGTGGTGGTGGTGGTTATGGTAACGATGGAGGGGATGGTGATTGTGAGACGGGTGGTGGTAGAGGTGGTGTTGGTGATGGTGGAGGCGTGATGGGGAGGTGATGGAAATGGCTACTAGTGGAGCTCTTGGCGTGGCTGGAGGTGGCGGTGGCGGTGGCGGTGATGAAGGCAGTGAAGTAGAAGGTGCGTGTCGTATAGCTTTGGTGCAGTAACCACCCCCACATCTCAGCAACTTCTGACAGACTGTTCTGGCCTGCTTTTCTTGTTAGCAGCCATTGGTCAGCCACTGGGGCTTCAACTCACATGTTGTCTCATTCTGGATCCCAGGCTGAGGGAGCAGCTCTGAGGATGCGAGTAAGAGCTGGTAGAAACTTGGGACGCCTCTTAAAACTTCTGCTGGGATGTGCAGTATGTCACGCTTGCTCATGTCACGTGGTCCAGGCCACTGTCAACGGGGTGGGAATGGTACTCTTTCAGGAAGGTTCTGCAAGTCTCAAGCAACAGCTGGAGAGGCACAATGCCCTTACAGGGAAGAAAGAGTGGGCTATACTGCAGGCTGCTGCAGGTGATATTGGGGTGACAGAGGTGGTGGTAATGATGGCGCCAGTAGAAACAGTGGTGGTGGCAATGGGAGTGGTGGTGGTGATGGTGGTGACGGTTAGGTGGCAGGAACTGTGACAGTAATGGAGGATGGTGGGGATGCTGAAAGTGGTGGGAATGACATGCTGGTGGCAGTGACAGAGCGCTATAGCAATGGTGCTGGTGGTGATGGTGATATATTGAGGGGGGGTGTTCTGGGTTTTCTGATGCTAACTCAGCATTACCACCACCACCTCCTATGGTCTCCTCTGCATACTAGAAAACTCTGGAAGATTTTCCAGAATCTCCTTACCCAAATGACTCCAGGTTAGAGTCTGCCAATGCAGGAGGTTTGGAAAGGAAAAAGAAAGGGGCAGCTGCCGGCAGATGACAACCAGGAGGTTTGCAGCAGCTTCTGGGCAATCTTCTGAGAAGTCCTGCTTCAGAGCTGCAGGCTTCACCTCACCCCGCGCTTATTAAGGGGAAGCTTATGGGAATATTGTGAGATTCCGGCAGCTTCCAGGCAAGCTCATGAGATCCACTCACTTTGGACCCACAGGCTGAGGCCATCAGCGGTGACTTGCTTCCCTGACCTTATTCCACCAGGTCGTCAAGTGGTTGTGGAAACGTGTATGAAATGTCTTCATACACAGCAAATAACTGTGTACATGTGATCATGGTGACGGTGACTCAGATGAAAGTGGTGGTAGTGTGGAATGTGGGCATAGTGATAATGGTGACAATGCAGATGGTAGTGATAATGGGATGTCAGAGGTGGAGATGACACCGGTGGTGGAAGAGGTAGAGGTAACGGTGAGTCTGGCTGAGGTAGACGTAGTGGTGGTGGTGGTGATGATAGAGGAGATGATGGAGGTGACGAGGAAGGTGGTGGCAATAGGGACGTTGGTTGAGGTGGAGATGCAAATCGTGGTAACGATAATAGTGATCTTGGTAATGATGGTAATAATGGCGGTCATGATAGTGGTGACATTGGTTGAGGTAAATATGGTGGTGGTGATGGTAGTGATGCTGGTGGTGGTGGTGATGGTAATGATGGGCATATTGGTGGTCATGGTAATGCAGATACTGGTTGAGGTGGAGATGGTGGTGGAGATGATGGTGGAGATGGTGTGATGATGAGGAAGGTGATATCAGAGGCAGGATGATGGTAGTAGTGATGGAAGTGGTGGTCATGGTGATGATAGTGATGGTGGTGATGCTGGTAATAGGGATGGTAATGATGGTCATAGTAATGGTGATGCTGGTTGAAGTGATGGAGGTCGTGTCAGAAGTGGGACGTGGTAGTGGTGATGGGAGTGGTGGAGTGTTAATAGTTAATAGTGATGTGATGCGATGCGATGGTGATACTGGTTGAGGTTGTGGTCACAGTGGGGTTGATGGTAATAATGATGGTGGTGATGATGGTGGAGGTAGGGATGATGGTGTGTTTATGGTGGTGGTGATGGGGTGATGTGATATTGGTGAGAGGGTTGGTGACAGTGGCATCGCTACAAGTGAAGCCTGAGGGTCCCATAAAAATGTAATCGGGAGAGCGTGTGAGTGGTTACAATAAAAGACAAGGGACCCAGGATGATGAGATGCCCAAGAATCCTACGGAGGGTTCACCCCAAACCCAAGGTCCCCTCTCTCTGCCTTGCCTGAGACTCTGATGCTGGCCTCCACTGTCCTCCAGGGAGGAACTTTTTTCTGGCCACTGTTGATTCCAGAGCCCCTCAGTAGGTTCTCTGCCCTGCTCTGAGCCCAGGCCCTCTGCTCAGCCTGAGACCCCATCCTGGGGTGGTCGGTAGGAGGCAGGTGGGCTGGGGACAGGGCTGGAGACCCCATCGTATCCCCTGGGTTCGGGGCTGTCCCAGAGCACAGAGAGCAGACCACTCAGTAGGACTCATGGTGATGGGCACAGCACGTGGAGGAGAGCCCAGCTCCTCACTGCCAAAGGCGCCTGAGGATGGAGAGCCCCCACCCCGGGTACCAGGGCTGGGGGCAAACTCCCCACAAGGAAGGCTTGGAACTTGGTGGCAGCATGCAGAGGTCATTTCCTCTGCTGCAAAGGATTCAGACTGGTGTCTTCTGAGGTCCTTAAGCTGAAAGTGTTGGTGGAGACCAGTGGGAGCAGCAGGGGCCTCTGGGTGTCTCCACAGGGCCTCATGGAGGAACAGGCATGAGCAGGCGTGAGCCGCAGCCCGGGCTGCACTCTTGCTGTTCCGTCACTTTCGCTCTCTGGGCCTCTCTGCCCTCGTTTGCCAGTCGGGTGGCAAAACTCCTTCTGTTTGGGCTTCCTCCCCTCTTAGGCCCGGCCTAAAGCCAGCCCCATGAGTCACGGCCTGGGAAGAGGAAGGTGACCAGGTGATCTTGGGAGCCTGACCCAGTGCACAGGGAGGCCCAGAGAGGGCAGAGCCCACCCAAGGTCACACAGTGGTCCCAGGAACCCCCCCAGGGCAAGCTGATGGAGGCTGATTAGGCAGCCAATTGGTATTCTGAGCAGCCAGAGGCCCTTCTCTGTCTCTGTAATTAATGGAGTGGCTTTTTAAAAGGATTCTAATCACCCCGATCCTATCTGCTTATCACTAGCGTCCCTAATTAGATGATCCTGGCAGTCACTGCTAATTCCCTGCAGCCCCGCGCAGCCCTGCCCCACCCAGGGCAGCCACCCCACCCCCACAGTCCACCCCGGCTGGCCAGATGGGCGGTTGGGGCCTTCTCTCCCCTCAGGGTCCCTGGTTCTCTAACTGCATTACCTTCAGGATGGATGGGCGACAGCGATGGATCGATGGGCCACTGGATGGACAGTGACAGGTGAGTGAAGGGACCGAATGATGGACAGCTGTAAGGGTGGATGGATGGATGGACAGGCAGACTGACAGCTTCAGTGCTTGGCGTGTCAAGTCAGACATCTCACCGTTTACTAGCTGTACGTTTTTGGTGAAGTCACCTAACGTCTCTGTGCCTCAGTTTCCTCATCCTATCTGTAAAATGGGGATAACAATAGTATCTTCCTCATAGAGTTGCTGTGAGGACAGCTTAGAACAGAGGAAGAGCTGTGTGTACTTGTTTGTTAGCACAGTGATGGCAATGTTGCTAATAGGTGGATAGGTAGGTGAGTAGATTGGTGGCTTGAAGGACAGACTGACAGATGAGTGAAAGGAAGGAGTGGTAGATGGACAGGTCTGTGGAAGAATGGGTGGACGGGCAGATGGACATACACATTGGTGGGCTGATGGGGAGCTGGTCAGGTGGTGGGTTACTAGAGAGGAGGAAGGGATGGTGAGCACTCAGTGCCAGACAGCGAGGCAAGGGAAGTGGGGGACAGCCTCTCTTCTCCAGAGATGCCAGGACGATCTCAGCTCATGTCCCAACACAGACCTGGCTCAGACCTGCTTTCCTTCCCCAGGACGTCCAGGAAAGCCTCCTGCTCAACCCTCCTAGCCACTGGTGACAAGCACCCACTGGGTCCCTGGGGTCCTTCCCTCCGATCCTGACCCAGGTAACGTCCTTCCTGGTGGTGGCCCATGTGGTCTCTGGAGGCTCAGATCTAGCCTCAAGTGGAGCTTTCCTGCCCAAACGAAGATGCATTTGTGTGACCCTCTGAGTTCCAAGGTATACCAGCCCATTCAGACGGCCGCTCTGCCCTCCCCACCGGCCATGCCCTACTCCCCAGGCCACCCCTGCCTGGAGCAACCTTGGGCCGGGCTCTGATTCCGGTTCCAACAGCTGGTCCTAAGCCTCCAGGAGGATTCAACCCCCAGAGCCTCCGCACGGACCTGTGGGCCTCTGCAGCTTCTAGGATGTGGGGCTTCCTGTGTCTTTCTGGAAAGAGTATAGAAGAAAGAAACCTGAAGTATCTTCCAGAGTCAAGGCCTGCATGCATATGCATACATTCACACCAGCGGACATCCACTCATTTATCCATCTACATATCCACCCGCCCTTCTACCCTTCCACCCATCCACCTGTCCACCCATCCACCCATCCATCCATCCATCCATCCACTTACCCATCCATCCATCTATCCATCCATGCATCCATCCGTCTACCCATTCACTCACCCATCCATCCACTTACTCATCCATCCACCCATCTATCTATCCATCCATCCACCCACTCACTCATCCATTTATCCATCCATCCCACACGTTTCTTGAGCTCCTTTCCACACACGTGCTGTGTGCCAGGTGCTGCAGGTCTGCATGCCAGTGAGCACACTAGACAGGGCCTTGCCCTCCTGGAGCTGATGTCTAGTTGGGGAGATACAAGAAACTGATAACACATGAACATTTAATATAGTGTCAGGTAGTGAGAGGTGCCATGGAGAAAACCAAAGCAGAAAGAGGGCTCAGAGCGAGGAGGCTTCCCTTTTAGACAGGATAGCCAGATAGGGTACCCAGCACCTCCACATGCATGCTCAGCACCCATGCCCCACGCATGTGTGCATCCCTTACACACATGCACACAAGCATGCACAGTCCCCCTACAAGGCCTGCAGCCCTGCTGTGCCTGGGGATTGGGGCACAGTGTCTCCAAAGGTGCCCCTGCCAGCCCCAGCTAGGGTTCAGTGGGTCAGCTGGAGCAGGGCCTGGGTGGCTTGGATGGAATTCACTATTCAGATCCACAGGTCTTTCCTGTGCTGGTCTGCATGGGGGCTGGAAGCAGGGCTGTGTCAGCTGTGTCCCCCCTGCCCCCGGCCCCAGGGAACTCCCCATCCCAGGCTGTGAGACAGGGAACAGAGACACGCAAACATGTGAACGCAGCTGCAGCAAGCATTGGAGGGAGAGGTGACACTGTCTGGGGCCTCTGAGAAGGCTGGTCAGAGGAGACCACCCCTGGCAGGCCTCACAGAGGGTGGTTCCGGCAGGGTCTGCTGGGAGGGGCAATGTTGGTCCTTAGTCTTGGCCTCACACACGGAAGGCCATGGATTTAGACACTGGGTATCCTTTCCAAATGAAGCAAGTCGCTCTCTTGGAATAAATAACATTTCAAGGTGGGAAGAAGATGTTCATCGTGCAACTGTGAGCACGTGCAGCATTTTCAGACCTCACCATCCTGGCTGTATTATGAATTAATCTCTTTCTAAACCAGTGGTTCTCAACGGGGACAATCCTCCCTCCCCAGGGGACATTTGACAATGACTGGGGACATTGTCAATTGCCATGACTCGGGGAGGTTTGCTATTTCATCTTGTAGGGTGAGCCAGGATGCTGCTAAACCTCCTACAGTGCACGGGACAGCCCTCAGCACAGAGAAGGCCCGGCTCAAGTGCCAACAGTCCTGAAGCCGAGAGCCCCGGTCCACAGCCTGCGTCATCGTTTGATGAGCTCAGCTACGTTGGATGTGTATTTGTAGTGGGCCAAAGGCATTCATCTCTTTAACGTGAACATTGAAAACACACAAGCGTTTAGTGATTTATTTAGTTTATTTTTTTAAATTTACTTATTTATTTATTTATTAATAAAGTGGAAACCGTGAAACGTGAGAGTGGTTCCACACAGATGGAACAGCGAGTGCAAAGCTTCGGTGCAATGGGAGAGCACACAGCTGTAGTCCAGTGTGCCTGGGACTGAGGAGACGGTGAGGGGCGCAGGCTGAAGAGAACCAGGGGCTGCAAGGGTCGTGCAAGCCTTAGATGCCAGCCCAAGAGCTTGGGTCGTGTCCTGGGCTGGGGAGCCCTTGGGAAGATTTGAAACGGGGGGGAGGACGTGATCAGTTGCATGTTCTAGAAAGATCCCTCCACAGCAATGCGGTTCAGTGTCATACCCAACAAACTGGCAGAAATGGAAAAGTCTGGCATTACCAGGTGTTGGCAAGGATGTGGAGGCACTGGAATTCCCATGCCCTGCTGGTGGAAACGTAAACTGGAACAACCAGTTTGGAAAATTCTTTGGCCTTAACTTGTAGGTGTGAGGGTGCCAAGGCCCTTGACTCAGTAATTCCACTTCTAGGCTTATCCCTCCAGAGAAGCCCTCACGCTTGGAAATGGGAGTAAAAACACCCAGTGCTGCTCTGTTTATAGTAGAAAATGAGAGAAGGGGCAAATATATTGTTATAGCTACACAATAGACTATTATACTGCTGGGCTGGCCCCGTGGCCGAGTGGTTAAGTTCGTGCGTTTGGCTTCTGGCAGTCCAGAGTTTCGCCGGTTCGCATCCTGGGCACAGACATGGCACTGCTCATCAAGCCATGCTGAGGCAGCATCCCACATGCCACAGCTAGAAGGACCCACAACCAAAAATGCACAACTATGTACCGGGGGACTTTGGGGAGAAAAAGGAAAAATAAAATCTTTTTTTTTTAAAAAAAAAGAATATTATACTGCAGTGAAAAAGGAATGAACAAGAACTCGTGTTAGTGTGACTGAATGTCACAAACGTGATGGTGAACAAAAAAAGTAAGTCACAGGAAAACATCTGTTATGACACCATTTATATAAAGTGTACAAACATGCAGAAGAATTTGGCCTGTGGTTTAAGGATTCGTACATATGTAGTAAAAGTATAACATGCACGGGAGTAATGAAGTCCTGGCCACCTCTGTGGTGGGAGGCATGGAGGCCACAGGCTCAGGAGGGTAATGTTTTCTTTCTTCAGCTGGGCTGAGGGGGTGTCAGAGGGACTGTAAGCTGCCTCCATTCTCCTGCCTCCGGGTGTTCGTGCCCTGGAGGGTGGGCAGGACCTGTGGCTTGTGTGTAACCAACAGCATACAGCAAAGGCGATGGGATGCCGTTCCCGCTGTGGGAGGTCCTGTTGGCTGATTCTCTCACAGTCTCTGTTGCCGGCTTTGAAGGAGCGCGCGCCGAGAACCCCACAGCTGCGACGAAATGAATTCTGCCGAAACCTGAGGGTGCTGGGAAGCAGACTGCTCTCCGGTCGAGTCTCTGATGAGAAGCCAGCCCTGGTCGACCCCTTGACTGCAGCCTTGTGGGACCCAAAGCCAAGACCCAGCTACACTGTGCCTGGGCTTCTGACCCATAAGACCAGGAGACAGTAAACGTGTGTGATTTTCAGCTAAGTGTGTGGCAATTTGTTATGCAGCCTAGAAAACTAATCCTGGGGGTACCGTGGTGTGTGTTATATTAGTAACTATATTTTTGGATATCTGAAGTATTTCATAATTGAAATGGAAAGGGTAAGAAAGATCCCCCTGGCAGAATGGACAGGCTGTGGGGCTGGATCCTGAGGCCGGGGAGGAGGGTGGTGTGACAGAACAGGTGAGGGGGTGGAGCGGGGCGTGTGAGGTGAGGATGGGTCCCAGGGGATGATGTGAGGGATGGTGTGTGTAGGAAAGACCCCTCCATCTCTGCATCCTGAGCAAAGGGAGGGCCCATCCCGCAGCCCCTGAAAGCCTGGGAAACCTGGCTCACAGCTGCACCCCCCCCCCACCCCCCCGCCATCAGCACAGCCAAGCCTGGGGGGAGGGCGGGGAGGAGGAGCAAGGGCGGCATTTTCCCAGGGTTCCCTAGGGAGCCCCAGTGTGGGCTGGGGGAGGGACAGATGGAGTGGTGGGAGGAAGCAGCTGGGTACCAAGTCTTCTCTCCAGGGAGGTGACCCTCAAGTCCAGCCTGTGTGCCAGTGGGAGAGATCCTGTCCTACCCCCTTCCATCCCTGCCCACACTGGTCCTCAGTTTCCCCAGCTGTACCGGAAGGATGACCTGTGAGGACCTTGCCTGGTTGGGGGCAGGATCGGGGGATGTGCTGAATGCACATACTAACTAGCCAGGGCGTCCTTCTGGCTGTCCCAGGGACCCTGAGAGCCTTAGGTGCTGTGGGGGCAGAGGAACAGAAAGAGCAGGCAACTTGTCCAGGGTCCCCAAATCCCCCAGTCTTCTAGGAGTGGAGGAGGGCATGAGGGCTCAGTCTGAAGCCCAGTGGGCTGAAATGCGATCTCCTTGCTGGGTAGGCTCTCCAAGGACTGAGGAGCCTCTGCCTTCCTCATATCATCCTTACAACAAGCTCTAAAGGTGGGATCTTGCTTTACTGATGAGTCAGGATTCAGAGAGGCTAAGCCACTTGCTCAAGGCTGCACAGCAAGGGAAAGGCAGGTCTGTCTGCTCCACAGTCAGGCCTGAGTGACATTGGTGGGGACTGAGGAGGCCCCGAGGGGCCCAAGGGAGGCAGACTCAGATAAGGCTTTCCCTAGGATCCTTGACTGGGGTTTTGAAGGATAAAGAGAGTTCTCCAGGCAGATCTGAAGTGGAGAATACCCCAAGGGAGCGAGACCAGTCAGGGACAAGATAGAGAAAACAGGTTTTTGTTAATGATTCTTTATTTTTTACATTACATAGTCATGACACATTAAAATAATAGCACAAGTGTATAAAGTGAAATGTTCTCTCTTCCACCCTCAATCTGTCACACTTCCTGGAACTAACAGCTATTATTCATTAGGTATATATCTTCCCAGATATTTTTCTATATTTACGCAAATATTTTTAAAACAACAAAAAAAGCCGTGCTTTATACATTGTTCACAATTTGCTTTTTTCAAAAATCTGCACTTGTGCTTTTCTTGCCCTGGTGTTTCTAGGAGGTGCGCCTGCGGAGGGCTCCCCGGGCCAGAGAGCAGTGGTGTCTGGGTCAACATTCCCACCAATGGCCCCCAGGCCTCTTGTGCACGTCTGCGAGCCTTTCCTATTGTTGCTAGAGGAGAGGTAGGAGGGGCCTCCATGTTTAATTTGCATGTATTTAGTCACTCCTGAGGCTGAGCGCCTGTCCTGTCTGAACGTTTCCCCTGCCATTTACTTACACTTCTATTGGGAAGGACGCCTCTGTGTAGCCTTTGCCTGGCTTTGTCTTTTTGTGGGTGGGCAGGGTGTATTTATATTATTTGTTGCATTTTTGTATTTTGAGTTTGTTGGTACTTTGCAAAATTACCTGCCATTCTGCAAAGATTATTTTACTATATTAATCTTTTTTTTTTGTGGTGAGGAAGATTGGCCCTGAACTAACATCTGTGCCAGTCTTCCTTTATTTTGTACGTGGGACACTGCCACAGTGTGGCTGACAGGTGGCGTAGGTCCGCGCCCAGGATCCGAACCTGAGAACCCCGGGCCACTGAAGTGGAGCACATGAACTTAACCACTATGCCACTGGGCTGGCCCCCAATGATATTAATCTTATCATTAAAGTTATTAAATCTCTTTACGGACTATTTGGAAAATGGGGAAGAAAAGAAGGAAAAATCATTTGTCACGTTTGTTAACAATTGGTGAAAATTCTTTCCACCTCCATGCTGTAATTACTGTTGTCGTCGTGTTACACGTTTCTGTTCTGTGACCCAGCTCTAAGAGCGTAACTTTCAGGAGGCATTTAAAGGCTTTCTAGTGGATGTCCTATAATTCTCACACCTCCCTCCCTTTTTTATTGTGGTAAAATACGCATAACATAAAATTGACAGTCTTAACCATTTCTAAGTGTACAGCTCAGTGGCATTGAGCACATTCGCTTTCTGTGCAGCCATCACCACCATGCACCTCCAGAACTTTTCCATCTTCCCACACTGCAGCTCTGTCCCCATGAAACACCAACTCCCCAGCCCCTCTCCCAGCCCCTGGCAGCCCCCATTCTACTTTCTGTCTCCACAGATTTGGCTGCTCTGGGTACCTCATGAAAGTGGAATCAGGGGGCTGGCCCCAAGGGCAAGTGGTTAAGTTCATGCACTCTGCTTCAGCGGCCCAGGGTTTCATTGGTTCGGATTCTGGGGGCAGACCTAGCACCGCTCATCAGGCCATGCTGAGGTGGCGTCCCACATGCCACAACCAGACGGACCCACACCTAGAATATACAATTATGCACTGGGGGGCTTTGGGGAGAAGAAAAAAAAGAGAAGAAAAGATTGGCAATGGATGTTAGCTCAGGGCCAATTTAAAAATAAAAAAAGTGGAATCATACACTATTTGTCCTTTTGTGATTGGTTTATATCGTTTAGCATAATGTTCTCAAGGTGCATGCATGTTGTAGCCGGCGTCAGAATTTCCTTCCTTTCTAAGGCTGAATCATATTCCGTTATATGTACAGACCACGGTTTGTCTGTCCATTCACCTCTCGATGGGCACTTGGGTTGCCTCCATCTCGTGGCTGCTGTGACTGATGCTGCCGTGAACATGGTGTACAAATGTCTGTTCGAGTCCCTGCTTTCGACTCTTTTGGGGGTATACTCTCATCACGTCCTTTTGTTGAGCGTTTAGGTTGTATCCAGTCTCGGTTTTATAATCACGTCCCAAACATCTCTGTGTCAGAGCTTCTTGCAACAGCTGTTTGCATCGTGACTCTACATTCGAGTCTTGGAACTGGAGTGGTCTCAGAGCTTGTTCCACAAGCTCTATCCCAGACCGCCCGACTGCTCCCCCGTGGCTGCGGAGCCTGGCGCCTCGCGTGGCAATAACTTTTCTTTTCCCTCTTTGGTTCCTAGAAAGGCTGAAGTTAACCTTGAGGTTTGCAGTGTCCCTCTGCCAGTTTCTCTGTGGGGGAACCAACCTCGGGGATCCAGCAGAGTAGGTTGCAATGGTTGGCTTCAGGACTAACTCCTTAATAAATCTTGAATGTGTCATAGGATGTACTGATGATATCAGGACTCAAAGTCAGTGTCCCCAAGACCCAGGCAGGCATAGGTATGAGGGGCCAGGTAGAGACGGAGGCAGGACTTCATGAGGAAAGAGATGCAGAGATGGCCCTGCAGACACACGGGGCCAGAACTTTTGCCAAATTTTAAGTGAATCCTGTAATTTAAAATCATTTGCAACTCTTTCATAGTTTTGCAAAACATCATGCAGCCCAAACAAAACTTGTCTGCTGGCTGGATAAGGCCACATGCTGCCGGGTTTAGATCTCTGAGTAGGTGTTCACCTAGCAAGATGCTAACCAGCAGTGGTGCACTCCACTTGATTGAATAGCCCTCCACCCTTGCATTGATTCAAGATGGCTCCTTTATCACCTGTTATCTTGTCAATAATAAGATCTGTTTCAGGCGTACTGAGTCTGAGTCATTGATCTGCTTATTCTTACAGCAGAACCACAATGTTTGAATGATTGTGATCATAGAATCTTGCTTAATATTGGAAAGCATTACACACACACACACTCCTCGCTCTATTTTCCCCAATTTTCTGACTTGTTCTCTGGTATTGTTAGTTTTTCCAGATAATGTTTGGGACCATTTTATCATTTTGCCTAAAAAAAAACCCAAAACAAAAAAACCACCCAGTGGACTTTTGCTCTCCTGTCTAGTATTATAAACTTGTACAGTATCAGCCCGCTGGCTTCAGGAGCGTCTCACGCTGTTTGTCTTCTTTCCCGCCTTGCCCCGGGTGAGTTTGTCCTTCCGTTCCCTCAGGGGGATGGCAGGCATTCCTCCCCAGTCTTATTCCCCTGGGGCAGTGTCCATCCTGTGGCCCGGGGACCAGGAGGGCTGTTCTCTTCTCTACTCCCAGCAGCGGGTCACCAGGAGGCAGGAGGGACTTCTGAAGGACGGAGCTGGTCTCCAAGAATTACAAAGGGGGTTTGGTTTCTTCCTACAGAAAATGAAAGAAGTCAGGGCTCTGGAAGTGTCCTAGCAGAAGGCAGGGAGGAAGGGGCCTGGGCCAGCCAGCCCCACCTGGGTGCAAACAGATGGAACAAAGGCGCTCCCACCCCAGGCGTCCTGGCGCCAGGCCCCGCAGAATCCGAAAGGCGCCGTCACCCTGCTAACAAGGCCTCTGGCGGCAGCGCTGGGCCTGCCTGCCTGCCTGCCCTGCCCGGGAGCTTTAAGGCCACAAAATCGAAATTGTTCGCCCTCTCAATGTCTCTGGGCAGTGGGAGTCGTCGTTAGGAGCTGCTGGTTTGTGGAGGAGGGAACAGAAGCTGTGGGAGGAGCCCGGAGCTTGGTTCTGCTGCTCAGAAGTGAGTTGCTAGGACTTGAACCTAGGGCCCCACAGGGCCAGCATGCTTCCCGCCTCCACACCGTCCCCACCACCACAGCCTGGCCAGCTGCGGCCGCGCCTGTCAGAAACAACCCCTGCCTCCCCGAGTTCCCTGGCAGCGGAGAGCTCTCATTCACCAGAGCCAGATCTTTGTATTTTATCCACCCCCTGGCACCAAGCACAGAGGGGCTCAGTAAACGTCTGCGAGATGACAGACGAATCTGTCAGGCTGACGTTTGCGAAGCACCTACCACAGGCCTGCAAGAAGCCATGGGGACTCAAGAGTGACAAGACAGACACAGTCCCCACTCTCTTGGACCTGACACTGCAAGGAGAGGAGCCACACATCTGCTTGTTTCTTGCTGTTGCCCCTGGTGCCCTCCACAGGGCCTGACACTGGGCCCGCCAAAAATGTGGGTTGGCAGAGGGAAGGCAGTAAGAGCAGGGGAGTACCAGAGAACACGGGGGCCTCTTTCAGTGCTCATTCCAGGCTCTGGGTTCTGGCCTCCAGGTCCTGAGCCACAGTGCAGGCTCTGGGCTCCATGTCCTGGGTCCTCAGTTCTGGGTTCTGAGCTCCAAGCTCTAGGATTCGGGGGTCCACACTCAGGGTGCCTGGCCCCATGCTCTGAGATCTGGTTTCTGAGGTCCAGGTTCTGGGCCCCAGTCTCAGTTCGTGGATGTGGGTTCTGGATTCTGAGCTCCAAGGCCTAAGTTCTGGATTCGGGGGTACGGGCTCTGTGTTCTGGTTCTGAGTTCTGGTGTACAGACTGTAGACTCAAAGCTCTGGACTCCAGGTTCTGGTTCTGGGCTCTGGATTTGGGGCCAGGCAAGTAGGACGGTTTGCCAGAGGCCAGGTAGAGTTGTCATTGTGCCTTCTGCCTAGAATGTAAGCTACTCTGGGGCAGAAATTCTTGTTGGTCTTAGTCGCTGGTATAGCCCCACACCTAGAGCAGTGCGTGGTGTAGACAAGGTGTTCCACAGGCACACACACGTACATACTTGAGTGCAGGATCACCTAGACACACAATCCTGCAATCATGAGCTGGCACGGGAGAGCCAGACCATCTCTGCCCTTGCCGTGGCCACAGGTGTCAGGAGGGGAGGCCATGATGCTGGGAGCTGAGGAAGGGGTGAAAGGGGAGCTGCCGAGGAGGACTGAGAGGGCAGGGCCACTATGCATTCAGGTGGGCGGGGAAGTACCCACAGCACACCTGAGTTGGTTCCTGTCTGTTCTGGGATGGGAAGAATGAAAGGAAAGCCTCCTGGACCAGTGGACATCAGGTCTTCCAAGGAACAAAGAGCTTGGCACTCAGAAATACCAGACATCAGGGACCCTGGTGACCAAAGATGATGATGATTAGAGTCAAGAGGAGTCATTGATCAGTAACATATGACTAGAGTGACTTGTAATTAGAGACAGTGGAGTCATTGGGACATGACATCATTCAAACACCTGATCAGAGAAAGTAGAGTTCACACATGGAGGATTGGGAGGCAGTGCTCAGAGATCTCGTGATCAGAATGATCGTTGATTGGATGTATCATTAATCATTGGTCAGGGGCATGGGGGATTGAGGATGTGGGCAACGGGAGCATTAGTGATGAAAGCATTTGGTGCTCGTGTCCTTGATGACCAAGGGTAGAAGAGGTATTGCTAATCAGATTCATTGACTGGAGACATCCAGAGATCTTGATGCATGACCTACTGGGGATCAAAAGCATCCATGGCTAGGGAATTTGGTAATCAGAGACACGGGTGACTGGTGATACCAATGACCGGGGAGGTTGGTGATCAGTGGTATGGGTGATCAGGGGTATAGCGACATTGGTCATCAGGGACTCGGAAGAGAAGAAGATTCAGGAATTACTGGTTTGGACACTAGAGAGCCTAGTGATCAGAGTCAAGCAGATATTAGTAACCAGAGTCACTGGTGACCACACTGATGGTTAGAAAATTTGATGGTAAGAATCCCATGATCGGGGACATTAGTCATCAGGCACACTGTTGGTTAGAGATATTAGAGATGTCACACAAGTGACAAAGGACATTGTTAAGGAGACACTGGTGATAAGAAATAGTGTGACTGGAGATGTTGTACATCACATATGAGTGATCAGATCTATCATTGATTAGAAAAATATTGATCAATCACATTGGTGATCATAGTTCTTGATGACCTAGGACACCAGTGACAAGGTGCAGTGGTGATCAACACATTGGTAATCAGGACCATGGGTGATAAGAGGCACTGGTGATCACAGACATGGTGAGTAGAAATCTTGGGGAAAGAGACAGTGGTCATCAGAGATGCTGGAAGCTAGACACATTGAATAGAGAAATATTGGTGAATAGAGATGCTGATGAGGACCATTGGTGATAAGAGATATTCATGATCAGACATGTTATTGGTGAGCAAGGACAGTTACTGGAGACATTAGTGATGACATTTTGCTGCTGTCAGTGATCAGACAGCACATCATTGATCAGAGGCATTGATGAAATATTGGTGATCAATTGTTAGGAATCAGATGTCCATAGTCACAGGCTCTGGTGATCAGACATGTCATTGATCATGGAATATCAGTCAAGCTGTCTATCTCCAATGACCAACATTGTTAAAGATGCCCACATTCAATGATATCCGTGATCAAAGACATTGGTGATCAGATTTGTCAATGAACAGAACGTTGGTGAACAGATAGCTCAGAAACAAGTTGATAGGGGGGAGTGTCAGTCCTTGTTGGGTTCTGCAAGACCCCCAGTGGAGCCCTCAGGAAAAGGCTCAGCATGTGGACCAAAGGCTGCAGAAACCATGGCCTCCCTGAGCCTCTCCAGTATCCACCCAGCCAACAAGACCCCCAGGTGGTGATAACGAGAAAATTGAGATGGAAACAATTCAGAGGAGGGGTGTCAGGCTCTCAGACCCAGCAAGACAGGACCCCACCCCTGATTCCAGGAGCCTTCCCTCCAAATCACCAGGCGGTAGGAGCAGTTCGGTCTGACTGCTGATCTCTGCACCTGGGACTTGGCAGCCCCGGGAGCCCACAGGTCAGGCCAGAGGCATTCACAAAAAGTATTTTATTATTCTTAACAGTATTCACTTTAAAGGAATAGGAGGATAGCATACAATTTTTACAGACAATATATAAATGTTGTACATAATTAACAATAACTTAGTTCACTAATCCAAAATAAAACAAGCCAAATAAAACATAAAAACAGAAAATACTGCCGATTCTTTTTCTTATGCGGATACTAGTACAAAATAAGTTACTTCCGCCTGTGGTGCCCCCGCAGTGATGGCCTGCCCATATTGCACTTGGCCGACTACATCAGCACAATCCTCTTCCTGGGCCAGCCCTCGCACCCCCCACCGCATACAGAATCTAAGCTCCGACACAGATATGTACAGCTGTACCTTGGGAAGGATCCAGACAGCCACAGGAAAGCAGAGCAGAACCCAGGCATCTCCCGGGACCCCAGCAGGGTCGTGGCCTCTCCCTCAGTCCTGTTGCTGACCGACCCCCAACTCCTGCCTTCGCCACCTGCCAGACCAGCCCCGAAAGCCAAGAGCAGCAAAGGCCTCTCCCCTGGTCCCCAGCTCCCTATTCAAGGGCTGTGGGATCCAAGAACTTTCCAAAAATAAATGCAAAGCTACAGCCTTGGTTTGTAGGTTTTATTCCTTTCCATAGTAAGGGCTTCGTGGCAACGTACAATTGACTGGACCCAAAGAGTTTAAAAAATAAAACAACTAACTCATCAGCGAGTTAAGCTTAGGCAGGTTTTTTGTTTTTTTTTTTTAATTCTTTTCCTTTCATCTCAGAGTGGGAGGGGAGGGGGTTGAGGGCTTAGCAGAAAAAGGATGTATGTACAGGGGTCCACCTGGCAGAGGAGGCAAGCTGTGGCTCGGGCCGTTAGTGGGCCGCAGGTCACACCAGCTTTGGCCTCAGAGCCAGGGGAGCGAGCTGGGAGACATTTCCCCTCTCAAGTAAATGTTGTTTCCTTCCTGTGACCCAGCCCTGGCCTGGGAATCCGCGCAGGACCGCCTGTGATTGTGTCTGCCCTCCAGACCCGGCCGCCAGGGCCCGCACCCTCTGGATTGGCTCAGGCCAGCCTGGGGTTCAGCCTTGCAGAGAGTGAAGCCGGAGGAGAAGGTGCAGGCTGAGAGCCCTCCAGACCCGGCTGGCAGGTGGGCCAAGTGGCACCTGGCGCCGAGGAAGACCCGGAGAACTCGGGCAGCTCAGACCTCCAATTCTCCCAGTCCTTGTTAGAAACAAGAGCAAAATAAATTATTTTTGCCTACTCCCTTTTCCTTCTAAAAACAAGTTCCTTCGTTTTTGTCCCCTGCCCCCTCCTTTTCTCTTCACAAGGTTGTCCTTTCTGCTCTCCAAACAATTGTTCGTGACAGAAACCCCACCTGGGCAGCAGCCGGGCCGGGGCCACCTCCTGGCCCGGGCAAGAGTCTTCACAGTGACTGCTGACGGCGGAGTGGAGTGTCCACAGGCAAGGCAGCGTGGGGCTCTGGCTGGGCGGGCAGGAGTGGCATCAGTCTTCAGGAAAGGGCAGGTGGCTAAGGGTTTGGTCCACCTGTCCTGGGAGCTCCCAGTCTCGCACTGCCGGCCACCCTCCTTGGCATCTGTCTGTCCATTCGTGTGGGGCTGTCCCTAGCCCATGGCGGTCACCATGCTGGATGGGTGGGGGTGGCCAAAGGAGAGGCTGGAGGAGGGGTGGATGGGTGTTGGGGTGGGCAAGATGTGTCCCGAATGGCTGAAGGGCGGGAGGTGGCCCACGGGCGCCATATGTCCGGCCAGGGCAGCTGCGCTGAAGGGGGAGGACTTCTCCTGCATACACTTGGAGAGCTCCTCGAAGCACTCAGCCCCCTTCTTGTTCTTCTTGGACTTGTTGGACATCTTCCGGTTCCGAGTCTGGATCCCCTCCTTCTTCATGGTGAGTGGCCTGTTCACCTGGGGGCAACCACAAAGCCATCAGGGGGCTGAGCTCCCTTCCCAGGGCAACATGCCTACCCCCAACTTCAGTGTGGGGCAAAGGCAGGTCTGGGCTGGGGACCCCACTTCCACACGCCCACCACCCATGAAATCCCAGCCCTGCCCTCCATCGACAAAACCAAAACCCACCCCCAGCCCAGACTTTTGTTTTAAACAGAGACCACTTCTCTAGACCTGCTGGGCCGTGCTGTGGGGGACAGACTTCAGCCAGCTTGCCCCTCAATGGGAAGCCAGCAGCTTCCCAAGCCAAGCCAAGCTCGAGATTGTGGCTGGGGCCTCTCCCTGGCAGCACAAAGAGCAGCGTCCCCGGGGAGGGGTGGGGCGGGCCGGGCGGGGCGACTCACATTGTGCAGCTTGTAGTAGAGGCCACAGGCGTTGCAGACTGGGTCCCCGTTGGCGTTTCGGCGCCATAAGGTGGTGGTTGTCGTCTGACAATTTGCACAACAGGTGCCCGCTCTCCTGGCAGCCGACTGGGAGGGGAGGGGCGGCGTCAGCAGGCTGGGCTCCCACGCCCCACCTCGACCTCCCCTCCCCCAGCCCAGGCCCCCACCAATTTAACCCAGGAGCATAAATCTCACAGGGGAATCAAAGCATCGTGGAGCCATGGAACTTTAGAATTTGAGACCTAAACAATCGCAGAACTTTAGAATAATGAACTCTCAAGCCTGATCTCGGGCTCAAGGGGCTGCAAGAGCTGGAAGGAAAAATGAGCCACCTCCCCCAACCACCACATAACCTCAGTCTAGAGATGGGGAAACTGAGGCCCCAGAAGGGCTCTTTGGTTTAGAAGTCTGGCTTGGCCCCCTGAATCCCCTGGGTGTGGAGCTGCATTCTCACATGACTCCCCTCAAAATCCATAATCCTGGGCGTGTCAGCCTCCCTGAGGCCAGAACAGGGAGACCCGGCAGCTGCCCAGGATGGGGGTGTGGGACACTCAGGGAGGCTAGAGCTGTGCTGTGCTGGTCGGTAGCCGCTAGCCACAGGTGGCTATTTAAATTAAATTGAACCACAATTTAATAAAATTAGAAATTCAGTCCCTTCAACAATTGCACTAACCACATTTCAAGGGATCAATAGTCACAACATGGGCTAGAGGCGGCCACAGTGGGCTGTGTAGATCTCGAACATTCCCATCAATGCTGGTCTATCCGCCTAGTACCCCGTACCCCAAACCTCAAGGATTCGAACTGCCCCCAGCCCCTAGGGGGACACAGGGCGGAGGCGATCTGGAATGAGTGTCTGGTTTCGGGAGAAGGGGGCTGAAGCCCCCTAAGAGGAGAAGGGGAGTGAGTGTTGACCCAGGAAAGCAGACCCCTTCTCCTGGGCCCTCCAGCGCCAGCCCCACAGGAACAGAACCAGTTCCCCAGCACTTCCCAGAGAACCACAGGCTGCAGGGGTGGGGGTGGGGGGCCAAGGCCGGCAGAAGCTGGAATGGCCCCAGGCTCGAGCCTGGTCGCAGAGGGCCTGCCGGACTGCAGCCACGGGGGCAGGGAAGGGTGAGGGTGAGTAAGCAGCCCAAAGCTGGAATTCTGACTCAGGGGCCAACACCGTATCCTCTACCCCTACCCCCACCCGGGCCCTCACCCGGCCCTCGCTCCAGGAAAAAAAAAAGGGGGCCCCCCGAAGCAGAGAGCGATTTAAGCCTCATAAATCACTTCGCCCTGAAAAAATATATTTATTATTCTTAGCATTTTACGCATTATTTGCAAAGTGGAGGGTATTAGAAATTTCAAAACAGCCCAGCGAGAGGCAGGACTGAGCCGAGGAGTGACTCTAAAAACTCGCGGAGGCCGGAAACAGATACACGGAGTTTCCTTATCTTCAGCCTGCAGATGTCCGGATAGGAAACTCCGGCAGGAGATCCGAAAGGGCATTTTTTTTAAATCACTCAAATGAAAATACACAGTATAGGTGACTCCATGGAAAAATAATAAAGGGCAGGTTTTTTTGGTGGTTGGTGTGTGTGTGTGTTTTATTTAAATAAGCAAGAGGGGATTGTGTGTTGGGAAGAGAGAGAACTGCCCGGAGCTACAAGGAAAATTACTTCATGGCCCTATTTTTAAAGAGAGCTTAACGGAGGCCAGGGACTGGGGTTGGGCCCTTGGACACTCAACTGTGGGGACCCCTGAGCGAGGTGGGGCGAGGGCACCTGGCAGGTTGCAGAGAGGAAAATCTGACCTGAAAGAAGGGTGACCCCAACTGACATCCAACTGATTTTAAGGATATAAGAGGATTTCAAGTGGCGAAGCATCTGCATTTGAAGAGTTTTGTTGTTACTATTACTTTTTTAACTAACTGTCTGCTCCTGCCCAGGTTCGCTGGCCCTGCTAATCGGCGACCACTGGGCAGCACCCTCCCGGCCGGCCGCCCGCGGGCCCGGCCCACCCAGCCCCGCTGCCTACCAGTCTCCGCTTGGGCTTGATCAGCGGCCGGTTCTGCCCGTTCATCTTGTGGTAGAGCCCGCAGGCGTTGCACAGGTAGTGGCCAGTGCCGTCTCGCCGCCAGAGAGGAGTGGCTGTGGCCCCACAGTTGACACACTCTCGGCCTTCTGAATGGGGACAGGGAGAGACATCGGCAAGGTCACGGTGGGGAGCCAGGGGCAGGCGAGGGGCTAACCAGTGCCAGGCGGGCGCTGATCAGCAGCGGTCTACCTCCGCCGGGCAGCCTCAGGGGGTGACTTTAGTTCCAGTCCGGGCAGGAAGAGGGACCCAGGGGGTCTCCCCCACAGGAGGGGGGTCCAGAGAACAGCTTAAGGCCAAATCTCTCTCTTTAAAATCCCCGTGAAGGAAGGGAAACGGGGCAGGAGGGAGCGGTGGGGCAAGGCCGCAGGGATTCTCCAGGAGACAAGGAAAGGGTATTGACAGCAAACTTCGCCGGCGGTAGAGCGGTGGCAGGAGCCGCCGGCTCGACCTGGCCGCCCGGGAGGACTCCAGCCCCCTGTCTAATCCCCCCCATTTTGTGTCTCTTCTTTCTCCCCCACTGCGTCTGCCACCTCCTGAATCTCCGCACCAGGATCTGTGCCCTCGGCCCCTACCCTGTCTTTCTGTCCTCAGTCCAGAGTAATTTCCTTATTTTTCCTCAGCTTCCTCCCGCCCGCTGAGGCCCTAGAATTCAGTCCTGCACTTGGACCGAACTTGTCTTTCTTTAAAATAAAATAAATAATAAGTCCTTTCGTTTTTAAGCTAAGTAGACTAAGTGACCTCGGCTTTGACGTTGTGTTTTTGTTTTTGTTGTTGTTGTTATTGTTGTTAAAAGACCATCTGAAATTCAAATAAAATGTAAAATAAACGTGGGAGAAAGGACTAATTAAAGGCAAGCTAGCCGGACACGAAGAACAGGGCCCGAGCTGGGACCGAGGTGGACCGAGGTAGGCACAGTGGGGGGGGTGGGCAGCAGTCAAGCAGGGTACCTGCCTTAGCGTTGAGCTATCCAGGAAAAATCTCCCCACTTAGTTTAAACTAAATTGTCAATATATGGGCAAGAAAAGCTAATT
This sequence comes from Equus przewalskii, assembly GCF_037783145.1. Classification (NCBI taxonomy): domain Eukaryota; kingdom Metazoa; phylum Chordata; class Mammalia; order Perissodactyla; family Equidae; genus Equus; species Equus przewalskii. Next base: position 2,553,897 of record NC_091845.1, read on the forward strand.
CCTGGATTTAGGAGTGAAAGTTTTTAAAATCTCCCTCTTCCCCAGTTCAACCAGGTTGGGAAGGAGGAGCTGACAGCAGGAGCCCCACATGAGCCCGTTTCTGCCCTGTGGCCAGATTCCTGGACAAACCCAGTTTGGCCCAGCCACGCTCCTGCGGCAGAGAGGCAGAGGCACCCAGGCTCATTCCAGCCTTCGGGGAGGGGAGGGTATGCCTGGGGGCAGGGAGCGAACAGGTCCTGGGAATTTTGCTTTGGGGGAAATCCCCCAAGGAGATCAGGAGCCATCGAAATCCCAAGATTGGACGGATTGAGTTGGAGAACCAGATTCCTTAAAGGTTTGGAGCCTGTGGAGTGCACCCACAGCACGCACACAAACTCACAAACACACGTACACGCACGTACACACAGCCTTGTGGCTCTCACCTGCATATTGCATTCTCTCACACACTAAATCATGAGGCTGCTCAAATTCGCACTTAAGCTTCAGGGAGGGGAAGGGGGAGTTCCCATTCTGGGCTCTGGTCTGGCAGTGACCAACCTTGGAGGGGAGGGTGAGGAGTGGGGAAGCGAAATGAACTTTTGGGGCCACCAGGAACCCTTAAGAAAAGGGCAAAAGTTTTATGCTCCCCTCTTCCTCATTCCGGGGTCTCAAACATCTGTTGGGGCCTTTGAGAACGGGACATCACCCATCCCCAGATTTGGGAGACTGCCACTGCCCCTCTCCCACATCACAGCCTGCCTCCCACTCCCCAAAAGCACAAGCTTCCCCAGCTCCACTGGGTCCCAGCACCTGCCTTTACCTGAGCAGGAGCGTGCCTTGCTGCGCTGCTTAGGGGTGAAGCTGGAGGCTGGGCCACCCAGGAAGCCTCCGGGGTGGAAGAGTCCGCTGCTGTAGTCGTGCGCAGCGGCCGGCACATAGGAGGGGTAGGTGGGGATGGGGTGGTGTGTGGCAGGCTGGGTGCTCATGGCAGCCAGGCCTGGGCGCAGGGGACTGCCACTTTCCATCTTCATGCTCTCGGTCAGTGACACTTGGTACTTGACGCCGTCCTTGTCCTCTCCCCGGGCCGCACTCCCCCCTGCAGAAGAGGAGGCTGGGGAGGCAGCCCCCGTGGTGCTGGGGTCAGGAGACACTTCCTTGGGTGGCGTGGGTGGGAAGCCAAAGAGATGGGAGCCAGAGTGGGCTGCAGTGGGAGTGAGGGAGGCCACAGAGCTCCCGCTGCCTCCCCCGCTCCCACTGCCGGCTCCTGGGTACACGGAGAGGGGGCCTCCAGGGCCTCCAGCAGCTGAGGGGTGCAGCGGTGTCTTGGAGAAGGGGCTCACGGTCCAGGGGTTGTGGTGGTGTGCTGCAGCCGCCGAGAGGGCTGCTTTACCCCCGTCCAGCCAGGGCAATCCCGGGCTGTGCAACAAGTGTGGGCGGCACATCTGGCCTCCGGTCAGGCGGGCTGCAGGAGGAGGTAGAGGGGTCAGGGTGCACAGGGGCTGGGTCGAGCCAGTACACAGATACACAGGACCACAACTCACAAAACGACCAGCAGTAGACCCCTCCCCAAAGAAAACCAGAAACATAACACCCCCACCGGCAATAATCAGGAATGCCAGTCTGGAGCTGAAGGACAAGTGGCACAGAAGGAACCCCACCGGACAGGGCCTAGAGGAAACCCCTACAGGCCTGCAAAATGGGCCGAAACCCAACGGGGCCCAGACTCGCCTCCCAAAGGCCACTGCCCCCACCTTTCCCGCCCCGATTTCTCAGCTGCTCCGATTCCTGCGGATCTCACATCCGGGAAGCAGGCAGCTGGGGGCCTCCTCCCCTCCCGCGCCTGGCGCGCGGCGCCTGGGCTCCCAGTCACCCGCGGGCCCCGAGCTCACCGTGCGCGGGGCCGTAGGAGACCCGCGCCCGCGCGTGGGCCGGGTTGGCGTAGTAGGGGTTGCCCTGCGAGTCCAGGTGGTTGAAGAAAACATCCACCTCGTCGGGAGGCAGTAGCTGCGCGGGCTCCATGTAGTTATGAGCCAGGCCCGGATGGTGCGAGTCGGGGTGCTGCGCATTCAGCACGGCGGGGTGCGCCATCCAGCGCGGCTGCTCCGGCGCCACCTCCATTGCCCGCGGAGGGTCGAGATCTGGGCGGAGGAGGCGGAGGTGTCCCTGCGCGACGGAAGGGGGCGTGAAGGGCGCAGCCACGGCCCGACACCCCCAAAGCCCCGCCACGCGGCGTCCCGGGAGCCGCTGCGCCCCAGCCGAGCTCAGCCGCGGACCAGTCCCGGGTGGGAGGAAAGCTCAAAGCTCAAAACGAAAGGAAGGCGGAGGAGAGAGTTCAGCCACGCGCATTCACATGGTGACCCAGGTCCCAAAGCCACACAGTCGTGCACACAGGGTCATACACGAAGAGGAGCCCTGACACCAATTACCCCAACAAAAGCACACAGAGTCGCACTTTAGTCAGACACTCACATTGAACCCCCACCTTCCTAGTACATACCAACATAAACACAGACTAAAAGTTGGAGACAGGCGCCCAGGCACCCACTGGAGCACATGATCCTAGCGACACGCACAAACCTATACTTGGCGCCGGATATACATACTGACCTCGGCCCCCCCCCCCCCAAACAGGCACACGCAGCCCCACCGCCTGAGAGCCAGTCCCCTCTGCGCACTCCCAGGCGGCACAATCCGGACCTCTCACCAAGGCACACCAAAGCAGTCACCCGCAACCTGGCCTCAGCCTTGGGCCCCGCAGAGACCTCTCAGAGCCTGGCACGCCCCAGGCTCCCGCCAGCTCTCGCACCCCAAACTTACACACGCAGCGCTGCGGAGAGGCGGGGAGCGGCCTCAGAATGGGGGCAGCACCGACGGGAGCCCCGGGGGTGGCGGGCTCAGGGACGGCACGTCAGGCGGCTGGCGGGGCTCACGGGGTAGGAGCAGGGGACAGCGCGCGTCTCGGCCTCAGGCCCGCCGGGCTCCGGCCCCTCTGCATCCTCCGGCCGCCCTGGCGCCAGCTCGCGACTCCTGCACAGACATGAAGCGGGGGCCGCGCACGCCTAAGAAGCCCGCGCCAGCCAATCAGCGCCGCGCGCCGCCCAGCCTCCGCCCCCCATTGGTTGCGCCCGCAACTCCCGGGCCGCTGGACTCCGGGACTGACCCGCCGGCCGGCCCCCCTCCGCCGGCGGGCCCCCTCCCAGTGCCCTCTCGGCGGCCCCTGCTGCCAACGCGCCCCGGACCCTCACCCCGCGGGCTGACTGCTGCGCCCCCTCTTGCGGACACTCCCGGATCCCCATAACCTCTGGGGCCTCCTCCCAGTAACTAACCTCCAACTGGGGCCTCCTCCTCCGGAGCCCCGGCCGCGCACCCTCTGGGGGTCTGGGTGTCCTCTCCCTGGGACCCTGGCTCTTCCATTCTCTCGAACCCCACCTCCTTTACCACTGAACGTTGCCAGCCGAGTGCGGCTACTACCCAGACCGTTCCCTCCCCCAACTCGGGCGCTGGCTGGGCGGGGGGTTGGGAGGCCAGCTGCGGGACAGCAGGAGCGGTGAGGGGCAGGAACTACGCGGGTTCAGGGGGCACCTGGGCCTCGGACAAGAGGCCGCTTAGGACTGAGCTTGACCGGGTGGAGGTGGCCTGGCTGGCGGCTCCAGAGAGGGGGAGGGGGCGTCCCCTTCCCGGGCGTGGCCTTCGCAGACCAACGGGTCGAACTGCCTGGGGCGAGGCCGTGGAGACCCGGACTGGCGCCGGCGCCGGCTCGTAGGAGACGCCTCCGGGCAGGAGGAGGCATTTTTTTCCTCCCGGGGGTCCCTAAGGCCGCCCCTGTGGAAAGGGGGGCGGTGGTCAGAGAACTCTGTCCCCTCAGTCACCTGGAACTGCGCTCCACACACCTCCAATCCGGAGATCCAGCTCTGTGGGTCGGGCGGGCCCGGAGCACGAATCCCCTTGCTCTCTCCCATTGTACAGACGGAGGAGACCGAGGCTCGAAGGGAGTCTATGGCCGAGGAGGGGGGTCGGGAACAAAGAAATTTGGGGGGACTGAGACAGGTGCGGGGTAACGGGGAGTAGTCGACGTTCTCCAGCCCCTCTCCCCTCGCTGGGTCCACGTCTCTCGGGGTAGAAACCCAGAGGAATCCCAGGTGGGTCCGGGGCAGGAGGGAAGGCAGGGGTCCGGGCCACCCCCGGGAGAGTGGGGGGAGGGGCGGCGGGATTGACAGTCGGTAATTGGGTAACTGGAGGCGGCTTCTCCGGCCCGGCGGCCCCGCCACCGCGACGCCGGGCCCCTGACGTCACCCGATTCGCCAGGAAATGAACTTTTTAATAATCCGAGGAGGGAGGAAAGCCCTCGGTCCCCTCGGCTTGGGGGGCGCCAGGCCAGGCCCAGCTCCGCGGGCGCGCCCCCGTCACCCTCTCCCAGGCCAGCTCTGGGCAGCGCCAAGGGGGCGCGGGCCCCGGCCAGGGGCCTCCTCCTACCTCTTCGTCTGGCTGTCCGTTCGCCTGTCCGAGGCCCTGGCGCAGGTAAAGGTGCGGGGCCGGGGACGCAGAGCCCCATCCGGCTGGGAACCGGCACGACGCGGGCCCTTGGGGACCCGCCTGCCCTGGCCGCCCGCTGCGCCTCCTGCTCCGCTCCTCTCTGGGGCGCGCGGGGCCTGGGCCTCTCGGAACTCCGCTCAGCGGGAGAGGAGGCCGGCGTCCGCCGGGTAAAGAGCGCGGGGCCGGCAGTGAGAGCGCGAGGGCCGGGCAGGTGAGAGGCCTCCGTGCCTCCCGGTTCGCGCTCCCCGCAACGCGCGCCGTCTGGCCCGGACCCGGTGTTTCTCCGTCTGTCTGTCTCTCCTCCCTTCCTTTAGCTTACGATTCTTCATCAACTCGTAAAATGCAATCGCCGCGAAGCCTCGAGTCTGTTTGGGTCCCCGGAGCCAACCGGCAGCTTCTCAAAGACACCGCGGCCGCGGGAACAATCCCCCGCGTCCGGCAAGGCTGCCTCGCTGGACTCCAACTCCGTGACCCAGCGCGGGAAGCCGCCGGAGCCAAGCGGAAGCTTCCCGTGGGGCCGAGATCGGCGCCACGACTCGCGGGGAGGTAGCCGCTTCGAGCCCTTGAGAAAGCAGGTAATTCGCCTTTTTCCCCCAAAGACGCGGTCCAAATTATCCCTCGTCCTGGGTGGGTCTGCAGTTTCGTCACTGCGAGCTCGCTTCAAGCTTCTCCAAGGCAGCCTGCAGCCCCGCTGTGGCAGCGTCCTGGCCGCCGCAGACGCGGAGGTGACCAGCCCGGCCGGGGCCCCTGCCCGAACGGCAGCCCTGCGCCGCCGGCCGGCCCGACGCAGAACGGATTCAATTACCCCGCTCGGCGGCTCAGAAAATCGCCGCGCAGAGGAGCTTAGCAGGGCGGTTAAGCAACGCTTGAGCAGGGACCTCGGGAGACTCGCACCAGCCTCCCTTCCCGAAATCCGGGCCTAGAGAAAAAAAGGGAAAGGGGAGCCCTGCCAGGTCTCTCGAGGCCCTGGGGTTGCCTTCCTCGAAAAGGCAGGCAGGCAGCCGGCCTGGCCGAGGCCTCCACTTTGATCGGAGCTCCTGCGTTGGACCCGGGACTGCTGCGCTCTCCCGCAGCAAGAGCCTCCTGGGAGAGAAAAGCGGGGCGCCAGGCAGCAGGGCGCCCAGCTGGCCCATAAAGCCCCCTCCCCTCGTGAGTGTTCGTGTATGCCAGACAGACCGACGGACGGTAGCCAGGCGGCTTGCCCACTAGGAAGCACAGATCCTCCTATCACTTCCGTCCAAACACACGTCCAGGGAGGGTGAGGGCAGCCCCCAGGATCGGCTGGGGCTATTGGGGGGCCGTTCTTGGGCCTGAGGAGAGCAGATTTATTTCAGCTTACGGCCTCAGACGTTGGGGTCTCCAGAACATCTCCGGAGGGATGAGTTCCCTTTTTCATTTTTTTATTCGTTCCCAAGGGTTGTTGCAAATGTGGGTTGCTGCCTTTTGATCGCACTAAGAAGTGGTCACTTTCCTTACATGGGAACGAGATTTCACAAAGGACTGGGGAAGGGCAGCGGCAAAACTGAATTTCCTAAATGGCATTTTTCAAGTGACCCAAGATTCTCCAGCCGAGCCTGGGTCGGTGCTGCCGGGGTGCTTGCGCCCAGGAGCTGGGGGTGCCGGGATCCGATGCCCAGTTCTAGAGGGCCTCACCCGCCTGGCCGGGGTCTCACTGCCCAGCTCCCTCGTCCCACTAACCCTCCTGCAGCGCCCTTTGTTTGACCTTTGCTCATTGGAGGCCACCCCTCTGGGACCGTAAGTTTGCTCTCTCTTTGTAACCTAATTCTTCTCGCCTTTTCCTATGGGCATCTAATTGGCCGGCTGGGGTTGGGGGGGGGGGCGGGTGTCAAAGAAATCTGTTTGTTTAGGGGTTGCCTTAATTGGCATCCCAGGGGGCTCCTAGCCTCGTATTGGCAATGCGCCTTGAGGGGTATTGAGGAGGAAGTGGGGGCTGCTTTAGCCGGAGGGGTTCAGAAGTCTCTTCTAGGGCGAGGCCTCAGAACTGCCGCGGCGCCACCATCCCCCCAGAGCGGTTCCCCAATGTGGGCACCAGGGCTCCAACAGCCTCTCCTGCTCTCTGGGGTTCACTGTCAGCCCTCCGGATCTAAAGGCTCCCTCTCCTCTGGCCTCCGCGCTGGCTTTCCCACCTCATTAGTCTTCTGGGCCTTTTTGAATTGTAAAGACAGGGGCCCAACGGCCTAGATGCCTCAGCGCCCTGGACCGAGGCGCCTCGGAGATCCTGTATCTCCTGACCAGGTTCTAGCCCCCAGGGGCCCTGCTGAGACCTGCAGACAATCGGCCGCGTTTCTCCCTCCTCCACGAACAACCACGGTTTACTCAGAGCGCCCAGCGGCCCGGCGGCATGACAACTGGTAAATCCGTTTCGTTAGATGCAATTTGTTTGCAATTTGTCAACTCGGCGGGGAAACCCTCTCCAGACGCCTGGGCTGCACTGGCCCTACCTGCTTCTCAAATCTTGCCTACTCATAAACGAATCCCAGTGCCAGGTGCCTGCGTAGACTCGGACCTCACCGCCAGATGTTCTGATCCCGGGAGACGCGGCTTTTTCCAAAACAACGAATTTCCTTCCATGTTTTCCGGGAAAGGGGCGGCCGCCACACCCGGGGGCCCTGAACGCCGGAACTTCCCCCTCGTAGTTGGGGCAATCTAGAGTTCAAGCCTGGCCGCCGCCGAAAGATTCTAAATGCCCCGCGTCCGGACAGACCGAGACCGCCGTCTACGCCTCCCGGCGGCAGATCCCCGAGTCCGCGGCGGCCCCATTCTTATTGAAATCCCACTAAACCGATTCCAGCTCCAGCTTGGGGCAGGGGGGAGACTTCCAGACCCGACGCTCTCCCCCACACGCACCCCAGCCACACAGGATAAAGGGCCGCGGGGCTTGGCGCGCCAGGGCGCACGCAGGAGCGAGCCGGGTTAAGCCGCGCAAAGCCGGCGCACGGGACCAGCCGGCAGGTGCAGCCGCCACTCGGCGGCCCCGCTCGGGTACATCCGCCGCCGCGGCCTGGAGGTGGGGGGCGGCCGAGACAAAGACCCCCGCTCCCGGGCCGGGAGGGGGGGCGCTGTGCGAGGCTCTCTGAATAACCCGGGCTCGCGGCCTATGGCTTCGTCCGAGAAATGGGGCGGCGGGAGGCCCGAGGCCGGCCTGCTGTCCCCAGCGCCCCAAATACTTTCTCAGACTTAGGCCCCTAGGACCTGGGGTTCTAGACGCTGGGAGGGCCGGGGCGAGCCCCGAAGGCCACATGTCAGGGGCCACGGGGCCAGCAGACCGTGCGATTAGAGTGCCGGCTGGGCCGAGCCTAGGAGCTGGAAGGGCCCTGGCCGGGCAGAGAGGGGGGAACTTACCGAGCGAGGTGCGGCGGGCGGCGCCCCCGGGCGGACGCGGCCAGAGCCGAGCGGGGCTCACAGTGCGGCGGGTGGCCAGGCGGGCCCCCAGGACCCCGGGGCGAGCTAGCAGCAGGGCCCGGGCGGTGCGCCGAGCGGCCGCATGGTGCGCGGCAGGCCGCTTTTTGTTCGCCTGGTGGTGGATGGGGGCCGGTTGGGGTGGGGACGACGGCAGCCAAGAGATAGAGACTTGGTGGCACTGGCCTCACTACCTCCTCAACGCCCGCTGCCTCTCTCTCCCCCGCGGCCGCAGCGGCCGCTGCTTTTTATTTCGACAGCACTTTGAGGGGGCGGGAGCGCCACAGGGGGGCAGGAGGATGCCCGGGGCTCTGTGCCCCGTCTCCCTGGTCCTGCAACCAGGCGGCGGGCCGAGGGCCGGCAGGCACTCAGGGCGCACACACTCCGAACCAGGCGCACATATGCGCACCCCTGCTCTCGGGGATGCTCTCTCAGAAAGCTGGGGACGTTTCTCTTCCAAGACTCCTCGGGGACTCTGAAGAGCCATGGGCGCACACGCACGTACACAGATGTCTGCTCCTCCTTCTCTAACCCACTTCCAGTAGTGCTCACACGGACACGCACACCTCTGTGCACACGCGTTAGCACCCACAGCTGTGGCTGCGTGGACATCATCATACAGGAGATCTGGGTCACACCGATAAGCACACGTGCAGACGCTCAAATATAGCTTGACACTCTGGCACACACACAACTCTGTCATTTCCAGGCTGACTTTCTAAGTGTAGACATATCCCCTCTGTCTTCCCCACCTATACTCCCCCTCAATTCCCCAACTCCGGAGCATTTTAGGAGTGGAGTTTGAGGAATCTCCCTGACGCATCCTTAAAGAACCCTTGCACTGGAGGCGGCCAGAGGGGGAACAGAGGGCTTGTCTTTGGAAGGCTGGGTGGGGGAGGAGTTGGGGTGTGGGTCTTCACCTCAAGAAAGCACCTAGGTTTGTGAGCTGGGAGAGTCTAGTCCCTGAACTTCCAACGTCCTTTCCATGAAATTCAACCCAGCAATGGGGCCGCCCTGAGTTCCATTCCAGCTGCCCAGGGAGAGTGAAAGTGGCCTGGATCTTGGGCCCAAAGAAAAGGTGCTTTGCCTTAGAAGGACCGGAAAGTCGGTGGTCCAGGGAAAACTAGTGCGTGCTCACGTATACCCTGGAGGGGGGTTGTCTTTGGCCCCCTATCTCTGTGGGCGCTTGCTGTCTGTGGGTCTTTCTTTGAAGGTGGTGGCGACTGTGTTGCATGTGTATGTGCTCTGTGCAATAAGCAAGGGTGTTGGTGTGCGTGCACTGTCCCGGGTGCCCATGTGTGTCTATGTGCATTTGTGAGCACAAAGTCTGCAAAACTGAGTATATTAGTATGCCGATTGCTTCTTGTGGGTCCTTGAGACTTTGTGTATTGCAAATCTGTATATTATGGGTCCCTGAGAGTTTTGTGGGGTCCCTGAGAGTGTGTGTACTGTGTGTGGCTATTTCAGAGAGTGATGCCATGAGTGCATGCAGGAGAATGTATCTGTGGAACTGGATGTGTGTCCCTGTGGCTGCATATCTGGGAGATGACTGTGTCCATGAATCACGTGATGGGAAGTAGGTACTTCCAAGAGTTTGTCTATAAATTGGTCTGTGTCCCTGTGTGGGTTGTTAGCAGTGTGTGTCTGGGTATTCTGTGCCTATGAATTGGGGTGTGTGGGCAGGTGTGTGTGCGTGTCTGTTTTTAACAGCATAGGTATGGGTGTGTATCATTGTATCTTTGAACTGATGATGGTAGGAGGGAGAGTGTATCCAAGTATGTCTGCATATCTGTGTATAGCTCTATGATGTGTGTTGGGAGGGTGTTTGTGCCTGTGTATCTGGGATGTGAGCATCTGTGAGTATGAATATATCTTTGAACTATGTGTGTTTCTCTACCCAGTGTTACCCTGTGTCTGTGGTCTATGGAGGAGTGTGTCCCTAGGTGACACACAGTATGTGCGTCTTCCCAGATTGTCTGCTAGCCAGTGGAGCTCCAGGGTGCCATTTGCGAGGGCACTTTCTGTCTGTCTGTGGGAGGGGGAGATGAGCTGATAAGGCTTATCTGCCAAGGCCAGCGCCATGCTGAATAACTGCCCTAATGAGGTGGGCTCTCGGGGACCACCCGCTCCCAAGGCCCCTGGCCTCATTGGGGAAGGGCATGGGCGAGCCAGTCCTGGGGCACAGGAGCAAACCCCATGAACCCAGGGGGGCCTGAGTGTCTTCACAGCCTTGTCTAGTTCTGTCTTGTTTCCTCAGAGGAGGATTCCAGGTCTTACACCCCCCACCCCACCTGCCGTCTCCCTGCTGGGTTGGGCCGGCTGGAGCTGGCTGGAGCCTCCCTGGCTCTGGTCTGTGGTCAACAACACAGCCTTGAGAGGGCAGGAGACATGAGGCCTGGAGATGTGGGGCTCTCTGGGATGGGAGTGGATTGAGACATAGAGGCCTAGTCATAGAAAGATCCAGACAAGCAGGGAGGGGGGACGAGATAGAGAGCCCCAAGGACAGATTTTAAAAAGTGACAGTGATAGACAGAGACGCTGGTGGGGAGTGGAGGGGTGGGCTGGGGACACTCAGGGATGGACAGAAACAAACAATTAAAAAGTGGCCAGAGAAAGGGTCAGAGAGATGGGAACAAAAGCATTGAAAGTGTTAACCAGAGAGAGACAGGGACAGAGAGATAAGAGACAGATACAGAGAGGAGAGAGAAAGTGAAGCAAGACAAAAAGAGAGAGATGGGAAGAGAGAAGAGAACCCAGAGAGCCGTGGAGAGGGGAAGAGGGAGAGAGCAGAAAGGGCCCCAGAGAGAACGAGGCAAAAGTGGGGACACGAAAGATGGGCTGGGCAGGATGGACAGACGGAGAGAGAGACAGCCACGGGCTCGGCACTGCCGAGCGCCAAGGAGAGCGCGGGAGACCGAGCGCCAGGCCGCGGGGAAGGCAGGGCGTAAGCGCAGAGCCTGCGGGCCGGGCGGGGCACCAAGGCGCGGGGGGCGGTGGCGGGCAGGGGGGTCCGCGTGGGGCTGCGCCGCTGTCCGGGGTAATTTTTCATCTCGGCCGGCTAATCTTTGTTCCCGGCGAAGATAATGAATAGCCAATCGTTATCTGCCCAGCTCCCGGAGGCTGCCCGAGAATGGGGTTGTACAGGGCTGGGAATTGTTTCCAAAGTGCCGCGGAATAAATGGTGTTCCTTATCTCTGCCTTCCAGATTATCGGAGCCCTTTCAGAGCGCGCACAACAAATGCGCCCGCCATCGAATGCATCATTTACCACCGCAGATCCGCGCGCTGATGGGCAGGCAGATAGCCGTCCGCGGGGGGCATACCGGGCGCCCAGTGCCCGAGCCGCCTGCCTCCCGGGGGCACCCGAGTGTGAGCCCCCCGGGTGTGCCCGGTGTGTCTGGATGGACATGCGAGTGTGCCCGTGGATGGTCACTGAACAAGCAAAGGTGTTGGTGCACATGCGGGTATGTCACACAAGTGTGCTACAAGGAAGTGCACTCGTGCAAGCCCATGAACACACGCGTGCTGGGCGTGTGTGCTGTGAGTGCCTGGAGATGGCTGAGATGAGGCTGTTTGAGGGTGCACAGAGGAAGGGGTGTTGCACGTGAATGTGTGGGCATGCATGTCACTCAGTGTGGGTAGACACGTGTGCAAAGGTGTGGGTGTGCAAGTCTGTGTGTACAAGTGTGATGGATGAGCGTATTGTGAGTGCCTCAGTGTATCTGCCCTCGACGAGGCTGTTCAGGAGTGCACTTAGGGGCTGGTGTCCCCGCCACTAGGGTGGGTGTATATGTGCATATTCAGGCATGGGTGTGTTACTCTGCTGATTGGTGTGTGCCTGGGGGTGTCCCACCTACTTAGTGTTTTGGGGGCATGCATGCTTGTAAGCATGTGCATCCATGCATTCCTGGGAATGCCAGGATTGAATGTGCCGTTGTCAGTGTTCACCCTAGGGTGTGCCTTGGGTTGAGCAAGGATCCGCGTGAGGGTGGTTGTGTCCTTGTGTGTCTGTTTGCCCGGGTGTGCCTGGGTGCGCTGCAAGAGCGGCAAGGGGAAGGGCAGTGGTCGGGGTCTGTCCGGGCCGCATGTGGACGCTCAGGACCTGACACACGAGCAAGGCCCCCTCCAGCTTGGGAAAGAGACAGAAGAGAGAGAATGGGGTGTGCGGGTCTGATAGACGCCACAGTAGAAGGAGTGGGATGTGCTGTGTAACACGAGTGCTTGTGACAGAAAACGGAGTGTGCGGGTGTGTAAGGGGGAGAGGTCTTCGGAAGAGTTTGGGAACACCCAGGGGTCCCAACCCTCCTCAGGGGGCACGCCCTGCCAGGGGCCCAGAGCCTCCTGGTTCTGGACCTGGGGTAAGAAAGACCGGAGCCCCAACGCCTGAGGTCCCCGCACAGTGAGTGACACGCGCCGCCGACAAAGGCTGTATTTTTCCAGGCTTGCGCCCCGCCTGCGCGCGCGCGATGGTCCCCATGGCGACGCAGATAGTGCTGCAGCCATTTTCCCTATCTCCCCAAAGTCTATTATACGGCGGGATTAGCTCATCTCCAGGCAGGTCAAACCCAAAGTCACACAACCTACGGCGCGGGCCCCGCCCCCCGCCCGGCCGCCCCTCCCTCCCCTGCCTGGGTCGGGTCTCGGCCCGAGACCCCCGAGCCGCTGCCCATGCGCAGGCGCAGAGCGCCACCTGGCGGCCGCGGGCATCCCGAGTGGGTCTCTGAGAGCCGGCAGCCTGAACCTGAGCGGCCCAAGCAGAAGAGGTGGGGCAGGGGTCGCTTCCTCCAGGAGGTGGGCTCTCTCGAAGCATGGCTTTGTTTTGTCACTGCTGTGTCCTCAGGGCCAGGTTGGCACACAGTAGATGCTCGTAGGTGTTTGTTGAAAGGACGGATGAATGGGCAGGAAATTACAGACACAGGCAAACTGTCAAAGGCCAGGCAGCTAAGTGGGCACCAAGAAATCACTTCTTAGAAATGTGTCCACTAAATTTAGAATAAAAGCTAAACTCCTTTGGCACCTATGTAACATCCCTTGTTGACCAGTCAGACCCGGTTCCCCCTTTCTTGCTCCAGCCACAGTGGCTTTCTTTCTGTTCTTTGAACAGGCCAGCACGTTCCCATCCCAAGGCCTGTGTCTGCTGTTCCCGCTGCCCAGTGTGTGTTTCACCTCTGCTCAGATGTCATTCCTCAGAGAGCAAAGTCTCTCCTCTGCCAGCGTTTCTCAGTCCATGCTATAGACTTCTTTTATAGTACTTAGCACAATGTAAACTCATCTTGTCTCTATTTGCTTGTTGCCAGCTCTCCTCCCCAGAATGCTAGGTTCCCTGGGGGAGGGGTCTGTCCAGTTCCAGACAGCAGCCCAGCGGCTAGAACCATGTCTGACAGTTGGTTGGCATCAGTCAAAACTTTGGGAATGAGTGGATGAGAACAAGAGGAGGCCAGAAGAGCAAGTGAGTGAGGCCGTGTGCCTTCATCATTATCATTTCTCTTTATTGCTGTTCCAGTCCTCTTCCTGCCTGTGTTGCTTACCCTGGCCCTGGGGTGCCTGGCTTCACCAATCTGCCCCAACCGGCAAGTCCAGAGGGGCCTGGGATTGAGGGAGAGAGCGCCGTGAAGGCCCCTCCACAGCATGCACCTGCCGTGCCTGTGAGGGCAGATAACAGTTCTCACCTTGTGTTCTCGGGGAGCCATGGCCTCTCTGGGGAGGCCTGGGCCACCAGGCGAGACTTCATTCATAATACGAGATAATTATACCAAAGCTGTCAGGAGGCAGCAATGATTAATTGCTGTGTGTGGGCAGGGACAGCAAGGTGTGGAGAACCTAGAGAAGGCCACAGCCCAACTGGGCTTCCGGGGAGGAGCTTGGCCTGCCCTGGCTCTGCCCTGGGAGGGGCTAATCAGGCACCAGGCCAAGCCTCACCCGCCCAGGTGGGCTTGGAACAAACTTAGAGGGCCGTGCTCAGGGGCTCCAATAATTAGTTCCCTGTGTCCTCAGAAATGCCCAATTCCCTCCTGAAAGAGGAGGTATGGGGTAGCTCAGGCTCTGAGGTCAGGACTCTCCCTCAACACACCCACACATAGCCCTCCCGGCTGGGCGGCCTTAAGCAAGTCACCTGCCTACTCTGAGCCTCAGGTCTGCCTCTGATAACCTCCCTCCAGGGAGGTTGTGAGAATGTCTCATGAACATTTATTTCAAAAGAGTTTTGTAACCCAGGCTTTGAAAAGTGGCAGCCTAAATCCCAGGGGCCCGTGTGATGACTAATTGTTGCCAACGTTGTGAAGGGGGGGTTCCACATAAAGAGCCCCGTTTCCAGGTTCTCTTGAAAAATTGGGAGATTGGCTACCCTGGGCCTACTTTCCCGCATGGTAGTGAAGGCTGGAGTTCTGTCTTGCCAGCCCCTGTAGACAGGCATGTGCACCCACTTCAAGCCCCCGGGTTGGCGTGTGTCCCTCATAGCAGTGTTGGGTGCTGTGGCTGTGTTCTGTAGGCCTTCCTTCTCTGTATCCTTTGCTGTAGCCTTTCCAAAATCTTTCTCCCTCCGGATACCGTAAACCACTTTGTAATTAACTAGTTAACTAATGGATCAAATCAGCACTTTTACATAATGTGCTAGGCCACCCTGTTTGGGACCATGGGCACACAGTATTGAATAAAACGGCTATGCTGCTAATCAGACGCGACTCACCGCACAGATTAATACAGCCTCACAAATTGGGATAGGAACTCTGAGGGGAAAAGAATATATGTTCACAAATATTGAATCCAAGCTTATTTGCAGACACCTGCTCTGGGCCAGGCTCTACGCTGAGAGGTCGGGGACACAGAATGAAACCAGATACGGTCGCTGTGTGCAAGCACCTCGCGGGGTGGTGGAAACACGGGCATATCACAAGATTCTGTTCATTCAGCCTGTTTGGAAGAACAGGGTGTTTGTTGGAGGAGAGGCACTTACCCTAGTCTGGGAGCATAATATATAAAGAGTGCATGCATATCAATAAGAAAAAATACAATAGAAAAAAATGGGCAAAGGGTGTGAACAGAAAATTCATAGAAAAGGAAATAGAAAGAGCTCTTGAAGAAAACATGCTCAGTCTCACTCAGAGAAGTGAAATTTTGCAGCGCATTGGGATATTTGGGATGAGAGGCATGTCCTAAAATTAGATTGTGGTGATGATTGTAACTCCATAAATTTACTAAAACTCACTGAAATGTCCACTTAAAACAAATAAACTTTATGATATGTCAATTATACCACAATAAAACTGTTTAAAAATAAATAAATTTAAAAACACCTTGAGATACCACTTGATACCTATCAGTATTAGCAAATATCTAAACATTTGACTCTATACTGTGTTCCTAAAGGAACATGTATGTCACTGGGGGACAGGCTGGTAGGACTGTCGACTGATGCGCTCTCGGGTTGGAGTGGGCAATGTGACTCTATCGAATTTACAAACACGTTTCTGCTTTGAGCCAAGAATTCCATTTATAGGACTTTATCTGATTGGTGTGCTCTTCCACTTGTGAAATTTATAAGGGAATTCACTGCAGCTTTGTACATTTGGCAAACAACTGGAAACAAAAGATGCTCATCGCGAAGGGACTGTTGAAAGTATTGTCATACAGCCAGACAGCGGATGTGGTGCTGCTGTCGCATAAACACACACACCAAAAAGAAAGAAAAGCCAAGAAAGAGAGAAGAAAGTAAAAGGCAGCTCTTTATGTACAGATATCGAATGACCCCAGGATAGAGTTAGTGGAAAACGAAAGGTGCAGAGGAGTAAGTGTGACATGCTACCATTTGATTAAAAATGGAGATAAGAGGAGAAGTCAGGGGCCACCCCGTGGCCGAGTGGTTAAGTTCGCACACTCCGCTGCAGCGGCCCAGGGTTTTCACCAGTTCGGATTCTGGGCGCGGACATGGCACCGCTCGTCGGGCCATGCTGAGGCGGCGTCCCACATGCCACAACTAGAAGGACCCACAACTAAAAATATACAACTACGTACCGGGGGGCTTTGGGGAGAAAAAGGAAAAATAAAATCTTACCAAACAAAAGAGAGAGAGAAGATGGATACATGGTTGCTTACATATTTATAGAATTTCTCTGGATGGAAAACAAAAGAAAAAAGGGTTGGCACCTACAAAAGGGGCTAGGTTTGGGTGGCTGGGAATAGGGATCTAAGAAAGACTTCACTGTGTAAGCTTTGATTACTGTTAAAATTACATAGATAGATGATAGAGCTTGAGATAGAGATAGATATCTACACACATATACACACGTATATATTCATATATATCTTATACAGTAAATAAAGATTAAAAAGCAAAACAAAAAAATTTTTTCATCGAAAAATAAAGATGGAGAAGAACAGAAATTTGCCAAGAAGAAAAGTCGGGGAGAAAATTCCCGTCGCTGGCTAGAACATAGGGAAACAGGAATTCTCCTGCCTTATTGGCTGGAACATAAATTGGTACAAGCCTCTTTGCAGAGTAATTTGGTTGTATCTTGTCAAATTGAAGATAGAAATGCCACATGACCTGGCAATTTGTCTTCTAGGCATGTGAGACACCCTCACACATGAGCAAAAGAGATGTAGGCAAGGATATTCATGGGGCACTATTTATAAAAGAAAAAAAATTAAAAAAGAAACTTTGGATGCCAGCTAATGACCCATCTCAAGGGTATTGGGTAAACGAATAGTGGGACATTCTTTGGGTGGAATGCCATGCACGGTTACATCGCATGGATAGATATAAGGCACATAATGTTCCAGTCAAAGAAAGAACTGACAGAATTTTAAACATGAAACAGCACTGTATATTGTTTATGGAAATGAAGCATAGGAAGTAAAAGTATAGAAACATAAATGGGATTAAATCTTCTGAAAGATTGAGAAATGAGATCTGGAAAAGAACAAGCCATGCCATGTTCTTGGATGAAAAACTTAATACCATAAAAATGTCAGTTCTCCCATATTTTCTCTATAAATTTAATATAATTCAAATTAGAATACCAACAGAGGGATTTGTTTTTAAAGACTGGATAAAATGACCTCAAAGATTGTGAGGCAGAATAAATGCCCGAGAATAACCAAGGAAAATTGGAAAAAGAATCACGTGGGGTTTTTGCCTTACCGGAAATAAGAATATACTATAAAGCCACTGTAATCAAATCAATATGGCATTGGCAGAGGAATAGACAATGGGAAAGAATAGAGAATCCAAAAATAGATTCCAGTATATATAAGAATGTAACATATGACAAAGGTAGTATTTCAATTCAGTGGGAAAAGGGTAGATTGTGAAATAAATGGTGCTGGCACAAGTGAATATCCATCTGGAAGAAAATAAAATGGGACCTCTCTTATATATCCAAATGAATTCCAGATGGGTTAAATATTTAAATGTGAAAAAGTCTATCTTGAAAACAACAATCTTGCAATAAAATCTGAGAGGCAACATATGCAATCTAGACAGAGGGAACAGCATATGCAAAGGCCAGAGGGTACGAGGGCTCCGTGTGTCCTGAGAAAGGCAGAGGCTCCATGTGGCTGGGATGAAGGGAGAGCCCAGGGGTGCCAGGGCCCCCCAAAGCCCAGTCGTGTCCTATTGGTTGGTATTCTATCTTCAGGATTGTCTGCAACATCTTGTCACCTCTTGTGCTATTTCCATGAATCTTGTTCTCTAAATCAATTCATGCCTTTATAAATCAATTGTTTCTAAATGGTAAATTTATATTACTGACAAAATCATGGGATCAATGAGCTAGTTATACATTTTTTGAACCACATGGAAATCACATTAAGATGAAAAAAAATGGCCTTGAATTGCCTTGGTAGATGGGTTAAATTTGCATTTTGAAAGTTGCTCTTACACTTTGTCGGCAGCAGAGACTGGAGAGGGTAAAACGAGGCCGGAGTGAGCAGGGAGGTGGCCAGAGCGATAAGCCCCCAGAAGTTAGTGAGGTGGAAGCCAAGGTCATGGGAACATCCTCCCCTCTCCTTCTGGCACAGCTACCTTCAGTCTGTTATTCCCAAATCTGGCCACTTCCCAGCGTCAACACAGCTACCACCTGGTGCAAGCTGCCGTTGTCTCCCCCGGATTATTACTAGCTTTCTCGCTGGAGGTCCCCCAGCTTCCCCACTGTCCATTCAGAACACAGCAGCCAGAGGGATGTTGTAGGAATGTCAGTCATACCCCAGCCCTGCTCTGCTCACACCCTCCCATGGCTCCTGCCTCACTCAGAGGAACCCACACCATCTGGTCCCTCATCGCCTCTTTGATCTTGTTGACCTTACAAGTAAAACGGTTATTTTAACAGCAGAAATGGGTTTATTCAGGAACAGCAAAGAATTGCAATTCAGGACATGCAAACTGTGGCAAACCACAGGCAAGTTCAGAGAACAAAGGAGAGGAATGTTCTTTTATAGAGAAGAAGGAGGAGTTGAGAGGGGCTGTTATGAACAAAGAGTCCGTTGGAGGAAGCTGGGAGTTGGAAGTGTAGTGGCTTTTCATTGGCTGAGCTGTGACCGTCTCTCATTGGCTGGGCTGTTGGCAGGCAAGGAGAAAATCTCCCTCCTGCTGGGGTAGCCAAGAGCCTCTTCCTGTTGGGTCTGCAGTTGATGCTGAGGGTAGGATATGAGAGCTCCCCCTTCTGGCCTCCTCCCCCCATTTTAAATGAAGTTTCTGTGTTAATTTTCACAATCTCATCACATTCGCTTGCCCAACTCCAGCCCAACTGGCGTCCTTGCTGTTTCTGAAACGTATCTGGCACACGTCCACCCTAAGACATTTGTACTTGCTGTTGCCTTTGCCTAGAGACCCACTTGACTCCTTCACATAATCCAAACCTCTCCCCAAATGTTGCCTTCCCTGAGAGGCCACTGCCTGCTGGGGAGGGCCCAGCCAGCGGGGGTGACAGCAGGGTGCATAGGAGTCCTGGAGGCCCTGCAGGCTCTGGGCAGCATCTGGGCAGACAGCAGCCCTGGAGCCTGGGTCAGGGCCGAGACTCCCAAGACTACCTAAACCTCGTGCCGGAAGCCGGATGAATCCCTGGGCTCTTCAGTCACGTGAGCCAATAATACAACTCCCCACTTTCCCTTTACTCAGTCTGAGGTGGGTTTTTGCCTGTTATGACTGAAAGAGTCCTGGTAATCAGAGTTATGGTAGGTTCAAAATGGCCACAAATTCTTTGTTACTAAGAGGGATGTCCCCTCCCCTTGAGTCTGGGCCCTGTGACTGCTTGACCGAGAGAAGATGGCAGAAGTGACACTGCAGTTTCCAGGCCCAGGCCTTAAAAGATTAGCAGCTCCCACCCCTGTTTCTTGAAACCCTCTCCATGGGAGTCCTGAGATGTAAATGAGATGAGTGTAGAAAGTCCCACTGCCATGAAGCCACCATGCGCTGAGGAAGCCCGAGCCAGCCAGGTGGAGAGACTATGTAGAGAAAGTGTCAGCCAACCACTTATTCCGACCCCGCCATCTGAGGTGTCCCAGCTGAAGCTCCAGATGTTACAGAGCAGGTATGAGCTGCATCTTGTCCAAATTCCTGACCCACAGTTTTGTGAGATATAGTAATAATGAACTGTCTTAAGCCACTAAGTTTTGGGGTAGTTTTTTAATGCAGCAATAGATAAACGGAACAATAGTTATTAGCAAAGAGCCATATATACCTATTGGATCGAGAAGTGAGACAGAGAGGTGGGGCTGCTGGCGTGCATAGGACTGGCCCATTTCCTTGGGAATTCTTACACATATGGGTACATGATGCATGGGTAGGATGGTGGAGCGGAAAAAGCCTTGACAGCAGATGGCCTCAATTTTGAGTCCCTGCTCTATGAGACTGGCTATGAGACCCAGGGGGAAGTTATTTTCCCTTTCTGAGCCTCAGTTTCTTTATCTATCAAATAAAAATATTAGTGCTGTATTGCTAGGAACAGATTCAGCTGCACATAACAACAAGATAGAAGTTCATTTCTCTGTCATGTGAAAATTCAGCGGGACGTCATCCAGGGCTGTTAGTCACTCCTGGTGTCAAGACCAAGCTTTTTTCTATCTTGTTGCTCTCCGTTCATGGCCTTCATTCCCAACATCACCTCATAAACCAGGATGGCTGCTACAGTTTCACCATCATATCTGTACTCTAGGGAGCAGGAAAGAGGAAGTGAACAAAAGGACAAAATGTGCACATCAGCTGTTTCTTCTGGAAGTTTCCTGGAAACTAACACATCCACTTATATCCCATTGGCTACAGCACAGTCACATGATTGTATCTAGCAGCAAAGGAGGCTGGACAATGTAATCTTCATCTGGGAAGCCATGTGCTCAGCCAAAATTCTCCCACAGAACAAGGGAAGAATGGATTTTGAAGGATATCTAGCAGTCTCTGCCACAAATATGTGTGTCCAGAGTTCTTGTAAAGACTATCATTATTTGAGGTGACACAGAGTAAGTGTCCAATAAATGATGGTTTCCTTCTTTGTTCTTCTAGCCTGCACATCTTGCTTCTCTCCTGAATGGGCTTTCTCTGCCCCCAGGCCCCAAGGATGAACTTCATCCCCTAGGAGGAGACCCTGTTTTATTTTCTTCATAGCATTTACCATAACTGTTTGTTTCTTCATTTGTTCATTGTCTGTCTCCCTTCACTCTAATGTGTACAACATGCAGAGGGGGACAGTATCTCCAGGAGCCAACCAGGAAAGTAGAAACCACCTGGAAAGCTTAAAACTTAATTTAAAAGTTTAATTGCAGGGACGTGGAACTGCTGAGAACAGGGGATAGTGAGGCAAGCCAGAAATTAATAGCAGGAAGTGACTACCTCACTCAGGGCTGGAGGGACAAAGAGAGGAGGTGGTAATTCCTGTGTCCAGGGCCTGGGGTGACCCAGAGGATGCTCAGCAGGGCTGTCCTGTGGGAGCTGGAGCCACAGAAGAAAGATGGCCACAAGCAGAGATGCCACCTGAGACAGGAAAGAAGGGTAAGAAATCCCCTGGCTTCTTCCTTCCTCCCGCCCTCCTGTCTCCCTCCAGGGCCTCCTATGGGCTGAATCAGCAGGAAATCAGCTGACAAAGGAGTCTGGGAAATTTACCCTGCGGGAGAGGGCTTCCCTCCACCACCCCTTGATACAGGGAAGAGCAGGGAGGAGCAAGGGATGGCTCTGAGAACAAACTAGCCCAGGGCGGAGCTGGGACCTCATCCATCTTGTTTGCCTCTGTACCTGGAACTTCAGACACAGCCTGGCACACGGTAGGACCTCAGTAAATACTGAACAAATAGATCGGTGCTCTCAATTCATCTTATCACACGCAGAAGGCTACTTAGAGTCCACAAAACAACGTTAGTCCCCATGAGGGGGTCCTGGGTGCCAGGCTCACAGAGGGAGGCACATCCTGGATAGGCAGAATGGCCACAGAGTTCTGCTTGGCCACGATCTGAGAGGAGCCTCCCAATTTGAAGATTCAGCTCAACTTGCGTCAAATGCTGTGCAGTCAGGCCTGTCCTCCCTCTCAGCCTCCATCAGCAACCAGCATCTTCCGTGATGAGGTCCTCTTCCACCAGGGTGGAGGTGGGGCACATCCTCATCAGAGAGAGAGAGACAGCAGAGACAGAGAGAGACAGAAAGAGAGGGACAGACAGGCAAAGAGAGAGAGAGACAGAGACAAATTCTGACAGAGAGAGAAAGAGAGTGACAGACAGAGACAGAGACAGACAGAGACTAAGAGACAGAGAGAGAAATAGCCATGTAAACAGGGCTGACTTCTGCTGGCCATCGCCCTCCATACAATCTACCTACAGGCTCAGGATGCAGCCCAGCCTGCAGGAAAACGCGCACAGGCAAGACTTATGGGAAGCGCATGGATGCTTTGCACCACTCACAAAGAAATCAGAAGCATTTCCTGAGGCCCAGCACATGGGCGGGGCAGTTCACCCATCTCCTGTGGGAAGAAATTGAAGGGTTAACTGATGGGAGGCCCAGATGTCATTGGGGAGGCGAAGCGACAAGCACTCTGGCGCACTGCTGCGCGAGTGTATATCAGCAAATGCACTTGGGAGAGGAATTTGCAAAACTAGTAGAGAAATGCCTACATGTCAACTCTGCAATTCCACTCATAGGTCAAGTCCTTGGCGGCACCAATTGAAATATCCACAACCACAGTAACAACACACCTGGAGACAACCCAAAGGTCCACTCACAGGAGGAAGAATAAAGAATAAGGGAATCGTGTTATATCCACACAATGGAATACTGTACGGCAGTGAAAATGGACAGCAGCGCTACACATCAACATGCAGAAATCTCACCAACAATAGTGTGAGAGAGAAAAAGGCGAGACACAGGAGAACACGTATGTAGATTTCATTTAAGTAGTGTTTAAGAACAGGTAAAACATTTTTATACATTCTATGTTTTTGCAGACATGTTTGTGTACTGGGCTGTGAGTACAAAACTGGGGTGCACAGCACTCAGTGGGTGAGCCAAAGGGTCTTCCAGAGTGGTGGCGATGCCTCGTGGGCAGGGGTCGGAACGTGCACGGGTGCTGAGCCTGCGCGAAGCGCTCCCCTTGCCGGCTGCTGTGAGACAGGAAGTCATACGCCCGGCCTGCCGCTGAGCTTGTGCTCCATGAACAGTGGCTGTCACTGCTGTCACTAGCAGGACCACCCTCATCTTACAGGTGGGTGGAAACCCTGGGAAGGAGGCACACTGCACAGGGACACGCCGCTCCGGGGTAACAAAGCGGGGACTTGGTCCGGGCCTTCTGGCCATTTCCACCCCTCAAAGTGGCAACTTAATATTCAGTGATTTTCTAGTCTACTCAGGGCTTCTGGGGATAATATTCCTCTCAGACAAGAGAGAACCATAAGGAGGATTGTCCCTTTCCCTCTGCTATGGGCGGCACTGTGTCCCCCCAGCTCACATGTTGGAGCCCTAACTGCGAGTGCCCCTCGGCCGTGACTGGATTCGGAGACAAGGCCTTTAAAGAGGTGATCACGGTGGAACGAGGTCATTAGGGTGGGCCCCAATCCAATCTGACTGGTGTCCTTATACAATAGGAGATTAGGGAGTCGGCCCCGTGGCCGAGTGGCTAAGTTCGCACGCTCTGCTTGAGGGGCCCAGGGTTTCGCCGGCTTTGAATCCCAGGCACGGACATGGCACCGCTCATCAGCCATGCTGAGGTGGCATCCCACGTGCCACAGCTAGAAGGACCCACAGCTAAAACTACACAAGTCAGTACAGGGGGCTTTGTGGAGAAGAAGAAGACAAACAAAACAAGATTAGCAACAGATGTTAGCTCAGGACCAATCTTTTTTAAAAAAGGAAAAACATGAGGAGATTCCGACACAGACACACACAGAGGGAAGACCATGTGATGACACAGGGGAGATGATGGCATCTACAAGCCAAGGGGAGAGGCCTCAATGAAACCAACCCTGCCAACACCTTGATCTCAGACTTGCAGCCTCCAGAGCTGTGGGATGATGAATGTGCGCTGTTTAAGGCCCTCAGTACATGGTACTTCTTACAGCGCCCGGTCCGTGGTACTTCTTACAGCGCCCGGTCCGTGGTACTTCTTACAGCGCCCTGTCCGTGGGACTTCTTACAGCCCCCAGTCCGTGGGAC
The DNA here is from genome assembly GCF_037783145.1 of Equus przewalskii. Classification (NCBI taxonomy): domain Eukaryota; kingdom Metazoa; phylum Chordata; class Mammalia; order Perissodactyla; family Equidae; genus Equus; species Equus przewalskii. Next base: position 2,577,450 of record NC_091845.1, read on the forward strand.
TTCTTACAGCGCCCGGTCTGTGGGACTTCTTACAGCGCCCTGTCCGTGGTACTTCTTACAGCCCCCGGTCCGTGGGACTTCTTACAGCCCCCGGTCCGTGGGACTTCTTACGGCCCCTGGCCCGTGGTACTTCTTATGGCCCCCAGTCCATGGTATGTCTTGTGGCAGCCCTAGAGAACAAGTGCACTCTCTCTGAACGCACTAGTGTGAGAACATGGCATGTGGGCATGTGGCAGCCAGCCAGGGAATGTGCAGTCACATGCCATGGATTAAACCAGCACTCCCAGGACGCTGAGCACAAAGGTGGAAAGAGCCTGGGCCTCTGATGACATCACTGAGCCACCACGCCGAGCCTGGAACTCCCGCCTCCAGACTCCTTGTCTTCTGAGGAAATTCCATGACTATGTTGCCTAAGCCACTGCTAATTGCCTTGAAAGCCTCCTAACCAACCCAGATCCCTATGCAAACAGCAGGCAGTGGGCAGCCACGGAGCCCCTTGCCTTGAGGCTCTTGCCCTTCTCTCAGATTTTCTCCTGGGGAGTAAAGGACCTGCTCAAACTTCCAAGCTGAGTTCAAATATCACTTCCTCGACTAAAGGGACATGACAACCAAATGCACTGTGTGAACCTCGACTGAATCCTAGACCAGAACAGAAAGAGCAAAGGACATTACTGGGACAAATAATGACATTTGAGCATGGATTGTGGGGTCAGATCATAGTATTGTATCAGTGGTAATTGTCCTGATTTTGGTAAGTGTGATAGGTGTTTATGTTAAGAGAATGTCCTTTGTTCTTAGGAAATACACACTGAAAATATGTGATAGAAAAGGGGCATCATGTCTCCAACACCCCCTCAAATGCTTCACACGTATATGTGCATATTAATATAGACAGAATGATACAGCAGATGGGGCACAATGTAAACAGCTGGTAAATCTAGGGGCTGCGTGGCTGAGTAGTTAAATTCACGTGCTCCATTTAGGCAGCCTGGGGTTTGTTGGTTCAGATCCTGGGCACAGACCTAGCACAGCTCATCAAGCCATGCTGAGGCGGTGTCCCACATAGAAGAACTGGAATAACCTACAACTAGGATATACAACTACGTACTGGGGCTTTGAGGAGGAAGAAAAAGGAAAAATTGGCAACAGATGTTAACTCAGGGCCAGTTTTTCTCTCCAAAAAGCATAGTTAAAAAAAAAAAAAAAAGTTATCCAAAATGAAAAAAAAAACCACGCCTGTTTTCTGTAAAGATAACCCCTCAATCTTTCCCCTTCAGCACAGCCTTGCCCTACACACAGGGCATCCTGTGCCCAAGCCTCTGGCTCTTGCCTTTCTGGCCCCACTAAGCATCCAACATTTGAAGGCCATGTATTTTCACAAATGTGTATCCTCAAGACTAAAACACACGATTTAAGCATTCATTTGATTATATATGTTTAAGAAAAAAGGGAGTTCTTTGGCTCACGGATCTGAGAACTCCGTCATGGACTGCTTTGGGTGACTTGAAATGGGGCACAGACAATGTCTGCACATCCACCTGGGCTCCTTTCACTTACATGGGGGGTTCCTTCTCTGATAGGCTCTGTTCTCATGGCTGAAAACGGCTGCAGCAGCTCCAGCCCCTACATCCTTTTATGTCCAAGCCCAGTGGGAAAAATGTGAGATCTCTTTCCAGAAAATTCTCCTCTGCAAACTCTCATTAGCTTTAGTTGGATCATGTGCTCATCCCTGCACCAGCCTCTGTGGCCAGGAGGGCAGAGTGGCCAGACTGGCCGAGCCTAAGCCATGAGCCCACCCTCAGCAACTGACGGGGGGCAGGGCCGTAATCCCAGAGGAAAATCAAGATATGGTTGCAGAAGAATAGGAATGGATGTTGGGTGGCAAAACCCACAGAAACCTAGCCAGCTCACACCTTGACTATCCAACATCCATAAACGTCCTGCTCCTCATGCTCACTTCTGAGGGAAGTGTGGTAGACAGAATTATGGCCCCTAAAGATGCCCGCCCGAATCTCTGGAAACTGTTAATGTCCGTGAATTTCTTCCTTACATAGCCAAAGGGGCTTGGCAGATGTAGTGAAAGTTACTAATCAGTTGACCTTCAAATAGGGAGATGCTCCTTGACTATCCTGGTGGGCTCAGTGTAATCAGGTGAGCCCTTAAAAGCAGAGAATTTTCCCTGGCAGATGGTAAAAGAAGTAAGCAGAAGAGGAAGCTAGAGAAGGTAGCGGAAGGGAAAGAGAGATTTGAAGCCCCAGAAGGATTCGAAGCACACTGCTGCTTTCAAGATGGAGGGGACAACCTGGCAAAAAATGAGGACCCCAGGGGCTGACCCTGTGGCCGAGTGGTTAAGTTCGCGCGCTCCGCTGCAGGCGGCCCAGTGTTTTGTTGGTTCGAATCCTGGGCGTGGACATGGCACTGCTCATCAAACCACACTGAGGCAGCATCCCACATGCCACAACTAGAAGGACCCACAACGAAGAATATACAACTATGTACCGGGGGGCTTTGGGGAAAAAAGGAAAAAAATAAAATCTTAAAAAAAAAAAAAAAAAATGAGGAGCCCAGTCCTAAAACAGCAAATAACTGAATTCTGCCAGCAACCTCAACGAGCGATGGGTTCCTCCCCAGGGAGCCTTCAGGAAAGAGCCCCGTCTGCCCACACCTTGATTCCAGCCTGGGGAGACTCTAAGCAGAAAGCCCGGTTGAGACATACTCTGCCTGACCTTTTGACCCCACTGAAACTGAGATACTAAATGGATGCTGTTTTAAGCCTCTCAGTTTGTGGTAATTTGTCACAGCAGCAATGGACAAGGAGCACTGGAGGCAAGACACTGTTTCACCCGGTCACACGTTCGGCCCCGGGAGCAGGATTCCGGTGGCCCAGTGTTGAGGTCTAAGCTTAGTGCCTCCGCCCCTCCCAACATGACTTCTGCAGAGAGGAAAGGAAAGGTATGGTCTTAACTCCCACTTGGGGAAGGGGAGAGGAGATGCTCACAGCAAATCAGGCTTGCCATCAAGAACACTGGGAAATGTCAGGCGCAGAATCGCCATGTGAGCCAGCAGTGCAGCTCCTAGGTATGTACTCAAGAAACGCGAAAATGTATGTCCGCACAAGCACTTGTGCACTAATGTTTGTGGGAGCATTGTTCGTGATGGGCAAAAAGCGGAAACACCTCAAATGCCAACCAACCGATGAGTGGATGAGCAGACTGCCCTAGCCACACAGCGGAACAGTATTCGGCCATAAAAAGGAATGAAGTGCTGCTATGGTACCAGAGGGAAGCGCAGACGAGCGGTAAATGGGCACAGCAGGGTTTCCATATGTTTGCAGACTTGTGCAACCATTATCACAATCTAAGGTTAGAAGATTTTTTTTGGGCTTTTTTCCATTGAGGTATAATTGACATACAACATTATATTGGTTTCAGGTGTGCAACATAATGATTCACTATTTGTCTGAAGTTTAGATTTTGATCAGCCCCGAAAGAAACCCTGTACCCATTAGCAGTCACTCTCCATCTCTCCCCTCAGCCCCTGGCGACCACTAACCAGCTTTCTGTCTCTATAATGGACATCTCATATAAATGGATCCATGCCCTCAGTGGCCTTTTGTGACTGGCTGCTTTCACTTAGCACAATGCTGTCGAGGTTCCTGCAGGCTGTGGCGTGGGCCAGCACTTCTTCACGAGTGTCCCAGTGCAGCTGTCCCGGTTCTGCTCGCTGCGAGGCTGTTCCTGCCCGCCCTCCTCCGTGGCCACAGCTGAGGTGGGCGTTCGTCTCTTCAATCCTGCTGGTACGGATTCCAGACGTCAGCGACGGCTGAGGCTTAGCGATAACATCACACAGTCTTGTTTGGTTTGTTTTTGCCAGACTGGGGAGTTTTTTCTGGCAGTGCAACCCTACCAAAAACTCATTAGGCTTTTCCCTCTCTTTATTTCTTTATGAAAACATATTGTAAAATATTTCAGGCAAACAGAATAATACAAAAATGCCTGTGTAGCCAGCACCTAGCTCCAGCACAGCTGAAACACAGGAACTCACCACATACTTCAAGAAAATGGACGACTTTTTTTGTAACTTTGGGGAGGGGGGGCGTTTTCTACGCATTGCACAGAGAGTGGAAAATATGAAGAAAACGATTGGTTCATTAGACTACATAAAAAGTTCCAGCTTCCGTGTCGTGAAAGATACTATAAACAAACTTAAAAGACAAAGAGTAAACTGAGAGTACTTGCAAGGCGTATAATGAAGTAACAGCCAATATCTATAATATGCAAAGTGTCTCTAAAAATCAATAAGGAAAAGACAAACAACCCAACAGAAAAATAGGCAATTCACGCGAGAAATATAATGGTCAATAAACATATGAAAAGAAAGCATATTCTCATTTGTAATCAGGTAAATGAAAATCAAAAACAACGAGATACCATTTTTCATTTAGCAGATTTGCCACCAAAAAAATTACACAAGTAACAACATGATAACGTCCATTGATGGTGAGTGTTCAGGAATGTAAGCCTTCTCCCCACTATTTGGGGGAATATAAATTGATACAACGTTTTTGAAAGGGCACTTAGCTAGGATCGATCTAAATTTGAAGTGTACATATCCACAGGCATACACAGTAATATATCAGGCAGAAATATTAGCACATGAGAAAATAAATGTACAAACATTGTTTATAATAGCAAAAATATTGGAAACAGCTTTAATATCTATAAATATGGACTGGTTAAACAGATTTTGATACAACCATTGCTTGGCTTGTTATGCAGCTTTTTAAATGGATGACTTAGAGATGTGTGTCCTGATACGGAACTTTGTCCACAACTTATTCCAAGTGGAGGAAACCAAGTTATAGAATAAGAGATACATTGTAATCCCATTAATATTTTTTAAAAACCTCTATATGATAATGTGTGTATGTACCCCCTAGGGCTGTCTGTGAGTGGCATTGTTTGAATTGTAATAACAAACATAGTTCTTTTGTAACCCAAAATACAATAAGGATTTTTAAAAATCTAATAAAGAATGTGTAATAAGTCCGTGACAAAAATAATAAAGAAGAGGTCTATTTTATTATTTTTCTTTTACAGAGTGTGACTTTTGTGTGCTATTTAAGAAAGCTTTGCCTAACTCAGTGTCACAAAGATTTTTTTTCCTATGTTTTCTCCTAGACTTTTTTTTTTTTGAGGAAGATTAGCCCTGAGCTGACATCTGCTGCCAGTCTTCCTCTTTTTGCTGAGGAAGACTGGCCCTGAGCTAACATCCGTGCCCATCTTCCTCTGCTATTTTTTTTATATGTGGGATGCCTACCACAGCATGGCTTGCCAAGCAGTGCCATGTCCTCACCTGGGATCCGAACCAGCGAACCCCAGGCCGCTGAAGTGGAATGTATGCACTTAACTGCTGTGCCACTGGGCCAGCCCCTCTCCTAGACTTTTAAGAGTTTTAGCTCTTCCATTTAGATATATGATCCTTTTTAAGTTAATTTTTTTTAAAGATTTTATTTTTCCTTTTTCTCCCAAAGCTCCCTGGCACATAGTTGTGTATTTCTTAGTTGTGGGTCCTTCTAGTAGTGGCATGTGGGACGCTGCCTCAGCATAGCTTGATGAGCGGTACCATGTCCGTGCCCAGGATTCGAACCGGCGAAACTCTGGGCCTCTGAAGCAGAGTGCGCGAACTTAACCACTCGGCCACAGGGCCGGCCCCCTTGAGTTAATTTTTGAGTATCACGCAAGGTAAGGGTTAGAGTTTGTTTTTTTTGCGTAAAGATATTTAATTGTTCAAGCAGCACATGTTTAAAATGCAATATTCTCCTCTGTTGAATTACTTTGTACCTTTGTAAAACATCAGTTGACCATGTAAGTGTGGGTCTATTTTTGGACTCTCTTTTCTTTTTCATTGATCTATTGGTTTGTCCTATACCGGTATCACCCTGTCTTTTTATTTTTATTTTTTAAAGATTTTTTTTTTTATTATTTCCTTTTTCTCCCCAACACCCCCCGGTACATAGTTGTGTATTCTTCGTTGTGGGTTCTAGTTGTGGTATGTGGGACGCTGCCTCAGCGTGGTTTGATGAGCAGTGCCATGTCCCCGCCCAGGATTCGAACCAACAAAACACTGGGCCGCCTGCAGCGGAGCGCACGAACTTAACCACTCGGCCATGGGGCCACCCCGGTATCACCCTGTCTTAATTGCTATTGCTTTATAGAGGGTCTTGAAGTCAGATTGTGTAAAGTTCTGACCCTGTTCTCCTTTTTCAAGATTACTTTGGCTCTTCTGGGTCCTTTACCTTTCCATATAAATTTTAAAACTTGGTTGTCAATTGCTCTTTTAATAAAGCCTGTGGGATTTTGATTTGGATTGTACTGAATGTATAGCTCAATTTGAGGATAAGTCTCAACTTAACAACATTGGGTGTTCCAATTCACAGGTGTGGTGTATTCATTTTGTTAGATCTTGTCTAACTTCCCTATGTGCAGTTTTGTAATTTTGAGTGGACAGATTTTACACCTATTTTGTTAAATTTATTCCTAAGTATTTTATATTTGATGGTATTGTAAATTGTGCTATTTTTTAAATTCCATTTTCCAATTGTTCTTTGCTGGTATATAAAAATAAAGAAATGGACTTTTGTATATTGATTTTTATTCTGAAAACTTGCTATATTCATTTATTAGTTCTATTAGCTTTCTTCTTTTAATTCCTTAGGATTTTCTGTGTACACAGTAACATCGTCTGCAAGTAAAGACAGTTTTACATCTTCCTTTTCTATCTTTGTGCCATTTATTTATTTATTTTTCTTGCCTTATTACACTGGCTAGGGTCTTCAGTATAGATGTCGACTAGAAGTTGTGAGAACAGACATCTGTGTCTTGTTTCTAACTTTACCCTCGAGTCTTCCACGACTGAGTAGGATGTTAGCTATAGGATTTTCATAGATGTTATTTTCATAGGATTTTTGTCAGACTGAGGTAGTTCCCTTCTATTTCTAGGTTGCTGAGAATTTTTATTGTGAATAGGTATTAAATCTTGTCAAATGATTTATTTTCATCTTTCAAAATTGTCACGTCCCCCCCCCTTATTCTGTTAATGTAGAGAATTACATTAAGTGATTTCAGATATTAAATCAACTTTGCGTTACTAGTACAAGCCCCATGTAGTAATGATATATTATCTTTTTCATAGATTGCTGTATTCAATTTGTTAAAATTTGGTTAAAGATTTCTCATCTATCTTCATGAGGGATTTTGGTCCACAGTTCTCTTTTCTTATGATGTTTTGTCTGTTTGGGGCATCAGGGTAATATTTCTCTCACAAAATTAGTTGAGAAGTGTTCCTTTCTCTACTATTTTCTGAAATAGTTTGTAGCTATTAAATATTTTCATTAAATGTTTTTCCTTGAGGGAAACATTTAGTTTCTTTGTGCAAAGGTTTTTAATGACAAATTCAGTTTCTTTCACTTATGCAAAGCTACTCAAATTTCCATTTCTTCTTGGATCAGTTTTGGTAATTTGTCTTTCAAGGAAATTGTCCATTTCTCTAGGTTGTCAAATGTATTGGCACAAACCTGTTCATAATATTTCCTTAGAATCCTTTAAGTGTCTGTAGGATGTGTAGTGGTGTCTCCTCTTTCATTCTTGATATTGGTAATTTGTATCTTTTCTCTTTTTTTCTTGATCAAACTAGTGATATCCTTATCAATTTTATTGATCATTTCAAAGAATCAGGTTTTGGTTTCATTGATTTTTACCTGTTGTTTTTCTATTTCCCACTTCATTGATTTCTGCTCTTTTTTATTTCCCTTTTTCAACACTTTGAGTTTAATTTGTTCTTATCTTTCTAATTTATTAAGATTGGAACTTAGATCAAGCCCTAGACTTGGAAAAATATATATCTGGTAATGGTTTGTATCAAGAATTTATTTTTTAAGAAAACTGTTACAGCTCAATAATAAGACAAACTACCTGATTTTTAAAAAATGGCTGAGAAATTTCAACAGCCACTTCATAAAATGGCCAATGAGAGCATGACAAGATGCTCAGCAACACTTGTCATCAAGGAAATGCAAATTAAAGGTGCTGTGTACCCACTAAAATGGCTAACGTTAAAAGACTGATAATACCAAGTGTTGAAGATGGCATAGAGCAGCCAGAATTCTCATCCACTGCACTGGGCAAGCAAAATGGTGCAGTCACTTTGGGAAACAGTGTGGTAGGGTTAATAAAGTTGAGTATACACTCACCATGTGACTCAGCAATGTCACTCCTAGGTGTACACATAAGAGAAACAAAACACATCCACAAAAAGACTTCCATGTAAGTGCTCATAATCCACGATAGCCCATATGTCCGTCAGCTGGGGAAAGGATAAACAAGTCGTGGTGTATCCACCCTATGGAATATTACTCAGCAATCAAAGGAATGGAATATTAATTCACCTGATGACATGAATGAATTTTTAAAACATTGTGCTAAGTAAAAGAAGTCAAACACAAAATATCATATACTGTATGATTCCATTTATATGAAATTCTAGAAAATGCAAAATATAGTGATAGAAAGTAGATCAGTGGTTACCCGGGTCTGAGGAGGGAGCTACTGCACAGGGGCACAAGGATGTTCCAGATCTTGTTTATGTCCTAGATCTTGGTTATGGTAGAAACTGTATAATTATTCAATTACCAAAATTCATCAAACAGTACACCTAAAATGGAAGAATGTTATCATATGTAAATTATACTTCAATAAAGTTATTTTTAAAGATTAAGATTTTTTTAAAAATCTAAAAAAGGAATTTTCCTCTTTTTTAAAAAAAAATCTTTTTCGTTCACATTGAGGTACAGCATGTTTTTCTCAGTGTCTGCTGGGAGAAAAGTTAGTTGACTGGAAAAAGTAAATACACGCTCTTGCTCTTCAGCTGGTGAGTGGATGAAAGACACTGGTACCAGCATACGATGAGCTATCAGTCAGCAGCTGCAGAGGCAGAGTGAAGGCCCCCCACGCAGGCGTCCACACCCTAACCCCCAGAACCGTGAGTACGTTACTTAAATGGCAAAAAGGGCTTGTAGGTGTAAGGAAGTTAAGGATCTTGAGATGGGGGACTATCCTGGATTATCCAGATGGGCCCAATGCATCACAAGGGTCCTTAGAAGAGAGAAACAGGAGGGTCGGAGTCAGAGAAGAAGGCCATGTGATGCTGGAAACGGTGACTGGAGTGAAGGTGGAGGAAGGGCTTATGAGCCAAGGAGTACAGGCCACTAGCAGAAGGTGAAAAGTCCAAGTAATGGATTCTACCCTCAGAGCCTCCAGAAGGAACCAGCTTGCCAACACCTTGATTTTAAGACTTCTGACCTCCAGAACTTTAAGCTACTACATTTATTTTATTTTAAGCCACTGTTGGTAATTTGTTACAAAAGCAATGGAAAATGAATACAGCAATAAAAAGGAATAAACTACTGATAACACACAATAATTATGCTGGGTGAAAGAAGCCAGACTCAAAGGTCATATACTGTGTGATTCCATTTACATGACATTCTGGCAAAACTATAGGGACAGAGACAAGATTAGCTGAGCCCGACCCAGATCAGCAGAACCACCCAGTTTCCCATATAGACTCAGGAGCAATAACAAATGGTTGCTGTTTTAGGCCACTAAGTCTTGGGGTGGTTTCTTACACAGCAGTGGCTGACTGATACAGTGGGGAGAAAGCCCTGCAACGATGCCTGGAGCTCAGAACTGAGCCCAGTCTTGAACAGAGGGTTGCAGGAGCAAAGAGGCAATGAGGGGCCGGCCCCGTGGCTGAGTGGTTAAGTTCACGCGCTCCGCTTCAGTGGCCCAGGGTTCAGATCCTGGGTGCGGACATGGCACTGCTCATCAGGCCGTGTTGAGGCAGCGTCCCATGTGCCACAACTAGAAGGACCACAACTAGAATATACAACTGTGTACTGGGGGGGCTTTGGGAAGAAAAAGCAGAAAAAAAAAGAAAAAGATTGGCAACACTTGTTAGCTCAGGTGCCAATCTTTAAAAAAAAAAAAAAGAGGGGCTGGCCCCGTGGCCGAGTGGTTAAGTTCACGCGCTCCGCTGCAGGCGGCCCAGTGTTTCGTTAGTTCGAATCCTGGGCGCGGACATGGCACTGTTCATCAGACCACGCTGAGGCAGCGTCCCACATGCCACAACTAGAAGGACCCACAACGAAGAATACACAACTATGTACCGGGGGGCTTTGGGGAGAAAAAGGAAAAAATAAAATCTTAAAAAAAAAAAAAAAAAAAAAGAGGCAATGAGAGTGACCAAGGCTCAGAAACAGAGGGTTGGGGCCAGCCTGCTCCTCCTTCCCTTAGCAAAGGCTGCTAGAGCCCATCTCACCAGAGTCCCTGGCCTGGGGTCCTCACGTAGCTGCCTCTGTACACTTGGGCAGCACCCCGTCCCGGTTGCACCCACGGTTCCCTGGCCAGTCCCGCTCCCTGAGAGCCTGCCCTCCGTGCTTGCTGTAGAGGTTCTCCTCCACCTCAGGCTTCCCGCGTGCCTGGAGCATCTGCTGATCCCAGAGAGCGGCCATGGGCTTGGCCTAGGTTACTGTGCCCACTGCTTGCCAGCACCTAGCTCTGTACAGCGCAGTACCAGAAGCCATACATCTCCAGGGAGCTGCTGCTGCCGGAGCAGCTGACTCCACCTCTGCCCTCCAGGAGGGCAGCCGCCCATGGAACAACGTCAGCAGGATCCTGGTGGACCAAAGGTTTGCAGAGCTGAGAGGCAGGCAGCTCTGGGGAGACCCTGGGGCTGAGCCCAAGGAGGCCAGGTGGGTGTAGGGGCCACAGTGTGCTGCTGGACCAGAATTTAAGAACTGACATTCACTGACTGCTTAATGTTCTGAGTATCTTATCTCTATTATCTTATTTAATCCCAATAATGCCTCATGAGTCAGCTACTGTTTTATGCACATTTCACAGATGGGGAAACTGAAACTCCGAGAGGCTAAGAAACCTGCCCAATAATATCATGCAACTATTAAGAGCAAAGCCAGGACGTGAGTCTAGGAAGTCTTGCTGCAGAACCGGGGCTCCCAGCCACGACTGCCACCTGCCCCAAGCCACCACACCTGAAGTCTGACGTGCTTCCGACTCCAGCACATGCCTCACCCCTCCATGTAGTGAGATGGAGGAAGGCAGGCAGGGGCGAGAGTAACTTCGGGACTAGCAAGTGCCTAAGAGAAGCGTGCAGAGGAAGGTTGAGGATAGACTTGGCACTCAGCGTCCTGTGGCTCACATCCCGGTTCTGCAATTTACAAACTGTGAGACCTCAGCCAAGTCATTTGACCACCTTGTGCCTTGGTTTCCCCATCTGTGATGGTGGTTTTTTGTGTCAACTTTCTAAGCTGCAGTCTCAGTCATTCAACCCAGTACAAACCTAGGTGTTGCTGTGAAAGTATTTTATAGATGGGATTAAAGGAGTCTGTAAGCAGTTGGCTTCTAAGTAAAGGAGATTATTTTAGATAATCCGAGTAGGTGGGCCCGAGTCCATCAGTTGAAAGGCCTTAAGAGCAGAACTGAGACTTTCTAGAAGAAGCTGCAGCTGTGCATAGCGCCTTCAGTCCCAGCCTATCCTTCCTGACTGCCTGCCCTAAGGATCTCGAAAACTTGCCTAGCCAGCACACATCACATAAGCCAGCTCCTTGCGATAAATCTTTTACTATAGATCTCCCACTCGTTCTGCTTCTCTGGCTGAACCCTGGCTGACAGACCATCTGAAAGCAGTGGACGCTACTACCTACTTTACAGTGTGGTGGTAAAGATTAAAGGAGTTATAGAAATAAGGCGTCTAGACTCGCGCCTGGTACAAAGTGCGCTCTAGGAAACTGCTTGCGCACAAGAGGCTCCAGAACATACATTTCACAATGACCCATGGTTCCCCAGCCAGATCCTGCCTGAGGCCGCGTCTGCTCAGAGAGTGAAGCTGGGGCTCTGTCTATCCCACCAGAGCCCACGGCAGGCCGGCTTCAGTGGGGTGTGAAACCCAGCCCCGTGACCTGGGGGCGAGGGGTTGAGCTGGTTAGTGCCTGTCGACCCCCATCCTGATAGTAAAAGTGAGCTGAGGAGCTGGCAATGACAAGAGGGCTCCTGCGCTTCATTTCTCAGAGCACAGAGGCTGCGCAGCTGGCCAGTGACCCGCCTCTGAGACAACGAAGGAACAGGGTCTCACTGTCCTCCAGACGTGCCTGCTCCTCACACGATACGGAGCGCCCACAGTGCGTCATCTCTTAGCTCAGCCGTCTCTGCTTCAGAAACACCTGATCACTGTTCCTAAAACCACAGCCTTCAGTCAGCAACACTTAGCAAACTCTCTTCTAACTTATCACGGTGAAAATTTGCAAACATACACAAAAGTGGAGGTAATAAGATAATGACCGTGGTAATCATTTCCCAATACGTAAGTGAGATCATTACGCTGGACACTTTCAACTTATACAATGCCGTATGGCAATTATATTTCAATAAAACTGGGAGAAATCAAAATAAAATGTGAAGACACAAAGTATATTGCAACAAAATGATGATCACTATTTCAGTGAAAATCACTTTACCATCTTCCACATTAGGGAAATAATTCCCTAGAAAATATTTTATACTTCTCTTGATGCAAAAGGAGAAAAAAGATAATAACTCCTTCCCAGTAGGCAGAATAATATAATGCTCCCAAAGATGTCCACACCCTAATCCCAGAGCCTGGGAATTTGTTACTCTGCGTGGGAAAAGGGCCTTTGCAGATACGATTAGGGCCAAGGAGTGTGAGATGAGGAGAGCATCCTGGATTCCCCAGATGGGCCCAATCGAACCACATAAATCATCAAAGGCAGAGAACCTTCCTTGGCCACAGTCGAGAAAGAGATGTGACGTGGGAAGAAGGGTCAGAGATAGAGGAAGGGGCCCATAAGCCAAGGAATGCAGGCAGCCTCTAGAAGCTGGAAAAGACAAGGAAATGACCCTCTCCTGGAGCGTCCACAAAGGACACAGCCCTGCAGACACCTTGATTTTAGGTCAGTGAGACCCGTATTGGACTTCTCACTCACAGAACTGCAAGATAATAAATTCATGTTGTTTTAAGCCACTGGGTTTGTGGTAATCTGTTACGGCAGCAAGAGGAAACCAAGACAGCCCTCGGTACCCCTAACCCAGCTTCAACAATGATCAATTCACAGCCAGCCAGAACCCCCCACATCCCCGTCCTCTCCCCTGGATTAACCTGAAGCAAATCTCAGACATCATATCATCTTATTTTCTGTAAATATTTCCATACGTATTCATAGAAGATAAAGGCTTTTAAAAAAATTACCACAATAAAGTTATCACACTTTAAAAAATTAACAGTAATTACTTAGTGATATTAACTATCTGGTCAGAGCTCAAATGTCCCTGATTGTCTCATAATTCTTGTTTTAAAGCTTATTTGTACGAACTAGGATCCAGATAAGATCTGCATGTCGCAGTGGGTTGATAAATTTGTTAGATTTCTTTTAATCCATGCCACTCTGCTTTGTTCCTTGAAATTTACTTATCGAATTTTGCTAATTTGCATCCCTGTGGTATCTTTTAACAAGTTCCCCTGTTTTCTCCATTTCCTGTTAGATCCTGATGAGATTCGAGTTTGGTTTTTTTGGCAAGACTCTTTCATAGGTGGTGACGTCTGCTTCCATCTGGGGGCAGATAATGTCTGCTCGTCTCTGCTTATGCGATGTCGCAGCCATTGATGACACGTGCCTGGACTAGCTCTTCATCAGAGGTTGCACGGTGATGGTGTTCTCACCCTCGCATTCATTCTCTGACGGACTGCTGTCAGATACACTTCCTTTCCTCAACAATGTGACTGCCCCGAGAGGCAGCTTGTATAGGAGGGACAAGATAAATGCTTGCTTCTTTCCCTTTGTTTACCAGTTTTCAAAATAACCAGTCAGATCCCTAGCACTCTCCAATGGTGACAGGTTGTTGTTGGGTGTCATTGTGAACTCACAGATTTAAATATATTTGATGTAAGCTCCATTCCCAGTGCCTCGGACAAAGCCGGCGTGTAGTTGAAACGGAGAGTATGTGCGATTCATGAACATCTTGACGGGGTAGCTGGACAACCTGCTGAGAGTCTGAGCTGAACTTAGTACTAAACGTACGGAAAACTAAACAAACAGAGGACAGAAACCCAAGACATATTAACTCCAGGGAAAAAAAAGCGGTGTAAGAAAGAAAAAATAAGCGTAGTTATTTAAAACAGTGTTTATATGCTCATCATAACGACCTAATCAAAGTTAAGCTGTAACTACAGTGGGAGAAGGGGAGAATGTGGACGTGCAGCTGGGGCGCGGCGGTCAAAAGGGAGTGAAATCCTCGTCTTCCAAACCAAGAAGTTAAAGCTGAGGCTCAAGAAGTAGCATTGTCATTTGTTATTGAGCGATATGGAGGTAAATATCACAAGAATAAGTCAAGAAATTGGAAAGGGAAGGCTTGAAAGGGATGAGAGAGCAAAACAGGAGTGAGGGACAGGAGCGTGCCATTTCTCCTCAGAAGCCTCGCAAAACTCCATGACTCTTTAAAATCTGTGTATGTAAAGCTTTGATTAACATTTTTAATGTTAAAGAAAGAAAAAAGGAAGATGGATGGAACCCTTTTGATGAGCCGTTTGGCAACATCTAGGAAAGTTGAACCTGTAACGCGCTTCTACCAGCAACTCGGTTTCCGCGTCCAGCTTCAGGCGTACTCCCCAGGGAATCTCTTCCCCACTGCGAGGATGCTCACTGTGTTATTGTTTACAGGAGGGAGAAAGCAGAAGGAAAAGAGAAGGACAGAATAGTCTTCAACTTTATCTGTAAGGTTTTGTTTCTTTTACTTAAAAAAGAAGAAAATATAGTAAAATGTTCACTGTGGGGAGTTATTAGGTTTCTCTATTTTCCTGTATTTTTAAAACTTTTGCAAACTGAAACAGTGGGGAAAGGTGTTTCTCACGGATTAACTCAACAAGACTGACTGTGCCGCACGCAGTCCCTGGAACTAGGAATATGGGGCTGGAGAAAATAGAGATTATGACCCCAAGGGACTCATAATTTTCGTGAATCTCACATTGGACAGCTCAGCCATCTCGCCCACAGCAGTTTCATTAGTTTCCTGGTACCATGGAAAGAACAAAGACTTTGTAGTCAGGCAAACCTGGGTTCAAATTCTAACACTGTCATTTACTAGCCACGTGATTTTTGATAAGACAATTAGTTGTTCTGAGCTTCAGCTTCTACCCCCAATAAAATGGGATGAATAATAATAATTTTTAGAAAAACTGTGTGTTGTGCAAACAATAATACCAAGTGTCTGATACATAGAAGGTTCTCAGTGAATAACAGCTGTTGTCACGAATGGATCGTTTAGTCTACTGCCTGCTCCCTCAGTTCCTATCCCAAGAGAATATCTCAGTTGATAGTTTGGCTCGGGACAGATCTGGGTTCAAATCCCGTCTCCACCACTTAGTAGCTGTGTGACCTTGGGTGGATAACTTGAATAACACCCCTTTCCTGCTGAGCTGTGAAGGCTGAAGTGGAAAGCGGTACCTGCCCCCACACCCGGCACAAGCAGGCCCTCAATGCGTGATGGCATTGTGATGCCAAGGACTGGTTCCGGTTCCTGACGCCCTCATCACCCATCGCTTTCTCCCTTGAACTTCAGCTTGGAGCCCTCAGGAGAGCGTGCGGCTCCTCAGTCATCTGCGGCAGACACTGTCGGTTGCCTCCTGGATTAGTTTCCTGTGGCCGCTATAAGAAATTCCCACAAACTTAGTGGCTTAAAACAACACAAAGTTAGTTCTCTTACAGTTCTGGGGTCAGAATTCTGAAAGTTTCACTGAGTTACAGCTAAGGTGTTAGCAGTGCTGGTTCCTTCTGAAGGCTCGTAGGGGAAAATCTGTTTCCTTGCATTTCTCTAAGTGGCTTCGAAGTGACTGCCTACATCCCCTGCCTTGTGGCCCCTGTTCCATCACCCCAGTGTCTGCTCCTTCATTATATTGCTTTCTCCTCTGATTCTGACTCCTCCTGTGTCCCTCTCATAAGCACTGTTGTGATTACATCCAGCCCGCCTGGACAAACCAGGACAATCTCTCTAACTGAACCTCACCTGCAAAGTCCCTCTTGCTATATAAACTAACACCCACAGCTCTGGAGATCAGGATGTGGACACAGTTGGAGGCCATCAACCAGCCTGTCAAAGCCCACCCTCCGGCCCTCAAATTCACATCCATCCCACACGCACATTGCATTCACCCCATCCCAAGGGCCCCCAAAAGTCTCAACCCATTACAGCATCAAGTCCAAAATCTCATCTAAGTCTCTTCAGCTCAAAACTTCTAAATCTCATCATCTAAATTACCTAAATCAGGCAGGGGTGAGACTCTGGGTACATCCATCCTAGGGAAAACTCCTCTCCATCTACGGATCTGTGATACTAGAAAATAAGTTGTTACTCCCAAAATACAATGGTGAGACACAGGATTCCATAGACAATCCTACTCAAAAAGAGAGAAAATGGAAGGAAAAAGGAGTAATCAGTTCCAAGCAGTTTTGAAATCCAGCAGGGCAAAATCTATGAGGTTTCAAGGCCTGGGAACACTCCTCTGTGGCTGAGGCTTTGCCCTCTAGGCGCACGGCCCGCCCTCCAGGCCCTCCATTCTTCTTTGTGAAAGGTAGTGTTGGTCTGCTTGGGCTGTCTAACAAGATGCCACAGGCTGGGCGGCTTAAGCAACAGACATCTATTTATAAATTTATTTTCTCAAAGTTCTGGAGGCTAGAAATCCAAGATCGAGGTGCCATCAGGGTTAATTTCTGATGAGGCCCCTCTTCCTGGTTTGCGGACATCCACCTTTCCACTGTGCCCTCACATGGTCTTTCCCTTGTGCGTGTGCAGAGAGAGAGACATTTCTGGTGCCTCTTTCTCGTCTTACAAGGACACGCATTAGGGCCCAACTCTTACGACCTCATTTAACCTCATTACTTCCATAAGGACCCTATCTACGGGGGCTGGCCTGGTGGCGCAGCAGTTAAGTGTGCACATTCCACTTCAGCAGCCCAGGGTTCACCAGTTCAGATCCCAGATGCTGACATGGCATCACTTGGCAAGCCATGCTTTGGCAGGCGTCCCACATATAAAGTAGAGGAAGATGGGCACAATGTTAGCTCAGGGCCAGTCTTCCTTAGCAAAAAGAGGAGGATTGACAGCAGTTAGCTCAGGGCTAATCATCCTCAAAAAAAAAAAAAAAGACCCTATCTCCAAATACAGTCACATTGGGGGTAAAGTCTTCAATATATAAGTTTAGGGGAGAGACATAATTCAGTTCACAACAGATAGTATGTGTTTTAAGCTGAGCAGATATGTCAGCCTGTTTCTGGCCTGTAAAATTTTGGGAATCTGACAATCTTCTTTCATTTCACCTTTTTTCTATCCCTTTCAGTCCAAGTGGGCAGTGTTCATACCAGTATAATATTCTCAAAAACTTTGTGGGTCTCCTGTGTATATCATGGGACTTCACTCCATTAGGCAACAGGCTCCTCCACAGATCTTTCCTATATTATCTTACCTTTATTCCTAGCTTCTGAGATGGTTGAGGGCAATCCATGAGTCACAAACCTAATCTCTTCAAAGAGTCCTCTGTGTGAATGAATATACTGACTTTCTGATCCTTCTTAGGCATTAGAAAAAGGATATACTACCACACTCTTGGTTTTCTCTCCATAGCATGCTTTCCTGATGGTGAACCTCCTAATTTTAGCATATTTTTCAATCTACATTGGCCAAAAATTTCCCCAATCATCAAGTCATGGTTCCTTTTTGCTTAATAGTTTTTTTCCTCAATTTATCTATTTTCTCTCACATTTTACTTAAAGCATCAAGAGGAAACCAGGCTGCACCTTCAACACTTGGCTTAGAAATATCCTCAGCTAAACATCCATGTTTATGACTTATAAGTTTAGCTTCCCACATGATTGTAGGAAGAAATTTAGCTAAGCTTTCTGACATTCTATAAGAAGGATCCCTTTACCTCTAGTTTGTAACAAAATGTTTCTCGATTCCTTCTGAGTCCTACCAGCAGCAGCTTTAATGTCTACGCTTTGCCCAATACGCTGTTCAAGGCAATCTAGGCTTTTTCTATCATGCTCCTCAAACTTCTTCTAGCCTCTGTTCATGACCCAATTCCAAAGTCACTTTCACATTCTCACACATTTTTTATAGTAACACCCAACTTGTAGTAGCAAAATCTGTCTTAGTTTCCTACTGCTGCAACAAATTACCACGAACTCAGTGGTCCCAAGCAAGACGAATTTGTTCTCCTACAACTTTAGAGGTCAGAAATCTCAAATCAGCTTCACCGGGCCAAAGTCGAGGTGTCGGGAGGGTGGTTCCCTCTGGAGGCTCCGAGGGGAAAATTTATTCTTGAGTTTTTTCAGCTTCTAGTGGCCACCTGTATTCCTTGGCTTGTGGACCATTCCTCTGTCTTCAAAACTCGTCACTCCAAGCTCCCCTTCTGTCATCACATTGCCTTCTCCTCTGACTCTGACCCTCCTGCATCCCTCGCGTAAGGGCCATGTGATTACATTAGGTGTGGTGATTACACTGAGTCCACCAGGAACATTCAGGATCATCTCCCTATCTGAAGAGTCTTAATGTTATCATGTCTGCTAAGTCCGTTTTGCTATATAAGCTAATGTTCATTGGTTCTGGGTATTAGGACATGGACGTATTTAGGAAGTCATTATTCTGCCTGCCACACCTACCACTGTCATTCTCCTCCATCTGCTTTTCTAATCAAATCTCAATTTTACCTATATATTGGGCAGCCATGTGCTTAAAAGGGTCTCATCCTCTTCCTGGCCCCAGGGGGTGAACACTGATCAATCTAGCCTAGGTTAATCCTCATAATAATTCCACTCTGGGGCAGAAACTGCTCATTGTTCCTTAATATCCATTCCTTCTTTTTATCTTAGTAACAGAACTGTCCAGAATAAAGTGTACGTTGCCCAGCCTCCTTTGCACCTGGAGGATAGACGTGATTAAGTTGAACCAATGGTAAATGAGCAAAAGTTACATCTGAACTTCTGAGTCCTGCCTTTAAGGGAAAGTAGAATGTGTCTATACCTTCTCCGCCTCCAGCTGGCTGAAATCAACGTGATGGGAGAAGGTGGCACAGCCATCTTGGGTCACAAGATGGAATCCCAAATTAAAGATGGCAGAGACATAAGACAGAAAGAAGCTGGGTCTCTGTTCATTGTAGACACACAAATCAGCCCAGGCCTACCTACTTAGACTTTTCCTTGAGAAAGAAAGAAACATCTCTCTTGTTTAAGCCACTGTTACTTTTGAATGTTTGTTATGGCCACTAAACCTGCGTCCTATATTAATTAGGCACGAACATGTGCCACAGTTGTGGCCAACTGGACATGGGAGGTGGTCTTCTGGGTGCTTTTGGGAACTGTTTTCTTCTTTCTAAAGATGCGCAAGGAAGGAACCATGCCTCCAACTAGCTTTTGGACATTGCTGTGTGAAAATGTGAATCCTGGAGCTGATGCAAGCATCTTCTGACCTGGAAAAGCCAATCCTAAGGATGAAAGCTAACCTGCCAGGCTGGCAGAAAGGAAAGAGGGACAGTCCACGGGTACTGAATGACGTCCCTGAGCCACTGTCTAAACCAACCCAAGAATACCTACTTCCAGACTCCCTGCTCCATGGGAGAATAGCTGGCTTTGATGTTTAAGCCACTTGCAGCCAGGTCTTCTGTAACTTGCAGCCAAAGAAATTCTAACTATTTGGGGAGCCTCCTCAGGTGCTCACGGGGCCTCAACAAAACCATCCTGGGCTCCGCGCTGGAGGAAGCTGCAGGACTTCGCACTCTTCCTGACTTGGTGCAAGGTGCTGCGGCTCCTCTGGGATTTCCAGTCCTCACCTTCTCTCTCTCCAGCCAGGCCTGCTGAGGGCTTTGAAAACTCCGTTCCTCCCAGTGTCAGGATTTATCAGGCATCTAACAGTCCATTAAGCTGAATGTGAGCTATTAAATTCTCTGAGTCACTCTTCCCTTATATGCAGAATAAGCTAAAATATATAAAAGTCCCTCTTACAAGATCTTTGCATGAATCAAATCAGATGATGGGTTATTTTTAAAGTTTGTCATATGTCTGTTTGTCCTACCAGAAAGTGAGTTCTTCAGGGCAAATGAATGACCACAATATCTATATAATCCCGGAACCTATGACAGCGTCTAACACCAACCAGATACCCAATAAATCACAGTAGCTGGTTCAGGGATGGCTAAAGCCAAGCCGGTTGGGCCGAGCCAAGTGAATCCCAGGTCTTTTCTTACGCAGCTGGAAACAAGATTCGCTTTCCCACTCAACTCTTCAACCATGGAGAGTATTAGTCCAGAACTGTTGCAGCTGACCTGCTGCACAAGAGGAAAGACTGCCTGAGAGTGGAGTCTCAGAGAGAAAACAAATAGGGTTTGATGACATAATTTAAGGCCCTGGATTAAGCCATACCCAAAGACCACTCAGATTTTTCAATTACATGAAGCAATATCTTCTCCTTCTTTTTTCTTAAGAAGACTTGGATTCCCAACTGCTATGCAACTAATGGAAGGTCACTCGGTAAATGGATCAACCCTACACATGTCTATGAAATCATTCCTGCTGGGTGGGTTAGTAAAACTGTCGACGGCCAGTTCCAGTTTTGCTCTGCCTGGATCTAGTGCAGTGAGTGGTCACCTCTGCTGTGGAAAGAAAAGGCCATCAGATGGTTTCCTGGTTCCAAAAATATTCTGGAGATCCTCCAAAATGGAGTCATTATCAAGTGTTTGTACCCAACCAAAACTCTGCTTTCACTGTCGCCTCTACTCATCTGAGTAACCCTCACTAGACAGTCTCAATGAAGTCCTGATATGTCTTTCAATCTTCTCTTTAATGGCCAACTGCTTTCTCTTTCCAACCGTCAGGTGCCTTTTTTGGTTTAGGGCAGACCAAAGACTGCCCCAACAAGGGTGGCGAGGAGAATAGCATTGACTGGAACAGATTGGCAGAGGAGGTAGTTTGAGAAGCTGCTAGTTTGAATAGCAAATCTTTGAATTTGTTTGGTCTACACCCTTGAGTATAGCGGTGTTCCTCCGCGGTGTGACATACCCTCCTAGGTTGGGTCTGCAGGGAACAGACTCCAAGAGGTTTATTGAGGAGCTCACAAAATCAGCATCTCGTGAGGGAACAAGGGAGGCAGGTTTGGGCAGAGAGAAGTTGGGCCACGATACAGTCATCACAAGGATTCAGCCAGTCTCACAGGGAGCTCTGGGGTGGGGACAGCCCTCAGAGTTGTCCTGAGTAGGGGCAAAGGGACTGGGCCTTTAGACTCCTACACTGACGGCGTCATGTGATGCAGGTCATCCGCTGCAGGCAGCTTTCTTTAGCTGTGAACGATTTCTGCAGAGAGACTCAGCTGGGAGCCATCAGCACCAGCACTCCCAGCAGCTGGGGGAT
This sequence comes from Equus przewalskii, assembly GCF_037783145.1. Taxonomy (NCBI): domain Eukaryota; kingdom Metazoa; phylum Chordata; class Mammalia; order Perissodactyla; family Equidae; genus Equus; species Equus przewalskii. Next base: position 2,598,991 of record NC_091845.1, read on the forward strand.
GAGTTGAGGACCTGCCGACACGTCACGGCGTCCACCACACTTCCTGACTCCACCAAAAACCTTTGCAGGAAGCGGGAGTGTCTCCAGGCCTCTCTCCAACTTGGCTCTATTTTCTCAGAGATTCCTGGCTTTTATTTGGGAGTATCACAGAGCTGTCTGTCTGGGTCATCCCCAAATCCCCGGAACAACGGTGCCCAAAGAACTGTGGGCAAACGGCCAAGCCGTAAGCCGCCTTGGTCGGCCTCTCACAGCTGTTGCTGGTAAGAAGCGCGCAGGCTGGCGGGATTTCCTCTCTTTTGTTGTCAGCCAGTGGACCCCTACTCTCCTCCCAGAATGGCCACGGAGTCCACCCAGAACTCATTCTGGAACTCACTCTCTGCCACACCTCCTCTGAACAATGCTGAGCTTGCCCATATGCACCTGTGGGTCCTCTCCTGGCACAGGCCCCACGTTGGATTCTGCCCAGGAGTGACGGCTGGGAGTCTCCCTCCAATGGAACTTTTGGGGCATGTCTTCCATTAACACCAAGAAGAGCTCTTGGTACACGATGGTGGCTTCTCAGAAGTCCACACCTCCTTCTGGCTGCTCTGTGGACTTCATGGCTTCCCTTTCTGACTGGAAAACGGTGGGACTCTGGGAGCCTCCTGCTCTGTCCAGCAGGGGACCATGAGCATGGCCTGGAGAGAGAGGAGCGTGTCCTGAGGCTGACAGGCTCCTGGGAGGCGCTGTCAGTTGTGTTTCACTCTCAGACTTCCTCCGGCCTCTGCAGGAGGCCTGGCTGTGCCAGCCGACACGTGTGGCACAGCGGGCTGGGTTGCAAAATATATCCGGCATGGCAGTTGGTGAAAGAGTTATGCAATCGCCACCAACTTACGGAAACCACCGTGAGATGCTCCCTGGGCGGAGAGGCGCCTGGCTTTGCCACCCTGGCCACAGGCTTGGGTTCCACATTGGCGGTCTGAAGAGTGCCCAGGCTGTGCAGTGTCAAGAACTGTGACAGATCTTCCCTGAAGTCACCCTGGGAGCACGTGACCCACAAGACCCAGCATTGCTGGCATCTTCTCCTGGCGGGGATTCCTGGGCTAATCTCTCCTTCACATTATACACACTCTAGAAAACAGTCTGATTTGCTTATCAGCTGCTCCTCAGACCCCCAGACCTCCCAGATAGGAGATCCCACCTTAGAGAGGAACAGGGCCAACCTGGGGGGCAGTCTGGAGGGGATAGCTGGAATGGGGAGGAGGCTGGAGACCTCATCCCATAAGGAGCTGAGGTGGCTTAGCCTGGAGAAGGGCAGCCTGTGGTCAGGGGATCCAGCCACTGACCTGAGTCTCTGCAGGGCTAGTCCACTGTGGGGGAAGCAGGTGGCACCCAGGGGCCTGTGGGGAAGTCATAGGGAGGCAGATCCCAGCCTCACGTCCGAAAGAACTTCTTCCTGTTCAGAGCTCTTCATGTGTGGGACAGAATGACAAAAGGGAGTGAGCTTGTCACCATGGAAGGCACTACCCAACCAGCTGCTGGATGTCACAAAGGTAATCAAGCAGCACCTGCGCTCCTATCCTGGGGGTGCCACTCACCTGCCCAGGGCCCTCCCCGGCCATTCCTGAGAAGGAGAGTGACGGGAGGAATTTTGCAAATCAAGCAGGGAGCCAGATGAGGAAGCACCCCCAACCCCCACGCCCCAGCGCCTCTGCTGAGGCTCCACATTCCTCTGTACCAGGGGGACGAAGCAAGAATGGGCTTTGAAATCAAACCCACCTGGATCTGAATCCCAGCTCTGTCATTTACCCTCTGTGTGACGCAGAGAAGTAATTTACCTCCTCGGAGCCTATGGTTTCTCTTCTGAGGATTACATGAGATGAAGGACTGGCACACAGTTAGTGTTCAAGAAAAGGAAAGTTTGTCTCATTTCAGCCTCCCCACCTGGCCGCATTAAATCGTCAAAGTGAAACCTTACACTTAAGGCTCGCCACCTTCAAGGATGGCATAAATTGACATCAGGTTGAAACACATCCTCCTAGACAATTTCCTAGGCCCTGTGTAGGTGTGTATGCATCCCCACTGAAGAGGGGTTGCTCATGTACATGTTAGTATACTTCGCATATTATTCTGCACCCTGCTTTTCTCACCCAGCAATAGATCTTGGAGGCTTCTGCATGCTAACAAGTGTACATCCACTCCATTCTCCTTGCCCACTGCCTTATTTAGGGAACGGTTATGCCAGGGTTCATCTAGCTCTTCCTCTGTGATGGACACTGAGGTTATTTCTATTTTTTTACCCTTACAAACAACAAACATCTTCACTGATGCCTTCTGGGGTATAGGAACAGACATTCCACTTCCAAAGAAGTGGGATCCCTATGTCAGAGAGGATGTGCATTTGCAATTTTAATATATACAGGCAGGTGAAAATTCAATAATAAACACAATTTTCAATTCAGTCACCTTAACCCCAGAGGCGATTTTCAGGCATCATGCTTTGTCTTTAATGTTTAAATTGCAATTAGAATTGCAGAAGGAATGCATGCTCCTTGTAAAAAACAGATACCCAGGTGTCTTCTTAAAGCACAAGTCCCTTTTTTTCCTCTCGCAGTCCCCTCTCCCGGTTGTGAGAAGTTGGCACGTACACTTCCAGACCATTTGCTTTACATTTACAAACACACAATCAGCGTGTAAACACAGACATTTTCTTTTTATATGAATGAGAGAGAGATAGGCAGACAGATACAAAACTTGATTTTCCACTTCGCTGACATATCTTGGATACCTTTCCATGTCTATAAAGTCATATCTGGATCTTTACTTTTAATGGTTGCATAGAATTTTATTGTAAGAGGGACCCTAATAAACTTACTCAGTCCCTGGGGCTGGCCCAGTGGCGTGGTGGTTAAGTTCATGCACCCCTCTTTGGGTGGGCCAAGGTTCTCAGGTTTGGATCCCAGGCACGGACCTAGCACCACTCATCAAGCCGTGCTGTGGTGGCACCCCACATAAAAGAGAGGAAGATTGGCACAGATGTTAGCTCAGTGACAATATTCCTCAAGCAAAAAGAGGATGATTGGCAACAGATCTTAGCTCAGGGCCAATCTTCCTCACAAAACATAAACAAATAAATTTACTCAGTCCCCAGTCAATGGACATTTTGGTGGTTTTCAGTCATCTGCTGACACAAAGAAAGCTGCTGTGAACGTCCCGGTACACGCTCTTTTGTGCCTCGAGAAAACATTGAACTGAAACACACAAACCTAACCTTAGAAGCATTAGAAGACAGGAAATTAGTTCCCTTTGGGAAAGGTTGGTGACTAGAAAGGGACATTAGGAGGGTTTCCGGGATGCTAGTAATGTTCTGCTTCTCAATCTGGGTGCTCGTTACTAGGTGTGTTCAGTTTGTGGAAATTTATCAAGATGTACACCTCTGAGTGGTGCATTATTCTGTATGTATGTTATACCACAATTTAAAATTTTGCTTTAAAGTATACGTGAGAAAAAGAATATATTTAAGTTTTTCTTAGGAAAGACTAGACGTGACTGACGATCTAAAACAAATTAAATTCTAATTTGTGCAAAGCTTGTATACTGGACGCAGTGGAATAATTTGCTTACAGATGTTGGACAAGTAATTAAGCGAAGCATAGCGTGAGATGGGGCTGAATTTCCCAGGGATTTAGTAACTCCAGAAAGTTGAGAAAAACCTTCCTGAGGAAGGGACGTTTCGGCTGAAACTTGAAGGATAATGAGGTTTGTTTCCATTGTCTCTTTTTTCTCTTGGGTTTTTGTCGCAGTCTGTATTCTCATATGCCTGGCAATTTTTAGTTGAGTGCCAGATGTTGTATATAAAAACATCATAGAGATATTATAAAGCTCTGGATGATAATTCATCCTTCTTCAGGAAGGATTTACATTTGCTTCCAGAAGACAGCTAGAGCAGAAGCATTTCCAACCCCAGACCCTCTTAACCCAACCATAGAGATGATGCAAACAAAGCTTCAGTCCCTGTAAGGGATGGCCTGTTTCTGGTTCACTTTTGTTTTGTTTTTGATAACAGTTCAATTGAGATATAATTCACATACTGTACAGTTCACCCATTCAGCGTGTAAAATGCAATGGTTTTCAGAATATTCAGAAATGTGCACCTTCACTACAATCAATTTTAGAACATTTTTACAGCCCTAAAAGAAGCCCCATACCATTTAGCTATCACCCCTCTTATCATCCCTATTCCGCCAGCCTTAAGCAGCCAGTAACCTACTTTCTGTCTCTATAGAGGTGTCTTTTGGACATTTCTTATAAATGGAATCATGTTATATGTGCTCTTTGGTGACTGCCTTCTTTCACTTAACACAATGGTTTTGTTTTTGCTTTCATTTTTTTGTGAGGCACATCGGCCCTGACTAACATCTGTGCCAACCCTCCTCCACTCCATATGTTGGACACCACCGCAGCATGGCTTGATGAGTGGTATGTAGGTCCATGCCTGCAATCCAAAACTGTAAACCCCGGGCCACCGAAGTGGAGCACACAAACCTAATCACTATGCCATCGGGCCAGCCCCAACACAATGTTTTCAAGGCTCATCCATGTTGTAGCATGTCTAAATTCTTCACTCCTTTTTTTTTTTTAAAGATTTTATTTTTTTTCATTTTTCTCCCCAAAGCCCCCTGGTACATAGTTGTATATTCTTCGTTGTGGGTCCTTCTAGTTGTGGCATGTGGGACGCTGCCTCAGCATGGCTTGATGAGCAGTGCCATGTCCGCGCCCAGGATTCGAACCAACGAAACACTGGGCCACCTGCAGCAGAGCACGCGAACTTAACCACTCGGCCACGGGGCCAGCCTCTTCACTCCTTTTTTAATGGCTGAATAATATTCCACTGTACAGTCTCAGGTTGCCTAACAATGGGAATACATTCTGAGAAATGCATCATTAGGCAATATTGTCATCATGAGGACATCCTAGAGTGCACTTACACAAACCTAGATGGTATAACCCACTGCACACCTGGGCTATATGGTACTAATCTTATGGGACCATGTCATATATGCAGTCCATCATTGACCAAAATGTTGTTATGCAGCACGTGACTGTATAGATAGACCACATTTTATTTATCCATTTATCAGTTGACAAATAGTTGGGTCACTTCTATCTTTTGGCTATTATCAACAGCACTTCTATAAACATTTGTGTACAAGTTTTTGTGAGAACATGTATTTTCATTTCTCTTGTGTAGATACCTAAGGGTAGAATGGCTGAGTCGTTGGTAACTCTGCGTTTAACCATCTGAAGAACTAATAGACTGTTTTCCAAAGTGGCTGCACCATTTCACGTTCACATCAGCAGTGTACGAGGGTTTCAATTTCTCCACGCTGCTGCCTGACGTTTTTATTACAGCCAGCCTAGTGGGTGTGAAGTGGTATCTTGCAGTTCTGATTTGCATTTCTCTGATGAATAGTGATGTTGAGCATTTTTTCGTATGTTTATTGAACATTGGTATATCTTCTTTGGAAAAATTACTATTCAAATCTTTTGACCATTTTAAAATGGGTTGTCTTTTTACTATTGAGTCGTCAGATTTCCTTACATATTCTAGATACAAGTCCCTTATCAGACACATGATTTGCAAATATCCTCCCCCGTTCTGTGGGCTGTCTTTTCACTTTCTTGGTAGTGTCCTTTGAAGCACAAAAGTTTTAAATTTTTTTTAAAAAGATTTTATTTTTTCCTTTTTCTCCCAAAGCCCCCCAGTACATAGTTGCATAGATTTTTTTCAGTTGTGGGTCCTTTTAGCTGTGGCGTGTGGGATTCCGCCTCAACACGGCTTGATGAGTGGTATGTAGGTCCACGCCTGCGATCTGAACTGCTGAAACCCTGGGCCCCCGAAGCGGAGTGTGCGAACTTAACCACTCAGCCATGGGGCCGGTCCCCAAAAGTTTTTAATTTTGATGAAGTCCAATTTATCTGTTTTTTTTTCCCTTGCTGCTCATGTTTTTCGTCATATCTTAGAAACTGTTGCCAAATCTGAAGTCATAAAGATTTATCCCTATATTTCTTCTAGTAGTTTTATAGTTTTAGGTCTTATATTTAGGTCATTGACTGATTTTAAGTCAGCTTTTGTATATGGTGTGATATCAGGGTCCAACTTGATTCTTTTGTGTGGCTATCCAGTAGTTAGTACCATTTACTGAAAAGACTATTCTTTCCCCATCTTGGCAACATTGTCAAAAATCTGTTAACCACAGACACCTTGGTTTATTTCTAGACTGGCAATTCTATTCCATTACTCTACGTGTGCCTATCCTTATGCCAGTACCACTCGGTCTTGATTACTATCGCTTTGCAGTAAGTTTTTAAATCAGAAAGTGTAAGTCCTCTTACTTTGATCTTTTTTAGGATTTTTTTGGCTAGTCTCAATCCCTTGCAATTCCATATGAATTTTTGAATCAGTTTTTCAATTATTACAAAGCAGCCATCTGAGATTGTACAGGGATTACATTGACTGCAGATCAATTTAGAGAACATTGTCAACTAAACAATGTTAAGTCTTCAGACTATGAACATGGAATGCCTTTCCATTTATTTAGATTTTATTTAGTTTCTTTCAACAATGTTTCATAGTTTGGAGAGTATAAATTCTGCACTCTTTTGTTAAATTTATTGCTGATATTTTATTCTTTTTGGTTCTATTGTTGATTGAATTGTTTTCTTAATTTCATTTTCAGATTGTTCATTGCAAGTATATAGAAATACAATTGATTTTTGTATATTCATCTTGTATCCTGCAACCATACTGATTTCATTTATTAGCTCTAATGGTCTTTTAGTGGTTTCCTTAGGATTTTCTCTATATAATATCATATTGCCTGTGGATAGAGACTTTCTTCCTTCCAATGTGGATGCACCTTATTTCTTTTAATTGTGTACTTGCCCTTGTCTTGTTCCTATTCTTAGAGGGAAAATATCTGATCTTTCACCATTAAGTATGATATCAGTGATGGGTTTTTTGTAGCTGCTCTTTATCAAGTTGAGGAAGTTCCCTTCTATTCTAGGTTTTTTGGGGGTTTTTTTTATCATGAATGGGTGTTGCATTTTGTCAAATGCTTTTTCTGCATCTATTGAGATGATTGTATGTACTTTGACCTTCAGTCTATTGATATGGTGCATTACATTGGTTGATTTTTTAGATGTCAAGCCAACTTTGCATTCTTGGAATAAATTCCACTTGATCATGGTGTATAATTCTTAACATATGTGTCTGGATTCAGTTTTCCAGTATTTTGTTTAGGACTTAGAGACATTGGTCTGTAGTTTTCATGTGATGTCTTTGTCTGATTTTGGTATGAGGGTAATGCTAGCTTCATAGAATGACTTGGGAAGTGTTTCCTCCTCTTCTATTTTTTGGAAGAATTTATGAGGAATAGGTATTAATTCATCTTTAAATGTTAGGTAGAATTCAACAGTGAAGCCATCTGGCTCTGGGCTGCTTTTCTTTTATTTCTTTTTAGTTTTTTATTTTACTTTTTTTTTTTTGTAAGGAAGATTATCCTTGAGCTAACATCTATTGCCAATCTTCCTCATTTTGCTTGAGGAAGATTGTCCCTGAGCTAACTTCTGTGCCAATCTTCCTCTATCTTGTATGTGAGACACTGCCACAGCATGGCTTAGTGAGCAGTGTGTAGGTCCATGCCCAGAATATGAACCCATGAACTCTGGGCCACCAAAGTGGAGTATGTGAACTTAACCACTATGCTGCTGGACCAGCCCCTGGGCTGCTTTTCTTTATGGGTAGTTTTTTGTAATTACTAATTCCATCTCTTCACTTATTATGGGTCTATTCAGATTGTCTATTCCTTCTTGAGTCAGTTTTGGTACTTTGTGTCTTTCTAGGAATTTGTTCATCTAACTTATTGGCATGCAATTGCTGTTAGTATGCTTTTATAATTCTTTTTATTTCTGTAAGGTCAGTAGTAATGTCTCTTCTTTCATTTCTAATTGTAGTCATTTGCATCTTCTCTCATTTTTTCTTGATCAATCTATCTAAAAGTTTAACAATTTTCTTGGTCTTTTCGGAGAACCAGCTTTTGGTTTTCTTGATTATATCTATTGTTTTTCTATTCTGCATTTTATTAATTTCCATTCTAATCCTTATTATTTGCTTGCTTTATGTTTTGTTTGCTCTTATTTTCCCAGTATCTTAAGGTGGAACAATAGGTTTTTGATTTGAGCTCTTTCTTCTTTTTTGATATAGCTATTTACAGCTATAATTTCCCTCTAGGCACTGCTTTAGCTGCATCCCATAAGTTTTGAATGCTGCATCTTCATTTTCACTCAACTCAAATTATCTTTTTTTTTAGATTGGCCCTGAGTGAACATCTATTGCCAATCTTTTTTAATTTCCTTCTTCTTCTTCTTCTTCTCCCCAAAGCCCCCCGGTACAGAGTTGTATATTCTAGTTGTAGGTCCTTCTGGCTCTGCTATGTGGGATGCCACCTCAGCATGGCCTGACGAGCAGTGCCATGTCTGCACCCAGGATCTGAATTTGTGAAACCCTGGGCCACAAAAGCAGAGCACGCGAACTTAACCCCTCAGCCAAGGGGCTGGCCCCTCAAAGTATTTTCTAATTTCTCTTTGTTCCATTGCTTATTTAGGAGAATATTGTCTAAATTCCACATATTTGTGAGTTTCCTAAATTACTTTCTGTTATTGATCTCTAACTTCATTCCATTTTGGTCAGAGAACTCAATTGTTATATCTTGCTAATGGATTGACCCTTTTATCGTTATGAAACATCTCTTTATTTCTAGGAACTTTCTGGTTGTTGTTTTAAAGTCTATTTTGTCTGATATCAGTATAGACAGTTCATATTTCTTGTGGTTGCTGTCTGCATGATATATCTTCTTCTATCCTTTTACCTTCATCTTTGAATTTAAAGTGTCTCTCCTTGGACACTTGAGTGAGAGTTGGATCTTGTTTTTTGTTTGTTTGTTTTTGTTTTTATACAATATATCTCTGCCTTTTACTGGATTGTTTAATCTATTCACATTTAATGTTAATATTGATATAGTTGGACTTACATCTGCTATTTAACTTTTTGTTTTCCGTGTGTCTTCTGTCTTTTTGTTTCTTTATTCCTCCTTTACTGCTTTCGTTTGCATTAAGTGAATATTTTCTGAGATAGTATTTAAATTTCTTTAATGATCTTTTCCCCATATCTTTTTGAGGAATTTCCTTAGTGGTTGCACTAGGGCTTATCATCAGCTTCGGATTTACATGAACTTAAAACCAGTGAGATACAGAAATGTTACTCATATATAACTCTATTCCTTTCCCCTTATTTTTGTGGTATTATTTTATATATAATTACATCCATAAATGTTCTAAACCCAACATTACATTGTTGTAATCATTACTTTATATAATTTCATGTCTCTTAAAGAAACTGAGAAGAAAGGAGAGAGAGTACATGTTTATAGGTTTTACTGTATTAGTCTTCTTATTTATCATTTCTGGCTCTTCATTTGTTCCTATAGAATCAAGTTACCATCTGAAGTAATTTCTTTAGCTCAAATACAGCTTTGTTATACCCATCTCCTTTGTGCTATTATTGGTAAATATATTTCAATATGGTATAGGCCCAACAATACATTATATATATATTGTTTTATGTAATTCTTTTTAAATCAGAAAAAAAGAAATATGCGTTTATACTGTCTCCCAGAATTACATAAGTACTTTCATCAGTGATCTTTGTTTTTTTGTGTGGATTTGAAATACTGTCTGAGGTAACATGCTTTTAGCCTGAAGAACTTCCTTTAGAATTTCTCGTAAGACAGGTCTGCTGGCAACAAATTCTCAGTTTTTGTTTGTCTGAGAATGTCTTTATTTCACCCTTATTTTCAAAAGATAGCTTTGCTGGATATAGGATTCTTGGCTGACAGTTTTTTTCTTTGATCATGAATATGTTCTCTCACTGCCTCTGACCTCCATTGTTTAATGAGAAGTCAGTTAATCTTATTGGGAGTTCCCTTGTAAGTAATGAGTCATTTTTCTCTTTCTGCTTTTAAGAATTTCTCCTTGTCTTTGACCTTAAACGTTTTTACTATAATGTGTCTGTACATCTTAAGCATTTATCCCACTTGGAGTTCGTTGAGCTTCCTTTTTATGATTTTTTTTGAGTTTGTTGATTAATATTTTTTCAATAAACATGGAAAGTTTTCAACCATTACTTCTTCAATATTTTTTCTGCTCCTTTCTCTCTCCCTGCTCCTTCTAGTCCTCTCAATTATGTGTATGTTTAACGGTTTCTCTGAGGCTCTGTTTTTCTTTTCTTTATTCTTTTTCTCTCTGGTCATTGGATTGCATAATCTCTATCAACGTGTCTTCAAGTTTACTAATTCTTTCTTCTGCCAGTTCAAATCTACTGTTGAGCCCCTTTAGTGAATTTTTCATCTTAGTTTCATGCTGTTCAATCTCGAATTTCCCTTTATTTTAAAAAACTATTTCTGTCTCTTTATCGATATTCTCCATTTGATGTAACATTGCCATCATACCTTCCTTTACTTCTTTAATAATGGTTTTCTTTAGTTCTTTGAACATATTTATGACGACTATTTTGAAGTCTCTGTTAAATCCAATATCTAGTGGTTTTCACAGGTACTTTCTTTTGCCTTCCTTTTCCCTGGTGTGTGGGTCACACTTTCCTGTTTCTTTGCATGTTTCATAATTTTTTGTTGACAATTTGACATTTTAGACAATATACTGTAGTATCTCTGGGTGCTGGTCCCTCTACTGCCCCAGGCTTGGTATTGTCATTTGCTTGTCTACTTTTTAGTGACTTGCTGGATGACATCAGTGAAGTCGTCTCTCATTGCCCCCTGTGGTGTGAGGCCTCTGATGCTGCTCCTCAGGCACTGTAGCCTTGAATGTGCCCACAGCCACTCTGGGATAAAGACGGTTTTGGTAGATTTCTCTTTGATTGTTTCTTTCCCAGAGCGCTTTAGCTATTAAGCTTCCCTAATTGAGGTTGATTGTTCTATTGTTTTGAAAAATGTCCTGGGGCATAAATTGCTCCACAAACTGATCCAATCAAATTCAGCCTTCTTTGAAGTGATGGTGTATAGTGAAAAATTTAACCTTGCCCTCAAATAGGTCTGGCCTTTGCTCTCAGCTTCTGGGAAGTACTCTCTAAACCCTTGGAATGTTGTGCTTGATAGAAGTGGCTTTGTTTGCCTGGGGGCCTTGGGTTACACTGGATAGTCTAACAATATGATTTAGTATGGGCACTGCCTACACATTAGGGCAGGAGCTGGCCACACTGGAAAAACCAATAATGTGATTTAGGGTGGGGGCTTTCGGTCAGCAGTATCAGTCGACCTGGAGACTGTGATCAACCATGTGGGCAATCAATCACTCACTCAGTCATGCCTATGTAATGGAGCCCCAATAGAAACTCTGAACACCAAAGTTCAGGTGATCTTCCCTGGTTTGCAATATTCCATGTGTATCATCATACATCAATGCCAGGAAAGTAATATATCCTGACTCCACAAGAAAAGAACAATGGAAGCTCCACTTTGGTACTTTTCCTGGACTATACCCTATGCACCTTTTTCTTTGATCAACCTTAATCTGTATCCTTTCCCTGTAATATGCTATAACCATGAGTATAAGAAATCTCAGTGAGTTCTAACAGTCTTTCTAGCGAATTGTCAGAACTGAAGGTGGTCTTGGGGATCTTCACAATTGCAAATGGCATCAGAAGTGAGGGCAGTCTTACGTGGACTGTGTTTGCTCTGACTTTGTATTTGGCCTAAATTTCACAGGTACTTCCCAAGGTCAATGTTTAAGATTTGTTCTGATCCCAAGAGGGCTCCTCACAGCTGCCTCTTTCCCTGATTCTCTCCAGCAAACTAACCAGTTTCAGTTTAGGCTGTAATGAAGCTGTGAGCATCCCCCAAATGCCTCTCACCAGAACCTCCACTGTTTTTGAGAGTTCTCTTAGGCTTGATTTTCCCTAAACTCTGCATAGGAAGTCAGTTATTTTGGGGAGGGATTTGAAGTTTTCTGTTTTATGGTCTGCTTCTCTTTCTGGGCAGAAATGTATAAGCCATGGCTCTAGTGCTTGGGGTGGGGACAATAACATGGTTCTTTCTGAATGACATCCCAGTTTTAGGAGCACTCAGTGGAGGGGGTGGCAGCAGCCCCAGGTCTCCTTGCCTTGCCTCTCCCAATGTGGATTTCCCATCCCATGACCCAAGGAAAGGTCAATAGGGTCTTCAGTATTCTCAGTGGTGCCACATGCTAGACAGTACCTCTGTCCCATGAGTGAGGACTGGGCAAAAGAAGGGCGCCTCCACTTCTCAGCTGCACTCACCCAGATTTTGACCTTACAACAGGTAGCTGGGGGCAGGATGAGAAAGTCTGAAGCCTCTTCCAGGAAGATAGCCTTTCAACTGGAAACTGGGAGGAGAGGGACCCTGTGTTCTTGGCTTTACCAATCTGGTGTGCAGTTTCTGTCTTGTTGAGCTAGGGGGTAGTGGGGAGAAAGAGGGTCTCGGTTCAAATACCATAGATATTACTGAATTTTAGTAAACTTTATTAAATAAATAGTTCTTCATTTGCTGTATGGCCTTAGGATCATTCCCAGAGAATTAAATAATTGTCACAAGTTTTGCTGGGGGGTGGGCCCATGGAGCTCCTCATGCTGTCATGCAAGTAGAAGCTTTTGGTTCACTTTTAATTCCAGAGTGTAGCCCTTTGAGGTCTGAACCTGGGAGTTCATCAAGGCTGCTTCTCCTTGGGAGTCTCTGAACTCCAATTTTTACCTCCCCAGGCCCACAAGTCTTTCAAGAGCTCGATTTATTTCCTAACCTCTCAGCCTTTCAGATTCAGTGACTGCTTTCAGAGGGAAATGGTGCCAAATGCTAGATACACTTCTCCGGGTGTCCCATCTCCGCAATTCCTCATTGCCATAGTAGCTCTTCAAAGAGATGGTTTTTAAATATTTAGTCCATATTTTCTAGTTATTCTCAGAAGAAGGGTTAGCTTGGAAGAATATAATCTACCATTAATAGAAATTCAAACTGTGTGGTGAATGGTGAAAATGTAGAGGAAGATGTGAGTGGAAGAAGCATTTAGAAAGTAAGATTAATAGACCCTATTGATCGATTGATTAATTGGATGTGGGAAGAGAAAGGAGACTAGGACAATGTGGAAGTTTCTGGATCTGAAAATTTCATGGTTGATGGGACCCTTACAGAGACAGGGATCCATGAAGAGGAGCTGCATAGTGAGAGGGGGAGATACTGGTTTCAACACTGGATATTCTGAATTTGAGGTGCTTATGTGACATCCTGGTGTCCAGGAGGCAATGTAATATTGAGGTCCAAAGTGCAGGAGAGAAGCCCGGTGGGGACAGAGAGACTTGAAAATTGTCAACAAAGAGCTGAGAACTGAAGCCACAGGAGTAGACAAGAGAGGGCCAAGAGAGAAGAGGAAGCAGGGAAGATCCTTGGAGGAAAGTGACATTTTGGTGATGGAATAGGCAGTTGGCATCAGAGAAGCAACAGCCAGAAAATCAGGAGGAATTTAGCAGAGTACAAGGCATAGAAGAAATCAAAGAGGAAGGGAGGGATCCACGCATCAAGTTCTTTTGATGGTCCAAGCAAACGAGAGAGGTACTTTCCAGACACGTTTCAGTGACAGTGGGGGCAGAAGCCAGAGTTCCAAGGCTTAGGGAGTCAGCGGGTGGTAAGCAAGTGGAAGATAGGAGGGTAGATAACTCTTTCCAGAAGTTCCTAAGAGGTATCTGTTGAAGATACCTATTCTGTTCAGTCTACTCACTTTAGAAAGTATGTGCAGGGGCCAGCCCGGTGGCATAGCCGGTTAAGTTTGTGTGTTCCACTTCGGTGGCCTGGGGTTCTCTGGTTCATATCTGGGGTGTGGACCTACACATCGCTTATCAAGCTGTGCTGTGGGAGGTGTCCCACGTATAAAGTAGAGGAAGATGGGCACAGATGTTAGCTCAGGGCTAATCTTCTTCAAAAAAAAGAAAGAAAAAGAAAGTACGTGCAGCATTCCTGCATTCTACACTGGTTGTTTTGGCTTCCCCACCTTCCTCTGCCCCATTAGGCCCTTGAGAGAATTTTCACGGTGATGGCCTCATTGTTGAATCCAATAATTTCTCCTTTCACCTCAATATATCTGTTCACTCAGCGTCATCTAATACTGTTAACTGCTCGTCTCTACATCTGGTTCAAGATAACACTTGTGGTAGTTTTAGAATATGAGTGCGTGTTCTTTGACATTCTCCCCTTTGACCTCCTCTCCTTGATTCTGGGCAGGCTTTTGACCAGTTCTATCAATCGAGTATGGTGGAAATGATGCTATGTGACCGTCAATGCTAGGTCATAAAAAGGTCGTGCAGCTTTCTGCCTTGCTGCTGGAACACTTGTTCCCAGAGCCCCGAGCCACCTGAGCCTATCCTTCAGTCTTCCAAGCACAGGTGCAAGACACGTGAAGGAAAGAGTCATCTTGGAAAAGGGTCCTCCAGCCCTCCAGCTGTCAGAATTACTGCCAGTCATTCAGGCTATCCCACTTGAGGGCCCAGACATCTAGAAGCATAACAGACCCACTGTACCCTTTCAAAATGCAAATGCGTGGCCCACCGACTCCATGAGAATAACAGAATAATTGTCTTACGTCACTATGTTTGGGCATGGTTTCTTACACAGCAATAGATAACTGGAACACCATTCTCTTCTCCTTTCTGTTCTTCCAGTCAGATCGTCCTTTTTCTCCTAATCCTATGCAGCTATACAGTTTGTGTTCTCACCAGCCAGAGTGGAAAGTTCTAATTCTGTAACGGGGCCAAGTTAGCCCTAGATTAAGGGCTCTTCTGGACCTAACAAAGCTTCAAAGCAAGTCTCAAGAGAACGAAACTCTCTCCCAGAGCAAAATCCAAAGATACTTAAAGAATTACAAAACCAACAAAATCCACCGCCCAAGAATATAACATTGCAGTGTCTGGCATCCAATGTAAAATTAGGAGGCATGGAAGGAAACAGGAAATGCAAGGAGAAAAATTCATCAATAGAAAGAGACCCAGAAAAGACACAGACGACAGAATTATTTGATAATAGAATTAAGACAACTGTTATAAATATACTCAATGTGTTCAAGAAGGGAGAGGAAAACACGAATGTGATGAAGATAGAAACTAAAGATATCAAGACATCAAAATCAAACTTCTACAAATGAAAAATACACTGGGCAGGATTGATAACACATCAGACACTGCAGAAGAAAAGGAAGGCGAGAAAGGGGGAGAAAGCAAACAAAGAACAGATGTGGCAGGCAGAAAGCAACTAGAAATATGTTAGATCTAAACTCAACCATATCAATAATCATTCTAAATGTAAACAGTCTAACACTCCAATTAAAAGGCAGAAATTGTCAGACTGGATAAAAAAGCAAGACTAACGTCGTCTATAAGAAGCTCACTTTTAATACAAAGGCCACAGACAGGTAAAAAGTAAAAGAATGGAAATACATATATACATATATATGCACATACATATATAATCTCATGCAATCGCTTTAAAATAAAAAGCTGGGTAGCTATACTGATATCATACAAATTAGATTTGAGAACAAGGACTACTCCAGGAATAAAGAGGAGCATTTCATAATTACAAAGGTTAATTGATCAAGAAAAGATAAAAATTCTAAGTGTTAATGCACCTAATAACCAAGCTTTGAAATACATGAAGCAAAACCTGATGAGCTGACAGGCGCTCTCACGGCTTCAGCCCGGGTTGGGTTCCCAGTCGTGGAACCACACCACCCGTCTGTCAGTGGCCATGCTGTGGCGGCGGCTCACACAGAGGAACTGGAAAGACTTACAACTAGGATATACAACTACACACTGGGGCTTTGGGGAGGGAAAAAAAAGAGGAGGATGGGCAGCAGATGTTAGCTCAGGGCGGATCTTCCCAGGAAAAAACCCCCAAAACCTGATGAACTGAAAGAAGAAATCGACAAGTCCACAGTTAGCACTGGAGAGTTCAACACAGCGCTCTCAATCATTGATAGAACAAGTAGACAGAAAATCAGTAAGGGTGTAGAACTGGAGTCAGCATATCAGCCTCATTTTTATAAATAAAGTTTTATTGGAATGCGGCCATGCACATTTACTTACATATTGTTGATGCTTTCAGCTGCAATGGCAGAGTTGAGTAGTTGTGACAGAGATGGCATGGTCTGCAAGACCAAAAATATTTGCCATCTGGTGCTTTACAGAAAAAATTTGCTACCCTCTAGGACACTATCAACCAACCTGACCTAATTAACACTTATAGAACGTTCCACCCAACAACATCTGAATACACATTATTTTGAAGTACATGTGGAACGTTTTTCAAAACAGACTGTATTCTGCACAATAATATGTCTTAATACATTGAAAAGAATTCAAATCTTTTAGCACTCTCCTAACTCAGATTTTCTCTGACCACAGTAGAATAGATGTCAATAACTAACGCAACAACACTCTTCTAAATAACCCATGAGTCCAAGAAGAAATTAAAAAGGAAATCAGAAAATATTTGAACAAGAGAAATGAAAACACAACGTATCTAAATGCTCGGCCCACGGGTCAGGTGAAGACTTTGGTAGGCTGCCCGTGTGTTTCAGTTCAAGGACACTGTGATCAACTGGCCACCATGGGAGATTTCCGTGGGTCAAGCCGTGCTGATTATTGCTCCAGCTCAGCCGCCCACCTGATCTCTGGTGCGACCCCCCATACTCTCCTGCTTCTTCGAATCACTTAACTTCTCCGAAACTTAGTGGCTAAAACACCAACCTTTCATTTTGCTCACAATTCTGTGCATTAAGTAGTTCTTGTGGTCTAGGTGGGCTCACTGAGCTCCTTCACGTGCCTGTAGTCAGCTGGTGGCTGGATGACCCAGGACAGCCTCACTCACAGATCTGGTAATTGGCTGCCTGTTGGCCAGAGTGACAGGGGTAAGTGGGCCACGTGTTTCTCATCATCCAGCAGGCTAGCCTGGACTTCTTCACATTTAAAGAGCTGAAGGAATGGACAAACAAGTCCCAACGTGCAAGCATGTCTCGAGCCTTCACTGGAGTTACTCTTGTTACTGTTCCAGTGTCCAAAGTTCACACATTCGAACCCAGATACAAGGTGTGCAGAAACAGGCTCTGCCTGGAAAGACCTTCAGAGCGCTGTGGATACAAGAAGGGGAAGAATTCATGGCCATTTCTACAATCTGTTCAGGGAGCTCATCCAATGGGGACATCTCCCGCTGTCATCACTGGCCTGCACAGAATAGCCATGACACAGCCTTTGAATATGCTGATGTTCCCCTCACCAAGGTATTACTTACAGCTCTGGTCAAGAAAATGACCTCTGGACTCCCCACCCCAGGGCTCTTTGTTAGCGAATAGATGAGTATTTGATTGTTCAAATCTCAATCATTTCCAGAGCCCTAGCTGCAAAGGAGTCTGGGAAAGGTACTTTTTGGTTTTCCAGCCTCTGCAGTATGGGAAGGATGCCCAAAGGCGGTGCCATGCATATCGAGCACCAGTCCGTCATATCCACTGATGCTGAGGGGCTTCGTGGGGCTGGACTGTCTTCCAGGGAGGTAAGCTCTGCAGCCATGGGAAAGGAGACCGAGGCAGGAACTCCCTGGCGCCAGCTCCTACCCCGAGGTCCCGAACTCCAGCTCCTTTAAGTCACCTCCACAGGGGCCTCCCACCTGCTGACTCAGGCCAGCCATAGCTAAAGCCCGAATCAACTCCAACAGGAGCCAAGCAGCCCCCACGCACACAGTCCCCAAACTCAGAGCCTGCAATAATCACCTTGGCCACCAGCCCTACTGTGTGCCTGGAACTGTGCTCTGCACTCTGGGTATATCATCTTGTTTAATCCTCCAAACTACCCTGTATGGGAGGAGTACTCTATTTTATAGGAGATAAAACCAAGGCTCAGAGAGCTCCCTTATCCAAGGTCACCCACAACAGAGTGGCTGGGCTGAGATTTGAACCCAGATCTAGGTGATCGGAAAGCCCTCCCATCGGGTTGCACAGCTGTGCTGCCTCTCATTTTCCCACCTCTGGGGTCCCCAGACCCCAGGGCCAGGATACCAAGGGAGGACAACACTGCTCCACAACTCAGTGCCTGAGCCATGGCTGCCGGCCCCCGGTCCTGCCCAGCCCTCTGCGGAGGCCCTACCAAACCCCGTCTGCTGCCCACAAACACGTCACCAGCTGAGAGGGACACATTCCTCCCTTCAGCTTCCTAGGGGAAAAACAAATGTGTAGTTGTTGGAAACATGCTACAGCAACCAGATGTCCCTGGAGCCAGCTATGTAAATGTGGGGGACATTGTCCCAATTCTATTCCCCTTCCTTGGAGAATGGACCTTTCCTAAGGAGGATCCCTTAGACACTCGGAGGTTGACATCCGCCTCACATGGGCCCCAGAGTATATCATGTGACCCATGCCTGGCCAATCAGAGTCACCAAGACTGGTTCAGGGACAGGTGTATAACCCACTCTGAGCCAATGGTTAGTCATCAGCGATTTTTTTTCTAGAACTAATGGGAAAGGGAAGTTCTCATACCACTGGAATTGCTAAGCTGATTAATTATGAGCCTGAAGCTGCTGGAACTATCTGGCTAGCACAAGGAGAAAGTCTCCAGAGAAGGAAGCCAACACAGAGGCCCTAGAGCCAGCCATTCCTGAAGCTGGTAGAGTTTTCAATTACATAAACCAATAATTTCTCTTTTTTCCTTAAGGCACTGAGTTGGGTTTCTGTCACATATAAATAAATGATCCTCTTGGACATAATAAATTTTGAAAGCCAAGTCGGGGTTCCATTTGTTTTACAAGGCATAAACCCAGCCTCTTTCTCATCAAGTAAGAAAATAAAACCTCCATGTCCCAAACCATCCTTCCAGTGGGTCCGGTGCCTTCCTAGGGCCCTGCCCAACCTTCTCCTGATCTGAACACCCCTACACACACACACATACAACATGGCAGTGCCCTAGCAGCCAGGGCCAGCCCTTCCCTTCTGCCCAAAGGCCTCTCCCACCTCCCTTAACACCCACAGGCTGGCCCTCTCGTCCATCGCCCTCCATGGAGGCCCAGGTCCCTCCACAGAGAGACCTAGGATCATGAGGTGGGGCTGAGCTAAAATAGCCTTAGGCTGCTGGTCACCAAACTGTGGATCACGTGCTCTATCAGAAAAGAACTTGTGAGCAAGCACCCCAATATCCATATATTTATTTATAACCTACGTACTTTGCAACACAATTTGTGTTTTAGGTATTAATAAAACTTCACTAATTCCCCTGGTTTAGATGAATGTTTGAATAGAAATTCTGATTTTCTTTCTTTCACACCCACTTTGGAGCCCCCAGGGTCGGGTGGGGGTGGAGGTGGGGCCACGGCCAGGGACTCTCCTTCCCACCCCCAAGTTGTTTTCCAAACTTTCGATATCGCGAGTGAAAGGAGGGGCCCCGTCTGGGGAGGGCTGGCTGAATCACCCGGTGGAAATATTGGCGCCCTGGGCTGGGGGCAGGGTGGGCCCAGTTTCCAGGAAGGGCTTGGGCAGGAGGCCAGGCAGGAAGGGGCTGGGAGTTTCTGGAAGGGCAGCCTGGAGAGCCCTGGCAGGCTAGCCCAGGGCCTCACTCCACAGCCCAGCTGGCCCGCCCTTTCAGAGATGGGGAATCCTTGGCACTTCCTGGCACATGCCAGGGCACCAGGGGAGGGAGGGCAGGAGGGTTCCCAGGCCCAGAACAGGGACGGAGGCGGTGGGCCACTCTTCAGGGGGCCTCCAGGAGGGGTGAGCGTGGACAGAGAGGAGAAGGTGGGTGGACTTGGAGGGGCAGTGACTGAAGGCACTCAGGTTTCACTGGGGGCCTGCCCCCCCCCCCCGACTGCTGTGGGCTGGGGAGGGAGTCGTCCCACAGAAGGCACACGCTTTCAGCCAGGAGGGCACTTGGAGTAGGAGGGGACAGAGAGGAGGGCTTTAACTGGCGATGTCAGGTTGGAAAGATCCGCAGGTAGAGAACCCTGCTGATGGGGGGGAAGCAGCTGCTATGTGGGAGCCCCTTTCTCAGACTTCAGTGGCCCCCATGACGTCTAGCCCAGGAGGCACCTCCTCCCTATCTTAGGTTATAGGACAGAGATGGAAAATAAGAGCAGTGTAAACAATGTGGAAGTGCATTTCTCTCT
Organism: Equus przewalskii; assembly: GCF_037783145.1. Classification (NCBI taxonomy): domain Eukaryota; kingdom Metazoa; phylum Chordata; class Mammalia; order Perissodactyla; family Equidae; genus Equus; species Equus przewalskii. The sequence goes on from NC_091845.1 coordinate 2,619,243, forward strand.
CACTACTCGTCTGGGCATCAGCCTTTCGGGGCTGATATGATGGCTCCAGGGGTTGGAAACCCAGGCTCTCTCTGCCTTGTTGCTCCATTGTCCCCGTGTGGTCCAGGATGGCCCATCCGCGCGCCCGCCTCCCAGGCAGCAGGATGGAGCAGGACAGATGGTTCAGAGCCTACCCCACGGCTGCGCCTAAGTGAAGGGATGTGGTCCCGTGCCTCATTGCCAGTTCTAGGACCACAGAAAGAGAGGAGAGCAGGTATCGGGGCAGCTGGCAGTCTACCCCACGCACCTCCAACACTCGAGCTCACCCAGGAGCCAAACTTCTCCCACTGCTGTGCCCCAAACGAGAACTTTGCTGAGTCCTGAGAGGAAGCGAGCACGGGGTCATGGCTACAGGGACACGTGCATGCTGCAGAACTAGTCCAGGGTCCACAGCACAGGCCAGTCGGCCCAAGCAAGGAAACAACTCCCCAGCAACCCCATCATACGGCCTTTGGCCTCTTGTCCCCTGGCTGGCTCCCCCTATGCCAGCCTCATGCACAAGGACCCTCTGATACAGGCCCTCGCAACCTGTCTCCTCTTAGCATCTGAGGCTAAGTGGGTCATTTAGCCAGTCGTTCATCCATCCCTTCATTCAACAAACATTTCTTGGGCGCCTCTCAAGCCCCAGTTTGCATTCAGCAGTCCTGCCACCTCTAGAGCCTGTGCTCCGGGTTGGTCCTGCCCCTCCACTCCACCCCGCAGGGACTGGTTTAGGGTAGAAATGCCAGCCCAGCTCGTCCAATTGGAGCAAATATCAGGACTTTGGCAGACAGCGCCTGAAGAAAGATTTGAACCTGGGAGAACAAGGGCCCTGGAGTGGCTGGGGGCCATTCGTTACGTTGGGGGGAAGCTTTCCTGAGAGCGGACCCGGTGGAGCAGGAAACAGATCCAAGAGATGGGGAGAGACCTGCTCCCGTGATGTTTGAGCCCCTTGAAACAAGTGCTAACCCCCAACCGGAATTCCTACGCAAGGCAGGTTGATGCTGGCTGGCTGTCCCCTAAACCCCGAAGCCTGCTGGCTGGCAGAGATAAGGCCGGAGGACGACCAGGTCTGAGTGAGTGGGAGGAGCGTGGAAGAGCAAGAATGTGGCGGGGCAGGCAGCTGCAGCACCCCCTGCTCTCCTCCTCCCTGTCCCTGCAGCGCCCTCCCTGACGTCAGCGAGTCTCCAGAGGGAAGCAGGCGCTTCTCTACTCCAGCCGAGAGCCAGCAGGGCCAGCAGGGATGGCCAGGGAGGCAGGTGGGGGCCGTGGCTCTTCCCAAGAAGAAAACACGCGGGGTGGGGGTGGGGGGGTTCCTGGGTCCTTGTTTGTTCTGAGCACTAACGGGCTGATGTCGAGTGTGCCCTGTGCTCAGCTCTCACCTCTGGGTCGCAGCCACAACCCAGTGTCCAGTTATGTTCAGCGGAGGACACAAGTCAGGGCTCTTGTTGCTCTGGCTGCTGCCCAGGCCACCTTGGCGGATGCCCAGGAAAGTGTCCCCTCCTTTCATCTTCCTGGAGTTTAAGCTCATCTCTCTTCTCCACTAGATGGCCTCCTGCCCGCTGCATGAAAGATTGAGGATTTTTTTTAAACCTCTTCCTTAAAAATCTTTGTAACCGAAAGGATGAACTTACTGCAAGCCAGCAGGCATCTGGAGAGACCAGAGGTAAAAGCCATGTGTGCCTGCGAGCGGCTCCGAGAGAAGGCAGATGCCCCACAGATGGGAAGCAGTTCAAAATAGCAGGTGGGACTGTCGGAAAGGCCATCCAGGCAGGAAATGCTTCAGGAGAGGGGAGAAGGGCTGCGGGGCTCCTAAGGCAGCACTGGCTATCCCCTTGGAGCCTCTTCCCTGTGCCAGGCCACCCTCTTGCACAAGGGGAGCGTCCCTGCTTCACAGGGTGACAGTCTGGAAAGCTGGGCCTTGCTGGAGACCGTGCACACTCTTCACTACCTCTGAGAAAAAGCACAGGATGCCCCAGGGCATACGAGAGGGAGCCCAGCCCTATGCAGCGCAGCAGGCAGGAAGGCTTTCCTGAGCTGGTCCTGAAGGCCCTGGGGGCCGGGGCTGGCTACTGTGGCAGACACGGCTGATAGGCCCGCAGCAACTGCTCCCACCTCCTTCTGTGGCCTGAGCTGTAAACGCAGAGGCTGGAAAACTTAGTAACTACATTTCCCAGGCGCCTTTACAAGGTTTGAATTCGGTTCCACCAACCAGCTGCACTCATGCATGATTTGGAAGGCAAACAGAGGGAGGAGGCCATCTCCAGTGGCCTCTGCACATTTTCTGCTGGTTCGCAGGGTCACAGAGGTGCTGGGTCTTTCTGGAAGAACATTCTGGGGTCCAGGCTCCAGCTTCTTGGGGGTCAACTGGCAACTTTAGCAGCTGAAGTGGCCTCTGACCCCTGGATCACAGATGAAATGCCATTTTCTTGAAGTAGTAGTTCCAGCAGCAACGTTGTGATTTCCTCCTCCTTGACGGCAGCAGAGTTGGGACCAGTTCTGCTGTGTTTCCTGGGATTATCCTGGAGACTCAGCCTGACCCTCTCCTAAGTTTCAGAGCTCCCAAGTCCTGTCTTAAATCTCCTCCTGCTTAAAATACCAGAGTGACTGCTGTTCCCTAAAACCAAGACACCAGGCAAAGAGGGAACAAAAGAATGTTGCAGACGAAGCGACTGGCATGGGTGCAAGAGCCTAGCTGGAGCTGGAGAAGGGAAGGACGGGGCAGGTGGCCCAGCTAGGAGCCACTGCGTGATGGACGAGAGCCCACACTAAGGCAGGGGTGATGGGACGGAGGAGGGAAGGGGACGGGAGGAAGAATAAGCCAGACTTAGGAACTGATGCCTTGGGCGTGAAGAATGATCTGAGGTCTCTATCCCAGGTGGCTGAGACCATACATCTGACCCGACGTATCTCATGAAGCGAACAAGGCAGCATGGGGTACGGTGCCTCGGGGAGGGTGCGGCATTAGGGACCCAAGGGGGGAAACAGGTGAGACCCTGGCCTCGTGCCCTTACATTCCAGCAAGGACACAGATCGACAGTGGATAAAATCATTTCCAAGAGTGATAAGTGCTCCCCAAAAGGGGGTATCAGAATAAAAAAGGGCAGGCTGGTCAGGAAAGGCATCTCGGAGGAGGTGACAATTGGGCCGAGACGGAAAGGAGGAGAAGGAGGCGGCGGTGGGAAGGTCTGAGAGGACAGTCCAGGCACAGGGAACAGCCAGCACAGAGTTTCCCGCGCAGGAGAGGACTTGACGTGTCCAGGTTGCACGCAGAGGCAGGATGGCTGCGACAGAGGCAGCAAGGGAAGCAGGGAGGGTCCCGGAGGAGGGCGGGGGAAGGTAGGAGAACTCTCAGCCAACCAGAACCTTTGATTAACCAGAACCCCTCCCTCCATGCTGGCTCACAAGGCTTTTGCCACTAATTTGGCAAAGGAGTGAATAATGTGTTAAAACTCAGGTGTCTTAAATTCTGGTTCCCCAGAAGGGCAGGAACCATACATCCTGGCCACCAGGGGCCAGACAAACAGCACGAGAGATGAGTAGCAGGGAAGGAGCCCAGAACCAAATGAAGACAGGAACCAGTGGTTGCTAAACACCAGACAGAGGGGGCTACACGGGGCCTAGAGGACGACAGGAAGAGAAGGGGGAGGATGGGGGTGAAAGGAGAAAACTTCCAGAGGATTCCACGTCAGATTCTAGATCAAGCAGGACCTTGCTGGTGGCAAGTGACAGCGACCTAACCTGAACGGGCTTAACTGAAATGAGTGTTATTGACATAAGCAGCTGAAAGACCAGACGTGGATTAGGCCCAGACTGAGAAGGGGTCTGAGCACCGTCACTGCTGCCTGGCTCAGGCCTCTCTCTGTCCTTCAGCCTGGCTCACCTCTGATGCTTCACTCTCCGCCTGGTGGAGAGACAGCTGCAGCAGTGCCAGCCATTGCATCTGCTCAGCCATCAGGAAATGGGGAATGTCTCTGGTTGACTTTGGATCATGCCCATCTCTGAGCCCATTGCCGTGGGCCCACAGTGTGGGGGGCGGTTCCCAGAGGGAACGGGATGGGTTATCAGAAGAAGAGGGAATGTTTGCTGGTCTACCGCGGGCTTCCAACAAACAGCCACCAAAACCACAACATTACCACTACTACTAACGATGACAACAATTCTCCCACTGCGCGCTCGCTCCCGGTCAGAGCGGTCGGGTTCGCCTGTGGGCCCCCTCAGGCCTCAAACAAGCCCTCAGGGACGTGCTCTTCGCCCCCTCAGACGAAGTTGTTCATCAAACGCCTTCTAAGGCCCGGCCTCGTCCCGGGCGTCCTGGGCCCGCAGCAGGACTTCCTGCCTTCCACACGCATTCCAGAGAGGAACAGCTGCAGAAGCCAAGTCCGTGAAGGTGGGCAACGGAGCTGGGAGGGGCGGGGGAAGGCTTTAAACAGAGAAGGTGACATTTGAGTGGAATCTCAAGGGACGTGAGGAAGCAAGCCTTGGCTTTCCAGAAGAGGGAGCAGCCCTTGCAAAGGCCCGGGGGCAGGTGCACACCTGTGGATGCAAAGAGCAGAGGGGGCCACTGAGCTGGGGTGGAGGGAGTGAGGGCAAGTGGTGGGAGCTGAGGTCAGAGGGGGTGGTGCGGGGTGCCTTCCCTCTGGGTGACCCTGGACCCTTGGGAGGATTCTGAGCAAAGGGGAGACTTTGGTTTGAATGGGATCCTGCTGCCTGCACCTGCCAGCACATGGAGACCAGGTTGTGATGGGGACAAAAGGCGTCCAGGGGGGGCTGGGACAGGGTGACAGCAGGGGGCAGGGCGAGGGGGCCGGATTCTGGATGCATCATAAAGGCAGAACTACTCGGATTTGCAGACAGATTGGATGAGGGGGGGAGGGAAAGAGATCCTCATACGCAGATGAGAAAACCAGGCCACAGGAGCTGAAGAAACTTGCTCTGGACTCTGAGTCAGCTTTGGTTGGCCGGGTGTAATCACGGTGGCTGCCTGGCTGTGGGGGTATCCAGAGGAAGGGGCTGCCACTTTCTAATTTGCTGGTGGTGGCCCTGCCTGTCTGTGAGAGGTGACCAAGGCCAGCAGCCCGGGGCAGCGCTGACTCCCCGCGTCCCTCCTGTTGTGGTCCAGGTGGGCCGGGGCCTAGGAGCAGGGCTGCCCAGGGCCCCTCTGGAGAGAAACGTGGAGGGACGGAAAGCAGAGGCTGTTGTGTTTTTCAGGAAGGAAATCCTCGCTGCTCTAACAGTCTGGAAGTCTCGGCCAGCCCAGCAGTCCGGCGCAGCCAGGAAGTGCCCCCTCCCGCCTGCTCACTGGTCGGAGGCAAACACTTTTGAGGACAGGAAGGGGAGAGGTGAGGTGAGCATCAAAGCAGCTGTGGAATTCGGGGGCGGGCTGCCTAAAGGGGTCCTTGCCTTCTTAATGGCTGATGGTGACTTCCAAGCCCCCAGATGGTGAGCTGGCCCAGTGGAGTGGGGGTGGGGGCAGGGCAGGGCAGGGCGCCAGGCTCCACAATGCACCTCGTCAACCGGCCGGAATTCCTGCAGGACGCTTTGTTCTCAGAGGGCAGCCCTGCTAGGGCCATCAGGCCTGGGCTGTGGCCTGGGTGGCAGGCCAGAGCAAGGCCTCAGGAAGCCCTCTGCCGGCCACAGGGCTGGGCACTGCCCCCAGTGTCTGCCTGCCCTCCTCCAAGCCCCGTCCACCCCACTGGCGCCACTGCCCCTCCTGGCCCTGCCCTGGAGCTGCCTGGACACTGGGCCCCGTCCAGCTGCACAGGCCATGCTAACTCCAGCTGGCGGGCTTCGCTGAGGCCACCCCAGTTTCCTGTGGCCATGCACACTGTCTACAGCAGAGACCACCTGTCCTGCTTCCCTGGCCCCCTCCCCACGTGGCAACTTGCTGGGCACGGCCCTGGGGGCATTCCGCAGATGGTACACAATGGAAACGCTGCCCAGTCTCCAACAGGCTGTGTGAGGTCAGGAAAGCAACTTAACCTTTCTGTGCTTCAGTTTCCTCTGCTTTAAAGGAGGCCTCAGGCTCCCCCAGGGGTGCAGTAAACCAACTGATTCAGAATTAGGCAATCAGAAAAATCTGGAGGAAAATCATGGTCATTTCACTCTTGAGCTTGGTGTTACCTTGAGTTGCTGGAATTTTTAACAATGAACACGTGTCGCGCTTCCTCTGAGCCAGGCGCTGTTCTGAGCAGGGCTGAGGGGCCAGCGGCAGCCTCAGTCTTCAACGACAGAGGCGACGGAAGCGCAGATAGCGGGCGAGGTGCCGCAGACCCGGGATTCAGCCCCGGCGTCCGGCTGCAGGCCCCATGCTCCACAGCCGCTCCCACCCTGAGCTCCCAGGACTGCTGACCCTTCCCCTGCCGATCCCAAAGAGGCGAGGGCCCCACCTCTGAGAAGAGAGTAGGGTATCCCTGAGAACTGTAGAAGGCGAGGGCACGTGCGTGAGCTGCAATAGTGCGTGTGTGTGAGAATGTGTGTATATGTGTGTGCATGTGAGTGTGTTGCAGCGGCTTGTGTGTGGTGTGAGTGTGGTGTGTGTGTGTCGGCCTAGGAACTCCTGAGAAGAGCTGGCAAGGACAGAGGCAGGGGGGCAGGGTGAGACCCTGGGATGCGCCTGAGAAAATTACAGAGCGATCAGTCAAAGCCGAATTGTTTTTCTAAACTCCTAATGCAAACAGCACTCGGGGCAGCGCCCAGATGGTGCCCAGGAGCCCTGCAGGGCCCTCAGGAAGCAGGTGCTCTCGGGATGTTTCCTGCCGCTGGGCTGTGGCGGGCAAGCGAGCTCTCCACATTCTTTATTACCGTCAGGCAGGCCCAGCTGCAGCCCCGTCCAGCTGGGTGGAAGCCCATGGCCACTGTCCCAACAATGCGGGCCTCGGCTGGGAGGGCCCACAGCTCTGCCGCGCCTGGCTCCACCAGCCAGGGCGAGGAGTGGCCCCGGGCTGGGGGCAGGCTTGGGGGAGCAGGGCTCTGTCTACTCCGTGGAATTGCTGATAAGAGAAGGTTATGATCATCTTTAATTTGGAAAGCTGTTGTTAATTATTCTCCCCAAATCTTGCGCCACTGTAGAGTGTCAGCAGCTGTGAGCGCGAGGAATCATTTCCCTACACCTCCCACCCCATGGAGTAGTCGCGATCTTCTTCCTCCTTGCTAGTCTGATGGAGGAAGAAGCTATCTCCCAAGGGAAGGATTTCACGCAGAAGAGGGGCACAATCATGCCTGTGGTTGGGAAGATCATTGTAGTAGCTAAGTTGATGATAGACTAGGGTATGGTTAGGATTGTGTTTAGTCACAAAACACAAAGAAACAAAAAACTACCTCAGTGACTCTAGCAAATAGGGATTTATTTTTCTCACATAATGGGAAATCCAAAGTGTTGCTCAATGGCTGCAGCGTGCCTGGGCTGAAATCTCTGTGAGGCTCTTTTCCTCATGGTCTCAAGATAGCTGTTGTAGCTCCAGCCTTTAGATCCACATTCCTTGCCATGTTCAAGGCAAGGAGAATGAGGTAAGAGGAAGAGTTGGACCAGCTGAGCCCATCTCTTTTTATCAGGAAAGAAAGTCTTTCCTCAAAGCCGACCCCAGCAGATATCTCCTAATATATCACATGCAAAACCGGAGTCACGTGCCATCTCTGGCCATAGCAGAGTCTGCAGAAGTATTTGGCTTTCCAGCCTCCACAGCAGAAGGGCCCAAGGGAGCAGAGGGTTGGGGATAGATGTTGGGCACCGACCAATAGCGTCTACTACAACAGGTACAAGCACACCAGCTGCCTGACATTGTTGCTGTGGGTCAGCCTGGGTCCTGCCCCACCTGGGCCCATTCAAATGAGTCTCCAGCTGCCCCCAGACAGCCGTGCTCAGTCCTGGAACCAGTGAGAGCTCAGTCTGGAATGATACCAGGAGCTTTCTTCTAGCTCAAGGTAGGCCTCAAAAATTGTCTCCAAGCTTCTGGTGAAGGTTACAAGACATCTTTCTTCTCTGCCTCAGTGTGGGAGCCAGTCGGCCAGGTCTCAGGTTTCTAGAATGTTCCATCTGCCTTGGTCTCTGACACCCAAAGGAAGTCCAGTCCTGTGTCCAAGAGACCCACTGGTTCCCACCAGCCCTCTGCCAGTGTGGAGTCTTGCCTTGAGCGCCCATCCTGGCTGTACCACCGGGCTGCTGCTCCAACCATCCATCCTGCCTATCCGTCCCACTCTCCTTCAAATGGACTTCCTGACACTTCCTGGACTGACGTTGGCCATTCTGCCTGTACGTGGCTGTCTGCAAGTCTGCTTGCTGTTGCCCCAGGCCTCTGGGCACAGCCATAGAATCTCAGAGTGCCACTATTCTTTAAAAAATAATTTTGGGGGCTGGCCTGGTGGCCTAGTGGTTAACTTCACATGCTCCGCTTTGGTGGCCCAGGGTTCACAGGTTTGGATATCAGGCACGGACCTACACCACTCATCAAGCCATGCTGTGGCAGTGTCCCACATACGAAATAGAGGAATATTGGCACAGATGTTAGCTCAGGGCCAATCTTCTTCACCAAAAGAAAATAATAATTTTTAATCAAGAGTACATGAAAATTCTATTTCCAGCAAAATGACAGTGGGCAACATGCAGTCATCATTCTACTGATAGGTGACACTTACATAGCACTTACTACATCCAGACACCATTCTAAACACTTTCTAAGTTTGCTCACAACAACCCTGTGTGGTGGGAATATCAGTCTCCCCATTTTTCAGATGAGGAAACTGAGGCACAGAGGTTAAGTAGCTTGACCAAGTCATACAGTTATAAATGGCCTTGTATTTCCTAGAAATGGTCGACGTATAATAGACATCATTTTCAATGCATGGCAGAGCTTGCAGGAAAAATAAAAGGAAAATTCCTAAGAGTCAAAGGTGGAGACCTCAAGATAGCGAAGCATAAGACCCACCCCTTAAGGGTGGGCTGTGCTGTGATTCCTTCCAAAGAGGGCAGGGAGGGGGAAAGAGTAACTTCGCAGTGGAGCAGCCTGACAGACCCCCTCAGCCAGGCAGTCACGGGCAAAGCAGCGAGGAGTCGCGTTGACAGCACGCACCCCGATACGACGTGACAAGGAAGGAGCTCCACCTCTGTGATCTTCCTCCCAAACCTCTAACCCCAGTGAATCATGGGAGAAACATCAGACAGAGCCCAAGTTGAGAGAGAGTCTACAAGATGTCTGACCAGCACTCCACAAAACTCTCAAGCTCACTGAAAAACAAGGAAAAGCGGAGAAACTGTCACCGTCCGGCAGAGTCTACGGCGACATGACCGCTGAATGTGACGTGGACTCCTAGAGAGGATCCTGGCACCGAAAAAGGACACTGGGGAAAAATGAAGGAGATCTGAATAAAGTAGGGATGTGGTTCACACGAACGCATCGACCGTGGCTCCCTCGCTGCGACAGGCAGACCGCACTGACATCAGATGTTAACCGCAGGGGCACTGGGTGCAGCGGACGTGGAAACTCTCCGTACTTACTTTGCAACTTTTCTATAAATCTCAAACTATTCTAAAATAAAAGGTTTATCTAAAAATAAATGAAATGGCAACTTGGAAAAAACGCAGTATGCAGAAATTCTGCAAAGGGGGTGATGTGAGAGCTGTCAATCTGACCGGAGCACGCAGGTCCTAACGTCCAGCAGGGCCAGCCTCTGGGCGTCAGGAAGTTGTGACGGAGCCCCCCGCCCCCTGGGACCCTTGAAGAGCTCCCACCTCAATGAAATGGTGGCTGGTAAAAAAAACTCCCTGAGCAGCAAAGGCAGACCACAGGACTGCTTGTAGGGGTCAGGACTCTGAGGGCAAAGCAGGCATCTCCCACAAGCATTTCCAGCCAGCCCTCTGCCAGCCCCCAGCGCTCGAGTTACGGCTCCTGCGCAGGCTGCACTGCCCCAGCCAACAAAGGGACATAAAAAGGAGTCCTGGGCTGGCAATAATCCTGAAGCACCTGAAAGAAACAACACGGTATCTTCCAGGAGAGCCCACCATCCACCCAGGCTCCCTAGGACACCTAGAGACAAAGCTCTGCTAGCCGCGCACCTGCGACCCTGTGACAGACACACGCGGGGCGCGCCTGTCAGAAGAGACGCAGCAGATGGCGGGATTCGAGCCCTAAAGCTGCAGAAGGTGGAACTAGCACATACAAACCAGAAAAGTGTGTTTTAAATAAATCATAAAGGAGGTCATCTGAAACGTAAGAGAAGAAGAAACTGTTTCTTAACAAAAGCACATTTGAATAAGAACCAAATGGAACCCCAAAACATTAAAAATAAAGTGTTTGAAATGAAAAAATGGATGGATGAGAGTCAAATATTAGGACGCAGCTGATGAGCAGGATAGAGAAGAGCGCACAGTGCTGATTAAACACCAGGGACACAGAGGGCCGGCCCAGCGGTGTAGCGGTTAAGTTTGTGCGCTCTGCTTCAGCAGCTTGGGGTTCGCAGGTTCGGATCCCTGGCGTGGACCTACACTGCTCCTCAGGCCATGCTAAGGTGGCGTCCCACATACAAAATAGAGGAAGATTGGCACAGATGTTAGCTCAGGGCCAATCTTCCTCAAAAAACAAAAAGAAAACACCAGGGACCTGGCACCGAGACGTAAAGAGATGGAAGCTGTGGAAAAGAGGGTGTGCAAATGAAAATGCTCAGCACACGCCTAGTATAAGCTTCAGAATGAGGGAGTTGAGGGACTCGGAGAGAGAAAGTATTCCAAGAGAGGATGGCTACAAATTGTCCAGAACTGATTGAAAAGATAAATTCTCAACATCAAGAAGCAAAAGTCCTGAACAGGAGAAATAAAACTAAAGCAACCGCGGGATGCACGGTCGTGAGGCACGGAGTGGATGCTGGGCGGTGCCCAGACACACACACAAACACGCACACATACACACTCCGTGACCGGGGCACTTTTTCCCCAGCTGCCAGGAGAGTTGGCTGCTGGTGGCTCACAGCTGTGTCCGTCTCCAGGAATTGCTGTCAGCCCAATGGAGCTGCCTCCCCTAGTGCCACCCCTCCTGCCCCAGGGGCACAGCTGCACGGAACGCCTGGCTGCCAGAGCAAGGGCTCCCCAAGGGGTCTTTGGAGACCTCTGTCGTAGCTGCATCAGCCCAGCTTGTCCCTCTGGCTGACCTGCCGCTCGCATGCCCTCACAGGTGTTGTCCCCAATATCCCCCCTGTGCAGAAATGTCCTTCTCAGAGTCTGGGGGAGTCAACCTGCAACAAGACATGCATTAATGTATTCACATGATTAAAGAGGCGGGGAGCCCGGAAAGTGAAATGGGCATTGTCAGGGGCTGGGGGACCGCATGGGGCGTTAGTGTTTAAAGGGAACAGAGTTTCAGTGGGGAAGATGGAAAAGTTCTGGAGATGGATGGTGGTGACGGTTACATGACAATGTGAATGTACTTAATGCCACTGGACATTTAAAAACAGTTAAGTTGGTAAATTCTGTGTTACACAATTTTGAAAAGTGAGGTAGCCCAAATATAAAATAAATATCCACAATGATATCAATAAATGACTGAGTAAATTACTAAGTGGGAGAAAGGAGACAAATCTCCCATGCAGAAGAATTCCAAATAAATTATGAAGATATTCCACCCTAACAGAGGGGGATCGTGACCCCGGCCCTTGAGCGTGGGCTGTGCACAGTGACACCCTTCCAAGAGTTCAGTGTGGAAAGAGGGAAAAAGACTAAGTTCACAGTGGAGAAACCTGACAGATGTGACCTAAGCCAGGCGGTCAAGGTCAGCACCAGCAGTGATACATTGAGTTGACAGCGTGCCCCTTGACAAGACACGATGAGAGTGGTGCTTCAGCTCTGTGGTCTTCCTCCCAAGAGCTCACTGACATCCTCCAGGAAACTCGCGAGGCAGCCCGGAGTTCCCGCACGCCCCTCCCCCAGTGCCCTCTGGTGATACCGTGCATGAATAAGGCATGTTTGTATAATTAATGAACCAATGGTGATACATGATTATTAACTAAAATCCATACTTTAGTCAGCTTTCCTTAGTTTTCACCTAAAGTCCTTTTTCTGTCCCAGGACCCCATCCAGGGCGCCACGTTGCGTTCAGACATCTCCCTCCGCTCCTCTTGGTTGAGACAGTTTCTCACTTTGCTTGTTAATAATACAGGAAACTGGGGGGAGGTTCAGTCTTTCTGTCAATCCAAAACTGTGTTAAAATTTCATTAATTTTTTTAAAAGGCAAGTGGTACAGGGCTTATAATGAAAAGCCGTGACCTCTAACTCCACGCTCCAGAGCAACCGGTGTTAATCCATTCTGATTTTAGTTTTATTGTGGTTGTCCCCATACATCTAAATCCTAAACCCAGAACTGCCGTTCTTTCATATCTCAACTTAAATGATGGTCTCTTGATTTCCTACCAAGATAGGCAAGGTTTTAGGAAGTGTACACCACGCACCTCCTCCAGGTTTTGGTATGTTTGGTCTCTCCATCCTGGGTTCTCAAACGTCAGGCATTCTCATACCACCTTCACAGTTCTTGCCTTGTCTGTCTAGCACCTGTATTATCATTTATTTACTATTTATCCTTTCAAATAACTTGCTTTTTAAAATGAAAATATTTTAAAAGAAAGCTTTTATGTCACTATCACTTTAAAAATCGTTTGCTAAGACACATTTAAACAAACACCCGTGTCCATTGGTACACCACCTATAACCCTCACCCACACCCCTAGGGGTATCGTCCCACAGGATCAACTTTAAACAATGTACTTAAACCTCGATTCTTCCTTTGCATATTTTAACAGCCCCGGGTGGCAGCTGCTTCTCTTTCCTGCCTTCCCAACCTGCTCCTCCCTCAGATCTCCTAGCCACTCCATCCTTCTCATTGTCCAGAGAAGTTATTACTCAGGAGAGTCACCCCACATCCCCTTGGATGTCGGATGGGCAGTGTGAGAAGTGTGCAGTCAGCAGGGGGCTGTAGGAGTCTGGAGTCTGGGGAGAAACCAGGACTGGAGACAACTGTTTGGAAGCCATCAGTGTGAGGGTGATGTTTAAAGACATGACACTGAGTGAAATCACCAAGGGAGTGAGCAGATAGGGGAGACGAGGTCTGAGGACAGAGTCCTGGGGCTCTCCCAAGTGTGGCACTCCAGAGATGAAGATGGACCAGCAGCCGGGACTGACTCAGAGCAGCCAGCAAAGGCGGGAAGAGCAGGAGAGAGCGGTGTTGCAGGGCTGGGAAACCTGCCTGCTGAAGACAGCTGGAGAGATCAAGGATACAGATAGACAGGTAGACAGGCGGATAGATAGATAAATACACTGTTTTGTAGCGTTTCCTAATTTCCATGGTATAAACACTCCTACCATGGTCCTTCTCAAGCTACCAACATAATGTCACTGGACAGGTTGTTGGCACACTCAGATCTTGCAAGCTGATCTGAGCTGGCTCCCGCTCACCACTGCCTGGGAGCCAAGTGAAAAAAGAGTGTGAGGAAAGAAACAGAAGAATGAAAAGAGCGATCAACCATATTAAATGCTGTTGACATGTTGAATTAGATGAAGACGCCTGTGGTGATGTATATAACATTTTGCCACACAGAAATGTTAAACCTAGTTGAGGTAAGATGGAAAAATAGCGTGACCTCATACCCTGTTTGTAAAGTCAAGCTTTCCCAATGCAGCTTAAAAGACCAGAGAGAGAGAGAAACAAGTACTTAGCTCATTTATTTTCAACCTTTCTTCTTTTCTAATGTATGTAGGAAGGCTATAATTTTCCCTATACACATGGCTTTAGCTGCATTCCACACATTTTTATATGCGGTATTTTAAATATCATTCATTCAAAATATATTTTTAATTGTCACTGGGTTTTTTTCTTTGACCCTTAGGGTTTTGTCGTTTGGTGGCAGGCAGAGGTTAGTATTTCTTCATTTTTTAAAACTGAGAGACGAGGGGAAAGGGAGCATTTGAATAGATGATGGCTTGACCCGAGGCTGATTCATTTTTACCTGGCTCCACTTTTTTCTTCAGTTTCTTGAATGACCATCTCATATGCTCTTTCTTTTTGAAGGAATTTCTCCTAGAATCTCATGCTTAGTTAACCTCTGGAACTTTCCATTTGTCAGAATGAAAGCTACACACTCAAATATTTCTTCCTAATCTTTAGATTGTTTCAGGATGTACTGTTTTGTTATTGCAAAGACTCTGACCTTCTCTACTGTAAGCATTAATAAAATTTCAATTGTATAAGTAAAATATATAATTTAAATAAATGCATAACATTTTATTTTCTTAAAAAAGGATTTTTTTTAGTTATCTTTTAAATCACTATTTCTGACTTAATTATATTGTGATCTGAGAGCATATCCTATATTATTTTAACTCTTTGAAACTTTTTAAGCCTTGCTTCCCAGTATGAGTACATTTTTGGTAAATTTCCAATGTGTGCTTTAAAAGAATGTGTATTCTAAAGCAGTAGTTGTATTCAGTGTACGACATGTGTCCATTAGGTCAGCCGCAATGACGACGTTATTTGAATTTTCTATATCCTTACTGATTTTTTTCTGTTTGTTCTATAAGTTACTGAGAGAGATAAGAGGTGTATTAATACCTCCCACCATAATTGTGGATTTGTCTGTTTTCTGTTGTTTCTTCTAGCTTTCGTTCATGTGGTCTTGTCTCTGTCTGTGCCTAGTTACTTGTATTGTGTGCTCAATATCAAAATTTTGAACATTGTTAGTAGAAATAATCTGAGGCCTAGAATGCTATTATCTTCCTTCAGAAAGGTATTTAAAGGTATTAAATACATGCAGAAAGGCTTCGCTAGTGCCTTAGGCGCTAAACCCTGAATCCAGTTTTAGGGCTGAGATTATGTGAGACTGAGCTGCAGTCCCTGCCAGGGCTGGTCTGGGTCTACTTCCAGTTCATCCTAATTCCAGGGTACACTGCTTCAGGGTCCTCAGCCACGAGGGTACACCAGCTTCCCCCGACTCCTCCTCCTAGCCCCCTGAACTGCCACAAGTGGGGCTCAGCTCTAGCTGCCTCTTCTGAAATTGGGGAAAAACCTCCAAGAAGTGGTCCCAAACGCTGAATTCACCTTTCAGATTTTCGCTTTCTACTGGATCTTGGCCCAGTAATTCTTCACAATGCTGTAAGCTCTCCAGTGCCTTCAAGCAGGCATTTTGTTTCGTTTTGTTTTGTCCAGCTTTTCTGATTGACCTCAGTGGAAAGGTTGGTAAAAATCACTTAGTCATCTTCATAAAAATCAAAACCGTTACCTCATTTTTCAAAGGAAAAAGCCATGACTTCCTGTTCCACAGAAGAAGGTGTACCCTATTTTAATTCCCAAAGAATTCTCTTCCATGATGTAATATCTGTGTTGATGAGCATTTGAGAGAAGAGGTTTGCTATTACAGACTCTTAAAGGCAAACAGTATTAAGAACAGAGTTGGTAGGGGCCGGCCCCGTGGCCGAGTGGTTAAGTTCGTGCACTCCTCCTTGGCAGCGCAGGGTTTCGCCAGTTGGGATCCTGGGCACGGACCTAGCACCGCTCATCAGGCCATGCTGAGGTGGCGTCCCACATGCCACAACTAGAAGGACCTACAACTAGAATATACAACTATGTACTGGGGGGCTTTTGGGAGAAGAAAACTAAAATTAAAAAATAAAAAATAAAAGACAAAGATTGGCAACAGATGTTAGCTCAGGGCCAATCTTAAAAAAAAAAAAAAAAAAAGAACAGAGTTGGCAACAGCTGGCCAAAATGCTAATGCAGAATTCTGTTTCCACACACACAAAAATTTTAAAGCCAATATCTTCAACTCTGGCAAACCATAGTCATCACTAAACCCCTGAGCACGTAGGCAAGATGGAAACAGCACTGCCACTTGGTGACAGCCTTAACTGTAGGCAAAGTACCTAAAATGGCAAACAAATGTCCAAAAGCAAGTCACAGGTTAGGACCAGGTCCTTACAGGAGGTCTGATAGCCAAGGCCTTGCCTCAGAACATAGCCGGGGAGGAGTGATATAGAAAACGGACTCTGGAGAGCTGCTGAGGAAGACAGACCCAGCACAGCCCCTGGCCAGCACCCCTTCTTCCTTATGCCCTAGACCCCAGCTCGGCCCATTTCCCTCTATCCTCACCCCTTAGTTCTCATCAAAGGGAAAAATTTATTTTCTACTGGAACTCTAGGATCTCGGGAGAAAGCTTAGTCAACATTTTAGCCACTTCCTTACATTCAGCATCATTCAAGGTCACTTTGACTTATTGTCCTAACCTACCTTCCCACTGATATAAATACTGTTTCTAGTTCTTGTCCTAACAATCAGAGAAATTTTTGTGTTGGAATTGCTATTGGGAAATCTCTAATGACCCTTCATGCTAAATAAAAAAGGAGGAAGGGAAATTCAGAGCGCTCGGCCCACTTGCCCCGAGTCACAGCCACTGGCAGTGGGGCCAGGTGGAACTGCTGCCCCCTGACTTCCTGCCACTCTCCACCTTGCCTCTTGGTCCCACCACTTTGTTCAGTCCAGGGCCCAGAGGGGACGCAGCTGGACATCAGGCACCCCGCCAGCCAAGCAGCCCACGAGTCTACAGACCGGGTCTGTCTTGAGCAAGACCTTTACAGCCAAACGGGCCAGATTCAAACCCTGGCTGTGCCATTTAACTAGTTGTGTAGTTGTGTGACTCTGGGCAAGTCACTTCACCTCCAGTCCTCCCTTTCCTCCCGAGCTGTTGAGGTGATATACTGCCCGTCCACAGGGCTGCAGAGGGAACATACTGCCCGTCCACAGGGCCGCGGAGCTGATATGCCGCCCATCCACGGGGCTGCGGAGGGGATATGCCGCCCATGTACAGGGCCGTGGAGGGGATATGCCGCCCATTCACAGGGCCGCGGAGGTGATATGCCGCTCGTGCACAGGGCCGCGGAGGTGATATACTGCCCGTGCACAGGGCCGCAGAGCTGATATGCCGCCTGTCCACAGGGCCGCGGAGGTGATATGCTGCCCGTGCACAGGGCCGTGGAGGTGATATACTGCCCGTGCACAGGGCCGCAGAGCTGATATGCCGCCTGTCCACAGGGCCGCGGAGGTGATATGCTGCCCGTGCACAGGGCCGTGGAGGTGATATACTGCCCGTGCACAGGGCCGCAGAGCTGATATGCCGCCTGTCCACAGGGCCGTGGAGGTGATATGCTGCCCGTGCACAGGGCCGTGGAGGTGATATACTGCCCGTGCACAGGGCCGCAGAGGGGATATGCCGCCTGTCCACAGGGCCGTGGAGGTGATATGCTGCCCGTGCACAGGGCCGTGGAGGTGATATACTGCCCGTGCACAGGGCCGCAGAGGGGATATGCCGCCCGTGCACAGGGCCGCGGAGGTGATATGCTGCCCATGCACAGGGCTGTGGAGGTGATATAGTGCCCGTCCACAGGGCTGGCACATAGTGTTAGCTGTTGTTAGCAGAAAAATAAAACTGAGGAAAATTAAATGGCACATGGGAAGACTTTGGCTAAGCCTGGTATAACCATTTGTCAAGGGCCTACCCTGTGCCAGGTGCTTCTCATAGTGGCTGCCAATGTCACTATGACCATGACCTTGAGCTAGGCTTCATCCCTCCTTTTGGAGTTCAGACACTGACACTCGGAGAAATGAAGTCACTTCCCCAAGTGGCAGGTGATGCACTGGGGTCTCGCTCCAAACTAGGCACTTTACATACTTTATCTCATGTAATCCCCTTAATATCCCCAGCTGATCAGTACTGTCAGTGCCATTTGACAGGAGCAGAAGATGTAAGTGCCGTGACCTCAGGTTAAACTCGCGGCCAACGGCAAAGCCAGGATTCAAACTCAGGACTTGCTGCCTCCAGAGACCTTGTTCTGCTGCCTGGGCAAGTCCACTGAAGGTGCCGTGGAGCATTTGCAGTACAAACCAGTTGTGTGCCGGCTGTGGTGGAGAGAGAGTCCAACCCAGCCGACGGTTTGCCAGGGGGCGGGGGGGTGGGTGGGAGAAGCTAGGACCTGACATTTGGGAGGAACCCCACGGGTTCTGCTGCCCAAGCCTGCCTTTGCCCTGCGCACGCGCCTCCTCGGTAGCTTGCCTCTGCTTGAATCCTCTCAGTGATGGGGATGCCCACTCGTCTGTTCCGTTTGTGAACAGCCGTGATGGATTAGGAAACCTTTACTTCAGGAGAAAGTTACTGTCTGCAACTCTTTGGTCTCAGCTCTGCCATCCTGAGCCATACAGATTTTGCCTTCACAATAGCATACTGAATAGCAATATTATTGAATAGCCATAATAATAACAATAATATAATGGTGACTATTTTTTTGAGTAGGTACAATGCACTAGCCACTGTGCTATGGGTGTTTTAATGTATTATCTCATTTAGTGTTGAAAGCAGCTATTGTGCTCATCCCCCCACCCCAACAAAGACAGGAAGTTCCCAATTTATGAACTAATTGTGTTCCTGAAATTCTTTTGTAAGACTGCTGTTTGGATGGCGGAACTGCTTTCCCACATAAACAATGTTATAAATGGCTGGTGGGTGCCCCAAGGAGCCCCTCGAAGCCTGGTGTGCCCATCGCGCCTGGATGGACCACCACGGGTTCAGAGTGAAAAGAAGAGGATTAGTCCAGTTCTAGGCGCAGAAATTAAACAACGCAGGGAAACTGGCGACGGGAAGAAGATGTTTGTTCATCTTCAATGCCGGCTGCTTGGGGAAGCGCCAGCCAGGGAGAGGACAGCCAACTTTCCATGTGGGGGCAGGCACAGCCTGGGGACCGGCTTCGAAGTCAGTTCTCTCCTACTGGTGGAACCAGCCAGCCAGGGCCCAGGAACCTTACCCAAAGAACGGCCCCCGTAGTGGGGACGGTGTGGAGTCCCAGGGGAGTCAGCCAGGCCTGGCTTTCCACGTACTGCACGTGTGGCCCTGGGCACGACACCTGACATCTCTGAGGGTCCCAGCTGGAAAGTGGGAACACCACGGTCCTTCCTGGAGGGCAGTGACGATTCAAAAAAGGCAGTGTGTGTCAGGAACTCAGCAAAGCCTATGTACATAATAGGTGCTCGATAAATGATGACTCAAATCATTCAAAATAAAGTTCGGCAAGATCCATCCCAGGGGGAGAAAAGAAGAAAGAGATAGGGAAGGGAGAGGTCCCACGTGCCTGGGGCATCGGGCAGAGCCTGTAATCTGAGGAGGTGGGTCTCTCTGACCTCAGACCTTGCCCAGCACCTCCGCTTAGCAATGAACTGAGAACTGAAAAGGAAGAAGCAAGAAGTGAGCGGAAGTCTCAAGGACTCAGGATTTTTAAACAGGACGAGAAGCTGTCTTTGGTCAGCCAGGACAGTTTTGAAGCCTGCTGGTAACCTGGTAGACTAGATAGTAACTGCAGGCAACAGCTAACTTCACAGGTAGGTAGAAGCAGCCTGAACAAGTGGTTGGAGGTGTTTCTCAAACTGGGGCCCATGGGCACAGTCTCCAGACTCTGCTAGTTCACCAAGAGCCTTTAACTTGGGGAAGTCACTTCCAGGATGGTTTGCATGGCTACCTGCCAACCAAGGCAGCCACAAAATTCCAGGGCCAGCATTTGGGTTTATCATGGCCTGATAGCCACTGGGTATAACTTTAATGACCATAGGAGACTAAGGAAAGAACGACGTGAGCGTAAGCTGTGAAGGGTGCATTGGCGACAAGAGCAGTGCAAACAGCATTCGTGTGTGACGAAAAACTAAGGCTTTGCAATAGTTCAAATAGAGGAAAGTGTAGGAAAATAGAGTCATCACAAGTGGTTAAAGAACGTTCCAGATTCCACAGAGCCTGTGCCGAGGCAGCCACCACTCTCTTCCTGTTTTAATCCGGTTTCAGCAAGACGGCATCATCCGCTGCTGTAGGTTAACGTTGCTCGTTTGAATTCCGTTAGTCTTCTCATTTTGACCATATTTAATTTATACATTTGTTTTGGTTTTATTGTTGTAGAAGTAGAAGTGTAGTGTTTAGTTTTGGGTATGCACAAATTTATATAATGTTAAAATAAAGCTAAAGTCACGATAGCCAAGAGGTGGAAGCAACCCAAGTGTCCACTGATGAATGATTGCATAAACAAAACGCAGCCTATCCGGACAACGGAGTATCATTCAGCCTTGAAAAGGAAGGAAGTTCTGACACACTACAACACAGATGAACCCGAGGACATTATGCTATGTGAAATAAGCCAGTCACAAAAGGACCAATACCGTCTGATCCCACTCACGTGAGGTCCCCAGAGTTGTCAAATCCATAGAGACAGAAAGTGGAATGGGGGTGCCAGGGGGAGGGGGTGGGGAGCTGGTGTTTCATGGGGACAGAGCTGCAGTTTTCTATGATGAGAAGAGTTCCGCAGATGCATGGTGGTGATGGCTGCACACAATGTGAGTGTACTTAATGCCGTTGGACTGTATATCTAACAACGGTGAAGACGGTAAATTCTATGGTATGTGTATTTCACCACATTAAAAATGAATAAATAAAGCTAAAGTCAACTCTGGGAATAGGTGAGATTTTTCCTTTAAAGGATGACTTCCCGTAAGATCTCTTGGGTTTTCTCGGGGCAAGATAGCCCAGGCCCTAGGACTCATCCTTCTGGTAGGATTCTGGGGACTAGAGAACAGATTACTCTGCCAGCAACATCATTATCTCAGCCTGACTAGGGAGGAAAAGCAACCCTCCATGCCTAGGCCGGGAGAGCCAGTGAGACCCAGAATCATCTCTCAGTGACTTATACACCCGCCTGTGCATAGCAATCACCGGGCAGCTGTCAAAATGAAGATTCTGGGCCCTGCCCTGGGCCTACCAAATCAGAATCTCCAAGGGTAAGGTCTGGAATCTGTGTGTTCACAAGCTCCCCGGGCCCCTCTGAACACCCAATCTGCTGGGGCGTCGAGCTGGGTGCCTGAGAGGCCTAAAAGAACCCAAGTTTGTGATCACCAGAGCTGTGTGACACTAGGCAGGTCATCCAGCCTCTCTGGTCTCAGCTTCCCCTCTCCGAGCCAGGCACAGAACCCTTACGTAGTGTAGGGCTCATTGTGAGGACTGGTGCTAATGTCTATAAGGTACCTAGCGCATAGGAGACGCTCAATAAATGGTGGTTGCAGTTAGGAGTCGAGAGCCGGGCGAGGCCGACCCAGTTGGCACCAGCAGAGAGTGAGAGCTGAGAATAGCCAAGCAGTCCAGCCTTTTCCTCCGCAGCGGCTCCCTCACAGATGGCTCTATCCAAAACGCACATGTGTTTCCTGAAGGGGGAGCACCTTTAACCAGGGATGTGGACATGGCTTGTCATTTTAGCTCTGAAAAATGGGAGAGAAGTTGTCAAGGGGAAATCCCTTCTTACCAGAAATCAGAATAGTGCTGTGGGAAACCCCTCTTCTCCTTTCCCCCCACCAGCCCACCCCCAGCACCAGAACTGGCTCCACCTGAGTCTTACCCCTGACACAGCCCCTCCCAGGAAGGGAAGTGCAGCTCACCTAGTGTTCGAATCCTGCTGTGTGTTCTGAGAGAATCACGTACCCTCTCTGAGCCTCTCTAACTAGGGGGAGGATGGCGACAACCATTCATCCCTTCAGAAGATTCTTACTGAGCATCTACTAGGCTGGGCCCTCGACCATGGGAAGCAGACCACAGTGAACACGACAGACACGGCCCTCATCCTCACGAGCTGGCAGTCCAGTGGGAGAGCCAAGCTTTAGTCAAACCATCTGCAGATATCTAATCGCAAAACACAATATCGACCTCAGAAACTTGCGGTCAGGCAACAGCACTTCCAACGACGTTTTAGCAGCGCAGCCCTTTGTTCACACAAAGTCTCAGCGTGGAAAGTCGGTCAAAGGGGAGCTGCCCGGAGGCCTCTGGGAGGATCTCGAGGACCTCAGGCTTCAAGGAGCACAGCTGGAAGCTGGTGCTCGCGCTCAGGAGGAGTCGGCGAGGAAATGTGTGCAGGGGGCTGAGCAGACGCATTAGAGAAAGGGTGCCTCCCTCTCTCAGGAGAGAAGAGGGCGCCATTTCAAAGGGACAGGGGCAGTGGGGACTAGGGCGAGACTCAGCCTGGGAGCCCTGTGTCTCTCAGCTGACACAGCCTCCGGCCGCCCGGAGCCCCTGTCCACCCTGGCCAAGGGTGCCCTGGGGGCTGTGAGTCTGGGGGTCACTGGGAGGCGGGGACACACGGATTCTGGGTGCACTCACACTGGAAGCCAGCTCGCTGCAGCGGCCGATTATCTGATGGAGCGCTTCCTTCATCAGCGCTAATCTCCGTGTAGTGGAACAATGAGAGGGCTTCCTATAAGTTCCAAATAGGACGTGAAAACCCTCAGTGCTAAGAGCAGAGGATGCTGGAATAGGGCAATGGGAAACGCCTGAGTCACCGGAGGGCCTCTTTGATTCCGACTGCCCAATCGTTGAAAAGGAAAAAGAGAGAGAGAGAGTGTTCATTAATGGTCGGGGGGGGGGGGGGGACAGGAAGGGCTGGCCCTTCAGAGGAACCTCCTCAGAGGGCCAAGAGCAGGGGACACTCGGCTGTGGGGACGCCACCCAGAGAAAGGAACGGAGCCCACCGCTTCATCCGCACCAGCCAGCCTCAGAGCTGTTCACAAGCCACACTCCACAAGTGCTGGCTTCCACTAATAAAAACCTCTTTTGGGGGCCAGCCCCGTGGCCGAGTGGTTAAGTTCATGCACTCTGCTTTGGCGCCCCGGGGTTCGCAGGTTTGGATCCTGGGCGTGGACCTAGCACCGCTCATCAGGCCACGCTGAGGCGGCGTCCCACATGCCACAACTAGAAGGACCTACAACTAGAATATACAACTATGTACTGGGCTTTGGGGATGGAAAAAAAAAGAGGAAGACTGGCAACCTTCCTCACCAAAAAAGCATATCTTCAAAAAAACTAAACAAATCAGAAAAACCTACCTTGCTATGATCAAGGAAAAAAGTTTTAAAAAGAAAAAAAACCCAACTTCTTTTGAGAAGGAATGTTCAGGACATATTTGTCTCAGAGACCCCACTCACCCGGGAGCTGGATGGCACAGGGCTGACCCAGCACGAGGAGGCCTGTCCACCGGCGCCTTGCCCTGGGGCTGCGGGCAGCTCCCTCCACCTCAAGTGCAGCTCGGATCCTCTGCAGGAAAAATGGGAGACAGTTCCTCGGGCCTGATTCCTGCCCAGGGCCTTCCAGAATGGGTCTCCCAGCCCCCTGGCTGGACACGGGCCCTCTTCTTTTCTCTTCTCTACAGAAGCGTTGGTCCGTTATTCTTGAAAAGACAAAATGTGAACAGGCCCCAGGCCAGGCAGAGTGGTCCTTAACTTCACGCGGGGTGCGTGTGCTCATGACTGTATCCAAAGTTAATTGTCTGGTACAGTCAAACCACAGCGCCGGTTATCGGACTCAGGAGTTATCAAGGGGCCTCGTGTCCCTCGAGCCTTTGGGGACCTCATGGCCTTTCACTTCGCCTCGAGGAGCCGGCCTCCACTGGAGCTTGCTTGGCCCGAGGAAGCACTTCAGGCCAGTCTTGCCTACATAAGGATTATCTTTGGCGTCAGAAATTATTGTAACTGGTGACTTTCCTAATTGTCCTCACTTGCTGGCGGTATCAGACCACACCCATCTTTAAGCTTCCTGGGTGAGACGTGACTATTTGAGCCTGTAGCTGTGCACGTCACTTGGGCCCCTGCCTCCCTCGGGGCTGTGCGGGGAGGAGCGTGGGCGAGCTGTGTTCTGCTCAGCATTAGACAACAGCTTTTAGGAAAAACCTTTTGCTGATGTGCCAATAAGTGTACAGGTCCTGTGCGTAGTAGGGGCTTTATGAATATACAGCAAGTGAAACTGAGCCGAAGGAAGCTCATTCAACATGTGTCATCTCAGGGTCTCCTTCCCCGGGAAATGTGTGTCTCGGGGGAGGAGTGAAGGCTCCTTGGGCCCAGTTCCAGAACAAGCTGGGGGATCCTGAGAGAAAGGGGTCCAGCTCAGCTCCAAGCTTAGAACAATGCCGAGCGCTCAGCACACCGCAGGTGTGTGTGTGCTGGGACCTTCTTCCTGAAGCCTCTGAGGTCAGGGGCCGGGGCCCAGAGGGCTGGCTGCATTTATTGTCCATTGTCCTGGCCCGGGACAGGAAGCACTTTCTGTTCCCAATTGCTTGGGTGGATTAATTTACAGTGGGGAGCGCAGAGTCGGCGCGCCAGCACCTGCCTTCCCCTCTGCGAGGCCAGCTTCCGGGCTCAGGGGGTTTCAGGAAGGGTCCCCCTCTGCACAGACACGCCTCCTCAGAGCCCCTCTGGCTGCCTGCTCTGCCACATCCCGCTGTGGGCACCGGACTCCGGCTGCGCTGGAGCTGAGGCTCTGGAAGCCGCGAGCCTGCCTGACTCAGCCAGGGTGCACCGCCCTCTGCGCCGCCAACCTGCGGGGGAAAGTTTAGCCCCATGGGGTACACACCACAGTGGCCCAATAATGAACGAAGACATTCGAACGTCCGCAAGGACGTCTTCCCTTTTACTGTGGATCCACTCTTTGTGCCCGGGAGTATACATGCTCCTCTCGTTTTCATTTGATGGGGCTTGTGAGTCCCATTTTACAGATGAAGAAACTGAGGTTCATAGAGGCTGCTATACAGATCATAAATAGCAGTGGTGGGGTTTGAATTCAAGTCCGTTCCAGGTCCCAGAGCTCTCTCGCAAACTCAAACACCTCCGGGGGCCAGGAAAGCACAAAACTGGACAACACTGGCCGGGTGTGCAATGACAGGGAGCAGCAGGCGTTGAGGAGGCTGAGGGCACGCGTCCCACCTCCAGGGGACAGCCGCTGCTCGACTCCAGCCTACTGTGCCTTGGAGTAAGACAGGCCCTGTATGGCCAGATTTCTACGTGGAATCTCCACATTTCTGTGTTAATAACTCCTACAATAAATTTCCAAACACTGGGTAGGTCAGAGAAAGCCTGTCAGAGGGCCGCACATTCCTGTAGGCCCTGCCTTCCACTCCTGCTCCGCGCCGCCATCCATGAACAACAGCGAGCACCTCCTGCGTGCAGGCTCCGCCGGCGGTTCCCACTCGGTGATCTAGTCAGTCTGTTCGTGGCCTCGCTTTGCAGCAGGCACTGCATTCTCTATTGCTCAGACAAGGAGACTGAGGCCAAAAAGGCAAATGAGCTCGCCCCGGGCCCCCAGCCCACCGTGGTTTGCTCATGGTATTCCCGCCTCACCATCAAATTTTCATGAGCGTCCATCTAGAGGCAGGGGATGAGTCTGACGGTCTCATGGAGGAAGGGGATGCAGAGGTCATTTTCATTTTCCTACGATGGCCCTGAGACCGTCACCCAGACCGCCTCACACACTAACCACTAGCTGGCACTGCTGCGACTGGTCAGCTTGTTCCATTTTGCTTTGTGTGTGGTGCCATCACGTTTTCCCAACATAAGCTGGTGGCCCAAGATGGCTCCACATTCCCTCTCTCTACCCAGGCCTCCCCACCCCCACCCCCACCGCCTGCTGCCCCTGCCCCAGCAGCCTGCTGTTTTGAGGACTGTGGCTGCTCTGCAAGCCTGCTCCCTCCCACCTAAGGCAGCGTGGACGCCCCGCCGAGCGGCCCCGGATCCAGGTTCACCTGCCGTCCCCCTGAGTGACAGGGCTGCCCTTTGTGGAGGGGGAGATTAGAGGCGGGCTGGGGGCTGCGCAGCCCTCGCCCGGATGACAGGAGACGTCAGCCATGCATGCCGCGCGGCGTGGCCCAGAGCGAGGAAAGCCTTGACAGGCCTGGAGGGGATCCAAGACGGGGCGAGAGGGAGGGGGACACAGTCCTCCCACACAAAGGCCGGGCCTGTCTTCACACCTGCGGGATGAGCGGAGCCTGGCTGAGGGAGAGGTGGGGGCCATGGGGACATGAATAATTCGCTCTGAAAGAAGCATGTCACAGGGAGATAGCTCAGCCAGACACTTCAAATAAAGGCAAGCAGCCGCAGTGACAGGGGACATTCTTTGCCACCGATGCGCTGCTGGAAACTAAGTGCTGAGATGTCATGAAAGAAAGGCGCCTTGAACCCCTCAGAGTTATTTTTATTAAAAAACAAAATTGAGAGAGAGAGAAAAAATACCACCACAGAAGCCGAGATGAGCCTGTGAGCCCCGAGAAAGGCCAGGCCATGAGTGCTGGCCCCTGAATTGTACCTTTCTTGGGAAGAACGAGGCTGCCTGGACACCCCGGGAGTCCCTGGGGAGCCAGGTCTGCTCCTTCTCCGGCCTCTGCACCTTCGGCCACCGTGCTCCCCATGCCTGAGTGCCCTCCCCATACCTACCCAAACTTCCAGAACCAGCTGCAGTGAGTGCCCCTCCACGTGAGGACCACCCCGGCCCACCACTTTGAGTCCTCACTCCCTCTTCCCCAAACTTCTTCATTTGGTACTCAGGTGTGACCTTGTCTTTTGACATATTTACCCCATCCACCAGCCAAGCTCTCAGGGTGCCTGTCCTGTTCTGTTCTCTGTCCCCCAACAGAGCACAGTGTCCTGTATACAGCTGCCACCCACTAAATGTCAATTGATGAGGATAATGATAGTGGCTCGTTTTTTCTTGGGAAAACAAGGCAATGAAGAAATGAAGCTATAAATAATAATATTCTAGTGAAAAACTGACCTCCTCAATGTCCATTCATAGACGAATACCTGAATAATTTATGATAAATGAAATAAATAATTTGAGATAGAACCCAACATGGGGCCACTCAAAAGACTGAGGCTGATCCACGTGCATTCACGTGGCTGGAGGTCACAGAATTCAGCAGGAAAAGCATCCGCGTGGCATATAGAACATGGGAAAAGGGCAGAGGGCGTATTCCCAGACCGCTAACGGGGGCGACCTCTGCAGAGTGGGACTTGGGGGAGGAGGCTTGCTGAGGGACTTCCACTTTTTATTATAGATACCTGGGTATTATTTCAATTGTTCACATTAAGTATGTATTACTTTTGTAATTAAAAAACATATTCTTAATCCGCATAGTTTAGGGAGAGGTAAACCCTCTCCCAAACTGAGGCTCCAAGGCATGTCTTTGCTGAAGGGAGGAGGAGGAGGGGTCGGAAGACGGCTGCCGCAGCTCCACGGCTCAAGGCAGGAAGGCAGGGAAGCGTCAGCACAGGCCTTGGCCACCATCGCCCTTGCCAAGCACAGCAATGGCTTCGCCTGAAACTCTCCAAGCAGATAGTTGCTTCTGTCTCATTGGCCAGAGCAGGTCACGCGGTCACCCTAGCTGCAAGGGAGGCTGGGAAGGGGGCGGCAGGATTGACAAGCAAGGCTTAGACCAACATCGCATTGGGTCTCAGGGAAGACCTCCTCTAGCCCCAAAGGCCTCGGCCCACTTCCTTTTCCTCTCACTCCAAGTCTCCTGTAAGTTCTTCTCTTCTCCTGAAATAAGGGGTCTCCATCCAGAGGCAGAGGCTCACAGCTGACCTTGGCCCTGCTCACAGAAACTCCCTCCAGCTACAGCCTGCCAGCAGGTTTCTGGGGGCTTTATGCAGCAATATTTCTTCTTTTTTTTAAACTTCCCATAAACACTTCAAAATTCTGCATTTCAGTCTTGCCACCAGGAGGGGAGAGCCTGCCTGCCTGAGAATGTGGCCCAGAGTGAAGAAACCAGGAGCCAGGAGCTGGGCAAACTGGAGCTCTGTCCACCCAGTGAGGCCCCGAGGCAGCCAGGCCTGAAACAACCTGTGGTTTTTTCAATGGATGAACCAATAAATTACTTTTTCCCCTGCTTATGTCAGTTTGGGTTGAGGTTCTGTCTCTTAAAACCAAAAAAAGTCCTGGCCACTAAAAAAATGGTCTTAGAGTGGAATTTAACCACGTGCCCTGCCATGGGGCAATCCCACCCCGGTGGGCACGTGTGTGGTGGGTCCTACATGTGTCCACGTAAAACCCAGATGTCTCCTGAGGCTGCCCCTGGCCTTCGGAGCTCAACAGGATTGGGCCACATCATCAGTCCTTCGTCCTGTGGCTTGTCCAATGCTCTCCCCAAGATTTCTACAGGTCCCAGCAGGGGTCGCTAGTCCCCTGACCATTTGTGACTCTACATTGACTCTTGTTCTCACTCGTCTCTCCACGTTCTGTGTCTTCCCTCATCTCTGCACTGACCCAGAGGTAGAGCTGTTGCCTTGTCCTTAACCCACGCCCCTGTACTCCACAAACTGCTTACATAAGACACCAGGGAACAGAGATTTTTTAGCCCTGAGCTAACTGCTGCCAATCCTCCTCTTTTTGCTGAGGAAGACTGGCCCTGAGCTGACATCCGTGCCCATCTTCCTCTACTTTATATGTGGGACGCCTACCACAGCATGGCTTGCCAAGCGGTGCCATGTCCGCACCCGGGATCCAAACTGGCGAACCCCGGGCCACCAAGGTGGAACGTGTGAACTTAACCGCTGAGCCACCGGGCATGCCCCAACATGGATTTTACTGAAGCTTTAGGGCAACGTAAATGAACAGCGAGATAAACCTCAATTGGAGAGGAACGCCCCCAATTAAGATAATTAGTAAGAGTAATTAAGAGTTCAGCGACAAGCCCATCACCAAGAATTTCTTATTGGCTCCCTTTTCCACGGCCACCCCTCCCTCTCTTCACAGCTCTGTGCCCTCCCAAATTGCGGTTTATTTCTTAGCTTAACAGTATAGCTCTATTTTTCCATCTCCTTCCAAATCACAATTCCTGCCCTCCCAGCCCACTTCAGAAAGGTGTTTTCATGAATAAAGAGGGCCTTCCTAAGAAGAGGTCTGGCGCTGGCTATCGATGTTTACCATCTGTCTACTGGCACTGGTTTTTCTCTCATAAGCACCCGAGTGCACTACACGTTTGGGGATCGAGTGTAAAGAACGCGGTTCCTGAAACAGAAAATCCAACCAATTTGATGTGCAGGACAAAGCAAGCCTGGAGAGGTCTAATCTGAAAGAACAGGTCTATTCACATACCAAAGCAGGCCTCTAGGCAAAGTGTCATCAGTTGTATTCTGTCTGGTGTTCACCCACAATGCCATCAGGCGACCCAGAAGTGGCCATGACAGAACTCACGACCTTCTCAGCTTCCTCCTAGTAAGCGTTGAGAGGTTCAGAGCAACAGACCAATAGCTTCCCTCCACTAGCGATGTTGCAAGTGATGGCGATGAGAGTTAAGGCTCCAAGCCTTGAAGAAACGAGATTGGAAGCAAGAATCATCTCCATGAAAGGGCGCTGAGCTTCCCTGCCAGCACCCTCCCGATTGACCTGGGATCACACAACAGTCAGGTGCACAGCAGGTCTGAGCTGGGAAAGCCGTCTGTAGAGCTTCTGGGGACTCTGGAGACATCCCACGCACCTTCTTGGGGGTCTCTCCACTCTCCGCATCCCACCCACAGTCCCCACCACAGCACCCCCTCAAGCCCCTGATCCAGGACATGCTCTTATCATTTCCCAACAAGCCAACAGCCTCCCAACCTGGTTTTCCTGACTCCAGCCTCTGCCCCACCCTCCCCCTCCACAGGGCAGCAGTTTTTTAAAGCCAAATCCAATCCTGTTTAAAAAGCACAAATGAGGCAAAGCCCCAGGATGCAGGTCATTCCTCACCAGCCCCCACCGGCTATTCTAGTCCCTTCTGTCTCGAAATGCCCACCTTGCAGGTTGCAGTGGCCTCTGCATCTTTGCTGTTCCACTGGGCCACCCCTGCCTGCTGGCTGAGGTCCCAGTGCCAAAGCCACTACTAAAGCAACGCAGCCTTCAAGAGGCTCCTATGAGGTCTTTTTTCTATCACTTCCTTCAAGTTCCCCACTCTGGTTCATCCTGCCTTGATCTTGGGCCCTCTTGTCCAACACTAGCTCTATCATTTGCTCATTTGATACAATCCACAAGAAACCCACCTTTCACCCGCTCTGCGCTGCTTTCTGATGCCTCGTCTCATGTGCCGCAGACAGCTCCCTCCCTGACTTCTGACCCTGACCACACGCTGCGATCACGCATGGAGAACTTAAAGCCATTCTGGTTGAATTTGTCTGGGGTGGGGTATTTTTGGAAACTCTCCAAGGTGATTTCAATGGGCGGGCAGGATGGAAAACCCTGGTGTGCTCAGAGTATCACTGACTGACGTAATTCCTCTGGCCGCAGCATGCAGTTAGCAGTAAACATTTGCAAAACGAAGACTAGCCTGGACCATTTGTATCGTATAGAAGACAAGAAGTGGTTTTCTCACTGGTCCTACGTAGATGTCTGTGGGTATATTCAAATCAATGGGTTGAGTCGATGAAACCCTTGCTACTCAAAGTGTGACCCATGGACAGGAAACATCAGCATCACCCAAGAGCTTGTTAGAAATGGCAGATCTCAGGGGCTGGCCCCGTGGCCGAGTGGTTAAGTTCGCGCGCTCCGCTGCAGGCGGCCCAGTGTTTCGTTAGTTCGAATCCTGGGCGCGGACATGGCACTGCTCATCAGACCACGCTGAGGCAGCGTCCCACATGCCACAACTAGAAGAACCCACAACGAAGAATACACAACTATGTACCGGGGGGCTTTGGGGAGAAAAAGGAAAAAATAAAATCTTTAAAAAAAAAAAAAAAAAAAAAAAGAAATGGCAGATCTCAGGGACCACCCCAGATCTACTGAATCAGAACCTGCATTTTAACAAGATCCCCAATGGTTGAAACACAATAAAGTTTGAGCAGCCCTGTGCTAAACTTGGGGAAAATGCTGGACGAGCACAGGCACACTCCTTATCCCAGGCCCATCTCCACAGGAACAGGCAGGAAGCATAAACGAGCGAGACGGCCTCGTGAGGCACTAAGGAGTGCTGGGGACAGAGCCTAACACAGGGCACCACAGCTGTGGCTCCCACTCATTCTTGCCAGTCAGGAGCCAAGCCCTGGGCCTGCCGGAAGGCCTTATTCTTCAAGAGAATCCTGAATGTGGGTTTTCTTTAGGCCACAGCCACCCCCTTATTTGGCTCCCCTTTGCAATGTTTTCATGGCACACATCCCTAACATTTCCCCCAGTACTTATGTGCTGCATCGATTGTTTCTTGTTGGCCCCGCTCTAGAACGCGCCGATCAGTGTCACTTTTGTTCACTGTTGTATCCCGGGGACTTAGAACTGTCCCCGGCAGATAGGAGGTGCCAACAATAGTTGTGAAAAGAATTTACCATGCAGGACAAGCTGGAGCACATCTGTGGCTGACCCACAGCCAGCCTCTCTGCAGCTTTGTGTGAAGGAAGCTGGGACCGGGTCCTCTAGCAATGGTGTCCTGGGCCGGGAGGCCTTGAGGCCAAGACCCTTGTCCTAAGGAGGCATCTTTCCTCCTGAGTTTCCTCCTCCAGCCCTATGAGGTCACAGGTTTGGGGGAGGGGCCCGGGGCGGGGTGGGGGGGGAGGCCTGCAGGAAGCCTCCGCGTGGGCCTCTGAGAAGAGTTCTTGCAGAGAATGAGCGGGAAGGGTCTGTGAGGTGACCCAGAAGGGGGCCATTTTATCTAAGCCCTGCTTTCACAAAGAATCTTGAGTTTAGGTTTTTCCATATTATCTCCAAATGAAGTCACACCTACAGAAGCCTTTCTTCTTAAAGGTGTTAATCTGTGCAATTTAAACATTTGCAAGATCTCACAATTCATCACAATGCAGTTCTGTCTTGTTTTCATTGTTTAATATTCTAGAAGAGAAGGCTCTCTTGCTCCTGGAGGGAGAGGCTTTAGGACAGAGATCACAGGGTTCTTAGGGGAGGCTCTCTGCTTGTAGGTCTCTTCCCCCTGACAAATGGGGCGTCCCTGTCAGGGGACCCTTGGGCCCCTGAGGCCTGGCCTTGAGCCCCTCAGAGAGCCGGGAGAGAAATGAACACAAGTGGAGTTATGTCAAATTCTCCTTTTCTGGGGAAGCACCTTCCCAAGCCACCTTCTTTCCAAGGCCACCAGGCCTGCCCCAGAGGTAGAAGATGGGACGCGGGGCAGTGCCCCCCGGGGCCTGAGCTCCCAGCCTGCAGCTGCACTGGGGCTGGGCATGTCTTCCCTGAGTGGTGGCTGCCCCCAAGAGGGCAGAGATGGTGGCCAGGCATTTTCCTGGGCAGGGAAAGCTGGCCAGGAAAGGGGGCTGCGTGGAAGGGGAGCAGAGGAAGTTTCTGGGGCCCACATAGTCCACCAGGATGCGTGGGCCCCAGAGGTTCCTGGAGAACTAACGAGGGGAGCCCAGTCAGGCTGCCTGTGGGAGGGGAGACCTGTAACCGGAGAAGAGGGGCCTGGGGCCCGCGGGGAGCAATAGAGAAGGGGCCAAGTCAGCTCCATGGGAAGTTTTTCATTTTTGTGGTTTGTTGTTCTTTTTGTTTGTTTGTTTTACTTTTATTATCAACAACTTCAAACTTTTACAATAGTGAACAGACGCTATAATGGCCCCTTATATACCCATCACCCAGGTTTAACAAGCAACTCCAGGCCGACGTTGCTTTGTCCATGCTGCCATGCATTTACCCCATAATTGCTCAAACTGCGTACATCACAGCATGGCATTTACAAATATTTCAGTGTGTTTCTCTGAAGGAAAAGGAAACTTTTAAAATAATATAACCATAAGATCATTATCACACATTTTTAAAAAATTAACATTATTTCCTTAATATTATTAAATATCTAGTGTTGTAGATTGAATTGTATCCCCCCAAAAGAGGTGTGATGAAGTCCTAACCCCTAGTACCTCAGAGCATGGCTTTATTTGGAGATAGCGTCTTCACAGAGGCGATCAAGTTAAAATGAGATCATTAGGATGAGCCCTAATTCCATCTAACTGGTGTCCTTATAAAAAGAAGGAAATTTGGGGCCAGCCCTGTGGCCTCATGGTTAAGTTCAGCATGCTCCACTTCAGCGGCCTGGGTTCAGTTCCCAGGCGTGGACCTACACCACTCGTCAGGAGCCATGCTGTGGCAACCCACATACAAAATAGAGGAGGACTGGCACAGATGTTAGCTCAGGGCGAATCTTCCTCAGCTAAAAAATAATAATAATAAATAATAAATAAATAAAATAGGTTGTTTAAAAAAAAGATGGAAATTTGGACACAGACAGACATGCACAGAGGAAAGATGTGAAGAGACACAGGTGAATGCCATGTGACATTTGGAGTTACGCTGTCACAAGCCAAGGAACATCTGGGACTGCGAGCACCTGAAAGAGGCTGGTAAGGATGCTTCCCCGGTGCTGCAGAGGGAGCGCAGCCCTGCCAACATCCCCTTGATCTTGGACTTCTGGCTTCCAGAACTGTGAGACGATCAATTCTAAGCCACCCAGTTTGCAGCACGTTGCTAAGGCAGTCCGAGGAAACTAATCTTGTCACTGTTCAGATTTCCAATTATCTCACAAATGTCGCCTTTTTGTTACAGTTTGTCTGTTGAAATCAAGATCCAAACAAGGATCAACCATTGTGACCAGTTGATATGTCTCTTAAGACTCTTTTAATCTCTTTTCTTTCTTACAATTTAGCTGTTGAAGAAAATCATGTTGTTTGTCCTGTAGAGTTCACCACTGTATGGATTTTGCTGTTTGCATCTCTGTGGTGTCGTCTAACCCCTCACTGCTCAGAGTGAGCGAGATTGCGAGCCTGCAGCATCAGCATCAACTGGGAGCTTGTTGGAAATGCAGAATATCTCAGGTTCGCTCCAGACCTGCTGGTTCAGAAATTCATTGTCACAAGCTCCCCAGTGATTCTTGCACATACTGGAGCTTGAGAAGCACGGGGTTCTTACGTTCTCCTCTGCATTTCCTAAAACTGCTAGTTAGAGCTAGAGGCTTGATCAGATTCAGGTTTGATTATTTTGGCAAGACTATGCCATAGATGGTGATTGTTCTTTCATCAGGAGGCACACCATGCCTGGTTGTCTCTCTGTTATAATGTTAGCAGAAGTTATCATCACCGCCTAAGTTCATCAATTCATTAGGGTTGCAAAATGATGGCATTCTATTTCCATTGTTCCTTTCACTCATCAGTAGGAATCTGTCCACAAAGAAAAAGTTCCTCTCATCTACTATTTGATTACCCATTGGTTCAGTTGACATAGGAAAGGCAGGATAAATTCTCAATTCTTTCTCTCTTATGTACTATCTTTCAAAACAACAAGTAGGTTCCCAACGAGTAGGTGACAATAAGTTTTGTTATTTTATGTTTGTTTTTAGCACCATATGAACTTATAGATTTAAGCAGACTTGATGTGTTTACAATCCATTACAGTTCTTATTCTTATTGATGCTCAGAAGGTTGTCCCATCTTTGGCCAGTAGGAGTCACTCAAGTTGGCTCGTGAGTCTTTTGACATGACCCTAGTGGTCTTGGATAGCTACCATTCTACTTCATACAACCAGATATTCCAAATTCATCTTGTGCATCTCCTGCCCCAGACCTGGAAGCAGTCGTTTCTCCATGGACCTCTAATTTCATTCAGCGGAGAAGGGTGTTTAGAGACCACAATTGGAGTGCAAGGGTGTTCACTGCTATGGGTTGACTTTGTTTGGGGACCTTTCATTGAATAAAGCACATTTAACATTTTAACATAAAACACATGGGTTCACACTTCAATCAAATTCAATACCATAGGATTTTTAACTTAACCCTTCAATTCACCTGCATATCTCCTTTCTCCCAAGAGACTAATCCAAGTTCACAGTGACACCAGGAATGATAGAATACCCCATATTTGCTTATTTGCTTTGCCCTCCACGGGACAATCAGATTTGTGAGTTGCTGGAGTGATTGCAGAAGCTCCAGCCAGGGTGGTGGCTCGAGTGCATGAGGAGGAAGCTCTGCAGACTGACCGGGGCTCTGAGGGAGGGAGGGCTGTGGGCTGACAGAACTGGCTGAGTTGGAGTGAAGTGAGATGAGACCCTGAAAGTCACAAAGGGGAATGATAGGAGGGGAGGCCCATCTCGGGATTGCTCATGGAATGGGAGGCTTGGGTAGGAGACCAGAGCGGGGAGAAGAAGGGCCTGAGGGGTGAGATAACACCAGCCTGTGACTGAGGGTGGGGCCCTTCGTATTGGAGTTCCATCGGTACATAAAAAAACTAAAGAAATGCCAAAATATGGTTACATAAATTACAGGAAATTTTATGTGTTTCAGAATAACAAATCAAAGCTGTTATGAGGGGGAGAAAACCACGTTGCAATGTGATTATGCTCACACAAGATAATCAGGAGATTTATAAAAATATGTATGTATTAATCTGGAGTTGCCATAAAAAGTGAGACCAACTGTGGAACACAATATAAAGCTGGGTGGGGAACACCATCTTCTTTCAACCATGTCATTGGATTTCTGCGATTGTATGTTCAACTTCTTTTTTAAAAATTTTTTAAAATAGGCTTTATTTTTTAGGGCAGTTTTAGGTTCACAGCAAAATTGAGTGGAAAGTACAGAGAGCTCATTTATACCACCCGCCCCCACACATGCAGAGCCTCTCCCCATTATCAACATCCCCTCCAGAGTGGTGCATTTGTTACACTGATGAGCCTACCTTGACGCATCCCAATCTCCCAGAGTCCACGGTTCACATGACAGTTTGCTCTTGGTGCTGTACATTCTATGGGTTTTGACAAATGTATAATGACATGTACTCACCATAACAGTAGCATGTACAATAGTTTCCCTGCCCTAAAAATCCTCTGTGCTCTGCTATTCATCCTTGCCTCCCCACAACCCCTGGCACCCACTGATCTTTTCACTGTCTCCATAGTTTTGCCTTTTCCAGAACGTCACGTAGTTGGAATCCTACAGTGTGCAGCCTTTTCTGATTGGCTTGTTTCACTTAGTGATACGCATTTAAGGTTCCCCTATATCTTTTCATGGCTTGAGAGCTCATTTCTTTTTAGTGCAGTATGACATTCCACTGTCTGGATACACCACAGTTGATTTATCCATTCATCTACTGAAGGACATCTTAGTTGCTTCCAAGTTTGGGCAATTATGAATAAAGCTACTATAACATCTGTGTGCAGGCTTTTTGTGGACATAAGTTTCCAACTCCTTTGGGTACCAAGGAGCGTGATGGCCGGGTCATACGGTAAGAGAATGTTTAGTTTTGTAAGAAGCTGCCAAATTGTCTTCCGCAGCGGCTGCGCCATTTTGCCTTCCCACCAGCAATGACTGAGAGTTCCTGCTGCCCCGCATCCTCACCAGCACACGGTGTTGTCAGTGTTCCGGACTTTGACCATTCTAATAGGTGTACAGTGGCATCTCATTTTAATTTGCATTTCCCTGATGACATATAATGTGCAACATCTTTCCATATGCCTATTTGCCATCTGTATACCTTCTTTGGTGAGGCGTCTGTACAGGTCTTTTGCCCATTTTTTAATTGGATTGTTTCCTTATCATCGAGTTGTAAGAGTTCTTTGTATATTCTGGACAATAGTCCTTTATTAGATGTCTTCTGCAAAGATTTTCTCTCAGTCCTTGGCTTGTTTTTTCCTTTTCTTGGGGTTTGACCTCTTTAGAGAGAATGTTGAAGGTCCCAGTCTGAGGTCCACCCACTTGCAATATTGGTGGGAATACCAGCCTCCTCATGCCCCACATCCCTGAGGGGAGAGGAAGGGGCTGCAAAGAAAGAACTAGACCTCACAGGGAGGGATGGAGCAGGAAGGCCTGCAGCTGGCAGGGCCTGCAGGAGATTCCTCCTTCACAGGAAGACGTACATGTGGGGGAAGCATAGAGGGGAGTTGTGTGTGGGGATGGTCGGGGCCCCCTGAGGAAATCACTGCAGAAAAGCTAAGTGTGAGGAAGGAGAGGGCTGGGGAGGGAGTTAAGGAACACTTGGAGGCAGCCGGGCCACAGGTAGGGAGGCCTTCTGGGAAGCGGAGTCCTTGTGAGGCTGTTGTCTTGAAGCTGCGGTGACATTGCTGGGACATCCTGTAGGCGGATCCACTTGGACCTTCCTTTGCCAGGATGGGTGGACCCTGGAGCCAGCCGGACCCGAGTGCGGAGGCAGCACAGTCCCCAGGCTGTCACTAGGAGTCCTTCTTGAGCTCCTGCGAAAGCTCGTCCTGGGCCCTCATCAGCTGATTCCTCACAATAAGACCCAGTGGATGTGCCATCGCTGGCACTTTCAACGGTCAGATCCTAAAAGGGCCAGTAACCAAATGCAAAGGTCAGGATTTACTATGTTCACCTAAGCCATGCAGCCTGGAGAATCGAGACCTTTTAAAAGCCGCCATGCAAATTCACAGCATTCCAGGGCCCCACGTGGAGGAGTGGCACTCAGAAAGAACCTTCACTTACACGTCCCTGACAGGACAGAACAGACGGCTTTAAGGGCATGTCCATGAAACAGTCACCGTTCGATTCCCCTTTTCAAAAGCCACATGACCAAAAATAACCAAAGAAGTAAACACGACACCAGGCTGGGGCCAGCTGGTCCCCTGGAGCCTGAGTTGTTGCCGCGTTTACACAAATACATTAACTGTCAAAGCACAACTACGGCTTTCTGTCCGCTGCCTCAGGAAGAACAGAAGTTGTCACCCTCTCCCTGATCATAACATCTCAAATTGGAAATCTGAGCCAACTCTTCTCAGCTCCCCATCTATCTAGAAATAACCCAATAAGGGACCTAAATTCTAACTCTCCTGGTTCAGGATGACCTTTTCGACACATTAACACCTGGAGATGCTCACCAGATCTCAGATTTGGTACTGTGCATCAGGAGGACGTAAGAAGGAGAAGCTGGAAAAAGAGAAGGGCAGAAAGGGACTAAGATAAACATTAAATAGCATTCTGAGTCACCGACCTGCAAATGTCACGGATAGGAAACGAGCTGACACACACGTCCCCGTGACAACTGGGCAAAGAGATGCCTGTGCCTCTGGTGGTCACAGATGCTCCGAAGACACCTGGGAGCCCCTGCCCCCAGATGCTTTCCCTGTGCCTGTCACTGTGCCTGGCATTCCACCATTAAAGATTATTATCTCCTATGGTACACACCTAGAAAAACTGGAATCAGCCTAACTGGACGTAAACAAGACGCTGTTTAAATAAGTTATGGTACATACAATGAAAATAGAACACTACACAGCTGAAATAGAGGGTAAAGAAACTCTTTATTAGTGGGTCTCCAAGAGACATTATTCAGGGAAAAATCAAGGTGCAGAGTCCTGGTGTAAGAAGGAGAAGAAGAGGAGGAATATCATTCAGTCATCAAAAAGAAGGAAATCCGGCCATCTGTGACGACGCGAATGGACCTTGAGGGGAGCAGGCTAAGTGAGATAAGTCAGATAGAGAAAGAAAATACCGTACAGCCTCCCTTACACATGGAACCTGAAAAATGAGCTCAGGGACACAGAGAACAGACTGGTGGTTGCCAGAGGCAGGGGGTCGGGGGAGGGGGAATTGGAGGAAGGGGGTCGAAAGGTAGAAACTTCCAGTTAGAAAAGGAGAGTCCTGGGGATGTATGTACAGCATGGTGACCATGGTTAATAACACCGTCCCGTATATTGGAAAGTTGCTAAGAGAGTAGATCTTGAAAGTTCTCATCACAAGAAAAAAGACGGTAGTTATGTGTGGTGATGGATTTTAACTCAACTTACTGTGGTGACCATTTTGAAATATATACATATATCGCATCATTATGTTGGACACCTAAAATTAATATAATTTTACACATCAATTATATTTCAATAAAAGCAGGAGGGAGAGAATTTATATACATATATGCTTGGACACGGGAAGGCTGTCTCTAGGGCTCACCAAGACCCAGCACCGCTGGCCGGCTCTACAGAGCATAACTGAAGGGGGCAGGGGGAGCACGGGCCTCTCACTGTGTGCTCTTTTGTACCTTTTGGATCTTAAACGACATGAATGTATTATCTTTTAAAACATACTTAGGTTTTAAAAGGAAGAGAATGAAAAAGATCTATATGTAGAGAAATGGACAGATATACAGGATTCACGATCAAATGAAAACAAGTTGCTAACACAGTGTCTAGGGTGAGTCAGTCTGTGTTTTTTTCTTAAAAAAGAATATTCACATATTGACTTGTAAATACAAAGAAAATGACTTGAGGCATACACCAGAAAACAGAGGTTCCCTTGGGGAGGCTGGAAAAACAGAGAGGTCTGTACTTTCATTGTATTCCCTTCTGTCCTGTTTGATTTTTTAAAACAAACA
This sequence comes from Equus przewalskii, assembly GCF_037783145.1. Lineage (NCBI taxonomy): Eukaryota > Metazoa > Chordata > Mammalia > Perissodactyla > Equidae > Equus > Equus przewalskii. The sequence continues at coordinate 2,658,377 of NC_091845.1, forward strand.
TGCATTACTGTTTTAATAATAATAATAGTAATAATAAAAAATAATGGGATGGTTAAAGCAAAAGGAAAGGTCTGTGGATGTTACACGGTCCTGAGATGATCCTAACTCTCGCGTGCCAGCCACACGATGGTAGGCAAGGTAACTCCACAACGGGCGCCCGTGTCAACCTCCAGGGCTGCTGGTCAAATACAGAGACCGGTGTGGATGGACAGCTCCAGCACAGAGCCCACCGCTGAGGAGGGCTCCATCTTCATGAAATGCACGCATGAAAGGGCAACAGGAGAAAGAACTGCTCAGTGTGTTCTCCATGGTGGTGGATGCTCCAACGCACACGGCTGACAAAATCGCTGAGAGCTACATGCACCACACACACAAACACAACTTGGGTGCAGACAAAACCAGGGAAGTCTGAACAAGATGGCGGGGCGGGGGGGAGGGGGCCTACGTCGATGTCAATATCCTGGTTGTGCTATTGTTCAGACCGTAGTTTTACAAGCCGCCTCCACTGGGGGAAACTGGGCCCAGGGGTCGCAGACTCTCTGTGTTCTTTCTTATGGCGTCCTGTGACTCCACAACCATCTCAATACAGATTTCCACTTTTAAAAGTGCACACGTATCTTGCAGCTTCATGAACCCAGCATTGATTAGAAGAGTCATTTTGGGGCTGGCCCCGTGGCCTGGTGGTTAAGTTCGCACACTCCACTTTGGCAGCCCAGGGTTGCTCCAGTTCGGATCCTGGGCGTGGACCTAGCACCGCTCATCAGGCCATGCTGAGGCAGCGTCCCACATAGCAGAGGCAGAAGGACCTGCAGCTAGAATATACAACTATGTACTGGGGAGCTTCGGGGAGACGAAGAAAAAAAAAAGATTGGCAACAAATATTAGCTCGAGGCCAATCTTAAAAAAACAAAAAAGTCGTTTTGAGCGTGGAGAACAGAGCAGAGACTGGATAAAGGAGACAAGCCCCTGGAAGAGGGTGAGAGGAGAATCAAGCCTTTATGGACCTCTGCAACTGGCCCAGTGCGCCCTGGGGGGCCCACAAAGGAGCCATCACAGTGCCGTCCCCACGGCGGCAGAGGGAGCTGAGATTGAGAAGGAGGCCTCGACACAGGGAAGCCAGGTCAGGAGAACGGAGGGCAGAGGGAAAGGAGTGCTGCTAAGGAGCTCTTCCTCCCTCCCTTGGAGTAGGGTGGAAATTTCAGGGTCTCCCATCTGGGAGGCAGGCCTGACACGAGTCCCAGCCATGCCTTGGAGCAAGTGGCTTCAGCTCTCCCAGCCCCGGCCTCCTCACCTGTTGAAGGGGGTTTGCACTTGGACCTGGCAGTGTGCTGGGGGGTTTACAACACGCAGGGCTGAATGTTCCGACAGCGGCTGGTATGTGGCGCGTACTCACTCAGGATGTGCGGTTCCCTTCCCCTTGGAGAACCAAATTGACGGAGCCGAGTTCTGTAGTCTTCTGAAGGGCATCCCTCCCACTTTATCCCGGAGCCCCTTCTCATCAGGGAGAAAACACACTCAGAAAGACAAAACTGTGTTCACCTAAAAACATCGCCAGCACATCCCTTTGTAAGAGATGCTTCATTGGAGCAGCAACTCTTCTTATTTCTAAAGAACACTTTCTAGCCCACACTGCGCAGGGCCTGAGCACGGGGCTAGGAAGAACAGTGCACCTGGCCTCTACCACCCTCAGGCTGTGTGACTCTGGCCAAGGCACTTAACCTCTCTGTGCCTCAGTTTCCTCATCTGTAACCTAGAGCCAAGAACTCCCAGGATGAGTGTGAGGATTAAATTAAATGATATAATATAGATGAAAGGGCCTTGCAAATTGCAACAGTTATCTGCTATTATTATTCCTGATCCATTTGGTTAATGAACACATCTCCCTTCCATTGTCACCTGTGGATATGGGCCATTGTCTCAATGGATTGGAGATGAAGTGGTCACAGGAACACACATAGCCAGGCATGGCTTCAAGTGCTGGACTTACAATAATTAATCCTTGCAACAATTGTTTGTAGAAGTTACTAGTGTTATCCCCATTTTCAGATGAGGAAAATGAAGCAAAGAGAGATTAAGCCACTGAAATGGCTTATACTTCCCACATAGTCCCAATCTGCTGAACTCGAGTAGCAGCCACCTCTTCATGTGGTACTTGCACTCATCAGTTTGCCACAGCCCCCATCACTCCCTATTGCCACCCTGACACTGAAGCTGAGATACCATTTTCATTTCTAAAGGTCCTTATACTGTTGCTCTTCTTACAGTGGAGACATAGTTCTCAGAACCCATGTCTCTATCCAGATTCATGCAGTCTGACTTAAGGAGACGCACAGGCCATGAGGTGTCCTTCACAAAGACTCAAATGGTCTGGCATCTCTGGAGTTGTGTGATGTGGCGGCCTGGTCTGGTGCCAGGTCCCCACTTCTGGGAACTCAGCAGAACTACCTGGAAGGAAGAGGCCAGCATCAACACGATCTGATGTGAGGAGAGCCCTCTGCACAGAAATACACACCAAAATTCCTTCCCTTTAAGAGTCATTTCCCTGTGTTCAGCAGCGCCCGTCCCTCTTTCAAAAGTCAGAAGGAGTGAGTCTAACCCTAACCCCCAGATCTGACTGAGTGCGTCGAGATCATTCATAAGAGCTTTCTCATGAGCACACAGACACCAAGGCCTGTTTTCAGTGCTTTGTATCTTTATCCCATCACTATCGACAACAATGCTATAAAGTAGTTGCTATGAGTCTCCCCATTCCATAGATGGAGAAGCTGGGGCACACACGGAAGCTAAGTCACCTGCCCAAGGTCACTGAACAAGAGGTTGGCCAATGAGAGAGCCCTGCCTGCCAAGGTGGAATTCGGGAGTGACAGGGAGAGCTCGCATTTAAGGAGCCCAGCTGTGTGCTTTCTGCATGTCAGCCGGTCTCATCCTCGCACAGCCCCAAGAGACTGGCATCATTCACCCTACTTTAGAGATGGAAAAGCAGACTCTCCGGGAGATGAAGCTTTGCTCACACAATAGCGCATGGCAGGGCTAAGGCTGGACCTGTCTGCCCAGCTTCGGGGCCTGAGCCCCAGTGTGCTTCAGGAAGGGAGAGGGAAGATGACATCACCCGGCCAGCGCTGCCCTCGCAGCCCCATCGCCACCCTGGGCACTGATGTGTGATGCCCAGTAGTGAGTGGTGGCCCTGGCCCTGAGCAGACTATTCTGGAAAGGCAGCAGTTCCATGGGAACCCCTCCCCAAAGTGCAAGGGCCATGCTTGGGACTTATGGGTGAGGACAGGGGTCTGCTCCTCCCCTGACCCCCCACAGCCATTTAAACTTTCTCCATGTGCATCCCAAACACTTCAGCCACGACTTCTCTCAGCAGCACAGGTGGGCTGCCCACAGGCAGCAAGTTTTATCGAGCTAGGCAGAGTGGACCCTGGGGTTTCTTGGGCCCCTGCGAGTGTCGGCCATTTGCCACACAGAGGGTAGATGGATGCTGCTGTTTCAGCTGCCAAGGAGTCCATAAGGCCTCTTTAGACTTACTCCAACCCGCCAGTGTGCTTTGCTAGGCCTACACAGTGCTTCAAACACATCTGAGTCAACATATAAATATTGAAGAATTGCACTTTTTTAAAAAAATCCAAATTTCAGACTTCTCTAGAAAAATTAGAAAGTCTACCAGCACTGGGCCCACACTCCTGCACAGCTGTAGTAAGCTGGAGCTGAGTAGCAGCCACTCCTTTAAGCGATACATGTGCTCATCAGTTTGTCACAGTCCCCACCACTCCCTATTGCCACCCTGACACTGAAACTGAGATACTGTTTTCATTTTTAAAGACCCTTATACTATTGCTCTTCTTATAGTGGAGACATAGTTCTTGGTACCTATGTTTCTATCAAAAATTGGAAACTAGAGGGGCTAGCCCCGTGGTGTAGTGGTTAAGTTCGGTGTGCTGTGCTTCGGCAGCCCAGGTTTGTGGGTTCAGATTCTGGGTGTGGACCTACACTATTCATCAGCGATGCTATGGCGGCAACCCACATAGAAAGTGGAGGAAGATTGGCACAGATGTTAGCTCAGGGCTAATCTTTCTCAGCAAAAAACATTGGAAACTAGAAAGTAAATCAAAGTCATGAGTTCTGCTTTACGGAAGTGAAGAATATTCGTATGGAGTCAACCTGGACACACCTGTCCTGTTCACTCATGTGCATTACCAGCTTAGCCAGAGCTGCCTCATGAGGCGGTAAAGGTTGCGCATGCTCATCTCTAGGGGGCCCCGTTCAGTCCTAGTCTGCATGAGTGGCACCTCTTGTAGCCCACAACCTGCAAAGCCTGACACAGCAGTGGCCCAGGAGGCTTGGCATTTGCAATCTCAGGTCTCAGGTTCCTCAACCCCTGTTCCCCAAGCCGTGCACTCAAGATTGTCCTTCTGTGTGTTCTACACTTGCTCTCTGTGGCGCGGCTGTCTCTCACGAGAAAGCCCCGAGGCAAGGCTGAGTCTGGGGCTGTGTCAGTCTCTGCCAGGCCCTTGCACTTCCTGAAAGTGCTTTAGATAACGCGATGCAGATGACCATCAGCGATAATGACGCCTGGGACCTCGGCACTTCCCCGAAGCCTCTGAAAGTGATTGACAATACATCTTCTGATCTGTGAAACCCCCATATTCAGCCTCCACAAACAGGAGGTTTAAGACTGGGCCTCACACAATAGCTGCCAAGTGCCATTAAAAAAAACTTTTTAAAAAACTTATTCCCCTTGCTCCATTCACCCATTTCTGGAAATCTAGTTTTAGAAAGTCACAAAAAGAAAGAGGAAGGGTGGAAAGGAGGGATGAAGGAAGGGAGGTAGGGATGAAGGAAAAAGTTACATTCGTGAAAATGTCCACTGGGCAAAAACACATTCAAATGGTCTTGGTGGGTATGTAGTTTCACAGGGAAAGATTTTGTTTTTTCATTTTGATTTTGTTCTTTTGAAAACTTTCTGCAATGTTATGTTACTTTGATAATTCAGACTAAACCAATGCAGCCTTAAAGCTTGTGGCGTCTTAGAGACACCAGGCTGCCCACCACCCCCTTAGCTGCACAGCTGAAGGTCAAGAGCAAGATTCTGGAGCTAGATGGCCTGGGTTCCTAGCCTGGCTCCCACTCTCCTGCTGCACGTCTCTAGCTCCCTGACCTCTCTTGGGCTCTGCTTCCTTATCTTTAAAATGGGCACAATAATAGCGTCTAACTCATAAGGTCGCTGCGAGGATTGAACGACACAGACATGGGAGACAAAACTGTGCTCACCAGAGAGGGACTGGTTGACGGGCAGGCAGGATAAGGGACAGAGATTAGGAGGCACAAACTTCCAGTTATAAAATAAAGAAGTCATGGGGATGTAATGTGCTTCCTAGGGAGTATAGTCAATAATACTGTACTAACTTTGTACAGGGACAGACGGCAACTAGGCTCATCGTGGTGATCACTTTGTAATGTACATAAATATCAAATCACAATGATGTACACCTGAAACTAAAAGGACACCGGATGTCAGTTATGCTTCAATTTTAAAAAAGGACCAACAAATAGAAGGACCACAACTAAAATATACAACTATGTACTGGGGAGGATTTGGGGAGAAAAAGCAAAAAAAAAAAAAAAAAGAAAATTGGCAACAGTTGTTAGCTCAGGTGCCAATCTTTAAAAAAGAAATAAGTAAATAAAGGATCAAATGAGTTAATAAATGTAAAAGTGCGTAAACCCTACCTAGCTGGTAAGAAGTCCTTCTAAGTTGCTCTTGGTATTGATAAGAGTGGGCTGGGCCATCATTTCTGACTCACCAGCTCACCCCAAAGCCCCATCACTCTCCAGTATCACCTGCCCAGCTCCCAACTCCAAATGCATCCCAGACTCAACTCTTCTACGAAATGCCTGTAGCATTCGCCTCCAGCTCCAGGGGACGGGCAGAGGAGGAAAGACTGGGGGCCGCAGAGCCACGCTCCCCACCCTGAGCCACCCTCCGCCACCTGTTGCCTCTTGCCAGATCTTTTCGCCCCCACTCCCCTCCCGAAGCCCCCACCTCCTCAGCTTCCCCGTGCCCCACCACTGATGAGTCCTCTCTCTTCAGAGCCACCTCTTCCTCAGCCTATCCCCAACTTTATGACCAGCATCCCTAGAGGGTTGACACGAAACTCTGACCTGAAGTTAAATAGCAGAACAGTTTAATTCATTTCATTTTTTTACGCTGACATATTTCAAAGTAAATCACAGACCTCACACCGCCCCACCTCTGCATAGTCCTGCACATGTCTTGAAGAAAGACGAACCTTTTTCTACAGTCAAAATATATTATCATGGCTAACAAAATAATATTTCATTAATGCCATCTAATAGTTGGTTCATAGGCAAATTCAGAGGGAACATTTTAAAACTTGTAATATTTTTCTCCATCTTTCTCATTGAACTTTGTCTGGTATCAATGACGGGGACCAGCAGAGGTACAAAAATGCATAAAGACCCCGTGCAGGCAAGGCTGTGGGGCAGCGGTTCGGCCTACCCTGCTCGGGGGGACACTAGAGGGTAACATGGCAACGACCAATGAACGTTTCAGGCATGCGTCTTTTGATCCAGCAAACCCACTCCTAGGCATTTATTTTACGGGTCTCTATCCTGTCAACCAAAGTGCACACGTGAGGGTGCTCACCACAGTGGCGCCAGTGGAGCCAAATGCAGAACACCCGCGATGGCCATCTCCCAGGATGGCTCCCTCACTCGGGACGGCAACATGCTCTGGAGCCTTTAACAGTCCCAGGAAAGCTAAATGCAGTCCCCACCCTCAGCTCTGTCTGAAGAGGAAACACAAAAGAAAGGACATTATTGGGTCAATTGGCAGAACAGGATTACAGACAGTGGATTAGAGAAAAGTCCTAAGACTGATCACTGTGCTGTGTTTATGTAAAAGATCACCTTATTCTTAGAAAGCACATACTCAAGTCTTTAAAGAGCCATGATGCTTGTAGCTTATTCTCCAACAGTTCACAGATGCGTATTATATATGCACAATACACACAATCCTGCATGCTTACATATACACACAGACACACAAGCACAGAGAGAGAGGAGACGGGAGGAGAGGGGAGGAGAAAGATTGAGGGAGGGAGAAAATGTCACAGTAAAACGTAAACAACGGATGAACTGGCGTAAATGGTATTCAGCTGATTTTTATACTATTCTTAGCTGTTTTGTAAGTTTGAATTTATCCCTAAATAAAAAGTTTGAAAATAAAAGAACGAGGCAGATGAGTGTAACAACACGTATTCGCAGCCTCCAGGCCAAAGGGAAGAGGCCAGGTGCTGAAGGCACGCGGTGCGCACACTCGCTATTCTTCATGGCAGGATGGGACAGCCACGGGTGGAGCCAGCGGCAGGGCAGCAGCGGGCCGTGGAGCAGGCATCCTCATTAAAGGGGCGAGAACAGAGAAATGGGTGTGGGGACTACCTTAGTTAGCTCTCAGGACTTGCCACAGGACAGGAGTCCTGCATTTGCTAGAACCATCCTGACTTCAAATGCCCCTCCATCACCCTTGTTAGTGCCCTCAGACGTGGCTAGCTGGGAGGCCAAGGCGGGCTTGCAAACTGTGTTGGCACAGTTTGGGCGTGTGGCCAGGGGGCCCCTGCTGGCCCATCCTCCCCTGGGCCCTGTGCAGCAGGGACAGGGCTGGCCTCCTGGGCTCAGCACCTGGAGCCTGTTCCCTTGGGGGCAGGGCTGGCACCAGGCTTGGCTCAGGGCCTTTGCAGCAGCCCCCAGGCTCCTGTCTAGCCTGGGCAATGCCACCTGGGAGCGTCTTGCTGAACAAATGGCCAGAATCCTGAACCCTTGTAGGGAGCAAATCTTGTGGCAGCCAAGCCCAGGCCTCTCTATCACGTCCCACCCAGAGCCGGGCCTCCTGTTCACGGTCGATGGGAAGCCTGCAGAAGAGGAGCTGTGATGGACCCTGCAATCCCTGCCCCGCTCAGGCCCCCTGAGAGGGCAGCTTCCTGCTGGCGGGCATCGGGCACCTGGAGGAACGGCGAGAACTTTCAGAGGATTTTAGGGATCAGGAAGCAGAAGGGGGACCCCTTGCCCTGCCAGTTTCCACCACTCTCATCAGTTGGGCCAGAATAACAGTGAAGCTCCCTCCCATGTGCCTGCCCTGGTCAGCTGGTAGTGCTGCCCAGGCACTGTGACGAGAAGGGTGCCGAGGCGCTGTCCAGGCTTGAAGGAAAGAGGTCTTGCTGATCTGTTGGCCGTGTCTGCACGGTGCAGAACGGCAAACCGGCAGTGTACGGACCACGCGTTCGCCATCCCTGAGGTAGGGTCTTTCCCTCCCCCAAGTCGTAAGCATATCTTCAAGCACAGAGAGATGGGGAAAGCTCATTAACAGAATTATTACCATTACTACTAGTGCTACCACTCTTATTATAGCTACTAGTTACGGAGCACCTACCTTTAGCCAGCACTTTATAGACGCATCCCCACAACAGTCCTAAAAGTGTTAAGAGAACTAACAAGGGCTGGAGTCTTAGTGGTCTCTGAACAGGGACTGAACTGAGGGGTGGGCATCATAACTCCACTTTACAGCTGAGGCAACCGAGACTCCTAAAGTGCTTGCCAAGGCCCATAGGTGGTGGAGCCAGGAGTGGACCCCAAACCTGGGCACTCTCCACTCCCACTCTGCCTCTCCCCATCCACCCTTCCCACCCCAGGGCCTGGCTCCTGGCTGCCTGTCCTGAACCCTCCACCCTGGGCCTGAGCCCCCTGCAGACATGAGGGGCATTACCTGCAGAGCCCTGGGTGCTGCTGGGCGGGGCCGCAAGAAGGGCGGGGACTCACGACCCCCGCAGGCGGTGGACAGGGGCCTCCCAGCATCCGTTACTTGCCCCCAGCTCGGGCTCTGCCCACCACACAGCAGTGATAGATAGTTTGTGAAATACCCCAAGCTTGCGGTTGACCAGAATTCTGAAATAATTCCATTGAGACCGGAATTCATGCAATGTTCTGTATCCTGATGTGGTAAAGAAGGCAGCCCGCAGGGGGGCGAGGGGATGTGAAGGCCCAAGGATGGTGAGGCAGCCTCCAGGCCCTGCAGCAGGGGCTCCTGCCACCCCCCCTCGCCCACGGGCTCCGGAAGGCCCATCTGACAGGAGCGGAACCCTGATAAGCACCACCTGACCAGGAGGCCCCAGGCAGAGAGATTAATGCACAAATTGTCAACAACCTCCCCACACTGCACCCCCACAGGGGGAGCAGGGGCAGACGGGGGGGCACACTGGGAAAGGAAGGACAGAAGAGGCCTCAACCAGAGATAGGCAAGAGGAGGTTCAGCCTGCCCCAACCCCACAGCCTCAGCCTCGCTCCCCGACATGCAGGGTCCGGCCCTGGGCACCCCCAGTGGGAAGACGCCAAGGCATGGGGCCCAGTGAGCATCATGGCGGCCAGGTTTATTGTCGAGCTGGCCCTAGCCAGAGCAGGCCCTTGCTCTGCAGGGGGTTGGATGGGAGCCTGCAGAGTCCCCCTCAGCCTGGAAGCTTCCCACAGCTGGAGCTGACTCGAGTCTGCAGGCCCAGCACCCGGTCCTGCCGACCTCCATGGCAGACGCGCTGGAAGGGGATGTGGGCTTCTCCTTCTTGGTGCGCCCTCCCAGGGCGGCAGAGCATCCCCTACTTCAGCAGCTGCACAGGGACTCCAGGCCTGGACTTGGCAGGAGGGAGGCAGGCCCGGGGGTGGCTCTGGAGTCACCACATTGGGGGCCTCCCTCACACCAGTCAACAGGTTCAGGCTGATGAAGTTTCCTTTCCTCGCTGGGAAACCAGAAACCCGAGGGCAACCTAGCGGACTGTCAGTAAAGCAACATGCGTTCACCAAAAGGGCTGCCCTGCACTGAGATTATGAGCTTCCTACTTTTTAGGGGAAAAAGGAAAGGAAAACCTTTTCTCTGCAGAAATGATGGTAGTAACCAATCAGACATAGCAAACTGAAGGCCTACTGGTGTATTTAGTTTGCTACGTGGGTAACTGGGTTTCCATCTTCAAATCTTTAAGTCCATTCTTTCGTTTTTCCAGCTTTGCTTGGGAAGCTCTGAGCCACATGCCCCTGTGTGCCCCAGGCCCCACCTCTCCCGCTCGCTCCCCTTCCCTGCTCTTCCCTGCAGTGAACCTGAGTTATGTTTCTTCTTTACTGTCCTCACTTAGTGCCATGTAGAGTCAGCCATGCCACATCAGTGCCCCATACCACACCGACCCATCCCTGGGCCATGTGCTCCACATCAGGGGACCCCAGCCCAAGCCCCATCCCTCCGCCTGCAATGACTCCCCTGTGCATCTGAGTCCCTCCATGGGCGAGGCGCCCTGGGGCCCACCTGTCCAGGGCAGCTGCAGGCACTGCCCCAGGTCGCACCCTCCATGTGCAGAGGAGGTTTCTGCCCCAGAACAGTGAGGATTCAGAGGGTAAGCTCAGTGCTTCCTGGGTGACACTGACCCGAAGCAGTGGGTCTGGGGGCTGTGGATCAATGCCCTGGTCCCGTCTGGGCCTGCACTCCTTCTCAATCATCCCTCCATGTCTGCTCAGGCACTCAGCTGCAGCAGTCTCTTGTTGCTGATGATTTTCAGGCAAATCTGTCTTCCTTAGTAGGTTGCCAAGTTCTAGGCCACAGACTTAGGGGCCTCAGGCCAGGCAGGGGGCCTGCACAAGTGCGTGGATCAGGACCACGTTGGGGTGGGAGCACGGGAGCCTGTGCAGACCAGGCACAGAGGGCAGGCTGCTGCTCCAGCCCAGGGCCACCAGGCAGGAACACAGGCCCCACATGGCCCAATCATCTGAATTTTTTCAACAGATGTAGAAAATTCAAATTTTTAGGGGATATCTCCTGACTTTTAAAAGTTGAAAATGCATTTAATTTTTCATAAATAACATTCTGCAGGAAAAAAAATACACCTGCTGGCCAGCCAGTGCAACTCCAGTCAGCAGCAAGAGAATGTACCAGGCCCCACGCTACTTACGGCCTGTTGGTGTGGTAAGGACGCAAAACTAGCCTGGGTAACATCTTCTGAGCATCTTTTCTGGGCCCAGCCCAGGGCTGGCACTCAGCACCCACCTAATTAGACCCTAGCCCAGGCCTCAGGGAGTTAAGCGCTGAGTGGTGGGCAGAGACAGACCATTAAAGAGCAATGAGGGGGCCGGCCCCGTGGCCAAGTGGTTAAGTTCTCGCGCTCTGCTTCAGCAGCCCAGGGTTTCACCAGTTCGTAATCCTGGGCGCGGACATGGCACCACTCATCAGGCCATGCTGAGGCAGCATCCCACATGCCACAACTAGAAGGACCCACAACTGAAAATACACAACTATGCACCGGGGGGCTTTGGGAGAAAGAGGAAAAATAAAATCTTTGGGGAAAAAAAAAAGAGCAATGAAATAGTAGGAACCTTCCTGCACAGGCATGGCATTCCTGTGAACTCCTGGGAAATTCACGGGAAATTGCTAAAACTCTGCTAACGCAGCTCTCCTGTGAAGGAGGCTGGCAGCTGGGGGCTGGTAGGAAGGTGAGCACGTCTACTTTTCCTTCATGCCCTTCTGCTCTGCTTAAATGTTTACCACGAGCACGCATTACTTTTACAATTTTAAAACAGGAAACATTTTTTAACCAATCTGAACGTAAACCAGTGCAGTGACACTGTTACAACATTGTGACTCAAATGTACAGAAAGCCCAGCAAGGTTCTAACTGTCTCCATCCAGGAGAGTGGCATGAAGCCTTCCCACGGGGAACGCCGGGGGCTGGGTTTTAGAAAATGAATGGGAGCTTTTCCAGGCGGACAAGGAGGGAATCTTCCTTGCAGACTAAGGAAATCAGTGGCTGTTGTGGTTACTGGGGGAGGGTTTCCTGGATATACGGAGGGACATACTTCAAGTGGCCCATGAAGGATGCAGAGGATTTGAATGAGAGAGGAGGTTAACACGGTAGGGATGGCACAAACATGGACACTGAGGAGAAGTAAGCCTTGCACACGTCAGGGACCGTGGCGTTTACCTGGGATTCCAGGAAGGCCATCGTTGAGCTGAAGCCACCAAGCAGAATCTTATAGCATGGTGGGGTGAGGACATGGGTTCAAGTCTGACACTTACTTGGTGGGTGGCCTTGAATTTGACCTCTCTCTGCCCTTTCCTTCATCTGTTAAGTGGGGATTGTTAAACTCACCTCACTGAAGCATGACAAGCACCTGGAGAACCATAACGGGCTGCCAAGGGGCGAGGTGCTATCACTAGTCTTCATGGCCCTAAGCAGGGGTCAGGCTGGCCCAGGAACCAGGGGAGGGACCAGCCTGCCCCACCGCCACCAGAGGAGGTTGAGGAAAGCTATGACTCTTAAGTGGGGCGTCCATGTTCCCCGGCCTAAGCCAAGCCTCGTGCAAGGGTGATCCCCAACAGCCACTTGGTGGTTTACTATCTGCTCTCTGCCTCCTCTCACACTGAATCACAGGCCCTCTTTGATGGCGCTGATGCTACAGGGTGGTTCCAGAGCAGGAACTAGAGCCTGAGAACATCCCCGGGTCCCCACACGACCTGGCCCAGAGCTACAACTCAGAGGTCCAGAAGGCCCTGGGTCCATTGCTGCAGGACAAACGGCAGCCTCCAGCACCCAGCCCGCAGTGTGTCTGCAGGTTCTCAAGGGATCCTCCATTGGGAGTTGCAAAGGCCTGAGCAACATGACATGACTTGACCCCATTTGGGAGCCAATCTCCAGGTTCACATCCCACTGGGACCTCTACTCACCAGGGTGGGGCCTTTAGCTGGTTTTCCCTAAGCTCCAATTTCCTTAATAGGAGCCTCCATCCTCAGGGTAATTGTGAGAAACCAATGGTATGAGAATGTTCAGTTCCCATTACAGGGCCTGGCTGCGTCCATAAAAATTGCTGACATTATCCAGCACCCACTTTTCTAAGTGCTCTACCATCGTCAATTTGTTTGATCTTCACAAGAGCCCTATGCAGTAGTTCCAGTGATAATCCTATGTGACAGATGAGGAAACTGAGGCAGGCAGGGTTACACACAGCCTGCTGGGATTGAACCCTGGCCAGCGGCTCCAGCATCCAGGCTGACGCTTCTTCACCCTCCCAAAGCAGAATTTGGCGACCCTCAACAGACCTCCTCCGTGCCAGAGCACCAGCCACCAACAGGCAAAAGCGACCAACAGCCAGCCTGAAATTCCCCGGCCTCTGTGCTCTGGGCACCCTGGCCCACCACAGGTGGTGAAGGGGAGGAGTGGATTTCCTGGGCAGGGGCGCCCTCTGGTGGCGATGGGCTCAGAGTCTCCGTCAGCCTCAGACGGTCTTTGGAGCAAAGTGGAGTCCAGCTCTTACCTGCACAGTGCTCACCATTCAGGGGCCAGAGCCCAGCCACCCCACCTTGCTAAAGGGAGACTAAGGCCCTGAAAACAAAACAGTAACTTTGTCCAGGGCCACACAACACATCCACGGAAGAACTGGAGGAAGAACCCAGATGATGTCTAGTGGCTGGCCCACAGGATGAGGGGGGATGCCAGCATTTATTGAGTGCTTGCTGTGAGCCCTCTGCACATGGTCTCCCATGACGCCTATTAAAGAAAAAAGTATTCATGGCACTTGTTAAAGATGGTAAGGAAGGGGCCGGCCCTGTGGCCAGGTGGTTAAGTTCGCGCGCTCCGCTGTGGCAGCCCAGGGTTTTGCCGGTTTGGATCCTGGGCGCGGACATGGCACTGCTCATCAGGCCATGTTGAGGCAGCACGCCACACGCCACAACTAGAAGGACCCACGACTAAAAATATACAACTATATGAATTGGGCGGCTTTGGGTAGAAGAAGAAAAGGAAAAAAAAAGAAGATTGGCCACAGATGTTAGCTCAGGTGCCAATCTTTAAAAAAAAAAAAAGATGGTAAGGAAGACTTTATTCAAGGGGGACCACTACACTGGGGTCTTGTCGTGGGGGAGAGTGATGGGGCTCAATTCTGAACACAACAAAGAAGAGTAAATTTACAGCCAAGGAGCAGAGCCGGGGTCAGCGGCTGGAAAATTACTCAGAGGAACATCAAGGGTGGGGGGATTCTGGCTAAACTCACCTCGCAGGGTTCTTGCTAAAATCGGACATTGCAGAGAGGAAGACGGAAGCCCAAAAGTCAGGGCCTGGTTGAAAAGAGAGTTCAGACGAGCCCGACTAGAGTTTGGTCAGGGAGAGAGTCTTTGTCACCCCCACAGCAATCCTGGGATTATCCCATTCTACGGATGAAACCCTGAGGCTCAGAGGTCCCACTGATTCCGGAGTCAGCCCATGAGCCAGCCTCCCAAAGAGCCACCTCTTAAGGACCCCTGTGTTCCATTGGATCCAGCGGAATGTGGTATAAGGCAAAAGGGACTCAATTTCCCCTCTGAAATGGCAGCTGAATTAGATGGGTGTTTTGCCAGCATTCAAGTCCCACCTTTGCATCCTGTGTCATATGCTCCCATCCCCCAGTCTCACTGTTCCCATCATGACAACAGACCCCTGCCTAGTGCTTACTGTGGGCCAGCACCCTGCCCCTGTCAACTCATTTGAGCCTCTCACCAACAATGACTCTCAGAGTTGGGAATTAATATAACCCTCATTCTATGGATGGGGAAACGGAGGCAGTTGAGTATTTTGCCCATGGTCACACAGCTCAGGAAGGCCAGCCATCCACCCCAGGCAGCCTGCCAGAGCTGGCGAGGCTGAGCTGTTTGCTATCTCACCTCCTCCCTACTCAGGTCAGTCTTACAGTCTAATTTAGCTTTAAATGAAACTTTGTATCCCTACCATAAATGGAAAATCAGCTGCACTTGCCTAAATAAAAAGTAACTGTTGGGGCTGGCCCGGTGGTGCAGCAGTTAAGGGTGCATGTTCTGCTTTGGTAGCCCGGGGTTCGCTGGTTCGGATCCCGGGTGTGGACATGGCACTGTTTGGCACGCCATGCTGTGGTGGGCGTCCCACATATAAAGTGGAGGAAGAGGGGCACAGATGTTAGCTCAGGGCCAGTCTTCCTCAGCGAAAAGAGGAGGATTGGCAGCAGTTAGCTCAGGGCTGATCTTCCTCAAAATAAATAAATAAATAAATTTTTTTAAAAAAAGTAACTGTAAAAAACAAACAGACTGTAAATCAAGTAAAGGGACTGTTCACTGGATAGAATGGGGAGTGGAGAGCAGGGAGAGGCTGGAGTGCGGAAGCAGCTCTGTCTTTGCCGAGAGATCACGCGCTGCAGGCTCTGAGACTCAGGCTGCCCCGCCTGGGCTTTCTCCCGAGACTGCCCTCTGAGTCAAGGTTTTTCTTACCTCGCCCAGGCACCACACCCGCCGTCTTTCCTTTCCAACAGTGCGCATGGTTGCTCTCTGGGGACACAGATATTTCAGAGCAGACTGCAGCTTTGGAGCAGGGCTCCCATCTTGGACCAGGCCGGCTGCAGCTCCCAGGACGGTGCGTGCTGCACCAAGTAACGGTCGTTCTGCAAGTCCCTGACGTCGGGCCTTGCCCCAGACTGGCCCCATGGCTGTGTGGTCCCAGAAGAGTCACTTCTCCTCTCTGGCTTCCAGTCCTTACTGTGAATGGAAGTGATCACACCCCCTTCTCAGGTCTGCTGTAGGGACCAATCAGATGCCGCAGGCAAAGTGCACAAAATCAGTGGACCCTGCTGAGGGGGGCACACTGATGGCCATCCTAGCAGAGCCTGTGACCCGCCGGTCCTCCCTGCAGTCTCCTTTGGGATAGAGGGAAGATGGGGCCTGTGGGCATCTATCACTGGGGAGTGGGTGCTGGGAGGTGAAGGAAGATGGAACGTGCGGATGTCCATCGCTGGGTAGGGGTAGTCGAGAGGCGGACGACACAAAGTGAGGTATTCTGGGGTAGAAGGACATCCTGGATGTAGGCACAGCAACATGGATGAGCCCAAAAAATTGAGCCAAGTGAGACCAGCAGGTGGATACATATGCAGGGGAACAAACCACATATTTTACTGGCACGTGTACACATCTGAGGGCATGCAACCTACACAGTGGGGCTGTCAGTGGGGACAGAGGGTGGGGGTGGGGGTTGTGATGAATGAAGACAGAGCAAGGAGAGAGGCAGTGTGTCCTGATCTGAAGAAAAAGATAAAAGTAGAAAAAAAAATAATAGAATGCCCAGCACAGAGTCTAACCTATCCTAGACAGATTTAATAACCCCTGGGCCCCCACACCCAGTTGTGGGCCCGAGGTAAGGCCGTCTCTCTGGGTACCTGTGTCCATGTCTGTCAGATGGGAGTCCCTGTGGGCAGGGCTGCTGCCTGTGCCAGGCCCACAGCAGGCTACCCTGAGGAACAGGTGGGCAGTGCCCCTGGAATCACAGGACGGCCACACCGGGATGGGTCTTCAAGACCAGCTCTGCCAGGACTAGCAATTCACAGGCCTGAAAATGGCCCTCAAGTCCTCCCCCGACACACACACACATAAATCACAACTGCTATGTATCAAGCACAGACATTCTTTGTGCCAGGATGTTTACTCGCATATTCTTCATCCTCATAACACAGGTATTATTTGGCCCATTGTTTGAGTCAGGAAACAGGTGGAAAGAACTTAAGTGACCTGGAGAATCAGGATTCAATTCCGGGCAGTTCTGATGCCACCCTCTTCCAACTGCCCCAGGCTGCCTCCCAACACACACACACACACACACACACACACAGGTCACAGCCCAACATGATACCTTCCAGGAGCTGCCTTTTCCCACCCTGTGCCCTGGATGTGCATAGATACCCCAGCCCAGCCTCAGCCCCTAAATCACTGCACTCTAGCCCTGTCAAGTTCAAAGGGATCTCCTTCTCAGTCCCCATCCCTGACGATGCCCCACCAGCCCCCATGCTGCTGGAGGCCCTCGCCTGGGTCCAGCCACTGCAGAGCCTGTCTGATCTCCTGCCAGGCTCCCGCCTGGCTCCGAGCACCCCACCCCTGTGACCTAGCCTCACCATGCAGGAAAATCTGGGCTCCCTGGAGGAGCTCTGGGTGCCAGTGAGTGAGAGGCTACGCGTTCGTCTAGCATTCATCCAACACTCCCTCACTGTTTGCACAGACCCACCTTTTCCACTCCAGGCCTTGAGCTGAGCACAAAACCCAGGCCTTGGTCTGGGCTTCCAACCTGGTGAAGAGAGGCACCAGGCCTGGGGGCTTTTGTGCCAGGCCCTAAGGGGGACAGGAGCTGGGGCTGAGACTGAGAAAACAACAGTGCTCTCCAGAAGAGAAGTCCTCAAAAGCCAGGACACAGAAGCAGGTTGCGGAAGAGCTGTGTGATGAGCTGGTTCCTGTGGTAGCACCATGCAGAGGACCTGAGGGTGCAGAGAAGTGTTTCTGTGCGTGAGGGTGCCCCTGGAGCAGCCTGTATGCCCTGCGTGCACATGAAGGAGAAAGTCTGTGGGCAAGGAACTGTGGCCCAGAGGGTGAGAGCCTACCAGCTGTGCAAGCTCCCTTGGCTATAAAGGGAGCCGATAGTCTCCACTGATAGCGTAGCTGTAAGGATTATGAGGGTCCGGATGTGTAAAGCAACTGAGCAGTACCTGGCGCCATGTAAGTGCCCTGAGTGTCAGTTGTTATTACAACAGTGTGTCTGTGGCTCCATGAGCCCACTCCCACCCCCAGTGTCCCCAGTGCTGGGGCAGCACACAGCACATGTGTGCTCATGTGGGCACTCAGCGAACATCTCGCACATGTGAGTAGCCCCAGCAGTGGATATGCACATCTATGTGTCCATCTGTGCATGTCTGTCTGTGAGCCTTGGTGAGAACCATGGCTGTGGGAGGGGCAGGCATGCCCAAACGTTAGAACGGCTGCGTGCCTGCGGCTGTGTGTCTTCTCTGGCCCTCACGAGGGTACCTATGAGACAGAGACAGAGAGAGAGCCCCCACCCTGCTAGTTGGGTCATGCACGGTCAGGAAGGACCTGCTCCACATCACAGCACCCCCAGTGCTCACCGACAAGGCAACAAGGAGCCAAGGGGAGTCCCGCCTTGTAAAGACCAGGCTCAGCCTCTCCCCTTGAAAGGCCAGGCCAACACTGCGGAAAAGCCAGAATTTGGCCATAAAAAAACAACCAAAAAAAGGCCCTTGCCTCCTCCCTCCTCAGTTGAGGCTGCTCCTGGGGCTCTCCCAGCATGAATGGCCCCAGCATCCCAGTGGCCATTTCAGAAGGGCCCTCAGACATCTGTCATCGCGAAGGAAGACTTGAGTCCTGGAGAAGGAAGGGACTTGCCCAAGGTGCCCAGGGGCTGCATGCAGGGCTAGGACCCCGCCCCAGCCTCCTCGCCTGGGCCTCAACCCAGTGTGCTCCGAGACCCCCATCTGCCCCCTAAACCAATGAGTACCAGACACTTATAAAGGCATTTTGTAAACAGCTACACTCTTCCAACAAAAGGGTTATGCTGATCATTCTAGTATCTGCTGAGGGAAGAGATGCCATTTCTCGAGCCAGCACCGTGGGAGGGCTTTACTTACATCACGTCACTCAGTCCTTCCAGGCCTCATATTGTACGGTCCTCAATCTCCAGGTGAGCAATGTCAGGCTCAGAGGAGAGAAACAATAAGCCCCGAGTCTCGAGTGAGTCGCACACCCCGTCAGGAGCGTGGCATGGGTATGACCATGCCCTGATGCAAAGGCAGGGGGCAGGGGCTGGACAAGACAATGAGGGCCAGGACTGAGAGGGTGCCAGGATGCAGGCCTCGAGGAGAGGGAGCTGGGAGCTGAGGAGTGGGGGCCACCCTGGACGGAAGGTGTGCCATGAAACCTGACTTGGAGGTAGGAGGTCCTGCCAGAACCAGGGCCTGGTACCAGGGTACCAGGGGTGGGGTGGGGAAGAGACCAGGTGGGGAAGAGACCAGGAGGACTTAGGACATTCACTGAGCCTTACAGCCAACGCTCTGCTATGATGCCCTCCCCAGCTCCTGGCTTCCTCCTTCATGGCATTCATCACTACCTGCAATGATTTATTTCTAGTTTCTTGTCTTTCTAAAAGCCACACAAGACGTTGTCCTACTTACCGTATCCCTGGTGACTTTTAGGCACAGTGCCTGACACACAGTAAAGATATTGTTAATCACAGGCGTTGACGTGCTGCCTCTTTAACTCTGCTGAGGGTGAGCTCCAGTCCAGGGAGGCAAGCAGTCCACTGCACTTCAGAGAGCACAGTGCCAAACGGTGTAAGGCAGGGGCCTCCCAGGGGATAGGGAAGCCTGCCCAGGAGGTGAAGCTTGAACTGGCTTCTGCGGTTTCCTTCCCAGTGCCGGTGGAAGGCACCACTGGCTCAGAGCTCTCCCTTGAGATCTCCCCCTTCAGCCCACCATCCCATCCAATCTTGTTCTTCGGGACTCCCTCTCTCTACTGGCCCCTTCTCTCCTGGACCTGCGATCTTTCCCTCCCTGTGACCTCTTTTCTTCCCATCAGCATTTAAATGGGCTCCTGTCTTTCTCACAGCAAAACGAATCTTTCCTGGCCACCCTGTGGTCGAGTGGTTAAGTTCGCACGCTCTGCTTCAGGGGCCTGGGGTTTCGCCAGTTCGGATCCTGGGTGCCGACCCAGCACCGCTCACCAGGCCATGCTGAGGCGTCATCCCCCAGGCCACAACTAAGGACCCACAACTAAAATATACAATTATGTACTGGGGGGATTTGGGGAGAAAAGGCAGAAAAAAAACCCCAAAACGAATCTTTCTGGATTCCATCTCCTAAACGGAAGTCAAAAATGGGGGCTGGAACCCGGGTCCTCCTTCCTATCATCCCCACATGCAAATCCTTCAGACCCTGTGATTACTCCTCTTGACGATGGCCCCTATTCTGTGGGCTTTTCGCGATGCCCAATACTACCACTATTTTGTTCACTTCTGAGTTCCCTGCGTTCAGTTCTCAGCCTGTCACAGTAAACACGGAGCCAGCAGCCTGATGGAAGCTGAGAATTTAAAGGGCTGGGTTGGAGGCACCATGGAGGGATTGGCCATGGTAGGAAGAGGCTGTGGTTCAGGTGTAGCCCAGTCTGGAGGTTCCCTCTTCCCTCCCTGTCGCCTCCCAAGCCTGACCAGTCAGGTAACAGACCAGTCTCCAGATCTCAGGGCAGAGGGCGAGAGCCCAGCCCAGCTTCAAAATGGCGCCGGGCCTGGTCCAAGGCAGCAGGCCTGTGACGAGGCCATGGGCCCGGCAGTACGCCTGGGGGCGTTTCCTGTCTGGGCCTGCGGCCCCCAACCGCTGGCAGCGCGGTTTCCGGCGGGGCTGCGGCCCGGGGCCTGCACTATCAGCTCGGCACCAGACGCCCGGTCAGGATACTTGTGGTGAAACTGTGAGGGCGCACTCGGTCCTTTGGGGTTTTCTCCCGTGTCAGCCTCCAAGACAAATGGAGGAGGAAAAGTGACACCCAGCCCTTCTTCTTCAGCCGTGTTCTCCCCACTCTGAGCCAGGGGCCGGGCTGGAGGCAGCCGCCCGGGGCTGGGGGCCTGCCGCTCGACCACCTGTGGCTGTAGGGGCAACTCAAAGCTTTGGTCCTGGAGCAGGCCGGGGCCAGACCACTGGGGTCAGATGTCTTGGCCAGGGCTGGACGGACGGGGTTGGCCTAGGGGTCCGAACAGGGGCAGGGAGGCCCCGGGGAGCCCCCTCTCCGCCCACCATGGGGGGCCACAGAAAGGGCAGGCTGAATCTGAGATCAAATGAGACGTGTCAGGTATCTGGGGCGCCTGATGCTGCGCCAAGGGGGCCAAGCCTGGGCCACTCTCCCCCAGCCCACCCCCCCCCCCGCCCTCCCCCCGGAATCTACAAGGGTTAAACTGAGGCCCTGTTTGTCACTGCTGAAATCGAGGACCAGGGAGGCATGGGGTTGCCCATGGCCTAAGACGCTACGGGGGATTCGAAGAGGCCAGGGGAGGACGGGTGCAGGATGCCTCACCCGTGACCCCAGCCCAGGATGCTGGTGAGCCACAGGCTCTGGCCGGCCCAGCTGGCGCCGCGGCCCCCACAGGGCATCTGGGAGCCCAAGTCCCCATCGCCCGTCTACAGAGCCACGGCCGGGCTCGGGCGCCGACCCCAGACCCAGTTCTAGCCTAGGCCCGGGGCGGCTGCTCTCGGACCCACGCCCCTAGATGGCGCCACGGCCAGAACACTGGCTTTGGGGAATGTCCCAGCCGCCCTGCCTTTAAGATGGGCGCAGCCCCGCGCCTGCGTGCGCTGCTTTTCCTGCCCAGCCGACCCTCTGCGCCTGCGCATTCGGCCTTACTTCCTGGCGCCCTCAGCGACGCATCCACAGGTTTCGCAGAGACACGAAGGCGCAAGCGCAACTCCCTCCCCGGGCCTGCGAGCGGCCCGCCAGCCCAGCAGAGGGCATACGTCTACATGAAACCTCGGTTTCTGCCAAGTTTTCTTTCTTTTCCTGCTCCAGAAAGTAAGAAAAGATTTAACCGAATGTAAAGGGTGGGGAGGGTTGGTGAAGACACTGGCCAAACGTCCCAAGGTGGTAGGTGCCCAGGGTAACCAGGACGCTCGCCCTGAAGCGCACAGCTGCACCTGGGGCTTCCTTAGCGCGGAGGCTGCGCTGGAGACACAGGAGAGGGGCGGCCGCTGAGCGCTGCTAGGGGCTGCTGGGCAAGTAACGGAGCAATCCTAGGGAGCTGGGGCAGGCGCAGCCGGGGCCCACCTGGGGGCCAGAGGCCGGGCATGTGTGGGGCCACACCCACGAGCGCGCCGCTGTGAACACTGATCAAGTGCAGCCTCCTCGGTTTCCTTGAGGACTGCATGCGCCCAAGGACCCAAGCTCAGGCCAGAATGGAAAGAGATGAAGCGAGGTGGAATGAAAACAATCGCTAATGCTTAACAAGCAGGTGCCATATGCCACTTCACATTCATTACCTCATGTGATCCTTACAGCAGATAAGACTGCTCCATTTTACAAATGAGGAAACTGATGCCTGAGTCTTGCCTAAGGTCACAGTGAGTGGCCGGATTCGGATTTCTATGTAGGCCTTCTGACTGCAAGCCCCACTCTTGAATAGATGTTCTCCATACGGAAGTCCCCTCCTTCCACTGTCTTTTGGACCCCACATCTTCCCACTGCCTAAAAAGCCTCACACTGTCCACAATAATTTCCTCTCCTCTGTATTTAGCCTTCTGTTTTCCACTGGACACTTCCCAGTGGCAGTGAACACACTCGAATGTCTATCTTAAAACCTTCAGCTGCATATCCTCCTGTAGCCAGCCCTCACTCAGCCCTTTCACAGCCTGTCCCTGAAATGCACTGTCAATCTTTGAAGAAGTCTCACCTCAGTCCAGCTCCCATTCCCACCACCCCACCAACAGTTCTAAAGTCACTGAACAAGGACTTCCAACGACCAGCTCCTAAAACCCACAGACATTCAGTCTTCCTCTTGCTTGACCTCTCAGCAGCACTTGCTGATTGCTCCTCCTTGAAACATTCACTTGGCTTCTATAACACCACACGGTCCTGATCTCTAACCTCACCAGCCACTTCTCAATGTGTGTGCAGTGTTGTGCTCCAAGTACTTTGAAGTCCTTATAGTTCTGAGTCACAGGCACCCTAAGCCACCACGTCCTCCATCTTGCCATTTCCACAGCTATTTTCATGCTGAACGCCACATTTTATCATTTCCACGTGAGACCTCTCCTTTGAACTCCAGGCCTGAATATCCAACAGCCCATAGACATTCCCACTTGGATGTCTGAGGCACACTTACCTTACTATGTCTGAAATAGAAGTCATCTTCTTCAAAACTGGTCCTATACAGACTTCCTCATATTAAATGAATGATACAACCATCCTTCAACCCACCCCAGCAAAAGTTAAGCCGCTCATTCATTCAGTAACCCACCTACCGTGTGTCACACACTCATCTGCCCATCTAGCTGATAACTAAGGGTGAGCGTATCAGACAAAACCTCTGCGCTATCAGAGCAAGTCCAATAATCACATACATTCCAACTGTGCAATATGATGTGGAGGAGAGGTACGGAGTAGACTAAGAGGGCATAATATGATCCCCCAGGTCATGGAAGGCTCCCGAGACAGTAACCTTAGGCTGTTACCAGGACGAGCAGGAATTAACCAGGTGAAGATGAGGCAGAGAGGAAAGAGAAGGAGAAAGCGTGGCACTCATTGAGTAGTCAATTCCCTACCTAAATCTCTCAGTTCCATCCATGTCAGTACATCACCACCCTTGTCCAAGCCTTCATCTTTTGCCTGGATTACCACAATAGGCTCTTAGGTTTTCTCCCACACCCACTTACGGCCTTCAGTTTGTTCTCAGCCAAAATACAAATCGAACATGGCTTTCAAACAGTGGTTGGTCTTCCCTCGATTTTAGGTAAAGCCAAAAGTCTTGATAGACCTACAAAGCCCTATCTTGTTCTGGGCTCTTCCACCTCTGCAGCCCTATGCCATACACTCTCTATCTTACCCTCTGGATTCCCTTCAGGTCCTCAAGCCCTGGCCTGTCCCAGGGCCTCTGCACATGCTATGCTCTCTGCCTGGAACACTCGCCACCCCACCACCCCCTGCCATCTGTCTAACTCCTAGAGTTCAACTCAAAAGTCACCTCCTTAGGGGAACTTTCCCCAGTTCCCAACCCCATCTGGAGTATGTCCACTACTCTCTAGTATATATCATCTGAGGACCCTGTCCCTTGTCCTCACAGGGTTTTGCCACAGTTTGTGATTATAAATTTGTGTTTCATCATTTGACTATCCGTCCTCCCTAAGTGCCATCTCTGCTTCACTCATCGTTTCCTTAATGCCCAGTAGAGCATGTGACACAGGTAATCAAAAAATACAAGAACAGGGCCCTCACTTCACCACTCTGTTCTGCGACCTTACATAGGCCACTTTACCTTTGTGGCCTCAGTGTTCTAATATGTAAATTGTAACCAACACTCGCCATGCAAACTTGCTCTGAGGAGCAAATCCATTATTTAATGGATAAAAAGCACTGGATAAAAGTACTAAAGTACCCCAAAATTAAGAAATAAGTTATGAAAGATTTTCAACAGAACAAATGTTCACGGTCCCTGCTTTATTCTCATTTGGTCACACACACTTTAAAACACACACACATACTCGCAAAATACCCAAACACTAGGGATTAGAAGGGCATAAAACAAGGGGCTTACAGGCTGAAAGAATATCCTAGGCTTCAGAACAAAACAAAACCAATCAACTATGGAACATTTCTTTGTTTAAAACACAAAGATATATTGTTTTTAATGAGATTTAAGATTTCTTTAAAAAAGGAACGCTTTAGGGACAAAAACAAAGCTCCTTGTGTTGCCTGAGGCAGGGCCTGGTTTCTTTTCCTTGAAGGCCTTTTGCAAAATACTGACCCGATGTTCACCATCACCACCACCCCCACCTGCCATCTGAAAGTGCAGCACCCTGGGCCCACTGAGGACAACTAGCAGGGGCTACAGAGCATCCAGGATGTGGTCGATCTTGGTGACCAGCTCCTGTCGCTTTCCAGAGATGAGCTTCTCATTCTCGATGTACGTGTCTTTCTTGAGTTTGCCAGCCACCAGCCGCTCAGCTTCCACCGCTGACTTCAGTACCAGCTCCTTGACCTGCGCATCCAGTTTCTGCATTTCGCTCACCTGGCCAAGGCAAAAGCAGGGCAGGGCTTGAGAGTGATCCTCCCACCCGTACTCAGCAGGGCCCACCACCTCCCATGCCTACAGATCCTGGAGCTGAAGGGCAGAAGGGCTGGCTGTGAGGGTGGACAGGCCTGGCTTCAAATGCCAGCTTCACCCGCTACAAACCCTGTTCCTTTAAGCTCTGACCCTTGTGAGCAAGTCCTTGCACCATCCCTGGGACTCAGCTGTGAAGAGGATTATATGGGTCAGGTGTGAAAATATATGAACTCACCCAGCATGGTGCCAGGCACACAGCAGGTACTTGATGAATGTTCATTCTCTTCCCTTCAGCTTGCCAAATTTGGTTCAGGGATTCAGTTAAGCCAAAGACCAATGGCAGGGGGTGTGGCTGAACGACTCGCCTGTTACCACCAACTGGGTGTCAGGCTGACAATTTTTATAGTCACATCCATTCAATATTCAACAAATATTTAGTGAGCCATAGTGCTAGGCTCAACTCTAGGTTCTAACAAACAGCAGTGAAGACAGATTAGGCATCTCACTCTCATGAAGCTGACAGATTATAATAAATACTTAAGCACACGAATAAACAGTTTCAGAAAGTGGCAGGTGCTATGAAGAAAACAGCACAGGATAAAGAAGAGGGAGTGCTGGGGAGTGCCACATGAAGGGGTGTTCAGGGACTCTGGGGGGCACCTCAGGAGGGTTCTCGTCCTTACTGACAGGTCACAAGAATTCATTTACATGGCATGTCCCAGGCAGAGTTGTTAGCACGTTATAAGTACTAACTCATTTCACACTCACAACCACTGTGAGCTAAGTACTAACAGCATCCTCATTTACAGTTGAAGAAACTGAGGTACCGAAGTTAGGTAACTTGTCCAGGTTTAAAAAGTCTAAATCAGAGCGTGGATTCAAACCCACGATTCTAAGTCTAGGTTCTTCTTATCACAGCATGAGCAGTCTGGAGACCTGTCCAGTCTGGCCTGCAGGAGAGGAAGCAGCTGCTCTCAATGCCAGCCAGGTGGACGGAGAATGCTGTAGAGGCTAGCAGAGTTTTCTCCAAAAACAGCTCGCACCTGAGACCCCAAAATTTCTTGCTCCACCACAAGGGTTAGCAACGCGCCTCAAGTCTACAACTGGGTGCAATCTAACCCCACGAGCCAGCAGTGAGCAAGAGCTGCCTGGTGTCTGACCCAAGCAGAGCAGGCGTGTGGTGCTCCAGATAGTCAGGTACAATCCCCTAAAGTGAGGCAAGGAGGACAACAAAGCCAAGTCATCAGAGACAGCAGACACTTACTTTGTCGCACAGGTCAGAGCCTTCCGTCTTCAGCCTGGACTGCAATAATGCAATCTCACTTGTCAAGGCCTTGTGTTCCGTCTCCAGGCTCTTCTTGCCACTATTGAGGGTGGACACATCCCGGGACTGCTTGTACCTATTGACAGTCTCATCAAAGTGACGATAGAGACCTATTCTCTTGTTGACCAGGGTCAAGACCTGCTCTGTGATGCAGGCCACCTTCATCCTGGCTTCCGCGGCCGGATCCTGGGGGAGAGACACCATCAGTGATGACGTCTAGGCTTGAGCCAACTCCGACCTTCACTTCCCAAAGAGCACCCACCATCAGCTGTGCAAACAAGAAGAGCTGTCCTCTTGGAAATTCAAAGAATCAGACTCTTGCTGACACTGTTTCTGGACCAGGTTCAGCAAAGGCAGGACTTAGGGATGTGAAGATGTAGCAGACATTCACTGCAAAGTCCAGCAGGGCAGACAGACGGATGTGAAAAAGGATAGTAATGCCAGAGTATACCATGAAAGGGACAGGTGAGGTGCTAAGGAAAAAGAAACCTTAGCTCAGGTCAGGGAAGGCTTCCAGAACATTTATTATGTTTATCTCCTTCTTAAAACCTTTAAGAGAGAAAGCCTAAACCCCTTATCCCGCTATTCATGGCCCTTTAGATGAGGCCCTACACACTTTCCAGAAACAGTTCTCATTATGCGTCTACTTCCAAAGTCATAACCTGGCAGCTCAAAGCCTGAATCTGGTCTGAGATGGCTGATTTGGCTCAATAAATTTTTTGATTAGTATTTTTCTCAATCAATTATCCAAGCTTTAAAATAGGGAGATGAATACACAGGAAATCAGCTGAATAAACTATGACCCATCCACACAATGGAGTACTCTGCAGCTACAAAAAAACCCACAAGGAACATCTCTATGAACTGATACAAGTGATTTTCAGTGTATTATTAAGTGGGGAAAAAAGGCAAAAGTGTATACTATTGCTACCTTTTGTGTAAGAAAGGAGAGGAAATAAGAAAGTACCTGCTTATTTTTGCAAAATACATCAGGAAGACTGATGAGATTGGTTACCTACAAGGCAGAGTGGGAAAGGATGGAGGAAACGGCACCATTTTCAAGTTCTGAATTTAGAACCCTGTTAATGATTTACAAATTCATAACCAAAATTAGATATTAACAATGATGGAGGGGGAAACTAGAATCAAATTCAAACAGGAATAAATGAATCTAACTATATTCCAAATGAGTAACACAGGAAAAAAGTAAGAACTAAGCCAATTACCTTGGGAACACAGGGTTTTGACAATATATTCTCAGTCTAAAGATAAAAAGAAATGCAAACAAATCCTGGACTCTACTTGTTAAGTATGGTGTTTGTAGTGGTATAAGCATAGCAGTTCTGAAACTATTTTTTGTGTTTACAGAACTCAGCAAATAAATATACTGATGTTGTTGGAATCCAGGAGAGAAGGAAAAACGATGGAATGAGGAAAGACAGGCAAGAACTCTGTGGCATTAGACCGGAATTAAACACAGGAGTGTTAATTAATATTTTATATACTATATTTATTTATCTCCTAGCTGTGTCTGCTGAAAGGGCCTAGAAGCAATGATGCTCCAAAAGTAACAAATATACCTTGCTCACAGATCAGAGTCTCCAGGTACCATCCTGTACTAAAAGGAACCAGGACTCCTTGGAGAAGGTACAAAACATGCCTGAAACATATTGCTGTGCCTGACAATAAGAAGTGCTCAAAAAAATAACAGACATGAAAAAGACACAGTCAAATCTGGGAGAATTTGAGCACCAAAATAAATAGCACCAGTGGACAGTAATCCATGGAATAAAATACAAATCCATGAATCCAAACAAATAATCAACCAATCAACCAACAAGAAACACTTGTCCTTACAGTAGAATGCCAACCAATGATGTAAAAGGAATCATAGTCTTCAACCACGACAGCATAACAGCTTCAGATAGGAAAGAACGATAAATGCTACAACTAATGGGCGAATGTATGTGAGGGTATTTATATAGCCTCAAAGAGATTATTTATTAACTGCAAAGAGAAAAACAGTAACTTTAAAGTCAAGAAACCAGGGAGACACCAACTTTGCCAAGTAAGGAGCGTTAACATCACCCACACTGGGGCTGAGTGACATCAGGTGCCTCCTGAGGGGATGTACTGCAGACACGGCATTGCTTTAGTGTTCTTGCCAAAAACACATAATCTGAACTTAAGCAGGGAGAAACATAAGATGAGTCTAAATTAAGGGACATTCTACAAAACTGGTCTCTACACTTCAAATATGTCAAGGTCATTAAAGACAAAGAAAGGATGAGGAAGTGTTTCAGATTAAAGGAAGCTAAGGAAATATGACAACTAAATGCAAATGCATGATCCTCAACTGGATTCTGGAGTACGAAAAATAATTGCTATAAAAGTTACCATCGGGACAATCATCAATATTAGAACACACAGCTGTATGTCGGTTAACAGCAACTTTACATTTCCTGGATTTGATCACTATATGGTGGTTGTGTAAGAGAACACCCTTGTTCTCAGGGTGTGCATATGCTTAAATATTCAAGAGCAAAGGGGCATACTGTCTGCAACTTACTCTCAAATGGTTCACAAAAATAATTACATAGAGAGGCCAAAAGCTAATTGCTAACTCTAGGTGAAGAGTATAAAAGAATTATTTTACTATACTTGCAAAGTTTCTATCAATGTGGAATTATTTTAAAACAAAGTTTCTTTTAAAAAACCAATAAAAGAAAAGCAATTTTTATAGCTTAAAAAATGGAGATATTTCACAATAAAACCTACAGTCAGCCCTTCTATATGACAAGGTTAGCTAGCAGCTGCCCCAGCTGCCCCACTGGACCCTGGGCAGCCTCACTGGTCTATGGAACCAGCTGGACCAATGTCTTTGCTCCCATATACCCTCCTGCTACCTACAGGCCCACTGAAGCCCTCCCTGCTGTCCCACAAACCATTCCCTCTGGCTGAATTACCTCCCCTACCCTTTTCTGCCTGTCACCTCCTCAGGGAAGCCTTTTCCGGACCCCAGGTCCCACCACCAAAAGCACACACTGTGCTTGCTGTCCTCTGTTCCCACAGTCTTGCCCATCAGTAGCAACCTGCCTCACTTACATCACGTGTTCCATGATCACAGCAAAAAAACAAGGTATCTTTACAGTAAGGATTAAGAGAGGCCACAGGCAGCAGAGTCTTCTGGGCAACATGGTTCTCCCTGGGCTCGCTGTGAGGACAGTGAAGTAACGCTGCACCATAAAGCTAATCAAACACATTATCAGGGTGCAGAATGACTAAACGACAAGAGAAATAAGAAAAGCAAGAGAGTACCTTTGTGATGGAAAAGTCCAGCCTGACATAGATGATGACGGTGAAGAACAAGATGTAAAAAGCAGCCACCACCAGCAGGGGCTCCTGCAGCATGAGCACCTTGTTGAATGTGTAGTGGACCTGGGAGGAAAACCAGGAAGATGGGCTTTGACAGGTCTGCACAGACTCAGAAACCTGGGGGCAAAAGGGGCCTCACCAGGCCTGTAAAAATCCAGGCTGCCCCACCGCACCCCTGGAGGCAGCTGAGCTCAAACCACTCCAGCCCAAAAAGGAAAAGATGGCCAAGGCTTTGGTTTCCAGCACCCATCCTCTGGGAGACAGGCACAGAGCAGAGCGGTGGAGCCACTTACCACAATGTCCTGAATGTGCTGTTCTACCAGATTTTTCTTGTAGGCAACAATCACAGGGCGGCCAAATGTGTCCAGGTAGGTGTAGTGCAGTTCATCTGGGGCCCGGCCGATTTCATAGGGACTGTCCACTTGGATGTTCCTGGAGGCAGGTGGGAACGAAACATAGCCTCAGACAACCCGCACGGACCAACTAGGTTTATTTAGGGTTGGAGAACTCCACGGCTCAGGGGGCCTTTCAGAGGCACTAAGTTCACACTCTACTCTGTTCCCCTTTGGGCACCAGGGAACACCCAACCCTGAGACAATGACCTGATGCCAAAAAGCCCTGAGTACTGGACCATTCTTCTTCTGAGGGAACGACTATGTCCATGCATTCTGCACTCACAAGAGTTCACCAGTAATGCCCCACCCCTTGGGTCACACAGCCACACAGCTCTCCTGTGCATTCTACCCAACAAGAAGCTCGTGGGGACTTGAAGATGCCCCTCAGGAGTTACTCCAAAAGTTCAGTCTCCTCACGTGACTGAGAACTTCTTATAGAGTATAGCGGACATGTCCTGCTTTTATCTGTCCAGACCCACTCTCCCTGCTCCTGATAAACAGCACTTCCAGTTTCGCTTGGAGGAACAACCCATCCCCCATGGAATGCCCTCCACAGGAAGAACAATCAAGTTGCCTCTCCTTCCAGTGATCAGAGTGGGCATGTGACCCAAGAGAGGCCAAGTAGATGCTTCCCTTTAAAGTGAAGCTACAGCAAAGTGACACCAAGACTGCACTATTCATCTGTTTGGCACTCATGCCAAGGGCAGGTGCCCCTGTAAGTGTCCATCAGTTTTTGCCAATAGACTCCAGAGGTGCTCTGGATCTGTCCTTTCAGAAGCCTGGTTCTTCAACTTATCCTGTCATTTTTTTTTTTTTAAGATTTTATTTTTCCTTTTTCTCCTCAAAGCCCCCCACCACCCCCCGTACACAGTTGTATATTTTTAGTTGTGGGTCCTTCTAGTTGTGGCATGTGGGATGCCACCTCAGCATGGCTTGATGAGCAGTGCCATGTCCACGCCTAGGATCCGAACTGGCGAAACTCTGGGCCACTAAAGCTGAGCACGCAAACTTAACCACTCAGCCATGAGGCCGGCCCCCAATCCTGTCATTTTTTGAGAGATCGCTTACTCTTCCAAATTCATTCCTTTCTGCTTAAATTGGCCACAGACAGCTCGTACTGGTTGTAACCACGGAACCCTAATACTCCATCTGAGACCCCTCCTCCCTTTCTGAATCTAGTCTGACGAACAGAGGATAACATGGAGCCATTGCTCCATTATTCTTCCTCTTTCTACTAACACAACACAAGGGCTACCTGGCTGTCCTAACTTTGCATTTTTTTCCTGTTACAGATCATCCCACCATTACTCTGGCCTGCTAAGGCAACTCTGCATACTGCACCTGTCACACAAAGATACTGTGTTTGAGGAATATTTCATAAATGAATCTGTGCCTTCATCTGAGTCTTACTTATCTGTTTAAACTCCAGTCAGACTATCCCTACAGGCTTCTCAGTCAAAGCTCTGTATTTAAGCACATACTGTGTGCCCCTAGAACATAGCTTCTCTTTGAGGTATCAAGAAGGCACCATCAGGGACCGGCCCGGTGGCGCAGCAGTTAGCTTCGCATATTCTGCTTTGACAGCCCAGGGTTCACTGGTTCAGATCCCAGGTGCAGACCTATGCACCGCTCATCAAGCCATGCTGTGGCAGGCATCCCACATAGAGAGTAGAGGAAGATGGGCACAGTTGTTAGCTCAGCAATAGTCTTCCTCAGCAAAAAGAAGATTGGGAGCAGATGTTAGCTCAGGGCTAATCTTCCTCAAAAAAAAAAAAAGAGGGCACCACGAGAGAATGGGGAGCACTGGAAAGGAACAGTCACACTCACTTGGCCCCTTCAGGCAAGATGATCTTCACGGTCAGAGAATCTATCACTTGCTCATCAAACACGTGGTCCACAAACCTCATCTTCAGTGCATACTGGTCACCTGAAGGATCAAGCAAACAAATGCAGTGATGTGAAAACCCGAGAAAATGGGACAGGAGCGAGAGGGAAGTGAGGGGCGTGAATGCTCTCATCTTGTGCAGAGAGGAGTAAAGACATACTATCTGAAGCTAATGGACAAAGAGACTGGAAGACAGCTGTGATGGCGGCAGCATGGTTTTTCAGTCTTCCCCAATTTCCACATAAAGACAAAGCAATTAGAATAAAACCAAAATCCCATGGACCATACTTACAACAAAACTAGGTATCAAGGGCTCCACAAACCCCAAAATACAAGGGGTAGGAGGCATAAAACACCAACAGCACAAGACCTGCAATTAGCATCTGTAAAGAAGCAAGAGGACAACTGACAGACCTGAAAACAGGGCCCCAAACAGAGTCCTACCCCGGCACGGCGGGCGAGTAAAACGGGCCCACAGAAGATCTGCAAGTACAAAGCAGTCTGGACCTGCTGAGAACTTTGAGAAGCTTGTCAGAGCTCCCCGTCCACGACAGCATCCTCTACTGAGGAGACAGTGCCGGAGAAGAATCAAACTCAAGCACAACAGGGACAACAAAGCTACAGGAGCCCAGAGCCAGGGGAAGCTCAGAAAGCAAGCCATCGTGTTTTTACTACTACACTACAACAAGAGAACGGAGCAGTTGCAATACCTCCTCCTAAAAGTTCACATAGAAAATGAGCGACAGAAAAGCATACAGCTGCCCCTCACTCTTAGAATAAGTTACACGTTAAAAAGTTACCAAAAAGAGAACATCCCTAGAGAAAACAAAAGCATGCCAAAAAGACATGCTCATAAAACCAATCAAAACTGCTCCCACTATTTCAGAACAAGCTAAAGATAGGAAAATGACGCAAGTCACGAGAAAGCAAGATAAACCAGAATTAGAGAAATTCAGCAAAGTGACAGAGATCAGGAAAAAATTTAGAAATAAAAGAAAAAAATCATTTTAGAAATGAAGGCTAAGCTAGGAGTATGAGTGAATAAACACAACAGATAATGCCTTATGATAGATAGAAGGTGAAAAGCAGAAAAGTTTTAAATGAAGAAATGATTCAAGAGAAAGTGCCAAATACTGAAGACAGGCAAAGACTCAACAAGGAAATAAAAGGAGTCCCCAAAGGAGAAAACTTGCAAAAGGTTTGAAACTCTAAGTTGAAAGAGCATAATGCATGCCTAAGAACAGCCACTGCCAACCCATGTTCTAGTAAAAGTATTAGTCTTTAAAGAAGGAATTCTTTTCTTTTTATCTAGATAAAAAGAACAAGTGAGGGGCCAGCCTGGTGGCATAGTAGTTCAGTCCACGTGCTCCACTTTGGTGCCCAGGGTTCGTACGTTCAGATCCTGGGTGCAAACCTAGCACAACTGTTAAGCCACACTGTAGTGGCATCCCAAATAAAACAGAGGAAGACTGGCAACAAATGTTTCGTTCAGGGCTAATCTTCCTCACCAAAAAAAGGAAAAAAGAAAGAAAAAGAACAAGTGACTTATAAGGGGAAAAAATGAGGTTATCATCAGACTTGGACAGGAAAACTTCATGCCAAAAATGAAAAAAAAAGGAAGTGACATATTTAAGATATTCAAGAAAAGACGCGGAAGCCAAAGACTTTATATTCAACAAATGGCTTAAGCACAAAAGGCACAACCTGTTATCAACATGTAAGAACTCATTCCCACAAGCCCTTCTTAAGGAATCTACTAAACAATAAGCTTCAGATAGTCAAAATGACTAAAGACTGATGGTGGGCTGGTTCCATGGCCTAGTGGTTAAGTTCAGCATGCTCTGCTTCAGCAGCCTGAGTTCAGTCCCCAGGCACAGACCTACACCACTTGTTGGCGGCCATGCTGTGGGCGATCTGCATACAAAATAGAGGAAGATTGGCACAGATGTTAGCTCAGGGCGAAATCGTCCTCAGCAAAAGAAAAAGACTGATGGTGAGCATTAAATATATAGTTATCTGTAGAACTAAGTCTAAAGTCAGGGGCGGGCCCTGTGGCTGAGTGGTTAAGTTCGTGCACTCTGCTTCAGTGGCCCAGGGTTTTGCTGGTTTGGATCCTGGGCGTGGACATGGCACTGCTCATCAGGCCATGGTGAGGAGGCGTCCCACATGCCACAACCAGAAGGACCCACAACTAAAAATATACAACTATGTACCGGGGGGCTTTGGGGAGAAAAAAGGAAACATAAAATCTTTAAAAAAAAATAAAAGAATGTAAGCAGTTCCATCTTATAACTGAACTGGAGATACGACAAGGAGTTTTACTGCACTGTTTGAATTGATTACCACATGCATGCATTACTTTAACAACAGTAATTTGTACCCACCCATGAAAAGTTGCTCCTGGTACCTCCAGCCCTCCTAAGAATGACAAGAGAATACCCTCTCATCATCTAGAAGGACTGGCAATTGTGAAAAAAAAAACCAACTAAAGGAAATTAAAGAAAAAGATGGTCTCTCTTTTGTACTCCCTTACTATTGAAGACTGACCCAAATTATAGAGGTATTCATAGCTTGGGAGGTTGTAGCCAACAATGTAATGGGTCTTCCACCCTCCAAAAAGAGGGAAGCGAGGCCGAATTTCCATCTCCACGGAGTCATCCAAAATAAGGAGGTGGCTGGTGGAAACATTGCCAATCTCATCCCGGTAATAAACATCCTGGGCGGCAGCAGGGAGGATGGTCTGCAAGACAGTGGACATACCCTTCTAAAGATTCCAGAAAACTATTCAGAGGGAATAATCCTAAATACAGAAAAGACTTTCTGCACCAAGATCTTCCTCACAGTACTACTCAATTAAAAGAGTCCCCAAACTGTAAACATCCTAAAAAAGGTCTAACTCTTTCCCCAAGGCTTTAAAATGTCTAGATCTCATTTACTTCTCAAGCAAGGTTGGTAAGTATACAAATTCTTCACACAGTAAACAATAAAGACAATCATAAATACCTTTGCAACACTGAAGAGAATAAAATTTAAAAATAATTTGTAAGTTATTTTACAGGAAGGGAAACTAAACATGGAAGAAATTACACCAACTCACTAGGTGGTGGATAGGGTTATGGTAGGGCTTTCTCCACCTCATATTCTTTATTGTATCTGCCAAATCTGTAAGCGTATTTTGTCAATCGGGGAGAAAATGTAATACCTTTGTTCACATAGCAAACTCTTCTGTAATATGTAAGTACATAATACTTCATTTATAAGACAAAAAAGATATAAAACTGTATATGCAATATATCAAATGTTTTTTAAAAACAGCATCATAAAAAAAAAGAAAAGACACAAAAATGTCAGCAATACTAGTGTTTGGATGGTGAATATTATGTTTTTCCTTTTTCTATTATTCAAATTTTCTTTTAAGAAACATGACCTACTTAGATAATATGGGGACTTTTTAAAGATTCCTTCTGTTGGTTTTAATCCTGTCACTCAACTACTCAAACATCAATCCATCCCAAACAACTGTCCATATTTACCTACTTTCAAAAAGCAAAAAGGCAGATACGATAAGGTCATAGTTTCTCCCAATGTCCAAGTTGAACACTCTGTACCTTAAAAGAACGGATGGAGGATATTCCACTGTCTGGCTGTCTCTGGTAATCATAGCGTGAAAAAGGCCCCTTAAGCACAGCCCCCGTGTGCTTCAAGTCCACATTTTCTTCCACAGCAATATTACCCCAGTGAGAGACCTCGATGACCCGGGTCATGCTGGTGATAGTCAGGAAAGGGCTATTGTTCTCGTAATGTACTTTGAAAGTATCCTGGAGAGGAAGGAAACAAATAGTTCAAAGTTTTGGGGGCAGAAGAATCAACACTAGTTTAAATCAAATTGACTTGAGACAATCTATACATCAGCAACAGAATGGTTAAATTATGATGTATCTAATGTATGCAACATTTTTAAATGATATTTACTAAGAATTTTTAGTGACATATGGAAATAAATATTCATGATATACAGTCATGTGCCATCAAACGACATTTTGGTCAACAAAGAACTGCATATACAACTCTGGTCCAGTAAGATCAGTACCCTGTAGCCTAGGTGTGCAGAAGGCTGTCCCAGGCAGGTTTGTGTAAGCGCACTCTACGATGTTCACACAACACTGAAATTGCCTAACAACGCATGTCTCAGAACATATCCCTGTCGTTAAGCAATGCATGACTGTATTATTAATTGGAAAAATAGGATATATGAAATTGTTTTCAGTTCCAACATAAATATTTGTTTTAAAAACAAAAACTTCTAGGGGCTGGCCCCGTGGCTGAGTGGTTAAGTTCGCGCGCTCCGGTGCAGGCGGCCCAGTGTTTCGTTGGTTCGAATCCTGGGCGTGGACATGGCACTGCTCGTCAGACCACGCTGAGGCAGCGTCCCACATGCCACAACTAGAAGAACCCACAACGAAGAATACACAACTATGTACCGGGGGGCGTTGGGGAGAAAAAGGAAAAAATAAAAAAAATATTAAAAAAAATAAAAACTTCTATACTCTACTATCTTATAGCAACTACGTGAGAAAATGAAAAATAAAATCTGAAATGAAATACATGAGAATCAATACAGATAGAAAGCAGAATTACAGACTATTTCTACTTTCTCCCTGAAGTTTCTATTTTCCAAATTTCTAAAATAAGCTTTTTAAATTG
This sequence comes from Equus przewalskii, assembly GCF_037783145.1. Lineage (NCBI taxonomy): Eukaryota > Metazoa > Chordata > Mammalia > Perissodactyla > Equidae > Equus > Equus przewalskii. The sequence goes on from NC_091845.1 coordinate 2,694,724, forward strand.
CTTTTTAAAATAACTTTTATAGTTTTAAAATAAAATAAAATCTTAAACTGTAAAGAAAGAAAAGCTCTGACTAGCAAATATATATAAGATCTAAGGAAGACATGATCTCTAACTAACGAGCTAGCAAATAACCTCAAAACTGAGGGTGATAGATCGCATGACTGGATTCTTCTAACCAGGAGGACTTATCTGGAAAAGTTCACAGGAGAGAGACGTTTTTAGCTAACATTTACGGAGCTAACACGTATGTATGTGTCACTCTTTTATGAGCTCTAAATAAGTTCATTATCTCATTTACTCCTCAAAACTAGACGATGAAGTGCGTACTACTTATCCCTCCATTTTACAAAAAAAAACCTGAGACCTGGCAGTTTTCACTGACACGTTCAAGTTCATAAATCTGAGTGGTAATACTAGGCCTCCAACTGCGCAGACGTTCTGGCTCTGCACTTCCACACAGTAAGTTCCACCTCCCAGCGAGGTCCAAGAGGATTAAAGGGGACACCTTCGGCAATTCCTCCACTTCTCTGCCAATTTTACCACTGAGGTTAGTATTAAAAAATCTTTCTGGTCATTAAGTAATTCAAGTGGCCTTCTATGAATACACATCTAGAACCCTACAGAAATGGAATCTAAAAGGACAGAAGAACCAGAAAAACACCGTCCTTCCCAAAAGGTCCAGGAAAAGGAGCAGACAAGGTATATTTTGTTAATTCTTATAATTCTTGTTATTTTATTCACTCTATGATTAGATTTTTCTAAAGTTCAACTTCATTCGTAATCATATTTGACAATATCTAATGCCAAAAGGTAGCAAGAAAACTGGCAGTTTCACATTGCTGGTCCCATAATAAATCACCTAAATCTTTTGAAAAACCATTTGGTAATACACAGAAAAATATTTTAAGATGTTCATATGCTTTGATTTGAAAACTTTTACTTCAGAAAATGTATCCTGAGAACATATAAAAATATTCCATGCAAAAAGATGAATGTTACAGTGTAAACAGAAAAAAAGCTAACTGTTCAACTATAGGAAACTTGGCAAATAAGCTACAGGACATCAAATCATGGGATCTTAAATGGCCATTAAAAATGGGTGACAAATGGGCCAGCCCCAGTAGGCCAGTGGTTAAGTTCAGCATGCTCCATTTCAGCAGCCCCGGGTTCAGATCCCCAGCTCAGACCTACATCATGCATTTGTTAGTGGCCATGCTGTGATGGCAGCTCACATATCAAAAAAAAGAAGGAAGACGGGCAGCAGACGTTAGCTCAGGGCAAATCTTCCTCGGCAAAAGAAACAAACAAACAAATGGTTGACAAAGGTAATGTAAAATGTTTGGAGAATATTCTAAGTGGCAAAAGTATTACTTTATACATACTATGATCTCTACATTAAAAATCCCCTATGCTTGGAAAGAAATGACTCAGATACTAAAATGTCAAAAGTGGATGTGAATTGATCTCAAATTTTCCTCTGTATCTGCCAAATAATCTCTCATGAGCATTTTATTAATTTAAAATGAAAAAGAGGGGCGAGCCCCATGGCCGAGTGGTTAAGTTTGCACACTCTGCTTCAGTGGCCCAGGGTTTTGACGGTTCAGATCTACAAAGAAGCACGTGACTGCGGGACTCCCTGCACCACACGCAACTACCCCAAGAGACACAGAGGGCCTCTCTTGCTCCCCAAACCCATGGGGCCACAGTATATACAGGGTGCTACTTTTTGAGAAATGGGAGAAAATGAATACATTTACTACAAATAAACCAAAAACTAATGTAAATGGTCACCAAGGAGAACAGAGGGAAGGGAGAAGTTGAAGAAAGAATTCTCTGAATATACCTTGTTACATAATTTTGACTTTGGAATTTCCATTCTTTTAATTCAAAAAATTAAATCAATAAAAAACAAATTCTTAAAAGCTGAAAATAACCCAAAATGAACAACCGTAACTGTATGTCAAACTGACATCTGAGAGACAGAGAAAACAATTATTTCAAGTGACATTAGAACAAACTATTTTGACTGTACATCCTTAGTGACATATGGTCTGAACACGCAGAGATGCAAAGAAATCATAAATGCTGGAAATATCCATGTTTTTTAGAGATGATCAAGTGAAATGACTATTTCTAAGATTTGCTTAAAATATTACAACAACTAAAAAGGAACAGCTGAAGCAAGCGTGCTAATATCTTCTTTGGGATTTTTTTGGTAAGGAAGATTAGCCAGGAGCTAACATCTGCTGCCAATCGTCCTCTTTTTTCGTTCCCAAAGCCCCCCATACGAAGTTGTATATCCCAGTTGCAGGTCCTTCTAGTTCTTCTATGTGGGACACAGCCTCAGCATGGCTTGATGAATGGTGCTAGGTCCGTGCCCAGGATGCGAACGGGCAAACCCCGGGCTGCCAAAACAGAGCGTGCAAACCCAACCACCACACCACCAGGTGGCCCCAAGGGCTAATATCTTGATAACCACTGAACCTAAGTGACAGGTGTCTGGGAGTTTATTATACTATTCTCTATACTTTTGCATATGTTTGAAATTTTCCCTAATAACAAAATCTTTTTTAAGCCTTAATTGCTCCCTCTATCTTTAAGGCCCAGCCCCAAGGCTCAGCAAGACAGCCAGCTTCACACACCCCCAGCAGCCACCCCAGCCATAACAGACAGCACACCCCATGTCTCCCATCTCTAGGCCTTCGTCCCGCTTATGGCCTCGGCCCAGGATGCCTTGTTTCCCTCTCCCCCAACTCCCACTCCAAGTCTCCAAATGTACTCTCTGTTTGCACTCCCAAAATGAGAACAGTGGACCCCCATGGAGTCATTTCACAGCAGGTCAAAAAACTGGGGGATGATCCTGGATTTCCACCCACCCTACACCATCCAGGCCTATCAACTAGTAGTCACTCCAGAAGACACTCTCTGAAGTAGACAGGGTTGGGCTGGACTCCACATGAGCCTACCTGACTATAGGCAGGGACGTCTTTGAAAGGTCCGTAATCCAGGAGGTCCTCAGAGCGCGTGGGGTTCCCCAACTTGGTAAAGGTCTCCACATTTCGGGAGGCAAGCTTCACCCGCATCGTTTGCGTCTTCGTTGGATAGGGAGAGTAGAAATAATGGTTCCCCTCAAACACCACAAACTGTTTTTCAGATTGGGTGATCTGGGTTGGATACGGCTGAAGCACATGGGTATAGACTGTTTCCACAATGACCGAAATCTTGGCCCCCGGATCGAGAGCAACTGGGAGCTTGACTGTGAAGAATCTCCCACTGTAGGAAGAACGAGGCAAAGGAATTAAGAGAGATTAAGGACACCGAAAACGTCACAGCAAGACTTTGTACCTTTAAGGGATCAACTTTAACCTATTAATTTAAGCCTTTTAAGACAAATATCTGGATGCTCATCTCAAGGTTGTTTATAACAGTAAAAGAGTATAAAACGACCTAAATGTCCAACAATAGGATAACGGTTAAAAACACTCCACAAGCTATCTATCTGAAATACTTCCACGTACAATGTAAAGAACAGAAATCAGTTTAAAATTACACAGTATGATTCCATTTAAAAATATATACATAGGGGCCAGCCCAGTGGCGCAGCGGTTAAGTGCACACGTTCCGCTTCAGCGGCCCAGGGTTCACTGGTGTCGGATCCAAGGTGCAGACATGGCACCACTTGGCAAGCCATGCTGTGGTAGGCGTCCCACATATAAAGTGCAGGACGATGGGCACAGATGTGAGCTCAGGGCCAGTCTTCCTCGGCGAAAAGAGGAGGAGTGGCAGCAGTTAGCTCAGGGCTAATCTTCCTCAAAAGAAAAAAATATATATATACATATATATATACACACACACAAATGTATATGAAGAAAGCATTTCCATGAATGTTCCACACAATGTGGAACCATTTCAGGGTAGGAGGATAAGCTTCATTTTGCTGTTTTTTCCAACTCGTTTTATGATGAGCCTGTATAACTCTCACAATCAGAAAAAAAATAAAGCTACTAGCATTTTAAAGAAAAAGAGATGGCCTAGAGACTACTAAAATTCAGAGTATTAACTCAAAAATGAATCTGAGTTTTCTAAGCTAGCAGACCAATTTTTGGTAGACTCAAAAACCATTAGCAGAAGACAGAAGGCATTTTAACATGCTTCCATGGTATTTATCCTCAAAGGTTAGAACACGGAACATTTTTCCTGATTGACCTTACAGAACTCTAAACTTAAATGTCTACATCAGTCACACCTTTCTACTTTGTATCACTACAAAGTGACACACTCTACTCTGAAGTACCTACGCAAAATAGAAGCCCTACAACTTCTCTAGTCTTAACCAATTCTTGGCTTCAAGTTCCAAATCTGCTTCTCATCCATTCTGTCCTGAGCTCTAAATTCAAATTTTCCTATGTTCACTAGACAACTCCACTAACCACCCCACAGGCATTTCAACATATCTGACGTCCAGTAGTATTCACGATCCCAATTCCCTGTCTCTATTAACACTGCTACCATCTAAGCAACTCTAAACTAGAAAGCTCAGGCATGTTCTGCTGCCCCACACCATACCATCCTCAACATCTGGTTTATCTTGCCTTAGAATGTCTCTCCAATTCATCCCTTTCTGGCCATCCATTACCTCCTCCTCAATCCAAACCATCATCTCTTGCCTAGATTATTGCATCTCTTCCTAATTAATTTCCTCATCTCTATCTCTCTCCAGCCCATCAACACAATCTGATGGTGGCACTCCCATCTTAATTTTCATGTTAAATGTTCCCAACATAATTCAATCCTGCTCTGATGATTCACAAGACACTTCAGAACCATTCAGTGTTCCAGGGTCATCATTATGAACATCAATTCTTACTGAAATGCAGAAGCACCAGCTAATGAAGGTTTCTGATTGATAAAACGCTGGACAGACAACACAGAGTTGACTAGACTGGTGTCTAAGAAGCAGACAAATTTTTCTTTCTATAGCTCTTCTCCTGCTGGACCTAATGGGAGAACATTTTGTGAAGGACCTAGGTTTGCTGGGTAAACTAAAGCAAGTATTCGTTTACTCAAGCAGATTTATTGGGAAGCCAGTATGTGTCAGTTTCTGTGGCAGGAAGAAGTAATAAAGACAAATTTGTGTAATGTGTGCACTCATAGCTAGAAATAAATAAAATAGTATGTTGTTAAAAAAAGTTTTTAAATGTTCCCAAGTGACTACAGGGTGAAGTCCACACTCCTAGAATTGGTATAGAGAACACCCCTTAGGGGCCAGCCCGGTGGCACAGCGGTTAAGTGTGCACGTTCCGCTTCGGCAGCCTGGGGTGAGCCGGTTCGGATCCCGGGTGCAGACATGGCACCACTTGGCAAGCCATGCTGTGGTAGGCGTCCCACATATAAAAAAAGTAGAGGAAGATGGGCACGGATGTTAGCTCACAGCCAGTCTTCCTCAGCAAAAAGAGGAGGATTGGCAGCAGATGTTAGCCCAGGGCTAATCTTCCTCAAAAAAAAGAGCACTCCTTAGACTGAGCTCAGCCCTCCTTATACCACCTCTACCTTCCTCTGAACTCCAGCCACTCTGAAGGCCCAGTTAACGAAACACTCCCTGAAATGTGCAACTTCTGTATCTTTACGGATGTTTCTGCCTGGAATGCTTCTTCTCATTCGTTAGCCCTCTTTGTGATTATGTCAAAATTTACTGAGTACTATGTAGCAGGTTCTGTTCTAAGTACATTATACGTATTAATTTAGGAACTCTTAACCACGATCATATGAGGTAGACATTATTCTTTCACTGAGGAGGAAACTGAGGGGCAGTTTCCCAAGGACACACGGCCAGCAAGTAGTAAGAGAGACAGGATTCGAACCCGGGCGGTAAAGCTGCAAGGACCACATTCATAACAACTATGCCAACTCGCCTCTCCAAGAGATGTGCTGCAGGCGGTGAGCTGGAGCCAGTAAACACAGACAGGGTCCTCAAACAGCCTCAGAGGGAGAGGAGTCGCTTAAACATTTACAAGGGGGAGGGATTTTAACAGCAACTGTTTAAGGCTAACTCTCATATGCGACATCTTCAGGGCCTCTTCAGGGTGAGATGCCCATTCCACGCAATCTGAGGCTATGATAGAAAAATTAAGGTAATCACCATGTATTACAATTTGGCTCCTCAAAGGATAATGTTTTTGTACATGAAATCAAAGCAACTCAAGGAGGATTAAGCATAAGACAATTATGAAGACCACACAGAAAATGCTTTGTGTGGGGGAAGAAAAGATTAAAAAGTAGAATCACACAGTAATTGAAACTCTGTAAAATATACCTGCAAGTGGACATGGTCCAGAACAAAAACATACAAGCTATCATGTTAGGGTTGTGGGACAAATAACTTGCTTAATGTTTCTGTTCAGTATTATATAGATATATTAATAAATTTAAAATTGATCCCATTGATACTCATACATAAAATTACATATGTGCAGGCATATGCAAAAAAGAAAATAGAGTTGTTTTAATATCATATTCTCATTATTTTTAAAAATTTAAAAATGAATGAGAAAATGTTTTCAAAACTCTGCCAAGCAGGGAGACCCAACTTAATGTTTTCTGAATCATATGGGGACTGACAGCTGTAACGCACAATGGCTTGCTGGTCAAGAAACAAATTTTCTATTTCTTTCTATGACAAACTACAGCATAAGCTAAAGCAGGATTTTTTTACCTTAGCACTACTGACATTTTGGGGTGGATAATTCTTTATTGAGAGGGGTACCTGTCCTGGACATCATAGGAAGTTTAACAGCATCCCTGGCCTCTACCCACCAGATGCCAATAGCACCCCCAGAGCTGTTAACTAAAAATGTCTCCAGATACTGCCACATGTCCTGGGAGGAAGTGGGGTGGGGCCAAAATAAAAATCACTAAAAAGCTGGAGCCAGCCCCGTGGCCGAGTGGTGGCCCAGGGTTTCGCGAGTTCGGATCCTGGGTGTGGACATGGCACGGCTCATCAGGCCACACTGAGGCGGCATCCCACATGCCACAACTAGAAGGACCCACAACTAAAAAAATATTCAACCATGTACTGGGGGGATTTGGAGAGAATAGGAAAAAAAAAAAAAAGACTGGCAACAGTTGTTAGCTCACATGCCAATCTAAAAAAGAAAAACAATCACTAAAGAGCTAAAAACATCTCTTCTCCCCACATCACTCATTCAACAAATATTTCAGTGCCTAATACATACCATGCAAAATACTGTAACTGTTGAAGCTGGGTGATGGTATATATAGGGGTTCTTTATGCAATTCATCCTGCTTTTTGTGTATTTGAAAAATATCCTGGGGCTGACCCCGTGGCCGAGTGCTTAAGTTCGCGGGCTCCACTGCAGGTGGCCCAGTGTTTCGTTGGTTCGAATCCTGGGCGCGGTCATGGCACTGCTCATCAAACCACGCTGAGGCAGCGTCCCACGTGCCACAACTAGAAGGACCCACAACAAAGAACATACAACTATGTACTGGGGGGTTTTGGGGAGAAAATGAGAAAAAAAAAATTACCCTCTCTTTAAAAAAAAGAAAAAAGAAAAAGAAAAATATCCTTAATAAAGCGTTTTAAAATAACTAATAAGTGCCAGGCTCCATGCTAGGTGCTGAGGTTAGAGCAGAGAATAAGGTAAGCCTAAGCCCATCCCTCGTAGAGCTCAGTCTACCTCGTGCAAAGTATCACTTTCAACGCCCTGGAGCATCGAAAGGAGGTGAGGCAAGTGCAGGGAGAGCTGTCTGCCCCTTGGAAACAGGATGACGGCCAACCATAAATGGGAGGATATCTGCTGAGGCAAACAGCTTCGAGTTCTCACACACTGGTTCCCCGTCTATTGTGTGGGGATCCCTATCCCCACAAAGATTAGAGAGCTGACCTGGTCTGGAAAATAACTACTTTCTTGTTGTAAAACAAACTGCCACTGTTAGAGGAATCTAGTTTCAGCATTAGTTATCAGCAAAGACATCATAAACGGATCTAGAATACATTACAGCCTGTTGCTTGCTACCACACACAACATTAATTCAAACAGCCTCTACTACACCAGGCACTCCCTAAGCAACTCTCCTGGCTTATGATTCCAACCCCGATAGGATAATCTATAACAAGAGGCAAGAGAGAGATACAGATACCCTGACTGTTCGTCATCTTACCTTTTACCCTTAATTTTGGTTTCTCGTACTTCAAGATTGTTCTCTTCCTCATCTTCTCCCTTCACCTATAAAAAGAAAAAGGTTATTCTTTTTTATGTCTTTTGGTCTCTAAATTTTGAGTCAACAATTAACCAAGTGTCTCAGAATGTCCACATTAAAGTATTCAAACTATCAGAACTTTTTTTTTTTTTTAAGGATTGGCACCTGGGCTAACAACTGTTGCCAATCTTTTTTTTTTTTCTCCTGCTTTATCTCCCCAAACCTCCCCCTGTACACAGTTGTATATCTTAGTTGCAGGTCCTTCTAGTTGTGGGATGTGGGACGCCGCCTCAATGTGGCCTGACGAGCAGTGCCATGTCCACGCCCAGGATCCAAACCCTGGGCCGCCGCAGCGGAGCATGCAAACTTAACCACTCGGCCACGGAGCCGGACCCAAACTATCACAACTTTTTAAAGATTGAATTCTCGTTTCAGTAACAATTTTTTTTCATCTGAAACACAAGAACATTGTCAAAGACTGACTTTGGCACTGAATAAGCTATATAATAAGATCTATAAATACATGACATTTTCCTGAATGATCAAACACACATACAAATAGAAACTACACCTCCAAATATAAAGGCCTGAAAGGCTTCTTTCTGGATGCTTTCTCCTTCATTTACCTTCAAATACATACACGCATACAAAATAAATACCAATATTTATTGTTGTAGTAGAAAAGTCTCATGCATCACCAAAAGTGTTATAACTTTCACAAAAGTTAACCGCAGCAAAAGTCCTTGGGAAGGAGCCGATGGCCACTGCTTGGCACGCTCCCTTATTCTTAGCCTTCACTGCAACAGGATCTGTAACCAGGAAAACGATGTCAACTCCAGCGAGCTGCAGGGTCTTTCGGAGAAAGAGTAGGCACCTCACACCATGAGACTGTGGAGCAGACTAAGGAAAAGACTTATATACACACCACTGATCTCTTTGCCAACCCAACCTCCACTAAACAACAAAAAAACTAAGACTACCTTTTAGGACTGAAGCACTGATTCCCAATAGGGTACACAAAGCTATAATGAGGAAGCCATTTTTAATGTTTCAAAAAGCCTAAAAGCAATAATACAATCATCCTCAGCAAAGTTGTACATGCTAATAAAAATCAAGTTTCATTACTTTGACTAGAATATTACCACAACGGGAACAGTGCAGTATCTGTTTCCATTCATACTTAGCACTGTCCAGTTACATGTTGATCTGTCATAATAAGAAATAATCATTATTACTTAATAAAAGATGAGAGAGGGGCCGGCCCAGTGGCGTAGTGGTTAAGTGCCTGCACTCCACGTCAGCAGCCCACAGTTCCCAGGTTCGGATCCCAGGGTGGACTTACACATGGCTCATCAAGCCACTCTGCGGGTGGTATGTACAAAATAGGGGAAGACTGGCAGAGTTGTTAGCTCACGGCCAATCTTCCTCGCAAAATATAAGCAAATAAAAGATTAGAGAGACAAGAAGACGAGGAACAACTGGCTCCTTGTCAATAATCACCATCACCCCTTCCATCAGTTCCTAAAACTCTACATGTAGAGTTGAAAGTAATCCACTGAAAAAAAATTCTAGCAACCTCACCACAGCCTCCAAGTCAATTATTGGAAAACATCCATCTTCTTTGTTAAGTGTATCATCCAGTCACATCTCCCACTGAGACAGGGGAACAAAGGAGCACATATATCCAATTAACTCATCTCTCTCTTGGACTACAAAATAACAATGTCGAACACATCTGGGGATGCAACCGCAGGTCCTACACCCCAACACAACCCTACCTCACAGCGCTCTCGGCCAGAAGCCGCAACGTGGTACAGGGAAGAACACCAAGTGTGCAACAAGCTATCCTAAACCCTGACTCACTCATCACCCTAGAACCTCCCATAGGGGCCAAACAGCTTAACCTCCCAGACTACAGCCTCCTCACCCGCAGTAGAGCCTACACCTCAAAGGTTGTTATGAGGGTGAAATGAAGATGCACCTTAAAATATCTACAATACATGACACAGCAGACTTTCAATAAGAAAACAGTACAGTAACGCAGCATTCTCCAGCAAGCGGTAGCTTTTGTGGTGGTCTTGTGATGCTGTGGCAACCTCATTAAATCAGGACCAGCTTTTACAAAAGAATGGATTTAACATTCAAAGGTGGCAGCACAAATTTGAACGAAGTTTTAATCCATCTTTCCACAAACCTTTGAGCAAAACTGAACACTTTGTCATGGAAAAGACATGAAAGGGAACAGGAGTCATTTCAGAAGCATCATCTCTCTAAACCCGGCTCTACAGCTCCAGATTCGGTCAGAAAATAAGACGCGCCTAAGAGAAATATGACACTGTAATGACTATTCTCCTCTTAACAAATAAGTGGGTGATCATTTAATGGATGCTGTTTAATGAAAACAGTAATAAAAAGCAAACCTCTAGATGTGTATAATCCCTCTATTCCCAAAGCCAAGATTTTCTCTCCCTGGGAGTCGTCAGTGCTGACTCGCCTGGATAAGCGAATTTGCAAGCCACGCACTGCTCAAGCCTAAGAATGCCCGTAGCGGGAAGAAAAAACTGGACTTTAACTTTCTGCGTCTGTAAAGGGCTTATATTATTTGTATGATTTTTAAAACTAATTTTAAGAAGAGGGATAAAATTTTAACAGCGTTCATTAGCAACCTGAAGAAGGGTGTTATATTAACAATGGTTTCAAATGATTACAAACTTTAAAACACGGAACCCGCTACATTTCTGATGGTACTGGATGATGTCTAGAAAGAAGCACCTACAAAGGACTAGATACTGAATTAAAGGAATGAAATTCATTTCAATCCATTTATTCGTCCTCCAGTCGGGCTGCCGCGCTACGCGGTGGGAAACGAAGGGACGGCGTGGAGCCCGCCGGCGCCCCGCGAGGCCCTCGCGCAGGCGCGCCCCTCGTTTGCCCGCTGCCCCCGGCGCGGGGTCGGGCCGGCAGGCCGCAGCGGCTCGCCCAGAGGCCCCGAGAGCGGCGGCCCCGTTGCAGCAGGTGGGTGCTGACGTGGCCCCGAAGAGCCGCCGCCCGCGGACCCCGGCCTCCTCGGCCCGCCCACCGCGCCCCGGGCTCCACGTCCCCTCGGAGGCTGAGAGGGCGCGGCGCGGGCTCGGAGGACGGGCGCTCCCGGCGGCAGAGGCCTGCCCGCGCTCACCTGCACGCCGAGGTGCGCCAGCCGGGCCTCGAGCTCGGGCTCCAGGGCCAGAAGGAAGGAGGTGGCGCGGGGCGCGGAGCCGCCGCCCGGGTGCGCCAGGACCACCTCGGCCGTCACCTTGGCCAGGTGGCTGCTCAGATCCACCGTGCGCTTCACGTCCTCGTTGACCAACGGCGGTGCCTCCGGGGAGGCGCCGCCCGGCGCCGGGGCCCAGGCCCCGAGCAGCAAGAGCGGGAGCAGGAGCAGGCGGGCGGCGGACGCCTCCATGACCAGACCGAGCTGAGCCCCGGACCGCGCCTGAGCGCCGCCGCCGCCCCGCCCACGGCCACGGCGCAGCCGCTCATTGGGCCCGGCCTGGCGCCACAAGATGGCGGCGCCCCGGGGGGAAGGACCCCGTCTCCAGGGAAACGGGCGGCCATCGGGCGCCTGATGGCACGCGCCTTCATCTACCTAATTCTTCTAGGACTACAATAGTTCTCCTTTACCAGGGTTTCACTTTGTGCGGTGTCAGTTACCCACAGTCAGTCGCCGCCTGAAAATATTAAATGGAAAACACCAGAAATAAACAATTCCTAAGTTTTAAATTGCCCGCCTGTTCTCAGTTGCGTGGTGCAGTCTCACTCCGTCCAGTTGTCCCACCCTAGCCTTGAAACATTCCTTTGTCCACGCTGTAGATGTTCTCTGCTGTCAGTCACTTAGTAGCCCTCTGGGTTATCAGATGACTATTGTGGCACTGCAGTGCTTGTGTTCAAGTAACCTTCACTTTACTTAAGAATGGCCCCAAAACGCAAGAGTAGCGATGCTGGCAATTCGGATATGCCAAAGAGAAGCCGTAAAGTGCTTCCTTTAAGTGAAAAGGTGAAAGTTCTGGACTTAATAAGAAAAGGAAAAAAATCGTATGCTGAGGTTGCTAAAATCTACGGTAAGAATGAATCTTCTATCCGTGAAATTGTGAAAAAGGAAAAAGAAATTCGTGCCAGTTTTGCTGTTGCACCTCAAACTGCAAAATTTACAGCCACAGTGCGTGATAAGTGCTTAGTTAAGATGGAAAAGGCATTAAATTTGTGGGTGGAAGATATGAACAGAAAATGTGTTCCGATTGATGGCAACATGTTGCGCCAGAAAGCATTGAGCCTATACAAAGACTTCAGCAAGGGATCCCCTAAAAAGAGTGACACCAAGCCATCTACTGCAAGTAAGGGATGGTTACACAGATTCAGGAATAGGTTTGGACTGAAAAATATAAAAATTACTGGAGAGGCTGTGTCTGCCGATGAAGAAGCTGCTGCCACATTTCCAGCAGAGTTGAAGCAGTTGATTAAGGAAAAAGGATACCACCCAAAGCAAGTCTTCAACTGCTCTGAAACTGGGCTCTTCTGGAAGAAGATCCCCAATAGAACCTACATTCATAAAAGTGCAAAGCATACATGCTTGGAGACATGACCGGACATGCTTGAAGAAGTAGAAGAACATATTGAAGGCCATCAAGAATTGTTAACAAATGAGAAATTGAAAGAAATTGTTGACTCGTCCACAGAGGAAGAGAAAGATGAAGAAGAAACTGAAGCAGAACCAGCAATGTGGACATTGCCAAAATTTGCCGAAGTGTTTCAAATTGCACAGACATTAAAGGACAAAATTATGGAATACGATCCTCGGATAGAACGCAGGATTAAAGTCACCCGTATGATCACCGAAGGATTACAACCTCTGCAGCAACACTTTGATGAGTTAAAGAGAAAGAGACAACAACTTCCAATTACAACGTTCTTCCAAAAGTTTTCGGCAAGAAAACCTTCAACTGTCAGGGATCCCCAACCATCAACATCGTCTGCTCCTGACATCCAGCCGTCAACATCATCGTGGCTTGATGATCATCCTTCTGACGTATCATCAGAAGGTCAATAGTAGCATAACATCACGTCACAATGCCTATGTCATTCACCTCACTTCATCTCATCATGCAGGCGTTGTATCATCTCACATCATCACAAGAAGGGTGAGTACAGAACAATAAGATATTTTGACAGACCACATTCACATAACTTTTATTACAGTATATTGTCATAATTGTTCTGTTTTATTACAGTCATGCATCACTTAACGACAGGGATATGTTCTGAGAAATGCTTCATTAGGCGATTTCATCGTTGTATGAACATCATAGAGTGTACTTACACAAATCTAGATGGTATAGCCTACTACACGCCTAGGCTGTATGGTACTAATCTTATGGGACCACCGACGTATATGTGGCTTGCCATTGACTGAAATGTTATTATGCGGCGCATGACTGTATTAGTTATTGCTGTTAATCTCTTATTGTGCCTAATTTATAAATTGAACTTTATCATAGGTATGTATGTATGTATAGGAAAAAACATAGTATATATAGGGTTCAGTACTATCTGCAGTTTCAGGCATTCACTGGGGGTCTTAGAACGTGTACCCTGCAGATCTGCAGTTATGTTTTCCATGGTTTCAGTTACCCACAGTCAACCTCAGTCCGAAAATATTAAATGGAAAATTCCAGAAATAAACAATACATAAGTTTTAAATTGCCCACTGTTCTGAGTAGCGTGATGAAATCTCATGCCATCCTGCTCTGTCCTGCCTACGATGTGAATCATCCCTTTGTCCAGTGTATTCACACTGTATAAGCCAGCTATCCATTAGTCACTTAGTAGTAGTCTCGGTTATCAGATCGACTGTCTCGGTATCACTATAGCAGTAGTCATGTTCAAATGACCCTTATTTTACTTAATAATGGCCCCAAAGCACAAGAGTAATGATGCTAACAATTTATTACAGTATATTGTTAAAATTGTTCTATGTTATTAGTTCTTTCTGCTAATCTCTTACAAGGCCTAATTTATACATTAACCTTTATCATAGGTATATATGTATAGGAAAAAACATAGTATATATTGGGTTTGGTACTATCTGTGATTTCAGGCATCAACTGGGGGTCTTGGAATGTATCCCCCTCAGGTAAGGGGGGACTACTGTACCAAGCACTCCTGGACCTGGCACTAAACAATGCCCTCCATCCCACTTCCAGGACTTAGGGCAACCTGGGAAAAGGAGAGAAAAAACTCAAATTGACCAAGATTAACTTTCTATCACCCAGAGGAGAATGGAACTGGAAATAGAAATAAAGACGTGTTATACAAATAAATATATTTACATTTCTTGCATACCTGTGTCTGTGGCCTGTACATCAAGAAATTGTGATGTTTTTGCCCTTTTAACTAAAAGCCTCAAACCCCTTCACTATTCCCTCTACTTACTTCTGGTCAGTAAATTTAAAATCATCTGAGAACAATTCATGAATCTCACACACACGCAAATGATTAATCCCTCTTACCTCTGTGTCCCCATGTAGGTTGTCTGTGTACCTGCCTTTCTTTATAGGAAAGAGGAACACTAGGTTTAATTCATCCTTCCCCATGATGACTCCTAGAGTGTGTGGGGTGTTGTAGGTGCTCAGTAAAAAGGTATAGAAAAGTGCTTCCACTCAGTCAAGTGAGTTTGAGAAATACCACTCTGCGTGTTAGCAGATCCGTGAAGCCTCCTTATTATTCCCCTATTTTGGAAAGACAGAACTGTCCAGATATCATAGGAAACAAAGTCAAACACTGAGCCCATCAATTACCCATAGAAGAATGTTCAGAACAATTCTTTCTTTAGACCCCAAATTTTTACTGCTATCTATATTAGTCACAGCTCTTTTGGTGGCAAGAGATAGAAACATAACTCAAACTAGACATAGTAGCATGCAGTATAAACTGCTGTTACAAAATTCCAATTCAACAATGGATTCAACTAGAAGAATATTTATTTCTCATGTAACAATCCTGTGGAACCCAGGAACCCAGGTTCCTTCAGTATGAGTGTTCTCCCATCCTTAACACGTCTTCCATCTCATGATCCAAGATGGCTGCTCCTGCTTCCTCCACAATGTCTACATTCCAGGTAGTAGGAAGAGAAAAAGGGGAAGAGGAGGGCATGCTCCTTCCCTGTAGAGCAGAAATCTGAAAACTATGGCTTACAGGCCAATCACCTGTTTTTGTAAATGAAATTTCACTGGAACACAGTCACACCCATTCATTTACATACGGTTTATGACTGCTTTCACAGTACAAAAGCAGAGTTGTAACAGAGTTGTAACAGAGACTTTATGGCCCATAAAGCCATTTACTAACAGCCAAAACTATTTACTAAGGACTTTTAAAAAAATTACGCCCGCTCCCATTCTATTATTATGTAAGATGTTCATACAAGGGAATGCTGGGTGAAGGCTGAGAGAGGCAAACTAGCAGTGTGCAGACTCACAATCTGAGATTGGATAGGAACTCTCTCTACTATTTTTTCAATTCTTCTATAAACCCAAAAATAAAAGATTTTTTAAAAGATACCATTAAGGGGCTGGCCCGGTGGAGCAGCAGTTAAGTTTGCACGTTCCGCTTCGGCGGCCCGGGGTTTGCCAGTCCGGATCCCAGGTGTGGATATGGCACTGCTTGGCAAGCCATGCTGTGGTAGGCGTCCCACATATAAAGTAGAGGCAGATGGGCACGGATGCTAGCTCAGGGCCAGTCTCCTCAGCGAAAAGAGGAAGATTCATGGCAGATGTTAGCTCAGGGCTAATCTTCCTAAAAAAAAAACAAAAGATGCCATTAAGTGAAAATTCACACAGTGGGAGAAGATCATTGGAACATATTTAAAAGGCAGAAGACTCATACCCAAAATATATACAAATATACAAATTAATAAGAAAAAGATGGACAACACAGTAGAAAAATAAGCATTAGAATCTGACCAGGCACTTCCAAAAGAAGAATTATTCAAATGGCCAATAAGGATGAAAAGGTATACAATGTTATTAATAATTAGGAAAATGCATATTAAAACCACAAGAAGACACCACTGTACACTCACCAATTGGCAAAACTTTTAGTCTCACAATACCACTCTTGGTGGGTCTGTGGATCAAGAGGAACTCTCATTCCCTGCTACAAATTGGTATCACCACTGAGAAAAACAGTTTGCCGTGGTCTACCAAAGATATGCATACCCTATGGCCTAGCAGTTCCTTGCTCAGACACATACCCCACAGAAAGGTGAGCACATGTGCCCCTGGCAATACAGACAAAAAATGTTCATAGAGTTATGCTTATAATGACAAAAAATTGAAAACATCCTATATGGTCATCTATCAAGAGAGGAAAGGTGAAGACCTCTGTGAATATTATATGGCTACGACAACATCAGCGAGAACACCGAAGTAAGGACCTCCGAAAATCCTCTCCTTCACAGATGCAATGAGAACACTGGAGAAATTGTCAAAATCAATGTTTTTAAAACTGTGAAAATTAACCAAAAGATTGCAACAACCCAGGGAGTGTTTATTCAAGAAAAACAACTGAATCTCAGGAAGAACGGTGAGTTTTGTGGCATTCTGACTTGCCTTAGTCTGATTCCACTCTTGCCAGTGCTGTGGTAGCATTGAAAACCAACAGACACATAATCATGGTGGAAACCAGCCCAGCAGTCTCCGGGGGGATAGACCAGAGTCAAGTTCCTCCAAAGCTCAGTTCTCAGATAATTGTCATTATTTGACTGGACAGCAGTTGCCTGGAATATCCCACTCATAAGGCTTGTCTTTATTTGACCTGACTCAGAGCTCCCATGGGGTGAACAGCCTTTTCCCCAGGGACATTTGTTGAAAACAATCAATGGTGATTTTCAAGCATCATGGCTACCTGAGGCAGTGGTAACAGTTGGGGCAAACAAAAGGCTGACCAAAAACACTCAAAAGGTAAAACTGGGAATGAGATGTCCCCATATTCTTGGGATCTAGAAGCTTAAACACATGTGTAGGGCTGTGCACGTGCCCAGGAAATAGCTGAAAAGGCTCCAAGCTCTCACCTCTGGCTGCTCTTGAGGCTCTGTGGAAACAAGAAGTGAAGAATAAGGTGCAGTTGCAAACTACCTGCATGACCATTGAAAGTGTGCCCCAACGTGCACACCGAGCCCCGCAGCAAAAGTTGGGAGATTTAATGTTTTCAGGCATTTAGGGAAATCTCTGTTCAATCATTAGCTGACTGCTAAGCTAACTGATCAGACTTCAGTGGCCACACATGACAGAGAATACAGACTTTACAGAATTCATTCATGCAAGTCACTAAACAAACAGCAACAAAAACAACAAACAGCAAAAACAGCAAACCCTGGGGAAGAAGGGATCTGATCTCTAGATTTGCCACGTTATATTATTTCATTTTTTTTTTTCCTTTTTCTCCCCAAAGCCCCCCGGTACATAGTGGTGTATTTTTAGTTGTGGGTCCTTCTAGTTGTGGCCTCAGCATGGCTTGAGTGGTGCCATGACCGCGACCAGGATCGGAACTGATGAAACCCTGGGCTGCTGAAGCAGAACTCACAAACTTAACCACTCAGCCACGGGGCCAGCCCCATTATATTATTTCAAATGTCCAGTTTTCAACAAAAAGTTGAGACACGCAAAGAATCAAGAAAGTATGGCCCATATACAGGGGAGAAAAAAGCAGTAAATAGAAACTACCTAAGGAAACTAGACATTGGACTGCCTAGATAAAGACTTTAAATCAGCTATTTTAAATATGTTCAAAGAACTAAAGGAAACCACATCTAAAGAAGAAAAGTATGAGAACAATGTCCAAGTAGGATAAATTCAAAAAGATCCACACCTAGGCACATCATAATCAAACTGACAAAAGACAAATACAAAAAGAGAATCTTAAAAGCAGCAAGAGAGAAATGATTCACCATGTACAAGGAATCCTGGATAAACTTAACAGCTGATTTATCATCAGGAATCAGGGAGGTCAGAAGCACTGGGATGACCTCAAAGTGCTCAAAGAAAAGTACTGTCAACCAAGAATTCTATATGAACAAAATATCTTTCAAAAATGAAAGACATGAATGAAGAATTGACTTCCAACACGACAGCATGAGAAGCCCACCGACCTGCTCTGCAATGAAACTGATGAAAACTATAAAAACATGAGGGGCCGGCCCCGTGGCCGAGTGGTTAAGTTCACGCACTCTGCTTCAGTGGCCAGGGTTTCGCCAGTTCGCATCCTGGGCACGGACATGGCACTGTTCATCAGGCCATGCTGAGGTAGTGTCCCACATGCCACAGCTAGAAGGACCCACAACTGAAAATACACAGCTATGTACTGGGGGGCTTTGGGAGAAAAAGGAAAAGTAGAATATCTTAAAAAAAAAAAAAAAACAGCGATTTAAAGCTTCTGGAAATGGTTATAAAGGCAACAACAAATGAAGAAACACCTATTCAACAAAATCTATGAAAATTCAGTAAGTAAAGTAAAGAGGTATTTTAACCAAGACTGCTACTCCCTCACCCTCCCAGCACAGCAAGGCAAAGACTCCACTCCAGGTTGCTGCAGCCAAGAACACAGGGCTCCTTCTCCCTTGAGCTCCCAGTCAGAAGATTTTCTTTCCATGAGGAGGTCAGCATTTCTTATCTTGCACCAAACTACCTGTTGTTCAGCCTAAGACCTGTGTGAGTACAGTTGAGGTGTCGGGGATCCCTTCTGCCCTCCAGCTCCCATTCATGGAATGGAGGATCCATCATGAGTACAGTACACTGAGAAGACTGGGGCCCTAGTCACCCTTACCCCAGCTCGTGAGGAAGTGGCTCCATTCTAGCAGAGGCAAGTCAAGAGGAATTCAGCTTATTTCCCCACTCTCACCCATTGATTGCTCAGCTCTTAGAGGGAGACTGTCACTCAAAGAGAAGGTTTCCGTTGTCCCCAGCCCTGCCTCCGGAGACTTGGCTCACAGCCTTTGCCTGGCTGGAGTAGCAGGCAGTAAAACAGATAGCTCCTAATGGCTTCCCAAAGGAAATGACTTTGTTTGCATCAGAGTATGGAGAAGTACAAGCCTAAGGGCACTCTCAAGAACAATGGAGGTTGTGATAAAAGGCAAAACTGTAGGCTAGCAGTTTGTAGAAGAGAACAGGGAATAAGACAGCTGGGAGGAGCCCTCCTAGGGTTGGAACAAATGCCAGACACGGACTTCACAAACTATTCCTTCAAAGGAGCCATATTTGCTTGGGTTAGTCTGAAAAACAATTTATGCCCCAGGGCATTGTTTAAAACAATTGAGCAATCAGCTGCAGTTAGTAGAGTTTAACAGCACGGTGCAGCCAGGGGAAGAGATGAAAAGAGTCCCTACCAAAACCACTGTCATCCCAAGGTCATTAGCAAACCCAAAGCTGCACCTCCGTGAGGATCAACAGCACAGGCTTTAACACTGTGAGAGGGAAAATAGACTTCACTAAAAGAATCTAGCCAGTCAGTAAACAAATAACAAGCCCTGAAGGGTCAGGGGAGAGGATCAGGAACCCAGTTGACAATATACTATCTAAAATGTCCAGTTTCCAACAAAAATTGTGAGGTATGCAAAGAACAATGTATGAATGATACACCAGAAGACAAAAAAGCAGCCAATCAAAACTGCCTGTGAGCGGGGCTGGCCCAGTGGCCCAGCAGTTAAGTTTGCACGTTCCACTTCTCGGCAGCCCCAGGTTCACCAGTTTGGATCCCAGGTGGGGACATGGCACCACTTGGCAAAAGCCATGCTGTGGTAGTCATCCCATGTATAAAGTAGAGGAAGATGGGCATGGATGTTAGCTCAGGGCCAGTCTTCCTCGGCAAAAAGAGGAGGATTGGCAGTAGTTAGCTCAGGGCTAATCTTCCTCAAAAAAAAACCCAAAAAACTGCCTGTGAGAGTGACCAGATGTTGGAGTTATCAGAAAAAGACTACAAATAGCCATTATTAACATGTTCATAGAAATAAAGGAAACCATGAATAAAGAGTAAAGGAATGTATGATGACAATTTCGCATCAAATGGAGAAAATCAATAAAGAGATAAAAAGTATTAAAAAGAACCAAAAGGAAATCTTGGAGTGAAAAAGTACAGTAACCAAAATAAAAAATTCACTAGAGAGACTCAATGGTAGATCTAAAATGGTAGGAGAAAGAATAAGCAAACGTGATAGATCAGTAGAAATTATACAAGCCAAAGAACCAGAGATATAAAAAAATGAAAATAAATGAAAAGAGGCTCAGAGAAATGTAGGACACCATAAAGCACACCAACATATGTATAATGGGCCTACCAGAAGGGGAGGAGAGAGAGAAAGGAGCAGAAAAAAAGGATTCCAGGAAAGAATGGCTGAACACTTCTGAAATGTATTGAAAAACAATAACCCACACATCCAGGAAGCTCCACAAAATCCCAGTAGGATAAATATAAAGACGTTCACAAACAGACACATTATAGTAAAAATGCTGAAAGTCAAAGACAAAGAGAAAATCTTGAAAGCATCAAGAGAAAAATGGGTCATCACTCAGAAGGGAACTCCAATAAGATTAACAGCTGACGTCTCAGCAGAAACAATGGAGGCCACAGAGCAGTGGGATAACACATTCAAAGTGCTCAAAGAAAATCTTGTCAACCATTTCTAAGAAATCAGAAAATACTTTCAGATGAATGAAAATTAAGACACAATGTATCAGTGCTTGTGGGATGCAGCCACATCAGTGCTTAACAGAAATTTATAACTATAAATATACTAAGAAAGAAGATATCAAATCAATATCTATAAGATACTACTAAAAGAAGAGCAAACTAAACAAAAAGCAAGCAGCGGGAAGGAAGATTAGAGCAGAAATGAATGAAATAGAGACCAGAAAATCAACTAAACCGAAAGCTGGTTCTTTGAAAAGATCAACCAAACTGAAAAATCTATGGCTAGATTGAATAAGAAAAAAAGAGAAGACACAAATTACTGGAATCAGAAATGAAAGAAGGGGGGCCAGCCCCATGACCAACTGGTTAAGTTCACGCCCTCTGTTTTGGTGGCCCAGGGTTTTGCTGGTTTGGATCCTGGGTGCAAACATGGCACTGCTCGTCAGGCCACACTCAGGTGGTGTCCTGCATGCCACAACTAGAAGGACCCACAACTAAAATATACAAATGGGCAGACTTGGGGAGAAAAAGCAGGAAAAAAAAAAAGAAATGACAGAAGGGACATTACTATTGACCTTAAAGAAATAAAAAGGATTATAAAGGAATACTGTGACCATTTGTATGCTAAGAAAACATATAACCTCCTCTTTGGCCGGCACAGAAGCGAGGTGAGGAAGGGTCGGCATCGTTGGAAAGCGTCGCGGTGACAAGCACGTGTTGTGCCGCTGCTGTGGCCCTAGGCCTGTCACCTTCAGAAGTCCACCTGTGGCAAAGGTGGCTACCCTGCCAAGAGGAACAGAAAGTGTAACGGGAGTGCCGTGGCCAAAAGACGAAATACCACCAGGACCAGTCAAATGAGGCACCTAAAAATTGTATACTGTAGATTCAGGCATGGGTTCTGTGAAAGAACACCACCTAAACCCAAAAGGACAGCTGTTGCTGCCTCCAGTTCATCTTAAGGATTTTGATGATTAGTCACACAATAAATGTTCTGGTTTGAAAAATTATAAAAAAAAATTTTTTTGATTACAAAGAAAATATATGACCTAGAAGAAATGGATAAATTCCTAGAAAGACACAAACTACCAAAACTGACTCAAGAAGAAATAGACAGGGGCTGGCCAGGTGGCACGGGGTTAAGTTCACACATTCTGCTTCGGAGGCCCAGGGTTCACCAGTTCGGATCCCAGGTGTGGACCCACACACTGCTTGGCACACCATGCTGTGGCAGGCATCCCACATATAAAGTAGAGGAAGATGGGCATGGATGTTAGCTCAGGGCCAGTCTTCCTCAGCAAAAAGAGGAGGATTGGCAGCAGATGTTAGCTCAGGGTTAATCTTCCTCAAAAAAAAAAAAGGGGGCTGGCCCGGTGACACAGCAGTTAAGTCCGCATGTTCCACTTCTTGGTGGCCCGGGCTTTGCCGGTTCAGATCCCAGGTTTCAGACATGGGACCGCTTGGCAAAAGCCATGCTGTGGTAGGCATCCCACATATAAAGTAGAGGAAGATGGGCATGGATGTTAGCTCAGGTCCAGTCTTCCTCAGCAAAAAGAGGAGGATGGGCAGTAGTTAGCTCAGAGCTAATCTTCCTCAAGAAAAAAAAAAAAGAAATAGACAATCTGAATAGACTGATAAGTGAAGCTATTGAATTAGTCATTTTAAAAACTACCAACAATGCAAAGCCCAGGGGTAGATGGCTTCAGTGGTGAATTCTACCAAACATTAAAGAATTAATACCAATTTTTCACAAACTCTTCTCAAAAATAGAAGAGGAAGGAACACTTCCCAATTCATTTTATGAGGCCAGTATTACCCTGATACCAAAACCAGACAAAGACATCGAAAGAACTATAGACCAATATCTTCTATGAATACCCATGCAAATGTTCTCCCGAGATGTTAGCAAACCAAATCCAGCAACATATAAAAAGAATTATAGACCAGAATCAAGTAGGCTTTTTCCCAAGAATATGAGGTTGGTTTAACATCCAAAAATCAATTAATGTAATACATTATAATAAAAAACATAAAAATGAAAGCGAAATTAAGATTTTCCCATGTAAACAAAAACTGAGAGAATTTGTCACCAGCAGACCTGCACTACAAGGAAAGCGAAAGGGAATCTTTCAGATAAAATGAAACGACACTAGACAGTAACTCAATTCCAAATGAAAAAATAAAGAGCACCAATAAAGGTAACTACGTGGGTGAATATAAAAGACAACATAAATGTACTTTTTGTTTGTAGCTTTTTTCTTCTGATTTAAAAGATGACTGCACAAAGCCATAAGTATATATATTATGTGGACAAAAGTGCAAAGGCCTGATGTTCCTGTTTATTTTGGTTGTGTTGTCCAGCATGAATGTCATTCATAACTTTAAGGACATCAAGGCACCAGCACTTAGGGAAATTACTTCATTCCTGTGTCCTATTTCTTGACTTTTTTTTTTTGAGGAAGATTAGCCCTGAGCTAACATCTGCCGCCTAGTCTCCCTTTTTATTATTGAGGAAGACTGGCCCTGAGCAAACATCCGTGCCCGTCTTCCTCTACTTTATATGTGGGATGCCTGCCACAGCATGGCTTGACAAGTGGTGCATAGATCCATACCCAGGATCCAAACCAGCGAACTTGGGGCACCGAAGCAGAATGTGCGAACTTAACCGCTGCACCACTGGCCTGGCCCCCTATTTGTTGACTTTTAACATGTCTGACTGGCTGGGCCACAGCCCCATAGCTGTGTGCAACTGGCCCAGGAGGGCCAGCCACTGGCTGCTGGCTCGCTGCTGACCCAAGTGGTCTTCCTGCCGCAGACCCTGCCGTACACCGTGACGTGGCACAAGCCTGCAAGCAGCACAAGATCTTCAAGCATGATGCCTACGCTGTCCTCTTCATGGCTGGTTTCACTTTCTCCAGGGGCTATCTTTTGAGAACTGCAGAACTTCAGGCACCTAACAACTCCATCCAAACCTCAGCGCCAAGAGACAATCAAACTCTAGCATGACTTCTAGCAGCATGAGGCCATGGGCCCCCGTTAAAATGCCTGCCTGAGAAGGCTCAACGCTGCCAGGAGAACTCACTATTCTCGCCAACACCTGACTTCCCTTTCTTAGAGCATTGACTAAAAAGGGCGTATAATTAGGAATCTTTCCCCTGTCCCTTTGAGATGTATCTCCTAAAACTCAGGAGTGTCTTTCTGAAGGATCTGAGAGCCATTCCTTTGAGATGCAGTCATCAGAAAGGACAGGGCCTCTCAGGCCCTGTCTCTGTGAGAAGAGAGAAACCTGACTTTGATGACCGCCAGCTAGCAATCAAAGCTGGCCTAGTCACCTTTACACTGCCCTACACTTTATAATTTTCCACGTGAGCCCCACTCTCTCCCCTTCCCTACTTTCTGCCTCTAAAACTCCCAGTCATCTCAGCACAAATAGGAACAGAGCTCAGCTCTTTCCCCTACTGTCAGTAGTTACTGAATAAAATCTGTTTTCACCACCCCAACTGGTGCTTCAAACCTTGGCATATGCAAGTATTTTTAAAAGAAGGTAGGGTTTGCCTGTGGGAAGGAGAGAGAGAGAGAGCAGGACTGGGACGAAGCAAGCAGACTGCAGGCGGCTAGGAATGATCTTTTTCCTGATGAGCGGTGGTTACACACGTGAGTTCAACTTACGGTAATTCACTAAACTGCACACTTAGGATTTTGGCACTTTTCTCAATGTGCTATGTTTCAGTATGAAGACAAAAGACTAATATTGGGTAAGAGAAGCAGATATGAAGGAATACATGATATGATATTATGTATTCATATAAAGTCAAACACACCCAGAGAAACTATACTGTATTGTTCGCAGATGCACACTTTTATGAAGCAATGCTTCTCATATTTGAGCATGCATCAGAATCAGCTGGAACGTTTATTAAAACCAGATGGCTGGGCCCCATTCCAGGGTTTCCCATTAAGTAGAATTGGGGTGGGGCCTGAGAATTTTCATTTCTAATAAGTTCCCAGTTAATGCTGATATGGTTGATCCAGGGACCACACTTTGAGACCCACTGTTATAAAGAAAGGCAAGGAAGTATTAAACATAAACGTCAGGATAGTGGTTATCTCTGGAGGGTGGAAGGGACTTGTGAATGGTAAAGGTGCACAAGGGGGAGCTCTGGGATGCTGGCAACATTCTCTTTCCTAACTTAGGTGGAGTTTACATAGATAATCACATGAAAATAGTTTATTAAGTTGACCATTTATATTTTATGCACTTTTTATATATATTATGATTCACAATAAAAAAAAGTTTAAAATTTTTGAAAAACAAAAGTAAAAGAGTCTGCATCCCTAATGGCACACTGTGCCCCACAGGCCTCCTTGGACTACTTATTGCATGAGGTAGATTAATCCTGTTCTGTTTCAGCCACTATAGAAGGGTATTCAGTTATTTGCAGCCAAACACAATCATAATTATATGTGATAATCTTGGAGCTCATTCCATAATAGCAGTGCTTTACTCTTTTTAAGGGCTGCATAGATGTGTCATATCTTTAAAACCAAACCAGTCCCCCACTGATGAACAATTAGGTTGCTTCCAGACTTTTGCTATTCAAACAATGCTGGCTTGTATCTCTTTGTAATATGTCTGAGCACATGGGGGAGCACACCTGTAAGATAATTTCCTAGGCCTTGACATGCTTGATCAAAAGATTCATACAAAGGATTATTCCAAGTTAATAGACATGATACAACTATACACTCCCACCAGTAGGTATCACAGTGCCTGTTTTCCCCAGCCTTGCCAACACAGTTTCCCATCAAAAGCCACACCAAATGATGGTGTAGGCCACCAAAACTCTCTCTCTTACTAAAAACCTGGCTAGGGCCAGGACAGGGATCCCTTTTACCCCAATTTTATAGCTAAGTAAACAGATTGCCAAGAATAAGAGACCTACTTTTCTCAACTTCAGCCTCCATTTCTGGAATTGGATTAATACTGTGGGGGATCACAATTGGCCACCTCAAAATGTGTCTCTTTGGCATGAGGATTATTTTGGGCTAGTTACTTTTTTGAAGAAGAAGATTACCCTGAACTAACATCTGCCCCCAATCCTCCTCTTTTTGCTGAGGAAGACTGGCCCTGAGCTGACATCCGTGCCCACCTTCCTCTATATGTGGGATGCCTACCACAGCATGGCTTGCCAAGTGGTGCCATGTCCGCAGCCAGGATCCAAACAGGTGAACCCCAGGGGCCGCCGAAGCAGAACATGCACACTTAACCGCTGCGCCACCGGGCGGCCCTGGGCTGGTTACTTTTAAAAACTGCAGAAATGGGAGAAGCTCTGAAAAGTAGAATTTACCCTTTGTAAGAGACATTTACATTTGTAAGGGAAATCTCCATCTGTAGAGGTATCTTCCTTTGTACTGTCGACGAAAATAATCCATAACGAATCTATAAATGAAAATTTGGGTGAGTTTATTCTGAGCTTACATTTTAGGATTATAACCCGGGGCCTTTCTTCCCGAAGGAAGAAAGGGCACCAAAGAAGTGGGGTGCACAGAGTGGTTATATACCCCCAGAGAGGATGTTTCACATAGGATTGAAATGTCCCTTTTACAATAGTCACGAGACTGCTCTGTCGGCACAGCGATTGATGGACACAGCAGGTGGGTCTTCTGTCTCAGTGAACACAGCAGGGTGGCAGTCTGCTGTCTCCAGGTGAGTGGTCACAGGTGAGCTGGGTGGTCAAAGGTGAGTGCAGCAATCAGTTCCTAGCCTAAGGAAAAATGCTTATCCCTAAGGAAATGCTAATGGGAGAAGTTGCACCTTTATCTCAAGGGCCTTTGTTCTGGCCATAGGAAATGTCTAAGCAGATATACAATGCGTGCTCAATAGCCACAGTCAGGCCCTTTTGGAAAAAACAAAGTCAGGCCGAATTAGGTTTATACCAAATGGCTTCCTCATATACTCCAATATATCCTATTGCTTGCCATTTTTATTTGTCAGTACCAAGAAGAAAGGGGATGACCTTATCTCTAGAAACTCTTAACGCAGGAGGCAAGGACTTAAATCTGCTTAATAACCTTACTCTTATTTACTGTGCTTTTCTGGTATCTCCCATGACTGACTGCCCCTACCCTCAACATCCTCCTTTGTAGCTGACAATATTTATATTTAAAATGAGAGCCTCCCGCCATTTTGGCAAGTTGCTCTGTTTGCCTGAGTGTCTTCTATGTATCCATGTTATAAAGCTTTGTTTGATTTCCTCCTGTTATTCTGTCTCATGTGAACTTAATTCATAGTCTCGCCAGAAGGACCCCAAAGGTAGAGGATTTGTTGTCCTCCCCTACGGCACCTTCTAAGGATACATATGGTAACTGCTCAATGTGTCACGGCAATTATTATTATTGCTATCATCCCCACCTCCTGTTCTGCAAGCTAAAAGCCATTTCTTCACTTCTGGTGCAAACAGGACAAAAATTGTGTTCTATCCTCTCCAGTCCATTCCCTCTAGTACTTCCTGAGGCCAGTCCTTCTCTTCTTCCTCCCATCCTCTTCTCTTCCCTCCCTAAAGAGCCTGTCCTTAGAAGTCCTACTGCTCTTTACAACAAGGCTGCAAGAACTCCGGTGATTGGTCCCTGTTGGGCCACCACGTTTTTAGCAGATACTCTGACAGGGTCCTGTTCCCAGAGAGAATGTGTAGCGGTTGAGATCAGAGCCACCCACCCCAACCTGCCTGGGAGTTGCTGTTGGCTATCCTGTAGCCTTGGACAAGTTACTTCTGTTTTCCTCACTGTCCTCATTTGTAAAATGGAAATGTTGATACCCCCTACCTTATAGAGTCGTAGGTTGAGTACACATAACATGTGCCTGACACATAGTTGTTGTTATTATATTACTATTATCAATGGAGAATAAACTAATATTAATAACCTGGCACTGTAATCTGAAAACTCAATCCCCGCAACAATCGCCCAGAATAGATACTGTTACTCCAGTTTAAAGAAACGGGCGAGAGCGGGTCTCTAATGCTATGTCTACCTGGGTTAAGCAGCACGGCCGAGAGGGCGAGCCTGTTTTCTCCCCTGTAAACAGTAACAATAATACGCGCCTCACCCGGCGACGCAGGGAACCAACAGACCACGCAGAAGCCCTTTAACAAACGCACTTTCCATCCCCAGCTTCCCATTCCCCCCGCCCCGCCACGCCCCTATCGCTCACAGCGCTGGTTCAGACTCCACCCCGCCTCGCCGCGGCTCGACGTTCACAGCCGGGGACCGGGTGACGTCAAGGCCCCGCCCGAGCAGACCCGGAAGCAGAATCCCCAGCACGCCGACGCTGGCGTCGCTGCTCCGGCCCCGCCGCCAGAGGGCGCGAGAGTCGCCTATGTTGGCTCTCACCTTCGTCGTTACGTTGGCAGGCCGGTCCCGGAAATGGAGGGGTCTGCCGTACAAGATGGCTGCTCCCTCTGTGGTGGTAAGGAACGCTGAGAGGCTTTCCTGGTTCAGGGAAGCGCGGTTACCTGAGCGCAGTGATCGCAGCGCAAGCTTCTCGTAAAAGATAGCTGCCAGGGAGTCTCCAGGTGTCTTTCTTGACGGGGTAGCTGGCCAAAGGTACAAGATGGCGGCCCCCACTGCGGGGCCAAGGCGGACGGGAAAATGGGAGCGCGCGTGCTCGCGGGCTGGCCCGCCCCTCGGCCAGCCTGCGCTCCCGGGGGGCGGCCCAGCGTTCGCGCTAGGCCTTTGTGCCGGCGTTGGGGGGGCCGCCTCCAGGGCGCCCCGCCCCGAGCTCTTCCGGGCATCAGTTCCGAGTGTCTGATGCCCGTTGTAGCGCGTTCAGGGATTTTCCTTCCCGACAGTTTAGAGAGGTGGGCGGAACCGAGGTTCCTGGACACCTCAAACTGACTCATGTCCACAGAGACTTATCTTTTCCAACTCCGAGTTATATTTAGTGAAAGAAAGCGAAGTGCAGGAAGATGGGTGTGGCTATGCCATTGTTTGCCTTTTTTTTTTTTTCTTTTTGAAAGACCCACGTTGGTACAGATACATGTGAGCTTGTATAGGCATAAAGTATCTCCAGAAAGACAGAAACTGGTAGTGGTTGCCCAGTCTCACCAAAGGAATAGGAATGAAAAGACTGGGAACAGGGATGGGAGGAAAATTAAGTCTTGTAATATGATTTAAAGACACAAAGTTCTCTTATAAGGTCATCACAAAGGGAGAATAGCACGTTAAAAAAAAAAGTGGGCTTTTTCAACTGGAACCATGAATATTTAGTAAATATTCATGAGATTCCATTTGTAAGAATAAAATTTTCGAGGTCAATACTGTAGTACTTACTGTAAAGGATCCAGAGCCAGGTGACCACTTGAGCCCTCTTGAAAGCTGGATGTAGGTTTGGTTTTGTTTTTTGAGGGGAAGAGGGGAAACGGAGGATTTGGCTGGCAAACAGAAGGCACTCAAGACTATTTGTTGAATGACTGAATAAATGCCTTACAACTACAAGTACACATATTCTCAGTGGCTTATTCTGTTGCTGGTATATCTTCCAATGTTTTTAAGGTTAGTATCCTGGAAAACAGCGACAGCATTGAATTAGAGTTCGGACCAAATGCTGCCTTAAAATCATCCAGAAATCTGTTTCCGATGCTTAAAAAATAAAGCAGTTAGCCGATTCAGAATTGGCGTTGATCTTGAGAATCGCATATTTGAGTGTGAAAGAAATGTCAGCCCTCCATCCTGAAGCAACTGACCATTGCTGAGCCTTTCCTAGTGTGCCAGCACTGTTACACTTACACTCTGGGTGGTTGGATGTATTTAACATGGTAATGTTCCGAGTTTACCCAAGTTCCTGACTTGTACTAAGTGCTCAATCAATATTAGCAATTACTGTTTGGGGGCAACCCTGAGTTGTTAGATTCGGTACATTTTTGCCTCTGAGACCTCATGGGGGCTTTAAAAATATGCTAGCTTCTACAGGGATCTTACTATTTTTTCTTAATCATCTTAGAGGCCACAGGGTATAATGGAAAGAATTTAGCTCCTTAGTGCATATCTTTGAATAAGGTACTTAACCTTTAGGGACTTCAGTCTCCTCATGAGTAAGCCGACAATCACAGAACCTCTTTCGGAGGCTCACCCTGAAAATCGTGATTAGAAGTAATGTCTGTAAAGCGCTCTGTGCAGGGCTTACAGGATGCATTCAACAAGCGGTCTCTGATTCTGTCATTTCAACCTCGGAGTGAAGGAACTAATGCTGCACTCAGAGGCAGGAGAACTCTGGTCAGGGGGCAGGAGTAAGCAGCCGCAGGGTGACGGTTGACACAGGAAGCCTGCAAGGAGAAGTTGGAGGGATGATAGGTCCACTGGCTTCGGGGCCCTAGGCTTCCTCTCTCCAGTGGGAAATGGTGAGGCCTCCACACCAGGCGGATATGGTCTGTGGGCCCTTTGCAGAGATGCCCCCTTGCCAACTGCGACCTGCACTGTTTCAGCTCACAGGCACCTCTTTGGAGCGTCGTACAATGTCTCTCAGAGGCATCAGTCACTGTTTCTGAGGCTCATTCCTCATACTTTAGTATTCAATATGAAGTACCTACTGCATGTGTTTAAAATTTATTTTTTTATTTTTATTTTTGTGAGGAAGATTGTCGCTGGGCTAACATCTGTGCCAGTCTTCCTCCATTTTATGTGGGACGCCACCACAGTGTAGCCTGAGGCATGGTGCTATGTCCACACCCAAGATCCGAACCTGCAAACCCCGGACCACCAAAGCAGAGTGCACGAACTCAACCAAATTTTAATTGTGGCAAAATATAAATAACATAAAATCTACCATCTTAATCTTTTTTAAGTGTATAGTTCAGTGGCATTAAGTGCGTTCACATTGTTGTGTACCAATCTCCAGAAGTCTTTTCATCATACAAAAAGATGAAACTCTGTCCCCATTAAGTAATACCTCTCCATTCTGCCCTTCCCCCAGCCCCTGGCAGCCACCATTCTACTTTCTGTCTCTGTGAATTTTACTACTCTAGAGATCTTATATAAATGGAGTCATATAGTATTTATCTTTTTATGACTGGCTTATTTTTCTTAGCACAATGTTAGAATTTCCTTCCTCTTAAAGGCTGAGTAATATTCCATTGTACGCATATGCATCTACCACTGAATGGGAGCAAAATATGTGCCACTTTGGCACGTGGATTATTTTGAGCTAAAAGCAATCAAGACCCAGCAGATTCAACAAAATCTTTTACCTCTCCCTCAACTGCCTGAAAGAGTTTAAATAGGGGGCCTGGCCCAGAAAGAGAGCAATTACCGATTACCAAACATGTTCTCTTCTTGTCTTCCTGTGAATTGCCTTTCTCCCCTTGAAGGCCCAGGCCCTTATTCCACTCCTTAGGTCAGGAGAGCATATAACCCTCAATTGCCTGACAGCTTTTGTGTCTCATGTTTCTATGGGGCCCCCATACATATGAAATTAAATTTTTCTCCTGTTAATCTGTCTTATGTCAACTTAATTATTAGATCAGCCAAAGACCCTAGAAGGGTAGAAGGAAAATTTTTCTGCCCCAATGCTACATTTTGCTTACCAATTCATCTGTCAATGGGCGCTAGAGTTGCTTCCATGTTTTGGCTGTTGTGAATAATACTGCTATGAACATGGGGTGCATATATATTTTAATACATAGAAATATCCAATAGGATTATTGAGAGTAGAGTATATTTTGTATATTTACATCTAAGGAAGTAATTCTGAATCATAAAAATATGTTGTCAGGGTATTTACCAGGTCATTAAATTATGATTAGTCATTAAAATATATAATTAGTCATTGTGCATCATGGGCCATGACGTGGCCCAGTCATGGGACCCAGGTTCAAAGTTCTGTGATGATCGTGTTCTTCCTTTCTGCTCTGTCAGTGGGTTTGGGGGATTTTGTGGATAATCTTATTTAGAGATGGCATCAAAAACCTAAGGAATAGGTGCACAAAGGTAGGGATCAAAGACCTTTAACTAAGGATTGTAAGGTAAAACACTGGAAGCACCTAACTAAGGCCTAATTTATTCATATGTAAAAAGTGAATAATAATAGTATTTATCTCAGGTGGTGGTTGTGGGGATAACAGAAGTCACGGTGAGTAAAGGGCTCACCTAGCCAGCAATGAATGTTGGCCATGATGATGATGGTGTCTGTGGACATGAAAAGATGTCCATAATATGCAAGTAATTTTAAAAAGGAATGCAGTAAATCTCAGTGAAGGCTATACAGGGATTCTTTGTACTGTTCTTGCAACTTTTCTGTAAGTTTAAATTTATCTCAAAATAAGTTGTTTTTTTTTTAATTGAGTTAATGATAGGTTACAGTCTTGTGAAATTTCAGTTGTACGTTATTGTCTGTCAGTCATGTTGTAGGTGCAACCCTTCACCTTTTGTACCCACCCCCCCACCCCCCCTTTCCCCTAGTAGCCACTAATCTGTTCTCTCTGTCTACATGTTTAAATTCCTCATATGAATGGAGTCATACAGAGATCGTCCTTCTCTGTCTGGCTCATTTCACTTAACATAATTCCCTCAAGGTCCATCCATGTTGCTTCAAATGGGACTATTTTGTTCTTTTTTATGGCTGAGTAGTATTCCATTGTATATATATACCACATCTTCTTTATCCATTCATCTGTTGATGGGCACTTAGGTTGCTTCCATGTCTTGGCTATTGTAAATAATGCTGCAATGAAGATTGGGGTACATGGGACTTTTGGAATTGCTGACTTCAAGCTCTTTGGATAGATACCCTGTAGTGGGATAGCTAGATCGTATGGTAGTTCTATTTTTAATTTTTTGAGGAATCTCCATACTGTTTTCAATAGTGGCTGCACCAGTTTGCATTCCCACCAGCAGCGTATGAGGGTTCCTTTTTCTCCACAACCTCTCCAACATTTGTTACTATTTGTTTTAGTTATTTTTGTCATTCTAATGGGTATAAGGTGATATCTTAGTGTAGTTTTGATTTGCATTTCACTGATGATCAGTGATGATGAACATCTTTTCATGTGCCTATTGGCCATCCGTATATCTTCTTTGGAGAAATGTCTGTTCATGTCTCCTGCCCATTTTTTGATCGGTTTGTTTGATTTTTTGTTGTTGAGTTGTGTGAGTTCTTTATATATTATGGATATTAAGCCTTTGTCAGATGTATTACTTGCAAATATTTTTTCCCAGTTTGTGGGTTGTTTTTTTGTTTCAATCCTGTTTTCCTTTGCCTTGAAGAAGCTCTTTAGTCTGATGAAGTCCCATTTGTTTATTCTTTCTGTTGTTTCCCTTGTCTGAGAAGACATGGTGTCCGAAAAGATCCTTTTAATACTGATGTCAAAGAGTGTACTGCCTACATTTTCTTCTAGAAGCCTTATGGTTTCAGGTCTCAGCTTTAGGTCTTTGATCCATTTTGAGTTTATTTTGGTGAATGGTGAAAAAGAATGGTCAATTTTCATTCTTTTACATGTGGCTTTCCAGTTTTCCCAGCACCATTTGTTGAAAAGACTTTCTTTTCTCCGTTGTATGCCCTCAGCTCCTTTGTCGAAGATTAGCTGTCCATAGATGTGTGGTTTTATTTCTGGGCTTTCGATTCTGTTCCATTGATCTGTGCACCTGTTTTTGTACCAGTACCATGCTGTTTTGATTACTGTAGCTTTGTAGTATGTTTTGAAGTCAGGGATTGTGATGCCTCCAGCTGTGTTCTTTTTTTCTCAGGATTGCTTTAGTAATTCGGGGTCTTTTGTTGCCCCATATGAATTTTAGGATTCTTTGTTCTATTTCTGTAAAGAATGTCCTTGGGATTCTGATTGGGATGGCGTTGAATCTGTAGATTGCATTAGGTAGAATGGACATTTTAACTATGTTTGTTCTTCCAATCCATGTACATGGGATTTCTTTCCATCTCTTTATGTCATCATCCATTTCTTTCAGAAAAGCTTTGTAGGGCCGGCCCGGTGGCACAGCAGTTAAGTTCACACATTCTGCTTCTCGGCAGCCCAGGGTTCGCTGGTTCGGATCCCAGGTGTGGACATGGCACCACTTGGCAAAAGCCATGCTGTGGTAGGCGTCCCACATATAAAGTAGAGGAAGATGGGCATGGATGTTAGCTCAGGGCCAGGCTTCCTCAGCAAAAAGAGGAGGACTGGCAGTAGTTAGCTGAGGGCTAATCTTCCTCAAAAAAAAAAAAAGAAGAAGAAAAGAATAGCTTTGTAATTTTTGTTGTATAAGTCTTTCACTTCCTTAGTTAAATTCACCCTGAGGTATTTTATTCTTTTTGTTGCGATTGTGAATGGTATTGTGTTCTTGAGTTCTTTTTCTGTTAGTTCGTTATTAGAGTACAGAAATGTTTCATGATCAAGTGGGTTTCATTCCAGGGATGCAGGGATGGTTCAACATCTGCAAATCTATCAACGTGATACACCACATTAACAAAATGGAGAATAAAAATCACATGATCATCTCAATAGATGCAGAGAAATCATTTAACAAGATACAGCATCCATTTATGATAAAAACTCTAAATAAAATGAGTATAGAAGGAAAATACCTCAACATAATAAAGGCCATATATGACAAACCCACAGCAAATATCATTCTCAATGGAGAAAAACTGAAAGCTATCCCTCTAAGAACAGAAACCAGACAAGGATGCCCACTGTCACCACTCTTATTTAACATAGGGTTGGAAGTCCTAGCCAGAGCAATCAGGCAAGAAAAAGAAATAAAAGGGATCCACATTGGAAAAGAAGAAGTGAAACTGTCACTCTTTGCAGACTACATGATTTTATATCTAGAAAACCCTAAAGAGTCCACTAAAAAACTTTTAGAAATAATAAAGGAATATAGTCAAGTCGCGGGATACAAAGTCAATGTACAAAAATTGGTTGCGTTTCTATACACTAACAACAAAGTGCAGAAAGAGAAATTAAGAATACAATCCCATTTACAATTGCAACAAAAAGAATAAAATATCTAGGAATAAACTTAAGCAAAGAGGTGAAAGATCTGTATGCTGAAAACTATAAAACATTGTTGAAAGAAATCAAAGAAGACACAAAGAAATGGAAAGATATTCTGTGCTCTTGGATTGGAAGAATTAACATCAGTAAAATGTCCATATTTCCTAAAGCAATCTATAGATTCAACACAATCCCTATCAAAGTTCCAACAACATTTTTTACAGAAATAGAACAAAGAATCCTAAAATTTATGTGGAACAACAAAAGACCCCCGAATAGCCAAAGGATTCCTGAGAAAAAAGAACAAAGCTGGAGGTATCACACTCCCTGACTTCAAATTATACTGCAAAGCCATAATAACCAAAACAGCATGGTACTTGCACAAATTCAGACACACAGATCAATGGAACAAAATTGAGAGCCCAGAAGTAAACCCACACGTTTATGGACAGCTAATATTCGACAATGAAGCCAAGAGCACACAATGGAGAAAGGAGAGTCTCTTCAATAAACGCTGCTGGGAAAATGGACAGCCACATGCAAAAGAATGAAAGTAGACCATTCCCTTACACCATGCACAAAAATCAACTCAAAATGGATTAAAGACTTGAATGTAAGACCCGAAACCATGAGACTTCTAGAAGAAAACATAGGCAGTACGCTCTATCATATTGGTCTGAGCAGCATATTTTCAAGTCCCATGTCTGACCGGGCAAGGGAAACAAAAGAAAAAATGAATAAATGGGACTACGTCAAACTAAAAAGCTTCTGCAAAGCAAAGGAAACCATCAACAAAACGAAAAGACAACCTAACAATTGGGAGAAGATATTTGCAAACCATATGTCAGATAAGGGTTAATATCCACAATATACACAGAACTCATACATCCCAACAAAAAAAAAACCAACAATCCAATTAGAAAATGGGCAAAAGATCTGAACAGAGATTTCTCCAAAGAAAATATACAGATGGCCAACAGGCATATGAAAAGATGCTCCACATCATTAGCTATCAGGGAAATGCAAATCAAAACTACAATGAGGTATCACCTCACTCCGGTCAGAATGGCTATAATTAACAAGACAGGAAACAACAAATGTTGGAGAGGGTGTGGAGAGAAGGGAACCCTTGTTCACTGCTGGTGGCAGTGCAAACTGGTGCAGCCACTATGGAAAGCAGTTTGGAGTATCCTCAGAAAATTAAGGATAGGTCTACCATATGATCCAGCTATTCCACTGGGTATTTATCCAAAGAACTTGAAAACACAAAGGCATAAAGATACATACACCCCTATGTTCATTGCAGCATTATACACAATAGCCAAGACATGGAAGCAACCTAGGTGCCCATCAAGGGACGAATGGATAAAGAAGTTGTGGTATTTATACACGATGGACTACTACTCAGCCATAAGAAATGATGAAATCTAGCTATTTGTGACAACATGGATGGACCTTGAGGGTATTATGCTGAGTGAAGTAAGTCAGAGGGAGAAAGTCAAATACCGTATGATCTCAATCATAAGTAGAAGATAAAAACAATGACAAAAAAAAAACACATAGCATTGAAGATTGGATTGGTGGTTACCATTGGGGAAGAGGGGAGGGGGGAGAGCAAAAGGGGTGATTAGGCTCACATGTGAGGGGATGCACTATAATTAGTGTTCGGGTGGTGAACATGATGTAATGTACAAAGAATTTGAAATATGATGTACATTTGAAAAAAAATATGAGAGTAAAAAATAAAATGCTACTAATTTATGTAAATTGATTTTATACCCTGCAACTTTGCTGTAGTTGTTGTTTACTTCTAAAAGTTTTCCAATGGATTCTTTAGGGTTTTATATATATACGATCATGTCATCTGTGAACAGCGAGAGTTTCACTTCTTCCCTCCCTATCTGGATTCCTTTTATTCCTTTTTCTTGCCTGATTGCTCTGGCCAAAACCTCCAGTACTGTGTTAAATAAGAGTGGTGATAGAGGGCATCCTTATCTCATTCCTGTTTTCAGGGGAATGGCACTCAGTTTTTGCCCATTGAGTATGATGTTGGCTGTGGGTTTGTCATATATGGCCTTTATTATGTTGAGGTAGTTCCCTTCTATCCCCATTTTGTTCAGAGTTTTTATCATAAATGGCTGTTGGATCTTGTCAAATGCTTTCTCTGCATCTATTGAGATGATCATGTGGTTTTTATTCCTCAGTTTGTTGATGTGGTATCACGTTGATTGATTTGTGGATGTTGAACTATCCCTGTGTCCTTGGTATGAATCCCACTTGATCATGATGTATGATCCTTTTGATGAATTGCTGTATTCAGGTTGCCAAAATTTTGTTGAGAATTTTTGCATCTATGTTCATCAGTGATATTGGCCTGTAGTTCTCCTTTGTCGTGCTGTCCTTGTCAGGCTTTGGTATCAGCGTGATGTTGGCCTCGTAGAATGTGTTAGGAAGTGTTCCATCCTCCCTAATTTTTTGGAATAGCTTGAAAAGGATAGATATTAAATCCTCTCTGAAAGTTTGGTAGAATTCCCCAGGAAAGCCATCTGGTCCTGGGGTTTTATTCTTTGGGATGCTTTTGATTGCTGTTTCAATCTCTTTCCTTGTGATTGGTCTGTTCAAATTGTATGCTTCTTCTTGAATAAGCTTTGGGATATCGTAGGAATCCAAGAATTTATCCATTTCCTCTAGGTTATCCATTTTGCTGGCATATAGTTTTTCATAGTATTCTCTTATAATCCGTTGTATTTCTGCGGAGTCTGTTGTTATTTCTTCTCTTTCATTTCTGATTTTGTTTATTTGAGCTTTCTCTCTTTTTTTCTTTGTAAGTCTGGCCAGGGGTTTGTCAGTTTGATTTATCTTCTCAAAGAACCAGCTCTTTGTTTCATTGATCCCTTCTACTGCCTTTTTTGTTTCAACAGCATTTATTTCTGCTCTGATTTTTATTGTTTCTCTCCTTCTGCTGACTTTGGGCTTTGTTTGTTCTTCTTTCTCTAATTCAGTTAGGTGTAGTTTAAGATTGCTTATTTGGGATTTTTCTTGTTTGTTAAGCTGTGCCTGTATTGCAATGAATTTTCCTCTTAATACGGCTTTTGCTTTTTTTGGTTTTTTTGTTTAAAAAAATCAAAATAGTATGTAAAATAGAATACAACTGTGAGGAAAATTTTATGCATAAAAAAAGACATGATATTTTCATATAAAAAATGTTAATCATGGTTATCTCTGGGTGTTAGATTTCATATTTTCCCCTCCCCTGATGTTTTCTTGAATTTACCAAATTTTTGTTGATGTTTTGATCATGTATCAGTAATTATGGAGAAAAAACACTAATAGTTAAATAAAAATCTTGAGTCTAATAATTATCTAGTAATTGAGTCTAATAGTTATCTAATAAAAATATCTGAGACCTTTCATGAAATCGTGTCCTATCCAAATGGCCCCTGCATTCCATGAAAGGGCATGGCATCAGAGCAAGGATGGGCACAACAGCATGAGGGATTGTGGTCTCAATGTTGACTGGATCCTTTTTTTAAGGTTGACAACATCCCACCTCAGAACCAAATTAGATGCTTAGAATATTAGCAGCTCAAGGTTTGAAAGATGTTTAACAATCATCAAATCCAACTTCTCAGTGCTCTCATCTTCCTCGTCACTTGAGTGTCCAGGCTCTGCTTACATTGCTCAAAGAGCAGGATGCTCCCTGACTCGTGGAGGGCCCATTCTGTTTTTGGAGAACTCTGACTGTGAGAAGGTCTTTCCTCATTTGAAGTCCAAATCTGATCGCTTGCTCTATTCCTTAGAGATATACAGAATATATCTGTGCCCAATCCAAGACAGGCATGAGGGACTTCAAAAGTGTTCACCTGAGTTCTTATGACCTGTCCTTTTCTAGCCCAGATCTTTGTCCCAAGCTCCAGACCCACACATCCTACTTCCTCCTGGTTCTCTACGTTTGGCTGTCCCACAGGTACCTCAGACTCAGCACTTCCAAAGCATAGCTGTTCTCTACTCCTTCCTTATCCAGAACCTGAGAATAGTGCACTTTGTTATTTGTCTCTGGTACAAGTGACAAAAAAGTTAGGATTTTATTTTTCTCTTTTGTAAAAGAAGTTTAGATTTATGCTAGTGAGGCTGCCCCATGGTGCCATCAGGGACCCAGACTCCTCCTATTTCTCTGTCTGTCTCTTTTTTTTTTTTCAGTGAAGAAGACTGGCCCTGAGCTAACATCTGTTGCCAATCTTCCTCTTTTTGCTTGAGGAAGACTGTCACTGAGCTAACATCTGTGCCAATCTTCCTTTATTTTTTGTATGTAGAATGCTGCCACGGCATGGCTTGATGAGCAGTGTGTAGGTCCAGGCCCAATCTGAACCTGCAAACCTCAGGCCACTGAAGTAGAGCACACAAACTTAATCACTACGGCATTGGGCTGACCCCAGACTCCTTCTGTCTTTTGATAGAAAACCCAACCCATAATGCTTTAGCACACATAGATTTCATTTTTCTCATGGATTAAGAAGTTTTGAGAAGTACAGTCAATCTGTGAAGAATTCAGGGGCCAAAGCTACTTTTATACTTTTGCTCAGTCATCCTTACCCTGTGGCTTTCATCCTCATGCTTGTCACCTCTAGGTCACAAAATCACTGTGCCACCTCCTCTGTCACATCCATGTTTCAGGCAGGATGAAGGAGAAGGGAAAATGGCAAAGCATACTTGCCAGCACAGTCAGCCTTTCTTTTTCTGAGCTATTCAAGAAGCCCCAGTCAGCAACTTACACTTCCACCTCATTGCCTAGAACCATGGCACCTGGCCACCTGTAGCTGCAAGGAGTGCTGAGAAGGGTAGTTCTTTAGCTGGGCACATTGTTGCCATGAACAAATTTGGGTAATATTATAAGAACGAAGGGGAGAGTAGACATGTGAGCAGAACTGTCTGTCACAATAAAGCTTCCTTAAGCAACATTAACCGTGTTTCCTAACTGCAAGATTTCTCAGAGCCTTTACAATTCCAGGGAGAGACACTGTTTATGCTCACAGAACCCTTTTTACAATGGTCATGTCTCAGCAGTAGTGTTTCATAGTACGTTTCAGGAAACACAGAATGAGCCACAGTCTCTTTAATTCTTTCACAGAAAAATTGTATCTGAGTTCAGGGTGGATTTGTTGTTGTAGTTGTGTTACTATTATGTAATAAGAATAACAGCTTTAATGATTTTCATGATAATTGCATCACTGTTATTTCTATTTCCCATTCTGGAAAGCTTCTGATCATTTCCAGCATTGCTTTTCTTTCTTTCTTTCTTTTTTTGCTGAGGAAGATTCGCCCTGAGCTGACATCTGTGCCAATCTTCCTCTATTTTGTGTGTGGGTCACAGCCACAGCATGGCCATCAATAAGTGATGTAGGTCTGCGCCTGGGAACCCAAACCAGGCTGCTGAAGTGGAGGGCGCTGAACTTAACCAGTGGGCCGCAGGGCCAGCCCCATTTTCAGCATCTCTTTCTCTTTCATGGTACTTAGCTTTCTTCCCTGGACTCTTGCAGCAGAATCCTCACCCTTAACATTTTGAAGTATTTCCTTCTCGTCTTTTTCTATGCATTTTTTATAAATAGTTAAGATTACATATACGCAGCAGCAAGAACAATGTTTTTTTCTTCCCATTCCTTGTTCTAGGACTAGGAATATGCTAAGATTAGTACAAGAGGGAGGTCTTTGGTCACTGTTGTCGGCTCTGTCAGTTAATATTCCTCACTGTCACCAACTCACTCCTTTCTCCTGGCTGAGGCACACTGGTTAGAAAGCTCAGAGTTAAGGAATAGATGTAGCTGCTATGACACAGATGCAAATAATAGTGACTTTATTGAGATGAAAGGGTATCTCCACATAAAAGTCCAACCTTTACAGCTCCAGAGACTGAAGCAAGATGAGTCAAAGTCAGAGTGGTGGTCATGGTCCTGGAGGTGGCAAGAAGGATGACAAGGACCAGAATAAGAAATATGAAACTCCCATACCAACTAAAGTGGGGAAAAATAAAGAAGCAAAGGGACCAGATGCTGCCAACAGATTGCCACTGGTGACCCCTCACACTCAGTGCCGGATAAGATCATCAAAGTTGGGGCCAGCCCCGTGGCCAAGTGGTTAAGTTTGCACCCTCTGCTTCTGTGACCCAGGGTTTCGCCGGTTTGGATCCCGGGTGCAGACATGGCACTGCTCATCAAGCCATGCTGAGGTGGCGTCCCACATGCCACAACTAGACGGACCCACAACTAAAAAAATATACAACTAAGTACCGGGGGCCTTTGAGAAAAAAAGGAAAAATTTAAAAATCTTTAAAGAAATTTATCAAAGTTAAGGAGAATTAAAGACTATCTTCTCATGGAGGAAGAATTCATTAGAAATCAGGAACAAATGAAGCCTTTAGAAGAAAAGCAAGGGGAGGAAAGATGAAAGGTGGATGATCTAAGGGGGACCCCAATGTTGGTAGGAGCCTTAGAAGAGATCATTGATGACAATCACGCTGTCATGTCTACATCTGTGGGCTCAGGACACTACATCAGCATTCTTTCATTTGTAGCCAAGGATCTGCTGGAACCAGGCTGCTTGGTCCTGTTCAGCCATAAGGTGCATGCCGTGATAGAGGTGTGACAGGTCCCCTGGTCACAGTGATGAAGGTGGAAAAGGCCCCCAGGAGACCTGTGCTGATACTGGGGGCTTGGGCAACAAAACCCAGGAAATTAGGAAATCTCTGGAGCTTCCTTTCACTCATCCTGAATATTATGAAGAGAGGGATATAAAGGCCCCTAAGGGGGTCATTCTCTATGGTCCACCTGGCACATGTAAAACCTTACTAGCCAATGCAGTAGCAAACTAAACCTCAGCCACTTTCTTGAGTGTGGTTGGTTCTGAATTTATTCAGAAGTACCTGGGTGATGAGCCCAAACTCGTACAGGAATTGTTTCAAGTTGCTGAAGAACATGTACCATCCATCGTGTTTATTGATAAAATTGATGCCATTGGGACAAAAAGATATGACTCAAATTCTGGTGGTGAGAGAGAAATTCAGCAAATAATGTTGGAACTGTGAACCAGTTGGATGGATTTGATTCAGGGGAGATGTGAAAGTTATCATGGCCGCAAACCACATAGAAAATTTGGATCCAGCACTTATCAGACCAGGCCACACTGACAGGGAGATCAAACTCCTCCTGCCCAATGAAAGGACTAATAAGTCCGATTCACACAAGCAGTATGATGCTGGCCGATGATGCAACCCTGGACAATTGATCATGGCTAAAGAGGACCTCTGTGGTGCCAGCTCTGTTTCAAGAAGTCATCAGGCATCCTCACATCATCACATCAAGGCAGTCTGTGCTGAAGCTGGTCTGATGGCCTTGAGAGAGCATAGAATGAAAGTGACAAATGAATACTCCAAAACATTTAAAAAATCTTCTTTATAGAAACAACAAGGCGCCCCTGAGGGACTCCATCTCTAAGGAACCACAGTTGCCTTCAAGGAAATGGTTGGGAGTGTCCCCACCCCTCGGAGGGATGAGGTTTGGAAAGTTTCCCGGAGGAATCCATGTTCCAGTTAATCTTTCTTAGCAAAGCATCCTGTGGATCTTTTTGAGCATAATGTGTGGATGCCCACTGGGCGGACTTCATCTGTTGGTCATGCGCAGTGCTCTCTTTCCAATAAAGTGTGCTCTTTCTCAAAAAAAAAAAGTCCAAGATTTCTCAGCAGCTCTGTTTCAAGAAATCATCAGGCACCCAGGTCCCATCTGTCTTGTTGCTTTATCATCTCTAAGGAGTTGTCATCATCTAAATAGTCTAAAACTAGTTGCTACCACATCCAGTTCTAGCCAGTGGGAAGAGGGAAGAGAGAATCAGAGGTACACCCCTCATTATCAAGGATATGGTCTAGAAGTTTCTCATCCATTGGCTTTATTCTGAGCATCTGTGTATTCAGATAAAAATTTTAGGGTTCTGTTACAATAAGAGAGAGGTCAAGACCTTTGCCTTCCCAGAGTTTATATTCTCCTGGAGGGACACAACGAACAAGCAATTAAATAATATGTCAGGCAGTGATAAATGCTAATAAGAAAACAAAAGCAGGGGCCAGCCCGGTGGTGCAGCGGTTAAGTGCGTACATTCCGCTTCGGCGGCCTGGGGTTCACTGGTTCGGATCCTGGGTGTGGACATGGCACAGCTTGGCAAGCCATGCT
Organism: Equus przewalskii; assembly: GCF_037783145.1. Lineage (NCBI taxonomy): Eukaryota > Metazoa > Chordata > Mammalia > Perissodactyla > Equidae > Equus > Equus przewalskii. The sequence goes on from NC_091845.1 coordinate 2,737,847, forward strand.
GTGGTAGGCATCCCACATATAAAGTGGAGGAAGATGGGCATGGATGTTAGCTCAGGGCCAGTCTTCCTCAAAAAAAAAAAAAAAGAAAATGGAAACAAAACAAAAGCAAGGTAAGGGGATAGAGATAAAGATGGCATGTTAGATAAGGTAGTCAGGAAGGACCTCATGAAGAAGGGGGCATATAATTAGAGATGTGAAGAGAAGTATGCTCCTGGAAGAAGGAACAGCAAGTGCAAATGCCCTGAGGTGGGAATGTGTTTGGCACGTTTGAGGAACAGCACACACTGGTGTGGTCAGTGTGCCTAGAATCGGGTGAAGTCAGAGAAGTGTAAACAAGATCACGTAGAGCCCCGTAGGCTAGGATGACGATAACGATTTTTAATTCCAATGAGATGAAAAACCTCTGCAAATTTCTGAGCAGAAAGTGATGACTGGATTTGCTTTTTTTTCTTCTTCTTCTCCCCAAAGGCCCCCCAGTACATAGTTGTAGATTCTAGTTGTGAGTGCCTCTGGTTGTGCTATGTGGGACGCCGCCTCAACATGGCCTGATGAGTGAGGCCCTGTCTGCACCCCAGATCCGAACTGGCGAAGCCCTGGGCCACTGAAGCTGAGCGTGTGAACTTAACCACTCGGCCACAGGGCAGCCCCTGGATTTACATTTTTTAAAGATCACTGTAATTTAACAATTTATAAAAGCTACATACTATGGATCAAAGACCTAAATGTAAGAGCTAAAAATATAAACTCTTAGAAGCAGAGGCTTCACAGCATTGGATCTGGCAGTGATTTTGTGGTTTTGACACCAAAAGTAGCAAAAGAAAAACAGATAAATTGGAATTTTTTTTTTATTTTTTTTTTTTGGTGAGGAAGATTGGCCCTGAGCTAACATATGTGCCAATCTTCTTCTATCTCGTATGTGGGATGCCACCACAGTATGGCTTGATGAGCAGTGTGTAGGTACACGTCCGGGATCTGAACCTGCGAACCCCAGGCCACCAAAGCAGAGCGTGTGAACTTAACCACAGTGCCAGCAGGCTGGCCCCAATAAGTTGGACTTTATCAAAATTTAAAATTTTGTTCATCAAAGGACACAATCAACAGAGTAAAAAGGTGATCCATAGAATGGGAGAAAGCATTTGCAAGTCACAAGGAATTAATATCCAGAATACATAGAGAACTACTAACGCTCAGCAATAACAAAACAACCCAATTCAAAAATGGATGAGAGTTGTACAACATGAATGTATCAATGCCACTGAATAGTACACTTAGAAATGGTTAAAATGGTTAATTTTGTTATGTATATTTTACCACAAATTAAAAAATAAGTTTAAAAAAGAATGGGCAAAGGACTCAATTAGACATTACTCCAAAGAAGATATGCAAATGGCTAATAAACACATGAAAATATGCTCAAGGTCACTAATCATTAGGGAAATGCAAATCAAACCACAATAAGATAACACTTATACCCATCAGAATGGCTATTATAAAAAAATCAGAAATTGGAACCCTTATGCATTGCTGGTGGGAATGTAAAATGGTGCAGCTGCTATGGCAAACAGTATGGAGTTTCCTTAAAAAATTAAACATAGAATTTCCACTTCTGGGTATATTCCCAAAAGAATTGAAAGCAGGTACTTAAACAGATATTTGTACACCTGTGTTCATAACAGTATTATTCAGAACAGCAAAAGTTGGAAACAACCCAAATTGTTACCAAACACTAAGGGACCGGTGACCCACAAGTGGGTCCTTTGGCCTGGAGCCACTCGCACCGATAGAACGAGCGGGAGGTTCCGAATAGCAGAGCACAAATCCTATTCATTGACCAACGAGTGGAGCAGGCAGAGCTCGTGCTCTCAGACGCCTGCCCCAAAGGGAGCATAAGCAGGGTTCTTATGGGATGTGAAGGGAGAGGGGGCATCTGGGGCATGCGCAGATCTTCCCTTCTCATGCATGGCACCTTTTGCACACGTTTCCCTTTGCACCCAGCACCCCATCACCATCTTGGACCTTTCTGGTTTGGCCCGGTTCTGTGGTTTAGCCACCTAGCAGTGTTCTGCCTTGGTTCCTATAAGCAAGCACGACTTTAAAAAAAGCGTTAGACACGGAATATGTTTCAGGGACTGCTCTGGGTGAAAAATGTCCATCAGTGGATGAAAGAATAAGCCAAATATAGTCTATATGTACAATAGAGTATCATTCATCCTTAAAAAGGAAGGAAATTCTGACACATGCTACAACATGGATGAACCTTGAGGGAATTATGCTAAGGGACAAAAGAACAAATATTGTGTGATTCCATCTATGAGATCCCTAGAGCAGTCGAATTCTTAGAGACAGAAGAAGAACAGTGGGCGCCAGGGCTGGGGAGGAGGGGGAGATGGGGAGCTGGTGTTTCACAGGGACAGAGTCTCACTTGGGGATGATGGCAAAATTCTGTGGGTAGACGGTGGTGATGGTTGCACAACAACGTGAATGTGCTTAATGCCGCTGAGCTGTACACTCAAAAATGGTTAAGATGGCAAATTTTATGTTATATATTGTATCACAATAAAAATTTTAATTTACGGGCCAGCCCGGTGGTGCAGCAGTTAAGTGGGCACATTCCTGCTTCAGCGGCCCGTGGTTCGCTGATTCAAATCCTGGGTGCGGACATGGCACCGCTTGGCAAGCCATGCTGTGGTAGGCATCCCACATATAAAACAGAGGAAGATGGGCATGGATGTTAGCTCAGAGCCAGTCTTCCTCAGCAAAAAGAGGAGGATTGGCAGGTGTTAGCTGAGGGCTAGTCTTCCTCAAAAAAAAATTCTTTTTAATTTAATTTAAAAATTTTAAATGTACACACTCAAATTACCAGGTGATCATTTAAAAAATTAGAAAACTTTGACTTACTGTTAAGTAAAAAAAGTTGAACACAAGGAAAATCAAAGACTGCCCAAGAAAGGAAATGTCACCATAGTACACTGCTTGGTTGTGCAGGTAATAATGTTTATGTAGTCCTAATCATATGAGCAATATTTTTTATTTTTCAGCTTTTAGAGTTCACCTATGGACTCAGCAAGGAAGACAACTATGTTTACAGAACAAAACATAAGTATTATAAAGTTTGACCGTGTAAAATTAAAATCACAGATAACAGAAGTAAAGAAGTGGGAGAATGAGGTGAAAGAAAGAGTAGGTGCCAAAATAGCCATATCTTACAAAACTGGAACTCAGATACTGTCTGGAGTTGATAGAACAAGAAAGAAAACCATAAAACCTAAGGTTACAAGAGGGCTAAAAATAGTGATAGAAATTCTGCTGGAAAGAGTGAGGGAGACCAGAGTATAAGTGAATTAAATCTTCACAGAGCAGCAAGTCAGTGTATCATTCGTGTATTCAGAAACAGCAGGATAAGCATGTTATTTAGAGCTGGAGAGGAAACTACCAGGAAAGTAAACACTTAGAAGAGTGACTGCTCTGAGGAGCAACCTTGGGGCCAGGAAGAATTGAGCAGTTGGCTTTTTTTTTTTTTGCTTGAGGAAGGTCAGCCCTGAGCTAACGTCTGTGTTAGTCTTCCTCCACTTTATATGTAAGTTGCCACCACAGCATGGCTGAGTGGAGAAGGTTGGCGCCCAGGATCCGAACCTGTGAAACTGGGCCACCGAAGTGGAGCACGTGGATCTTTAACCACTCGGCCTCAGGGCCAGCCACCAGTTGGCTTTTATTAAAGTCCAACTTTTTTTTAACCATATGTATATATTTCTTTGATTAAAAAAAAACTTTAAAAACTATTTTAAAAATCAAATTGCAGAGTCACATGTAATCTATGACTCCATTTTTAAAAAGAGACCAAAACCCGGCAAACCATACACCTGTGTATAGATGATTCTTTGAGCATAGATAAAGAAGTGAAAGATGGTGCTTATGTCTGGGAGGCAGAAAACGAAGGTGTGGGAGAGGTTTTCACCTTTCCTTTATAAACTCTCTGTTGTTTGACTTGAGCAAGTATTATTTACATAAAGTTTTTTTTCTTTATCATTCCCTATTTCTCTAAACCACTTGAGAGTAAATTGGAAACATCTTTATGCTTAACCCCTAACTTCAGGTTTTCTTTGCTAAAAACAAAGGTCTTCTGTTATAAAACCAAAGTACAATTCTCAAATCTGGAAATTTAACATTGATACAATACTGTTATCTAATTCACAGCCCATATTCAGGTCCTTCCATTGTCCTAATAATGTCCTTTATGGCTTTTTTTTTTCCTCGTCCAAGATCCAATCCAGGACTATCCATTGGATTTTGTTTTCAATGTTGCTTTAGTCTCTTTTAATCTGGAACAACTTAGCCTTTCTTTGTCTTTTTTTTCTTTTAAGATTGGCACCTGAGCCAACATCTATTGCCAATCTTCTTTTCTTCTTCTTCTTCTTCTTCCTTCTTCTTGTCCTCCCCAAAGCCCCCCAGTACATAGTTGTATATTCAAGGTGTAAGTCCTTCTGGTTGCGTTATGTGGGATGCCGCCTCAGCATGGCCTGGTGAGCGGCGCCATGTCCACAGCCAGGATCCAAACCAGTGAAACCCTGGGCCACCGAACCGGAACGCACAAACTTAACCACTTGGCCACAGGGCTGGCCCCTCTTTGTCTTTCTTGATCTTGATATTTTTAAGAACATAGGCCAGTTATTTTGTAAACTGTCCCTCAGTTTGGTTCGGCCTGATGTTTCCTTGATGATCCAGGCTTCGCAATTTTGGGAGAAATCCTATATGTGATATTGTGTCCATCTCAGTTCATCTTATGAGGAGGTCCGTGATGTTACTTTATCCCAATATTGTTAATGTTGTGTGATCATTTGGTTAAGGCGGAAGTCCACCAGATTTTTCCACTGTAAAGTTACTGTTTTGTAATTAATAAGTAATCGTGGGGAGATACTTTGAGATCAATCTGTATTTTTTTTAAGCTAGGTAGAGGAATGAAAAAAGAGGGTTTGGTAAAGGCCATCTTCTGGGACCCACTATCCTTTCTGTTCATCTGGTTCCCCAGGCCCCTCTGTCAGCATTTACCCTTGCTCTCTCCTCCATCCCATCCATTTCCGCCCTAGATATCTTTAGAGCCAGTGACTGAATGAGGCCCTACAAGCATTTTTTCAAATATGAGGCCTAGATGATGCTAGGGCAGTGGTTCTCAAACCACTTTTAGAATCTAAAACAGATAAAATGAAAGTTGTTTTTAGAATCTAAAACAGATAAAATGGAGTAAGAGTGGTGGGCTCCAGCCATGCCCAAAGGACCTTCTCCTTCCCTGCTGGTTGATCTCTGAAGGGCCCCCAGCTCGCCCAAGAGGCACACCGATGGCTACTGGCTCCTCAGGAAGGCTGGCTTGGACCTTAGCCCTCTTCTATTTACTGCCTCTGACAGCTCTGACCTTGGGGCCTGGGGCCACGTGAGTCATTGGCTTTTGAGAAGAAGCTCTCAGCCTATGCTCAGGCAGCATCCCAACCTCCGACACCATCCCAGCTGCACTTTCTCTTTTGTTTTCCTGGGATATAGACTGCAGGCCAGAGAGGAGGGCAAGGAGAAGTAGTAGAGACCCAGACAGACTCCTCCCTCCTCTCTGCCCCACAACCTGAAGCAGCTGCTTCCTTCCAGCCTGCACCCTGGAGAAGGCAGCCATGTTGGATGTTCAGGTCAAAGGCCTGGCAGATCTCCCGAGCGCTCTCTGCAACAGACTAGCCCCATCAGAGGGGAACCTGAACCTGGTGGATGACTACAGCCACCAAGAAGAAGTGGGCTGGAAAAGTTTTTCACTTCTCCAAAGTTATTCTTATGGTAGCTCTCAGAGTCTGTATGTGACAAATAAGGTGGGGATGGGAGTAGGATAAAGAAGATACCACCAGGAATGAATCACAAGTTTGTCACTGACCACTAGCAGCCATGTGACTGCTAGTGGGGATAGAAAATAAGCAATTCCTACAGTTGTCATCAGGACTAAATGTGATCCTGCAGTGGGCTTCCCAAATCTTAGGAATCAGCACACTACGTGGATGGCTTTGGCTGTACCTTCATGCCAGCTCTATCACTTAGCTAATAATTCCTCCTAATTGTTTTGTTTTGCAAATGTAGCCATGTCCTGAAGAAATACTGCTCACGAGATTGGGTTTATTTCACATCTTATGTTTTCCTACTCTACCTTAAAATAAATAGACAAGTATTAAAATTGGAAGCGGTTCGTGTGTGTACCACAGTGGGGTAATGCAGGTAGAGTGATCGTGCACTCCTCTCTGCTGCCACACTATCACCAGTACCCCTCCTTCACCGCACCCCCACAGTCTATGATTTAACCTCGGTGGCTTTGTTTGTTGGGAAATGAAAGAGGCCCCAAATCTCTGTGATGATAGGTATTTTAACTCATTCAGTATGTTGTTGCAGACACTCATTGGCCTGAGTCATGTTCAGGATTGTACAACCCCCACCTTTGGGTGTGAAAGGGTGGACCGATCTGTCAGAAGCAGGATCCCTGCAGAGAAGGCTGTGTTTCTGCTTGGCCTAACTTTCCCTCAGGAGTGGTTTATTCTGTGCCACCTGCAGCAGGCCAGGCCAGGGGAACTTTCTGATGGGGGGTGTCCACATCGCCTTCTGGGCATAACAGCAGCAAGCTCTCCAGCTAAAGCCTGAATTCAAGCCACATTTTAGGTGGAATGCAGCTCCAGTGCATTGCCTCTGCATTAATCAGGGTTCAGTTACAGGAAACAGAAGCCATTCTAGCCATTTTAATCAGTAGGGGATTTAATACACAGGATTAGATGCTTATAAAATCATTGGAGGGCCTAGACGAATGGCTCTAGGTGGGCCTCCAAGAATGTACCCAGAACAACACAGCAGAACTGGCCTAACCAGGGGAGCTGCAGCCTCTCCCACACCAGGAACAGGAGGAGTCAGGAGGCTGTCATCAGAACTGTGATCCAGATATCAAGAGGCCTTTGCCAGAGCTGCAACTCTCTGTTAATCTCTTTTAGCTCCCACAAAGGTGAATTGCTGCTGAAATCTGGTGTCTTCTTGGCCATGCTAGCCAGCAGTAACAACCAGGGAAGCCAAGAGATGGCCTCCACCTGACTCCTAGCTGCATCAGTGATGCAGCTCTTATCTTAACTGATGGAGCTCTTATCAAGAATTCCAGCTGCAAGAAAGGCAGGGAAATGGAGTTTTCAGCTTTCTAGTCTCTGCAGCATGTGAAGGCACATTAGGAGGTTGAAATGGATAATGACAGCCTGTTCAGCATACCCACCACAGTCAGGCAAATGAAGCATCTTCCTCGCCAAGAGCTGGGCCCAGCTGATCTCTCCAACCTCATCTCCAGCCACTCATCTAACCCATCCACCCTGTGTTCAGTTGAATTTCTGGGGTACCTCCAACACTCACTGCCTTTGCTCAGGACATTCCCTTTGTCTGGAATGCTCTTTCTTGCTTTTTCTATGAGATCAATTTGGATTGTCTCTTCTTAGAAGCTCTCCTACCTCCTGGGGAAAAAGTCTTGTTCTAGGCTTCTATAGCTTTTTCTGTATACCTTCCGTAATGATTTATTTCCATGTTTGTCTTCTACACTAGACAAAGAGGGCAGAGACTGGATCTTATCTGTCTTTGCTTACACAGTTGATCAAGGTCTGAGCCAATTCCTTTCAGCTCCAGGCATATAAAAAAATAAGACTAGGGGCTGGCCCAGTGGTGCAGCGGTTAAATTCACATGTTCCACTTCGACAGCCTGGGTTCGCCAGTTAGGATCCCAGGTGCGAACATGGCACCACTTGGCAAGCCATGCTGTGGCAGGCGTTCCACATATAAAGTAGAGGAAGATGGGCACGGATGTTAGCTCAGGGCCAGTCTTCCTCAGCAAAAAGAGGAGGATTGGCAGCAGATGTTAGCTCAGGGCTAATCTTCCTCACACACACAAAAAAAGACTAAAACAGGATAGCAAAATTTCTGGCACAGTTTAAAAGTTTAAGTTTACCAACCTAATGCTTTTAACATAAAAATTATGATGCAGTATAACTGGGATATTTTCAAAATAAATACAGAAAAATTTTAAATATATAAATTTGTAGAACATTAAAAGTGTTAATTCATAAAAAAAAGGTATTGGAAACTATAGGACACAATGCTAATTTTGCCCCAAATCAGTTCTTTACTTTTCATGTTATCATGACCCTCAATTTTTAGCAGGATATATGGTCAACCAAATCAAAAACTACATTTCCCAGACTCCCTTGCAACTATGTGTGGCCACATAATTAAGTCTGACCAATAGGACATGAAACCAAGTGATATGTACAACTTCAGGTGCTTTAAAAGGAAAGAGGCATTTTTCTACTTTCAATAGGCAGTAAGCCACCTTAGACCATGCAGACTGGGGCATACTAGGGACAGCAGAGCAACAATTGATTTAGAGCCTGGCTCCCTGTTACAGCAAAGCTGGGTTATTAATAAATGAGAAAGAAATTTCTATATGTTTAATGCACAAGCATTTTGGTTCTCTGTTAAAGCAGCTGAAAGTGTATCCTGATTATTCCTGGTTCCAAACTATGGAATTACAGTCATACACCTAGTAATGACATTTCAGTCAATGACGGATGGCATATACGATGGTGGTTCTATAAGACCAGTACCCTGTAGCCTAGGTGTATAGTAGGATATACCATCTAAGTTTGTGTAAGTACACTCTATGATGTTCGCACAACAACGAAATCGCCTTATATTCCTCAGAACCTATTCTTGTCATTAAGCGACTCATGGCTGTATATGATGATGTCTTGCAGGTATAACTTCATTTGGAGACAGCATTAAAATTGTAAATGTAGGATCTGTTTGTGATGAGACCCAGACCAGTGTTTTTCCTGAGTCCCTGAACCAGGTACTAGACTTGAGCACAGAAAAGACACTCACTATATAAAGGAATTAATGCTCCAGAAGGTCATATGTGTTTTTTACTCTGTCTCAGGTGTTCCTTTGGCAAGGTAGCCTGTTCTCAGCTTTAAAGGAGTTCCAGGAAGGTACAGAAAGCTCCTTACACCAAGATGTCCATCACTGTGAAACATCAGAAGTAACCAGCAATAAATCAACATGGGAGGGATTAAAGAAATAATGATTCACTCATTCCAAGGAAAATTGCAGCCATTAATATAATGACAATTATGTGTCAATGCTTTGAAGTTACACTAAATCAAGAAAGCTTATGAAATAGTACTCTGATTGGGAATCCAGCTATGTCAAGAAGCATGTACACAAAGAACGAAAAAATCCTAATCATCTCCTGAGTGCTAGGCTTTCTACTGAGTCTTAAGGATACACAAATGAATCACATGTGGTCCTGATATGGCTCTCTGTTATGATACCTGCACCCAGTGCTGTGCAGTTAAATGTTTAATAGCTGCCTGTCGGTTGTGGGTGGGGGAAAACATTTTATATTTTTGCCAGTTTCTGTGGTATATGCATTTCCACCATGGCTGATTTCACACCACCAATGGAATTACACCAAAGAGGGAATTGGGAAGAGATGTAAACAAGTGTCTCTTCAGAGTCAGTACAAGCTGGCTCCAGTATATCCCTGGAGCCTTCCACCACCTAATGTTTAACAGTTGGGAAGTGGTTCTTAAATACACAGGAATTTATTCAGAGAATGGAATGCTAATCAGTCATGAGAAGATCGTACGTTAGAATAATTGATCAAATTTGAAAAAGTTCAGGGTTTATTTTCCAGCTTAAAAAACAAGTAGGTGTGAGTGAGCTCAGTGAAAATGGCAGTGTAAGGATTCCAAAAATTCTCTCCTCCATAAAATTACCCAGAAGACTGGCAAAAGTCAACAGAGTCAACTTTTTGAGAAGTGTAAAAATTAGCCAAAAGCTTGAAACAAACTGGAGAACATTTATTCAAGAATAAAGGTGAATGTCAGTAAGAACAGCGAGTTTTGTGACATTTTAACTTGCCCTAGACCCATTTCCACAGTAGCCTTCAAAAATTCCTGATGGAGCATGTCAGCTACCAAAAGAAGAAGAATGGAGCTGGAACTCTTTCAAAGATGCATTCCCAACTGACTGTAATTATTTGACCTGTCTGGTGCTTCCTGAAAGACCTCAGTTGCAAGGCTGTTTGTATTTGGCCTGACTTGGAGCTCACTCAGTGTGAAGACTTCTCTCTAGGTGACATTTTTTAGAAAAAAACAATTGCAGGCAAGTGTTTTAATTTTGTGACTGCTAGAGGCAACAGATAAGAGTTGGGTCAAACAATAGACTAAAAAAAAAAAAGCTTAACAGGAAAAGTTAAGGAATAGATGTCCATAGAGACTTTGAAAACTTTGACATATTCCAGGAAATCTAGAAGGTCAGGCACGTGCGTAGGTCTGTGTGCCCAGGGATGCGAAGGAATTGAGCAGACCCTAAGCTCTCACCTTTGGTTGACCTTGAAGCACTGCACATGCAGGAAGTGACGGCTAAGGTGGAGTTGTAAACTGCCAGCCTGCACATTGAAAGCATGTCCTAACACACATTTAGAGCCCCTTGGCAAAGACTGGGAGATTTATTGTTTCCAGGCATTTAAACAAATCTCTGTTGCATCAGTAGCTGACTGCTAAGCTAACTGAGCAGGGACTTCGGTGACATCACATGACAAAGAATACAGACTTTACAGAATTAGTTCAGGATAGTAACTTAACAAACAAACAACTACTGCAACAAGCAGTAATGACGACAGCCCTTGGGGAGAGAGAAAATCTGAGGTCTAGAGTTGCACATTCAGTTATTTAAAATGTCCAGTTTTCAACCAAAAAATATGAGAACACTTCCAAACTCATTCTATGAGGCCAGTATTACCCTGACATCAAAACCAGACAAAAACATCATGAGAAGAGAAAACTACAGACCAATGTCTTTTGTAATTGTGTATGTAGAAATTCTCAACAAAATACTAGCAAACTGAATCCAGTAGCATATAAAAGAGATTATACACCATGACCAATGAAGATTTATCCAAGGAATGAAAAGTTGGTTCAACATATGAAAATCAATTAATGTAATACACCACATTAATAGAATAAAGTGGAGGGAAAAATGATCATCTTAATAGGTGCAGAAAAAGCATTTGACAAAATCCAACACAATTTATGATTTAAAAAAAAAACTTAAGAATAGAAGGGAACTTTCTCAACTTGATAAAGGGCATGTAAGAAGAACCCACAGCTAATACCATATTTAATGGTGAAAAAATGAGATTTTCCCTAAGATCAGGAACAAGGATGTCTGCTTTCATTACTTCCAGTAAACAATGTTCTGAAAGTTCTTGCAAAGGCAATTAGGCAAGAAAAGGAAATAAAAGGGATTCAGATGGGAAAGAAAGATGACATGAGCTTGCATATAGAAACTCCTAAGGAATAAACACACATTCACAATTAGAGCTAATAAATAAGTTTAGCAAGGTTGCAAGATACAAGATAAATATACAAAAAATTCTATATCTATACACTAGCAATAAAGAATATGAAAATGTAATTAAGAAAATAATTCCATTTATAATAGATTAAAAAGGACAAAATATTTAGGAATAAATTTAACAACAGAAGTGGGAGATTTATACACTGAAAAGTTCAAAGCATTGTTGAAAGAAATTAAAGAAGACCTAAATAAATGGAAAGACACCCTGTGTTCATAGATTTGAAGACATAATATTGTTAAGGGGGCAATCCTCTCCAAATTAATCTACAGATACAATGCAGTCCCTGTCAAAATCCATCAGCCTTTTTCTCTTTTTTTTTTTTTTGCAGAAATCACCAAGCTGATCCTAACATTCACATGGAAATACAAAGGATCCAGAATAGCCAAAACAATCTTGGAAAAGAAGGACAACGTTGGAGGACCTCACACTTCCCAATTTAAAACTTACTACAAAGCAACAGTAATCAAGACAATGTAGTACTGGCATCAGAATAGACATGTAGTTTGATGAAATCGATTTAAAAGTCCAGAAATAAACCCATACATCTACAGTCAATTGATTTCAACAAGGCGACCAAGCCCATTTAAATGGGACAGAATAGTCTTTTCAACAAACGATGCTGGGACAACTGCAAAAGAATGAAGGTGGATCCCTACCTCATACCATATGCAAAAATTAATTCAAAATGGATCAAAGAGAGCCAGCCCTGATGGCCTAGTGGTTAAAGTTCAGTGCTTACTGCTTTAGCAGCCCAGGTTCGCTTCCAAGTCGTGGAACCATACTAGCTGTCTGTCAGTTGCCATGCTGTGGTGGTGCCTCACATAGAAGAACTAGAATGACTCACAACTAAAATCTATAACCACATACTGAAGCTTTGGGGAGAGGAAGGAAAAGAGGAAGATTGGCAACAGGTGTTAGCTCAGGGCCAATCTTTCCCTGCAAAAAGAAGGGGGCCAGCCCAGTGGCACAGTGGTTAAGTTCACATGCTCGCTTCACCTGGGGTTCACTGGTTCAGATCCTGGGTGCAGACCTACACACCGCTTGTCAAGCCATGCTGTGGCAGGCATCCCACATATAAAGTAGAGGAAGGTGAGCATGGATGTTAGCTGAGGGCCAGTCTTGCTTGGCAAAAAGAGGAGGATTGGCGGCAGATGTTAGCTCAGGGCTAATCTTCCTCAAAAAAAAAAAAGGATAAAACACCTAAATCTAAGTGCTAAAACTATAAAACTCTTAGAAGGAAATATAGTTGTAAGTCTTTATGACTTTGCATTATGCAATGATTTCTTAGCTATGACACCGAAACCACAGCAATCAAAGAAAAAATACATTGGACTTCATCAAAATGTAAAACTTTATGTGTCAAAGAACACTGTTAAGAAAGTGAAAAGACAACCATAGAATGGAAGAACCTATTTGCAAATCGTATATCTGCTAAGGATCTATTATCCAGAATATATAAAGAACACTTATAACTCAATAATAAAAAGGCAAGGGTTGGCCCCATGGCCAAGTGGTTAAGTTTGAGCACTCTGCTTCGGCGGCCCGGGGTTTTGCCGGTTTGGATCCTGGGTGCCGACATGGCACCGCTCATCAGGCCATGCTGAGGTGGCGTCCCACATGCCACAACCAGAGGCACTCACAACCAGAATATACAACTATGTACTGGGGGGCTTTGGGGAGAGGAAAAAAAAAAAAGATTGGCAACAGTTGTTAGCTCAGGTGCCCATCTTTAAAAAACAAACAAAAAAACCCCCAATTTAAAAACGGACAAGGGATTTGAACAGACATTTCTCCAAAGAAAGTATACAAAAGGCCAATAAGCACATGAAAAGATACTCAACTTCATTAGTCATTATTGAAATGCAAATCAAAACCACACTCACTAAGATGACTACAGAAAAACAAACAAAAAAAAATGGACAATAACAACTGTTGGACAGGATGTCAAGAAGTCAGAACTCTCATACATTGGTGGTGGGAAAGCAAAATGATGCAGCAGCTTTGCAAAATAGTTTGGCAGTTCCTCCAAAAGTTAAACATAGAGTTACCACACGACCAGCCAGGTTTATACCCAAGAAAATTGCAAACATAATTTCACAAAAAACTTGTACATGAATGTTGATAGCGGCATGATTCATAATAGCCAAAAAAGAGAGACAATCTGAATGTCTATCAACCGATAAATGGATAAACAAAATGTGGTATATCCATACAACGGAATTTTTTTTTTGCCATAAAAAGGAATGTGTACTGATACATGCTACAACGTGGATGCACCTTGAGAACATTATTGCTAAGAAGCCAGGGAAAAAAAGGCCACTAATGCATGCAATTCATATGCGTACATATATGTCATATCCAGATATTGCATGTATATGCATTTATCTGCGTTTATAGGCCGTGTCCAGAGTAGGCAAATCCATGGAGACAGAAAGTAGACTAATGGTTGCCGGGGTTGGGCATGAAGGGCATGGGGAGTAAGTGCTAATGGGCACAGAGTTTCTTCATGGGGTGATGAAAATGTTCTGGAATAAGTGGTGGTGTTCCCACAACTTGTGACTATACTAGAAACCACTGAAGTGTGCACTTTAAAATGGGCGAATGGTAAATTTTGTGGTGTATGAGTTATATCTCTAATAAATAGACAACAAAAAAGGTACATTATAAAGTAATGTTTTGTATAAGCAGTAGGTAGGCAGCCTCTAAAATGACTTCCGGTAATTCTCACCTTCTGGCATCCACACCCTTGAGAAATCCCTTCTCTTTTGCTGTGGGCCAGATTTAGCAACTCACTAGTCACAAACAGTAACAGCAGAAGCGGTGTCGTGTCACTTGCGATATTAAGTTCTAAAGACTGCGGCTTCCATTCTGGAGACTCTCTCTTCCTCTCCCTTGTATTCCTTGCTCTGGGAAGCCAGCTGCCATGTGGTAAGCAGCTCTGGGGAGATCCCATGTGGTGAGGAGCCGACATCTCCAGACACCAGCCAGTGCAGACCTGTGGACTGCTATGTATACAATTGGCCCTCCATATCTGTGGGTTCCACATCTGCAGATTCAACCAACCTTGGATTCAAAGGCATGTGATGTTTGTACCTGTACTGAACGTGTACAGACTTTTTTTTTTCTGGTCAATATTCCCTAAATAATATGGTATAACAACTATTTGCATAGCATTTGCATTGTTTCAGGTATTATAAGTAATCTAGAGATGATTTAAAGTGTATGAGAGGATGTGCCTAGGTTATATGCAGATACTATACCATTTTATATAAGGGACTTGAGCATCTCTGGATTTTGGTATCCTCCAGGGTCCTGGAACCAATCCCCCATGGATACTGTGGGACTACTGTATTGTTATTATTATTGCATAAAAATTCCATCTGTATTTGGACAAGGCCTAGAAAGGAAAACTGAAAACAGTTAATTCTTTGGAGTCTCCCTTTTGAATGTCAAATTCATTGTTGTCATGATGTTTAATTATTGAGTTCCATTTAGCTGGAACATTGAAACTAAAGAATGACCCTTTGGTAGACATTAGAGGGAAGCAGAGTGGAGGCCAGGCCCTGGGAGGAGGGTGGAATGGTGGTCCTGTATGAGATGCAGAAGTTGAGGGTGGGAGTGAAAGGAAGGAGGAACCCAGGACAGGATTAGGAGGCCTGATGGGTAGATCCTGGTGCCTGGTTTAATAAAAGGGCAGAGAGGGCCAGCCCCAGTGGCCTAGTGGTTAAGTTTGACACGCTCTGCTTCAGTGGCCTGGGTTCTATTCCCAGGCACAGACTTATACCTTTCTGTTAGTGGCCATGCTGTGCTGGTGGCCCACATACTGAAAAATAGAGGAAGATTGGCACGGATGTCAGATCAGGGCAAATCTTCCTTAGCAAAAAAAAATTAAAAAATAAAAGGACAGCGAGAGATGACCTAAATAACTGTCCCACACTTGAGATAGTCTCCAAAGAACCCTGACAAGGAAAATTAGGCTACTCTCTCACAGTGCCAGCGTTATTAATATTAGGTTATTTTGAAAGCTTTACATAACTATTTGTGTTCTATTTGCCTTGTTTCCCCCAAGAATGGATTGGAGACCTGGCCTTTTAGAGTGTTCACCAATGCACACAGTGGGAGAGAAATGTACAAACACTGTGATAGTGGTCATTAATATTCAAATGTTATTTGACTATTTGATACTATTTATTAATATTCAAATTTTCCTTCTTTCAGGGACATAGTAAGCTCACGCCTCCCTGCCTCACTGAAGTTATGCGTCACCATGTGACGGGCTTTTTCTGAGGAAATGTGAATGGGGGTGAAGTGGAGGCCTTTAGGAGCCAGCGTGTGAACTTCCATACTCACACCCGTGTGACACAGCAGCACGTGATACACCAGTTGGTGGAGGCTGGCTCCCTCTGCCCAGGTTCCTAGTGAGGACAACTTGGAGCAAGACATACAAATTAAAAAATACACAGAGTCTGTGGCGGTAGATACACAAACCTGCATGCATCAAATTGTATAGAACTTAGTACACACGCATGCAAACACACAAATAATTACAAGTAAAACTGAAGAACTCTGAATGAGATCAATGTTGATATCCTCACAGTGATATCTGTAACTTTGCAAAATATCACTATTGGGGGAAATTGAGCAAAGTGTACAAGTGACCTCGCTGTATTATTTCTCACAGCTGAATGTGAATCTACAATTAGCTCAAAAAAATTAAAAAGGTGACAAGATTATTTCTTTTTCAGTTATTTCCCACTGTTTCTGATTACTTCAAGAAGAAATTCTAAATATGATGACAGTGTATCTTTTACACTTCTCTGAGACTTGCAAATGCCCCTCCTGAACAAAGAAAGAGCAGACTTCATTCTCAAAGCCTTCAGCAGGCAACATCTAGATATAATTCAATAATGCTTATTTTCATTGTCCTTATTTGACAGTTGTCTTCTGTATATGTCAAGAGAGACTCATTATCTCCTTATAATGGTGATACAAAGTTTTCTTAAAAAAAAATTTTTTTTAATCAGCTCCCTTTCCATAAATAGCAGTACTGATGGTGTGGGCTATGTGAAAAATAATGAAGGTGGTATGCAAACAATGGAATTTGAGGGAACATAGACCCCCCAGGGAAAAAAATGTAAAAATTTTTGAAAATTTGTTAATTGGGTAAGGAATCTCAATGTCTTGTAGTACAAATATGAAATATGCCTTGGGTAGCAGATTTCTTAATGACATTAAATATTTTTTGAAGTGTAACATACATAGAGAAAAGATTTCAAGTTGTAAGTGTACAAATTGATGACATTCTCCCCAAATGGATCTATAATTGCCATGTGATTCCAGTCAATATTCTAGCAGAATTTTTTGTGGAAATTGACAAGTTGATTCTAAAATTTATCTGGAAATGCAAATGACCGACAATGGCCAAGGCAGTCAGGAGAGGAAGAAGAAAGTTGGAGGACTTACACTGCCAGGTATCAGGACCGATTATGTAAGGATGGTAATTAATACAGTGTGGTACTGGCAAAAAGATAGGCAAACAGATCAACAGAACATGGCAGAGTCTAGAAATAGACCCATAAATATACAGTCACCTGATTTATGACAAAGGGGATAGTGGAGAGCAGTGGGGAAAAGATGGTCTTTTTCATAAATGATGCAAGATCATGGCTGCCTCTCTGGCTGCACTCACTGATCATCGACATCCTCTGTGGGGCCTGAACTGCCACACAGGGCACACCTGTGCTCTCCATAGAGCCCTGTGGGGCCTGCCCAGAGCTCAGAACCACGGGGAGGGAGACCCAACTCGGGCTTGACCTCTTCCTGGCTGCCAGTTCCTGTGGAAAGTATACTCCGAATGCTCTTAAGGTCCCTCGGTTCCTTTGCCAGCCCTCCTGGGTGAGGAGCCAACAAGAGGGCGGTGATCTCCAGCCTCCACACTGACCCTGATGATCCTTACCTCCTGGTATTCATGTCCTTCTGTATCTCCTCTCACCCTGAATCAAAGCTGACCTGTATGACTAGTAGAATTCTGGAGAGATGATGTTGTGTGACTTCTGAGGCTTGGTCATATCAGACATTACAGCTTCTATCTTGGCTCTTTGGATTGTTTTCTCAGGGGGAAGGCAGCTGCCATGTCATGAGGACCCTCAAACAGCCCTCTGGAGAGGCCCAGATGGAGAGAAACTAATATGTCAGCACCAATTTGCCAGCCATGTGAGCGAGCCACCTTGGAAGCAGGTTCTCCAGCCCCGGGCATGGCTTCAGATGATTCTAGCTGCCAGCCTTTGAGTCTTTCAGCTGAGCCCCAGACATCATGGAGTAGAGATAAAGCATGCAAGCTATGTCCGTCTAAACTTGTGGTCCACAGAAATCATGAAATAATACATGACTCTAGGCTTATAGCACTAAGCTTTGGGGCATTTTGTTTTGCAGTTATAGATAGCTAATACAGTAGCTCAACCCTGATGCCCTTCTGGACCAACCTCTTGACTCTGGGAAACTGAAACTCCTGCACATTGGCCTCACCCAAGCAGGTTTGCAGGCAGCTCCCCTGCAGCCTCTTCTTGTCCTTATGTCCCTCTCCTTTCCCTGTGCAGGGAGCAGAGGGTAGGATCAACGCACCTGCTCCCTAATCCGAGGTTTCAGTGGGAAATGAGATGCTCATCAATCCTGCTTGTAGTTCCCACCCCAGCTTTAAGAGTAAGTCTCATAGAGCCCCCGTCACCTTGGCAATGGTGGGGAAAAAAACACTCCCCATTGGACGTGTGACTACATGGATTCCTTCTCTCACCTCTTCCCACACTTTTGCTCATAAGGGAGCGGGAGGGGAGGATGAGTGATTGTGGTAAGGCCAGTCCTGCCACTTCTCTGTACATTCCTGAGGCGGGGCCTGTTCTTGGCCCAATCTTAGCAGATGTTCTTAATCATTCTAAAATGTGAGGTCCTCAGTGCTCTTTGTCCTCAGTTTTGGATCTTGATTGTCAATACTATACCAGGAAAACAGGCAAAGGCCCCGTCAACATATGGATCAAAGGCATTCACGACCTACCATGACCTGGTCTTTCTGCTCGAGTTTCTGTGCTTCTGCTTCCTTCTCTCCAACTCTGTTCTCTAGGAACACTGAACCGTCAGCAGTTTCTGGAATGAGTTATGACATGCTCTCTCTTTTCTCCAAACGTTTGCACATAGTCGTCCCTCTGCTGGCAGTAATCTTCCTCTTCCTTTGCTCAGCAGATTTTTACTCATCTTGCATGAGTTACCTCAGCACTGCCTCCTCTGGGAAGCCCTCCTTGACTACTCTGTCTCCCAAGCTACATCAGGTGCCTCTCCTGCGCCACCCTAACTCCTTTGTTTCTTTTATCTAGCATTTATCATGCTGTATTTGTGGCAGAGGAAGAAAGCTGTCCACCAAAGTTCATTTCCCTCTTCCATAGCATACAGCTGTTGCTAGAAGGCAGCTGCCTAACCCAGTGCCCCGTTTCCCATCTCCTCTTGCATCTAGGTGTGCAGTATGACTAGCTCTTGCCAAAGCAATGTGAGCAGAAGTGGCATGTCTCTACAAAGTTCTTCCCCTGCTACCAGCTGTATTTAGACAATGACAAGACCTTTGGGAATGGTGCTGCCACAAGGTGGAAAGAGCCCGGTATCCCAGGTCAGTGTATGGAGGAAAACCACCTGCTTCTACTTTGTTTCAGATCAAATTCATTTGGAGGCCTATTTGTTATAGCAGCTAGTGTTACCTTGCCTAATACGGTAGTATAATGGTGTGTTCACTCATGTATCCTTGCTAGACTAGTCTTAAAGGAAAAGTGGGAGTTCTTTACGTGAAAGGAGAGGAACAGGGGGACAGGAGGACAATGAATTTATCAGTCATTCAAAACTATTCACTGAGTATCTATCATGTCTCAGGCATGGTTCCAGGCATTGGAATTACAGCAGCAAACCAGATAGACAAGGTCCCTGCTCTCCCATGGCCGAAATTCTAGGGGGAGAAACAATGAATGAGTAAACAAATAATTACAGAGGATCATTTCTGAGAGAGGTGATATGAAAAAAAAAATTACAATGTAACAAGGTTATAGGATAAAAGTAACTGAGAAATAGCAGTAGACAGGGTGAAACAGGAGGGCCTCCCTGTAGTGTCATTCGAGTTAAGACTCAAAAGGTAAGAAGGATCCAGCCACGTAAA
This sequence comes from Equus przewalskii, assembly GCF_037783145.1. Lineage (NCBI taxonomy): Eukaryota > Metazoa > Chordata > Mammalia > Perissodactyla > Equidae > Equus > Equus przewalskii. The sequence goes on from NC_091845.1 coordinate 2,757,496, forward strand.
GATCTTTGGAATGGGGGAGGGGGACTGTCCAAGAGAGGGGGACTAGAAGGACAATGAGGGGAACAAGTTTGGTGTATTTGAGAGCAGGAAGAAGGCCAGTGTGATTGGAATGGATCGATCAGTGGAGAGCGAGCCTTGATGGGGACAGGGTCATTTGCCACCCCACTTTCCTGCTTTGTTTTCTCCATCACACTTATCACTATCTAATATGCTATAGATCTCCCTTATTTACATGGTTTCTTTCCTATGTCTGCCACTAGAATGTAAGTTCCATTAAGGCAGGGATTTTTGTCTATTTTGTTTGCTGCTCTCTCTCCAGTGCTCAGAACAGTGCCTGCCACACAGTAAGTGCTCAAGCTAGGTTTGTTGAATGAATGAATAAGTGAAAGACAAAGGCCAGATGATGTAGGGCCTTGAAGGCAGTGGTAGCACCATCCTAGGCAAAGGGGATCAGAGGCACATACAGGGATGGGCATGTATTGGTTAGGTAAAGGCAGGACAAACCGCCCACAGCATTGTCAGGATAGAGCCAGAGGATGGCTTCAATCTGTAGAAAGAGTGACTGGACGGAAGGAGGGCTCCCTGGTCCCCATGGTGCTTATTAATCTGAAGTGTAAAGTCTAAAACAGTTAGGTGCAGTGGTCTGACGATGTGGGGCCAGGGAGACATTACCCACGTGAGAGAACATGGCAGGAATCCACAGCTAACAGGGGGATAGCAACCTCTTCTCCCAGCCCCATTAACTCCGTGTGGCAGGAGGCAGCTCTGAGACTCAGCCTCCTGTCTTCCAGGGTGACTGCAGTGACCTCTTGGCTCTGGTGTTACCACCTTGCCTTTCATAATGTCATTTGACCTTCTCATCCATTGTAGGCTGTCAGCGGGGGAGAAATTGTGATCTTCATTCCACAGAAGAGGAAACTGAGCCTGAGTTTTCATCAGGTCTCTTTTGGATGCAAGTGACAAAAATCTAACTTGAACTGCCTTGTCTTAGCTTGGCTCCCTAGAAAACAGTGGCTGAGACCAGGCTTAACATGCTGCCGCTTTATTGTGGAGGTCAATGCCTGGGCAGCAAGAGTGAAAGAAAAGGAGAAGTGAGGAAAGGACACAGGGGAGAAGGGAAAACAAATATAAGGTAGTGTGTTATCAGAGTGGCCACAGAGTCAGCAAACCCAGATGCTTCCTGGGTCTCATACAGGGCTGCCAGCTCAATACAGGACACCCAGTTAAAACTGAATTCCAGATAAAGACAGTGTTTAGTAGGAGTATTTTTACTTGCTGATTCTGACAACTTTAGTCCCATGAGATGTCTCTAGGGCAGCCATGTGGAACAGTCCATGGAGGAAAGGGAAAAGCTCCTTCCCAAATCCCGAGTCCCCTTGGCCACCGTTTACCCCTGAGGATGTTTACTCTCCCCATTTCTCGGCCCTATTCCCTGACTCTTCTGGGTAGTCGCTAAGAGAGTCAAAGCCTCCTCTGTGAGTCCAGTCAGGTAGGCCCTGGGCCCTGAAGCTGTTGCAACTCCTGCTGAGACTAGCCCCTGGGTGAGGCTGTGACTTTCCCTTAAGCAACTGGTGAAGGCTGGAGGGTGAGGTGAAGATGGGGGTGGGACTGGGGGAGGGGCGTGGACTCAGGCATCGCTGGATACAAGGACCCACATTTTATCACTAAGACATGTCCCTCACCATCTCTGTTTTCCTCTGTTTTTACTTTAGCTTTGCTCTGGGTGACAAGAAGTCCCCCAGGAACTCTAGAGATGTCTTATTCTCTCTCCATAGAGAAAAAAGTCTTCTTCCAACAGATCTGCCTCCTCATACCCGCTAAAAGACCCAGACTTGAGAGTTATCAGCCCTGATTGCCTGGAGCTGGTCAAGTGCCCATCCCTGAAAGGGACACTGTGGGCAGAGGGCTGCAACGCAGCTTTGTGTTCAGGAGGGCTCTGGAAAGCAGCCTGTGGCTAGAGCTGTGGGAAGAGGAAAAGGATCTAGTGTGATGTGTGGTTCCCTTTTGTGGGCGCCCCCCCAGCCACACACACACACACACACCTGGGACCTCCTGGAGCACAGGGACTGGCTGGTTAATCTCTGTGTCCCTAGGGTTGTCCTGGAAATTGAGGACTGATTACTTTTGAATGAATGAACCTTTGTTTCTTTTACCACAACTAGCATAAAAGTGCCTAAAGCCACCACCTGAGATTTGTCTCACCTACTTACTGACATGTAACTTCAATCGTTCCCCTAGATGTGATGGAGCACTTTGTAAATCACTTTCACATCTGATTCCCACAAGAACTCAGAAAACTGGGGTTATTTACACCACTTTAGGATGAGGAAATTGCAGCCCAGAAGTGAGTTGCTCAAAGGCACAGGGGCTCAGGCTGGGTGCAGGAGGTCAGGGGAAGTACCAAGAAGGGAAGACTAGAGTGGGCATGGAGGGACAGACAGCCAGTGACTCCTGGATCAATAAAAACTGCTGAGGGAGGAACCCTCGGGCAAAACTGGCTATGTTTAAACAGCAAGCCCCAGAGAACTTCATAAATCATGCAGAGCTGTGTCAAAGAGAATAATTAAACATTTTACTCTGCTTTAAATTGTTCAATCATGTGGGGAGATTTGTCAATGTCCTATGGGGTGCTGGGGACATCGAGGTAGATCAGAGCAGGTACTGGTCCTTGAGGAGCCCCCCAGTCTAGGAAAGAAACAGATGAATAAGCAGACATAAAGCAAGCAGTGTCTTGGGGCTGTGCAGGGTCCTACCAGGATTATAGGGGTCACCGTGGGAACAGGAGAAGAGAGGGTGTGGCCAGGAAAGCACTGTAGTGCAAGTGACTTGTGAAGGGAGACACATCTCACCTTGGACACGCACACACATTCTCTGCTTAGAACCTTCCAGGGGCTTCTCATCACATGTGGTATATATTTCAAAGGCCTCACCATCACCTTTGAGACCCCATACAGCAGTCATATTGTTTACCCTCTGAAAAGGGCACTAGGCACTGGGATAGCTCATGCATGATGTCACTGGTTTGCCGATCTTGTTGGCTTGGGGCAGCACCCAGACCCACATCTCCTCCAACTGCCACTGGGTCTCCTCCTTCAGCTTCTCTGAATCCTGGGCCAAGCATGTGTGTAGCTCTGTGATGAAGGCACCAGGTTCTGTGCTGCTGGTCACCCATGCATGGCACTGAAGTTGCAGGTGATGAGAGACAGACACGGGTTCCAATTGGTCCTCATGGGTTCTAGTTATCCTCATGGGGTCCAGTGTGTCATTGTTCTTATCCACATCCAGCTTTTCTTCCTGACTGCTGGTCTGGCTGACCTGTAGTGACAGATGTTGGTCTCAATGCTGGACACAGAAGCAACAGCCTGCACAGACTTTCTACCAACTCCGACAATTGTGTAAAGTCTAACCCCTACCATTAATTTCTTATTCTAACTTCTCTGATTAAATCTTAACTGATATACTAGATAACTACATTTTTTGTTTGCTGAAGTATGTTCTTATTCCAACCTCAGTTTTTTTTTTTCAAAAAAGGGAACACGTGGTATATAGTTTTCTGTATCATGCGTTATTACATAATAATATGTCTTGGAGATATTTCCACATCAATATATGGAGAATTCTATCATTCTTTTTTTTATAGTTGAATAGTATTTCATTGACTCGATGTACCATACTTTAACTAGTTCCCCCCGATGGAAATTTGAGTGAAATACTCATCTGTGTATGTGTGTGTGTGTTTACTCATACGTTGCGTACCACACAAAGTAGTAAGGACCTTGAGAGCAGAAGCTTTGTTTTTCTTGTGTCCCCAGCACTAAAGCCTAACACAAAAATAGATTCTCAGTAAACACTTTATTGAAAGAATAAAACACTTCTACACTTTCTCCAGGGGTTATCTTATTCACATCCATACCCATTACTACTCTCAACTCTCTATTTTCAGCCCAAGTTACTCTGAGGGACCCAAATAGCCAACTACCCCATCTCTGCCTCCACCCAATATATCTAATTGCCTCCTCCACATCTCCATTTAGATGTCCAGCAGAGGTCCTCTGAGTCAGTATTTCCAGAACAGAATTTCTCACTCCTAACCTCCTTCAATTTGCCCCTCCTTCTAAGCTCCAATCTTCCCTCTCTCCCTCTGACCTCTCAAGCTCATCCAAATAGCACTAGATCCCATCCATGTCCCATCGATGTGACTAGCTTTCACATTTGATGTGACTTGTATGCATGGATCAGTAAGTCACAATCCATGCCACTCCCTCCCACTCTCTCCTCAAACCTGTTCTATTAAAGGTCTTTTATCTAACTGTTCCCTTCCCCTTCATTTTGTATGGGCTCTATTCTGGTTATCTATTGCTGTGTAACAGAGAAACCCAAAACATAGTGGCTTAAAACAAAAATTTATTAGCATTTCTTTGGTTCTGTAGGTTGGCAGAGTTCAACTGGGTAGTTCTCACCTGGGGCCTCTATGTCTGAAGTCAGCTTTTAGTTGGGGCTGCAGTTTCACATGGCTGGACATCCCAAATGGCCCAGTTACATGGCCAGTAGTTGATGCTGGCTGCCTACTGGGGGCTCACCTATACACGGTTTGGGCTTCGCACAGTGTGGAGGCTGGTTTTGAGAAGGAGCTTCTACTACCTGAGCATTTCAAGAGTTCTGGGAAAAAGCTGTAAGGCTTCTTATGATCTAGCAGTGGAAGTCATAGGATATCACTTCTGCTACATTCTATTCATCAAACAAGTCAGTAAGGCCACCCAAATTCAAAAGGGAGGAGGAGCAAAGAATTTACTGCCATCTTTAATGTACCATAGCCCACCTTCTGGACACAAATGATTTATATTTCTCCCATGTGCAAAATATACTTAAATCCTCCCAAGGACCCTAAAAGGGTCATCCCAACACATCATTGGCTCATAATGGATCTTGTCACGTAAATCAAGTCCAGGTACCGATGAGGCTCCTCAGCTATGATTTCTCTCTCTCTCTCTCTTTTTTTTTTTTGGTGAGGGAGATTGGCTCTGAGCTAACATTTGTGCCAACCTTTCTCTACTTTTTGTATGTGGGACACCACCACAGAATGGCTTGATGAGCAGCGTGTAGGTCCATGCCGGGGACCTGAACCTGCGAACCCTGGGCCACCAAAGCAGAGCATGCAATCTTAGCCACTGTGCCACGGGCCAACTCCCAGCTATGGTTTCTCAAGAACAGCTTCTTGAGTGCTGTTTCTCTTAATCTAAAGAAATGTGAGCCACAGACATGCTTTCTGCTCTTCACAGACTCAACAGAGTTGACAAGCATAAGATAACCAGAGCAGACACTTCTGTTCAAAAAGGGGAAAACAGGAGTGACACAGCTACTACTGGGTCATAGCAATTTTGAAATCCAGATGGGCACACATTGTCAGTTTTTTTGACTAGGGTCCAATCCTGTTGCCTGGAAATGAGTCTCTGCAGCTTTTGACTCCACCTTCTTGGCTCATAGGTTTCTTTTGAGTTGTCCTTTCTTTTTCATAAGAAATATCCCATGATGGCATCTCAATATCCTTCTCAGTCTGCTTCTTAGAAGGCTTGGGGCTCACAGGCCTCCTTATTTTTGTGCTCTGCCTCTTCTTGTGTTCTCTAGTTGCCACTTTTTCTTCAAACCAGCATTTTGAATGGCTGCAGGATGGGGTAGAATTACCCTAATTCTTGGCCTTTGAGACTGAGTCCAATTTCCATTCTCCTTAATACTCTGTAAATGGTACTTACTGAGCACCTGCTGTGCCCCAGCACTATTCTAGGAATCAGGGATATAGCGGTGAAAGAGACAGACAAGAATCCCTGCCCTTATGGAACGGTTTTTCAGTGGAGGAGATGGACGATAAGCAAATGAGCAATATAACGAAAGAACAAAGCAGGAAGGGAGACAGCAAGGAGGTGTTTTGTTTCTAGTGATGTTACGAAGGGGGACTTCAGTTTTAAACAGGGAGGGTCATTGTCACTGAGAAGATGACATTTCAGTCAAGACCTGAGGAAAGTGAGAGGGTGGCCACGTGGGAAGATAGAAAGAAATTCAACTGCAAAAGTCAGAGTTAGATATGTATCTTCTCTTTTCTTAAACTAGCATAGTTTGAGTAGACTGATCAGAGGGGACATTAGAAGGAGATGAGGACAGAGAGGTATTTGTGGGTCAGATGGGGTAGGACATTTTGCTTATAAGGCCTTTAGTTTTTACTCTGACCTATGGAAAGAGTTTGAGCAGGAGAATGACATGGTTTGACATTGTTACAGAATTACTCTGGCTGCTGTGTTGAGAATTGATAGGGGATGTGGTGGGAGCAGGAAACCAAGGTTGTTGCGATAATCCAGGTGAGAAGCGATGGAGGTTCAGACCAGATTGTAGTGGCAGAGATAGTAAGAAGTAGTCACATTCTGGATATCTTTTGAAGGCTATGGACAAGGGGTACAAGTAATAGAGAGGGGAGCTGAATCAATTTCCTGGGACTATGGTAACAAATCGCCACAAGCCTGGTGACTTAAAACAACAGAAATGTACCCTCTCAAATACGTCTCAAAGACAAAAGTCCAAAATCAAAGTGCTCCTGCCCCTTTGTTTTCCTCTCTCAGCTTCTGGTGGCTGTCAGCCTTCTTTGGCTTGTGGCTACTCGCTCCAATTTCTGACTCCTTCTTTACATGGCCTTCTCTTCTCTGTGTGCCTCTTATGAGGACACTTGTCATTGGATTTAGGGCCCACCTGAACAATCCAGGATGATCTCATCTCAAGATCCTTAATTACATCTGCAAATGCTCTTTTTCCAAATCAGGTCACATCCACATATTCCAGTTTGTGCACATATCTTTTTAGGGGTCACTATTCAACCCACTACAGGAGTCAAGAATGATTCCAAAGTTTTTGGACCAAGAAACTGAAAGAATGAAGTTTGTATGAACCAAGATAGGAAAAGAGTATGAGAAGAACGTGTTGTTGAAAATGGAGGTAAAGTTCCGAGTTGGTCTTAATGTGTTCAGATGGAGCTGGTCCTTGGTAGGGCGCCCTACCCTCCTGAGAGCTCTACAGGGTACGACTTTATTGCGTCCTTTTTGGTAGAAAGCTCAGAGAGCCTTGAGTTCTTTTTGTACTTTCTTGGACTCTCTCTTCTGCTAAAGTGTTCTGGTGTCATCTAACTCACCTGGGTGTCTCTATCACCCTGCTACACAATTGGTGCAGTAAGCTGCCGTCTACTAGAAAGATCACACACATTGACATTAGACAGACCTTAGTTTACATCCCTGGTCTACCCCTTACTGTGAGCTAGGTCAAGTGACCTGTGCTGGGTCCCAGTTCCCTATTTGCAAAATGGTGAAAATAATCTTTCCTTAAGTGGTTAAAGTAAGGACAAATGGAGACGATCCAAAGATGTAGTATGGGTGCGCAGTAGGTGCTCAGTAAATTTCAGTGCCCTTCCTCACCCTGCTATGAATTTATCAAATAACCACTGTCCTGTCTCCCACTACTCAATAATTTCTCCCAGGGAGAGCCTGTTCCTAGAGCAAGCTTTATTGATCCTGAAGAGCTCAGGATACATAGTAGGACTACTTGGTTGACTGATCAGTGCCTTCTCGAGAGGGACACTACTGGAAGGGCCAGTTTACCTTTGTCCTCTCTCCCCTGGCATTCTTTATTCCGGGCAAACAGGGGATGGCTGAGGCATGGGTTCGTGGGTTCAACATGGCGCCGTCCTGCTCCTTACATGAGCCTCAAAGATGGCAACAAGCACTTGGAGGCAGACATGTTTGCACCACGTGACCCGGACCCTGGCCGGAGGCAGCCCGAACGTGACGCAAGGTTGAGGCGGGGCTCCTCCCCCGCACCCTTGGCGTCGAACGTCTCGTGACAGGTACTTCCGCTCGGGGCGGCGGCGGTGGCGGAAGTGGGAGCGGAGCTGGAGTCTTGGCCATAAAGCCCGAGGCGGCGGCAGCGGCGGCGTTGGAGGCTTGGGGAGCCTGGAGGAGTCCCCTGCGACCGGAACTTGGACTTGTCTGCCCCTTGTCCGCTTTTGCATCTTATCCTCGGCGGGAGCCCTCGCGACGCGCCCGGCCCGGAGCCCCAGCGGAGAGGCCGCGGTGAGCGGCGGGCCCAGCCCGGCCGGCGGCCTGGCCCCATCCCCCTCCGCGGCCCTGGGGCGCAGGGCCTCGCGTCGGCCCTCTGTTGGGCAGGTTGCGGGCCTAGCCTAGGCCTCGCGGGGCGGCTGCGTCGCTCGGGGCTCGGGCGCAGGCCGGGCCGCGCCCGGCGGAGAGGTCAGAGGTCCCCGGGTGTGCCCTGCAGCCGGGGTGCCGACCCGGGCCGGCGGTCGCGGACGCCCTGTGTATTGGCGGCGTCAGGACGGGAGACTGGAGGTTTTCTGACTCGGGCGGCCGCTGGGCCCTGGAGCTCCCGGGAGCGGCGAGCCGGAGGGTGTCGGGGCCGACCCCGCCCGCCGCCGGTGGGGGACGCGGGCGCCCAGGGCCGAGCCGGCCCCAGCCGTCGCTTCAGGTGGACAGCCTGCCCTGTTAGGGAGAAGGTTCCCGGGCGGCCGCCGAGTCGCGGCGTGAGTCAGGTCACGTGCAGCGTCACCTGGGAGACGCCCCCGGCTCCGGGGGAGGGAGCTTCTGTCGCCAGCGTGTTAGGGTGAATCCTGGAGGAAGTTCTCCAAGTTCCTGGGGAAGGATGGTGGTTGGCTGTAGAGCTGTGTTTGAATTCCGACCGCCCAGGGGGCCCTTTAACTGCATTCAGTTCAGGCTTGAAACGTAAGGGTGCGTAAAAGTGGGGAAATTGAGAATAATAGCAAACATTTGAGCGCTTGTTGTATGCTGGACAGCATGGCGAGGCGTTTACACAGATTATTATGTTTAATTCTCAGAACAGCCCTCTGAAATAACATCATTACGGCCATTTATAGATAGGGAAATCACAGAACGGAGAGGTTAAGTCATTTGTCCAAGGTCACACACCTGGTAGGTTGTGGAGCAGATTCAAGCCCAGGCAGTGAGACTCGAGAGGTGGGACTTCAGATGCCCCTGAAGCTTGGGATTTATCTTTCACCACCTGGTACCTCCACCTCTTTCTGGCGATGTCACTTGAAAGCCTCTTCTGGTAACATTAGTTCCACCGTAAAGCCGGAAGACGTTCCGTTGGCGGTTGTGACTTGACATACCCAGTGCGGGTAGATGAGGAGCTCTAGAACTCTATAGCGAATTTCAAACTTAATTGAAGTTTGAAAAGTTTTGTTACTTAAATCTTTTGTCAAATGCGTGAGGCCTGGCAGTCCTGCCACGTGAACCTTTCTTAAAACTTTAGTGCATGGGTGTCCAGCCCGTTGGTTCTTTCTTGTTGAGAATAGTGTATCTTGTCTTTGGATTCCAAGAGAACAGGCCCTTGTCTCCTCCTTGTGACTGAGGCAGCTGATTAGCCGCATGACTTCTCATCCATGGATTAATAAAGTCTCCTGTTAGTGTGTTTCCCTCTTCAGATTTGGGAAGAGTTTTTTCAGATTTGAGTGTAAGAACTGGAAAGTGAGTTGTGAGTACTTCTCCTGAAGATACTCTTCCCGTTAAACCTTGGTGCTCACAACCCTGTTGTGTTCTCATTTTTCTTTTTTTTCCTCAACTTTGCTACCCAGCCTAATGTATTTAAGTGAGTAATCGGTACAGTAGCCTTAATTAATGTTTGAGTTTACAAGAGAGTAATGTTGAGCACTTTTTCATTCATTCACCAAGTGTTTTGAGTGTCTACCATGTATCAGGCATTGTTGGAATTTGACTCGGGGACATAGGCATGGTTCCTGTCCTCAAGGAATTTAAAAATGCTGAGTGATCCTGGCCGGGAATTCTGTCGTGGAATGGCTTGGTGGTGGAACTTGAGGCTCTTGGAAAGAGGAGTTAGTTCTCAACTCTGCAAGTGAATCCTTAGCAGTGCGGACAGGCTGGTGGTGTGCTAACTTGAGGGTGTTGTTAATTTTAACAACAGCATTTGTGTGGTTCGCTCTTGAAGAGAGGGCAGAGATAATGTTACAGTTTCTAATTGATCATGTCTTTTGAAGAGTAGCCTTCAACACGAGTTTCTCCCTTTGCTCTAGGGGCATTTTTTTGCTCACTCAAAAGGGGGTTGGCGTCACTGCCATTTTACACTGCAAATGTTAGCTGTTGCAGCGCTCTTTGAGCAAAGGCACATTTGGCATGCTGGGTTTTTTCTTGAGCTGATGAAGAACGTTTGGTGTAGCTCCTGCCATTCACAGTGCCAGTGTCATCATAGGTAAAACCCTCTGCCACCCCGTGTCTCACAACTGTTTTAAAAGGAAATATGCGTTTTGCGTGTGGTAGAACTGCGTGAGTAAACAAATGGGCGGAATGTAGAAGGCACTCTAAAAATAGTTTTATTAGTATATCCCTCCAGGTGATTGTTAGCAACCACTTGGGGCAACTTTTTTTGTGTGTGCCAACTGTGCTTAAGCCCTTGCTAAAAACAAAATTCAACTGAGTAAGTTTTAAAGATCTCATTGACTTTATTCAACGATTCATGCCTCAGGCAGCATCCCATCTAGCAGATAGAAAAGAGCTCCAGGGAGCTGGACAAAGTGAAAGACATTTGTAGACAGAAGCGGGTGGGACAGGGAAGTTATACTAGTAAAGAGTGGATTGATTGTAGCAAAGTTACTTTTCTCTGGAGGATGGCAGGCATGTATCAGGCAGATTACCTAACTGGTGCTGACCAGGTGATTCCTGGTTAACTGGCTTAGGGTTCCATTTGGGAGAGGTGAAACTGTAATTAAGTCTTGGTTTGATGACGTGGGGCTTAGCATAAGTGACTCCATTTTAGGCCTGTTGTCTTGTTTTTAACACCCCCAAACCCCATAATGAAAGAACATTGCTTTAAAGTAAAGTGTGCCTTTGAATCTGATTTCTGACCCCACTGCCAAGTGAAGCAAGAAAGTTTTGGTTATTTGATTAGCTTTTAATAAATCTCCAAAGAGATCTGTACTAATACAATTTTTGCCCTTATATTTAGCATTAACCTTTCCATGCAAAGGTGTAGCAGACCCAGACCACATACTTGTGACAGTCATCTTATGTACTGTTCCTTTCTGAGATTTGAAATAAATATTTACTCTTATTCTATGATAAATTGCCTAACTTTCCATCTATTAATTCAACAAACATGGCTGAGAAGAATTGCACTGGGAGTTATAGGCAAGGTTTTCCCAGGAAGTAAGGAGGAGGAGTCCTCCTGAGTAAGGCTGAACAGTGGTTCCCCTTGGCACTGATGTCATCCTCTGAAGGAGACTGAAGTCTAGAAATTAACTGTGGGCCCCCCCCCCCCCACACACATCTGCTGTCTATTTTCTGCTTTTTCCTTCGCATGTATGGCATTAAACACAAAAATGGTTTGCATTTATGTTTTAATACTTCCTAATGGTGACTTTGGTCAGTATGATTTGTGAATCAAAGCTAAAAGAGATGTGGTGGTTGAAATCAGAACAGACTTTTCAGCAATGTTTCTCACTAGTTTCAATTTTAGTACTCCAGGCTGTGATTTCAAAAACAAATTTAAGAATAGCTACTTGCAGAATGTCTCTGTGGGGGAGGAAGAAAGCTTGGGAGTTGGTTCCAGTGGTGACATACAGTATTGGCCGTGCTCACTTGTCAGAAGATGCAGAACTTGATGCAGGGAACCTCAGGCCTCGCCTGGGGCTCTGTTGTGGTGATGTCATCACTATCGTGGAGATCAGTCTGACTGATTTATCTTGTCCATTTCCTGGTTGCCTAGGACTGTTTGCTATCGGACAGAGCCAATCTGAGGAAGCATATTGAAACCTGGGGACCTGGGCAGTATTAGGAATTCTGTAACCTTGCTTGTCTCTCAGATGGGCTTGCTGTGTGGCTGCTGCCAGATACTGTGAAGGAGCTTCTGTGTTCCCTCCCACCCTTTCAAGTAAAGATGCTTGTTTGCTTCTTACTGCTGGCTTTCCTGGAGTTATTCAGCTCAGTTTGGAAATCCTTTAAAAATTACATTGTGGGGCCGGCCCCATGGCTGAGTAGTTAAGTTCACGCACTCCACTGCAGCGGCCCGGGGTTTTGCTGGTTGGGATCCTGGGTATGGACACGGCACCACTCATCAGGCCACACTGAGGCGGCGTCCCACGTGCCACAACTAGAGGGACCCACAACTACAATATGCAACTATGTACTAGGGGAATTTGGGGAGAAAAAGGAGAAAGAAAAAAAAAAAGATTGGCAACAGTTGTTAGCTCAGGTGCCCATCTTTAAAGAAAAAAAAAATTACATTGTGAAGTAAATTGTTACATCATTGATTTCCGATCTTTGTATGTAATTAAAAAAATTTATTTCCATTTGATAAACTTTTTAGTTTGTTATTTGAGAGTATATGGCAAAGCTACTATGAATTAACGTTTAAAAAACCTAGTCATAACAGCATAGACTTTATGAAAAATAGTACCTCTTACAGATGGTAGTCAGTTTACCAACAATTCTCCACGCACTTACAGATCTGGGGACCCCTGAAATAACTGTGGGTCATCTGGGCAGCCCGCAGGTTAAGAGCCACTCTTAAATCCTCTGACTGTGCTGCTCAGTTGATGGTTGTTAAAGAGCATTACTGTGTTGTAGAAACCTTGCTACACAATGTTTGTCTCTAAATGCTTTTTAATATTTGTATAGTGCTTACAGTTTACAAAGGGATTTATTTGGTGCTCACAACTCTAGGCTTAGACAGTAGCCGTTTCTGTATTTCCGCCTTAGATCGCTGAGGCTGGGTGCTCAGGTGGCCCAGCTGCTCGCGTGCTTGATCCAGGTCTGCTGAAGCACAACCTGCTGCTCTTTCTGACGTGCCAGCCTGCCTGTTTGGTTCTACACGATTGCCGTAAAAGCCACAACATTTGACTCCTTATGAAATACTTCTTCCATTACCTTTTATTTAAAATGACATTTCTCTTTTGCTGATTATTAAAAAAGTCAATTCTTTAAAAATAAAAAAAGAAAGAAAGAAAAAAAGAAGCTAGGAAAATACAGAAGTAAAAAGAAAAATTCAGTGCCCTACCCAGAGGAAGACCAAAGTGTTAACTGGTATTTTCTTCCTGTGAATGTATACTTAGTACCTTCCTTTAATGAAATCAAATGAAAAAATATGGTGTAAGAATTTAACTGTGGAGGGGACTGGACGTTCTTGGCTCATTTGACCTGCGGGCCCTCTCCTAGTAAACACTCAGTGATGGGAAGCTAGAGATCATTTCCTGGGCATCATGAGACTAGCTGTATTTTTCAAAAGTTTAATGGCAACGCATGAAGAACCTGGTGCATCCAATTCCAGAGTAAGGTTTATTTGCCATGTGACGCTGGATATGTAAAGTGCTGCCCTTATTTTTAAGTAACTTGTCATTTCTATAATTTAGTAAACTTTGAAGTAGAACATACATGCAGAAAAGTGTGCAAATGAGTGAACAACTTGGAGAATTTTCATAAACTCAAAAGCCGCCGTTTGCCTCCTTCAGGTCAGTATCACTCCCTCCTAGGGTAATGAATCTGCCGATTTTTAACACTATAGTTTAATTTTGCCTGATTTGGACTTCGTATAAATGGAATCATACACTATGTACTCCTCTCTATCTGTTAGTGTGTGTGTGTGTGTGTGTGTGTGAGGAAGATTGGCCCTGAGCTAACATCTCTTGCCAGTCTTCCTCTTTTTGCTTGAAGAAGATTGTCGCTGAGCTAACATCTGTGCCAGTCTTGCTGTATTTTACGTGGGATGCCGCCACAGACGCTTGACTAACAGTGCCAGGTCCATGCCCAGGATCCGGGCCCGTGAGCTCTAGGCTGCTGAAGTGGAGCATGTGAACTTAACTGCTATCCCACTGGGCTGGCCCCTGTTATCTGGTTTCTTTGACTCAGTGTTTGTGAGATTTTGTGTTGAGTGCAGTTGTAACTCCATTTTCATTGCTTACTAGTATTCCATAATGTGATATAATTTATTTATTAACTTACCATTGGGCATTTGGGTAGCTTGTAGTTTATGGCTGTTACAGGTAATGCTGCATGAATATTCTTGTGTCTGTCTTTTAATGAATATATGTACACATTTCCGTTAGGTTAATACCAAAGAATGGAAAGGCTGACTTTTGGGGTATGTATCTGCATTCTTCTGCTAGGGCTGCTGTAACAAATACCACAGAATGAGTGACTTAACAGAAATTTATTTTCTCATAATACTGGAGGCTGCAAATCTGAGATTGAGGTGTGAGTAGGGTTGATTTCTTTAGAGGCGTCTTTCTTGGCTTGTAGGTGGCTTTTTCTCTGTGTCCTCACGTGGTCTGTCTTCTCTATGAGTCTGCATCGTAATTGCCTCTTCTTAGAAGAACATCAGTCTTATTGATTAGGGCCCACCCTCAAAGCCTCATTTAACATTAGTCACCTCTTTAAAGGCCTCATCTCCAAATACCGTCATATTCTGAGGCACTGGGGGTTAGGGCTTCAGCGTATGAATTTGGGGTGACACAATTCAGCCCATAGCAGTATCTGTTACACTTTGGTAGATACTGCCAGCTTTCCAGAGTTGTACCAGTTTACGCTCCCACCAGGAGTGTATGAGAGTTCCAAATATTCCACATTTTTTGCTAACACTTGTTATTTTCTTTCTTTTTCATTTTTGCCACTTTGGTGGGAGCCTGTTTGTTTATGGCCCCATGTACCACATACGCAATCCTTGAGGGGGTGAATAGGGTGTTTCTGGAGCAGTATGTGTTTGAGACTACCTCTTGTAAATACTTCTTAAATCCACTGGGTTAGTAAAGCGGAATGGCGTCAGTCTGATGAGCAGATCTCCATCCGTAGTTGCCCTTGAGGATTAGATTTTGCATTTATAATCTGGACTCATTCCTGGTGGTGGAATTGGCCCACAAGTGTCATCTGTGGAGTATAAATCTGGGCATAGTAGACAGTGCTTTCATTCAAACTCCTCTTTGGTTTGACATTTGAGTCCTTAAAATATTGGATTCCACCATACACATACTAGAAGTAGGTCTCTTTTGCCTGTTCTTAGTGACCATTTAGATATTAGTTGGTGTTTGGCTAACAGCTTTCTGGCAGAGTGATCCTGAGCTTTGTACATCCACTGTAGACCTTAGTTTGGTTGAAATAATATTACATGACTTTGCCATTCCCCCCCTCTAAGCTCCTTAAGGGCAAGGATGAATCATTATTCTAGGATGGATTTTGAAATATTACTTAGTAAACTTAAAAAAAGATTTTAGTTGTAACTTTGCACAGTAAATTACTATTTGTAGTATGTAAGTTATGCTTCTGGGCCAGTGATTAATATGTATAGCTTTACTGAATAATAAACTGTGGGTTCTGTGTTCATTTGACAGATTTTTCTTGTCTACTATAAGAAAACAGTTGGTAGCTGGGGCGAGTATAGAATCAAGAGCACTGGAGGTTTAGACATATAGTTGTGTGTCGCTTAACAAGGGGACTACATTCTGAGAAATGTGTCATTAGGAGATTTTGTCGTCGTGTGAACATCACAGAGTGCACTTACACAAACCTGGATGGTACAGCCTACTACACACCTAGGCTGTGTGCTACTAATCTTACGGGACCACCATTGTATATGCGGTCTGTCATTGACCAAAAACATCATTATATGGTGCATGACTGTAATTGTAAAAAGACAGATGAGAGTTATAAAAATAGCTTAAAGAAAATGCTAGAAGTGTTCAATGGCTGGGCTAAGTGGGTGCCGAGTAGATTTTTGAATAAATTGATATGCAGGGGAGATTTGGGGAAGCTATTATAGTTGGAGGCAATGGCATAAGCAAGTGAATGAAAGTAGGGAAATGGTAAGGCAGATGGAGGGACTGCAGGATCCGATTTGGGAAAACTGTATGAAGGCCAGACTGGGAGAGGGGGAGCTCTCCAATGCCATGTTGAAGGGTTTATGTTTAACATTGTGATACTTCACTGGATCATGCTAGGATAGGGCGTAAACCTCTCACTTGAACCTCACAACCCTGTTGAGTAAGGCAGATGATGCTCCAATTATGGTTGAGGAATGACTTTGATGTTATAATTTACTTAGACAGTAAGAGATTAGTGGGGCTAGGACTGAAATACAAATGTTGTGCTTGAACCTTCAAAGAGGTGCTTCGTCAGAAGTGCCTTTAACACAGGTTAAAAGTAGGAGCTGGTTTGGTGGGATGGGGGGTGGAGAAAGAGAACAGTTTGGTTTTCCTTTTCAGCCAGCCAGCCCATTGTGGGTTCCTCTTAGCAATTTATGGGCAATCTATTTTACTGGGTAAATATCTGAGATAATCTAAGGTTGGTAGCAGAAGCTTTGAGCTATTGAAAATAGTTCTATGTAACTGCCTGCTTTACTAGCTATCTGCTTTCCAGGCTGTCTTACCAAAAAAAAATAAAGGCACCATCTTCCTGGTCTCTTCGTAAAGACTCTTAGCTCTTGGTTTGGCACCTGCGTTTAAAAAGCTTGAGAACAGGGGAGCATCATATTCAAGAATCTGTTGATCTAGGCTGCAAAGTCCCCTTGACAAGAATTGCTTTCCAAAGAACTTGCTTCTTTGTGAAAGTTGCCTTAGTTTTTTTCCCTCTTCACATGAATGTGATACCTGGGACGAAGCATATATATAAACAATTAGTTTACATTTTATAGAGCTCAACTGTTACCTTGTTTAAGCTTCACTTCAAAGTTCAAACTGAGCAGCATTTGGCCTGTCACCATCTTTTTTCAGATGAGGAAACAGCCTGAAAGGACGTACTCAGTATCATGGAGCCCCTGAATAGTGGGACCAGCACTAGCACTGCAAGTCCATGTTTCTTTAATTCTAATAGTGATGAGAAGAATGGCATCTTCTATGGAAGAAAGCCTTTAAAAATTTTTTTTTTAAGATTTTATTTTATTTCATTTTATTTTATTTTTCCTTTTTCTCCCCAAAGCCCCCCGGTACATAGTGGTATATTCTTCGTTGTGGGTCCTTCAAGTTGTGGCATGTGGGATGCTGCCCCAGCGTGGCCTGATGAGCAGTGCCATGTCCGTGCCCAGGATTCGAACCAACGTAACACTGGGCTGCGGAGCGCACGAACTTAACCGCTGGGCCACGGGGCCAGCCCACCTTTTTAAATTTTATTGTTCAGTTTTATTTTAAAGAAGGATGCTTTGACCTCTTCTGTTTCTTTTGAAATGTAAATTTCCAGGTAGTGAATTTTCAAGCAGTATCAGACTGAATAGGCTAGGTTATTCTGTAGTAACAAATAATTCAAAATAGCCGAAAACAACATAGGTTCATTTTCTGCTCATGCAGCATGTTCAGCATAGGTTTTCCAGGGGCTCTGCATCATTCTTACTCTAGCTGAAGGAGCAGCATTGAAAGGGAATATTGCTGGCTCTCTTGGCAAAGGGGAAAAGAACTATTGGAGGGTCTTGCTCCTGCAGTTAAATATTCCAGACCAGAAATGACATGTCACTTCTGCTTCCAACTCACTGGTCACAATGAGTCACACCACACAAGAGACCAAGAAATGTGGCTCTGCCGTGGACTTAGAAAGTGCAGAGTTGGAAATACTTGGAAGATGGGGGTAGTTTTACACTGGCTTGCTTTAACAGGTAATAGCTGTTGGGGGAAAGAATGCCTCATTTGTAGATTCTTGTTCCAAGGAAGCTGGTAATTTAAATTCTAAAAAGAATACCAAGTTGCCCATCATATTGACTCACAAATCACCTTCCTATCCTGAGAAATCTATTTCTTTTAAATGATAAATGTGGTAACCTCAATTCATGTGCCTTGAAATGTCCTTTGCATTGAGTAGATAATGAAAGACACGATTGAGTCTGAGCCCTCCCTTGCCTTCCACGTTTTTCAGTGTTGGAATCCTGTAGACTCCCTAGATGTCTTTTTATTGCTACCTCACCCCCAGCGGACACAGATCTTTCTTGTCAAGTGTCAGCAGATACTGTAGTCTTAAAGTACTTCTTAGGTCCTTTTCCTTCCCTATCCACAGAACCGTATGTTTTTTTAATTGCCCTTGGTTGTGGTCTTCCACAGACTGTCCCCAGCTTGTCTTCCTTGCTTTGTCCTTCTTCTGATGCAGACTGCGTGTTGCCCTGAGTTGCTTTACCACACTTTGTTCCCTGCTTCCTTCAACTTGGTTCCTGCCATTTCCCTTCATTTCGGTCTTCTGCTGTTGACATCCTGCCTGTCTCAGGTACTACCAGCTCCATCTTCAAAACTTTTCCTGGCCATCTCAGCCCATGCTGTTCGCACCTTTCACTGAGTCACTTCTCTTACCAACCCCAGGAGAGGGTCTTCAAGGTAGATGCTAGACTGATTTATCTGTTTTCCCCCAAAATTGAACCATTTAAAGAGAGAACTAAAAATATATTCCCCAAATGGCTTTTGATAGATACATATACACAACATCTGTTATATTCTCAGGCTGAAAAAAGAAATATCTGTAAATTCCTCACATTGTCTGAAATCAGTGCATCAGAAGATAGGATCGTAGAGGTTTCCTTAAGCAGGGTCACAGTATGGCTCTCAAGTGAGTGTCTAAGCTTCAGTTTCCGCTTCTGAAAAATGAGAATAGTGGATTAGCTGTCCTCAAGATTCTTTCATCTTTTGACTTTTTTTGGCTCTTGGTCATATTGCAGTGGCTTTTGCAATATCCTAACTGGCAAGATGACACCATCAAAAACTTAAAGGACCCTTTCAGCCATTTCAGAAGCTATCACCTACATGGAGCCCTGCTCATTCACTTCTTTATGAGGGGCAAGGGTGACCTCACTCCTAAGTGGCTAGATATTTCCTAAAGTGGACTTGTTTCTAAATTACAGAAGCAGTATAGAAGTTTTAAAGTGAATAGTTCTCTATCATTCTTCTGGATAATTTGGTGACTGTACTTTCAAACTTTTATTGTATTTTTTTTGGTGAGGCGGATTGTCTCTGAGCTAACATCTGTGCCAATCTTCCTCTATTTTGTATGTGGGACACCACCACAGCATGGCTTGATGAGCAATGTGTAGGTCCACACCTGGGATCCAAACCTGCGAACCTCAGGCTGCCAAAGCTGAGTGGGTGAACTTAACCACTACACCACAGGGCCAGCTACTAGACTTAGATCTTTACATTTAAATGGAATCATATAGTACATACTGTTCTGTAACTTGCTTTTAAAAAATTCGCTGTATATACTAGACACTATTTTTTTTGGTATATGCTGTTTTTAATGGCTGTGTAAATTGTGTTTACCATAGTTTAATCATCCTCTAAATGAACATTTTGGTTACTTCCAACTTTTCTTTTTAAGAAAATTATTTAATGTTCATCTTTGTCCTCTTATCTGACCATTTTCTTAAGATTTAGTGCTTAAAATTTGGTATTCATTACCTTCCTGCCTCCAGGAAGGCTGTGTACTTAACATTTGTAGTTTAAGGATCCTGTTTATTTAGTTGCCAATGTCAATTTTCTTAATTGTTGCCAGTTTAACTAGTGGGAAAAATTTAAATGATGCCTCATTGTTTAACATTTCAATTTCTTTGATAAATAGGTTAAGCTTTTTTGTTTTTTTGAGGAAGATTAGCCCTGAGCTAACTGCTGCCAATCCTCCTCTTTTTGCTGAGGAAGACTGGCCCTGAGCTAACATCCATGCCCAGCTTCCTCCACGTTATATGTGGGACGCCTGCCACAGCATGACGTGCCAAGTGGTACCATGTCTGCACCCGGGATCCAAACCATGTCTGAACCCCGGGCCGCCGAAGTGGAATGTGTGCACTTAACCACTGTGCCACCGGCCGGCCCCTAGATTAAGTTTATTTTTCTTTTGTGAATTGTCTCTTGTTCTCTAAAGCCTAAGTGGCTTTTTTTTCACCTAAACTTTTTATATAGCAAGAATATTGACCCTTTTTCATGTTGTAAATGTTCCTGGCTGTTTTCCTTTTTTCTGTTGACTTGGTTTGATTGATGATGTTTTTTTGTTTTTGTTTTGAGGAAGATTAGCCTCTTTTTGCTGAGGAACACTGGCCCTGAGCTAACATCCGTGCCCATCTTCCTCTATATGTGGGACGCCTACCACAGCATGGCTTGCCAAGCGGTGCCATGTCCGCACCCGGGATCCGAACCAGCAAACCCACAGGCTGCCAAAGCGGAACGTGCACACTTAACCGCTGTGCCAGCGGGCCGGCCCCTGATGGTGTGTTTTTGTAGTATAGTTTTTCTGTAGTCACATCTGTCAGTCTGTTTTGTTTTGTTTTCTGGATTTCAAATTATACTTAGGTCTTCCCCATCCCTAGGTCAATAAAGACAATGTTTTTTTCTAATACTGAGCACATTTGGAATTCTTCTGTATGATGTGATGTTAGAATCTTTTTCCAAATGCATAGTTGTCCCAGTATTTCATTGTATTGTCATCCTTTCCTCACTGATTATTTTTTTTTATCACACATTAATTTCCCACCTACATGTGTCTTTTTTAACTCTTCTGTTCCATTCTTTGTTTCTGGGATAGTACCACTTTCTTATTTGCTTCTGCTTCATAATGCATTTTGATAAGCTAGGCACTTTTCCATCTTTCATAGAACTCTGTTGAAGTTAGGCTCAAGTACATGTTTGCTTCTGATTAAATTGGTACTCTTTCTACCCCTTGTCCCTGGTCCCTTAATCAGTTTGTCTGGCCGACTCATTCATCAAGAAATTTAGAGAAAGCCTTTCCTAAAGTGCTCTGGCAGAGGAAGAAGCTAGAACCCCCTCCCGCCCTCCCTCCCCATTGTAGCTGGGACAAATACTGTGTAAGTGCTTATTCAGGCAGTGGATTTTATTGAGCACCTACCGTGTTCCAAGCCTCGAGCAAGGCAGTAGCTGTACAAACAGTAGGAAACCCAGTTCCTGACCCCCAAGGAGCCTCGGGTATGGTGGGGCAATGGTACATAATTTTAATCCTTGTATCCCTACTGCCTTATGTAATGGATTGAAAAATTACTTTGGAAAGCAAGTATTAGGTTTCAAATTATTTTCATGAAGATTTTAAGTATTTTGTGTTTTGCTTCCAGTGGTGCTTGAACATACACAGTTGCTTCACAATCTGCACTCTAAGTGGATTTTTTTTTTTAAAGATTGGCACCTGGGCTAACAACTGTTGCCAATCTTTTTTTTATTCTTCTCCCCAAGGTCCCCCAGTACATAGTTGTAGATTCTAGTTGTGAGTGCCTCTGGTTGTGGCTTGTGGGACGCTGCCTCAGCGTGGCCTAATGAGTGGTGCCATGTCCTCGCCCAGGATCTGAATCGGTGAAACCCTGGGCCGCAGAAGCAGAGCGCGTGAGCTTAACCACTCAGTTACGGGGCCGGCCCCAGGTGGATTTTTACTGTTAACTGTTCTTGTCTAACTTTGACAAATTAGATTTCTTTGTCATTCCTGGTGGAGGGTTGTTAATAGAAGATTTCATAGGAATGTCCCAGGCTTGGCGTCCATTAAAAATGTTTCTTTTCTTTTTATTAATAGTAACAGATAAAGAGAGGATTAGTTAATTTTCATAGATAAAGAGTAGACCATGAGGTCAGTCTTTATTTTCAGGGCTTTTGAAGGAACATTAGCAGTCTGAATTGGGAAAAACCGTTGCCTTTTAGACAGGGAAAAAGTACACTGCAGCCAATACTTCCTTTTTTTTTCTCTTGCTTGTTATCTCCTAAAGGTATAGCTAATCATGTCTGCATGTTGTTTTGTGACGTCTTGTCTACATGTGGCTGATCAGCTGCCCTTGGCAAGTAGCAGCCTTCTGCGGCTTACAGTTCTGTGAGCACATAAAATCATGTGGATTGTAGAGCACCCACGATCTCCCGGGGGTAGGGGGTAGGGAGGGAGTGCTGTCCCTGTGAAGGGTGGAACCTTGGGACCAGGATTCTCTTAGGAGAGGTGAGGCAGTATGAGAGAGATTCCCCTTGTGTGTTGGGGGGGCGGGGTGGTGAGGAGTAACTTGTGTTGGCCAGCCCTGTAATGTACCCCTTCTCTGGGCTGATGGTGTACACAGTTATGAGTAACTTCACCTGTGGTTGTTCACAGGCCAAAATCAAACAGTGCATGTAAGAATCTGAGACGTGAGTTGGTTTTTCTCTTTCCCACTGCTGTGGTAGAGAACACCAGGTTCTACCCCTGGTGACACAGGGAAGTGGAAGTGTAGTCAGTCAGATGTGCAAGCACCCAAAGGGTGCATTGTGCTGGCTGCTATGGTAGGGAAATGCCAAAGGAGTGAGATAGTTCTTGTCCTAGAGGAATTCTTTTGTTTGGCTATGTGACACATGAAGAGCCACCTACAAAAGGGGATGATGTAGTATGAAAAAAGATTTGATAGTAGGCTTCTAGATAAGTATTCATTTTTCATTGTGAATAGGTAACAATATACTTGATAAATCAAGTATAAAAAGGAAACCTTGAAAACAAATCTTTGTCCCACCTTACCTAGAGACAGTGGTCAACCCTATAAAATTGCTTGGTTTTGACCTGCAAAAATGACATCTTCATAGGATTCAACCTAATAAACACAATGGGAGCATAGCTTGTTCTGTATCCTACTTTAAAAAAAAAAAATCTACATTTTAGAATGTTCACTAATAATGCATGTAAGTCTGCCTGGTATGTATTTATGTGTTTTGAAGGAGGGGCAGGGGTTTTTTCCCCACGTGGGTTTTCTTGGCTGAGAGAGATGCATCAAAGGGAGAGAAGTGGACCTGTGATCTCCCAAATATGTTGAAGTAGCAGGACCTGGAAGCAGGCTGTCTAGGTTCTTGGCAGTGATTGATTTTAGACAATTGATTTGAGATGGTGATAGGCCTTGAAAATGATAGAAAAGAATTGCGACTGAATACATACAATAAGAAAGCTAGCATGGTGTGCGGTACTACTCAAATGATTTCAAGTATGGTGGGCTTTGCATTTTCCAGGTATGTTATTATTCAGTAGCCCAGATAGGAAGTACTGTGATGTGGCTGAAAGCAAATAGTTTTGTGGTACTCTCATTTTCACATTAACCACATTTTCTCATGATAATATATCCATATTTGCATATTTAAAAGGAAATGACAAGAAAATATGAGGGAGCTCATTCTGGTTGAAAGGATTTGCAACTAAAGTAGCATGAGTCTGATGTATGGTTGTGATTATAAAAGCAAGGAAGCCTATTTGACAGGCTTTGAACAGATGGGGAGTGGGCATGGGCAAGTACAGCAGAGTCAGTGAAAGGGGAAGCAGGGCTAACTGCTCCTGAAAAAAGAGTTAACCGAAGATGCCTGGGCAGTTCTGGCATGGTGTGGTACCCTGGTCTGTATCAATTTCTGGTGATACAGAATAGAGGTTCTCAACTTCCCCTGTTGCTGCTCACCAATGATCACGTCATATTCAATGCCACTGAGTGGTCAGTTGTTGATGAAGTTTGGCTGTTGTTGGAGGTACAACTTGTTTGATGGGAATTGCTGACTGTTAGAACATCAGTTTCCCAAACATTGTAACTCCTGGCTTACCCTGCTAATACAAATTAATTTCCTCAAAAAAGGCATGTTTTAGAGAAGGTTTCTGGAGTGAGAGCTAAGTACCTTCCCTGCATGGAGCGTTCTTTGTATCCTTTCTTATGTATTCTTCCAGAAAGATGCTTCTATTAAGACAAAAGAAGCTAAGTATTTTAGCAAATATTTAAGTTTCTAATGTGTGCTGGGCACAGAGTAATTATAAGTATTAACTCCAGGGGCCAGCCTCGTGGCTGAGTGGTTAAGTTTGCACGCTCTGCTTTGGTGCCCAGGGTTTCGCCAGTTCACATCCTGGGCACCGACACGGCACCGCTCATCAAGCCATGCTGAGGTGGCATCCCACATAGCACAGTCAGAGGCACTCACAACTAGAATATCCAACTGTGTACTGGGGGGGCTTTGGGGAGAAGGAAAAAAAAAGAAAGATTGGCAACAGTTGTTAGCTCAGGTGCCAATCTTTAAAAAAAAAAAAAAAGTATTAACTCCAGCTGCAGTTTCAGAGCCCTGGGCATTTGTTCCCAGAATAAAGATTCTTGAAGTAAATTCTATGTCATGCTCCTTGTCAGCCGCCTCTTAATATTACATTTCACTTCTAGTATTTTGAACATTGCTTAAACCCAAGAGTCACTAGTTTGATGTTTTGAGTCTGTGCTATTGTATTAGATTATCATTGTCTTCTCCTGCATACCGAATCCTTTCCTATGGTAGTCTTCTGTGGTTACAAGAGATTTAAGGAAGGAGTTACATTTAAGGAAAGAGTGACTCATCCTGATCCTTTACCAAAACTAGAAAACAAATCATACCTTATATCCAAAGAATATGCATGTACCTGGCATTTTCTGCTGAGAGGATTAGCAGAGATTCAAGGGCTTGAATGAGTTTGGTCAAGGTCTAAAAATTGGACTGGGTCACTGACATTTAAATTAGAAAAACTATAGACCGTAGTGATGTCATACAAAATGACAGAATAGGAAGCTTTAGCGGTCAGTCCCTCTACCAGGTCAACCATTGAGTTGGAAAAAGTGATTAGAATCAACCCTTTTCGAACTCTGGAACCTAACTGTATGGAGAAGTACTTCATGAAGGAATGGGCTGCTGGTCTTTCCTAAGTGAGTGGCATACTCACAAATGGACAATTCCAGCTCTCAACAAGCAACAGTCAGCAATCCCTAAGGAGTGGGAGAATCAGATTTCTGGAATACCATATTATAATACTCAGAATGTTCATTTCTCAACAAAAAAATTACAAAACATAGAAAGAAACAGGAAAATGTGGCCTATTCACAGGA
Source organism: Equus przewalskii (assembly GCF_037783145.1). Taxonomy (NCBI): domain Eukaryota; kingdom Metazoa; phylum Chordata; class Mammalia; order Perissodactyla; family Equidae; genus Equus; species Equus przewalskii. Next base: position 2,782,333 of record NC_091845.1, read on the forward strand.
AAAAAAGAATTTGACTGAAACCATCCCAGGAAAAGCTCAGACTTTGGAATTAGTAGTCAAAGATATTGAGGCCAGCCCCGTGGCCAAGTGGTTAAGTTTGCATGCTCCACTGCAGTGGCCCAGGGTTTCACTGGTTTGGATCCTAGGTGTGGACATGGCACCGCTCATCAAGTCATGCTGAGGTGGCATCCCACATGCCACAACTAGAAGGACCCATGAATAAAAATACACAACTGTGTACCAGGGGGCTTTGGGGAGAAAAAGGAAAAATTTTTAAAAATCTTAAAAAAAAAAAAAAATTTAAATCAGCTGCCCTAAATATATTCAAGAAGCTAAAAGAAATCATGGACTGAGAACTAAAGGAAATTGGGAATACAGTGTCTGAACAAAATGAGAATATCAAGAAAGAGAAATTATAAAAAAGGAACCAAGTAAATTCTGCAACAGAAAAGTACACTAACTGAAATGAAAAATTTATTAGAGGGGTTTAGCAGCAGATGTAAGCAGAAGAAAAGATCAGAAAGCTGAAGGTAAGACAACTGAAATTATTCAGTCTGAAGAACAGAAAGAGGAAAGAATGAAGAAAGGTAAACACGGCCTGAGGGACCTGTGGGATACATTAAGCATGCCAAAATACACTTCATAGGAGTCCCAGAAGAATAGAGAGAGAGAGAGGAACAAGACATTTTAAAAATTTTGGTGGCCAAAAACTTCCTAATCCTGGTGAATCAACACATCTAAGAAGCTCAGTGAACTCCAAGGAGGATAAACTCTGAGATCCACACTAAGACACATTATATAGTCAAATTGTCAAAATCTAAAGAAATTGAAAGCAAGAAAAGCAACTTGTCATATGCAATGGATCCTAAATAAAATTTTAACAGCCAATTTCTCATCAGAAATCATGGAGGCCAGAAGGCTGTAAGGATGACATATTTAAAGTCCTGAAAGGAAAAAACTATCAACTGAGAATTTTGTATCCAACAGAACTATCCTTCAAAAATGAAAGAGAAATTAAGATATTTCCAGATGAACAAAAGCAGAGGAAATTCATTACCAGTACACCTGCCCTACAAGAAAAGGGAGTTGTTCAGGCTGAAATGAAAAGACATGACACTAACTCAGAGCCATAAGAAGAAATAATACTGATAAATGTAACTACATAGGTAAACATAAAAGATATTGTTGTTCTGTTGTGTCTTTGTGTGTGTGTGAGGAAGATCGGCTCTGAGCTAACATCTGTGCTAATCTTCCTATATTTTATGTTGGACGCCACCACAGCATGGCTTGATGAGTGGTGCATAGGTCCGTGCCTGGGATCCAAACCCCTGAACCCTGGGCTACTGAAGTGGAGCATATGAACTTAACCACTACACCACTGGGCTGGCCCCTTGTTTTGTCTTTTCTTACATGATTTAAAAGAAACATAAAAGTTATAAATTTATCTTAACAGGCACACAATGTATACAGATGTAATCTGTGATAACAGTGTAAAGAGGAGAAACAGAAATGTGTAAGAGCAGAGCGTGTACTATTGAAACTAAACTGATATTATTCAAACTAGGTTATTATAAGTTTAAGATGTTAATTGTAATTCCCAAAGTAACCACTAAGAAAAGGATAAATATATGGAAGAGGAAAGAAGAGGGAATCAAAATGGTACATAAAAAATTCAACTTAAGGGCCGGCCCTGTGGCCGAGTGGTTGGGTTCGCGCGCTCTGCTTCTGTGGCCCGGGGTTTCGCTGGTTCAGATCCTGGGCGCAGACATGGTGCCACTCATCAGGCCATGCTGAGGTGGCATCCCACGTGCCACAACTAGAAGGATCCACAACTAAAAATACACAACTATGTACTGGGGGGTTTTGGGGAGAAAAAGGGGAAAAAAAATTCAACATAATACAAAAAACATCAATAAAGGAGGATTTGAAGAAAAAAAATGTACAAAAAAATTGATAAATGGCAGAAGTAAATCCTTCCTTATCAATAATTACATTAAGTGTGAATGGGTTAAACTCTCCTATTATAGCTTGGACTAATGAGGAAAATAAGAAGCAGCCACTGGCCAGCCAGCCAAGGCCCAAAGCTCACAAAAGAGGAGAAAGTCTCGTTAGCAGAGCGTTCTATTATCAGAGCCGACTGCTTTCCAGGCCATGAGCTGGGGGGATGTTTAAGTTTGGAGACACAGAGCAAAATGCACCAATGGGAAATGGTCCCAGAACTCCCCACTCCCCAGCCTTACTCCCCACCTCTCTCTTGGATGTCCCTAACACTCCAGCTTCCTTCTGTCTGGAATGCCTCCTCTCCATTTCTTGCGGTCAGAGCCATGCGCCCTGGGGCCCTGTTAGACGCTGCCTCCTTCAGGATGCTGTCCTGATAGTGCCAGCAGCAGGTGAGCATGTGCTGTGCTGTGAATGTCCTTCTTTTGTACCTCTGAGCAGGTGACTGTGCTATAGTTAGGTCCCTATCTTGTCTTCCAAGCTGGACCATGCTCTTCCAGCAGGATCTATGTCTGATTCACCTCAGGGAGCCCAATGGAGTTTGGCCAAGTGCCCAGCATATGGGCTTCCCAGAGAGTAAACCTCATGGGCACAGTATCCGTGGGAAACTGAAGAATTCAATGTGAGTAAAGTGCAAGGAGTAGGTGGGAGGGAAAAGGTCTGCAGGGGGACAGGTCACAGAGGGTCCCAAAAGCCCAGTAGGGAACTGGGACTTCCTCTGAAGAGAATGAGAGCATTAGCCTAGGTCAGGATCATCAATATTATTGTCTTCTACTTCCACATCTTGACCCACTGGAAGGTCTTCAGGGGCAATAACACGCATGGAGCTGTCCTCTCCTACGATAACAGTACCTTCTCTTGGAATACCTACTGAAGGACCTACCTGCAGCTCTTCTTGAGGAGGTGTCACAATTTTCAGAAATACGTCCATAGTGGTTTGCCTGGTTTCTTTTTTTCATCACAGGTTTGCTTGATCTATATCTTGCTTCCATCTCTGAGTGTGTGGCTGGACTCCCTGTGCAGAAGGTGCAGTGGCAGAGCCCCTAAGATCCTCCACAGTATGAGGACTGCTCTCTTCTGGCTCCATGCCTTGCTTTGCTAGAGAAAGAGTTCTGTTTTGCTTGGGATGAGGAAGCATTTGATCAATGGCTACTACATACCCCGTCTTCTAATTTTGTGTTCTTGTTCCCGTCATACAAAATGTTCCCAGTTTTCAGGTCCTTGTTTGATTTTTGCCTTCTTCCTTCCCTTTTTAGCCTGTGTTTCCTCTCTTACCTCTTAAATTCCTCAGGAGAGGTAAATTTGTGTCACATGGTTGAGCACTTAATCCATAGTCATCAGTCCTTTAGTATGTTTAAGCTCCCATGTTTTAGAGTTGTAGTCCAGCACAGGTGTCCTGGCCGAGGCACACTGGTATCCTGAGGGCTGTGTTTGTTTATTGTAGATGCTCGTTTCTTGATTAGACTCTTGCTGCTGTTTCTCCTATTTTTAAATGTTAAGAAATGTTAATTTTGAGTTCTATATCTGATGGAAAATTCCCTCAGTCGTGGATGGGGCTCATCTCAACAAGAAAAGTGAAAATTAAAATAGATTCTGTAATTGCACTGATCAAAGGAATCCCACAGCACACTGAGCTGGAGAATGTTGTATTCAGTTAATAAGGGGCTCACTCCATTTCACCAGGAACCAGCAATAGCTCCAGGAATTCGAAACGTAGAGAGAAATTGAGCTTAATAGTAATAAGCTGCCACTTAATGGTAATATACCAGACGTTGGTCTCTGGCTCCTTTACACCGTCATTCTTGTATTTTAATGGGAGCACAAGAAGATAAAACCACCCACCTTTTTCAAATGTAGGAATTCAGTACAAGACCCAAGGAGGACAAGTTATTTACCTCAACTTGCACAGCTGGTTAGTTTCAGAGACCTGATTCTAACCAGAGCCTTGTAGGTCCTAAGCCTTTGTTGTTCTATTATCCCACAGTTCCTCTTGCATCCGAATAAGGAGCAGATCTGAGCCTCCTTGGGGGAAGAGTATGGAAACACCCCTAAAGCCATAGCTTTCTGACTGGACATAGCCGTATGTCTATGAAGACATAGCCTTTGTGCGACTAGCTGTAGACTATTAGGAATCTCATCACTCCTCAAGTTCTCTCTAAGAGTATTGAATTTGCCTGTGAAGATGGACCACACATGCTTAAAATTTTCTTGGAAATGTTAGCTGTTAAATCTAGGTGATGGGTATTATTAAAAGATAATTTTCAAGAAAAGGTAAGATCACTGTCATTTAAATATGAAATGAACAGTAGTGGTCAGATGAACAGTAGTGGTCAGACATTTTTTTTAACTCATTAAGTGTGGAAAGCAGGGGGGAAATGTTAGAACCGGTTCACAAAAAGAATACAAACAACAGACATACATGTAGGTCAGTAATGTTGAAAAGAACATGCAAATGGACACAAAATTGACTTGCCCACGGGGGAAGATTGTCCAGGTAGAATTTATTTGTGTATCCATAGACAAGAGTCACTGTACCACCATCACTTCTCTACAGCTTACAGTAAGTAGGTCGGGAGCAGTGAAAGGCTGGATCGAATAACCCAGAAGGAAGTGTGATAGAATTTAAAGTGTAAATAATGCATAATTTCCCGTTGGAGACATCCATGCTCTTTTTAATTTTAAGTTTTCTTACAGATACGAGATTTTATAATACTAGTCTCTCTTTTTTTCCTTTCATATTAATGTTTTTAAACACTTGTTTAAAAATGTTCTTGGTGGAGAGGCTTTGTGAATTTAAGCCCCAGTGGGTGCATATTAGGCTTAGCCTGTTAGATGTACTTTGGCAGTATAGTATGAAAGATGATGTTTATTTTAAAGCTGATGTACTTCGAAGCATTTTCTGCTTCAAGTATCTGTTCTGAGGATGATAGCCACTGAGCTGCAGCCCTTTTGACAAATTGTCAGACTTGTCGAACTCCTGCATTTCTGGTATCTGACTTGCAAGAAAGACTCAAGGGTTTAGAAGTCTTTAGATCCTTAAACATTGGGTAAGAGTGTAGCTCTCACTTTCATTTCCCCTAGGGGTGACTCCGCCTCCCCCCCTTTTTTTAAATTTCATTTAATGTTTTATTGTGGATATTTTCAAACATACATGAGTGATGAGCCTGGTATAATGGCCCAACTTCAACAATTATTAACATTGTGCCTTTTTGTTTTTTACTAATTTTATTTATTTATTTATTTTGAGGAAGATTAGGCCTGAGCTAACATCTGCCGCCAATCCTCCTCTTTTTGCTGAAGAAGACTGGCCCTGAGCTAACATCCATGCCCATCTTCTTCCACTTTATATGTGGGATGTGTTCCACAGCATGGCTTGCCAAGCGGTGCCTTGTCCCTACCTGGGATCCCAACCGGCAAACCCTGGGCCGCTGAAGCAGAACGTGTGACTTAACCACTGCGTCACTGGGCCGGCCCCTCACCTTCCACCTTCTAATGTCAGAGAGAAATACTGTATAACATAGTTTCTGATTCCTTTGATCTTCTTTGAAAAGGTAGGGATGGGGGGATTGGGGTTGTGTAATGAAACAGAAGTTGAAATTGATGTTCACCTTTTTGAAAAAACAAACCAATCTTCCAGCTGGAGCATCTTTGGAATTTAAAGGCTCTTGGATATTCTGGAGACCCAGCAGCCATTGAGTTATACGCCGTTCAGTTAAATGTGTGAGAGGTGGGCTGCCGTGCAGGGAGAGCCCTGGTTGGGGCCTATTGATTGGAAAATAGCAGAAGTGCTGGGGAGGAGAGGCGACACTAATATAACCTTGACATTTGTAGCCTGGCGTTTGGCCACAGCTTGTGTTAAGATGGAAACTGGTAGGCTGCCTGGCTTTAAAGTGAGGCTCTCCACCTCGCCTTCATTTGAACCTTGTTCGTCTTGCTTGGTCAGCTCTGGTTGAGTCTGTCTTACATTAGTCTCTGCTCTTTCTCCACCAGGAGGAAAAAGGACACATTTGCTTTTCATCTGATACAATTCACCCTGCTCTTCGATTTCTTTCCTTCTTTCTTTGTGGCAGTACTGTACCACATTACCTGGACTTCCCTGTTTGAGAACTCTAGGTCATGTATCCCATGAATGATGGAAGTTAACTTTTTGGCATCTAACCTTAGCAGACATGATATTAGATTTTGCATTATTTGTTATACTTGTTTTGGAGCTTAAAAATTTCCAAGTGTGGAAACAGATTATCATTTACCTGACAGGATTTCTTTTACTTTGGCATCTTGTTTCAGGAAGTGGCCAGAAAGACGTTTTAGAATATAAAGCAAGCCGTATGAAACACCTTAGTTCACCGTGGTTCTTACAAGAGTACTTGAGAATAAAATACATGTGACTGCCTTACAAAACTGCATACAATTCCTAAAGAGGACCTTCTCTGATCTGATGAAACCATCTAAACTGTCACTAACAACTTTCACACTTAATCAGAGAAGGATTTAAGATTTGATTGAAGTTTTTATAGTTTTACCTTACATAGTCAAGGAGTCTATAAAAGCTATTCCTATTGATCAACGCAATCAATTTCTGGTCCTTAATGTTCCTTATGTTGTTAACAATATTGCGTGCTTTGATTTGAACATTCCTTTGCTCCTCTGCTCACCTCATTTCCCATAAGCCAGTGATTTTGAAATAGTTAACTAAACCTCAGTCTCAATGGATCGCAAAGGACCTAGTATAGTGTTTGAATACCCCTGGTTTGCTAGGACAAATGGCTACAAATATTTTGAAGTGGTTACGATGCAGCCACTATCTTGCTGTAGTATTCTAATGAAAAAATTCAGATGTTAAATAATACCTAAAGTTTGCCCTTAAAGAACCAGTATCTTCACTGTGTTTTCAAGAGTGAAAGAAGATGGGCTAGATAATCAGTAATGAAATGAGTAATGGCCGTAAATTGAGATTTGAGATGTTTGAGGACTACATTATTGATTCTGGTAAAATGCTCCAGAAGGTAGACCAGCACTAACAATGAAACTTTCTGTAGTGATGGAAATGTTCTGTATCTGCGCTGTACGGTATGGTAAGTGCTAGCCACGTGTGGCTGTTGAGCCACATCTAGACCAGTGCTTCTCGGCCTTTTTTCATATTTCGTCTCCCTTCTGACCCCTGGACATTTTTAGACTTTTTTCCCCCCAATTGTCTCCCCTGCCCCAATGAAATTTTAATACCACAGTCATACCCTGTATATATATCTGTTTATATACTGTGGCTCCTAGAGGGCTACAAACTATTGTTAATATCACCCCCATTGGGAATACATGGTCTAGACTAATCAAGGGTTGGCATTATAGTGAAGCTTAACCCAATGTCAGTACACTTGCTGGAAGATTATAATACTACTAAGGCTAATGGTACCTGTGAATGCAGTTGAGAGCTTCAGAGCTGAGTAAGTTTTTAGAGGTTTGTAAAATTCTCAGTCATCTTTTTTTGTCCTTAGGTGACATTCCAGCATGTTTTAATAATGGGCGATACTGTACAAAGATGCAGACATCGTAAGAGGTATAGTGAATCTAATCCAGTCAGAGGTAGGTAACCAGGAAGTTAAGGGATTTAGAAGTTATGTTGCATAGAGAGGAGTTGAGAAAACCAGAGATGTTGGGACTGGCGATGGAGAGACTGGGTGTCTCTAAATCACTTTGCAGCTTCTGAAACTGTAACACGGCACGGGAGGTAGTTCCTTATCACTACGTGTTGAGGCAGAAACTGGGTGATGTGTCCGTGTTGTGGAGGAAGTCTCTGTCCTAGTAAAGAGTTGAGATAAAATGACTTCTAAGGACCCATTATGGTTGTGTTTAAGGCGCTTTGGTTTTGTTCTACAACTGGCCTCACTATTTATAGAATTATATAGAACCCCTTGTCCAGTAAAGAGTTGTCTAGTGAGGTGAATTGACTCCTGAGGTTTCCAGTTTAACACTTGAAAGCTACAAAGCAGAATGCTTTTGTTCAGCTTATAGAGAATTTTGATGGCTTTTTGTTGAAATAAGAAAGTGTTTGCAGTTTTCTGTGGGTCATCCTCAACATCCAGCTCAGTAACTTAATGGGCACTGGCAAGTGTTTGAAGTGAACTAGGTGTGCTTACCCTTAGGTCATGGTTAGTGACCACTGTTCCTGAGTAAAATGGGGACGTGTGATTGGACATGTTTAAGTGTGATTAAGTGAGGCATAGAGGAGGGGTGTCAAGACAGAGGATATTTTAGTCTCAGGTGGTCCAGCCAACATGGGTTAGGATCATGTGAGTGGTAACCCTTACTCATCGGGCTCATGTGCCTATACTGTCGCTGAAAAACAATAGAAGCGGAGGCAAGAATTGGTATATGGGAGTAAGTCACTCAGTGACCCAGTGCTCACTTCTCCCTTCTGCTTTTTCTTGTATTGGCATTGGCCATATATCTTCCTCAAATAACAAGAGTGTTATGCTAAATAGGACTCTCCACTGCAGTGTTTGGTAACTTATGACACGGTGTATCATTGCTGATATACATTATGATTTTAGGTAGTATGAAAGTGAATGTGTGATATGTATTAGAAATATAACTGGGACTTCAGATACCTTTCAGTGAGTTGACGTGGATATAACAAAAATCATAAAGTCAGTATGAGAGACTGCGGTAATGAGATTTGGAAGGTGGAAATACTTGCTGGCTAGGTACAAGTTTTTCATCACAAAAAAGGCCTCATGTAATAATAGCCACTTATTGAATATATTTCATGTGCTAGGTGGAATGCTGGAAGCTTTCTCTGCTTTATCTCATTTGTTGAGGATCCTCATTTTTCACATGAAAGCAGAGGTGTGTTTAAGTTCACACATGTATTTAGGATGGGATTTGAACCCATGGTTGTGAGCCCAAAGCCCATGGTCTTCCCACTGCTAGAGCACCTGCCGCATGGAGAAGTAGGCTTTAAATTGCCTTATTTGGGCAATTTCTAGCCATCTTTCTCTCCCTTGTGTTCAGTACAACCATTTAACCATCTCCCCGAGAGTTTGGGAACGTCTCCTTCTGGTTATCATTCACTGGAGGCTGTGATCTCAAGTTCCTTAAACAAATTTGAATGGGAACAGTCAAAGCAGAACTGTAAAATAGAACGTGACCTGGTACCTTGCCCTTGGATACCTGGTGAGCATTTGCATGTTGGGGAAGCAGCCAGTGGTTCTTGTTGAAAAACCATTTAGGAGCAAGAACTGTGGAGCTGGCTGCTTGATTGCAAATCCTGGCTCCTCAGGTGACTAGCTGGGTGGCCTTAGACAAGTTACCTTACTTTTCTGTGTGTGTAAGTCCTGAGTGCTATGGAAGAGGCTGCCATTTGAGCCCTAACTGAATGGACAAACACTTTATATGCCAGAACAGTTCTCCCTTGTGGCAGTGGCTGATGCCCAAATGCGTGGGGAACCTTGCTGTCTGTCTCTTGCTCCTTTTTACCTGCCTTGCAGTCAGTGTACAAGAAGGTCACCCCTGATAGTACCCCAGAATCTACCCGGGCTAGAGCTAAGGCACAGCGCTGCTCTAATGGCACTAAGGTCTGCTTACGGAAGTAACAGCAAGAGTAACTGTACGTTCTGATGTCTAGCCACTCCTTGATGTGAACGTGTGCCAGTTTGCCCCTTTTGGCCATGGTAGACTCTAGTGAGTTGTGGGCCTGTCCACAAAAATTATTGAAACTTGATGAGGAAAAGAGGGTGTCAAGGCATTTCCTTCTGTTTTCTATAATCTTTCCAGATTTTTGCTTACTCCCTTCAACCTTTACTGCTAAAGGATCACAGATCACTGCACGCAGGGAAGTAATGTCTCTACCTTTTAAGTTTGAGCACAGGCAACACTTAGTACTATGGCTGCTTCAGAGAATTCACCCTGGCCAGAATTGTCAGATGGCTTTTTCCTGCTAAGTGATATATATGAGATGTCATGATGGGCGAGAGGCTAAAGTTTTCATTTGAATAGGAACTGACCTGTACTAAGAAACTTAGAATCGTTAGTCCTGGGTTGAGCCTAGAAGGCACTCACAGAGCCAGCACCCTGGAACTGTGTATCTAAACCAAGAAAGACCGCTGTTCTCCAGGTCCCTTCTGTGGCCTCCAGGCGTGTGCACTGTCCAAGCAGTAGTTGTTACCAAGCTCCTTCATGCTGCAGGCACTGCTGGAGTTGGACATTCAGGGATGGAGAAGAGACTGCTGTGACCTCCTACATTTTTCTCTCCTTCACTTTCTTGTACCTGCATTTGGTTCCTCCATCTGATGGAGGAGTTTGCAAACATCTCTAGTTTCCATGTTTCTTATTTTCTTATTGGTGGGACATTTTTACTACTGTTGGTGTATAATTGACGTAATTGAAATTACAACTTCGATTTTAATCCTATATCTTTGAAAAAATTATTCAATGATATTATTTCTTCTGCCTCTTCCCTGGGCTTAGAACTTTGAAGCCGTTTTTGATTCAAGCCAGTCTGTCATGCTCTGTCCTTTTTCCTTTCTTATAGTAGAGTATTTCCTGGATTCGCTAACCCTTGGATTGTCAGTGGCCATGCTTCAACTCCCATCCCCAAAAGAGACACTAAAACACCCGTAAACTATCCCATATGTAGCACTAAGTTGTCTTAACCTTCAAGCTTCCTTAGATGAGATACAACGAATAAGACACTTAGCCTGGAGGCGAGTGCATAGTGAACTTTCAAGAGAAGCATTTGGTGATGAGAGCTTTCATATATCAAAATGGTCGGTTTGAGCTTAGGCCTCTGTGTAGCTAGTCTTCTTTCACTTGTCATCTGTGTTCCCTGTGCTCATCAAGCAGACCTACCTTCAGCAACCAGAGTCGTAACTTCTTTCCCTCCTTGCACCTCCTGTCTTGGAGGTACTGTTGAGAGTTGTTTTTTATTCACCTTATAACATTTTATGGCTGTCTTCTGCTACTCTAGAACCCTATGCAGTGCCTTTTAGCCATTGTACTTGGAATTGGCTGGGTGATACTGTTTGTTGGGAATTCTGCTCTTATTCTGGCCTTTGTCTTTCCATCTTAAGCTCCTCTGGGATGGAAATCTAAATTCATATTCATATTATCTTTTCTCCCTTAAGCCGATCTTAAAAGAAGTTACCTACTCTTATCAAAATTATAGTGTAATTTTTCATTTAGGGCTCCTTTTTAGAAGGTATATGCCAGATGCTTCTAGCCTCAGATTTCTGTGGTGGCAAAACGGTCTTGCCTTCCCTTCAACCAGAGGCTCATTATCACAGATAACCAGAGATGATTATCAAGCTTTAATCTGGGCTACATTTGCCATGAAAGTTTGTCAAATGTATTTTTATTAATGACAATAACTATACATTCTTTATTTTTTTCTTAGAGATATTCCTAGTTTGTTAAAGTATGAATTGCAGTTACAGTTTTTATCATGGAAAAATCTCAAATATGTACAAAAGTAGTGAGAACAGTTTTATGAACCCCCATGCACCCATCCCTCAGCCTCAGCAACTTGTGCCAGTCTTGTTTTGTCTATGCACTCCATCTCACCCTCTGGATTATTGTGAAGCATTAAATGTCTTTTTGGTCTTGGTGATCAACTCAATGTAGTGGCTGGGGTGAAGGTGTTTGTAATCAGTCTTGGGCTTCAGTCTCACATCTCAATATTTTTAGAAACCTGGTGACTTCCTATTAGCTTCTGTTTCCTCATCTGCTACGTTAAAATTCAACCTTATGGACTTTTTGTGAGGAATAAATGAATGACCTCAGGAAAGTCTATAGTGCCTGGCACAGGGTGCTTTCAGTAAGTGGTGTTTATTTCTTGCTGTTTCGTGGGCTGTGCTGTTCCACTGTTCAGGCCCTAATCTGATTCCTCAGTTTGCAAAGTTAAAAAAAAGAGTCTGCCTACAGACAGACACTACTGTTTAGCTTGATGACCAGCACAGTAGTATTTTATGATTTCAAATGCCTTCCCAGTCTCTCCCCTGTAACCTTCTCCAAACCTTATCAGCAAATGTTGCTTGTCTACCTCACTCTCAGCCTTGAAGTTCGTCAGTTTTGAGGGCAGGATAACTGCTGGGTCTCGTCTAATGGTCGGGTACAGAGCGTGAAATCTTGGAAGAACATGGGATGGAGATGTTTCGTGCTGGTTAAGGTTTGTAATGGTACTTCGGAATCTGCTCAAAGCCTGCTACTTCTGAAATCTGTGTTGTCCCCATAGTCTTCCTTCCCAATGCTCTGTTTAGACCATGTGTGCAATAAATCACATTCTACTAGGTTAAATAGGCAAAGACCATCAGACAACTGAGAGAGATGTGGTTGAAATGTTTGGCTCTACTAATCTAAGTAATGCGCATGGAACTGGTTGACCCTCTTATATGATTAACAGTGATTTGTACTAATGATAGCTGGGGTATGGTGACATGGAAATACTGGTGCATGTGGACATAAAGCTGTTCTAGAAAGTAATTTGTCTGTGTATTTCAAAGGCCTTTAAAATATTTGTACTATTCAGCTGAGTAATAACACGTTTGCGAGTCTGATCAGATTATGCTGACAGATTTATACATAGGTTCATCTCATTATAATTAAAAATAACCATATGGTTAACAACAAGGGAAGGAGTGGGATTATCCATATGCTGAAATGTCATGCAACCTTAACATTAATTCATGGGAAGATATTTAATGTAGAAAAAACCAGATGCAAAGTTAGACAGTATGATCTCAACCATTTGAAGGAAAACTGGAAAGATCTGTACCCTGATGCTAATAGTGATTATTTCTAAGAGGTGGAATTGTGGGTGTCTTTTTCTCTTTGCTTCATTCTTTTGTACCTTTCTGAATTTTCTACAGTTCAGTATTTTAATAAGGTGGGGGAGGAGCAGGGACAGAGTAGCAGAAAAGTCAACTGTGGTTAAGATCTGGCTGTTACAGGTCGGCAGCTTGGAAACACCAAGCAAGTAAGAATGTTAAAAGACTATAGAAAATCAATTGGTTTCACTGTCCCAGTCTTGTTGAACCTTTAGATTTGTTCAGATATTTATTTTGTATCAGGCACACATGTGAATCAGAACAGTGGTTATTGACCTCAGTCAGTGGTTTCCAAACCTGGTGTGAGTGCCTGTCAGAGGGAACTTTTTAAAATGCCTAATCGAGGACTGATTCCCAGCCCTGGTGAACCAGAATCCTCTTTTCACTGAGAGCTGGTGTTGCAGAATGGCGTAATGGTTAAGTGTTGGGGCCTGGGCTGACACACCTGATAATTCCAGCTCTGCCGCTTAATTACTTTGTGACATTGGACACGGTAACACCTGGTTCAGTGTCATTCCCTGCGTTTTACGTTGTTGTCTTGACGGCTTTGCAAACACTTTGCTTTCAACTCCTTGATACTACACCTGCCTAGAGTCTCACCTCTACGTGAGAATAGTCATTGTGTGTTTCTGATCACCATTACAGGATGGTTCTTTCTCCAAGAGCCAGGCTTTGAAATGGCCCTCTGACCCCCCACTTCCTACCCTATTCTGCTCCGCTCATTTTTCCCACAGCAGCCTTTTGTTCTCATTGCCCTCCCCTGACCATTCTCTGTCAGGCCCTTTCTGACCTCACTGACCCTGCCCAGCCCAGATCCTCGAACAGTGTTTTCCTGAACTTTTTACCTGCTTGTGATTTCCTTCTTGTGTCTACCTTTATGACCAGTTGGCTTCTCTGCTTCAGAGATGAGGAAAGCGATAACTCCAGACTAATGGAGGAAAATTCTAGGTTTGGTTTGTTACACGAGAAATATTACACTTGAGGGAAAGAATCGATTCAGCATATGGAATACTGTTAGTGTTTGCTCCAAAAAATGCTTGTTTTTCCAAGGAACTCATTCCAGAGCACACGGATGGGGTTTGGTTTGATAGCAGAAGGAAGGAAATGTGTTCTGAAAGTACCTTATTCTTGACAGGTTTGAGCAGGTAGTCGTATGTAACCGGATTAATGGATGTTACCTAAAATGTTCATTTCCAAGGAACATAGGGGTTAGAGATCTTGTAGAAGTCTTTCTTCCTTTCTGCTCTGCCTGCTTCAGTTTCTCCTGTAAAAGGAAATGGTTTGTGCATTTCTAACTTTGCAGGATTTAAAAAATAATTTCAGTCCTCAGAAATCCGTGAAGGTGGTGATGAAAATGGGTAACAGAAAGCAGAAACTGCCAGTGGAAATTTCAAAGCCACTGCTGCTTGGGCAGTTTCTTGTGGCAAAAGTTGTGTTGAAGTTTTGTTTTGTTTGTTTTCTTAGCTCTTTTCTAGAAACAAGTGTCCCATTCTTGATCCTGAAGAACAGTAAGTACAAAAACATAGCTCGTAACTTTTGCCAGTCTAAAGCCATCAGTGATCAAGGTCCTGGTGAAACTAGATGTGAGATTCCTTCAGATCCGCTGTTGTGTACCATTTGCAACAACCGTTGAATCTTTAGCAAGCCCTAAGTGAAGAGAAAAATCTGCATTCACGTGTAATTTGTCTTCCTGATGAACAAGAAATATTTTTGTAATCAGAAAACTTATTTGAAAAATCAACAGATTAACATTTTTCTTGAAAATTGAATTCACTTTTTCCATTTTGGTAAAGATAACGTACTCCTGTAAAGGTCTCAATAAGTGAGTATAAAGAAAACAAAACCATTTGTAATGCCACCACCCAGGAAAAACCTGTAAATATTGTGCATATCCCTTTCAACTTCATGCATAGACATTTTTGCATTTAAATCTTACATTTAAATCTGCTTGGGGAATCTGTTTTAGAAGATAAGGTGTAGGGATCTTAATTCTCACTGAATTTTTCTGGCTCCCAATGCTTAATGAATTGTTCATCCTTTTGCTGCTGAATTTTATAATGATGTATTTGTCCAAGTTGTTCATTTCTGGAGTCTTTTTCTGTTTAGTCTTACTCTTACCCCACACTGTTAATACTGTATTTTTATGTCATACTTTCTGAGACTGTTAAGGCAAGTGTCCTGTCATTACTCTGTTTTGGAAGGAATCGAAGGGACTCTTGTGCATTTACTTTTAAGAAAAAAGAATTGTTTTATCAAATTCAAAAAAAATCCTTGGAGTTGTTTAAATAGGGAAGAATTCATATCTTTACAGTAAGGCTTCCTATTGGAAATATCTCTTCTTTTATTCAGATTTTCTTTGTCTCAGTAAAACTTGTCATTTTTCTTGTTTAGGTCCTATGCTTAGGGTACTTCCAAGCTGTGTCCTCAGGTAGTTTCTGGGATTACTGTCACTGGAGTTTGCAGATGAGGAAACAAACTCACGGGCATCATGTTCTGTGCCCAAGAGGGTCACCCTGACAGATGGCCACAGGGGCATGCCTGTAGCCTGTGTGAGCAAAAACAAAAGGAAACAAACATGAAATCTGTCATGCAGGAGCAGGGAGGTTGAAGTGTATTTCTTGGGTTTTTTTTTTTTCTTCTCCACAAAGCCCCCCAGTACATAGTTGTGGGTCCTTCTGGATCTACTATGTGGGACATCGCCTCAGCATGGCTTGATGAGCGGTGCCATGTCCACACCCGGGATCTGAACTGGTGAAACCCTAGCCCGCCGAATCACAATGTGTGGACTTAACCACTCGGCCACAGGGCCGGCCCCTGTTTTTTCCTAATATTATTAAATAATACTTGGTATACCGATGAAACTTCCTAAACCAAGTTATGGAAATCACTTTTCCCATTCTCAAAATCAATGACTTTCTTAAATATTCTTTCAGAATTTCTTTGCAGAGCTCCTCATCTTCTTTTCATCTCTTTCCTTAATTTGA
Source organism: Equus przewalskii (assembly GCF_037783145.1). NCBI lineage: Eukaryota > Metazoa > Chordata > Mammalia > Perissodactyla > Equidae > Equus > Equus przewalskii. Next base: position 2,798,132 of record NC_091845.1, read on the forward strand.
CCTTCTTTGAATTTGAAACTTGTCCCAACTGTTATAAACTGATCTCTAGCCCAAAATGTAGTACCAGACCTTGGGATGAACTCTTAAACCTTGGTCAGGGCGGTCCCTGGAGACGAAGGTGAGGCTCTGGGACTCCACAGATAACTGGTGATTTGGGGTATACCTCTCACTACTGATGGGGGGAAAAAACCTAGATATGATGGAATACTAAAGGAAACGGGCTTTGCACAACTCCAGCTCATCTTATACTTCCCCCTAACTAGCATTTGTAGGAGTTTTATAGACAAGCTGAGATAAGGGGTCTCCATGGACTAGCCATGGGCGCAAGACTTTGGGCAGTGAGACACCTTGACCCTTGGGGTAGGTCATGAGGCCTGATTTAAGTGCCTGGGTGAACTGCCTCTAGTCTGGCTCCTGTTCCCACACTGTTTCTGAAGCCATGGAAAATGCCACTTTGCGGAGCACAGGGCTCATTATCCAATCCTTCCCTCCGGGGCAGGGGTCAGCTCTAATATTTCCTTTCAGTTTGTGTTCTTTCGTGCAATACCACCTGTTGAAAGAGAACAGTTGACAGCCAAGCATCTGGAAACAGGGAAGTGTAGCTTAATTACCTCACCTAGGCCCTGTGACTTACTGGTTCTCTGATTGCCTTTTGGACTCTGTGTTCTATTATTTATTCATCTCTCTATTTGGCACATGTTCAAAAGATAGCAACCAACATTTACTAACCACTTACTCTGTTCAAGTCACTGTCCTGAGCATTTAACACTAAGGCCTCACATCATACTTAGGATATAAGAACTATTAGCTGTATACCCCTATCCCAACAGAGAGGTTAAATGACTTGCTCAGGGTCACACAGCTAATAACAAAATGGAAAAGGCAGAATAATAATCTGGATAGTCTGGGATCATTATTTGCATGCGTAAGTCACACCTGCTGTAGGCGGTACTGTCAGTCTCAGCCTTCAGGAAGCTAGGCGGCTAAAGAAACTGAAAGCTTTTCTGAGGGGCCAGCCCCGTGGCATAGTGGTTAAATTTGGCATGCTCTGCTTCGGTGGCCCAGGTTCATGGCTTTGGATCCCCGGTACAGACCTACACCACTCATCAGCTGTGCTGTAGTGGTGACCCACATATAAAGTGAAGGAAGATTGGCACAGATGTTAGCTCAGGGCTAATCTTCCTCAGCAAAAAACAAAAACAAAACATAGCTTTTCTGAGACCCAATCTTGATTGTCTTGTTCACTCAAACTGTAGAATACTGGTAAGCTTTATTGAACCCACTTCGTTACCTACTTTGTTTATGTATAAACACTTATTTTCTTCAGCTCCATTGAAGGCAGGAATTGGATATCAATCCTTGACTTGTTACTCTTAGTCTCCTGCCTTGGCTGTTTCAGTGTTCGCTGAGGATAATGGGCCAAAGCTAGGAGTTCTCAGAAGGCATAGGTGTCATTTTTGAGGGTGCTCACATTCAGTCTTGAATTCCTGATTCTAGAGGAGAACGCATGCCTCCTCACTGGGGATTCCAACTGTCTGAGGAGGAGCACTCCTCCAGCAGTCTTTAGATACGTCTCTAACATCGGGCTCCGGAGTTTAGGACTCCTGCTTTTCTGAATGCTGCTCATTTTCTGAAAGTCAACTGAGTCAGGCTCTGGGGACTGAGAGGTAATTAAGACAGGAGCCCTGTCTCGATAAGTAAATAGGCCACGGCATGGCAAGTTGTAGAAGAGAGTTGAGCAAAGATTAGGCATCTCACATATTGTCTGGTCAAGGGTGGGGAAGGCTGCCTGGAAGGTTTTCTGGAAAAAGGTGGTCCCAAGAGCTGCAAAGTCAAGTCAAGTATTATTCACGTACTAATCCAATATTTGGTAATTTTCTACTTGGCACAGGAGATGCAGTGGGGAATATAATACATAAAAATGTGAAGTAGTCGTAAGTGCTCTAAAGAAAAAGAAGGCAGAGGAAAGGGATAGAGAGCAAATAGGGAGAGGGTATGCTACTTTAGGTGAAGTGATCACCTCTCTGAGGAAGTGGTATTTGAGCAAAGGTCTGGATGAAGCAGGACTGAGCTGTTAAGTTGGAGCATTAATCCAAATTGATCCAACATCCGAGGGGCAGGATACCCCTGCCATACTATTTTCCCTAGCTCTTGGGTCCAGAGTTCTAATGAGTCATACTGCTTTCTTTCAAGGCCCCCTGTGTAGTAGGGAAATAGCTAGCAGGAAGGCTCAGGCCACAGTGCTCCTGGGTCTCCTTAGATGTTTGTGCCGAGGGAGCTGGTTCACCTAGGTAGTTCCCATCCCACTCACAGTGCTTTCTCTTTTCTTCTTTCAGTTTGAAGGATGACCTCTAGGAAGAAAGTGTTACTGAAGGTTATCATCTTGGGAGATTCTGGGTAAGTGTTTCTCATAAATTAGAGCTAACAGATTGGCTTGGATTTGAACTTCACCTCCTTGGTGCCCATGCCCTCCATGCTGACATTTGCCACTTCTCTAATAGCAGTGGCATGAGGACCATAGGTCTTCCTGCTGTTTCAGCGTACAGCAGAAATTTGAATGATCCCTTGTTATGTAACCCCTGTTCTCTAATTTTGGCATGATTTGGGGAAAAGGGTGGCTGTTTGAATCAACTAATAATGGACAATTTCATGGAATCCCTTTTCTCCAAGCTAGTTAGACTAGGGAAGATTTGTTGCCATTGGCATCATGCCTATTAAATGAGGTTTGGGATATACCTTGCAGTATCTTTCTACTGCTGTGCCTGATTTGGGCCTATATTCCAAGGAGCCTGGGACTGGAGAACTGGGTTCTTTTTTTAAAATTATGTTATTGAGGTTGTATTGTCTCATAACATTGTGTAAATTTTAGGTGTACATCACTATATTTCAGTTTCTGTATAGACTGCATCATGTTTACCACCAATAGTGTAGTTTTTATCCGTTGCCATACATTTATGCCCCTTTGCCCCTTTTGCCCTCCCCCCACTCCCTTCCCCTCTGGTAACCACTAATCTGTTCTCCTTATCTGTATGTTTATCTTCCACATGTGAGTGAAATCATACAGTGTTTGTCTTTCTCTGTCCAGTTTATTTCACTTAGCGTAATACCCTCAAGGTCCATCCATGTTGTTGCAAATGGCATGATTTTGTCTTTTTTATGGCTGTAGTATTCCATTATATATATATATACACACCACATCTTGTTTATCCATTCATCGGTTGTTGGGCACTTGGGTTGCTTCCATGTCTTGGCTGTTGTGAATATTGCTGTAGTGAACATAGGGGTGCGTGAATCTCTTTGAATTGTTGATTTCATGTTCTCTGGATAAATACCCAGTAGTGGGATAGCTGGAGAGATCTGGGTTTTGATCCTACATCTGCCACTAACCAAGTAACTAACTGTTTAGTAGCTATTAAGATTCTGTGGGAAGTTTTTTATTTTAGACTTGACATCTGAAGTGACCTGTGAAAGCTTAGACCGACTGGAGGCTGTGTATGTTTAAAAATAAATAAATAATAATAATAAATGCAGAGGTACCTCCTTATTCAAAACTTCCCTGCCCTTCCTTTAAAAAGGTGGTCATTTTTCTCCTCTGCCTGGTCTTTTAATCACCTGAGGAGCCTTTTAAAAGTTAATGTTTGCCCAGACCAGGGTAGGGCCTAATTGGCAGTACTTAAATACTCTCCTCCCTCCCCTCCCCCTACCCTCCCCCTCTACTATTCTGTCACACTCACACCCTCTCTCCTGCTGATTCTGGTGTGCTGCCAGGATTGAGATGGACTACTTTCAGCCCTTTGATACCCAAACTTGCCTGAAAAGAATCACCAGGCTCTTGTTCAATTACAAATTTTCTAACCTGTCCCCTGGAAATTCCGATTAAGGTGTCTTGGGTGGGAGAACCCTACCTTAGGTTATATCTGTACTTCTAGGTCCTCTGCATATAAAAGTGAATGTGTTCCTTTGCGGGAAAGAAAGGTGATATTATTGGCTATGAGGAAAGTTTTTGCATTATCTTCGGTCTGCTCTAACTAACCTCATCACCAAAAAATCACAAATTGTCTCTTGCTGAGTTTTCTTACTGGAAAACAGCTCTAGAGGAGCGTACCTTGAGGTAGATTCTGATTTGGAGGAAATATTGGTGCTTTCTCTGCTTCAGATTTTAAACTTTGAAGCAGCAGGTTGACTGACTGGTGTATATGTCTCCTCGAAGCCAGTGGCTTCCTCTTGCTATTACTTTTTTGGACTGAATAGCAGCCACTAAATGGAAAGACACCCAAGGTGGCAGAGATATTTTTAGAATAGTAGAGTGACCTTACTGCTGAAGCTTCTTTTAGAAGAAGAGTATTTTCTGGCATCCTTTTGGAAGGAAAAAAAATAATACTAGGTTCTGTCATCTAAGTAGCCTGTAGCAAAACTTGTAAGCAGCTTTTCAACATCTGGTTCACATCTGTGCCCTGTATTTATCATAGGAGAAAGTATAACGTCAAGTGAGTAATGCTGGGAAGTTTGCTGGCACTGCCCTCTGTTGTGACGGCAGTTCCTTGTTTTCCTTCAAGATAGGTGGGTTCCTTCAGAATTGCAAGTGTCAGAATCAATTTTCAGTCCCATCTTAGTTGACTTGTGGTTTTTCTGCAATTTCAGAGTCGGTAAGACATCACTCATGAACCAGTATGTGAACAAGAAATTCAGTAATCAGTACAAAGCCACAATAGGAGCAGACTTTCTTACAAAGGAGGTGATGGTGGATGACAGACTAGTTACAATGCAGGTAAGCACACATCTCAACTTGCCAACTAAGCCTTGTTAGTTCATTCAGTCTTGACTTGTTTTTTGTGCATAGACATTTTCCCTCCCTGGTCTTCAAATCCCACTGTTATATTCGTAGATAATTGTCTACAATTAAGATTGCCAGATAATACAAGACATCAAGTATGTCCCAGGTATTGCATGAGACATACTAAAAATTTTTCATTGTTTTTTTAAAGTTCAAATTTAACTGGACTTGCTATTTTTTGTTGTTTTTTGCTAAATTTGGCAACTTATAGATCTCTGTCTTGTCTCCAAACTGTCTCTAACTCGTCTCTTTCTTAATATCCTTACCTCGTGCTTTAAACCAAAAAAATCTGTGTCTCTCCCCTAGGTTCTCACAGTAGCTCTTAAAGTAGTTTCCTTATTTTTCTAGCTGCTTTTAATCTGTCCTGTCTATAGCTGCCCACATTGTGTTTCTATTAAACCAATCGGTTTTTTTTTTCAGGTATCAGCTTAATCTTTCAAAGGCTTCCCTTTCAACATTTAGGATAAAATAGAGATTCCTTTATATGGCTTTTGGAAAGCCTTCACGTTCTGGCTATAGACTATTCTTCCCCTTTTTTTGTTGAAGAAGATTGTCCCTGAGCTAACATCTATGCCACTCTTCCCCTGTTTGTTATGTGGGACTCCTCCACAGCCTGGCTTGAGCAGTGTGTAGGTCTGTGTCCAGGACTGGAACCCGTGAACCCCAGGCCACTGAAGCAGAGCGTGCGAACTTAACTCCTGTGCCACCGGGCCAGCCCCTATTCTTCACTTTTTTGTCTCCTGCCAGTCCTTCTAAATCATGTGCTGCTCTTACAAACTGTGCTTGCACATGACTGCTTCCAGTAAGGCCCCTTTCTCACGTCTGCACCCATCCCAAAGTCTCCAACTTTTAGCCCAAATTTTGTCTTTTGCAACTCCTACCTCCACAGTAGTTCCTTTTTATATTAAATGTTCCTTTTATATTAAAACATTTCAATGATACAGGTTACAGGTATAAATTTTTACATGTGTTCACCTCGAGCTGTGACATGCTCCCAGAGGATAAGGGCTCTTGATAACTTCCTTGACTCACATGTCTAGGATGGAGCTAATATGGATCTCCCTTCCCCACCTCCCCAACGCATACACATAGAGATGTTCAAAATAAGTCAAACTTGAGAGAAAAGGAAGTTTCCAGATTACAGGAAAGAAGAGGGAACTGAAAGCTAGTGATAAGCTCAGGGGCTCCTACCGTGGTGATTTGTGATTTTATAACAGGGACTAGAGTTTTATCACTCATCAGAGGCAGGAGATGTGACTGCACAAAGTAGGGGAGCTAGAACTGAGAATCCCTTTGGAGACACACATGCACACACACACACACACACACACACTTGTCTAGGACTTTGGAAAGACGTGAAAACAGGACCAAATACCTCAACCCAAGGAGTAGCAAAGCTAAGTATAGGCTTGGGACTTTGCCCCTTTGCCTCCTTGTTGCAAAATCTCAGTCCCACTATGCTCACGAGTAGATTCTGAGTTTATACTCTGCATGGTACTGAAATCTTTGTCTGGACAAATTTGACGTAAACCTCTGTCACTCCTGGCCAAGACAAAGGTGAGACTACTCTACAGGGGCATTTAACAACCTCTGGTCTGAAGATGATCTCATAGCCACAGGAGGAAATAGTGTACCACAAAAGATGCTCACAATGACTAGACGTTTTTGAAAAAGGAACAGAAACCATAATGAAAAGGAACACTGTAAAAAAATGAGGATATGGAAAACTTAGAACTTCAAGAAGTGAAAAAATAGTCACTGAAATAAAACTAAATGAACAGTTAAACTACAGATTAAACACAGCAGAAGAAAAGAATAAACTGTAAGAATTGAGCAGATTACCTCAAAGAAAACTAAAAAATGCAGGACATCAAGAAGCAATATCGGGCTGGCTCTGTGGCCGAGTGGTTAAGTTTGCGAGCTCCACTTTGGCGGCCCGGGGTTTTGCTGGTTCGGATCCTGGGCGCGGACATGGCACCGCTCATCAGGCCGTGCTGAGGCAGCGTCCCACATGCCACAACCAGAAGGACCTACACCTAGAATACACAACTATGTACTGGGGGCTTTGGGGAGAAGAAGAAAGAAGATTGGCAACAGATGTTAGCTCAGGTGCCAATCTTTTAAAAATATAAAAAGCAAAATCATAAGAGCAACTAGAGAGAAAAGATACTACTTGTGAAGGAACAACAGACAGATGAGTTCTCAGGAGCAAAAGAAGACAGAAGGAGATGAAATACTTTCAGGGTGCTAGGGGTAAAATACCCCCTGAGGATTTTACATGTGCACCAACCAGACTAAAGCTGCTTTCTGTACCAGGAGAAACAGAACTATAGGGTGAAGCTGTAGTTTCGATAGCCATGTGGCCTGATTCAGAAGTCAGAGCCCAGCCCCTTCTGGGTTGGGGGCCATCGTATAATAGAGCACCACATGCATTATTAAGCGGGGACCCTGAATTGCTGCCCTCTGGAGGAAACCCTGTCTGGGGAACTACAGGATGCTGAGTGGAGTCTGGAAAGAGAAGGTGTTCTTGAGAGGTTAAAACAAAAGGCTGGCCCTTGTGCTTTTGTAGCCAATTTCAGACTGGAAATAAAGGAAAACCATCATCTCTGGACAAAAGATCCTCATCCTAGATCTTGAGGAAGCCTCATATATTTTTCAAAGGCTTTTAGCAGCTTTGCAGTGAAAAATAAAACAGATAGGAAAATAAGTCCAAGAACCAATGGAAACCTCCATGGTAGTTCAGAGTATTTTATATTTAAAGAAATAGGACAGTCTTATGTATCTGCAGAGAAGAAAAAGGCAGTATAGGTTAATAGAACTTCTAAAATTGAAATACAATAACCAAAATTTGGAAATTCATTGAATGTTTTTAGCAGCAGGTAGGATATACCAGAAAAGTGCTGAAAGGAAGAATAGTGGGAAATATGAAAGAGGTGAAAACAGGATTCAGTGAGTGGGTGGGGCCTACTTTTAATCAATCTCAGAAGAGGGAGAATAGATAGAATATTTGCTGAGAATTTTCTAGAACTGGTGTGGCTCCAATCCACAGATTCAGGAAGACCAAATTCCAAGGCCAATTAAAAAAATCTACATGAATCGAAATGAAATTTCAAAGAAAAGGGGAAAGAAACTTGGGGGAAAAGATGACCTTGAAAGGAGTAGCAATGAGGCTGACGACTCGCGACAATAACAGTGGAAATCAATAGGCAGTGGAATATAATCTGAAAGAAACTGTCAGCCAAGAATTCTCTGCCTACTGAAAATATCCTCCAAGAGTCAAAGCATACATCCTTAAGTTCTAATGGTGAAAGTTCTAAAGGATGTTCTTCAGGCAGAAGGAAACTGATTTTATTTGGAAAGCTCTGAGATAAGAAAATAAACTGAGATAAATTTTAATAATATGCCTGTAGCTATTTTTAGAATTATGATCCTAATATTAAGAGTATGTAACTTCTGGGGCCAGACCCGGGGCCGAATGTTATGTTCACATGCTCTGCTTCAGCAGCCCAGGGTTTTGCTGGTTCGGATCCTGGGCACAGACCTAGCACCGCTCATCAGGCCATGCTGAGGTGGCGTTCCACGTAGCACAACTGGAAGGACCTGCAACTAGAATATACAGCTATGTACTGGTGGGCTTTGGGGAGAAGAAGAAGGAAAAAAAAGAAAAGATTGGCAACAGATGTTAGCTCAGGTGCCAATCTTAAAAAAAAAAATATGTAACTTTCAAGCTAGTATAAGGAAGCCAGCTTGGAACTATGTAATTTAACGTGTAGGGGAAGATAGTGACTGTTGTGGGCTTTTTAAATTCCTTATATTTTTCAGGAGGAAGCTGGAAATTAATTAATATTAAACATTAGATGGCGTCAAGTATGCCTGAAAAATTTAAAGGTAACCTATTATGAAGCCATAGTAACTTAAACAGTGTGATATTGTTACAGAGGCAAAGATCTACAGGGCACACCCAGACACTGAGTAGAGAGGTGGCTTTGCAGAAGAGTGGAGAAAGGAGGTGTTACACAATAAAGGGGGCTGGGCCAGTGGCTTCCCATTCGGGTGGAGAGTAGCAAGAGGGTTCAAGACTGGAATGGAAAAATACAAAATTGAAAACTTGAAAAATGAAAATAGAGGGGCTGGCCCGGTGGCATAGTGGTTAAGTTTGTGCAGTCTGGTTCAGCGGCCCAGGGTTCACAGGTTTGAATCCTGGGCATGGACATACACACCGCTCATCAAGCCATGGTGTGGTGGTGTCCCACATAGAAGAAATAGAGTCAATGGATGTTAACTCAGGGCCAGTCTTCCTTACTAAGGAAACAAAAAGAAAATAGAGAAATTTTTTACCTTAGACATTTAAAATAGAGAAAGCACAAATCATAAAGATTGATAGTAGACCACATTAAATTAAACATCTCAATATAAGATTCTCAAATAACAAAAATCAAACCACAGACCAGGAGAAAATGTTGATAATGCATAGTAGTATCCAGTCAGCAGACAACCTAGTAGATAACTGGGCGAAAGATGTCAACAGGCACTTCTCAGCGGAAACCTTAAATGTTCAGTGGATTAACTTGAGAGTATGGCATTGCAGCCTTATGTATAGTAATGAAAAACTACAAATAACTCAGATCACCAGGGAATGAACTGTGGTATGTTAGGACGTTGGAACACCATATAGATGTTAACTGTTGGAAAACAAAAAGAGCAAGTTGCAAAGAGATAGACAGGATCCTACTGTTCATGTGAGACAGATCTTCAGGAGTCTTACTTCCAGGGAGGACGGAAAGGGAATGCTATGAGGAAGGGTTAAATCTTATTCCTTAGAGAAGAAAACCCAAAACCTGATGTTAAGATTTGTCACATTGGGGTGGGAGGATAGCTATATGGGTGTATTTTGAATGTAGAAAATATTTCAATTAAAATATTAAAAATTTTTAAAGATCACAGTCAGCCATGGGAATGTGCTTTTCGAAGTTTGAAGTTAAATTAAATTTTGGAAATGTGCTAAGAATAACCCTAAATTTTTCAGCTTTGCTTTTTAATTCCTTACTTTGCCTTCTTTGTGTGTCTGAGTTCCAAATACCCATTGGTTCCACCCAAGAGTAATAAAGTTCTTATATAGTTGTACTCTCGGATTTCTATCCTAAAGAAGCAATCTGAAATATAGAAAAGGCTCTATATGTTAATGTTCATTACTGAGTTACTTATAATTTTGGGAAATTGGCAGCAATATTTTTTTTTAATTTTTTTTTAAACTTTTAAAAATTTTAAAAAATTTTTTTAAAAAACTGAATGAAATGGTTTGCTGAATTTGCTTTCTGACTTTATTGGGCAACAGTAATGATGTGAGCTGTTGCCAGAGAGAGTGCTGTGGTGTTTTGTGGCAGAGAGGAGTGACATGGGAGAGCATGTGGAGGGATGTCTGGTGTAAGATTTCAGCTACATAAAACCCTACAACATGAACACCTAAAATAAGATATGAGCTAATGAAGCTGGTCTCTGTGTGGGAGGATGCCAAGCCTTTTGCTTTACTTAGTCAAATGTTTACATAGTAACAATGTTACTTGTCTAATGGAGATTTTTTCCAAATTTATCCACACCTAGATTTAAGTTTTGGTTTTAAATTTTTCTTTCCTACTTTCTCTCTCTCTCTCTCTTTTTTTTTTTTTTGAGGAAGATCAGCTCTAAGCTAACTGCTGCCAATCCTCCTCTTTTTGCTGAGGAACACTGACCCTGAGCTAACATCCATGCCCATCTTCCTCTACTTTATACGTGGGATGCCTACCACAGCATGGCTTTTGCCAAGCAGTGCCATGCCTGCACCTGGGATCCAAACCAGGGAACCCCGGGCCGCCGAGAAGCGGAACATGTGAACTTAGCCACTGGGCCAGCCCCGCCTACTTTCTCTTTATAGGAGTAGTTGTCTGTTTCTACTTTCCTTATTGTATGAGTGAATTCTTGATTTCCCCCTCCACCTTGGTCCCCTTTGGAAGGCTCATTTTTCTGCTCAAGGAGATAGGTATTCCGTGTAGGATGTTGGAAAACTGGAAAAGCACAAAGGTGAACATTGCCAGCAGCCCCTCTAGTAGCTATCCAGTGGTCTCCATTATGTACTTTGCTTATTGTATTGGGGTCAGGGCAGCCTTTAGTCCCCTACCCTGCCGAGAGGCAGGGAGAAGCGTTGGCCTGGAGTTTGTTTTATTGCCCTTCACCCTTACATCTAAGCCATTATCACTTCCTTATGGTTTTGAGTGGCTGCTTCCTTTACCCAGTGGTCTGAGCGCTTCTATGCTACATGCGGCCGTTCATGACAGCCCCCTAACTCCACTCCTCAGTGAGGGCTGACCTCCCATGGTCACTAGGACATGTCCTATCTCAGAACATTTCTTCCTAGAATGATTAATGCGTTTATTGGTTGGAGTTTCCTGGGAACAGAGTGGGCAGCCAAGGTTGGGCTCCCTGCTGCCAGATGTGTGACCGAGAGTCAGGTCAATCATGTCATCACGTACTGATTGCAGAGGGCCACGTACATCGAAGGCAAAGGCTTAGGTGGGCTTCTCAGAGCTGCCCTCATAAGAGTAATCCTTGGGTTCTTGGGAATTACTATTCACCAAAAATTGAGGTGTGCACTCTGTCCAGTACTGTTGGTAACCTCAGTAGCCTCCTTCCGCTGTGCCGTTAGCCTGGGCTGTTCTTGGCCCAGCAGCGAGCCCGAGTCTAACCCGTATGGTCCTACTGCTTCATTGGCGCTTCTTTAAGGAGTTCTACTGCTGCCGTTTCCAGCCTTCCTGACAATATTTCAGTTCTGGCTCTGCCTCTGTTTGCCACAGTGTCACTTGAGCCAGTCCCCAAGAGTAGGCCAACTGTGTGGATTTGCATATTATGTTTTAGGACTCCTTTTGGAGAACATCTTGGGGAGGTATTGTGGGGTTTGACACATCAGGACCTTTGTTTACCTTGGAAGTATTAAAGAAATAGGAATCCCGTCATACTGCCCTGTCTTCCTTGATTGCCTTTGTGCATACCTACTTTTTCTAACTAAGCATCATACTCTTTTTTTGTATAATGAGGCTCTTCCTACCTGAACCGGGAGCTCAGTCTGTGGATGGCCTAAGTGCGGTTGATGTGTTCCCCAAGCGTTCTGGATCACAAGGAGAAAGGACTGACTGCCTGAGAAGGACTTCACCTTGAAGTGAAGCTCAGCCATCCTTCCAGCAAAATCTGGTTCTGGAGATAAAACTATAGTGGCTGAGTCCATATTCCGTTTTGGTCCATACCCCAGGCTTTGGGGATAGTTGACTGGCAGTTTGGACTTAAAGTTGGACTTTATTTGGGTTATGAGGATGGTCCAGCCTCTCATGTTCTGAAGCTAAGTGGTTTCCCTGCAGACAGACAGTGGATTCAACAATTGAAGACCCGTTTCAGCTGCAAGTGACTGCATGCTGCTTCTGACCTAGGCCCTCTCTTAAACCAGTGGGCTTGCTGGGGTGCGGAGCCGTGCCTCAAAACACTGGTCATCTCTCCAGGCTGCCCAAAGTGGCCCTGTTAGGGATGTAGGGTAATGAGGAAGTCCATCTTTGTTCTTGAGCTTAGTATGGCAATGAATAAGGGGAAGTTCTTTGAGCTGGTCACTGGTACCTGGTGTTCTTTTGATTAAAAGCTGACTTTGATCTATACTCTAGAGTCTGTTCTCTTTCCTTTTCTCTCTGTCAACGTTTTTTGTTTGTTTTTTAATTGAGGTATAATATAAAACATACTGATTTCTTTTTAAACTTTATATACAGTAAAGTATGTAGATTGAAATGTATAGTTCAGTGAGTAATCACCTCCGTATATTTTCATCACCCCCAGAAAGTTCCCAGAGTATGTAAATCTCAAGTTTACAGCACAAATTTTACATAAATATCTACCCACGTGACCACCACTTGGATTAAAAAATTTGGATAAAATTTGGAGAAAAAAATTTTCTAGCACCCCAGAGTTCGGACTCAGTGTCGCCCCTCAGAGACAGCCACACTCACACATGCTGTTGGTCAGGGTTGTTTTGGATCTCTGGTGCTGAAATCTGCTTCCTGAACTCTGAAGTCGCTTGTCTCTGGGTGGCCCCATAATCCAGCCCATTTCCTCTGGCATCCCCCCACTCCTGGTGCTCTGTCCCCAAGGAATAAATGTTTTGTCTCTTGTAGATCTGGGACACGGCAGGACAGGAACGGTTCCAGTCTCTTGGTGTGGCCTTCTACAGAGGTGCAGACTGCTGTGTTCTGGTATTTGATGTGACTGCCCCCAACACGTTCAAAACTCTTGATAGCTGGAGAGATGAGTTTCTCATCCAGGCCAGTCCCCGGGATCCTGAAAACTTCCCCTTTGTTGTATTGGGAAACAAGATTGACCTCGAGAACAGACAAGTAAGTGCTAAACATGCTAGGATTCACAAATTGTGGAGGCTTATGAACCTCTCCTTGTTTAGGTTATGGCTGCTGAATCATAGAAGGGGCCTCCCTTTAAAAGTAGCTGCTAAGTTTGGGATGACAGGTGCTGTTTTTAGCTTTGATTGATAAAAAGCCATGTGCCTCAAGGACCAATACCCAGTATGTCTGTATGTGTGTGCCCCCATGCAGGGGACGGGGAAGGGACAACTGACCAGTTACCTGCCCAGCCCTTGGAATAGGGCCTTGCTCCCTAACCTAGTAAAGGCATGCCATCTTAGCTTCCTCTGTGGCAAAACATGGGCAGTGAAAGTCTGTAGTGGTATTCCCTTGGAAATTATGCCAACAGAGTAGCAGGTCTGTGTTTTGAGGAGTTACCTGTACTGGCCATCCCTCTTGGTTCCAGTGAAGTGATTTGAATCTTGGGGCTATGTGGTATTCTGCATTTTGCTCTTTCGGATTTAAAGGCAGACATGTATTTACACCCTGGCTCATGCACTCTTAATTTGGGAATACTTCTTAGAGTCTGAATTTTCACTCATGTAACAAGAATACTCTGGGATCAGATGACAGTGCACCCATGTGTCTTGGCACCCAGGAGGAGTTGGGAGGTGGTGACTTTCTGGTTGGCCCATTGTTATTTTCCTCTCCTGTGACAGACTTCTGCTTCTAAGATGCCTTGTGAATTGGGAGAGTTCTGTGCTAAGCCTGGAACGTCTCTGGAAGGTACATAGGGGACTCTGAACTACCTTCGGGCCAGCTGCCTTTGAGGACCAGGGCCCAGGAGACCTGGTTTTAATCCTCGTGCTGCCCCTAGCTGGCTGTGACTTTGAACCATGCCTTTGCTTTCTGAGCATTGGTTCTCTTTTTGCATTTAAAAGGAGGGACTTAGATTTTGTCATTCTCAAGTGCTCTCTCAGCACCTCAGGAGCCTGCCTGGATCTCCATGTGTGCAGAAGATTGCTTTGGGCTTTGAGTAAAGTTGCTCTAGCATTTCTTTTGGGAATATAGACTCTTAATTAGAGTTAGGTTTATTTCTGATCATTGATCTCTTTCTTCCTTTTCTAAGTGACTGAGTCTGTCCTTGTGCCTGAAAATGGGCTAGGAGTAGGGGAAGGAATTAGGATATGAGGGGTGAGGATGTCGGTGAGAGTTGCAGAATTCTGTGGCACTTGAGTGTGTGGCACAAGTGACATAATATTAACATTAATTGGGAACGGACTGCCAACCTTAAGACCAAGCTGCCAGGCGTTTCCTGGGCTGGGACCTCCTAGGTCCCTAAAGAGACAATTCGTTTCTTCCTGGGCTGGCTTCTTAGTGCCTTCACAAGCTGCTTTTAAGCATAGATAAGGGTCAGAAGCTATGGGTTGTGGGCAGAGAAAGTGCTTTGAGTTAGAATCCTAGCTATACTACTGTAGCCAGCGGGGTGACCTTGGACAGGCCGGCAGGTCTCTCCCTCACTCCCTGCACACCCTCATCCCCCAGGTCTGCTCCCTCACCTGTGCTACCTGGAGGCTAGGGATGGCGATCCTTCCTGGGAAGGATTGAGTCAGTGCTAGCTGCTGCTGCTATGAGTACATATGCGCCCTGCTTCTTCTTCCAGGTGGCCACAAAGCGGGCACAGGCCTGGTGCTACAGCAAAAACAACATTCCCTACTTCGAGACCAGTGCCAAGGAGGCCATCAACGTGGAGCAGGCGTTCCAGACGATTGCACGGAATGCACTTAAACAGGTGGGTCTCTGGCAGCTGTCTGGCTCCCCCTGGTGATTGACCATCAACCCAGCCCTTGCCTGGCTTCCTTGTTCTTCTTTCCTACCTGACTCTTTTTCTTTGCAGCCAGAAGAAACCTGTATGTTTATCTGGGAAGGTAATGACATGTTCTCCTTAAAGCTTCTATATATTCCACTTGTTTGTGAATATCCTAAAGGATGCAGGGACAGTGAAGACTTTAGCTGAAGCCAGCCTTGTTTGACTGGGCATGCTCTTATTCTTCCTGCATGCTATTAGGAGATGAGGCCACTAGGAGGCCTTTGGTCAGATTGCTCCTTCTATTTAAGGAGGGGAATTCGAATGTCAGCTCTGCTACCCATCATTAGATCTAGTTTTTTATCATATCTGAGCTTCGTCTCTTCATCTGTAAAATGTGAATACCTGCTTTGCAGGGTGGTTGTGAAGATTGCATGGGATGGGCTTACTTTTGTTGTTCTCATAAATGGTTATATTTCATCGCTAGAAAGGTGAACCAGAAGCTCTGGGAATCGTATTCCTTGAATAAAGTTTTCCTACATTTTCTTTCTTGTTTGTGTTGTTTACTCAACTATTCCCAGAAAAAAACCATTACTTCTTGTTGGCATGTGCAAGTTGAAGGTGCTTTTGATTTCTCAGCTGTGTTAGGTTTGGTGGAGTTAAGGCAGGTGATGAGGCATCGTCAGATGTCTGTGGTAGTCAGACACAGTGGGGCAGAGGAGGTCAGAGGTAGGTGCACGTCAGAGGATGCAGAGAACATTTGAGGGAGTACATGGTGGCTGTAAAGGGCAAGGCAGGCTCTCCTAAGTCCAGGAAGCTGGGTTTATAAAAGGCGGCAGTTCTTAGCAGGACTGGGCGTCTGGACTTGTGGGCAGGGAGATAATTTGGAATGGATTGTTTCAAGGACTGGAGGCTGCACTGAGTGTTCCATAACAAAACGGTAAGTCCTAATCAGTGAGGAATTGGTCCACCCCAAATGCCAGGAGAGTCCCTGCTGAGAAACGTTGACACAGTGGGAAGGAACTGACCAGGATGCAGACTTAAGGCCCTTTTGGCTCCCCTTCCCCTCTTCCTTTAGCCTACCCGCATACCTAGATTAATAATGTAGTGCGTTTTTCCTGATGTTCGTGTAATTGCATGTGAATCTAAATATGTACAGGGAGTTGTTTTCCACCAGTTCCCCGTTGACTGACATCACTGTTGGAGTTTTTCTCTCTGAACATTGCTGTGCCTGCAGCCTTATTATAATGCTTTTATTTCTGCGAGCTAGCCTCTTAGGAGTAAGATTGTTAGATTGGAACATTTGTGTATTTTTAAGAGATGGTGCCAGGTCACTCTCCCCAAGGGCAGCGCTACTTAGTTCCTTCCAGCAATGTGAGTTTTCTTTCTCTTACCTCCCTACCAGCAAGCAGCAGGCATCATCTGTAACTCCACTCACGCTCTTGCCAGTCCTTGGTTTTTCTCTGTTGCAGACAGCCGGGACATAGCACTTGCCTGGGCACCTGTCAGTTCTCATGAGCTCTTTGTGAGTTGAAATTAACTTCACCTGTATTGCAAGTGATTTTTCCAACTCTGCTGTGTTTTTATATATATCCTTTGGCCATAGAAAAAGAATAGTTTTTTAGTCGGGTATGTCATTTTAAATTTCCAGCTTTCCTGTGTCTAAAGTGGGTGTTGTCTCATTCAGATGGAATGTATTTCGGCTTATGGCAGGAAATAGGGACTCACCTAATTCTTTCAGAGGGATAGCCACTTGTTTCAAATGTTAGTAGCTAGCTGTTAAATAGCGTTTTCCCACTGGATTGAAACATGACCTTTGTTGTATTAAATGTTCACTTAATTGGAATCTATTTCTGGTCTCCCCAGTCTGTTCTGGCATCTGGGTGTTTCTTGCCTGGACCATCTTGATTTGAGACTGCCTTTATAATATGATCTGACCTCTAATAAGGCAAGTCTCCCCTCATTAGTCCTGTTGGTATTTTTTTCTTGGCTATTTTGGTGCTTTTTCCATTTACACTAAGAATTTTGTTCCACTTCCACCTTTTTCTTTGCTCACCCTCCCCCAAAATAAACCTCATTGAGATTCTGATTGGAATTACATTATAGCTGTTTTACTGTGTGCTCTGGGTACCCTAACAAAAGGCCACAGACTGGGCGGCTTAAACAACAGACTTGTATTTTCTCTCAGTTCTGGAGGCCAGAAGTCCATAATGAAGGTGCCAGCAAATTCCGTTTCTGGTGAGGACTCGTCTGCCTTACAGACTGCTGCCTTTTCCGTGCGACCTCCGTGGCCTCTCCTCTCTGTGCACACACACAGGTGGATTGGGGGTGGGGAGAGAAGGAGAGAGCCAGATCGCTCTGATGTCTCATCTTACAAGGACACACTAATCCTGTCAGATCTGGGGCCCACCCTTATGAATTCATTTAAGCTTAATTACTTTCTTAATCCGAATACCACCACACTGGGGCTTGGGACTTCAACAGACGAATTTTGGAGGAACACAAACATTCAGTCCATAACAGCTGCTATTTTAGGCCTTGTGTTATATCCTTCAGTAATATTTTAGAATTTTTCACATCCTTTGCCTTTCATATTAAATGTATTCCTAGATGCTGGCGAGAGTGTAAAATGGTACAGCCACGTTGGAAAACAGGCAGTTCCTCAAAAACTTAAACATAGAGTTATCATATGACCCAACAATTCCACTCTAAGGTATATACCCAAGAGAAATGAAAACAGGTTTACACAGAAACTTGTACACAAATGTTCATAACATCGTTATTCGTAATAGCCAAAAAGTGGAAACAACCAAAATGTACATCAAATGAAATGTCCAAAATAGACCAATCTATTAAGACAGAAAGTAGGTAAGTGGGTTGCCAAGGGCTCAGGGTGTCAGATGGGGATGGGGAGTGACTGCCACTGGGGGTGCAGGGTTTCTTTTTGGGATGATGATTGTGTTCTGGAATTAGATAGTGGTGATGGTTGCCCATTTTGGTGAATATATTTAAAAAAAAACTAGAATTGTACACTCTATGGTATACCTCAATGAAGCTTTTATTTTTTAAAATATGTATTACTAGAGGTTTTTACTTTTATAGCTATTGTGAATGGAACAGTTTTTCCTAGAGAACTTTTAATGAATAGAAACATTCCCTGCTTGGGGCCGGCCCGGTGGCAAAGCAGTTAAGTTCACGCGTTCCGCTTCAGCGGCCCGGGGTTCGCCGGTTTGGTTCCTGGGTGCAGACATGGCACCACTTGGCAAAGCCATGCTGTGGTAGGTGTCCCACATATAAAGTAGAGGAAGATGGGCACAGATGTGAGCTCAGGGCCAGTCTTCCTCAGCAAAAAGAGGAGGATTGGCAATAGTTAGCTCAAGGCTAATCTTCCTCAAAAAAAACGAAAAGAAACATTCCCTGCTTTATCTCCAAATCCTAGAACAGTTCCTGGCACATAGGTGCCCACTGTTTCAGAGACAAATTATTTTTCTCTGCCAGGAAGTAGAAAGCTGCTCCTCCCTAGCAACACGTTAATTCAGCAGTAAGTCCCACTGAACCAACCACTGTCCATCTCCTGTGATCTCTGCCCACAGGTGGTGATAACATTCATTCACAACTGGTTTTTAAGCATGTGGCATTTGGAGACCAAACTCGCCTAAACTTTTGGAAGAAAAAGAAAATAGGCCTTAGGTCCAGAAAAATGAGTGGCAAAAAGGGAAGTGGAGGAATGTTTGGGACTGAGAGGGCAGCTAGCATTCAGCTCCAGCCCACTGTTGCCTTGTGGAAATGCTAAGAGTTGCTCAAAATCCAGGCCTGTTAAAGTCTGATTTCTTTTTAAGTGTTGGCAACTGTATGGACCATACAAAAAGCGTATGTGATCTGGCTGTGGTCCCCAAGCCACCAGATTGCGATCTGACGGAGAGCGTGAGTCAGTTTCTGTCCTGACTGCTCAGTGTGATTGCTGCTCTTCCTGCTGAATTTGTCTCTTCACATTAGCCTGGAGTTACCACAAAACCTGTCTTCCTCTTACTTGGCCTCTAAGGGTCAAGCACCTTCTGCCAGAGCCCTCCCTTCACTGCCACGGCTGTTCCGCAGCCCCACTAAGGGCCAGAGCTGAGCACGGGAATTCCCCTGTGCACTGAGTAACAAACCTCTCTCTCTCTCCTCCCTGCCCAGGAAACGGAGGTGGAGCTATACAATGAATTCCCTGAACCCATCAAACTGGACAAGAATGACCGGGCCAAGGCCCCGGGAGAAGGCTGCAGCTGCTGAAGGAGCAGTGAGAGCAGAGCACAGAGTCCTTCACAAACCAAGAACACACTTAGGCCTTCCAACACAAGCCCCCTCTACTCTTCCAAACAGAACATAAAGTGATCTCTCATATCCAGCTGCCAAAAAAACCCACCAAACACTCACCCCCTCCACACACACCACACACACACACACACACACACACACACACACAACACACATCTGACACAAGCAGACAGACTCCAGCCCTGGCCTGTGATGGCTCCAGTGGGGTCTGCCCATCCACCACATCAGCCCTGGTATGGCAGCAGGATGTGCCAGCTGTAGAAATCGTTCTGGTGTGGATTCAGCATCGGAAGCTTTTTCTTTTTGTCCACTGGAGAGAGAGAACTGTTTACAGTTAATCTGTGTCTAATTAGTTTTCTGATTTTTTTTAATGGTCTTGTGGTCTTTTTACCCCCACCCCCACTCCACCCCTCCCCCTCCTCCTGTGAAGGCTACCACTTGGGAAGGCTGGTGCCCCATGCTTCATCACAGGCTCACACCCGGTCTGTTCAGGCTGAGTTTTGTATGTATCTGTTAATGCTTGTTACTTTTAACTAATCAGATCTTTTTACAGTATCCATTTATTATGTAATGCTTCTTAGAAAAGAATCTTATAGTACATGTTAATATATGCAACCAATTAAAATGTATAAATTAGTGTAAGAAATTCTTGGATTATGTGTTTAAGTCCTGTAATGCAGGCATGTAAGATGGAGGGTTGAACCCTGTCTGGATTGCAGAGTGTTAGCAACTCAGAATTCAGAAATCCAGCTTGAGGCAGTATTCTGTACAGTAGACACAAGAATTACATACGCCTTTTATCAAAGACTTAAGAGCCAAAAAGCTTTTCATCTCTCCAGGAGGAAAACTGTCTAGTTCCCTTCTGTAACTGAATTTGGATGGATAAATGGCTGTTCTTTCAGAAATTAAAATTCTCACTTTTCCTTTTTTTTGCTCCACACTTCTAAACTCCCCCATTAGATCAGTATCCCACTTATAAGAGGGAGAGGAAAATCCTAACAGATCTGTCCTAGTGATTTTACCTTTGTTCTAGAAGGCGCTCCTTTCAGGTTGTGGTATCCTTAGGTTAGCAAACCTTTTTCTCCTTTTCCCCACCAACGCCCCTCTTGCCCATCATAATTAACCTGTTTCTTTGGTATGGAACCCTGGCAGTTCTGCCCCCTCCCTAGGATCTGCCCCTGCATTGTAGCTTGCTTAACGGAGCACTTCCCCTTTTTCCAAAGGTCTACATTCTAGGGTGTGGGCCAAGTTCTTCTGTAAAGAGATGAACGTGATGCCAATAAAATGTAACAAGAACAAAGATGATCTGCCTTTGCCCTGTCTTTTTTTTCCTTCTTCCAGATCCTTGGCTCAGGAGAGACCATGTTAGCTAATCATAGCCAGTACTTTCCCAAGCAGCAGTACGCTCCCTGACAGGGCACACGTGGTGCCTGAGGCACAAAGGCCTTCTCATATCCAGCCCTGTACCACCTGTCCCTAGTTTGTTTTTGGTTTTTGTTTTTTTAATCACAGTATTGGGGAGTGCGGACCTTGAATGGAGAAAACATTGTCCCTTTAGAAGAGCACCCACAAACTGCTGGTGACCTCTGGACCGTGCACAGCCTTCAGGTGTGAGTGTAACTTAGCCTTAGTTTTAGTTTTGTTTTTTAATTGACATAGTTGCTAATACTTAAGATACCAGATAGTTCTGAATTTCTGATTTTTCACAGGAGAAGACGATTGGGCAGCAGGGGCCCTGCATTTCAACATATAGAAGCCAGCAGCTGGAACTAAATAGATGCCACCTAGAAGCAATTTTAGACAATAGTCATTTCCGTCAGTGGATCGGTGCAGGTTTTGCAGAAGTGCCCCATTGACTTGGCTCTTGGGTTCTACTTTGCTCTGCTCTTCTACATTTCCACTTCTCAGCCTCATCGGTTGGTTTCCTCCTTCGTGCCTACTCTTGGCTCACACTTAATGTCTTAAAAATAGCATTCTTAGAAGCTCACAAGTGCAACTCTGCCATGGTGCATGGCTTAAATCTGCTCTGGTCCCACTCTCTGGGCTGAGCCTAATCATCATCAGTGTTGTGTTTGTGTTTGACTTCTAGAGAAGCAGAGTCCTCTCCGGCTTAGGGCCCAGTGACTGGGCCGTGATTTGTGGACTCTGTGTGATGCCCACCTCTACAAACCAGGTTACTCTTGCTCTGGTCCTAACCTTGAATGTGACGTGGAAATGGACCTTGACCTCTGATGTTCCACCATCATCCTAAAACCGATGATCATCCTGACGTGGACCTGCCTTACCTGAGATGAGCTTGAACGTAACCTTGTGAGTGACCCTGACCCACACGTAGCTCACCCTAGTTTTCGACTTGAACTGACCCTCACCCTCCTCTTGTCACTGACAGTCATCCTAAACATGGTCCTCCTTGAAATGACCCTTCCTGACCCTAATCATGATCCTGACTCTGAAGTTAACATTGAACACTGCTATGACAACCTTAGTCTCCAACCTGGGACCCCATCAGCCCAGTGACTGGGTGACCTTGACTTCATCTTATATTCCTAAATTATATACGTACACGCAATTTTCAGCTAGATTTGGTTTATCCACAGTAGGAAGTAATGGCTGAGATTGAACTCTGTACTAACAGACTATCTTTTTCCATAATCAGGGGAATCTGTGCCCAGGGAACAAACCCCTGGGGTCTGGCTTGGCCCCCACTGCAGGGGAATATTAGCACCGCCTCAGGAGGAGAACCTTGCTGCCACAAAGCCCTAATGCAGGTCCTGTACTAGTAGTAACGATACCCAAGGGTCCAAACTCTAGGTTTGGGGTCAGTTCCTTTCCCAAACTGGCAGGATCATGGATCATAAGAATCAGCTTGTTAAAATAGATTCCCACACCCCGCCCTGGACCTACTGACGGGCCCTTTAGAGGAGGGAGTCTGAGTACCATCTTGTCAGTCTGGGAGACACTGGCCCCCTGAGTCCCGAGAAGGCGCGCGTCCCAGGAGTCCCGCAGGTCGCTGCCGGGCGCTGGGCTCCAACGAGATGGACGTCGGTTGGGAGGCCTGCGCGGGGACGGCGGCGGTTGGGAGGTGGACTTGGGGGCGGGCGCAGCAAGCGTGCGGGTCTCCATGGAGACAAGGGGCTGGGCCAGGCCGCTGGGGCGGGACGACGGGGGCGGGATGTGCGCCCAACGCCCAAGGGCCCTCGCCGAGCCCAGGAGGCGGCAGAGTGGGTGGGACGTCGGGCAAAGAAAGCTGTGGCCAGCGCTGGAGGGGAGGGAAGCAGAGAGCAGCAGGGGCTGGCTACGGTGGGAGCTCGGACTGAGGGGCGTGGCACACCCTGCAAACTCAGGACCATTGAGGGAATAGTTCACACCGCTCAGGAGAGGCTTGGGTAGCCAAACATGGCTATGGCGGGGAACCTCCTCCTGCTGCCCCCTAGGATAGAGGAGGGCACAATCCTTTCCGTACTCCAGAGTCCCCAGCAGTCAGCACTGAACATCTTTCAGATGTAGCACAGAGATCCACGACGATTGGCCTTGGTCATTATCTACTTGAACTATGCAGCATCTCAGGGTCATGTTTAACCGTAGGGATGAAGATTTTGTTCTTCCCGAGAATCATCGCGCTCCCCAGATGCAAAGCTGCCCCTAAGACCACACATGGCCTGCATCTTCTGCCAGCGTCCCCTCCAAGCCTTCAGACAGGCATCAGGGAGAAAGCAGGCGCCCAGCGCAGAGCCTGTGCCTGTGCAGGGCAGCCTACAGTGGGGATGGGGACGGACGCTAACACAAGTCGTCTCCAGCTTTGTAAACGCTCATTCCCCAACTAGGGGGACCTGCTCACCAGCTATCCTAAAATGTCAGGTAGGAGGGCAGGGGAAGATGCTGTCTTGGTCCCCACACCAGGCTCTCCAGACACCCAGTTTAATACTTCCAGCAGAAAAGCCCAGTCCAAATCTCTGTACTTCATGAGGGCCTTCATATTTCATTTATTCAAACAAATGTTTACTGATTATCTACTGTGTGCCGGGCACAAAGGATTCAGTGATACACAAGACAGACAAGCTCACCTCAGGGTGGGGTGGAGAGACTAGGATACAAAGGCAAAAACTCCACGTAGTGATAAGTGCTGTGAAGAAAAACATGAAAAAGTGATGTGAAAGATGGGGGGTAACGCTACTTCAGATGGGGTGTTTAGGGAGGGCTTCTCTGAGAAGGTGATACTAACTTGATTGGCGAGAAGGGACTGGGCCTGTGAAAGTCTGCAAAGAGAGGGAACAGCAGCACAAAGGGCCTGCCGTGGGCTTGGGCTCAGCTGTCCAAGGCGTGGACATGGCAGGCAGGCAGCGAAGGGGAGCGAGGCCTGCAGGGCCCAGACCACAGCAGGCCTTCTGGGCTGTGGGCAGACAGTTGGATTTTATTCTCAATGTGATGGGAGGCCACCCAAGTGCTTCAGCAGGGGAGGGCAGGATTCACTGGGCCCTCTTTGAAGATCTGACAACAGGGAGACCCACTTGGAGGCTTTCTCAATCTTGCAGGGGCAGCTGGTGCAAAAAGGGCTGGTCCGGAAAGCAGTGTAGATGTCAGAGCACAGTCTCTCCTTACACTCTTCTTGAGGCTGAACAGCTCCTTTAGCTGTCTGCAGGGAGGCATGGTTCTGGGCCCCTGGCCTGGATGGACAGCCTTCTAACAGTTGTCTTCTGCACCCAGACAAGGGCAACACACAGCCACATGCCCGTCCCCATCCTGTGGCTTTCCCTGGGCCCTTGCTTTTCCCTCCCCACGCCTGGCCCACTGGACGGAGGAGGGGTCCAGTGGGGCAAGAGCCCTGGACTGGGCATCAGACTTGGCATGCAGTCGGAGCACACCAGGGTGCTGCCTCTTCTCCCGACCTCAGCTGCTTCATGGCACACGGCATGGCACATTGGCCAGCAAGATGAATTCCTGTTTGGCCCCTCAGTGGTCCGAAAGCCTTCCTCAAGGGCCACCTCTTTCAAGAATTCTTACCTGATTAGAAGGGAATAAAGGAAGGGGACACATTTTCTAAGAGCTATTTATGTCAGGTGTTGGTTGAGATGGGTTTTTTCCCCTTTCACAAATATAATTGAGTCAGGTCTAGGGCCCAGGAGTTAGATTCGTTTCTAGATTCTCATCATTTCAATGCTACACAAGACAGACATGGTCTTGGGGGCGTGGGGACATATTAAGCAAGTAAATAAAAAGTAATTTCGCTAGAGAAAACATGAGAAAAGGAATCAGGATGACAGGATTGAAGGAACTAATGGAGATCAAGAGTTGGGGGTTCCTGGAAGAGGGTTCAGGTTGGCTGGACAGCTGAAAGCACAGCCTAGCACACAGTGTGTCAGCACAGGGGGTGCCCAATGGAGAAAGAAGGCCACGGGGAGGCAGGAGCATGGGGAGATAAAGTAGAAGAGGTCAGCAGGGCCCGGATGCTGCAGGCCTGGGCGGGAGCAACAAGTTCTGGTTCATTAAAAGGCTACTCTAACTGCCCCTAAGTGAAGAAAAGACTGGATTGAACTGGGGGAGGAGGTGGGAGGTGGCAGGGCGGAGGAAGCAGGGGGACCAGACAGAAAAAGATAGTGGTATGGGCAAGGTGGCTGGCGGCCATCTGAAACAGGTCCCTTTGCTAGACCCTACCCGATGTGGCCATACCGTCCGCATTGTTCTGGTGCCCCTCAGAGAATGCAGTTAGGGAGCAGGGTCTGGTTTGAGGTTGTGAGCCCCATCTCAGGAGGGAACTTTCAGGGCAGCTGTTAACCTGTGATTGACTAGTAGAATATTTCAGGATCCCCAAGATTGGACAAGCAACTAACTGTATGAAATAAATTTTGTCTTGCAAAGATCCCAGTAGGTTTTCCCTAGGCTTTTCAAAGGTGTCACAACCCCTGTGGGGCCCCTGCCTGTTCCGCCAGTCGGCCCAGTGGGCCCAGTGCACAAACACTTTGAGTTGGGACCCAGGTAGGGTTTGTGCTATGACAGGAGACACAAGTGTACTGAGCTGAACCTGAGTTTGAATCCCATCTCATTCATTCAACAAATATTTATTGAGGGCCTACTATGTGCCAGGCCCTGTGCAGCAGTGAGTTAGACAGGGTCCCTGCTCTAGTGAAGGTGAGAGGCATGAGACAGGATAATTGTGGGGGGGGGGGGGGGCGGGGGGGGAACAACTTGAAATGGGGTAAATAGCAAATGCTTTGCCATCTTTTCTGGCCAGGTATCACTAGAGATACTACCCAGTCTCTCTCAAGCCTCAGTTTCCTCATCTGGACAGGGGAGGCAGAAATACTATCCCCACAGGATGGTTCAATTCCTGGCAAGTGGGCCGTGCTGCCTGGTGCCGCGGCTTCGACTGCCGACACGGGGCTGCAGGCTCCACTCACACCCTTTACAGCTTCACCTTCTCCCCCAGGAAGAATGGCTCCACAAACAGAGGCTGCTGGTGAAGGGAGACAAGCCAAGTTCCCCTGCCTGCACTTCAGCCCAGAGACCCTGCTGCCGCAGTAGCCAGGGCAGGGCCACACTGGAAGATCGTTTCTCTGTCAGGTTTCGTCCTGCTTGCCCAGAGGCCCTCCCAGAATGGTCTCTCGATCCTGTCTGGCTCCTTGGGCCTCAAACCCTGGGGCTTCTGGAGAAGAGATGTCAAGCTCTACCACAGGTCTGAAGCTGGAAGATAGTTCTGGCCCTGCCCAACTGTGGAGGCCAAGCCCTGACGGGGCAGCTCCCTCTCGCAGCCAGCACTTCCCAGAGGGGACAGAGATGAGGCTGCAGGGTCCTCTTTCTCAGTCTGTAAACTGGCGTTCCAGTGGGGGAAGGTTCTGGATTGTACCCAAACTAAAGTAAATCCCCTGGGGAGGCTTTGGGCCAAAGGCAGACAGCCAGGGCTGGAAAAGCCAGCCTCTCCTGGGCTGCAAGAGTCACTGGCTCCCCCTCCTCCTCTCCAGGCTTTTACTCCATAAACGTTTCCTAAACTGAGCTCCTCTTTGTGCTGTTCCCACCCAGGGGGGACCCTGGGCGGACGTCTTCTCCCCAACTCTCGCTGCTGGGCAGCTACTTGAGGGCAGGGCCCAGAGAAGTGATTTTCTAGTTTCCGCCACTCATTCTCTCCTTCACCCCCTCATCCCTAGTCCAAGGTTTTTGAGCACTGGCCCCAGGCCCTGTGCCATGCAGAGGATGTAGATATGGGCAAAGACCCCAGCCATGAGCCCCAGGACTCCCAGGGCAAGAGGCTTCTCAGGGAAGTAGTCAAGTCTGTGGTGAGACACAAGGGGGAAGGGCAGCCGGGCCTGTCGGGCCCTCGGCGTGGCTGCAGGCACTGGGGGAGGCTGAGACTTCTGATGGCAGGTATGCAAACCGGGAGACGATGTTAGAGCCATCAAGTCCCGAAAGGCCACCGAGAGAAAGGCTGGTGGCTGAGAATGTGCCGTGGCCCCGGGATACAGCAGGAGCAGGGGTGGGAAGGGAGGAGGAGGCAGGTCACTGAGGGTTTGCGGAGTGATGGCAGCGCTTGAAATGGGGACCCAGGGGAGGACACTCACAGACTGTGCTGGGTGGACTCACAAAACTTCGAAGGGATGAAAAACGAATCCTGAGGTGCAAGTGCTCACATCAGGGTGGCACTGATGTGAGAAACAGGCTCCAGATCGGGGGACAGGCACAGGGAGCAGGAGAGCGGGACATGCTGTGAGGGCAACCTGGCCACAGGTCAAGAGTTAACAACTCTCTTTGACAGAGAAACCCCATTTATAAGGATGAATCCTGTCGCTATTTCTGGGCTAGTGAAGAAAAGGCAGTCACTGTTCATTGTTAACAGCACTGCAGGCCCATCATGAGAGGGACTGGTTAAAATACTGGGGCACAGCCAGACTGCAGGACGCTGTGCCACTATTCCAAAGAAGTCGCACCTGGATGGGCTGATTTCATGTCTAAAGCTAAGAGAAGTGGGACGCAGAAGTGTGTGTGGCATCCCGTTGGACTAAGTGCGAGGGCACAGGACGCTCCCCACACTCCTGCCGTGAGCTGTGCCCGCCACGCAGCGGGGCCGAGGGCCAGGGGACTCGGTGTGCACTTCACAGCCTCTACTCAGCCTGGGTTTTACACCATGAATAACTTTATTAAAAACTAACCAGCTTTTAAATAAATAAAAGAAAAAAGAGGGCCTGGGGAAGGGCAGTTTGACTCAGCGAGACCAGGCTGCCTGGTCCCACGCCTGGGGCGTGGGGGGCCACCTCGCTTTCCTCCTGCGCCACTCAGCCCAGCAACCTTCAGGACTCTTGGAGAACTGACAGAGGGAAGTGGTTAAGTCCTTTCTGGAGATGAGTAACTGTTCCTGCTCAAGGTGACAGGGTCAAATCTCCAGTTGTCCTCAACCCTCCCGGCTTTTCAGGCCCTATCTCTAGGTTGGGGATTCTTAACTCTGTGCCCAGCAAATCCCTCCCTGAAGCAGAATGCAGAGGCGCGTGCGTGAGCCTGCACCGTCCCTCTCAATGTGATTCCGAGTAGAAACAGCACTGATGCGGTGCCAAGTCCCACAAAGCTCTGGGCTGTCCATGATGAGTGCCACTTAAGTCCACTCTTTTAAAAGACTGCATATTTAAAATCTGAGAACTCTTGGGGCTCCTCAGGCCCCTTCTCTGGCACCCTAAGCATGGGCCGTCTGGAGTTGGGAACCCGGCCTTGCCCCGGTGGATGGCGGCCCGAGAAGTAAAGGTGGTCTCCCTTAACCCCTGTGCCCACCCAGACTGGAGGGGCCATGATGCTCCCTCCGAGAACTCCGTTTTATCTCAGTCCCCACGTTTTGCATCCTCTCTGCCTCAGGGGGCCTCAGCATCAACCCGTCAGTGTCAGCTCCTTTGATCTCTGGGCAGTCCCTGGTTTCACCAGACCCCCAGGCTCCCCAGACCTCACCACCCGGCTGCAGGGGGGTGATGGGCCAGAGCCCCTAACAACGTCCCCACTCAGGGATTCACAGTACACATTTGCATCTTAAAGGCAACCTTCCCCATAGTCTCCTCTGGTGAATTTCCTTTGTCTCCCCTTAAATGCAGAAAAGCACTTGATGCCTCAAATTGGGTTTTGCCATCCTCCCTCCCAGCCCAGGCATAGGCTTGAGGCAAACTCTCCGTTTAAAACATTCTGGGGAGACACTCTGGTCCTTCTTAACTGTTACTCTCAGCAGCCTGGCCAAAGCCAACTGGGCCTTCCCTGGTCAGGGGCCCCCAGGTGGCAAGGCCTCTGAACCCCATGCCCGGGGCTGGTGACTCCTGCAGCCTTTCAGCCCCCCACACCCAGGGCTCCTGCCCTGGTGAGGCCCACAGAGACACAGGGGCCCACGGCCCACCCAGAGCCCCAGGCTTTGCAATCCCAGTCCGAGACTTCCCATCAGGCCAAGCCAACCCCTTCCTCTGACACCTGGGGCCTCTACGTCTCTGTTTTGTATCCTCTCGTCCACCCAGGCTGTATTCTTGTGGGTCCTCTAGGTCATCTCCTCTGTTCAGGAGTCCAGAACCAAGCTGTCAAAGCTGGAACGGTCATCCAAACACATCCAGCCCCTTTTCACAAACTGGGGAACTGAGGCTGGGTGGTGTAAGGGGGCGCGTGGGTCACACCTGGAGTTTGTGGGCATCTCCCAGTCCACCTTCCTGTTGCTGCTGCTGTAGGCACACCTGTGTCATCTTCAGGCTGCAGGGTGTGCCCAGGGGTGGGGCCCCGCAGGGAGCAAGGCAGACCCAGTTCTGCTCTTAGAGGGCTCCCAGCCCTCGAGTGAACAGGCAAAACGGGGTCAGGTGTTGATAAATACTATGAAGAAATAAAGCAGAGGGATGTGCTAGGGAGGCATTTTAGCACAGCTGGCCCCTGGGGCTGCTCTGAATGAAAGGAGCCAGCCACACAGCAAGTGCAAAGGCACTGAGGTGGGAGTGCCCCCTCCCCCTGCCCCTGCCCCGTGTATGTGTAAGAAACAAAAAGGCCCGTGTGGCTGAGTACAGATTAATCCTAAGTCTGATGAGAAGCAACTGGAGGCCTTTTAGCAGAGGCAGGACACAGGGTATCAGACTTCTGTGTTAGATGCTCCCTCTGCTGCTGGGTGGAGGCTTGGAGAGGCCACAGTGGAAAAGCGGAGAGCACAGCAGCTTGGGAAGAAGAGGATGGATGTGGGACTCGTTGGAGGGTGTAGACCTGATAGGAACCGATGTGTTGGATAAGAGGGTAGAGGGAAAAAGAAATCAGAGGGGTGTCTGTGCTTTTGGGTTAGCACTGTGACAGTTTCGGGAGCAAAGGTTTGCAAGAGAAACTCGAGAGTTCTGTTTTAGCCACGACACAGAAGGGACATGTTTTAGACCCCCCAGTGGCGATGGCAGCAGGCAGCTGGATGCTGGAGTCTGTTGGTCAGGAGAGAGACAGAAATGAGAGGTGTCATCAGTGCATGAAGTGTTCAGAGTCCCGAGCCTGGACGAGCTCCCCTGGAGAGAGAGGACCACCCTGACGCTGGCACCCACAGGCACCATGTGCCCCCGAGCTTCCTCCAGACTGGCCTGGCCCTGGGGAAGGGGCGTCTGTTAGGCCTGGCCACTTCCAGATGCTCCTTTTTTTGTATTCTGTCATTGGCTACTTGAGGTCTTCCACACCTATGGTTTCCTTAGAGGGGTGGCAGGGGGGTACCTGGCAGTGTGGAGTTTGAGAAGCATCCCTGAAGGCTGGCAGGACCCAGGCCCTAGAATCCTGGCTAACTGGACAAAGTCACTACCTGCCGCCACCCACCCCCAGCCCCCCAGCCCCAGGGCTCAGTCTCCTCATCTGCATAATGATGCCATTGGGACACAACCACTTGGTCCCTTGCCAGCTCCCAAAGCCTAAAATTAGCCTTCCCTGGTCCACAGGCAGCCCCCATCTTGGCAAAGATGCTCCCTCCACTGCTGGGCCAAAGAGCCCACCGGGGCTAGCCTGGACTCGGAGCTGTGTCTTCTGTCCCCTCCCCCATGGCCTGGGCCACACTGCCCTGCCTACATGTGTCCACTTCCTCCAGTGATTTCTTCTCTCCTCCAGCCATGGCCAGGCTCCCCCAGGGCCCCACACAGGTGGCAGTGACCCCCTCATTGAGCAGGTGCTGGGAGTCCGGCCCATGTGGAGGGCGCGAATGCTGCTCAGGCCCCTCTCTTCTGGCCCCCGACCCAACCGATTCTTCAGATGTTTTTAAGGGAAACCTGGACTGCATTTTTATCTGAAATCTCCTGATTTTTCAATCCTGGAACTAACAGTGTTTTTTTTTAAAAAAACACTGGGTGAAACAGGCAGGGCCCAGCCACAGGGTCTCGCAGGAGCGAGCTCCGCCTTAGTGACTGGAAGCTCACCAGTCTCCTCAGCTCTGCCAACCCTGTCCGCTCTGATCATCAGTCCCCTTTCTGAGTGGGCTGCGCTGGGACCACCAGCCCTTCTTTCTTGAGACTCTCTCCTCCTCAGCTTCCATGACTCTGGCCCCACCTGGCTTCCCTCCTTCCTCTCTGACCATTCTTCCTCTGTCTCCTGGGGACCCTGTCCCCTCCATGATGACCCCAGGAGGGTACCCCTCACCCAGCCTGCTACTGTAGCCAGCTCCAGATTCACATTTCCAGCAACCTCCTCTCCCGTGAAGGCTGGACAAATGTTTCAGTCTGGCGGCGCCCTTGCTGCCCGTGCTGGGGTTCCATCAGTGGAATCAGCCCCTCTCTCCCTCTGCCCTTTCAGAGCCCCCAAGCTCAAGCCTCCCCCCCAGCTGGTTTCCTTGGGCCAGCTCTCATCTGGGCGTCCCTGTTCCCATCCCATCTCCATGCACCCTGGGCTACCCTACCAGGGCCGCCATATCCACCTCCCCAGCCTGGCTTTTGCTCCTGGACAGACTCGCTGTGGGGCGGGGGGCCGCGCAGCGTTTGCATCCTGCAGCTTCTCTCTCACTGTGTAACATCGTCAACGCAACCGGCCTGCACACACTTTGCATTTTTGGGACTTGAGGTCTTTGTTCAAGCCATGCAGGCTCTGCAAGACCCTTGCTGCTCCCCAGGGCTCAGCTCAGGGGCTCTGTCAGAAACCCACTCCCTCAACTCTGTTAGGAAGTTCAGATGGTCTTTCCTCAACTTGGCTGAGATCGCAGGCCCTCATGGTTTTCCTGACCCTGGGCAGACAGTCCATTCAGGGATCCTCTTTCCTGGGAGAGGAGCTTGGCCTTCTTTGCAGGGACCTGGGTTGCAATCTATTCTCCCTCTCCTGTGGGGTAAACTCACTGCCCTGGAGACCTAAGTCCTCTAACAGCTCTATGCCCATGACCCCCGCCCCCGAAACACCCAGTCTCACCTTTCCCAGCCGTGATTTCCTCCTCTTCTGGGGCGTATTCACTAGCTTGTCGGAGAACAAGAGCTGTGAAAGGGGTGAGCGCCGAGAAGAGGGGAGGGCCCACCACGCCTGCTCATAGGGGCCTGCTGGGGAAGAACGCCCGGAAACGCGCCCCTCTTTTGGAACCTCACGACCTCCAGCCCTGGAACCCCAATTCTCTAGCCTCCGGTCCCAGCTACTCCTCCATGCCCCAGCCTCAGGAGACTGTTTATTGTCTGCGTCTCTGCCGTGGCCCCCAGGGTACAGGCCTAAAATCACTTACCCAAAAGGACCCGCTCTCCTCCCGACTGTCTCTCCGTGGTCCCAGCCGCCCCAAGCGCAGGCTTCTTTGGCTTCGGGAAAGACTGTCCGGCACCTCCTCCGCACCCCCAATACAGGACCCAGTGGAGCTCAAGGCCGCCAGACTTGCACGAGCTTCTGCAGAAGACTTCGTCTGGCACCCGGAGAGCAGGGAGCGGACCCACTCTCATTGCCCTCCCCATACAAGAGGGGGAGGGGTGTGGCCCGGAGCTAAGAGCAACTCCCCTCCCTCATGCTCTCCGGGACCTCCTCCAGGGGTCGCAGCCTTAACATCGCCCACCCTGTCCTACCCTGGAGCCGCCATTTGGCTTTGGGGGAAATGATGGCGGCTATTTGCGCACCACAAAATGGGGCACTCGGGGCATCAGCAACAAGGGAGCGGGCGGCTAAGAAATGTCTCCAGACATTTCGGTCGTCCCCCGCTTCCTCCCGTGTTGTGCCCAGGCCCGTGAGGCATAACAAGACCCTGGGCGCGCAGCTGGAGGGTGCCTCCGTTCGCTATCTTCTTTGACTCGAGCGGAGAACACCCTCGAAGATGTCCTAGCTCACTTCACATTGCCCCGGCCGACCACGTGAGGGCGTGCCCTGTGTTAGTTCGGACAAATTAAAGCTGGTCCTGCGGGCAGGCCGGGGCCCCCCTGGACGCGATCAGGGTTTGGGTGCCCGTAGCGCACTCTTGGCTGTCGGCCGCAAAGCTCCGGGCGGTGGGGCCTCCCCCGGGGCCTGCGCTTTTCGCCTCCAAACGGGGGGCCCCCCTCCTCTCGCGCTCCCGCAGCCTAGGGTGCACCCCTCCGTTCCCCTTTGCGGAGCCCTTCCTGGGCGCAGGCCGCCTCTCCGCTGCGCCGCGGGCTCGGGCCCTGTTCCGGGCGCACGGCTGCGGGCGCGGCGGCGCCAGGGAGGCGCGGTCCGGGAAGCCAGCGGCCGGGGAAGGGGCTCCAAGAAGCACAAGTTGGCGCTGGCTTCGGACCAGCCTGTTGTTGTTCTCAACGTGGTCCGCCATGGAGCCATAAAAGCAGTGTGGGGCGCCCTCCTCGGCAGTACGCAGCGCGCACGCCCAGACAGCTTCGGCGGAGGCGGAGGCAGCGGTCGCAGCGGCGCTCGCCCGGCCGGTGTCCTTTTCTTGGTTCGCCTGTCACCGCAGTTTTCTCTACTCCGTCCTCGATCCGGCCCCGGCCCCGGCCCCCGCCCGGGACCCCCGCTCCGGCCGGCCCGGCCCCCGCCCCAGCCCTGCCGCCCGGCCCCAGGCCCGGCCGCGGCCGCTCCCGCCTGGAGCCGCCGCGCGCCCCCAGTCCCCCGGCGCCCCCTCGGCCCCTCGCCTTCCTCTTCCCGGCGCGGCCTCCGGGCTTCCGCGCCCCGCCCGCCACCAACCCGTTGGCCACCATGTCTGTGGAGCTGGAGGAGGCCCTGCCGCTGACGACCGCCGAGGGGGCGGCCAAGAAGGCGGCCAAGGCTGGTGGCTCGGCGGCGCTGTCCCCGTCCAAGAAGAGAAAGAACAAGAAGAAGAACCAGCCGGGCAAGTACAGCCAGTTGGTGGTGGAGACCATCCGCAGGCTGGGCGAACGCAACGGCTCGTCGCTGGCCAAGATCTACACGGAGGCCAAGAAGGTGGCGTGGTTCGACCAGCAGAACGGCCGCACCTACCTCAAGTACTCCATCAAGGCGCTGGTGCAGAACGACACGCTCCTGCAGGTGAAGGGCACCGGCGCCAACGGCTCCTTCAAGCTCAACCGCAAGAAGCTGGAGGGCGGCGGCGAGCGGCGCGGAGCCACGGCGGCCGCCACCGCCCCGGCGCCCGCCGCGCACAAGACCAAGAAGGCGGCCTCGGGCGCGGCCGGCCCCCGGCGCGCGGACAAGAAGCCTGTCAAGGGCCAGAAGCCGGAGAAGCGCTCGCACAAGAAGGGCGCCGCCCCCAGAAAGGACAAAGGCAGCAAGGCTAAGAAGGTAGCGGCCGCTGGGGGCAAGAAGGTGAAGAAGGCGGCCAAGCCCAGTGTCCCCAAAGTGCCCAAGGGCCGCAAGTGAGCGCGCCAGCCTGGGCCTCCCCGGTGTTTGGTTTTTCTACTCCAGCGTATGTAGGTTTTGTACGTTTACTGCGGCCCGGGCCGCCGCGCCTGCTCTGAGCCGCGGGCAGGGGCCTCGGGCCTGCTCCATCCCTTCTCCAGCTCCCATCCCCCGCCGATGTAGCCTTTTTTTGTTGTTTGCTTTAGATTTTTGAAACGGCCCTGGCGGCGCCCCTATTGGCTCTCGCCCTTGGCAACGGGTGTTGCTATGGTTACCAGCCCCTAGGCGCCAATGGCCATGGCCGCGCCTGCCCATCCGGGCCGCTCTTTCCAGCTCCCCACCCTCCCTGCTTTCGGGTGAGCGACAAGCAATCGCTCGGGGTGCGCGGCTGCCCGGGCCTTGTCTCCATTCCGTCGGCCTTTTGGGGGTCACAATAAATGGTTTAAACCTTTGAACCGCTCTCGTTTTTTTCCGAGTGGAATAGGGATGGGCGTGGTCAGCTAGAGTTGGACGGTGGGCCCCAGAGATCCTCGGCACCCCGACCTGGAGTCTGCAAGGGGTAGAAACGGCTGGGGAGGGGGCGGCCGGTTGATCCCAGAAGGAATCGCGGGTCCCATCTCCCGTGAGTGGAAATGGAAGGGTGCTGGAGATAGGCTGGTAAAGTCTCTGACAAGGGTTCACCAGCCGTGGGGTGAGGGAG
Source organism: Equus przewalskii (assembly GCF_037783145.1). Lineage (NCBI taxonomy): Eukaryota > Metazoa > Chordata > Mammalia > Perissodactyla > Equidae > Equus > Equus przewalskii. The sequence goes on from NC_091845.1 coordinate 2,832,826, forward strand.
TGGTGGTTTTGGGGGTTCACTGGTCAGGGTTCCTCAGCTCTTACAAGGTCACATCGGCTGGACGTTTGCGGAGATTAGTTATTCTGAATGCGGTGAGACTTGGGGTTGATGCGACAAGAATAGTGTGGTGTGGAGAGGAGGTGTGGCCTGAGCAAGGCAGTGATCTTCTCAGGTTGCTGGTTAGTCTGGAGCAGACAGGACACCCAGAGGGTTCTTGGGCAAATTGAGAAGAGAGACTGTCAGCCCTGAGTGACCCTGATGTCCAGCATATGGAATAGTTAATCCACCTGGGTACTAAGGTGACAACTATTCCCACAGAGGTTCTGTGAAAGGACAATCTAGCAGGAGGAGGAGGGCCCCGGGACAGTGGGAAGCCAGGGAATGCTCTGGCTTCTGGGGTTAGGTGAGAGATGCAGGGGACTCTCTCAATTGCTGTGTAAGAGACTACAGGTTGGCGGTTGGCGGGGAAGGGCAAGTAGGTTTGGGGTCAGGGGAGGGAGGGAGCAGCACTGGAAGAGCCCCTGACCTGGGCCTGGCAGCTGTCACCCTTCCTGGCACATCCCTGGCACGCACGGAGCAAGTGGCCACTCCACTCCCTCTTCAAGTCTTCATAGCCTTGAAGCAGGGGCTACTCACTGCTGCCTGCCTCAGGGACCTGCAGGGCCAGGTGCCAGGGTGAGTCTTAACCTGCCCTGTCGTGTGCTAGGCATCGAGGACAGGGCAGTGGGCTCTTAGATGAGCAGAAGTGCCTGCCCTGCCCAAGGCTTTCAGCCAGTGGGGGAGACAAGTCACGGATGCACCTTTTGGCACATGATCCTTCTTGAGGCAGAAGTTCAGAGGACAAGATGGGGACCGGATCTGAGTGTGGAGACTTGTGACTGATGGCTGCAGGAGACACTGTCATTTGAGCAGAGGAGGAGACGGCAATGCTACACCTTGCTGTGGATCTTTTGGTTCTGGGGAGCTGTGGGCATCCAGGAAGCACGCAGGAGGAGGCCCAGGTTGGAGACAGGGACTGTGGGGGACCAGGGTACATCCTGCCCGTTCACGTTCTGGCCACTTGCTGATCACTAGCAGTTTCGTCTCCTTTGCAGTTTTGACTAGGGAGCAGTTTGCCCAGTGCCCTGCTGCAGGGCGACTGTGCCAGACCTCATCGTGTCCCATACTGCCTAGAGGACCAGTCAATAAGCCACCAGCAGGTAGAGGCCGTGAGAGAGCTTGGCCTACCCAGGATTCTGGGGGACGGTGCTCCTGACCAGCGAAATGTGTTCCCTCAGATTCTATCCTATTCTAAACCAGAAGCCGGAGCCCAGATGCCACCTGGGCTCACCCCAGTTGCCCAAATCAGAATCTGAGGCTGGGGCCTGGGACTTGGCTTTCTGACCAGCTCTTAGGTGGCTGTGAGGTTCAGAGAGGATTGGGAAGGGTTGCTGCAAGGGACCCGGGCACGTGGACACTGCTCCTTCCTGCCCAGCAATTTGCCCTGAGCTTGCTTCCTTCCTCCGAGCCCTTCCTAACCAAAGCCCCGGACCCTGCTCACCGACCGCTTCCTTTTGACGCCATCCCTGCATGCCAGGGCCTTTCCTCTCAGCACTGCCTTTCCTATTTCCCACCAAAACCCGCCCTTTGCCACTCATACCACCCTGCTCTCCCAGTGGCCTCTCACTGTGACGCTGCTGCCCCTCACCTCTCTCCTGTCACCCCCCTCCCTTCCTTGAAGACTTGGGCCCCTAGCTCGCTGTTTCCTCCCCTCCTTTCAAGGCCTGCCTCCAGGAGCAGTGGAGCACCCAGGGGCCGAGCCCTCAGTGGGGCCTCCCACTCTTCTGATAATGAAGAGCACTTTAATTTTCTTCCGGGGACACAACCCACCCTACTCAGGCCAAATGATTCTGGGGGTCTGACCCCTCCAGTCCCAGGAATGGTCGCATGACCAAAGACCTGGCTAATGAGTGTTCAGTTGATTGTTCACTTTGCCACAATAATTGGGTCAGAAATGGGTTTTTGACCCCAGTGGGTTCAATGAGAGTCGATCCTGGGACTTTCTCTGGAACTATTGAGAAAGAGGTGTTTTCTCCTCCAGGATAATTAAAGGGTAGGGACATGGGGCCAGAGTTGCCAGTGGTCATCTTTGTCCACACATAGGGAGAGCCCACCCGAAAAAGGAACCAAGACAGAGAAAGTTGGAATCAAAAAATGGAGAGACAAATACTTAAGGACATTCATGGAGCCTCCAGATCCAGCCATGCCTGAAGCTAGCTTAGACCTGAATGTCATGTGAGCTGATACATTGCTTTTTGCATCAGTTTGAGTTGGGTTTCTGTCACCTGCAGTGTAGTCTCTCCTTTGACTCACTTTACCCTCTCATGTTCACATCCTGGACCTTGTCATCCATTGGTCTTCCTCTGAAACCACTCTCCCAGTGTCCCACTCTCTACCCACAGGCCCCTCCTCTCCTCTTCCCTGCTAGCTCACTCAGACCCTAGGGCAGAGCTGCACTTCTGCAGGTGGCTCCCACCCCAAGCTGAAGAACCAATGGCCGTAACTAGCCCTATGTGAACACTCAGTGTGTGCCAGGCACTCAGAGGAAGGCCGTACAGCCCTCATTTCAGCCTTAGAACAGCCCCAGCAAGAAAGGTCTTCAAAAGCTAATCTTACTGGTGCAGGTGGTGAGACCAGGAGGCTGTATTTTCTGCCCTGACACCACATTCAGCTCTGGCATGGGTCTGGGGAGCCCAGGATCCACTATTTACTTAATGTGTCTCTTGGACTTGGCTTCAGGGAACCTCAATTCCAGGTGAACATTGGAGGCGCAGGATACTGCAAGGCCCAGGAGGGCTTCCTGGGGGAGGTGACCCTGGTGCAGAGAGGCGGCAAAAGACCAGGTGCATTTGCTTGTCTGTAAACTAGGGGCATAGCAATGGCCCAGACCCGGGCTCCTCTCTGCCCACTACTCAGGAGAGGAGTCAAGTGGGACCAGGCCCTGGAGGCTGAGATCAGGGTTCTGGGCCTGGGTCCACCACGGTCTTTTCATCTGGGGCAAGATTGTTCTCCCTAAGCCTCAGTTTCCTCATCTATAAATGGAGCCAAGAAAGATTCTTTTTACTCATCTCACCAGGGAGCCTCTGAACACAGTGCCTCTGGCCAGGGTCCCCGGGTTTTCCTGCCTCCGCCCGTCGCACCCCCTGGGCGTAGTGCGCTCTCCTCCGGCAATACGGTCTCCTTCCTCTTGTGGGGCCGGGACCTGCCTCCCTGTGAACCCCCTTAGGATCTCAGGTCTACCTTCTGGGTCCCTAGGTCCGACTTCTTCCTGGCCCCAAGACAGCCCTGCAGCCACTGGAAAGGCGCTTTTCCAGGCTGTGTGGCTTTAGCGACTTAGGATGGGGTCTGCACCCAACTGACGCCAGTGGACCAACCTAGCTGAACCGGTCTCTGCCAGGGCAGGGCTGAGTGCTGAGCACACAACCTGTTGGCGGGGCCTGAGCACTCAGCACAAGGGGTACTGACGTCTCTCTGTCCCAGGCATCAGACCTTGGGTGATGTGGCCAGACGGCACATTAGCTGTTCTGGCAGCTCCACCTGTCATGAGGCAGCCAAGAGGCCTCGCTTCTTTCCACAGCAACTGCTGGGGGCCACTTGCACTTGCAAAATGGGGGCAGTGATACTTGCAGAGGTGTCGGGAGAACAGAATGAAATCTCGTATGTCAAGGGCTTAGTCCACAGTCACTCATTCAGCACATCCTGGTTGAGCAGAAGCAGGGATGGGGACCTATCAGAGCTGCCCCCTGTTCTCAAGGAGCTCGGCTGGAGCTTCCGGGGAGGAACATTCCAGGCTGGAGCAGCCCTGGCACAGGCCCCCAGGCACGGAGAGGCTCCTGGGTTTAGGGAATGGTGAAAGCAGCAAGCAGACTGACAGGGCACGGGGCGGGACTGGTCAGCAGGGCTTCAGGTCCCCTTGTCAGTCAGAGGTCAACCGGGAGGCGGAACCAGCGGGACGCAGGCGTGGACACACCCATGTAGCGGATGTGTATCAGGGAGGGGGCTTGCATGTGTGCAAATTAGTAAAGGGAAGCCTTCTTTAAAATGGAGATGGGAAGCCCTGCAGGGGGAACTCGCATGCACTCACCATCTCACTTTGCAGTTTTGGGAAGCGCAGCTACTGTACCACTCAAGCAGGGGGAAGGAAGATGTTCTCGTCGCCCGGCAGCAGCTCCGCCAATGAGAAGCTGGCACCGCCTGAACTCTCACTCTCCCCCCAATGGACTTCCTTTTAGAGCAGCCCCGCCCACTCCCTCTTTTTCTCTATAAAAGCAAGCTTCCCGCCTTTGTTCTCTTACTTCACTATGGTCTGCCTTCACCTGCATTTCCCAGATTGCAATTCCTTTGGCTATTCCTGAATAAACTCATTTTGCTAGTAAGGGAAAGTAACCGACTATTTTATTTTAAAGTTGACATACACTTGCAGGACTGGTTAAGCGCTTTCTGTAAGCCTGAATCTTTGTGACTGACGCTGGAGTTTGAGGTGCCAGACAGTCAGGAACACGAGCAGGCTGAGTCACAACTCACACAACTGGAACCCCAGGATGGACTGAGACTTGTGTCGGTTCTTGTTGCCTCTGACCTTGGTGCTGAGGGTCTCCTGCAGCAGCTGAGACCCTTCATTGCCAAGCTGACCACGCACACACCTGGCCCACGGGTCAGTAAAACTGAAGGAGAATCCAGGGAAAGTAGAGTAATTGCAGACCCAGGTGCTGCTTCCCACCGAGGAGGTGAATGAGCAGATCAGCAACCAAAATGGTTGCTTCCTTCCAAATCTGACAGGAATATGCCTTGTGGCCCACCCTAATGGGAAACAGACAAGCAAGGGAGTTCCGGGAAAGACAGATGTAGTCCAGCCCAGCCAAGCGGACACAAAGCCATCCCAGTTTCCCATTATAAAATGGGTGTGTGCGAATGAGGGTGAGGACAGACTAGACCAGGCCTCTCAAACACAGTGGTGGACAGGCCCCAGGCTGGGCAGGGCAGTCTGGCCGCCTGGAGGACACAGACCCCGCCTGGAGAGGCGCTGTGGCCACCCAGTCCCGCTGATGGATGCCAGGCAGCAGTGTGGCCAGAGCTGCTCAGGTTTTTCAGACCATGTCAGAAGCACCTCCTGAAATGTTCCTAAGTCCCCTTCCAGAGGCAGAGAGTGACGTGGGCCACCCAGGGAGGCCTGGGAGGGGGCCTCAGCCTGGCATTTCCCATGTGGGGAAATGGTCCCATGTGGGGCTCAGGCATCAGAGGCACCTCCTGAGAATTTTTTATGTGGAAACTATAAACTTTTTTCTGAAACTTCCCACTTTTAAAACGTGGGCTTAAAAAAAAAGAAATAGTCCACCTCACACCCATTAGGATGGCTTCTCTAAGAAAAAAGAACATAAGTGTGGGTGAGGATGTGGAAAAGCTGGAAGCTTGTGCACTGTGGGTGGGAATGTAAGATGCTGCAGCTGCTGTGGAAAACGGTGTGGAGGGTCCTCAAAAAATTAAACATAGAATTATCATCCGATCCAGCAATTTTACTTCTGGGTATATACCCCAAAGAATTCAAAGTAGTGACTTGAAGAGCCGTGTGCACACCCATGGTCAGAGCAGCATTGTTCACAGTAGCCAAGAGGCGGAAGCAACTCAAGTGCCCATCGACAGATGAACGGATGAACAGAATGTGGTCCATACATGCAAGGGAATGTTACTCAGCCTTGAAAAGGAAGGAAATCCTGACACCTGCTACTACATGGATGAACCCTGAGGACATTGTGCCAAGTGAAATAAGCCAGTCACAGAAGGACAAATGCTGTATGATTCCACTTATATGAAATATCTAGAGTGGTCAAATTCATAGAGACAGAAAGTAGAATGGGGGCTGCCAGGGCTGGGGGAGGGTGCTGGGAAGGGGTCGCTTCACGGGGACAGAGTTTCAGTTTTGCAGGATGACAAAGTTCTGGAGATGGATGCACAACATACATACATGCATACACACGGTACGGGCCAGCAGCCCTCCACCTTTGGGATCACTGACTCGATCTTCTGTGAGAGCCCTTCCGGCTGCTTCACAAGGCAAGAAGCCCCAAATGGTGGTGTCCTGAAGGAGACGGAGCCAAAGGAAGCCATAAAGTGGTGAAAGCCAGAGCCCCAGCCTGCCGGTGCTGAGGGTCTGCACCAGGGTAACACCCTCTCCGTCCGGCCTCGTCATCAGGATCCCAGAGCCCTGAGCACTCGCCCTGCAGGTAGGAGCTCCCGGAGGCCCACCTCCTCTAGCTTCTCCCAGCTGCTCTCTTTCTTCTGGCTGCCTCTGCTAGGGGCTAGGAGTGTGGTGCTGGGGCCCTGCCCCGGCCTGACTGCCCTTTAGAACTTGTTGTGTGGTTCAGCCTGATTGTCCAAGCCCTTTCACGGGTGTCCCCGACTCCTCCAAACAGTGCTCTTGCTTCGGTCGCCCGCTGGGAGTGTGGCCTGCAGAGCCTGCTGCAGGCCTCTCCGCCCTGGAGTCCAGGGACGCAAGGTGGGGGACGCAAGGGGGGATCCTCATGCATCTCCACGTGAGGGACAGCAGCCCAGAGGAAGGTTCTGGGTCTCCAACAACCTGCCTCTGTTGTTCTGGGCTCCTGGGAGTTCGACCTTGAGCACCCACTCTCCTGACTCAGAGATGGGCAAACCAAGTTCCAGAGAGGGCAAAGGACTGGGTCAGTTTTGCATGTACTGGGGACCCTCCCATACAGCCTGAGCCAAAGCTCCTTTCCCCAAGGAATGAGGTTCCATCCTTCCCATCGCTTACTCCTCACTCTGGTGGAGGAGGGGGAGGGAGGGCGTGCAGGCCCAGGGGGCATCTAGGAGTCTGAGGCCACCCCATTACCAACACCACCAACCCATCCTCCAGGCTTTTCTGGCAGCAAGCGGGATCTTGTACAAACTCTCCAAGCGTAGCTACCCCTCCCAGGCTAGGAGCCCTTGGATTTGTCCTTAACTTACCTATGCCAAGCGTGTGCCCTTGGGCAAGCCCCTCCCTTGCCTGGGTCTGCCCTGCCTCCGTACAAAGCAAGGTTGGGCTTTAGCACACAAACTTGGCACCAGGAAATGGATCCAGATGGACTGCAGACAGGAGGTGGGGCGGACACCTGTCTATTAGGACCTGGAGTGCTGGGGACCCTATGCCTCCTTAGAGCTGCAGAGCAGGAAAGAATCCCTTTAAGGCCTGGAGCCAAGCCTGGGCACCGCGTGGCCAGGGCGGGCGTGAAGAGGGGCTGCCATCCGGAGCCCAGCCAAGAGGCCAGACAGCCACATGCTAGGGCTGTCCCACCTGCCTCAGAGAGCAGTTGGGGCCCCAGCCTGACTTGGCCACATGGAGACGGCAGGCGAAGGCTGCCCTATTGTCCCTGAGACTTGTTCTTTAAAAACAAAGGATGGGAGAAGATGCGGCACTGCTCTAGTAAGCAGGATTAAGCACTGGCAAAATGTGGGAAAATGGGGGTTCATATGTCCCTGAAATAAGTGAAAATTTGAAGAGCAACTTGGCAATACCTCCGAAAGCTGATGACCCAGATAGAAAAAAATAAAAAATTGCAAAATGAAATGTCCCAGATGATACCTATTATATAAACCTGAATATCACAAAATAATACGTTCTCAGATTCAAGAAGGTGCTTTTAACATCACATTTTATGTGAAAGTATAAAAACCTGAATGAAAAGGATACACTCCTCTGAGGACATTCTATTCCTTCATGTTAAAACGAAAAGCACCCGAAAATCTGATTTACAACCCTGACAAACAGCGAGGAGACAGCAAGGACAAGCAAAGGGAATTTCATTTTTGTCGCTCATTAAACTCGAAGTAAATATGACGAAATAGTCATATAACAGTCAACTTTCTGGTAAGTTATCGGTGTTTTTTAAAATCTCTTAGTAAAACAACCAAAACCCCATGCAAATCAGCGCACACAAAACCGGAGACAACAGTGGAGGCGCCCCCGCCAGAGTAAAGTACGCAACCACCGCGGGCCGACCCGCCGCCTCCACCCCCAGGGCGGGCGCTGCGACGAGGCAGCCAGAGACGAGGCGGGGGCGGCGCCACCAGGCTCGGCCCGCACCCTCGGCCAGCCCCGCCCCGCTCCACCCGCGCCCAGACGGGAGGCGTGCCGCGCCGGCGCGCTCGCTCCCATTAGCAGTTACAGCGCCGGAGCTTCCCTCTGATTGGTGGAAATTGCGATCCCTGATTTGCATAGGGCCTCCGGCCAGCACCCCCGCCAGTAGCGGGCGGCGTCTGCGCTGCGGCTGGATCGCCGTGGGCGGCCCGGTGCTGCGCCGCCGCCGGAGGAGCGCTGGGGGCTGGCGCCGGCCTGTCCTCCCTGGTCGCCTCAGGGCCCGCTTCCGTCCAGCCGCTTGGGACAGTGTCTTGCAGTCCCTGTCTACGGGACGCCCCAAAGAGGAAGGAGCAGGCTGGCCCTGGCATTCCTGGAGATTCTTCCGTTCCTCCCTCCTGGATCCCTGGAAAGACCCTCCCCCTCCCACCTCGGTCATATAGATGAGCCTGCAGGCCTGGACGCCTTGGGCTTCTCTCCCTGGGGCAGCCTTGATCCACATCAGGGACCAAGTGGGCAAGACGGCTGCCCAAAACATTGGCCTGCTTTGTGACCCCAGTGAGGCCAATCCCCTCTCCTAGCCTCAGTTTCCCCCACTGTAACAGTGGGTTGGGCTCACATTTCCCCAGGCTGAGGATGTCTGTGTCAGCCACTGATCTCCTGGGGTCCTGCATCTCCTCTTTCTGATGTCCCAGGGGCCGTGGCATCATCCCTGTTTGCGTCCCTCCAGGGCTGGCCACTCACCCTGTCTCCGCGCCGCCTGCCCCACTCCTGGACTTTGCGATCCGAGAGGCCCGGTTCGGGTGTCAGTAAGTGACTACACCTGGTACTTTATGAGCATCCCCTCTAATCATCCTGCAGCCTTGCAGGGGGCGGTAGTGTATTCCAGCTGGGGAAACTGAAGCTCAGGAAGCTGGTGAGAGATCTCCCAGTCACACAGGGCTGCGCACCCAGAAGGTGGACTTCAATCAGCAGGATCAGTAGAAGCAGCCAGAGCAGACTCAGGAGTCTGAGGACCAGGGTGCGAGGCCTGGCTCTTTCCTGGACTTGCTGTGTGCCCTTGAGCAAACCATGGCCCACTCTGAGCCTCTGCCTCAGTGTCTCCAACCTGGATAATAATAGTCACCATTGAGGAGCATCCTTGGGCGGGACTGAAAGCTCTTTGTAAAATGTACAACGCTTGCCAAAAGTGAGGAAAAACAGCCTCATCAGAACGGAACGCAGGGGCCGGCCCGTGGCCGAGTGGTTAAGTTCAAGCTCCCGGCCTTGGAGCCCGGGGTTTCGCCAGTTTGGATCCTAGACGCAGACATGGCACCGCTTATCAGGCCACGCTGAGGCGGCGTCCCACATGCCACAACTAGAAGGACCTACAACTAAAAATATACAACTATGTACTGGGGGGTTTTGGGGAGAAAAAGGAAAATGAAATCTTAAAAAGAAAACAAAAAACAGAACGCACACGTGTTGGATTTTACAAAGGAAATGTTTATTTTCATGTTATAAGGTGATTACAAACTCCTCTAAAAAAAGCAAGATGAATTTAAAATATCGATATACATATTTATCTAATGAGCAAAGAGAAAAACCCTGCAAATACAGGGATTCATATCATAAAACATTTATACACAAAGCTTGTCTACCGCAAGACTGAACCACACACCCAGGATCTCATTCAAATACAAATGTTCCTCCTCAGAAGAGTCTCTGGTTGGTTGATTTGGTTTTCTTTTTTTTTACAAAAGTTTAAAATATTTTTAAAATATTTTGAAGTTTTAATAAAAAGTCCTGGTGTGCCAGACATATTTCTGGAAGGAGGCAAGACCCACGTTCTCAGCTTTGTTTTGTGCTAAACACAGAGTCACAGTAGCTGGGGACTGGAAAATGAACTGGGTAAAAAAAATGGAGGCAACTTCTCGATTTGAAGCCAGATATACACCAAGACGCTCCATCCCTCAAGGACCAGGCAGACACGTCAGCAGCGACATCTCCCAGAGGACAAGGAGAGGCAGCTTCCCATAAAACAAGGGGCGTCTGAGGGCCGGTGCTGGAGAGGGGGCGAAGGCTGCTCCCGGGCCAGGGGCCCGCACCCACGCCAAGTTCTGGGATCGGGGTTTTGTGTGCTGTGCGGTCTTGTGCTTGTTGAATTTCTGCACAGCGGTATTTAAAACATCCGTGCGGATGGCCTGGGGCCGCCTGGCCTGGGTCTGAGGGCTGGACGAACCTCTAGCTGCCTGGAGCGGTTTCTCTTGGGTCCTTTCCTGGCTTACGTCTGAGGCTTGGGGGTAAGGGAGGCGCCTCTGCCCTCCAGCACTTCCCGTGATGCTGCCTGGGCCCTGACCACTGTGCGTGGCACCTGGGTGACACAGGACGCCCTGTGCTAGGCCGGGGTGGGGGGACGGGTCTGCTCTCGTCTTGTGCTTCACCACCATCTCTGGGGGTGTGCTGGGGATCTGGGGCGAGAACAGGGGACCAGAGGTACAGAGAGGGAGCTGCAAAGAGCCCAGAACTCATCCAAGGCCACCTCCTGCTCCTGGGAATTTCCCACATGGCCTCTGGCTAATCCTGCCTAAGGCGTTCTGCCTCTTGCACACCAGCCAGCTTCTCTGGGCCTCAGTTTCCTCCTGTGCGGTAGGGCTCTCAATGCCCAGATCACAGAGGGCTGCTGGGTGCAGGGCCACGGTGAATGGGCGCTGCCCCTCCGACCAAAGGCCAGCTACCCGCCCCACGGAACCACAGCCTGGGGTCCAGCTGGCCCCTGAGGATGGTCCGAGGTGGGTGCTGCTCACCTTGTCCCTGACTGCGGGGGATGGAGTGTTTCCTGTTTCATCAAGGCTTGCCTTCGGTCTTCAGGGAGAGACCTAGGGAGCTGCACTCGCCACTCGCCACAGAGGTCTCAGAGCCCCTGCAGCTGGAAGTGACCCGAGAGGGGCTGGTTCCGTTCCCAGCTCGCTGTGCCAAAGTCTCTTCCCTGCTCCAGGCCTCAGTTTCCCCATTTTACAATGAGGGTGTTGGCTGGGGGGCCCTGGAGTCCTGTCCACTGCAGGGATTAACTCGGTCCACGCCCAGCTCAGCGAAGCATCTCCCTGGGGGAGATTTATCCCGGGGCCCTTAGCCATTTCCTCATCCTAAAAAATTCTTCAAACATCTCCCTCACACCCCTTCCAGATCCGGCTGACTGGGCTGTGTGTCGGCCTCCGGATTTCTGACCCATCCCAGGCGGGGAGCGGGCGGAGGACGGCCCGTTCTCCAGAGACAGGAGAACCAGAGTCGGGAGCTCTGCGTGCGGACACGGAGAAGCCGCGTGGCCTCGCACACTGTGCTCGCAGGGCCGAGTTCTGCGGACACAGAGCTGGGGGACTCGACCAGAGGCCGCCAGGGAGACAGGTGCCCCGGGAGCTTGCCGAGGAACGGGCTTGGGTGAATGGGCTGACCTTCCTTCCAGGCGAGGCCTGGGGACCTGGTCTGCATGTGTCTTTGGTCTAGAATTGGTCTGGGACTCTCATAAGAGGAGGCCTTCCCCGGGCCATTTCCAGAATGTTGCCATTTGCCCACCAACCCGCAATACTGTAGCCTCTCACCCGGGTCCAAGCCCCAGGAGGGGAGATGGTGGAGCCTGAAACGACCACAGATGCCCAGGCAGCCACAGACGCCCCTCGCCTCCATAGGCCACCCGTCCCCAACCCCTGAGAGCGGTTAGTTCACTGAGGTTCCGTAAGACAAAGGAAAACAGGCCACATTGCTACTCAGGAAAAACCCAATAAAATCAAATCAGACACAGCAGCACCACAGATACACGAGGACAGGACACATCAGGACTGAATTGTTTGGACCAGGGCTGGGTGCCGTTCGGCAGAGGATGTGCCTTGGAAACAGTGAAATGTGAATGCTCGCCAAAGCAAGAGGTTCAGAATTGCCTCTGTCCCTTGAGAGGGGGACATTAAAGGCTCCTCCCCCTCCCGAATTTTGGGAGGGGGTCCCAGGATCCAGAGAGCCCCTGGTCTGAAAACCTGAGCGGGGCTTCACTCCGCACACCCCGCGAGGCGGGCAGTGCCGTTTGTGTGTGACAATGTTTCGGTTTAGTTGAGACATTTGGAAGTGACTGACTAAATGACACAGTTGTGGTCCCAATGGAGCTGGGGTCGGGGCGTGTCCGTACTGGGGATTTTAAAGGGGGGCACCTTCTCTCCTGGTTCAGAGGAACGCTGCTGTACGTGAGGCTCTTGGTCAAGCCAGGTCTGGGCTGCCAGCCCCCTGAAAACCCCAACCTTCTAGAAAATGCCCCCTCGCCGCCTCTTGCAGGCTCCCACGTAGTGCACAACTGACACCAGCTCTGCAGGGCTGTGAAAGGCAGAGCTCTCTTCTCTCCCAGGGCCCCACCAAGGGCTGCGCTTGTGCCTGAACTGCGAGGAGAGCGACAGGAGCACGTCATCGGAATCAAAGATTCAGTGACCCTCCAGAGCCGCTCCTGGCACTCCCTGCTGGGCGCTAGGGCGGCCCTGGGCCAGGATCTTCAAGAGCTCATCAGCAGTTTCCCCGCCTCTGGGAGATGAGGACAGAGCTGAGTGGAGAGATGAGGAAAGAAAAGGCGCCTCCCGACCCGGGCCCTCCGTGCGCCTGGCCTGCATCCTCCAGTCCACTCGCTCCCCTCCCGTCCCTCACAAATACGCCATGGTTCCTTCCGACAGGCAGCCTCCAGAGACGTCAGCTGGGGAATGGCCTGAACCTGCCAGGACCCCACTAAGATGCAACAGACCATCTGCGCGAGGCTCGGAGCCCTGGGACCGCCAGCTCCTGCCGGACGGCTCAGGTCTCCATGGGGGCCGCCCAGGAAGGACTGCGGCCGGGCGGTCAGCCTGAGGGCTCCCACCTCGGCCCCGCCCGCCCCAGCCTCTCGGAGCTCTCGCTGCTCCTCTGCATGAGTGGCTCTGACGGTCCGTCCGACAGTCCTGCTGACTGTCCAACCTCCACCGTCCACCTCAAAACACAAGGTGGGGTTTTGCTCCTGGTTCAGCGGCTTCTGCGGCTCTTAGAATCAGGCTGTTGCTGTGGGGCCTCATCTGTCAGCTTTGAGTCGGTCCTTGTGTTTGAGGGGCTGGTTCAATAGCTTGGCGTCTCTCTTCTTGGCGAAGACAAGAGTGACGAGGCGTCTCCCCACGGCCTCCTTTCTCCAGCCCCTCCGGGTCTGGCCAGCTGGTGGGTGCTGTTTGCTTCCACTCGAACCACGTTTGGAAGGTGCTACGCACTTTTAAAATGGGCCTGTTGGCCCAGGAAAAGTCCGCCCTGCACTTTTTGGGGGCAGAACTTTCTGCCAGCTACACAAGCACTGAAGAATTGCTTTTAAAAATGAGATCTAGGGGCCGGCCCGGTGGCACAGTGGTTAAGTTCGCACGTTCCACTTCGGTGGCCCGGGGTTTATTGGTTCAGATCCCGGGTGCAGACATGGCACTGCTTGGCACGCCATGCTGTGGCAGGCGTCCCACGTATAAAGTAGAGGAAGATGGGCATGGATGTTAGCTCAGGGCCCGTCTTCCTCAGCAAAAAGAGGAGGATTGGCAGCAGATGTTAGCTCAGGGCCAATCTTCCTCAAACAAACAAAAAAAAACAATGAGATCTATTGCTGGCAGGATCAATTCAAGTGGTAAAAGTGTATGACAATCTCTAAGTGTATATACAGTTGTATATAAAAAAAATACAAAGAAAAATTTACCAAGTTCCCATAAAATACATCTAATTCAGTATGAAGGCTCTGCCTCACCCCCGACATCTGCCTGTGGGTTTTTTTGTACAAAATATCCCCAAATCAAAACAAAATACACATACGCACAGCACCACACACACACACATTTTCTGTGACAATTAGAAAAACTCCTAGTGCAATCTGAAGCTCTGTAAACCTCGTCCTACGGGCATCTAATGTTAGTAAACAGCAGGAAAGTGGCCCGACGCGGCCACGAGCTCACATCATGGTCTCCACCAGGATGTGCGAGGGTTTCATGAGAGCCCCGTTCACGGCCCTGCGGGAGTTGTAGGGCGTGGCCCCCTCGCGCTCCACGGCCCAGCGGTTGGGTTCCCTGGGGGTCAGCAGGTACTTGAGTCTCTGGAAAAGGAAGGGGACAGAAGCGGAGGAGAGTCAGGGGACCTGGTTTCCCTCCTGACCACAGCCATCCACCCACTCTGGGTCCTGCCAGTGTGCTGTTTGGCCTTTTGCAAACTACTACCGTCTCTGAACCTCCCATTTCAACTCTTAAGCTCCCTCCAGGCCCTGAATCAGGGCAAGATTCCTGTGGTAGTTCCTTGGCCAAGCCCTGCTTCCACACCTCAGAGGCAGGGTGACTCAGACCTCAGGCTCTGACTTCTTTCTCCCTTGGAGCTGGAATATGCCTCCTTGTGAGTCCCATCCCCCAACTTCTCTGACTTGCAAAGCGGCCAAGTTTCTGCAATTTGTATGCCCGAGGTCATATAACTGTCTGGAGCCTACCATGGCTCCCACCTTCCTCAAGGAGAAACTCCAACCCCCTTGGCCTCCCACAAGCTGCATCCCTGCCTCCCTGCAGATGGGTCTCCCCATCTCCCTGCGGGCGTGCAGCTCTCCCTGCGAGGGCTGGGAGACCACTGCTTGTGTCGGAGCTGGGCCTCCCCCAGAGGGGCCAGAGGCGGCGCCGCCCGAGAATTCGCACAGGATCCCCGGGCAGGGCGAGTTTCGTCCTCCCCGCTGGCGGCCTGATCGTGGAGTCTGGGAGGGAAAGGTCCCCCTGGCCACCCAGCCAGCCAGAGCAGGACCGGGACTCCAACTCAGGGCTCTGGCCGCCCAGCCCACCTCCTGGCCAGAGACGTAAAGAGGAAGCAGTTGGAAACCACAAACTCTCCAGGCAGTGACGTTCAACGTAGGTATACAACAAGTGCTTAAAAGCTGCTATTAAAAGCTACAATATTTCATTTGAAAATCCAGATTTCCATCTGCCCCTAAAACACTGCAAGACCCGGCGACCCCAGACCCACATCCTCTCTTGGTGACAACGGGCCAGAGCTGATGAGCGCGGCCTGCTGTGGATTTCCATGGCCTTCTCCAGTTCACTCCCAGCCCTGCCCGGGGGCCCCCCTCATCTGGGCTGCCCCTCTGGTCCCTGGAGGAGGAGACTGGAGGCCCAGGTAAAGGGCGAGGGGTGGAACACCAGCGGAGGGCAGGCTCTGCTCCCCTTGCATCGCTTTGCCTCTCGGTGCCTCTGGACAGCAGGTGTGCGCCCGGAAGGTGAGACAAGGGGCGCGCTCCCCCGGGCAACACCCGGGGCTCTGTGCATAAGGGGGGGCGCAGACGCAGCTGGAATCCGCCCAGGACAGAGCTCGGGGTTGGCCGGTCGGGCGCAGAGAGAAGTTCGGGGCTGGGAGGACACCTCGGCACCCTGTGCAGGTGGGGGGTCGAGGGGCCCAGGGCACAGACAGATGGATGGGGCTCAATCGCCTGCAGAGGAGGCGGCTTTGGTTCTACGATATTTTTAAATTGAGTTTTGAAGGGACACGTTAGTGACCTGTTGGACGTGCTCCTCCTCGTGGCTGAAATATGTAATTGCTGTGGTACTGACCAACCAGAACAGACATCCAAGACCCAGTTGACCTTCAGTTTCTGGGTGGCAGGGGCATTCTGGAAATTCCCGGGGAGGGGCTGGGTTGGCATGGGGCATTTGAGGGCCACCTGGAGGGCTCAGGGCAGCAGCTATTACTCATCTGTCGCCAGGCCCAGTATTCCAGTATTTTAAGAAATGATAGGGCCGATCAGCCTTCTGCCTGAACACTGGGGTCCTTGCCTGTGTCCCCTGAGAAAACACAATGATCTAATGCTGCAGGAACCCCCCAAGGGCCGTCGCAGCTCAGACTGACCCTGGCATCATGTCGTCCTCCCTCACACACCCCTGCTTCTGTCCTCGGCTTGCTCCCTTTGTGCCCAGCCTCCTCTCTCCCCAACCAGCACCACCTCCAGGCCATTCCCCTGCCCAGCAGGAAACCGGCCCAACCCAGGGGGAGCCAGGGCCCCAGGACATCCTGGCTCCAGATTTTTAAGAATAACAATAAAACAGCCCAGAACAAAACAGTGCAGCCTTGGAGCCAGCCCAAGCTCAAGGTTAAGAGAGAAGCTAAGAAAAGCCTTTCTTGGAAAGAGCCTGGCATCTCCAGGATTGCTGGAGGAATTTCCAAGAGCTGAGCGGTGGGCAGGGGCCGGGGGCGGGGCTGGGCAGGCACAGAGGCCTGGAAGCTGCAGGCTCCGCCTTGTGCAGGGGTGTCATCTGAGGGTCGGGCGGCAGGTGTGGCCACAGATTGGGGAGGGGTCCCCAGTGTGGGCTGGGCTTATCTGAGACGTGGCCGGGGGTGGCAGAGGGCTTCTGGGTGGAGCTCAGGCTTCCTCCCGGCTCCTTGTCTCCTGTCTCACCACCTCAGAAACATGGACCCCACTGCTCCCAGGATAAAGCGCTAGATCTTAGCTTGGCACCCAAAGCCACCGTCACCTCTCCAGCCTCATCGCCCACGCCCCAGAACATGTCACTGCTGCCCAAGCGCTGTCACAGCTCCTTGTCTACGAATGCCTCGTGCCCCACACCCTCCATCTCGCATCCTCTGCTTGGCAAATCCTTCCTCGTGCCCACAGCCCTGTCTGAACGTCCCCACAGAGCCTTCTCCCATGTGAACTGTTCTCTGTTCCTGTTTCCCATGATGCACTCTCCTGCCCACAATCTCACCCACTCTGTGGGGCAGGTGAGAGGTCTTGGACTCAAGAGAGGGCAAGCAACGTACCCAAGGTCACACAGCAAACCAACATCCACCTGGCTTTCAGCCTCTCGTCCTCCCCACATAGTCTAGCCTCAGGGTCCTGCATGCTCACCACAAGGAATGGCCCTTTCGTCTGGCAGGGGCGGATGACCACGACCAAGGGGACACACAACATGGAGGACAGGGCCAGGCTCCAGCCCAGCCCGAGGGCCCAAGCAGACTTTGTTATAGGTCAGGGGTATGTACGTGATCAGCAGAAGCCAGGACAGCCAGAGGCCAGGGCAGGTCTGAGCGAGGCTGTGAGTGCTTAGCTGTTCTGGTCATGGTCTCACAGCAAGGGGCGGGCTCCCCTGTGCACGGGCTCCAGGAAGCACAGGACACTGAGGACTAGCCATGATGGGCCAGGCAGCGGTCACCTGGTGCCCTGAGCAGAGACACTGCTGGCTGCAGTTGCTGCAAGTCTAATGTGCGGGTGGGAAGGGGCCTGACCGCCTGACCACCTCACGCAGCGCAGAGGAGGGGCTTTTCCAGAACCGGGCTCACCGCGGGCAGTCTCACTCTAGGGCCGTCCCTCCACCTCTACATACCTGGCTGTCCAGCCCAAGCAGGAGCAGCATGATTGATAAAGAAGAGAATGGACCAAAACGTGGGCAGCGGCATCATGGTCACAGCTTTAGGGTAGGCGATGAAGGCCAGGCCAGGACCTGAAGGGAAGAGGAAGGGGGAGGGGCAGAAGGGAGACACATCAGCGACCGAGCCGCCCGGGTGAGCACGGAGCTCACACAAGACACTCGGGTCTGAGGCAGGTCTCCCAAACCCAAAAAGCAGGGAGGAGGAGCCAGGTCTGAATTCTTGCCTGGGGGAAGACACCAGCCCCTCTCACATTTGGGTGGGGCGCACTGGGGCTCAGGCGGGGCCCGTGTTCGCATCTGTCTCCTACACTCAGCCCAAGTGGCCCCCTCACACACCAGAATCCGGCCGGACACTGGGTATCCGGGTAGAAGACGGGACTGAGCGTGGACTCAGTCTGCCGGCTTGGAAAGGGAGGGTCTCCCCCAAAACCAGAGCCACTGATGCCAATGTTTGCTAGAAGGAAGCCAAGGGGGAAGGCTGTGGTTATCTGAGGACTGAAGCCCGTTTGCAACCACAAGGTTTCTACCTAAACGCTGCAGGAGTGGGAGACAAGAGAACACAGAAGCCGGCCCCGCAGGGGCGCGTCTGCAGGGGCGCATCTGAGACCCCTGAACAGCGTCGAGGCGTGCGTGTGCGAGACCCCAGGCCCGGGAGACCCGGGCCTCCCTTCCAGCCCTCATTCCTCCACCTCCTACGCACAGCACCACATGCCCTCACCGGGCCTCAGTTTCCCCGCCTGAGAACTGAGGGGCAGGTAACGGGAAACGGCTCCCAAGGAGCCTTCTCGTGTTCAGGTTCCCAGATGCAGATGCCTTTTCCCCAGAAAAGGGCTTCTGGCTCCCTCAGAGGGGCCTCTGCCGGGATCTGGAGGCAGGTTGGGGAGACAGGAGCCCATCAGCTCAGGGGGCACCTTTCTGACTGGAAACATTCCAGGGCCTCAGAGAAACGTCCCCTCCTGTCTGCAGCCGGCCTGAGAGAAGACGCCGGGGAGAACTGAGCTGTGACCGAGACCGGTGGGTCCAGGAGGCGGCAGGAGCAGCAAAAACAACGACGCCTAAGGGGCCTGGGCTGAGAACATACAGTAAAATCCACGACTGAAACAAAAGAGGTCAAGAAATGTGAAACAGAAAGGGCTGGAGGCCAGGATATTTAAAACAGATATCAGAAACAAAATGAGCGGTTTAAGAATTAAAAAAACAACTTGGAAATAAAGTGGAGCCAGAAAGTACATCGTACAGCGTTAACCACAAATGTGGCGGGCGAGGCAAGTCCTGGAACAGCCCAGCGTCCACTCGGCCTGAGGAAAACCCGACGGTGACCGAGTGTCCTCGGGCGGCGATGCTAGAAAACCCCACGAGAAGTGGTGGGGGGTGCTCGTACCCACCCCAGAGTCCAGGTTGCAGCCTTTCCACCTCGACTGGGGCCCCTGGTGCCCCCACGTCAGCTCTGGCCCTGACTGGTCAACGTCACCGCGCGAGGGATCAGGTCCAGCCGACTGCGAGACAGATGTGAACCGGGCCCCCACCTCCACCCGCAGCCCCACCCTCGAGGAGGTTCTCAACGCACCCATTTCTGTACTTCAGTTTTGCCTTCTCCAGCCAGACCCCGGGAGAGGGCCCGAGCGTCCTTCTCTACAAGCGCACAGGGCATCAGAGGGAGAAGTCCACGTGGAACACGGCGGCCGCCAGCACCCCCGCCTGCCTCTCCCAGCAGAGGATGAGCGCCACCCCACTCTCCTGCGGCTAAGTAATTACCTTGTTCAAAGATAATTACTTCGCTCAATACGGTGCTTGTTAAAAGCTTATGCGAGAAATAATCGTGTGGGCTCTTCAGACATCACGTGGGGAATCAAGGACAAGGGCTTGGACAGGACGGGAGGGAAGAAGCAACTTAGGTCGACGACACACACGTACAAAGACACCTCGCTGTCCACTCAGGAAAGTCTGTTTCATATACTGATACGCATCTCCCCGCCCAGGCTCCCTCCACACTCCTGCGGCTCCCCATCCTTCAGAACCGGGAAAAGCTGCAAAGGAGGCGTGAACTGTCCCCTCCTCATGCTAACTGCCAACTGCCAAGCAGGTGGTCTTCTGGGGCTCTCAGGGAAGGAAAACTATGTCCAAGGTCCGATCTGGGACCGGGGGCAGTGGAGAGAGGCGTGGGGCCGAGGCGTGGACTTGCTGAGCTCGTCCTGCAGCGGGTGTGAGGATGGGAAGCGAGGAGGAAGGCAGGCCCAGGGGTCTGAAAGGTCAGAGGAGTCCAGACAGAAGGGCCAGAGGTCGTCACATATGTCCAGGGTAGAGTGGGGAGGCCGGAGGGGAGAGACGATCACGTCTGAGGGGCCTGCCAGCATGTGGGGACTCCTTGTCTAGGAGACCCCAGCTCTGACCCTGACCAGCCCGAGCAAGGCCCTTGCTCTCAAGTCGCTGGTCTCCTCACCTGAATGGACAAGGCTGAGGCAGCCCTGACCCCCAGGGCTGGGGTTCTGTGGCTGGGGAACCAGGACACTGACCCTCGTGTCCAACAAGGGCAAGGGCAACGCCACGGTGGGGACGCTGGCTCTGCCTGACCCTGGTCTGTGGTGGTCCCTGGAGCCAGGACCCTCTACTCTCTTCTGGTCCTAAGAGGAGCCTCAGCCCAGGACCTTCGCCTGCCTCCAGGAAGCCGCGGAGAGGCCGTGAGAAATCAGGAGATCGGGCAGGGTGGGGGGAGCGTGGGCGGTGTGTAAAGCAGGTAGGGGCCACCCACGCTCTGGCCCCAATTTCTCCTCCAGTGCCACTCTCTGCCTAGCGTGGGCTCACCTCCACCGTTTTTGTAGCAGAGGTATGGGAAACGCCAGACGTTGCCCAAGCTGATGAAGCCGCCGGCCACAGACAGCACAAAGTCCATCTTGCTGGACCACTTCTCCCTCTGCGGGGGCTTCCCCTCGGCCTCGGCCTCGGCCTCAGGCCGCGTGCCCGGGCTCTTCTCTGGCGATGGCTTCAGGATGTCCTTGTGGAAGTCTTTCAGACACTGCAGCTTCTCCTTGGTGGCCATCTCCTTGCTTTCTACGGGGGACAAAGCAGAGCCCACCGTGAGGTCATAGGGAGCCCATGTGTCTTCAGCACAGCCTCCTCCTCCTCACCCTCGGGGCCGGCTCTGACCCGCCCAGGCCTGCGGCAGGGGCCCTGCCATCGCCCTGTCTGTCCACTGCTCTGACAACATCCTGAGGGAGTAGGACTCCCTCTAGGCAACCGTGGACCTCGTGATTCAGGAACGGACGGGTCCCATTCCCCAGGCACCTGCTGACAGCGGCACCGGGGGCCCATGTTTGTTGTCCCCGAATGTCATACCTCGTCCTGCACCTGCAGGCAGATGAGCATGAAGCCGCCCTGGCCTGGCATCCTCTCTCACAAAACACGACACTCCCCAGGCCGTTCCAAGGCACCTTGCAGATAACAGACTGCCTGCAGTTTCTGCAAATTAACATGCTATTTCCAGATTTCGGATTTGCACAGAAAATGACTGCTCCCATTTCACTCATTCAGCCCAGTGCCCGGCCCACAGGAGGGGCTCGTTCCTAACTGTTTAAAGAACAGATCAATGTAAACAATTGGTGGCCGACTTTGGCCTCAGTTAGGAAAGTGGCTTCTGTTGCTGAAACCAGGAGTTTGCTGGGGAAGGAGGGGGAGGGGGGAAGACCACAGGAAAGTAGCTAAATATTCCCCAACTTAACCAGCCCCCACGTTCCTGCTGCCCCTTGGGCCAAATTGCAATGAAAGTACTTAAAATTTAGCTTTTGTACTCTCTGGTACTTGGGGGACATCTTGGTGGGGGGGGTCCATTTCAGAAACCAGGCTCGCCCCCCCCCCCCCCAAAGCCCCCTGGGGTCTGGCTTCATGCCTGCAGTACTCGGCTTACACACTAGGTGGCAGTGCCCACCACCACTGCCACCAATACCACCATACCTGACTCAGCCACATCAGCAATGTCCACCCCTTGCTCTTGTGCCATGAAGCCCAGGATGGAAAAAATTGCGAAGCCAGACACAAAACTGGTACCACTGTTGAGGCATCCCAGCAGCATACAGTCCCTAAGTCACACACGTCAGGGAGCAAGTTAATTCACAACGCGAGGAAGACACGCTCCCTACTTCTCTTTAAACGTCATCAGCATTTCCAAGCTCCACCAGGCCCGCCGGCGCGACACTTGCCTGTACGAGTTGTACTTGTACTTGTTGTAGCTCCCCAGCGAGGTCATGGCCCCCAAGCAGATGGCATAGGAGAAGAATATTTGGGTCCCAGCATCGATCCATACCTACGGGGGTGTGGGGGGCAAGGAGAGAGAGAAGGGGCTGTTAGAGCCGGCTTCCTGGAGGAGGCGGCGTGGGTCCTGCCACCTGGCCACGCAGGACTGCACCTCAAAGTGTGCAGACTCTCGAATGCACTTGGAGCGTCTGTGCTGGAATCCAAGGTGCCTTTCCAGTGCTATTTTGTGGGTTCAAAGAGTAAAGATTTAGCCCAGTGCCAGACACACGGTGACCTGTAAGTCAAGGCTGCTACCACTACTGTGATATTGTCCTGGGGCCCCTGAGTTGGAATGGGGAATAATTCCCTCACTGATTACGGGGGTAAAGCCTCTCTCCAGAACCTTCATCGGGCAGGTCCTGATGGCCACAGAGCTGCCTTCCCAGCTGTCCCTTGATGCTGGCCAAGCCCCCGCACATCCAAGGACAGTGCGGAAGGAAGCCTGAAGCAGCACAGGCCCCTGGAGGCAACTGGAGGCTGGGGACCAAAGGTCCTTAAACGGACCAGTGAATCTCCCAGGGTTTTGTCCAAACCCCTGCAGTCACGTGGCTGGGGGCCAGGAGGTGGACACTCAGAATCTGCCCGTCAACCTTCCAAGAGGCCACCACCTCTGAATTCCTTCCTCGGCCAGAAGCCAGCAGCTCTCCCAGCCGACTCTTCCCCTCCCTCAGTCAGCCCTGCCGGCCGCTGAGGGCAGAGGCGGGGTCGGAGGAGGAGACTAGCTCTTGAAGACTTCGCTTACCTGGCTCAGCGCCTAAACGAGACTATAACTGGCCCGTCTCAGGAGTGCTCGACATGAAAAGGGCCACACACAGCTGGAAAGGCCCCCGAGCGCAGCGAACGACCAGCCACAGCCCAGCAGAAAAGGAGCAGGGGCTGATGGCCCAGCTAGATCTGCACACGGAGGAGCCACAGAAACTGTGCTGCCCGCTTAGCTGCCCCCACACCCTGCCCTGCCCGCCGGATGGGAGGGAGGACGGGCGGCCCCGCGGTACCTGTGGGTCCTCAAGGCGGCTGATGTCGGGGTACAGGTAGAACTTGATGCCTGCGCCTGCGCCGGGCAACGTCAGTCCCCGGATCAGCAGCACCAGGAGCATCACGAATGGGAAAGTGGCCGTGAAGTAGACAACCTGCGGGGGATGACAGGGATTCAGGGGGGCCTGTGGCAACACCTGCCGCTGTTGGATTCAAGAATCTCCTCCAAGGCAGGGGGTCTGGAGCCTAGCTTGCTGTTTCACTTGCTGTGTGACCTTGGGCATGCTGCTTAACCTCTCTGGGCCTCAGCTGTCTTATCTGTAACCTGGGTATAATACAAGTATTAGTGAACCAAAGTGGGTTGGCTTCTTGGTGAGTTGAAATCAAAGCCTTCACTAGAAGTAAAATAAAATTTATTTGCTCTGCTCACACAGCTGACAGGCCTGTTCCTTTCACCTAAGCCTACTTTCAAAGCTCCCCCTCTGTGATCCCTGTTCCTCCCCAGGGCTCTAGAAAGGAGGCAAGTTCTTTGTGGGTGTTTGGATGGACTCACAAAGCTCTGCTAGAAGCTGGGGGAGGCGGTGTGAAGGCTGGAGCGGGAGGTGAGCATCAGGCCAGCGGCTCATACTCCATGGACTGAGCAAGTCCACCTGCATCGTGTGGGGCCTGGGCAGGTGCCTGCAGGGCAGGACATTTCTGAAGACAAACACTGTTAATGTCTTCTGGGCCAGGAAAGGGAGCTGGGGCACTCAGAATAGGGGTTCCGGAAGGGGGGCACCCAGGACCCCCCAGGAGAGCCCAGTCTGGGGGACGGGCAGGGGAGAGGGCACGGGTGAGGACTGACACCCTGAGGACCTCATCACTCCTGTGAACTCCTCCTCAGGAGCCCTCGGGCCTCCGAGAGCAGGGAGCGGAGCGGAGGACAGCCCCTGTGCAACAGGGGGGCCACACGGGCATTTGAGAAGGGGCCATTCTCAGTCTCTCTGGAGGTCGTGTCACTTGAGTTCCAAATGCCCGAGGGGAGCAGTTGTACCCACTATGAGGACATCAAATAAACAGGTTCTCAGGGCTGGCCATTCACGATCTCATTCAGTTTAGGCGGCTCTACAACCCTGAGGACAGTGCCCTGAAGTCCAGGTGAGGACAGTGAGGCCCAGAGAGGGAAAGGCACCTGCCTGAGCTAGAAGTGGCAGAGCGAGGGTTCGAATCCAGGCAGCCAGGCCATGCCCGAGGCAATGAGGCCCCGGCCGGCACCCATGTGGCCGGCTGAGTGCCAGTGTCCCGGGTGGGGTGGGCCCCGGGCGGCGAGGCTGTGCCAGGAACAGCAGAGGATGAGCAGGGCTGTGGCCTCGGGCTCCATTCAAGCAAAGAATGAAGCGCTTGCATTTCTTTCTCTGTAAACTCAGCTCTCCAGAGGGGGAAGCTGAGGAGGATGAACGTGCTTGTAACGCCTCTTTGTCTGCAAGTGGAAAACACGTCCACAAGCCCTAGGGACCCGTGAGCACACACGGAAGGCCCGCATGTCATGATGGAGACATGCACCACACCAGTGAGGGCCGACTGAGCCTTGCTCGCCCACAGTGTCCCAGCCCCGGCCCTGAAGTCTGGCTGGGGCCAGTCAGCGGGCAGCCCCCTCTTCTGCGGGCCTGCTCCTGCGCCAGGTTCAGAGAGGTGGGGGACACCTGGAAACAGCAAAGTCACACACAAAAGAGAGGGGGCATCATCTCGTGATGACGAGGGACCACCCCCTTCCTTAACTCTGTCCCCGCCCCTGGCTCTCGGCCCCCACGCAAGGCCTTCCCTCAGTTCTTTCCAGGCTGAGGGGCCGCACCCAAGTGCGGAGCCCCACGTCTGACAGCTCACGGAGCGAAGGGAAGTGAGGCACTAATACATTTTTGGTCGGCCCCCAAGCACTGTGTTCGAAGGACTTCCCTGTACGCCAGCTAAGAATTCCCCGCCTTCAGGTCTCCATATTCTGCCTTTCTGATGTCTGTCCTCTGTGTATACTCCTGTAGTTATTGACTGTACTGTGGTACACTGTGAAAATGCCCCAAATTCTCCACTCTTCTCATAAAGACACAGAGCGTATTTCCCCACCTCTTGCACCTAGGTTGGTCTGGTGGCTTTCTCTGGCCAATGGGACATTAACAAAAATGACACAAGCAGAGGCTTGAAAAGTGCTCCTGAATTGGGGCATTCCCACTGGTTGTTTCTGGAATGCTGAGCCACGATGAACAAGCCCAGGCTAGCCTGCTGGACTAATTGGCACCAGTTTCCCCTGGCACCCCAGCCACCAGCCAGCCAACCACCAGAGGAGCTGCCCTGATGCCCTACATCTGAGCTACCCATGAGGGAGCCCAGCACAGACCAGAAGAACTGCCCAGCCAAGCTCAGCCCAAACTGCCACCAGCAGAACCATGAGCCAAATAAATGGTCGCTGGTTAGAGTCTGGGGTGGTTGTTACACAGCAAAAGCTAACTGATACGTATTTTCACTGTGTCTACTCACCCTTTCACTTGAGTAACTACCTTGGCTTCACGTGTGCGTCCTTCTCTGGGCAATAACAGCTTTGATGTGCTCACTATCTTTTTCCTAATATACATCATTTTCAGACACCATAAGTACATATACCTGCCTTTGGGAAACAGTGCCTACAGAGATCCCAGGGGTGTAGGGACGATTCATTCCCCTTGTTTGACAGTTAAAGAAACTGAGGCTCAGAAAGGGGCAGTGACTGGCTGAAGGTCCAACAGTCAGTAAAATGGTAGAAGTGGGATTTGACTCCAGGCCTGTCGGAGACCAAAGGCATGGATTTATCTCCAAATCTGTACCCTCCTTCCACCGAACCCAAGATAGTTGCTCCCACTCCCCTGGGGAGGAGATGAGGGAGCTGGCTGTCCTCTTTGCACCCACCCCATGCCCTCCCCTCCTTCCTTCAGTGAGGCCGGCCTTACTCCCAGAACTCGGTGACAGGGGAGGTGAAGTTGCTGGTGTTGAGGCTGTCCCACAGGCTCTTGTTCTTGCGCAAAGTGTCCTCCAGGCACTGGGGCGTGTTCCAGCTGTGGTTGCAGTGCGCCCAGGGCAGCTCCGACTGGAAGGACTGGAACAGGTAGTATGTGGCCCAGGCCAGGATGACAATGTAGTATATATTCAGGAGGGACACGATCACGATGGAGGCATAGCCGATGCCTGCAGGGATGAGCAAGCAAGGGGAGCATCAGGAGGGAGGCCAGCCCTACCATGGCCACAAACTCATCTGCAAGGCCCTGGCGTCTCTAGGCCTGGGACCAGAAGGGACCCTTCAATAGTGAGCAGCAAATATTTGCAGGATGAATGGATGATTGGATGGATAGAGAGGTGAAAGAATGGATGGTTAGATAAATGGGAGAGTTGGATGAATCGAAGGATGTATGGAGGAGGGCTAGATCAATGAATGGATGGTTAGATAAATGAATAGCTGACGGATGGATGAAGAGATGGATGGTTGGTTGGATGGATGGTTAGATGGTCCGATAGCTGAAGGGTTGGGTGCTGGATTGATGGATGGATACTCGATTTGTTAGATGGATGTAGGGATGGTGGTTGGTTGGGAGATTAGGTAGATGGATGGATGGATGAATGAGTAGATGAGTATGAATGGATGGATGGATGGTCTAACTATTAACTAGTTTAATGGAAAAAAGGATTAATGGATGGATAGATTTATATAGATAACTGAATGAATAGACACACATCCTCCCATGCCTGCCAATTATAATCATAACAGTATTATCTTATGAGTGTATACTCGGTACTAGGCATGGGACACAATGTTATAATAGTAATAAAGCTACCGTTAATTCGGGGCTTACTATGTGCACAAAGCACTTTTATATGGCTATGCCATTTTCTCTTCACAGCAACCCTACAGAGTAAGCATGTTATTTCCATTTTATGGATGAGGAAATTGAGGCACAAAGAGATTAAGTGACTTTTGCAAAATCACAAGAGTTGGCAGGAGGAGGGAGTGAGACTCGAACCCAGACAGAAAGGCTCCTGAACCCGAGTGCTCGTCTCCTGCACTGCGCTGCGAAGCAG
Organism: Equus przewalskii; assembly: GCF_037783145.1. Lineage (NCBI taxonomy): Eukaryota > Metazoa > Chordata > Mammalia > Perissodactyla > Equidae > Equus > Equus przewalskii. The sequence continues at coordinate 2,859,664 of NC_091845.1, forward strand.
CTGCCAGCTTACCGACCCTCCAACAACCCAGAGAGGCGGGACAGCTGGCACGTGTGGAGCAGTTACTGTGAGCAGCGGTGTCACGTGTATAACGTACTGGCTGCTACCTACAGTCAGGCACAGTGCCAAGTGACTCACATCCGGCTCCAATGTACCTGGCAAATAGTAGGTACTCCACAAAAACTGGCTGAATTGATGAACACCAGGCCCGGGTGACCTCTGTCCCATACTCACCAGAGAACAAGGGACAGATCTTTTCCCAGCAGGTGATGCCCCCTTCAGAGGTGTACTGGCCTATGATTACCTCCAGGAAAAACACAGGCAGGCCGCCCCCAAACAGGAAAATAAAATACGGGATGAGAAATGCACCTGCAGAGAGAGTAGAGCCGGGTGAGGGTCAGGCCGTGGCTGTCGTGGGGCGAGGCCGCAGGAGCTCACGCCCAACCTTCCCAGCTGGCGGAATCCCAAAGAGCGAGTGAGGGATGCAGAGGGTAAAGGCCAAACCCTTGGACCTGGTTGAAAATTCTCCAGGCCCTGCCTATCTGTCTGGCTGGCATCACCTTCCAGGGTGCCCTCTCAGCTTCTTCAAACCTACCAGGTGCTTTATGCCTGCAAGCCTTTATTTAAGCTGTGCCGACTGCCTGCCTGCCTTCCCCATGTCTGTCCATCTGAGTAAGGACTGGTTAGCCCTTAAGACTCATCTCAAATGTAACCTCTCCTTGACACCTGCACCTGCCCTTCCCCACGCCCACCCAGGCCAGGAGGTGGAGAACTAGCTGGGAGGGTGCAGTGATGAGAAGCGAGAGGTGGGCACCTCCAGCTGGGGGTGGGAGCCAGGGGAGGAGTGAGGGGCAAAGAGTCAAGGCAGGGGTCCTACCTGGTGTCCACTAATGGCTTCAGCGGGTCCATAAACCCTTTGAAACTGTGGGCAACTTGGGTCTATGTGTGAGTGCTTTGTTCTGGGGCGTGTCTAGGGCACTCATCAGAGTCCCAGAGGCGCCTGACACCTACAAAAGGTTAAGAAACCAGGCTCTAAGGCGGGACGTCCGGAGCGGTGGTTCTCCTAACTCGGGCGGCACGCGGCAGGCCCGTCTCTGCTGACAGATCAGCCCCTGATGAGGGGCGGTCACGAGAGGAAGCAGCTCCCCCGGCCAGTTCTCGTCAACTCTTTCTTTTTTTCAATTATTTTATTGAAGTCATAATGGTTTATAACATTGTGTAATTGCAGGTGTACATTATTGTTTATCAGTTTCTGTACAGACTGCATCGTGCTCACCACCATGTCTAATTTTTATCCATCACCATATAAATGTGTCCCTTTACCCCTTTTGCCCAGCCCCCCAACTCCGTTCCCCTCTAGCAACCACTAATCTATTCTCTTTGTCCATGTGTTTGTTTATGTTCCACATATGAATGAGATCACATGGTGTTCGACTCCCTCTGTCTGGCTTATTTCACTTAACAGAATACCCTCAAGGTCCATCCATGTTGTTGCAAATGGGACGATTTTGTCTTTTTTATGGCTGAGTAGTATTCTATTGTATATATATACCACATCTTCTTTATCCAATCATCAGTTGATGGGCACTTGGGTTGCTTCCACATCTTGGCTATTGTGAATAATGCTGCAATGAACATACCAGTGCATAAATTTCTTTGAATTGTTGATTTCAAGTGCTTTGGATAAATATCCAGTAGTGTGATAGCTGGATTGTATGGTATTTCTATTTTTGTTTTTTTGAGAAATCTCCATACTGTTTTCCACAGTGACTACACCAGTTTGCATTCCCACCAGCAGTGTATGAGGGTTCCCTTTTCTCCACACCCTCTCCAACATTTGGTATCTTTTGCCTTGGCGATTATAGCCATTCTGTCAGGTGTAAGATTATATCTCATTGTAGTTTTGATTTGCATTTCCCCAATAATTAGTGATGTTGAATATTTTTTCATGTATATGTTGGCCATCTGTATATCTTCTTTGGAAAAATGTCTGTTCACATCCTCTGCCCATTTTTTGATGAGGGTGTTTGTTTTTTTTGTTGTTGTTGAGTTGTATGAGTTCTTTATATATTTTGGAGATTAACCCCTTGTCAGATATATAATTTGCAAATATTTTCTCCCAGTTGGTGGGTTGTCTTTTCGATTTGTGCATGGTTTCCTTTGCCTTGCAGACGCTCTTTAGTCTGATGCAGTCCCATTTGTTTATTTTTTCTTTTGTTTCCCATGTCTGAATAGACATAGTATTCAAAAATATGCTGCTGAGATCAATGTCAGAGCATACTGCCTATATTTGCTTCTAGAAGTTTTATGGTTTCACATCTTACATTCAAGTCTTTGATCTGAGTTAATTTTTGTCTATGGTGCAAGATAATGGTCTACTTTCAGTCTTTTGCATGTGGCTGTCCAGTTTTCCCAACACCATTTATTGAAGAGACCTTCCTTTCTCCATTGGATGTTCTTGGCTCCTTTGTTGAAGATTAGCTGTTCATAGATATATGGTTTTAGTTTTGGGCTTTCAATTCTGTTCCATGATCTGTGTGTGTGTTTTTCTGCCAGGACCATGCTGTTCTGATTCTTATAGTTTTGGAGTATATTTTGAAGTCAAGGATTGTGATGTCTCCAGCTTTGTTCTTTTTTCTCAGGATTGCTTTAGCTCTTTGTGGTCATTTTGTCTTCCATATGAATTTTAGGATTCTCTGTTCTACTTTGTGAAGAATGTCACTGGGATTCTGATTGGGATTGCACTGAATCTGCAGATTGCTTTAGGTAATAGAGACATTTCAACTATGTTTATTCTTCCGATCCATTACTTAGAATATCTTTCATTTCTTTATGTCATCTTTGATTTCTTTCAATAATGTCTTACAGTTTTGAGTGTATAGGTCTTTCACCTCTTGGTAAATTTATTTCTGGATATTTTATTCTTTTTGTTGTGATTGTAAATGGGATTGTATTCTTGAGTTCTCTTTCTGCTAGTTCGTTATTAGTGTATAGAAATGCAACTGATTTTTGTTAGTGTATTTTGTACCCTGAAACTTTGCTGTAGTTGTTGATTATTTCTAATAGTTTTCTGATGGATTCTTTTGGGTTTTCTACATATAGGATCTTGTTGTCTGCAAACAGCAAGAGTTTCACGTCTTCCTTTCCAATTTGGATACCTTTTATTTCTTTTTCTTACCTAACTGCTCAGGCCAAAACCCCCAGTCCTATGTTGAATAAGAGTGGTGAGAGTGGGCACCCTTGTCTTGTTACTGTTCTCAGAGGGATGGCTTTCAGTTTTCCACCATTGAGTATGATGTTGATTGTGGGTTTGCCATATATGGCCTTTATTATGTTCAATTATTTTCCTTCCAGACCCATTTTAGTGAGAGTTTTTATCATAAATGGATGTTGGATCTTGTCAAATGCTTTCTCTGCATCTATTGAGATGATCAAGTGATTTTTATTCCTCATTTCATTAATGTGGTGTATCACATTGATTTGCAGACGTTGAACTCTCCCTGCGTCCCTGGTATAAATCCCACTTGATCATGGTATACAGTCCTTCTAATGAATTGCTGTGTTTGGTTTGCCAATATTTTGTTGAGGATTTTTGCATCTATGTTCATCAGTGATATTAACCTGTAACTGTCTTTCTTTGTGTTGTCCTTGTCTGGTTTTGGTATCAGGGTGATGTTGGCCTCACTGTGAGCCTGGGTTTGTCTTTAGAGCTGAGTTGTGTTTCCTGGAGGCAGCATATTGTTGGGTCTTGTTTTTTAATCCATCCAGCTACTCTGTGTCTTTTGATTGGAGAATTCAATTCATTTACATTTAGAGTGATTATTGATATATGAGGGCTTAACGCTGTCATTTTATCTCTTGTTTTCCAGTTGTTCTACACTTCCCTTGTTTCTCTTCTCTTGTATTTCTGACTGCCAGTTCAGTTTGGTGGTTTTCTGTGATGGTTTTCTCAGTTTTCTCTTTATTTATGATTTGTGTCTCTGCTCTGATTTTCTGTTTAGTGGTTACTATGAGGTTTGTGTAAAAGATCTCATAGATGAGATAGTTGATTTCCTGATAGCCTCTTATCTCCATCAGCCTAAGCAGGTTCCACCCCTCTCCTCTTCCCCTTCTAAGTTATTGCCACAAATTATTCTGTTTTGTGTTGTGAGTCTGTGATTAAAATGAAGTGTTCATAGTTATTTTTGATGCTTTCCTTCCCTTTGTCTTTTATAATTGTTTGCTAACCTGTTCTGATAACGAGCTGCAATTTTCTGATTTTGTCTGTCTATTTACCTCCTTGCTCAAGGCTTTGTAATCCTTTGCCTTTTTGTTTCAGGTCTGAGGGCCTTCTTGATCATTTCTTGTAAGGGAGAACTAGTGGTGATGAACTCCCTCAGGTTTTGTTTATCTGGGAAAGCTTTTATTTCTCCATCATCTCTGAAGGATAGTGTCACCAGATAGAGTATTCTTGGCTGAAAGACTTGTCTTTCAGTATTTTGAATGTATCATTCCAACCTCTCCTAGCCTGTAAGTTTTCTGCTGAGAAGTCGGATGAGAGCCTGACACGGGTTCCTTTGTAGGTTATTTGTTTCTGCCTTGCTGACCTTAACATTTTTTTCTTTGTCATCAACTTGCCAGTTTTACTATTATATGCCTCGGAGAAGGTCTTTTTGCATTGATGTAATTAGGAGTTCTATTGACATCATATACTTGTAAGTCCAGTTTCTTCCCCAGGTTTGGGGAATTCTCAACTATTATTTCTTTGAACAAGCTCTCTGCTCCTTTCTCCCTCTGGAGATACCTCCCTCTGGAATACCTATAATCCTTATGTTGCATTTCTTAATTGACTCAGATAATTCTCAAAGAATTTCTTCATTTTTTTTTTAAAGTCTTAGTTCTCTCTCCTCCTCCACCTGAAGCATCTCTATACTTCTGTCCTCTAAATTACTATTCTGTCCTCTATAACATCAGCTCTGTTTTCTAAGGATTCTAGATAGTTTTTTTTATCTCATTCATTGTGTTCTTCATCTCCAGAATTTCTGGGTTTTTTTTTTTTTTTAAGAGTTTCAATCTCTTTCGTGAAGTATTCCTTCTGCTCATTAATTTTATTCCTGAGCTCACTGAGCTGTCTGAGTTTTCTTGTAACTCGTTGAGTTTCTTTATGACAACTATTTTGAATTCTCTGTCACTCAAATGTAAATTTCTGTGACTTCAGAATTTGTTTCTGGAGACTTGTCATTTTCCTTCTGCTCTGAAGTGTTAATGTATTTCTTCATGGTGTTTGATGAAGTGACCCTTTGCTGGTGCACAGTGGTAGTATCAGGTCACAGATTCCACTTGCCACCTCTGGAGGGGGGCAGGCAGGAGCTATGTTTTGTGAACCCACTGCGTCTGCTGAAGTTGTGCCAATAGGGCTTGTCTGCGTTTGCCCACTGGCCACAGCCGTTTGGCAGGTCACACACGCACATGCAGTTGCTCTGGTGCAGAACTGCAGCCTTGGCCGGAGACCAGCTGATGTAATCACGTGATTGAGTCACGTGGTCTATATGCTTCTGTCTTGGCTATCGGTTCCTAACTCAGGCTAACTCAAGGATGACAAGTTCAAAGGCCTCCAGGGGCCTGGTGGGCAAAGGACAGAGTACAGTGGGGAGGCCACAAGGAGGAGCAGGGACTGTGGTAAATGGGAGCCTGAGTTCCAGCCCCAGGCAGCTCTCCTCAGCTCCAGCTACTGATGGGCCCACTGGGGCTCGGTCCTCCCATTTCTCGAGAGATGTTGAAATCTGAGACATACGCAGATACACGTTTGCCAATTTCTAACACGGTGTGAGCCACTGCCCTCTTTGGTCATACCATTGCCTACGTCCCCCAAGGCAGCCACAGCCAAGGGCAGGACAGGCTTGCCTGGAGATGCTGACCAGCCCGGCCTCACAGGCCCGACGGCTCGCCCCAGTGAGGTCATCCAGGAAGCCCGGCATGGTTTTGCCCAGAACAAAGATGAAACAATGAGCAACAATATTCCTGTCCTAGTGAAAGTGAATTCTGTTTGGGGGATTGTTTTCAGCATGACATCTCTGGGGACAGGGCTTGTTATCTGCCTGGGCTTCAGTGTCTGTGGGCAAGGTCCTCCCCTCCCCTGCTCTGACGGCAACATGCCACCCCATGAAAGCTCAGGTCTACCCTCCGAGACCCCCCACCCCCGCTGACAGCACCTTGCGTGACTCATGCTCAGCCTTCAACCTACAGAAGTGTTGCCTTCTCCCCAAGCCTCACGCAGCCTCCTCCTTCGCAGGTCAGGAGGTGGAGGCTCAGAGCAGGGGAAGGTCTGGGCCAGGTCACACAGCCAGGAGCAGTGGGTCAGGATTCACACCTAGATCCTGACTCCATGCCGCTGGTGCCACCCTGGCACCCTGGCCACCAAGGTGACCTCTGGGCAGGGACCTACCAGAGCAGTGCGAATTTCTTGGTCTGTGGTTTGGAAAGGAAAAAGTGGCTGAAGGTGAACAGGTTTTGCAAAGAACTGGCCTCGGGAACAGTCCTGCGAGGGGAGGATGTGGGCCCAATGGACAGCCACCCTGTCCTCCCCCTCACAAAGTCGTCTGCAGGTAAAAGGTCTAGAGACTGAGTCCAGATATTTCCTCATCTCCCTGGAGGGGGCAGGCCCTGACCCAAAGCCCGGAGAACCACAGGCGGACAGCAGAGACGGAACAAAAACGAGGATGTGCAGATCCCGGGGGTGGGGGCGGGGGAGGCCGAGCAGGCTCCTGTGCGGCAGGGCTGGGCCTGGGGACAGGCGGGGCTGCAGGGGCAGGATGTCCAGGGGCTGCCCTGGAGGTGACAGTGAGCTGGGCACATGCCGTGCCCAAAACAGAGGTGCCCAGGCACCGGCGGAGCAGGCCACTGAGCCGGGAAGGGCCGCGGCGGGGGGTCAGGACGCTGGGTCTAGTTCTGGTTCTGTCGGGTCACACAGGCCAAGTACTTCCCCTTTGCATCTCGATGTCCAGGGGTAGAACCAGCAAGGGCGGCTTTGGCAAGCAGTGACTGGTGGGCAACACTGACCGAGAGCATGCCCGAGGGGCAGGCGCTGCTCCAGGAAGAGGGCACGGAGGTGAGCCCCGAGGAGCTGACCCTCCGGAAGGGGAGGTGGACACTAAACACACACAAGAATACATGTTTACGACCCGGGCTAGCATGCAGAAGACGACCCAGCAGGACGAGGAAGAGGGGACGAGGGCACGGGGAGTCCACAAGGCCTCTCTGAGGAGGTGACGTTCAGAATGGCAGACGCTCACTGAGGACTGGCTCCGGGGAGGCCCTGTGCAAGCCCATCCAGATACCAACGCATTTATTCCCCTCAGCAGCCTGGATGAAGGAATGAGGCCCAGAGAGGTGAAGCCATATGCCCAAAGTCACACAGCTGGGATACTTTCCAACCCAGCGGATAGGCTCCAGGATCTGTGCTGTCAATCACATTGAAGCTGAGATCTGCACGGCAAACACCTGGGGAATGATGTCAGAGCAGGGAACAGTGTATACGAACAGGGCCACCCTGGGCATGGTAAAGGAAGAGAGAGAAGGCCAGTGTGGGACAGAGCAAGGGGGCACAAGGCTGGGGTGACCTGCAGCGGAGGCAGAGCCTGCAGGCCAGCCTTAGGACCTGGATTTATCCCAAGGGTAGGCGGGAGCCCCTGGAGAGTTTTGTGCGGCCCCAGCGAGGACTCAACCTGTTTGGCTAAAAGCCCGGGCTTGTCCCTGCCCAGCCGCCCCGCCCCCACTCTGCGAGGGGATCTGAGGGCCCACGCTGGGCTCTGCCCTGTAAGCAGTTGCTAGTGGGGACTTTCTAGCAGGGGCCCGCAGAGCTCAAGCACTTACCCCCGACACCCTGGAGCCCCCCAGCCTCCCCGTGACCCGAGTTGCTGTGGGATGGGCTGAAGGCGGCTGCTGTTTTTTGCAAAGAGGAACCAGCCAAGGATGGGCCATAACACCCTTGGCCAAGGGCCACACCACCAGTGACACAGAGAAGAAAACGCTCTAGTGCGTGGGGCGTAGACCCTCCCCTCCCCGTGGGTCTGGAGAGAACGGGGCGGCTTCGATGCTGTCTGATCCGCGCAAGTCACCTCTCGGAGCTGAACAGGCACTTCCACACTTGGGGCTGGTTGGGAGGAGGAACCCCAAGCCCCGGCTGTCCCCTGCCAGCTGTGGCCCTACTGCACGCTGGCCCCAGCCCACTGCAGGGGGATGGCGTCCCCTTCCTGCCCTCGAGGTACTAATGTCATGACAGGGCAGAGGGGCTTGCTCTGTTAAAGTAACACAAAAGTGCTTCTGCAGGTTCAGGACAGGAGTCACGTGTCCGAACAAGACAGGCTTCAAGGAATAGGGCCTGTGACCCGATCCTGGCCAGGCCCGCAGCCTGGCTGGCCCTGGACTCCTGCAGGAAGGCGAGGGTCCAGGAATGGTCAAGCCTCACGGAGTCTGTCTGAGGGGACTCGGACCCCAACGTCACTTGGTGGATTTGCAGCATCTGCTGCCGTGACCAGAGCTCAGCCGAGGAGGTGGATGCAGGAGCTGGCGGAGGCTGCCATGACGCCTACAGGGCGCTCGGGCACCCGTTTTCACGCACAGCGGGTAAGTCAGCAGGCAACGGCCTCCCGGCCCTGACTCACCAGCCACAGGCCTGTCACTCTTCTCCCCATCAGTGTCCCCACCACCCCCGGCCGGTTTTGCCGGAAGTAGGGGTGGGGAGGGGTCAACCTTGATCCTGAGGCAGGCTCTGCAGAGCCCAAGATTATTTCTGGAGGCCACAAAAAAAGAGACACAAGAAAAAAGAAAGGCTCGCTTTCCATTTCCTCAAACTTCCCCTTTTAAGCCTGAGAACCTACAGCTACCCTCCTCTCGCTGGCTGTGAAAAGCAGAGGCAGCCCCTCCTCCACTCTACAGATACTGGAGAGAGACAGGCCACCCAAGGCATCGAGGGCACGCCTGGGCCCATGCTCAGAGCCCAGCCACCCCCAACTCTGCCACTGACCGGAGCTCTGCCGGAAGTCACAGCTCCATGGAAACCAGCCAGGGCACTCCTTGCTGTACGGCCCTGAGCAAGTCGCCTCTCTCAGCCTCAGTGTTACCGTCTGTAAGACGGGCGCATGTCCCATCTCCAGCCATGAGAACTCCCAGGCCATTGAATGCTTGTAAACAGCTCCCTGCTCTCATTGCTTCTCTTTTAAACACGTTTCTCCTCAACAAGGAAGGACCTTCTTCCTTCCTCGATCCAAAATTGCCTCACCCTCACTCAGAAATTCACCTCGAGGAGAGTCTGGCGCCTGCAGAGTGAATAGCCTGGGATTTAGCAGGACAGAGGTGTGACTGACTAGCGACACCTGCTGCCCGCGTTCCGTGTCCCAGAGCAAAGGGGCTTGTTGCCTGGACTTCCGCTCCACTTACCTGGAAGTCAAGTTTCAGGCATCTTCCATCATCCGGAGCCCACCTGAGATCCCCAGGGGCTACGGAACCACTCATCCCGGGCTGCCTCACGCCCCCACACACGGGCTCATGCCGTTCCCTGAGCCTGGCACACTTTCCCCGAGCAGCCCATGGGTGATTCCCCAGGACGATGGCCCCAAGGACCCCCCAGTGCCTTCCCTTGGCTCCTCAGGCCACCCCACCTCTGCCCCTACTCACCAGCCCCTGCTACAATTGTCTGCTTCCTCCTCTGTCGCCCAGGCCTGCTTCCTGACACCCAGGACAAGGCTGAGCATGGTGAACACTGCTCGGATGGAACACTCAGTGCCCAGGGCTCTGGGGACACCCAGTGTAGGAGGAAATACCTTCCACCTTGTAGCTGCGAGGGCTCCTCGATTTGGGGGACAGAGCAAAGAACAATGGCAGACATTTAGGACATAGGCAGGACTGTCAACAGAGGCAGGATGGGCCCTACACACCCTCTGATGGAGAGAGGGGATGCGTTCCTGGCCTCTGAGCAGTTCCCCCCAAATGGTCAAAACCCTTTACGGCTTTGCCTTTTTTTGAGACGAGCCCCAAATCTTTAGGAAATCAATTTTCATGAAACAACGTGTTCCCTGAGCATCTACCAAAAATGACTTTGAAGTGAATTCTCCCCTGATCCCCTAAAGATTTGCCAAGGGGAATCTTTCTGGATCTTGTGCCAAAACCAAAGGCTCAAAATAGGGCCTTAGAGGTTTTGGCACATGCAAATGCAAGCCCATTTTCCAGGTGAGGAAACTGAGGCCCGAGACCCACAGCAGAGCAACGACAAGAGATACCAGCCTCTTTCACAGATGGACCACCAGAGCTGGATGGAACTCATTTCACAGAGGGGAAACTGAGGCCGGAAGGAGGTGATGGAGGGCAGGGACACTCCCAACCCCCCCAAGCTAGTGGAATACAGTGATGCAGAGGCTGAAAGTAAAGCTCCCGCCCCAGAACTGGGTGGACCGGACTCCTGTCTAACCCCGTCAGGTGGGCAGGTGTTAAGGCGGCAGCAGCGGCCACTTCCAGGGCCACAAGATGGTGCCTAAGAGCAGCTACCGCTCAGCTAGAAGAGCTCAGTCCTGAAATCCACTCCAGGGGCGGCGGCCACGGGAGGACTGACGTTTCTCAGCCGTGGTCTTCCTCCGCGTGCAGACCACCCCCGGGGCAACCCAGACGTCCTCCCTCCCCCTCCACCGTGCACCTCGACCGCGTCTGCCAAGAGCACAGGGCTGGGGATGCGGCACTGCCTCCTCACTGTGGGCAGCAGCGGTTGGGATGGCAGCAACTCAAAACAAGGCCACCCCAACCGCTAGAAGTTCCACAGAGGCGTGCCTTGAACTCTGCTCCCACCAGCTTAGCCAAGATTGTTTCTAGCCACTCCCTGACATGTTGCCCTCAGCTCAAGAACCATCAGTGGCTCCCAGCTGCTTTCACAATCTCTAAATATCCCCACACTCGGAATCCAAGGCTCATTACACTTGTCTGTCCCTGTCCCCAATCTCTGCCACTTTATTTCTCCTCTTGTCCTGCTTGAGTCCTGGGACCTCCTTGCTCCCCAGCATGCTATTCAACCCTGCACTTTGTTTGTGTGTTCTCTTATGTTTAGGTGGACCCCACCCACCTTGAAGACCTGGCCCAAGTGTCGCCTCCTCCAGGAAGCCCTTCCTGACCACCCCACTCTTTCCCCTTGTCTCCTCTGGCCTGCGTCACCCCCTGTTCACCAGGCACTGGGCTCTCGCTTAGAACTGTGCCACTCTGGACACAGTTCAAAGTTCTCCTTGGGTAACCCCAGTTTCTTCATCTAGAAAGCGGGCCCCGTATCTGTAAAACTGGCCCTGGCGGGGCCGACCCGGTGGCGCAGCGGTTAAGTTCACACGTTCCGCTTCTCGGCGGCCCAGGGTTCACTGGTTCGGATCCCGGGTGCAGACATGGCACCGCTTGGCAGCCATGCTGTGGTAGGCGTCCCACGTATAAAGTAGAGGAAGATGGGCACGGGTGTTAGCTCAGAGCCAGGGTTCCTCAGCAAAAAGAGGAGGACTGGCAGTAGTTAGCTCAGGGCTAATCTTCCTCAAAACAAAACAAAACAAAAAAAACTGGCCCTGGCGGAATCTCTGGGCTCTTGGGCAGAGCTGGTGAACGACCAAGACCCTCACAGCTGCCTAAGCATCAGCATCGCCTGGGACTCCAGCTGGACATGCAGACGCCTGGGCCCACCACAGACCCCCGACTCTGAATCTTCAAGGCTCTGAAGCCAGCACCCCAGGCGGATCTCAGAAGCAAGGAAGGGTGGAAACAGTGGTGCTGATGACCTGGAGACACTTGGTAAAGTGTAAAACAAAATCAACCAATGAAAAAGACTATTACTGGCTGACGATAATGCATGTGAGCACGCGTGGGTCTCCCTTGCCAGACTGTGAGCCTCCAGGGGCTGGGCCAGGGTTTGATTTCTGCCAGCGCAGTCAGTCCAGCGCCCACCCCACGGACCATCTGCCCAGACTTGATACTTCGCCAGAGGTTTTCCTATTCCCGGTTGCCACTGCTCCTTACAGCACCCCTGGGGGAGGGGCGCTTTTGCCCCCATTTTACAGATTAGGAAACTGAGGCTCAGCGAGAAGACATGACCTGGCCTAAGGCTACCCAGTGATGGCGTGACAGAGCGGGGATTTGAAAGCAGGACAAGGTCGACACTCCGTTCATCTGCTTGCTAAAGTACAAAGGAGTAGAGAAACAGGCTAGGGCCGACAGGTGGACGACCTGCGGCTTCTAGGGCAGGGACTAGGGTTGGGTGTGTCTGTTCCTGGGGCGACAAGCGTCAGAGACCCCAACCCAGGAGGGCACAAAGGACGCTGGACCTGGCTCTGAAGCCTGGCAAGGGGCAGAGTCCACTGCACAGGCCTCAGTGTCTCCAAAGACAGGGACGAGGCAAAGGGCATATCGCCTGGGACTCGGGGACCCCTGGCTGCCACCCCAGCACAGGGGGTCGCCTTTTCCCAAAAGTGGAGGCAACGGGGGCCTTCCCAAAAGGAGAAACACCTGCCCCTAAAATGCCAGCTCCCGAAGCACAAGGGACAACAGCAAGAAAGGTCCCAGGGGCCACGGTGAGGCCCCAGCCCTGCCAGGGACCACTGCCTGACCAGTGAAAGGCCTGCCCCTCTCCAGGCTGCGGCCTGGACCAGCTGACCAGGAGACCCCCAAGAGCTGGGAGGGGCAGTGTCCTAACTGTCCCTCCCCACACAAATGCACACACACACACACGTGCACACAGGTAGACAGACACACACACGTGCACACAGACACACACACACAAGTGCACACAGGTAGACACACACACACACAAGCGCACACAGGTTGACACACACACACAAGTGCACACAGGTAGACACACACACACAAGTGCACACAGGTAGACACACACAGACACAAGTACACACAGGTAGACATACACACACAGGTAGACGTACACACACAGGTGCACACAGGTAGACACACACACACAAGTACACACAGGTGACACACACACACAAGTGCACACAGGTAGACACACACAGACACAAGTACACACAGGTAGACATACACACACAGGTAGACATACACACACAGGTGCACACAGGTAGACACACACACACAAGTGCACACAGGTAGACACACACACACACAGCCCTCTCTCTCTCTGCAAAGACAACCTCCCCAGCAGAAGAGGCAGGCCATAACTAAGCCTCTCTGTGCCTCAGTTTCCTTAAATACAGAATGGGGAGAGTAACAGTACCCACCTTTTAGGGTTGCTGACAGATGAGATGAGCTGATATGTACAGACTGCTTAGAACAGCACCCTGACAAGGTGTGCGCCAGGATGATGACCAAAAGGACGCACATTCTCCCCAAGACGAGTGATGGCCTCGACTCACAGCAAAGGCCCCGCTGGGCATCTCCTGTGTGCCAGGCCGCTGGGCGCCCTACAGATCATCTCAGAGCCAGGACCAGGGTTCAAATGCAGGGCACCCAGCTCTGAGACGCGGGCATCACCCCACACCCCTGCCTCCTCCCGGCTGCCCCTGCCCTTCCACTCCAATGGCCTCTCCTCTTCTGCAGTGGGTGGGACTGGAGGGCCCTGGAGACCCCCCAGCACACTCGCTGACTGAGGGATGATGTGAGTGCCATGGGCCTGGGGATCTGAGCATGGATGTGGAAACCTCCTGTCACCTCCCCCACCTAGTCTTGGGGTGCGGTCAGGAGAGCATCTCGGGAAGCAGAACGCAGGTGGAGGGGGAGGCAGCCAGAACAGGGCCTGCAGCTCCCCATACAAGGTGTGGGTGCCAGTTGGACTGTTCCTTGGGCTCTGGCGCCTGCCAAGCCAGGGAGGCAGAAGTTCCAGGGGCTGGGGTCTGGAGTGGAGAGCAGACAAAGGCTTTGCTGCGAACACCGCTGGGAAATGGGGCTGCAGAGCGGCTGCGACGACCACGGCGGGAACTGCGGACCAGCTACTTGGAGCAGAGTGGCCAAGTGGTCTCCCTCCTTCTTGCTGGTCACAGCTGGAGCCCCCGGGCAGCTGGGAAGAAAACCTTCGGGAGAGGAAGGTGGCCTCGCTGATGTCCCCCAGGATGGCTGCAGCTACTCCTGGCAGCCTTGAAACCCCAGAGGTCCTGGCTGGAGGTCCCTGGGCGCCTGAGACCCCTTGCCTGGCCATCACTGAATGACAGATCAGCCCAGGACCCCAACGCCCAGAATTTACAGATAAGGAGACTGAGGCCTGAAAGGGTTGGGGGCTTGCCAGGCAGCTCTGGAATCAGGCTGCCAGGGATCAGATCCCAGCTCTGCTGTGTGACCCTGGGCTGCCTGCTGTGCCTCAGTTTCCACAGCTGTCAAATGTGGCTGATAGCGGCATCCCCTCCCAGGGCGGAGGGTGACCACAGGAACTGATGCAGGTGAAGTGCTCGGCACAGGGCCAGGCGCGGATGAAGATCCGTGCACAAGGGCGAGCATCTATTCACACGGGAGCCAGTCTCAGAGCAGCGTCCACCACGAGGAAGGCGAGACAGCAGCGGTCATTGTGGTTTGCTCTCGGAACCTTCCAAAGAGCCTCTGGGCCACGGCCGTCCCACGCCAGGCCCGTGCCAACCTGGGATGAAGCCTTCCCAGCCCGCAGCACGATGGGAAAGCTCAGGGCACACAGTCCAGGCCTGCAGGGTGGCTGGCAGGGCTCCTTTCTGAAACACGGTTATCCCGGCCTTCTAACACTGCAGGCTTCCTACTGTTTTTGGTGGTAAAAATGTCTTTTCTTTCACAACGTCACGGTGAGACCAGATGTCACTTTTTAAAAATCACGGTTCAGTAGTAAAATAAAAAGTTTTCCAGCCCAAGGGTGGGCTGCTCCACTCCTCAACCCCAATTTGACTTTGGAATGTGGACTAGCTCACGAAATTCAGCACCGCCCGCCGGCCCAGTGTGTCCGTGTCACGGGTGGGGAAGCTGAGGCCTGGCTGCAAGAGCCTCAGCCTCCGGCGTGTCCACTCCGGGCTCTGCACGTCCAGCTCCTCTCCTGCCCGCTCCTGCTGCTCGGGACCAGGACCAGCTCAGCTCCTTACTTACACGGGGAGCCCTTTCTCAGGCCCAGGAAATGCAGACCGCAGACCCCGGGGAGGCCTCAACCCCCAGGGAAGGCCCTGCCCGTCCACCCGGCGACCTGCCCTCAGTCGGCTCGGGGGCTGAGCGGCTCCATTACCAGGATTGGGGCCGAGGAGGGGGCAAACAGAGGGTCCCACTGGGGGTCTGGAGTGGGTGGCCGGGGCGAGCCGCTCCCAGCAAGGGGAGCCATGGCCTGCTCCGAGCTGGACACCTTTGAGGAAGACCTTGTCCCCAGCAGGCCCCCAGTGGGACCACTCAGGTCAGAACTCGGAGCCCCGCAGGGCTCTGGCATTTGTCCCCTGCTGCCTCTCCCAGGCAGACTCCCTGAACACTGTTTCCTAGGTGACTGCAGCTGTGCAGACCTCACAAGCTTGAAGCCCTGAGTGGCTGTCTAAGGGACAGAGCCTCCACGAGCAGACGGGGACACAGGTGGACAGGCAAGCGTGGCTGACTCCAGGCACTGGGGAGTGGGGAGCAGCAGAGGCCTGAGAGGACAGAAGGTGCCCAGGCCCTCAGCTCTGGGCCTCAGAGGATCTGCTGAGGAGGTCACAAGGCCCCTTCCAACACAGCCCGGGTGCCTGGACGCTGCGTTCTCCAGAAAAACGCTGCCGTTAGGAACGTCCCTTAGCAGAGCTGAAGCCAGAGAGAGGGTTCCTCGATCACAGAACCCACCGTCTCTGTGCACCATCGCCTGGGAGGGCCTCGTCTTTCACAGCGCGGTGCATTGTTTCAGGCCATTCTGGACCCTGGAATGCACATCCCTGCCCTTCTCCATCCTCAAGTGCACCTCCTCTGGGAAGCCTGCCCTGACCACCCCTGCGCGTCTCCCAGCGGAGTGAGCTGCTCATTGCCCATGTCTTCCTCCTGCAGTCACAGATCCATCACAGTGTGCTCAGGGCAGGGCGCCAGCCTCCGTCCAGGTGGCAGCGAATGAGGAGGACCCTGGTTTACCACCGTCATAGCAAGCCTCGTGCTAATTCCAACTGTTCCTACATCCTGGAAACAAGAATAACTGCCCCTAACATTATGTGCCCGGCCCTGGACATAATTCTAGTTAATAGTAACTTTTTAAATCACGCTAAATATTTTTCTTACTTCCTTAAATCACTTTTCACTGATTATGGCTACTCACTTTTCTCTGATAATCAGCCCAAAGGTAATGAGACTTTATAGCATTTTCAGAGAGTCTGACAGGAGAAAAAGCACACTCAAAATGCCTTAAACATATGGAAAATCCTCCAACCATACAGCCAGATCCAGAGAGAAACCGCAGCTCCCTGGGTTGAGTGCCTGTGTGTGCCTGGGTCAGCACTGGCACGTGGGGGCGGTACTTCACCCAATTCTCACCAACCACCCTATGAGATGAGGAATCTTACCCCATCTGAGGCTCAGAGAGGCTGAGTGACTCGACCAAGCTTGCACAGCCAGGAAGAGGCAGGGCTCCAGAGTCCTGGGTCCTCCACCACTGGGCTCTGGGGCATTTCCTGGCCGTGACGTTTGACACTAAGAAGTCCCCCTCTTCACCTGACACAGGAGGAAACTGAGGCTGGCGGAGGTAGGGGTGTCATTTTGCACATTAACCAGCTAGGATTAGAACGCAGGTTCTTGAGTGGGCCCAGATCACATTCATCTTGAAAGCCTAGGACAGGTGGCCTCAGCCACAGAGCACCAGCAACCAAAACAACCCACCTGGCGGGGCTTTGTGCTCAGTGCTTTATGGGGACTCTCCTTTAAAAAAAAAAAAAAAAGATAGATTTTATTTTCCTTTTTCTCCCCAAAGTCCCCCCATAGATAGTTGTATATTTTTAGTTGTGGGTCCTTCTAGTTGTGGCATGTGGGACGCCGCCTCAGCATGGCTTGATGAGCGGTGCCATGTCCGCGCCCAGGATCCAAACTGGCGAAACCGGGGCCGCCTAAGAGGAGCGAGCAAACTTAGCCACTCGTCCCGCACGGCCCCTTCTCCCATTTAATATGTGCCTCCTGCGATGACTAAATCCTGACCCCTCAAGCCGGGAAGAGCTTTTAGCACTTAAATTGAGCCTGCCCAGAGCAGTGAGGGGCTAACGTCCAGGGGTGCGGCTGCTGTCAATGAAGGATGAAGGGAAGGGACGGGGTCCAGGGCTTCTGTCTCCCAGCCCAGAGCATCTTTGCAAACGTACCCGCTGCCTCTGAGAGGGAGGCTCCCGGCCCTCGGGCAGCCCCGACTCCCCGACTCCTCTGAGCTTTCTCCCCCGCCCCCCCCCCGCCTCGACACTCTTGCAAAGTGTCGCATCCTCCCCAGCCCGGGACTCTGTCGGCTTGTTCGCCCACACACAGCCGGGGCGATCTGAAAACGTCTCCTTCCACTCCTTGGGCGCAAGGATACCTGAGACTTAGGCCGCACTACAAACAGTCCAGAAATCCATCCTTTTTAATCGACTCATCTATTTATCTGGTGACCCCAGATGGCCGAGTTCTGCACAATTCCTCCCTAATACTGTCAGTGGAGAGGAAGGGACCCTCCTGGCCTCTGCAGCTTTGTTCTCTGACTTTCCCAACAGGCACCCCACCCCCACTCGGCCCCGCAAGACTGTTCTCCAAATAGCTTCGCCTGGTTCCTCTGTTGCCTGTGCTGGTCACCATAAAAGATCTCAGCGGCAGCCTGACTCTGCCACGTGCCAGCTGCAAGCAGTGACCTCGGGAACGTCACCTTCCCCTTGGGGCCTCGGTTGCACCATCTGTAAAATGGTCCGTCTCAAATTACACAAGGAGAGGTCCAAGTAGTGCTTCAATACGCGACTGGATTTGCTCCCAGGAGGAACAGCTCGCCCCTGAACGAGAGTGGCCGCCACCTGTCATTTCCCGCGGTTTAATATCGGCGCCCCTTCTCAGCATCATCCAGCTGAGCGCCAGGAGAGGCAGAAACGCACCCCCAGGGCTGACCTTCTCACGCAGGGAAAACAGCACTTTCTCCACCCGGTGTTCCGTGTCAAACAAGCAGCGAGTTCGCTGGCACTGCCACCCCTCCCAGGGCACCGCACACGCCCCCAAAACCGCGTCAGTCAGCCCAGCGAGGTGAGCGTCTCCTCAGGGGTCTCCTCTCAGGACCTCTGGCCGCGCCTGCGATTTCCCTACAGGCATGTTTGGGTGAGGGCTCGGCTTGTCCGCTTCTCTTCCCGAGTGGAAGCCAGTTGTCAAAACAACAACTAAACAACAGTCACTACCTTGTAGGAACACCTGGGAGCGTTAAATAAGGACTTCTGCTTCCAGGCTGGTTCTCGAAAGTGAATCAAGACCAACCACTCGGCAGGGCATCTGGGTCACCAGGCTAGCCCACTCATCCAGCTCCTCTCGCCTCTCCCCTCCCCACTGCCCCAAAACAGGGCCTCCCTGCCAAGCCGCGCTCCTATGGCCCCGGAGCGCCCACTCCATGCTGTCACTCTCGACCCTGCCTTTCCATGGACTGTGTCCTCCCCTAGTAACGCCCTTCTGTCTGGTGCCACGTGGCATGCTGTGCTCATTCAAGGCCTGTGGGAGAGTTTTCTGAACTTTGTGTGTCCAAAGCATCTTTAGGAGACCCTGCCGACGGACACAGGATGTGTCTCCCTGCTGGCCCGGGCGCCTGTTCCCGGGTGGGACAGAGTGCGGCCCATCTCTGGGTCCCCAGGGCCCAGCCGGGGCCTGAGCCACAGGAAAAGTCCATAACTCTCTGACGACGGAATGAACACACTTTCAATTCTTGCTTTTCAGATGCTTAGAGGTTTTCCCCGGACTTCCCCTGACATCAAATATTCTCACCTGGGCCTCTCCGCCACTCAGCGGGGCTGGAAGGGGTTTGAAAACATGAGTTTCTCAAATGGACTGGAAAGGGCAAAGGGAAAACAAGAGGTCAGCCCACAGCGGCCTTAAGGAGTTGGGGGCTATCGTAGCCATGAGATGATGGGTGTGACCTGAGCCTACTGTGGCAATCGCTTCACAACATGTAAATCCAACCAGCACGCTGGACACTTTAGACAGCGAGGCGTATCAGTTACTTCTCAACAAAACTGGACAAAGAAACTCACAAATTTTAAGGTAGTTTATATGTTCACGGTCTCACCTGCTATATTGTAAGATTCTAAGAAATTGACACTGTCTTACTTATATTTGTATCACTAGCACCTGTCATAATATTTATGAATACAAAGTAAAGTTGATTAAAGAAAAAACAAGTTGGGGGCATCCCTATTCCCCAGACACTCCCGGCAGGCCCGGTGCTTGGCCACGACCCTTGCAGGCCTGGCCGCACGGGATCGGCTGGCCCAGAGAACACCAGAGGTGCATGGGCATCGGGGCCGAGAGGCAGCCCCCGTGCACCGTCCAGAGCTGCGGCTTTCCCAGCTTTGTCTCTTTCACGGTGAGAGGCTCCACTGCATGTCTGGACTGTTTAATGTGACTAACTTGTCCCTGAAAGGACTTTATTATGGCCATCACTAATAAGACACATTAAGAAGAAATATCTGCATCAAGCTTTTCAATATACCACACTGCTTTCTCCTACAAGTGCTAGCTAACTCAGGAGGTACCACAGTCCCCATTTTACAGATGGGGCAACTGAGGCCCAGGCAGGAGATAGGACTCCTCCGAGGTCGCACAGCCAGGAAGCAGCAGAGCAGGGACTCTTCTCTTGACAGCACTAAGACAAGATGAGTGATTCTGAGAGGACCTAACGTGGCCAAAGGTCTCAAGTGGCTGTGTGACCTTGGGCTGGTTACTGCCCCTCTCTGAGCCTTGGGATGCTCATTATGGGGAAGGATGAATAGGCAGGTAGAGGCAGGCAGGCTCATGAGAAGGAAGGGTGGCTCACATTCCCAGACTGTTTCCCTCCTCTACTCTGAGATGAGGCTCAGTCTCCTGTTTAGACACACTGACTGCATTTTGGGGGCCCTTGTCTTGCTTTACAACCGAATAATGGTTTGTGTGATCATTTCTGTCGTCTCTCCCCTCCTGCCTTCTTCCCCAGTCTATCCTTACCACCTAGCACTGCGCCTGGTACATAGTGGGTACTCAATAAATACTCACCAAGTGAGTGAATGAATGTTGCATAAATGACTCAGTTCATTCAGGTGTGAGATCATCAAGGGACAGAAGGCCTGGCAGGAAGAATCCAGAAAGGGCAGCAGGCCCCCACTGGGCAGCACCTTGTGAAAGGAGAGGGCAGGGTGGGGAGCTGCACCCGGAAACCCACTAGTCCTGTGTCCCCCTCT
This sequence comes from Equus przewalskii, assembly GCF_037783145.1. Classification (NCBI taxonomy): domain Eukaryota; kingdom Metazoa; phylum Chordata; class Mammalia; order Perissodactyla; family Equidae; genus Equus; species Equus przewalskii. The sequence continues at coordinate 2,879,976 of NC_091845.1, forward strand.
GTGTGGCCGCAGCAGCATTGCCGGGTGCCGCTCTGAGCCCAGCTTCTTCACCCCTGAGGCGGAGAGCACGTGACTCTCACAGCTGTCTCCCCTCGGATGAGGACCCGGCTGTAAAGTTCTGGGGCGCAGCGGGTGCTCCATAAGCACCCCTGCATCAGAACCAGACGTGGTAAATCAACTAGGTGACCCGTCTATTCCCTGGGGGAGCAGATAGGCCCAAGGCATTTTACAGTCTCACAGCAAAGAGGACAGGGTCAGGCGAGAGCCACTGTGACCAGATTCACGGCGACGACCTGAAACCTCATGATTCATACCGACCCTGATATCAGTCTCCCCACGTTAAACCCAGCATGTATAGGGTTAAAACCAAAACACTCATTCCCTGCTTACTCCCTGGCTCCAGAATCCACTGTCCACCATGGAGACAGACACCGCCAAGGACAAGCACCTGGATCATCTCCTCCCCACAAAGAGATACAGGCTGGTGGGAAAGCTGCTGACTAACAAGATCATGGGCTCCCTCCTCTCTGCAAGTAGTCTCAAGGCCAAAGACAGGCTGGTGGGAAAGCTCCGACCAGCAAGGCCATATGCTCCCTCTCCCCTACCTAAAACCCCAAATAAAAACCCTTCCTTTTAGCTTTTCAGGGAGTTTCAGATTTCAGCGGAAGCTGCCCCGTCTTCTTGCTCAGCGCTGTACAATAATGAAATTCCTGCTTTCTTCCACTACCCCGGTGTCAGAGATTGGCTTGCTGCACAGCACGTGAGCGAACTCACTTCAAGTTTGATATCATGATCGTGAAGGGACCTCCCTGGGCTGCTGGACAAATGAGGCTGCAGAGGTCAGCTTCTCAGATTTACTAACGCTGTATAGGACAAACTTATACTAAATCATGACTTGCTGTTCATCTGGAGTTCTAATTAAGGGCTCCACTCTCCCATAGGCACACCCCTTTCTTTCTTCCCACCCAGAGAAGCCTCTTGCCTGATGGCTGCATGAAACTTTCGTAGTCCTCTTGGCTCCTCCCTGTTTCACACAGTTTCTCCAAAGCAGTTGGCAACCACCAGGGACATCAGGTAGCTGACTCATGTGCCACCTTCTCCTATCCTGCACCCTTGACAGACATTGCTAATTGATCACAGCATCCTGCCCACTGATTAGGACTCAGCTTTGGATTCCTCATCAGAACACAGTCTCTCTCTGGGCCTGAGTAACTTAATGGACAAGAGAAAGAGAAAGCTCTCGTGTCAGGGAGATGGTGGGCAGGCAGGACGCCCAGAACAGTCTAGGGGAGGCAGTGAGGCAAGCAGAAGCTTGAAGTGCCACTTGCCCCTGGAAATATAAATAAGAACCACATCCCGCTCACTGTGGCAGGACACAGCAGCCCTGGTGAGACCGCACAGGGCCAGAGCTCAGGGATGAGGAAAGAAGCGAGGATGGGGGACTCAGAGAGTGAGCGAGAACACCTGTGCAAGGTGAGGTGGGAGCCAAGCCAGGGCTGGGAAGGAGGAGTGGAGGAGCAGACAGATCAGAACAACCTCAGGCTGATGCTGGCTCTGATATCAGTTCCCCTAAGTTAAACCCAGCATATGTGGGGTTAAAACCAAAGCACTCTTTCCCTGCTTTCTCCCTTTCTCCCTGGCTCTGGAATCCACTATCTGCCATGGAGACAGCCACCTAGATTCCTTATCACCTCCTCCTCCCAAGGCCGAATGCAGGCTGGTGGGAAAGCTCTAGCACCAAGGCCACTGACTTCCCTCGCCTCTCTACAAGCAGCCACATTCCTCACAAACCTTTAAAACTCCTCGCCTCCCCTCTTTCAGGGAGACGAGATGAAACGAGACAAATTTGAGAGCTCACTCTTGTCTCCTGGCTGATGTCATCCGAAATAAAAACCTTTTCCTTCCCATAAGCCTGGCGTTCAGCTTTTATTTGGCCCCTCTTGTGTGGCGGGTAAAGAAGGTATGTTTGTAGGCAGTAACATGGCTCCCCCTCCAGAGGAAGCCAGGGGGCCAGGTCCATAGCTTGGGCTGCTGCAGGGGCCGGCCCTTTTCCTGAGCACACACAGACCCAGTGGGGCCCGTGAGCTTCTGCCCATTTTACAGAGAACAGCTCAGAGAGGGAGACCCCTCACACCAGGGCACCCGGCTCCCAAAAGCAGAGCTGAGACTCACGCCCCAAGCTCACACTGCCACACCAGAAGCTGCCCAGGGAAGTGATTCCAGATCCTTGTTTTACAGGTAAAGAAAGTGAAGGACCCAGAGAAAGGAAGTGACATGTCCAAGGTCCCCTGGGAAGGTGTTGGGGTGCCCAAGGATGGCTGGATCTGCAACCCAGGGTGCCCCAGGGAGCCACCCGCTCCAAACCCAGGGGCTGTTTGCAGCCCCAGGGACCCAGGGGGGTTCTGGGTTTCTGGGTTTCTGGACTCAGCTATCTGCTGGCTGAGAACAGACTAACAGATGGGAACACCTTCCAGAAACCTCTCAGGTTTCACTGCAGTGGACAGCTCTCGTCTTTGAAAGGCCCTGTCAGTTTCTGAAAAAAAGTCCTGTGCTATTTTTATAATAAGAAACATATATTTGGCCTTCGTCACTGTTCCTGGCACAGAGCTCCTAAAACCTTCGGGATTTCCTAAGCGGAGAGAGCAATAAAGGTGTCTTTTGTTATGTTAATGAGGCAGCTTTGAGACGGCCCCTAAGGATGGGGCTGGTGAGGAGAACCGACCACAAGGTTAGAGGGTTGAACTTTCGGTCCCACCCCCTGGACCTCTGGGCTGGGGAGGGGGCCGGATGTTGAGTTCCAGCACCAGTGGCCAGTGAGTTCGTCACTCATGCCCAGGTAATGAAGCCTCCAGAAAAGTCCAAAGGAACAGGGTTCAGACGGCTTCCGGATGGGTGAAGGCGTGGAGATCTGAGGAGGGTGGAGAGGTGCTCGGAGAGGACACGGGGGCTCTGGGCCCCCTCCCCAGACCCTGCCCTGTGCATCTCCTGCAGCCGGCTGTTCCTGAATTAGATCCTTGTGCAATACACCGGGAATCTAGTGAGTAAAATGCTTCTCTGCGTTCTGTGAGCCCCTGTAGCAAGTTGATCGAACCCAAGGAGGCGGTCGTGGGAACCTCCAATTTACAGCTGGATTTACAGCCAGTTGGTTGGAAGCTCAGGTGATCACCTGGCCTTGGATTGGCGTCTGAAGGGGGCAGTCTTGTAGGACTGAACCATTAACCTGAGGAATCTGACGCTATCTCTAGGTAAATAGTGTCAGAATTGAGGAAAATTTTAAATAATGTATATTCAGCCACGTTTATTATGCACTGTTAGATGGTTACTTCTGGATGGTGGAACATAGATGATGAGGATTATTTTAGGCTGGTTACTGTTAAAAACTGCAGAAGAGAAGGAGGCTCTGAGGAGTGGAATTTGCTTGCCCTTTGATGACAGATATTTGCATTTGTGAAGGAAGTCTCCATCTGTGGGGGTGTCTCCCTCTCTGCACCAGGAGGAAGCGGGGATGACCTTATCTCTGGAAACTCTTAATGGGGAAGGCAAGGACTTAAGTTGTTTACTGTCTGGTAACCTCGTGTAACTGACACCCCCACCCCCCACCCAGCAACATCCTCCTTTGTCTTTAGCTGAAGATAATATTTAAGGTGGTGGCTTCTGCCGTTTACTTAATCCGGTTTGATTCTTATCTAAAAGTTATAGGACCACCCAATAACCAGACCCCACCTGCCCTGATACCATTTTAACAACTTTTTTTACATATTCTTTCCTTTCTCTTGTAAAGAGATAACTCACATAGCTATGCCTTAAATTTAGCCCTACCCTCAACCCATGTTTGCAGCAGCAGCAGCAGCAGCAGCTCCTCCTGCCCACGGGTCCTGTCCCCACGCAGCAGCTCTGACTGCTCATGGGCCCTGTCCCCATGCCTCCAGCTCTTTATTGCCCATAGGTCCTGTCCCCATGCTATTCCATACTATTCCCTAAATAAAACAGCACTACTGTCAGACCTTGAGAGTTCAAGAAATCTTTCTTTCAACTCTTCGGCTCACTGACCCCACATCAATAGAGATGAATTATTTTTTTTCTTTTGACTTTTCTGTGCTCTCCAGATTTTCTGTATTAAAAATATATTATTTCCCAACAGTAACAGAAATAATTATGTGACACGATAGAGGTGTTAGCTAACACTGTGATGACAATCATATTATAATATAAATGTATCGAATCAATATGTTGCACACTTTGAACTTACACAATGTTGTATGTCAAATACACGTAGATTTTCAACAAGGTGTTACTTTTATAATCAGGGTAAACAAACAATAGATACCATTTCTCATCGTCGTGGCCCCCCTAGGGTACAAGAGGCTCTTGCTGAACAGGTCACAGGTCAGCTGTGCTCACACCCCACCCACCACCACAGTTTCCATCCTGGGGGGCAGCGTGTGTGTGTGTGCGTGTGTGTGGGTGAGGGGGTTCCATGGGAATGCTCATGACAAGCCCAGAGAGACTCCTCTCTTCCTAAAATTACCCCAGACACCCGGGAGGGTGGGTCTGAGTTTCAGCCGGGAGGGTGCGGGGCTGCTCTAGTGCATCCTGCCAGAGAGACGAAACGAGAAAGTGGATCAGGGTGCTCGTCCTGATTTTGTGAGACCTGCTGAGTGCTTTCAAAACTCCGCTGTGATGACAAAGTAATCGCTACCCCGCTCCCACACTGCCAGATAAATGAGTGAAGATGCCTCTAGAGCAGAGGTTGCAAACTTTTCTATAAAAGGTCAGGTGTTAAGTATTGTAGTCTTTGCAGGCCATAGTCTCTGCCGCAACTATAACTGCTATTATAGGGAAAAAGCAGCCACAGACAATAGACAAATAAATGGATGTTGCTATGTTCCATAAAATTTTGTTTACAAAAATGGTCAGAGGGCCTAGTTTTCTGCCACCTGCTCTAGATGATTCTAGCCCAAGATGCCAAGTCTTCTCAGCTGAGGCTCCAGATTTCAAGAAAGAGACAAACCATTCCTGCAGTGCCTGTCCTAATTCCTCACTGATGAACATAATAAAAAGGTTGCTTAAAATCATTAGAATGAAATCCAAGCAGAGCTGTTTATCATGTCCAACAAGCACTACCAGATATAGAATTAAAGCTTAGGAGAGACGCCACAGCGTGGGACAGAGAACGGGTCAGCAAACGTTCTCATAAAGGGCCAGTTAGTAAATATTTTTGGTTTCATGAGTCCATATAGTCTCTGTTGCAATGACTCAATCAAATCACCTCTGCCACCACTGGTAGTGTGAAAGCAGCGACAGAACACATAAGCATGGCTGTGTTCTAATACAACTTTATTTACAAAAACAGGCAGTGGGCCAGATTTGGTGTGAGGACCATAGTTTGCCAGCCTCTGGTACAGAAAAAAGAATAAGGCCTTTGTACGAAGACCTTGGTTCAAAAATCCCTTCTCTGATACTCAGGAGGTTGGACTAGTCTCAACTTCCTGGACCCTCAACTTTCCTTATCTGTAAAAATAGAGTGACAATACCTACCTTGTAGGATCATTAAAATGTGTGGCATGAAACAGACACACAAATTGTAGTTTAATATTTTTCTAAGGTTATAATTAAAAACAAATAGTAAAAATTTCTATACAAAGGTGATTGTTAAAGCCACGAGGATATAGTTTCTTAGAGAGTAAATCAAGCACAGGATTTAACATGGGGTACAAAAAGAAAACAGGAGAAACGAGGGGAAAGTAAAGTCTAATAAAAAGTACTCAGAGACAGAAAAGTAGAATGAGAAAAGTCCAGAGGATGGAATTCCAAGAAAGGAATCATCAGTAACGGTACTGTCTGGGAAGGGCCTCCCTTTTGTTTAAAGCTAATCCTTCCACTGTGCTCATACATACCCATCTATACCACCCTCTGGGAAGCACAGGACATCCTGACCTCATCCGACCTGATTCCTATCTAAAGTTATAGGACCACCCGATAAGCAGACCCCACCTGCACTGAGACCATTTTAATGATTTTTTTCATGATCTTTTCTTTGTCTGGTAAAGAAATAACTCACATACCTATGCCTTATAAATTTAGCTCTAACCCTCAACACATTGTAATTCTTACTGCCCCTTGGTCCTGTCCCCATGCTGCAGCTCTTTACTGCCCATGGGCCCTGTCCCCATGCTACTCCATGCTATTCTTTGAATAACAGAGCACTACTGCCAGACCTTGAGAGTCCAAGAAATCTTTCTTTCGACTTCTCTGCTCTCCGAGCCCACATCAATATCAGCTCAACACAAGGTTGACATAAGGGAAGCCATATTATAGAAAAGAAACCATATTGTAACTTTGAATGACCTATGATTAACCCAGATATGCTCTGTTGTTTTTATGGCCCCTCTCAGCTGCTATAAGTTGATAACTTTGTTCTTTGGAGTTCCTTAAGAATGTGATGGCCTCTGGGCAGAGAATCTATGGATAGCCATTATCAATGACAACTGAAAGATGAGGGTATAGGGCCTTGCTCCCATGTCTGATGCATACCCAGTAAACAAAGACTATCAGGAACTAAGACCAGGTGTCTGCCCCACCCGGGGATCAGATGCCTCCCTCACCAGGACACCATACCCTATAGAACTGACCTGTAGTCTTTGTTCTGTAAGATGGTTCCTTTGGACATTAGTCAGCCATCCTCCCCCTTGCTAGCAAGCTGTAATAAAACCCTTTCTCTCCTACCACCTTGCCTCTTGACTACGGGCATGTCTTGCAGCAGGGCAGACAATCCCCAACCTTGGGTGGTAACACAAGCAGAAGGTCTCCCTGCCCAAAGCATAAATGAGAATAAGATACCATTATATAACAGCCAATTAAATGATCTCTCATCAGAAATTTGCAAGACAATATTCTAAATTTAAGGTTCTCAACATGGGGCAATTTTGAGACCCCCACCCCAGTCCCCAAGACCGGGGGAGAAAAAGAAGGGGTGTGCTACTGGCATCTAGTGGGTAGATGTGGCAAGATCAGAAGACATTTTGGGTTATGACCTGGCGGTTGCTACTAGAATCTAGTAGGTGGAGGCCAGTGACACTGCTAAACATTCTACAATGCACAGGACAGATTCCCACAACAAAGAGTTATTCCACCCAGAATGTCAATAGTGCCAAGGTTGAGAAATCCTACTCTTACAAATTCCACTGATCATCTTTAACTTGAGTGTGTTCACTGGAAAACTGTCAATCAAATCCAAACATCAGGCTGCGCCCCTATTGGGGACAATGAATAGGAAGAGGCTGAGACACCAAAATACTGAAAACATTGCTCATATACTCAAAATTCAGCTCAAAATACTGAAAATATGACTCATCTTTCCCTTTCTCTTTTGAACTTGTGACCAGGACAGCTGGTAACTCTGAGGTAGACAAATGAAAGAGGAAGTACTCTGCAAACCAGGGGTTTCAAATGCAAATGTTACAATGTAAACACACATGCTGGCCCTTGATGATATGCATTAATGAACTACTGAAATGATTCTAATTTTGCTTTACAATTACAGGTTTGAGAAAAATGAAACCTCAAATACTTATCAAAATTAGGAAACCCTAGCAATCTTTTTTTTTTTTTTAAATATTGGCACTTGCGCTAACATCTGTTGCCAATCTTTTTTTGTCCTTCTTCTCCCCAAAGCCTCCATGTACATAGTTGAATATTCTAGTTGTGAGTGCCTCTGGTTGTGCTATATGGGATGCTGCCTCAACATGACCTGATGAGCAGTGCCACGTCTGCACCAGGATCGGAACCGATGAAACCCTGGACCGCCAAAGTGGAGCACGTGAACTTAACCACTTGGCTACAGGGCCCGCCCCAACCTTAGCAATCTTAAAATTTATGAGAAATGTGGAGTCAAAACACTACATCAGCAAATTCACACCACTGACAGAAAAGGAGGGCTAAGTTTGCTAGGAGGCTCCACCTTCCCCATTCCTAGTTCCAGGAAGCATCCCCTGGAGTGGGGACAGTGATCTGGACCTCAGTTCAGGCTCTGTCCCTCACTGATTGGGTAACCGAGGTCAAGTCATAATCTCTCTTCACTTCTGTCTTTACATCCGTTAAACAAATTTTTCTTCTAGCTAACATTCATTCTCTAGTTCTAAACAGGTGGTACAAAGCTAGAGGCCAGAAAAGAATAAGGCTCATACACTCTCTCTTTTCACTTCAAATTAAGACTTCCTTTAAAACATGCTTTATTTTTTCCTTTCCCAAAGTTACCCATATTTATTTTGATTTTTCTGTCATTAAAAAAATGTTTTTTTTAGTTTCAATAAGGAAGTACGCATCCACTAAAAATGGCCCAAGAATAAACTATTTCATGTAAATGGCTTCATTCAACCAAAAAGATCAATGTTGTTTAGGACGTTTATTTCAAATAACGTGGTCCTTCTAATGCAGAAATGAGTCTTTGCCTACCATATTATCACAAGAGTTCTGAAGAGTGTTTAGCAGGGGTATAATCAACTTTATAAAGTGATTTAAACATTATAGGCCAAATAGAATAAAAATCCAGGATGGAAACAACCATGATTTTTAAAAACATATCAGGGGCTGGCCCGGTGGCACAGTGGTTAAGTTCGCACGTTCTGATTTGGCGTCCCTGGGTTCGCCGGTTTGGATCCCGGGTGTGGACATGGCACTGCTCATCAGGCCATGCTGAGGCAGGCATCCCACATATAAAGTGGAGGAAGACGGGCACGGATGTTAGCTCAGGGCCAGTCTTCCTCAGCAAAAAGAGGAGGATTGGCGACAGATGTTAGCTCAGGGCTAATCTTCCTCAAAAAAACCCAAAACAAAATAGCAAAGGCATTTAAAATATTTAAGACATGGAGAAACTATTAATTTCTGGAATAAAGCATTTTTATTACATTGCACACGTGTGTACACACACACACAAACTTTTGGGAGATAAAGCAAAGAACCAATATGATTATGAATTACTGTTCACTCCAATACCGCAGGGTCAATACTATAAACACAATGAACACAATTAAACTTCCGGTAACCACACCAAATATCTGTAGCTTCAGTAAAAGACAAACATAAAAACACTGAAAACACAAGAAGAAAGGGTAGAAACTTCAAAGTTCAAGAAACATCAAAGGTGTCTTAGATTACCTAATCTTAAACCTGCCCTAAGCCTAGAGATTCTGATTCAGCTAGCTTGGTAAGAGGCATAGAAATCTTTTGTTTGTTTTTTAAAAATACTCGAATGACCCTGATGATCGGTGAGGCGTGAAAGATGCTGTCTTAAAAACAGTATTCAGGGCTGCCGTGGCCGAGTGGTTGAGTTCCAGCGCTCTGCTTCGGTGGCCTGGGGTTTCCCCGGTTTGGATCCTGGGCGTGGACATGGCATTGCTCATCAGCCATGCTGAGGCGCATCCCACATGCCACAACTAGGACCTACAACTAGAATACACACCTCTGTACTGGGGGGACTTCGGGGATAAGGAGAACAAGAAAAATAAGACGACGGGCAACAGATGTTAGCTCAGGTGCCAAGCTAAAAAAAAAGTTAAATAAAATGCCATTTATTATTTTTAAAAAAGTATTGAAATACAAGGCTCATATAAATTCAGTGTGCATGAACACTAGTATGCCTTGTACAGAGAAGGCACTTAAATTGAGCCTGAAGAATACGGAATCATCTTCTAAGATTAAAAAATACTGATAAAACTTCTCTTTCCAGTGAAGCCCAGAGCGCTTCTCGGCTGGGGGTCAGATGTGTCAGTAAGGGCTGGTTTCAATGTCGTCTCAGCAGCCGAGCACACGCCAAACGGAACAGAAGTAGGGACATCACAGCGCCCCAGCACAAGCCAGGACGGTGCTGACACAGCGGCCGCCGTCTCAAAGCGCAGTGAGGCAGCAGCTCTGGGCTGTTCCATCCAGGGCTCTTGCTGTAAGAGGGGCAATGCTCATCAGGGTCCCTCCACTCGGGGACGCTGCTGGCCCTGCGGTCCTGACAGCCGAGCTCCTGTGCGAACACCTTTGGGTAAGTGACGGATGTCGGCCTCTCACCACCTCCAGTGACAAAACACTAGGAGGCTCGTGCATCTCACACATCGCACCTCACTCCTTCAGTCGCAGCGTCTCCCCCGGCTCCCCAGGAGCTCCCTCAGCGCCGCCACTGGGCTCCGTCACCGTCCGTCCGGCCTTCCTCAGAGGAACGGCCTCTGCCTGCGGCGCCCCCCCGCAGGCCCCGAGCAGAGCAGCGGCCCCGGAGAGCCGGCCGCACGCACGGACGCGGGGCTCCGGACGAGGCTCCCTCCCTCGCTGAAGCGCTCAGCCCGGAGAGGCAGGCGGGTGTCCGCGTCTCTGCGGGGCCAGCACCTCCTTCCCCTGCGCGACGCCTTCTGTCCCCACCGACTCGTCCCCACGCCCTTCCCCGTCCCCTCCTGGGATTAACGGGCGCCTCACAGCAGCGAGCACCCGCCCGGCTCCAGACGCGCCCCGGCCGCCGGCGCCGCCCGCACAGAAACTCGGCGCCTCCCGTCCGCCCTGGGGCCGCCCGCCACTTCGCCTGCCCGCGCCGCCGCGCCCGCGCTGCCCCTCGCTTCCCCCGGCCCCCAGCGCAGGCCCGCGTCTCCTCGCCTCCGCCCGCCCGCCCGCCGCACCCGCGCTGCCCCTCGCTTCCCTCGGCCCCCCGCGCAGGCCCGCGTCTCCTCGCCTCCGCCGCCCGCCCGCCGCGCCCGCGCTGCCCCTCGCTTCCTCCGGCCCCCCGCGCAGGCCCGCGTCTCCTCGCCTCCGCCGCCCGCCCGCCGCACCCGCGCTGCCCCTCGCTTCCCTCGGCCCCCCGCGCAGGCCCGCGTCTCCTCGCCTCCGCCGCCCGCCCGCCGCACCCGCGCTTCCCTCGGCAGCCCGCGCAGGCCCGCGTCTCCTCGCCTCAGCCGCCCGCCCGCCGCACCCGCGCTGCCCCTCGCTTCCCCCGGCCCCCCGCGCAGGCCCGCGTCTCCTCGCCTCCGCCGCCCGCCCCACGCCGCCGCACCCGCGCTGCCCCTCGCTTCCCTCGGCAGCCCGCGCAGGCCCGCGTCTCCTCGCCTCAGCCGCCCGCGCCGCCGCACCCGCGCTGCCCCTCGCTTCCCCCGGCCGCGCGCCCGCCCCGCGCCGCCGCACCCCCACCGCGGCCCGGCCCACGTCGCCCGCCTCCCACTGGGCCTCGAGCCCTGGGCCTCAACGGCGGCGGCTCCCGCGAGCTCCCTCCGCCCGCGGGCGTCCCCTCCCCTCCCGCACCACGGGGCGCGGAGCCTGCACCCTCCGGAAGAGCCGCAGGAGGCGGCTGTGCCTGCCTTTGGAGGCTCCTCCATCCCGAGGTTCTGAGAGCGCCACCGTCCTCCATGTCCCCCCGGGTCCCCTCTCAGGACCACCCGCGGAGTGGGGCGGAGGACGGGTCTCACGGGAGCAGCGTCGTCTCCGTGGCCAGCCGGGCCGATGCGCCGGGGAGCCTGGGTCCTGCTCTGTGCAGCGGGAACCGTAACCAGGGCCCCAGGGCGATGTCGGGGGCCCTTCCCCGTGTTGCCGCCTGCCTCAGAGTTCGGGGCAAAGCTGAGCACCCATGAGGAAAACCTCCGTGAGCCACAGTCACTCTCAGACTTCTGTGGGCTCCAGAACGAGGCGTTCGGGGCCTCACCTTCCCCCGCCCCCAAGCCTGAACCTCTGAGGGGAGGGGGGAGGCCTGGTTTTTTAAACGGCTTTACAGGTGTATTTCAGCCACAAAGTCGGCTCGAGTTTAAAAGAGCAGCCGCGTGGCCCGAGGCCGCTTCCCTTCTGCATCTGCAGCCAACGGAGTGCTCTCGAAGGGCTGTTCTGCCCCTCCGTGCGGTCGCCGAACTGCACTGAACCGGGAGCGGGCGAACCCCAGGGCACGCGCCAGCTCCGACCTGAGGCTGGGGACACCCAGGGAGCGACCCCACCCCCCGGGCCCGCAGCATCCCCTGGAGGAGGAGGCTGGTGTGAGAGGGCGAGACCCAGCGCGTGAACTCCACGCGGCCGTTATTGCCTCCGCAGACCTGCGCTGCTCCTGTTCCCGGGCCTGGGGCTCCCACGCCCTGAGTGGGAGCGGCTCCTGCCCCCTGCAAAGTACAGCAGCCAAAGGGCTGTGGGTGCAAAGGGACAGAGCAGGTGTTCTCGGTGGGGCGGCCTCGAAGGGGAAGGTGGAGCCCTGAAGCATGAGCCTGCAGAAGTAGCAGTCGTTCAGTAAATACGTGCTGATTTATTTATAGGGACAAGATGGTTTTAGGGGGGATAAATTCGAGAGGAGACGCAAGCATTTTATTCATCTGCAATGTCCCTTCCCTGGCAGCAAGGGCAGCCAGTTCTAGGACAAGCTAAAACCATCCTCTACTTAAAAAAAAAAGTTACCCCTAGTAGTCCCGAGGCAGAGATTAAATTAAAAAGAAAACACCCTCAATGATTCCTAATTATTTCTGAATACACAGGCTTGAGGAGTTTCTACTGGGTTCAGGAGGACGCTGTGACTTCTGCGTAGTGCTGGGGGGAGAAGGGTGGGAGCAGGGCCTATGCAGGCTGGCCTCAGCCAACAGACGCCAAAATGATGTCTACTGGCAGCTCCTCCGAACTTCTGGCTGTCACCTGCATTGTTACTGTATCCAAAAGCAGCAGCCGGGAGCGCACCAGGATGTCATGACCACCCCGGAACACACCTAGAAGGGAAGAGGCAATAATTACAGGAGTGTAAGGCAGAAGGGGCTGCAGAGGCTAGGCTGAGGGTGGCGTTTGCAGCCACTGATCCGGGCAGCTCTCGTGCAGTGAAATGGGAGTGGCCTGGAACCAGGAGAGCTGGGCTGAATCCCTGAGGCTCATGTGCCTTACTCCGCTTCTCTCAGCTGCAGTATCATCTACAAAGTGGAGGAGATAATACTAACCGTATTTCAAGCTTCTGCCAAGCTCAAATACATTAATAGACATACAAGCCTCGTCCCTGATGTCAGAGGCTCTCACACGTTGGCTGGATCTAAGAGCACGATGAAGGGACAGCCCCCACCATGACAAAACTGCAGAGCAGGTGTCTGCAAGACCCAAGGACTGAGGGGCTTCAGTGGGCTTGGGGGCTGTCAGCTGTGAGCAGGGCACCGAAGCAGAGCTCCCTTCCCAACCCTGTTTATAAACACTCAGCAAAAAGCATCTCCCATTTCCTTCTGTTCACTGTTTTACGTGTGATAACTGTATTGCCCCTCCCCTTAAATAAAGAGTCATTATCTCTTAGAGAAACATCCAGAAACAGAAACATTTATATACAAAATGCTTTATCTAGAATTTGCTTTAAAATAATCTAAGGGAGGGGCTGGCCCTGTGGCCGAGTGGTTAAGTTCACCTGCTCCACTTCAGTGGCCTAGGGTTCACCAGTTCGGATCCTGCATGCAGACCTATACACTGCTCAAGCCATGCTGTGGCGGCATCCCACACAGAAGAACTAGAATGACTTACAACTAGGATATACAACTATGTACTGGGGCTTTGGGGAGGGAAAACAAAAAAGAGGAAGATTGGCAACAGATGTTAGCTCAGGGCCAATCTTACTCACCCTCCCCTCCCCCCCAAAAAAATCTAAGGGAGAGAATGGGTGGGGATATAGATGCTATTAGGTGTTTTAGCTGGAAGATGGGCACTCAGAGGTTCATTGTACTATTCAATTTTTGTGTATGTTTGAAAATTTCCAAGATGAATGCTTAAAATTCCATTCCTATTAGAAAAGACCAACAACCCAGTAGAAAATTAGATGAGGGATATGAAAACAATTCATAGAAAAGGAAACACAATGGCACTTAACGTTTGACAAGATGCTTAACTTCATTCAATATACAAGAAATGTAAAATAAATCTACACTAAGACACCATTTTTCACTAAGGCTGATAAAGATCATAAAATCTGATAATACAGTGTGTTGTCCAGAGTGGAGAGGAAAGGCATACAATTCCTATGGAAGGCAAGTGGAAATATTTATCGAAATGAGAAATGCACTTTGACCTGGTAATGCCTTGGGAAACTTATCCTATAGATATTCTCAGTGCACACGTGAAAAATAAAGTATGTGTGTATATATGTATATGTGATGTCTGGGATCATTCACTGTAGCCCTGTCTGTAACAGCAAAAGACTGGAACAGTCTAAGTGTTCCTTGATACGGCCGGTTCTGTAATCTATGGAACATCCACATAGTGGGATACGAGGCAGCTATACACAGGAACGAGGATTCAGTTTGGGATGAGGAAGAAGTTCTGGAGAGGATGGTGGTGACAAGTGCACAACAGCGTGAATGTACTTAATGCCACTGAACTGTACAAATGGTTAAAATGGTAAATTTTATGTTATGTATATTTTACCACAGTCAAAAGAAAGAAAGAATGAGGAAAGTCTATGTACTGATAGGGCAGATCTCCAAGATGCACTGTTGAGTGAAAAGCCAGGTCCAGAGCAATGTACATACCATGTGTACATAAACATTTGAGTTAAAAAAGGGAAATGTGTCTGTATTCACTTTTCTAGCCACAAAATCCCTGGAGGACAGAGCGGCATTGCCTGTAATAGTGACACTGGCCGCCCGTGGAAGGGAACGGATGACTGGCAGCAAGGGTTGGGAGGGGGACATTTCACTGTGGGTCTTTTTGCCCCTGGTGAGCCATCGGCACTGTGAGTTGGGATCCCTGTGTCCCCAGTGGGCGTGCGTTCCCAGGATGCAGTGGCATCTGCACTGCGAGCTGCCTAGGCCCCTCCACTCAGAAATGCCACTTACCAGCCAGGAGCAGCGTGTGGGTGTTCTTGTTATCCGGCACTTTGTCCGACCTCTCACAAGGGTGCATTCCCAGGAATTTCACAATATTGCCCACAGCCTCTGCACGGAGAAATCCCAGTATCATTAACCCACAGATCTTGTCTCCCTTTGTGCCACCACCACTCCCCATCCCCTAACCCTGCTCTGAGGGGCTTTTAATGAAGTGGCGTCTGAAGTATGCATTCTAGACATTGGCCCTGGATCCTTGGGGGCAGGGGGCGGGGAGGAGAGAAAGGGGAGAGGCACGCCAACAGTAGCCAAGGATTTTACCTTCAAGTGTCTTGATGGTTGACAAGGTGAATGTTTCCTCCTTCTCAAACTCATCTCCTACCTCATCCCAGGCTGCTTCGAAGTTCAGCTTCATGACCTTCTGGATGTGGTCAGCTACAGCGACTTCCAGGTCTTCCAGCTGGGGAGAGGGAGGGGGCCGTTAGGCACGCACTTCCAGGGGAGAAACTCCCTGCTTGTGCACCTCTGGGCCTCTGCTCTGTACTCGCTGCTCATCCTTTCCTGCAACACATTCAGCAGCTGCTTGCTCGGTGCTGAGCACTGTGCTAGGCTCTGGGGACACACAGCAACTTGACTGGGTCCCTGTCCTCAAGGTGGTCACAGCCAAGTGGCGTCCCTTCAACGGAAAACACCCTGACCCAGTAGCCACCTTAGGGTGTCAGCTGCAAGATTGCACCCCCTCTAGAGCCCCTAGAGTCAGCGCCTCAAGGATCCAGGGCCTGTAGAGAGCACTCACAGAGGTCTGCCTCCTGTGGCTCAGTCACTCCTATGACTCAGCAGGTCCTCCCCCTACCTTAGCTGTGTCCTCTGGGCCTACCTGTCCTGGACGCCCACCTCCATCCTAGCTGTGTCGTCCCTGAACTTGACACATAATTCTTCCCCCTACTTCGGACTGAGTGTACCCAAAGCTTCCCCATCCATTTCCCCAACACATCTTCCCTGAGCCCCTGCTCTTGTGGATGTGCCAGGTGCACATAAGCAGGATGTGGCTCCTACACAGCAGCACTGCCTCAGACCCGCCTCTCCCAAGGAGCTCACCTGGTCCTGGGGCAGTTCCTGCCCTTAGGGTCATTGCTGACTCAGGGAGGCCCCTCCTCGACAGTGGCGCTAGGATGACACAACCGTGCGTGTCAGTTATATTCCACAGTGACTGTCCCTCTAGTCATGAGGAGTTCTAGCAATCTCCAACCCCAGGCCAAGCATAACAGTCTGCACTCAGATGGCACTGAGCCACTGCCCCATCGTCAAACCCCAGAACGATCCTGCACTCGGTTCCATCCAAGCTCAGACAGGTGGAATTTGAAGGGCTATTTCACTGCATCAAAGGACCACCCAGCAGACACAAACTGATCCAATTACTCTAGAAAGCAAGCTGACAAAATGAATCAAAGAGTCTTAAAATCATGCTTATCCTTTGACCCAATTATTCCACTTCCAGGAATCTATCCTAAGGAGATAATCTGAAATGCAAATAAAAATTTGCACCCAAAGGGATGTTTAATGTAGCATTTATAGTGAAAATTTGGAATCCCAAATGCCTAACGTTAAAGGAAGACAGAGTCTAGTGAGTTATGACATATTTATGTAATAGAGGATTTCAAACTCATTAAAAAGTGTGTTTATAAAGTATTTATAATGACACAAGAAAATACTTACACCATGGTACTAAGTGAAAACAGCAAGATGTATAATGTATAGAATGACCTCAGCTATACAACTCCCTCACTCCAAAACCTCCCAAAGACTATGGGGTAATGTCCTCCTGTTTGTTTATGCTTTGTTTTTCTATTTCCCAAGTTTTGTTCTGCACATGAGCATGTATTTTTTAAGTTAAAAAAAAGTTTCAAAGAGAGCTGTAAAGCCCAAAACAGCAAGAAAGCGCTTCACGTCTCGTCAGCTCCTGGAGGGAGTTGCTCTGCAGCCTCAGGCACAGAACTGAGCCTCCTGACACTAGCTTCTTACCACATATTCATCCTCATAGCCATCATCATCGGTCTCCCCAGTGGTGGGGTCGCAGTCCTTGACAGTGAACTTCATCATGCAGCTGAACGTGCAGGCCACTGCAGGGAAGACAGGCTGGGTGGTCAGGATGTCCCCAGCCACTGTGGGGACGAGCTCCTCCTAGGGCAGGTGGCCATAGCCTGCTCTCTGGGTGTCTGCTATGTTATCGGTAGCAGCAACACGCCATCCAACTCCACAAATCTGGACAGGGATGCCACCACGTAGAAGGCAGGAGAGTGAAACCACGGGTATGAGGAGTCTCCTCGTGGGGAAGGAAGAAAGAGGGAAGCAGAGATGCTGTGGGATGGCTATGTCCACATAGTAGTCACAGGCCCACTGTCCAAGGTCTGGGAAAAGCAGCTGGTGGTTTCCTTGGGAGGAGTGGATTTGGGATGGTTCAGTATCGTGCCTTTGTGCTTTCATGGTACAATGAGCACTGGTCTGAGGCCCAGAGAGACCTGGGTTCTGCCTCCTACCAGCCGTGTGAACTTAGACAAGTCATTCCACCTGAGTCTGTTTCCTCATCTGGGAACAGGGACAGCATTACTTATCCCCATAGGCCTTCAGTGAGAATGAAATCAGATAATGCATGAGAAGTACCCAGGACTTAGCCATCATGCTGCTTCTCAGGACTGAAATAAGAGTTGAAGCTCTCATAGGAGACCAACGGCTAGTGCACAAGCTGCCCACCTCATCCTGATCCCGAGGGCTCCCACAAGGCCAGGGTAGTGTCTGGAGAAGGGCTCACCAGCTGTGGGGTCTTCCTTGGGCAGTGCCACCAGTGTGTAGCAGGTCCCAGGCTGGTTGTAGGGAAGGCTCCGGGCAGGCACGTAACAGAGCACCTCGTAGGCCTCAGTGGGCTCCATCTGCACCGTGACATTCTCCAAGGTCTGGTCGTTGAGTGTGTTCGTACAGTCAAACTGGACCACAGCGGAGAGGGGTTGCTTAGACACCACTCTAGGTCCAAGCCCTGCTGCCAGGAGGTCCTACCTCTCACCCTGTGGGCCAAAATGACCCCATCCCAGTCCCCCAGCCCAGGCTCCCTGTCTCCATGCTGACACTCAGGAGCCAGAGAGGTCCTAGGTCAAGGGTGAAAGAGACATACCGGCTGGTGACAGATCCTGTCATCAAATTGGGCTCCCAACCAATTCAGTATGGGGGAACCATGACCCTACAGGACCCATCACCCTGGGACCACTGCCTGGGCCCAAGCCCCAGCAGGGCCTCAGCCCTCCCTGCTCACCTGGAACACCATGTGGTCAGTGAAGGTGTGTTTGGTGCAGCGGACAACGTACTCTGTCTCTGACTCAGTGAGGGCCACAGGCTCAGGCGACGACTTGAAGAGGGGCCCCAGCCCACAGAATTCTGGCACTGCCGCCAACTGCTCTGAAACCCACAGGCCACATGTCCACTCAGCTTTTCAATTCCCAAACCAACTTGTGATGGTTTCTAATAAATGTTCATGCCCAATTCTCAAGGTCTTTCACTCTAGTGAGATGGATGGATGTCTATACGACTGGGTTACTCGCTATTTCCTAAATATATCAGTGCATTTTCTCGTCTCCCTAACTTTAAATTGTACCACCCACCACAAATACTCTTCTCCCCTCCATCCCATGAAAGACCTCAGAAGCAATAAACTGACTGGGAGACCCCACTGTCCTAGGCCTAATCCATTTGGAGACTCCCTCAACTTTAGCTCAGCAAGGATTCTTAAAAGGAGGTAGAAATTAGGAAGGACTAAGACGATGAGATGAATGCTGTCACAGCTAAAGAATCAGGCAAAAGAACAAACTGGTCCTATACATTTGTCAGTTAAGACAAATGCCAATAAGGAAATGTTTCAGAGTGTTGCAGAAAACCCAACTCAGGTGGTCTGTGGGCATCTGGTAAAGCCTATCCCTACACCCTGTAGCCAGGTTCCAGCACTGGGCTGGGCCCTCTGACCCGTCCAGGGGAATGAGGTATCTGGCAGCTGTCTGCACACATGGTGTCTGCCTATGATGGCTAGAGCTGCTGTCCCCTTCCCTGTTCCACGGCAGGGCAAGATTCCTCAAGCTAAAGGCACAGATCACCTGTGTCAGAATTATCTGGGGGTGGGGGCTTGTTAAAAATTCAGATTCCTGGACCCATCCCAAATCTGCTCTCTCAGAATCTCTGGAGTCGGGACGCAGGAATCTGCATTTCTAACAAGTTTCTTTAGATGACTCTTACGTATCCCGATATTTGAAGACCACTATGCTAAGATTTTCAACTTGTTTTCCCAATGAAATTGAACTCTGTAAGGACAGGAATTTTGCCCTGAGGGCAGGGATCTGCTATTCCGCCCTGTACTTAGTAGGTACTCAACTCATGTTTCAGGGATAGAGACAAGGGAGGCATTACTGTTATTATTTTGTTTTCTCCCCCTACAAAATGTCAGCCAATGTGACTGCGTCAGCCATTTGCTGCCTGAAGGACTGTATCTGATGAACATGCCAGCAAAAAGAGCCCAGAAAGAACCAGCTTAGATATCAGGAGGAACCTTTGGGCCTCCATGATCATCGGTCATCAGAGTGCTTTTCTACGGGAATTTATTTCACTGGTCGTCAGGTCTCTAGACCTAACACTTACTACCTGGGGGGTTCTGCTAGTAGCTATCAGCTAATGCCTCTGAGCTTCAGACTCTTCGTCAATAAAACAGATACAATAGTCTTGCTCACAAGGTTGTTCTGAAGATAAATGAGGCAGTAAGTGTCAAGATCTAGCAAAGTTCGTAGCATTTAACATGTGATGATAAATGAGGCTTTAGAAGACAGTTTAAAAATAGAACTGAAACCCTGTACGAGGCTTAGGAGGAGTCTCCCATGGAAAGTGTGGCAGAATGATGGCCCCCAAGATGTCCACGAGCTAAGCTCCAACTCTGTGAATATGTTATGTCACATGGTAAAAGGGACTTTGCAGATATGATTAAGTTGGATCTTGAGATGGGAGATTACCCTGGACTGTTTGGGTGGGCCCAATGTAATCACAAGGGTCCTTATGAGAGGAGGCAGAAGGGTCATGAAGAGGCTACACTGCTTTGAAGATGGAGGAAGGGGTCACTAGGCAAAGAATGCAGGCAGCCTCCGGAAGCTAGAAAAGGCAAGGAAACGATTCTCCCATAAGCCTCCAGAGGGAGCACAGCACTGACAACACAGGGAAACCCACTTTGGACTTAGGACCTCAGAACTGTAAGATAACCAATTTGCGTTGTGTTAAGCCATGAAGTTTGTGGCGATTTGTGATAACAGCAAGAGGGGAACAAATACAGAAGGAAAAGTTTCAAATTAGAGTGATCCAAGTTAGCTCAGGATCCTAGTTTTGCTGAATCTGAAAGATAATACGTTGACAGAAGACAAGATTCTGGAATGGAATGGAAAAGGGGGGATTTACTCCAATTCAACAATAACTGGGAGCCTACTGTGAGGAAGAAAGGCACTGTGCTAGGTGCTGTGAGAGAACAACAAAAGAACATGTGAAGAACCACACAGAACTATTTACAAGAAGATGGAAGAGCTGAGTAGAAGTGATGAGCTTAGGAGATCGGGGGGGGGGGGGGGGGCGCTTCACGAAGGAAGAGGCTAGTCCTTAAAGGTAGGAAGTCAATGGATAAAATGGTCTGGCAGTGAGATACACAGCCCCTCCCCTTAAAAAACACAAGACCAGAGGAACGGATGAATCCCTAGACAAAACCTTATAAGGCAGCGTGGACTAAACACATCTGGAATCCGAAAAAAAGTACAGTGTCTTTGGACCCAACTGTGCTGAATCAGACATTCTGAACTGGCCTGGGCTCCAGCGACCTGAGCCCTGAAAACCAAGGCCAGGTGGCACTCTGAGCCAGTTTGATCTGGATCTTAATTCCAGACCCTCCACTTTCCTGCTGTGCAACCTTGGGCACGTCACTTTCTCTGAACTTCCAATTCCTCAGACACCAAATGGACCTCATACCTCCACCTGAGGGTCAAATGTGCCATCTAAAAGTCTTCTCAGGGCCCAGCACTCAGCACAGACCCCACAAATGACAGTTCTTACTCTTCCTTCCCCTGAGGAGAGCAGCTACCCCCCAAAGCTGAGGAGCCCAAGTCCAGGTCCTGAGAACCCCACTGCGCACTGCCACTCACCCTGGAAGATCTCCTGCCGGGTGGCTGCCACTTTCTCAGGCTGCTTGGCTGCTGTGATGGGGGTGCTTTCTGCAGGAGCAAATACACATGGTGATCAACAACTCCAGTTACGGGGCAGCATGGTGTTGACCACAGTGCTACTACTTAGGGATTATAATTTCCAACCCTCCTGAGAGTGTGAAGTACAGAATATATGAGAAAGAGAGCAAATCTTTGTGTGTATGTGTCTCAATTTCCTGGAGCCAGAGGCAGAAAGGATTATTCCCTCCTCCCAGCACAACCCCATCCCTCCTGATTGGGTTTAGTGGCTTCGTGGCCAATGCAGACCCCGCAACGGAGGCCTGGACCTGAGGGCCTCTGAAAGGAACACAGGTGTTACTTACCTGTTCTCTGCTCTGCCATAGGAGTGGTGGCCAGGGGCACAGACTTGAGGTCAAAAGGTTTTTCTGACGGTTCTAGAGTGTACTGCTGCAGAGCCCTCTCCAGACCAGGGATGGATACGGTCAGACCTAAAGGCCAGTAGGAGAGAGGTCACTCTGCCTGGCACACATGACAGAACGAGCACCAGGGATCCCCCATGGAAGACTGAGGCATGAGGTCTAGGCTGTATGACCCTGGGAAAACCACCTAACCCTCTGAGCCTCCACTTTCTCATCTACGTCCTCCTTCATAGAACTGGTGTGGGGAGTAAAGTATACACAAGAGTGACTCAAAAAGGGTAAAGTACTATGCAAATACGGCAGAGGTCTTTATGAACGACTAGCATTTCAATTCACTGGGCTGTTCCCACCCACAATGGTGTAAACTGCATGACCCTAGGTCTCCCGAGGTCACAGTGATGCCATGAAATTGCCGTCCAAGTCCAGCCAACAGCATCTTGCCTCAGATTTTCCCTGCCAACAGAGGGTGTGCCTGCTCTGAATTGATGAGAAGAGCCACAGGTCCGATAGGCACCCAGATCAAAGACAGCCAGGGAGACTCACCATTTAGGATATAGCCTGCATTGAGGGCCTTCTGCTTCTGTTCCAGGACATTGAGATAAAAGGTGGCTCGGTCCCTTACTTCATTGTCATCATCCATCACACACCTGCAGCCAGAAGACAAGGTAATCTTGACTGGGGCCCCACAGGGGTGGCAGAAAGGATCCTGCAGGGCTTCATCAGAAGGTGGTGAAAGGAAGCAGGTCTTCTGAAGCCGAGAGTTCAGTCCCTGGATGTGGTATCCGGGCATCAAACACACAGGGGGCCCAGAAGACTCGAAATAATTAACTAGGAGGTAGCCATATTCATATTCCCTGGACTCTTTCCCTAAAGCCTACACAGTGAGGGAGGGAATCTCCTGTATCCAACAGCATACATCAAAAAAAGAATTTAATATGACCCAACAACTCCACTCCGAGATACATCCCCAAGAGAACTGAAAACATGTCACACAAAAACTTGTACATGAATGTTCATAGCAGCATTGTTTGCAAGAGCCAAAAAGTGGACAACAACCTAAATGTCCATCAACTGATGAACGGATACATCAAACATGCAATAAAAGGTTATTTGTCAATAAGAAAGAATGAAGTACTAGTACATGCTGCAACATGGATGAAACTGAAAACACTGTGAAGAAGCCAGACACACAAAAGGCCAGACATCGTATGACTGCAATTATAGGAAACGTCTAGAATGCGCAAATCCATAGAGACACAAAGTAGATGAGCCTAGGCCTGGGGGGAGGAGGTTTGAGGGGAGGGAGAAGTGACTACTAAAGAATGTAGGGTTTCTTTTTGGGGTGATAATGTTTTAAGCTTAGATTGTGGTGATGATTGTACAACTCTATGAATATACTAAAAATCACTGTATTACACATTTTAAATGAGTAAATTAGGGGCCGGCCCCATGGCCGAGTGGTTAAGTTCGCGTGTTCCACTTTGGCAGCCCAGGGTTTCACCAGTTCGGATGCTGGGGTGCGGACATGGCACTGCTCATCAGGCCATGCTGAGGCGGTGTCCCACATGCCACAACTAGAAGGACCCACAACTAAAATATACAACTATGTGCTGGGGGGATTTGGGGAGGAAAAAAAAAAAGACTAGCAATAGTTGTCAGCTCAGGTGCCAATCTTTAAAACTAAATAAATAAATGAGTGAATTATATGGTTTGTGAATAATATCTCAATAAAGCTATTTTTTTTAAAAAAAAATAACCAAATTAATAATGGTCATGCCTGGGTGGAGGGATTTTTGCATGACTTTGTTTTTCATGCTTTTCTATGCTATTTTTATTTTATTTTTTGCTGAGGAAGATTCGCCCTGATCCAACATTGGCTGCCAACCTTCCTCTTTTTGTATGTGAGCTGCTGCTACAGCATGGTCTCTGACAGATGAGTGGTATAGTTCCACGCCCAGGAACCAAACCTGGGCCTCCAAAGTGGAACGCACCAAATTTAACCACTAGGCCACTGGGGCTGGCCCAGTGCTTTCTATTTTTTACTTAAAATTCACAATTGTATAACTTTTCTCCCCCTTTTTAGTTAAAAAGAAACTCACCCGGGCCCTATGGCCCAGACTCACCTCTTCAGCAACACCAAGATACTGGGTAACATCTCTTCATTCTGTGCTCCAAACTTGGCCAGAGCACTCACAGCACCTGTGTTTATGAACCACATATGATTTACCTGATGGATGGGACAGCTCACCGCCTGGCACTTCCAGCGCTTCGAATGGGTCTCCAAGCAGAAGAGCCCCAGAGCCAAGCAGTCCCTAGCCAGGAAGCCTGAGCCCACTGCCAACATGAGCGGCTCTCACATCACCAATGGTGGATCTTGGCACCACCCAGCCTCAACTTCCTCATCTGCTTCATGGAAAAGGCAGTCCCATTCAGGGACTGTTTTCAGCATTAAATATGATGAGGCCACAGAAGCTGGCCACAAGGTCAGGCTTCTCAGCTTCTGTATACAAATGGCCTCAATTCGCAGTTAAGTTTTAGGTTAACACAAATGAGAAAATGAACTAATACTTAATGAATATCAATTACTGAAAGAGGAAAATATATCCAGCGGACAAGAGAAGAACAGTAAATTAAAAGTAAAATTAAGAATATGATCGTTGCACACAGAATTGTACACTCATTTAAAAAAGTGAATTTTATGGTACGTGAATTATATCTCAATAAGGCTATTATTAAAGAGAAAAAGCTAAATAAAAAAAAAGCTTAACACCAACATATTTAAAAAAAAAAAATCAACAAATTAGAGAGGCTAAGAACCATTCAACTAGACAACATCTAAGCATTGGAGGTCCTTCCTACAATATTATAAAAAATTAACCCTGTGAGGCAAGAACACCAAGTGCCCTCGTCCCCACTGGAGGCTCCGGCCCCTCTGCTGGGGCAGTCTAATCAAGAATTAGCTAAGAGCCCAAGTTCAGCCCTGCTCAGACCTACCTGCTCGGACCTCTTCGTGCTCCAAGACCACTCGGTTATAGATGAAGCGGATGTACTTGGAGGGGTTGTTGGTCTTGGGCCCCTCCTGGCCCAGGAGATGCAGGATGCGAGTGGCCAGCACAGTGAACTCGCAGTCTTCAATGAATTCGCACAGGTGTGACAGCCCTGTCTCCTTGCTCTCCGAGTTCTCCTCAATGATGCTGATGATGCAGTCCACAATGGCCCGCTTGTACTCAAAGCCGCCCTGCAGCGGGAGGGATCAAGCTGAGCAAGGAGGCTGCTCTTGCCAGAAGTGAGCCATGAGGCCCAGAGCTTAACCAGGACCAGGCACAGTGGTCCAAATACAGAACCTAGAGGCAAGGAACCTAGCTCTCTGGGCCTCAATCTCCTTTTTGTGTAAAACAAAAGCCTTAGACTACACGCTCACTGGACGCTACTCAGACCTCAAGGTCAAGTGGGGCACTTTCAGTAGCTGGTTTGATAGAAAACATTTTGGGTCTTATTTTTCTTCCTAACTTTGAGATAAAAGGCAGAACGGGTGGTGTAGATGCTATGGAAAACAGTATGGTAGCTCCTTAAAAACTTTTAAAAAATAGAATTACTATGTGATTTGGCAATTCTACTTCTGGGTATATACCCCAAAGAATTGAAAGCAGAGTCTCAAATAGATATTTGCACACCCACGTTCATAGCAGCATTATTCACAATAGCCAAAACATGGAAGCAACCCAACTGTCCATTGATGGATTAATTCATAAAGGCAATGTGGTCTATACATACAATGGAATATTATTCAGCATTCAAAAGGAAAGAAATTCTGACTCATGTTACAAGATGGATGAACTTTGAGGGCATTACGCTAAGTGAAATAAGCCAGACATAAAAAGACAAATAGTATATGATTCCACTTATATAAAATATCTAGAGTAGTCAAATTCATAGAGACAGAAGGTAGAATGGAGGCTGCCAGATACTGGGGGTAGAAGGAACTATTTCTGTCCAAGGGACAGGAAGTTTCAGTTTTGCAGGATGAGAAAGTTCCGGAGATCAGCTGCACAACAACATGAATATACTTGTGCTGTGTGTATTTTACCATATGCTGTTTGTACACTGTGTGAATTCCTTGTGTGTGAGTTACATTTCAGTGAGGCTGCTGTGTGAGCAGGTACTCTGAGAACCTTCCAACACTACTCTCACTATCAGTTCTACGGCTAGCAAACCAGCCTGGGGGAGACCAAGAAGTTCAGAGTAACTGCGAGGCTTTGCTGGCAGCTGCTGTGACTAGAGGATGACGCCCCACTGTGGGAGTGACAAACCTCTTCCAGCAGACAAGGTGCCATGTTCAAGTGCGGCACTCTAAGGAGTCAAAGTCTTTCTTACACTTAAGGAACCATGTGTTGTTCTGGGAGCCAGGGAGGTTGAGAGAAAACCATGGGCTTTGGAGCCAGACAGATCTTGGCTCAGATACTCCAAGATCAGGTCACCTTGGTCAGATGACCACAGGCAGGTCACTTCACCTCTCTGAGTCTCAGATATCTGATTTCTAAAGGGAGAAAATAGTGTCTGATGACAAGGCCAGTCACTAGGATCACACACTGTACACTGTGAAGTGTCTCCGAAGTGCCAGGCCCATTAGCTGAAGGCTCCCTAGACGTTAGCGCCCTCTTCCCTTCTGACACTCCTGGGAAACCCAAAGACACACAAGGCAACGGTTCCTCTACTGCCTCAGTCCAAGGGCCACTCTGGGGTTGGGGCAAAGGGGTACCAAATATCTGGGGACCAAAGCTAGCCCTTGAGCACTCTGCTTCTGCTCCTCTGAATTAACCGGTTTTGTTGAGACATCTAAGAAAGGTGGCATAAGTGAATCAGGAACAAAAATAGAACCAATGTCACAGTATTAGCACCAGCTTCACAAGAAACCACCCCTAGAGCTCTTGGAATGGCCCAGAATATTTGTATGCTAGACAACACCAGTACAGAGCACGTGTTTTCCCATCTTCCCCACAAACATTGCCTCGGGGCATCTGCTGTGTCTGTAAAGCCAGGGAAGTGAGTCATTATCATAATTACTAGCAATTGCTGCACGTTTTTACTGTTGGTCTGTGAGGAGTTTAAAGGGCTGCTGGCACCACGGAATCCAGCCAGTTAACAGGCTGATTTGGGCACACCCAAGAAGAACAGGCTCTCGGCTCCAAGTTGAGCACGGAGCCAGGAGCCAGGTCACTCCTTGTATCAGGAGACCTGGCATGTCCTGAATGCCCCCTACTCTTACCTCTTCCCGAAGCATAGTGAACAGGAAGTTCATAAGGACGGCGTGTTTGCGAGGATACTTCTGACACAGAGCACTGATGGCCTGGACAACCACCACCTGAGTCAAACAGACATGTGTGAGGAGCAGACCCCTGCCACCAGGATCAAGTCATTTGGTTCACTAAGTGCCAAAGGAGTCCTTTCCAAGGCAAGGCCAGGCCCTGGATGTGACACAAGGGCAAGGAGATGAGAGGAACTCCATCACCACCCTCAGGGAGCACGCAGCCCCAGAGCCATGTGGGGCAGGGTGGCATGGAGAGCAGTCCGAACAGCCCCAGGTCCAGACTCTGAGTCCCCAAAACTCTGCTTTTCTACTCAGACCTCAAGGTAAGTCTGAGAGCCCCACTCCGGATGGGGCTCCTTGTCCTGCTTCTCTCCCCTCCCCCTATTCCCATGCTTCCCACCCACCAGCTTTTCTGACTCTTCTTTCATCACGCCTGCCTCTGGGTATTCTGTCCTTGGCCATCTTCTCTTCTCACACAGTCTCTTTGGCAATCTTATCTCTTCCCATGGTTTTAATCACTTCTTCTATGCCACTGACGCCCAAATCTTTCTTGTCTGAGCTCAAGTGTTTCAAATGTCTACCAGACAGCTCCACCTGCTGCCCACAGGCACCTCAAACTCAACACGTCTGCAATTACCTTCCCTCTTTCCTTATCCAAGACCTGACCCTCTCCCTCCTTCCCAAAACTCATTACCACCATCAACCCAAACTAGAAAACGGCATCATCTCTGACAAAATTCACTCCCTTGGCCTTCATACACGCCTGCTAGTTGGCTCTGTTCCTTGAAGAGCTCTCAAACCATCCCTCCTTGCCCACTTCTGCAGCCTGCTTTAGGTGCCATCATCTCTTTTCTGAACTCCTGCGATAATGTCTCACCCTAGCTGATCCTCCAAGCTGCTCCAGAAGGATCTTTCGAATATGCAAATCTCACTGTGTCATTTCAGTATACAAAGCATTCTTAAAAACCCATAGGCAGAATTTATTTCTGCCTGCTTTGCATAATCCACACTATAGAACTTACCATACTATATAATTACTCATATTACTGTCTGCCCTGATTAAAACTCTCCAATAACATACTACATAATCCCATTTATGTAACAATTGTGACACAACCTAATTACATAATTGAGAACACAGTAGTGGTTGCCAGGGGTTAGGGATGGGAAGGAGGGAAGAGGTGTGGCTATATAGGATAACAACACAAGAAAGTCTTCTGGCTATGGTACAGCTGAGTATCTTGACTGTGGTAGAAGTTTTGCAAGACTACACAATGTGACAAAATTGCATAGAGCTTCATACACACACAGAGGCACCTGCATAACTGGTGAATAAACTATGGATTGTGCCAATGCTGGTTGACATTATACTGTGGTTGTGTGGGTACTGGAGGAGAGAGTTGGGGAAGGGGGTGCACAAGACTTCTCAGTACATTTCTCTTTTTTTTTTTTTCCCTGCTTTTTCTTCCCAAATCCCCCAAGTATACAGTGTATATTTTAGTTGTGGGTCCCTCCAGTTGTGGCATGTGGGACACCGCCTCAATGTGACCTAATGAGTGGTGCCATGTCCGCTCCCAGGATCCGAACTGGCGAAACCCTGGACCCCCGAAGCGGAGCACGCGAACTTAACCACTCGGCCACGGGGCCGGCCCCAGTACATTTCTTCTCTTTTTCTTTTTCTTTTAAAGATTGGCACCTGAGATAGCATCTGTTGCCAATCTTTTTTTTTCCCCTTTCTTCTCCCCAAAGCCCCCAGTACACAGTTGTGTATTCTAGTGGCAGCTCCTTCTGACTGTGCTATGTGGGATGCCACCTCAGCACGGCCTGACAAGCTGTACC
Source organism: Equus przewalskii (assembly GCF_037783145.1). Taxonomy (NCBI): domain Eukaryota; kingdom Metazoa; phylum Chordata; class Mammalia; order Perissodactyla; family Equidae; genus Equus; species Equus przewalskii. The sequence continues at coordinate 2,908,546 of NC_091845.1, forward strand.
ATGTCTGCACCCAGAATCCAAACCAGCAAAACCCTGGGCCACCAAAGCACAGCAAGTGAACTTAACCATTCGGCCACGGGGCCAGCCCCAGTACATTTCTTTGTAACCTCCTGTGAACTATTTCAAAACAAAAGTTAAAAGAGGGCCAGGTCAGGTGGCCTAGTGGTTAAGTTCAGCATGATCCACTTCAGCGGCCCAGGTTCAGCTCCTCGACATGGACCTATACCACTGTGTTATCAGCCATGCTGTGCTGGTGGCCCACATCCTAAAATACAGAGGAAGATTGGCACAGATGTTAGCTCAGGGCGAATCTTCCTCAGCAAAAAAATAAATAAAACAAAACTAAAAAAAATTAAAAACTAAAGATACTTCCGAAAAAACTCTACAATACCTTCCTTAAAATCAAAACTCTCTATCATGACCCACAAAGTCTTACATGACCTAGCGCCTCCCTACTCTCTGGCTTCATCACCTACGACTAGCCCCAAAGCTCCCAACCCCCTCACAGGCTGCCTCTCTCCCTCCTGTCCACAACAACTTGGTGCCTGCCTTTCATCCTGGATCTTCCCCCAGCCAGCCCTCTCACATTCCCAGACCATGCTTCTCCTTGGGAACCTCCACTGCATTTCCACTTCTCTGCTCTGCCAGTGTCTGAAACGATCTCATCGGAGCACTTATTTACTTGTTTACTGTTTACCTCCCCTCATTAGAAAGTAAGCTCCAGGACAGCAGATCCCTGTCTTGCTCACTCCTATGTTCCCCTCTCCAAACACTCTACATAGTATACAACAAGTGCACCAAAACACTTCAGGAATTAATACAGGAATCCAAATGGCCTGGAAGCTACTGGTCTTGCAGTATACAGGAATAATATGGACAAAGGCCTACAGGCAGGACTGTGTGCATCTCCCAAGACCAAACCCTGTGAAGGGCCACATGCCAGCCTTCTCCATGAGTCCTCCGGCATGACCAGCCCCTCAGGTCAATCCGGCACGGAGGGCAGGCACAGAGGCTCTTCCTTACTCCGGGAACTGAGGGTACCTTGAATTCATCCGAGATCTCTGACATAAAGGAGGAGATCTGCTTCATGAGGCGGTCAATGCTGCTCTCGCTGCCCGTCTTGAGGAGGGTGGTGATGGCCAGTGTGGCAATACTGCGATTCGAATCTGTAACCAGGTTCTCCAGGTCCAGATTACAGGCTGTCACTGCTGATGGATGCTTCATGGCAACCTATTTTAGGAAGAAAGAGATAAAGAGAATAGGGATGAGAGATTAAAAAAAGGACTGTCATTCCACTGGATGGGTTTGGCCTAGTCAGAGGTCCTTCAGATGAGCTCATCTCACCATCTGGAAGAAAATAAGTGACCAGGGCTACACCTTTCACAGTCCAGGTCAGGGGCTAGGAAACACCTCTAGCGGGATCAGACCACCTCCCCCAAGCCTCTCCAAAGGCCAGGCCCCCATTCCACCCACCCTTGGACTCTTACCTTATTGAGGGTGCGGACCGCGGCATAGCGGAGAGCAGCCTTGGGTGAGCTGCAGAAGAGCTGAAGCACTGTGGGGAGACAGATGCCACAGGTCAGGCTGTTTCACTGCCTGGCAGGTGGAAAAACCCAGGGAGGCCTCCAGGGAAGGGCAGGAACAGGGCCTCAAGGGCGTACAAGGGCTCTGAGGCTGCTCAGACTCAAACCCTCTGCTCAGTTCATTTCCCTGCTGGCACTCCCACCCCAACCAAGGAAGAGAGCTCTTTTCTCCCTGGTGCCAGGAGCAAAGAGGCCTTAATATGCTCATGAGAACCCAGTGGTTCTCACAACAGCTGCTGTTTGCTGAGCACCTGCTGTGTACCAGGCACTGTGTGGAGGAGCGGCCGTGCCTCGTCTCAATGACCCCTCACAACCCCACGACAGCTACTGTTCTTATCCCTGTTTGACAGACAAAGACTGAAGCACAAAGGGGTAAAGCAACACAAGTGACTCTGGGTTAGCAGCCAGCGAGTGGCAGGAGCAGGACTGAAGTCCAGGACTGCTGGCATCTAAAGCCTGAGTCCTTGACTCCCATGACGTGAAACTCTACTCCTCTCTTCGGGGGCATGTGCAGAAGCCAGAACTTCCTCAGTCCTGCCTTAAACAGGTGCCTCAGTTCCTCTCCTACATCAGCACACGGCAGGCAGCACGTCCCTCCCTGTGCTTTGGTTGTCAGGAAGCTCAGGGCTCCATTCTGCACTCCCTATGTCGTGAACAGGACTGTTGTTCTCTGCAGGATCCATGTTCCTTTCTTCATAACTTGGCTTTTGTTCCCTTAGACTTTTTCAGCACCTATTTGTTTTCCTTAAATAAGATAACCCTTATTTTGAACGCTCTGTCTTACTTATATCTTTTCTTATTCTGGAAACATGGGGACTATAATAAGAACAAATAAACACCCAAACCAGTGAATGGATTCATTTAGCTCTTTTGTGTTTGTCTCTGAAGAGGAAGGGAGACATCTCTCCTCAAACACAAGCCCCATCTCTCTGCCTGACCAGTTTTATAGTATTATTATGGACAATATTTGAAAAGCAGGAGGTCCAATCCTTCCTAAAAATCTGCAACTTGAGCTCTCCTGACATAAAATCTTGGCTTTCAATGGGTTTTCTTCTCTAGAATGCTCTCCCCCTCTCCCACTCTTTGAATCTGGGTTTAGAACCCAGAAGAATCTCCTCTTTTCTAACTTCTCAATGTACCCGCTTTCCAGTCCCAACTCCTTCACACATCCTCACATGCTTGCTATTCTAATACACAGTGAGATCTCAACACCCAGGGCAGGGTCCTGCACAAACCAGGCCCGATTACCCACACACTGGATCCCAACAACTTAACCCTGGTGGATCCTTCTGAATAACCAGAGAGAACACTTATGCTGTGTTCACCACGGTGTGAGGCACCGTTCTCAGCCATTTGTATAGATCACACAAGTTTACTGCCTACCCTGACCCTGCGTAACAGGCACAATTACCATGCACATTCTAGAGAAGAAGGTGGAGCACAGAGAGGGTAGATGACTTGTCCAGGCTCACCCAGCTGGTAAGTGGTAGAGCCGGGACTCCAACCTGGGCTATCGGGCTCCAGCGTGCAGGCTCCAAATGACTCCTATGTATTGCTGTCTCCTTGCCCTGAGATGGCTCAGGCCCTAGAGAGCACGTGCTGGCCATAAATCCTGGGTTCTTCCACCAGGCCCTCTTGCCATAGCTAGCCAGCCTGATAGGCCGCAGAATAGCTTTGAACTTCACCTCTGCCACTCGCCTCAGCCTCATCAGTGGTTAAGATGGAACTAAAAGTACCCTATCCCCCAATACGTAACCCATGGGAGAAGCCCTGGTCCAGTGCTGGGCAGAGAGTAGGGCTTACCAGGTACTGATGTCTTCTCTTACCATGAGACTGTGGCTTATTTGAGGGCATTTTCTTTCTTTCCCTCAACCCCCGGCCCAGGGCCCAGTTCCCAGCAGGCACAAACATGTGAGGCTGGGGTGAAGGAATGTCTGGTAACCTGACACAGCTGGGGCCAGCTCTTTGGCACTGCAGCCTGGCAGATTGACGATGGCCGAGGCGGCTTCATACACCACCATCTCATGCTTGTTGCGCAAGCAGCTCTCGATGAAGTCAAACAGTGGGCTGTCACGGCTACAAAAGAACAAGGGCGGCAAAAAGCAGCTGGGGATGGCCCAGCATGGTAAGCTGAATGAGGCAGCATCCTGCCAGAGGAGACAAAAGCTGTTACCTGCCATCCTCCTCTTCCAGCTGCTTGCTGGCCACCCGGATCATCATGCAATAGGCAAAGGGAGACTTGAGGCCATGCCGGGTGAACTTGCTGATCATCTTATTGACGGCCAGGCGGTCATTCTTACGCACATGGTACAGGAGCCCCAGGGCATGGTACTACAGGACAGGAGACAGCAGCAGAGCACAGGAATGTGAAGCTCAGGTCTTCCAGCTGTATGGCCCTGGGTGGCCACCCCATCTCTCTGGGCTTCAGCCTTCTCATTGCTAAGATGGGCATCGTAGCAGCTACCTAACAGAGTGGCTGTGACAATTCCCCCAGATGCTCTGTATGGAGAGCCCCCAGCACAAAGCTCAACAAACCACATGAGTGTGTCTGCAGTTCTCGTTCTCACCCCTTGATTTCAGCAACGGCCTCAATGGGCATCATGAGTACAGATGTGGAGGGGAACAGATGCCACAGAGAGAAACAGTGGGAGGAGACCAAGCGTCTTTTGACAAGAAAGGGAAAGTGTGAGCCAGGCCCCAAGCACGGACATGTGTTGTAAGGTGCTGTGCAGCACACCTCAGACATGAGACCTTACAACGTAGGGTAAGCCTTACGGAGGGCAGACCTTACATAGGGTAAACCCTACAACACCCTGATGGTAGATATTCTTATCCCCACTGACCTGCCCAAGGACTCGCGGCTGGTACTGGCAAAGCTAGGTCTGGAGGGCCTAAAGTCCAGGGACTGCCCTTCTGGAGATGCAAGGTGCGCAGACTTATTTCTTGTCCCCTCTGCTTTTTGGTTTCCTTGCCAGAGTGGCATTCAAAGGCTATGACATGGAAGCTGTGTGGGCCTTCTATGTGGGAAGCTCCTGTTACCCTAGGAAGTGTTCTGAGGGGCCACAGCTGGCCCTAGAGGCAAGAATCAGTACAAAGGCTGAGGAGAGAGGGGGCAGGTAAACACAAAGGAAGCACCTCCAGGGCTGTGGCAGATGAGTCAGATGTTATAGATGCCGCTGCATTTGACCTTCACGGCTTTGTGAGGCAGGGACTTTCACTCACATTTTACAGACAAGGAAATCAAGACTTGGAGAGATCAAAGGAATTCCTGGCCTAGGTCACTAAAGAAGAGTTATGTAGATGAAAGTCCGCCAAGATTATGTCCATGCATCACCAACAAAGCCAGCTTGGCAAAGGCCCTCTGCTTTCCTCAGTGAGGTTTGCTACATGGCATACCCCAAAACAATACTCAGCTGGTTATCAAAATACATGAATATCTTGGCACCAGCTGGTAAGCAGTCTCTAACCCAATCTCTCCCAGCTCCCACCTCCCACCCATCCCAAGTGGTACCCTGAATGCTTTTCTAAAACTCCCAAGTCTCCCCACAATCCAATGACAAAGGATTAAAGCCTGCTTTGGCTAGAGGCACCAGGATCTCCGTGGTGACTGTCCATTCTGGCCAGTGCCATGCTATCTGCCTAAGTATTGTAAATAACACTGCTCCACTCACATCTCACCTGGACCATGATGTTATCACTGGATGCTGCCTCCTGGGCCTCATTCACCCAGCGCTTGACCATGTCAAAGCTGCACTTCAGCAGGTGCTATGGGCAACAGGGCACATTAAGGACCAGGCAGGCAGAAGGCTCTCCCATCACACCTCCTGGGCTCAGCTCTCAGTTCAGCCCAGCTCTGGGTCTTCCCTCTCTATTGGCCTGGTCTTCTGACACAGTGCACAAACTCAGGACGGCTCCCACCCTCACTCTCCCCACCCTGGCAGAAGATTTCCTACCAGGCCCAAACTCCAACAACCTGTCACCCCAAGGGATGGGTCAAGGCCCCTCCTCAACCAACCCAGAGGTCCCCAGGTGCTTGTCACTGACAAGGCGGGTGGGACTCTCAGATGTGGGGATACAAAAACACTTCTCTTTTCTACTGGAAAGCAACTCATATTTTCTTCAGTTTCCCAATCCACCCCCTGCCCCTGGCCCCACAGGGCCCCAGCCACAGCTACACACCAGGGAAGACACCAGGGCGGAGCTGGAGACACTGGGCACCTTGTCCACGATAGCCTGTTTCATGTAGCGCTCAATAGCCTGCAGCATGGTGCTCTGTGGGGACAAGGCGGGGTGGGCAGGAGGAGGCCCAACTGGTCCTCAGCAGCCCTCAGGAGGGCAGGTGATGGGGTGTGGAGGAAGGAAGCAAATGTGTTTTCTGTATTCCTGCACCGCCCCCCACCCCATCTCCTGGCTCAGTGCTTTGCCCAGGAGACGAGACCACCTAAAGCGTGCAAAGGATGAGCCTGAGCCTCGATGAGAAGCGGGGAAAGAGAGGGCTGGCTTGGCGGGGCAGCAGACTCACGTCAGTGATCTGGCAGAGGGCTCGTACGGCCGGGCCCCGGTAGTTGTCTTCTTTCCCGGTCATGTCCTTTGTCAGGCTGCAGGGCAGGGGAGAAAGCCTTGTCCACACACAGTAGCTTGCCCTGCCCTGCCCAAGCCCAAATCCCCACCCAGCCCTCTCCAGCTCCCGTCACCTCATCACCTGCCTGGATCACTACACCATTGTCCTAACAAGCATTTTCTCTGTATTCTTAATCCTTCCAAGCCAAACTCCAGACAGCAGCCAAAGGAATTTTTATAAAACTCAAAACTGACCAGGTCATTCCTCTGCCTTGACTAAAACATCCCTTAGGCTTCTGACTGCCATTTCCCTCAAGTGCAAACTCCTTAACAGAGAAGTCCCCAAACTCTCTCCTCTCCCAGCCTTTGCACATGCTGTTTCCTCAGCCTGGAGCACGCCTCGCCCCTCACCTCCACCTCTGTCCTGCCATTTCTCATTCACCCCTCAGGACACCACTCCAACAGTTCTTGGAGGCCTTTCCTGATCAAATGCAAGCTGGGGGCCTTCTGGTCTGCTCTCACAGCCCATCATACTTCCTGTGATAATCCATATGATACCCGATCTTAAGGGCCGACTGCCTGGTTATTTCTCTGTAAATTTTCGGGCTGCAGAGGCCATGTCTCTCGTTTGCTGCTCTGTTCCCAGAAGTACACATAACGACTGGTAGACACTCAATAAATATTTTCTCAATGGACCTACAAACAAATATATAACATCCCCCTGCCCAAAAAAATGTGGCAGGAAGAAATAAGAGAACTGAGTCCCAGTTCTTAAGGGCAGAGACTATACCTCAGTCACCTCTGCACCCTGAGTCACTCAGCCTGATGCAGAAACCAACACTGGGTAAGCAAGCCTATTTGAACACTTCTATATTCTTTATGTCTGCTTTTCTTGTGTTCTCTCCGGGTACCCACTAAAGTCTTCATGAAAGTTCCAGGCTGGCTCAGTTGACTAAGAGGCATCAAGTGAAGGAAGGGTTTGTACCTGAGCAAAGGCCAGAGAATTAAAGGGGAAACAGCACACTCTGGAGGCTGTCATGCCATGGGCTGGGCAGCAGTAAGTGAATGATGAGAGAGAGAGAGAGGAAAGGACGCCTGGCAATATGTCAAACAAAGTCTCTCATCGCCAGGTACACATGAGAAAAAATGGCCTCTGTATCAATGGAACCCATCAGAGGAGCCATCCACAGACCCAAGATGCACCTGCTGGTGACGATGATGACATCCTCTGCGATGCAAGACATCTCCTTGATGGTCAAGTAGCACATGCGACGAAGGGTGGGCTGGGAAAGAAATGGGAAAAGCCCTATGACCCCTGGCTCAGCATGAGGGCGAGGGGAAGGAAAAGAAAACTCCACTCTTGGGGCTGGCCCTGTGGCATAGTGGTTAAATCCAGTGTGCTCCACTCTGGCAGCCCAGGTTTGCAAGTTCGGATCTCGGGCACGGACCTACACCACTTGTCAGTCATACTGTGGCAGCAACTCACATACAAAAGAGAGGAAGACCGGCACAGATGTTAGCTCAGTGACAATCTTCCTCAAGCCAAAAAAAAGAGGAAGACTGGCAACATATGTTAGTTCAGAGAATTCTCCTCACTAACAAAAGAAAACTCCAACCTACACAAAGGCAGTCCACACTGATAGGTGAGGTGACTTTCCCTTGGCCCTCCCACCACCCTGTCACAGCTGCCCCCTCTTGAGGAAAGCTAGGGGTGGCACACTTACATCATTGGACTGAAAGAGCTTGGTCATGGCAAAGAAGGCCTCCGTTGCTTCAGTGGTCCCTAGGTGCTCCCCCTATTGTAATCAAGAAAGAAGTCTCAGCCTGGGACAGAGGGGCCAGAAGGCCCTTCCTGCCAGATCAGTCCAGGCCAGATCTTCGGACCCTGCGGAGGGTCCATTAAAGGCAACATATCAGAGTTGGACGCTGAGGAGACCCAGAGGGGAGCCAGTGATTATAACCATACAGTGGCTGTCGAACAGCCTAATGGCTGTTTGACTTATACAACCCCCAACATGCCCCGACACCGTTTTCCCACCCCCAAGCCTCACTCTGTTACCTGGTTGATGAGGTAAAGGATCTTGGTGAGGATGTGGGCACATTTCCGAGGGTTGATGGGAGTTTCGTTAAATACACGGGCCTGAGAAGAAGCAACCAAGAATATTACCCTCCATCCCAGCTTATTTCCCTTCCATTGACTCCCTTCAAGCACACACAAGCTCTGAGAAGACTCAGAATAAATAAAGACACTTGCCTGGACAAGCTTATTGTCATAAGGAAAGAGTTTTGAGTTTTTCTCCTTAATTTATCTATTAACAACTCCTGCAATCTTCCCTAAGCATTACTTAGGAGTGTGCTGACTTATTGACTAACAGATACTAGTAAACACTTGTTAGCTAGAAAGAGAAATGAACAACAACAACAGAAGTGTAAGTACAAGGAACACTCTCCAGGAACAAAGTTTTCCTGTCTTTCTAAAAACAGGCTTCTCCTCTAGTGTTTTTTAAACCAGCACTTTGAATGTATTAGTATTCTGATCACATCAATCATGAATATTTATGATGGAAGATACAGGGGAGCAAATGACACTTGCCTCCTGGAGTACTGCACTCTTCTCAAGGTGCTGGAATGGGTTGGAGCCTCCACCTACAATCAGAGAACAGAAAACATTAAATAGAGGTTGTGACCCTGAGTTTCAGAAAGATGTCCCTATCATCTACCTACTCAAGTTGCAACTCCTCTGGAATGGCAATCAAAGCTTTACAATCTGCCTACAGATACCACTGCTGTCCCACAAGGGAGCTCCACTCTACCCAAAACCACTTATTCAGTCACCCAGGAGCCCTGCTACAGTCCTTCTGTGCCTCTCATAGCATCCTGTCTTGCATTCATTTATGCAACTGGTACTTAACTGAGTCCCTACTATGTGCAGGGACCACCATCTCCCCCACACCTGGGACTCCTTCACAGAACGTGTCACATTTGTAATTAGTTACAGGTGATTATCTGATGGATGTCCGTCTCCTCCATTATGCCTGTTACCATTCTAATATTTCCAGCCCAGGCACTGAGTGTCTCACTTGTTCTACCGCAGTATCAGAACATAGTACAGTTCCTGGCACGCAGTAAGCGATCAATACATGTTTGCTGAGAAAATGAATGAAAGAGTCACGGTTCTCAGCCACAGGACACTGGCTCCGAAAACTGCGCCCCAGTCTGGCCAACACCAACGCAGCCCCGGCGAATCCCAAGAGGTCGGACGGAGAAAGTAAAGGAACATCTGGCTCAGTTCCCTCCCTTGATAGATGGGGAAACTGAGGCCCAAAGAGGCACGTGACCCGCCCAAGGTCACCCAGCGAATCGGGGCCCGAGCTTACGAATGGGGCGTGGGGGGGAGAGCTGGAGAGCACGCTCGGGCTCTCCGAGGTCTGCCACTGACCAGTGGTGGACCTTAGGACAAGCCCCTGTCCCTCACTGGGCCTCGGCCCCGGGTCAGGACAGAAGCCCCAAAGGAGGGCTCCCACGGAGGGTGCCGAGAGCCTGCGCGGGGTTCCGGCCTCCCCCAGGCCAACGTACAGGCCTGGGCACCCTCACCCGATTCCTCGTCCTTCTTGTCGAATTTCTTCAGCATGGTGGTGCCAGCGGGGGCGCAACGCAGTAGCTCTGTACTGGACCGCGACAGCCAGCTACAGCAGTCGAGCGGCGACTCCACACAGCCCACTTCCGGCCGGCCACGTCGCCCTGCGCTTTGCGCAAGCGCACCCCGCGCCCTGCGCATGCGCACATTCCGGCCGCGCAGCCGCGTCCGGCGTTAACCCTGTCCCCGCCGGGCAGGGGCGGGGGAGGCTGGGGGCCGGGGCCGGGGCCGGGGCCGGGGTCTTGGGAGGAAGGTGAGCGCCCAGACTCGGCGCTGATCGGCGCCGCGGCGCCGCGCCTCGCGCTCTCCTTATCGTACAGTGTGAGGAGCAGTCGTCGCTGCCTCGCTGCGTTGTGGCGGGAGTTTAAACCGGCCTTCGGAGGTGAGGCCCGCAGCACACCGGCCTGGAGCAGACGCCCAGTTAGTTCATGTTACCTGTTGTTTGTATTGTCATTACTGTCACCTTCTCACGTGTGAGAAGCTGGCTGCTCCTCACTTTCAGTCCCCTTCCCCTGCCTGGTTTTCTTCCTAGCTCGAATCACCGCCTAACACATTATGTTTTTACTTTATTGCTTTTTACTGTCTTTATTCACTGCGGTGGATAACATTGGCATATAGCAGGTGCTCAGTAAATTCTTGGTATAATTCATATCTGTCTACGCCCTAGCACATCTGCTCCTGGTGCAAATTGTTTTGTATTTTATTAACTTCAGAGCTAACTAGAGTAAAAGATCAGCGTAGAAACTTCAGTGTTGCTGTTTAAGGGCTTTGGGTGTTTATGGAGCGCCGTAGTAGACCCGCCGCCTAGCGCTGGGGAGCGAAGGGACAGGAAGGGGAAAGAGAAACATCACGCGGGGTTTATCTTCCTAGGGACCTACGCGGGACACTTCGAGGCCAAGGTAAGGACGGTGTGTGCAGACTTGCCAAATTGCATCGGCTACGGCCAAGCCGAGTCAGGACGGCCCAGCGCTGCCACGCGTGGCACCAGCTTGCCTGGGGAGGGGACAGCCCGAAGCCTAGCGGGGAGGAGAAGGAGCCCTGGTGAGCCGGAGGTGGAGAGGAGCGGCAGGAGGCTGGGGCAGAGGCTGGCGAGTGAAGAAGGAGGGGCTGACAGCAAAGTGAGAGGAGAGGTGACGGCGGAGGGGCCAGCCTTTAGCGTCAGGCTTTGCAGAGGCTGAGTCTGGTGGCTGGGGGGAAGTAGGGAGGGGGAGGGAGATCTTGCGCCAAGGTGAAATCGTCGAGAGCCAGAAAGATGGTCAAAATCTTTACCGGAAACCCCACCCCTTATCTGGAGGAAATCAGCCAAAAGAAGAAAGTAAAATTGCCCACTGCAGCAGTTTGCTGCAAGATAACTGACAACACTCGAAATGCCCAGCAATAAGGAGATGATTAAGGGAATTATGGCACATCCATTGGATGAAATATTCCACACCCTTTATAAAGGGATAAATGAATTACTGACGACTTGTGAGGCGGTATGCAAGCTTCTTATAACAAATGAGACATTAAACAAGAAAAGCAGAGTGTAGAAGTACTCATAATTGAGATGAAATAAGTATGTCTCATGGTTAAAAACCAGAAGAGAACCCCAGAGACTTGAATTGTTGTGCTAAGATGATGAAATACAGATGAATTGTGTTGGGTTAATAACCTGTTATGATGTTAATTCTATAAAACTCTATACCAAGGACAATTTTGACAATACCTTGCTAAGAATGAGAATTGTGGGTTGTGACTCCAGGTCTAAGTATGGGCTTATCTATATAATTGTAGGGCTTTTATTATTTTTTAAATGTAATATATATTCTTCATGATAATCACTAAGTCCTTTTTAAAAACACAGAACACTGAAAGTTCAGGAAAAATAAGGGATATCTGAACACAATTGGGAGGTTTTACCAAGATCCATATCCTGGTTGTGATAGTATTTATTAATTTTACAAGTATTTAAAGATTGAGGGGCCGGCCCTGTGGCCAAGTGGTTAAGTTTGCACACTCTGCTTCAGCAGCCAAGGGTTTCGCATGTTTGGAACCTGGGCGCAGACATGGCACCGCTCATCAGGCCATGCTGAGGTGGCATCCCACATAGCAGAGCTAGAAGGACCTACAGCTAGAATATACAACTATGTACTGGGGGGCTTTGGGGAGAAGAAGAAATAAATAAAATAAAAGATTGGCAACAGATGTTAGCTCAGGTGCTAATCTTTAAAAAAAAAGTTGAAATATAATCCGCATACCATAAAATTCACCCCTTTAAAGTATACAATTCAGTGGTTCTTAGTATATTCAAAAAGTTGTGTACCCTTTATCGCTAATTCCAGAACATTTTCGTCACCCCCCAAAAGAAACCCATATCCATTAGCAATCATTCTCCTTTCCTTACTCCCCTCCCTGATGCCCCCAAAACTGAATCTACTTTCTGTCTCTATGGATCTGCCTATTCTGGATTTTTCGTATAAATGGAATCATACAGTATGTGGCCTATTGTGTGTCTGGCTTCTTTCACTTAGCATGATGTTTTCAAGGTCTGTCCATGTTGTAGCATGAATCAGTATTTCATTCCTTTTTATTGCTGAATAATATTCCATTTTATGGATGCACCACATTTTGTTTATTGTTTATCCATTCATCTGTTGAGGGACATTTGGATTCCCACTTTTGGCTCCTGTGAACAATGCTGCTATGAACATTCGTGTACAGGTTTTTGTGTAAGCTGTTTTCATTTCTCTTGGGCATATACCTAGGAGTAAAAATGCTGGGTCATATGATAACTATATTTAACTTTTGAGAAACTGCATCTGCACCACTTTACATTCCTACCAGCAATAAGGGTTCCAATTTCTCCACGTCCTCGCTCACACTTGTCATTGTCTTTTTGGTTGTAGCCATGCTACTGGGTGTGATGTAGTATGTCATTGTGGTTTTAATTCGCATTTCCCTGATGGTTAAAGATGTCGAGCATCTTTTCAGGTGCTTACTGGCCATTTGTGTATCTTTGAAGAAGTGTCTATTCACATCCTTTGCTCATTTTAAAATTGGGTTATTTATCTTTTTACCATAGAGTTGTAAGATTTCTTTATGTATTCTGGATGCTAGACCCTTATCAGATATATGATTTGAAAATATTCTCTCCCCTTCTGTGGGTTGTCTTTTCACTTTCTTTATAGTGCCCTTTGAAGCACAGGAGTTTTTTATTTTGATGAGGTCCAATTTATTTATTTTTCTTTGTTGCTGGTGCTTTTGGTGTTGTGTAAGAAATCATTGCTTAAGCCAAGGTCATGAAGATTTATCTCTATATTTTTTCCTAAGAGATTTATAGTTTTACCTCTTACACTTAGGTCTTCGGCCTGTTTTGAGTTGGTTTTGTACGTGGTATGAGGTAGGGGTCCAGCTTCATTCTTTTGCTTGTGGATATCCTGTTGTCCCAGCACCATTTGTAGAAAAGACTATTCTTTCCCCTATTAAATTGTGTCATCACCTTTGTCAAAAATCAAGTGACCATAATGTTTGGGTTTATTTCTGGACTCTCAATTATATTCCATGAATCTATATACCATAGTTTTGCAAGATGTTACCATTGGGGGAAACTGGGTAAAGGGTACAGCATCTCTCTGTATTATTTCTTACAACTGCTCATGAGTCTACAATTATCTCAAAATTTTAATTTAAAAAAAGCAGAAATTATTTTTATGGTACCTTCTCACCATCACTACTACCATCGCCGCCCTCACCCCACAACTAAAAGAGCTGTTCTATTCTAAGCATTTTTCATCTGAAGTACCCACTCTTGCCCTCCAGGTGGCACCAAGTCTTTTACCTCTAGTTTTTCAGAAGCCAGAGCAGGAAGAGAGTCTGCTGGGGCCTCTTGCCAAGAGCAGGGCCCCTTGCCAGGTTCTGGCTGTCCGCCAGAATGACTCAGGGCAGTTTCAGAGTCCTGGGCCTGCCCTGAGGGTCCCCTCCATATAACGGAGACTCAGGACTGCCTTTGCTTTAGGGGCAGCTTTGAGCCTCGTAAAATGAGTTCTCCAGGCACAGAAGCAGTCCTCTATTTCTTTGCTCACATCTACCTTTGAAAGCATTCATTCATTCCTGCAGCACTTACTGAGCACTATTACATAATTCTCATGAACATGTTACACTATTACATAATTACATATTTCTATTACATAATTCTTATGAACATAGCAAATACCTGTACTCTATGCATGTAAGCTATATTATTAATAAGAATGAGGCTTTTTTAGGATCAGATGATGAATATTGCCCCCCCCACCTTTGCAAACTGTAAAGGGCTACACTGTAATAAGGTATGATCATTATTGGGGCAGGGAGGTCACAATAAAAGTGCTGGCATTTGTCGCGTACTCACCAGGAGATGGACACAATGTATTTTAACCTTAACCCACCCAAAGAAAGTTCAAAGTAAACATCACTGTGCTTTTACAGTCATGAAAACTGAATCTCAGAGAAGTTACATACGTTGTCAAAGGACACACGGCTTCTGAATGACAGAGCTGGCATTCAAAACTAGGTTTCCAAGTTTGCAAAGGCCTCTGCTTCTCCTGAACCCCAAGCCATTAACTGAAATGAAATCTTGGGGTAAAGCCACCTTCAGGAAGGTTTGAGCTGGAGCACACGGTGGTTAGAAGATGACCTAGGGAATTGGGTCACCCCCTAAATATGCTTTCTTTACGCCTTTTCTTCTGAACATCATAACGCAATTCTACTTGTAAATGATTCCTGAATTCAGCACGTCGTTTCCCAGGTATTTTAATATATTTCTTTTTTTTTCCGATTAGAAAAACAAAAGCATTTATTTAGGGGGAGGGACCTTTTGAACAATACAGCAAAGTAAAAAGAAAAGGAGAAAATCAGCCATTCTTTTTTTTAATTACATTTTCATTTACAGTTGATGCATACAAAAGGATACATGTGATGCACATGTAAATTTTAGGGCATGAGAATGCAATGACACCCATGAACTCACCTCCCGAATGCAGACCTAGAACATTACCAGATACAGAGGCCCCCTGTATTATTATGCCCTGCCCAACCCCAGAGGTAACTTTTAGTTTATTGAAACTTGTGAAAAAAAATCAAGTATGTATGTATGCTTAAACAATGGACTGTATAGTTTTTGCTTGTTTTTGAGCTTTATAAAAATGGTGTCACAGGTAGCGTTCAAGGAATTTCTGTACTCAGCATTATCTAAGGTTCATTTTGAGGTTATGTAGCTGTAGTTCATCCTTTTCACTACTGCATAATATTCCATTGCGAATTACCACAATATATTTACCTGTTTTCTTCTTGTTGGGCATCTAAGTTGTTTCCAGTTTTTTTATTACAAAAAAATGCTGCTATGAACATTCTTGTGCCTGTCTTCTGATGCAGATATGCAGGAATGCCTCTTGGATATGCACAAGGAGAGGAATTGCTAGGATATTCAACCTTACGAGATAATGCCAACTGTTTCCCAGAATTTTTGTACTAATTTATATTCCCACCATGGACCCATATCCTCTCCAACTAGGTATTGTTAAACTTATTTTTTGCCAATCTAGTGGCTATAAATGGAATCTCATTGGGGTCTAATTTGCTTTTCCCTGAAATTGAAAATCTTTTATCTGTTTATTGGATAATCATGCTACTTCTCTGAAATGCCCATTCATGCCTTTTTTTTTTTTTTTAAGATTTTATTTTTTTTCTTTTTCTCCTCAAAGCCCCCTGGTACGTAGTTGTATGTTCCTCGTTGTGGGTCCTTCTATTTGTGGCATGTGGGACGCTGCCTCAGCATGGTTTGATAAGCAGTGCCATGTCCGCGCTCAGGATTCAAACCAACGAAACATTGGCCACCTGCAGCAGAGTGCGCGAACTTAACCACTCGGCCATGGGGCCAGCCCCCCTTTTGTTGTTTTTTGGTAGCCAATATGTAGGAGTTCTCTATTGTCAGTGCTGTCTTCTTTCAGTTTGTGATTTGTCTTTTCATTTTCTTAATAGTATATTTTGATAAATGGAAGTTTAAAATTTTAATGTTGTTGAATTATCAGTATTTTCTTTTGTGGATAGCATTTTTTGTCTTTTTAAAGAGATGTTTCTCTGTCCCAAGGTTGGAAAGATGTTCTGTATCAGTTCCGTCCAATAGAAGTTTCCGCAGTGATGGAAATGTTCCCTATCTGTGCTGTCCAGTACAGTAGCCATCAGCCACATGTGGCTGCCAAACGCTTGACCTGTGGCTAGTGTGACTTAGGGACTGCATTTTAAATTTTATTTAATTTTAATTACTTTAAAATTAAATTTAAATAGCCACATATGGCTAGTGCCTACAGTTTTATGTTTTCTTCTAAAGATTTAAAATTTTGCTTTTCACACTTAAGTTCTGACTTCGTCTGAAATTTTTTTATATGGTGTGAAGGAGCCAGCTGATTTTTCCCGTGTGAATAATCAATCGCCCCAGCACAATTTGTTGGATAATCCTTTCCTTCCACGCTGATCTGCAGTGCTGCTTTAGTCCTATATCAAACTTCCATTTATGTTCTGTTCGTATGTCATCCGTGAAAGGCCCACTTCAATGCATCTATTTCTGCGCTGCCTATTCTGTAGCACTGTCAGTCTGTCCATCCCCGTGTCAATGCCACTGTCTCATCATAGTCTTAGAATAAGGCTTGATATCAGTATCTACTAGGGTGAGTCCTTCCATCTTATTCTTCTTAGAGTGTGTCTTGCCTCTTCTTGGCTTTTCCTCCTCCACATAAATCCTCCAAATAAAACTTGTTCCATAAACAAATTGTGGGATTTTAATTAGAACTGCATTAAATCTACAGATCAACTTAAGCAATCTTTAGCATAGTGATCATTATATAAATATAACTTTGTGCTTTTTTAAAGTAGACAGCTCCCATGGATTGGAGGCCTGCTGGGCGCCAGGCACTGTGTGATGTGTTGCACGTACGCTCTCTTTTAATTCTCACACAACCCTAAGTGGTGGGCGTTGCTCTTGTTAGCCCCATTTTCTGAGTTGACTGAGAGTTACAGAATGGGATTACTTGCCAGAAGTTACCCAGGGGATGCGGAATAGCCAAAGTTTGAACCCAAGTCCATTTGACTCCAAAGCTCTTGTTTTAATGTACCCAAGTGTCTTTAAACCATCCCTTATCTCAGACACTCAGTTGTTTCCATGCGTAAATGATATTGTGATGAACATCCTTGGTATACGTTTTGTCCTTGTTTCCCATTGTTTCCCTAGGCTACAATCCTAGCAGAGGAGTCCCTTGTCAAAAGATGTGCTGTATACTGTCTTCCAGAAAATTCATGCCAGTTCCACTTCACCAGCTTGTTTTAGTGTCAGCATTTGCCAATCATTGCCCCTAGTGAACAACCAGGAAGAGAAACTGACATTTCTACAGCCACTTCTTTGGGCCAGACCCAGTACTAACTCATTCTCTTATATTATCTAATTTGATCCTGACTACAATGCTGGGAAACTAAAGCTCAGAGACCTACATTCATTTGCCCAAGATCACACAGCAAGCTAGGGATGCAAAGCAAGCGAGAGGGTTACACACATTCTTAAAACCTTCCAAAGGATTCCCCTTGCTCTCCGAATAACGTCCAAACTCATCCTCATGGACCATGAGGCCCTAATGCCCTGCATCCTGCCTTCCTCTCCCGCCACGCTCCCCTCAGCCATACTGGTATTCTTTCTGTTCCTCCAACTCCCCACAAGCCTGCCCACTGCAGGGCCTTTGCCCATCCATTCTCCCCCTCTTTTACATGGCTGTTGCTCTCCTGCTCTGGCTCAGCTGAAAGGCTGCCTCCTCAGGGAGGCAATCCTGACCTCCATAACTAAAGTACCACCCCCTCTCTTTTCCACGATCATGTTTTGTTTTCTTCATGGTAATTTATCACTGTCCAAATTGATGATTTGTTTGCTTGTTGTATTAGTCAGAGTTCTCCAGAGAAACAGAGACAATAGGATGTGTGTGTGCGCATGTGTGTGGAGAGAGAGATTTGTTATGTGGAAATGGCTCACAGGATTTTGGAAGAGGGCAAGGCCCAGGATCTGCAGGGCGAGTCAGCAATCTGGAGACACAAGAGAGCCGATGATTTAGTCCCAGTCTGAGTCCAAAGGTCCGAGAACCAGGGAGCCAATGGTGTAGTTCCCATCTGAAGACTGGCAGGCTCAGGAGTCAGGAAGAGCTGATGTTTCAGTTTGAGTCCAAAGGCAGGAAGACAGCTGATGTCTCAGATTGAAGGCAGTCAGGCAGGTGTTGTTCCTTCTTATTCAGCCCTTTTGTTTTATTCGGGCCTTCAACTGAT
The DNA here is from genome assembly GCF_037783145.1 of Equus przewalskii. Classification (NCBI taxonomy): domain Eukaryota; kingdom Metazoa; phylum Chordata; class Mammalia; order Perissodactyla; family Equidae; genus Equus; species Equus przewalskii. The sequence continues at coordinate 2,926,642 of NC_091845.1, forward strand.
TGGATGAGGCCCACCCACATTGGGGAGGGCAATCTGCTTTACTCAGTCTACTGATAAAATGTTAATCTCATCCAAATACACTCTCACAGAAACACCCAGAATAATATTTGACCGGACATCTGGGCACCCCATGACCCAGTCAAGTTGACACATGAAATTAACCATCACACTTGCTTATTGTCATCTTTCCACCTTTAGCTACTAAGGCAGCTCCTTGTCTGCCATATCCCTGGCACCTGGCACATAGTAGGTACAATGTAAATAGCAGTTGAATGAATGAATGACAAAGCCCAGATTTTAGCCCTGGTCTGGGCAACTCCACATTTATCTTTTTTTCTGCAATAGGAAATTCCTTCATGTTGATCACTGATGGTTTACTAAAAAGAAAACATAATATAATAGCTAAAGTCAAATCAATGTTCATGTGCAAATCCATGATTTTCTTGTCACGTGATGAAAGAGCCCTTGACTGGGAGTCTGAGGGCAGTATTTGGCTTCTTGTGGATCCTCAGTTCCCAAGCAACAAAATTAACACCCATCCTGCTCTCCTCTGAGTGTGTGACCGTGGGCCGAATAGGCACGCAACAAAGCTTCAGGGTTACTGAGGGATGGTTTTCCTGTCACTGCAAAGTAGGAGGAGAAGCAGCCACCTACAGGTTCTCTCCACCCTCCAGGGGGAGTCATGGGGCTGAATAGTTATTAGTGACTCATCAGGGGCTGGTGACAATGAATAGAAAGAGTCTAGAACATCTCCACGCTCTAGCAGACTGAAGAATAACGAGGACCCAATAAACTCAAAGGTGGTGTCTGTGATGAGTCCAGAGGCCTGTGCTCACCCCTCGGGGAGCTTCTTCATACAAACCATTACACCTGGGCCCGGTAAACACTGGCTTGTGCCCGGGCCTGGGGATTTTGTAGTCAGAAGGCCCTCAGAACAAGTCTGCCTTTACATAAACAGCTAAAATACACATGCACGATATGGTGGAGTGTCCATGAATCACACATGTGAATAAAGCAGGAACATATTCCATGTGCAAGGACCCAGTCCCAGCACCCCCCAGAGGGTGTTCATGGTGCAGTTTGTGAAGGGCCTTTGACTTGGAAACCCCCAGCAATTTTAGCCATAGGGGTGTTTTGTTTTCTCTTTCAAAAAATGTCATTAGAGGCTGGCCTGGTGGCGTAGTGGTTAAGTTCAGCATGTTCCACTTCAGCGGCCCAGGTTCATGGGGTCGGGTCCCAGGTGCAGACCTATGCCACTAATCAAGCCATGCTGTGGCAGTGACCCACATACAAAATAGAGGAAGACTGGCACAGATATTAGCTCAGGGCCAATCTCCTTCACCAAAAAAAAAGTCATTAGGGATCTACTATACATTGTGCTTTGCTCAGAAGAGTCCTGAGCAAGAGTTGATGCATGGGGGAGGAAGGACATGGAGCTGGACTGCCCAAGGGGCAGATTAAACATGTATCTTCACCCTGGCCACGCAGGACACTGCAGGGAGAGAGAGAGAATATTTGAAATAATTAAATATTTGATATTTACACCCAAGGAAGACTCAAAGTAGTCATCAAGGGGAAACAAAGCAGAATGTTGCTGGTTGATATTAGTCTTGTTTTTATTTTGCTTCGGAATTGGGCAAGCCAGCAAAGCATTCTGGTAAATGTGCGAGCTCAGGAGCCATTCAGCTGGGATTCTAGTCCCAGCCCTGCCAGAGGTGCCAGAGGTGCCAGAGGTGCCAGAGGTATTTAAATGTGATCAGTTCCTTTCCAGCTTCAAAATGAAGAGAATGCAACCCACCATCTGACTGCACCCCCTTCCATTTCTCTCTCCCTCACAGGAAAGAACATAGACAACCCATTAAAATTATATAGGTGACTCCTTTAAAAAGTTGCCCTTATTCTTCCTTGCTGCAAGTCTCGCCACCACTCCCCAACCCCACCCCCACCCCCGCCTCCACTGGATCTGCTCTGCCCAAGGTCCCCAGCCTTTGTTCTGTGATGACTCTGGAGGACTTTTGTTTCAGTTCTCCTCTTGCCCAATCTTTCAGCTGTATTTGAAACCAATAACCACTCCCTTCCTGGAACTCACAAAATGAAATGGTGTGTTACTTATGTATTGCCACGTAAAAGTCATTCCAAAAAATAGCTGCTTAAAACAACAGTGAGGTACCACCTCATTCATGCCCTTCCAGATGGCCACTGTCAAGAAACCCCAGAAAACAAGTGTTGGCAAGGATGTGGAGAAATGTGGAACACTTGTACATTGCTATTGGAAATGTAAAATGGTGCAGCCACTGTGGAAAATAGCATTGCAGTTCCTCAAAAGATTAAACAGATAGGGGCCAGCCCCACAGCCTAGTGGTTAAGTTCCAGGCATTCCACTTCAGTGGCCCAGGTTCAGTTCTGGGTGCAGACCTGGACCATGCTGTGGCGGTGACCCACATGCAAAATAGAGGAAGATCTGCAAAATGTCAGCCCAGCAAAAAAATAAATAAAAAAGAGGGCTGGCCCATGGCCAAGTGGTTCAGTTCATGCACTCTGCGTTGATGGCCCAGGGTTCACCAGTTCGGATCCTGGGCACGGACCTAGCACTGTTCATCAAGCCATGCTGTGGCAGCATCCCAAATAGAAGAACTAGAATGACCTACAACTAGGATATACAACTAGGTGTTGGGGCTTTGGGGAGGAAAAAAAAGAGGAAGATTGGCAACAGATGTTAGCTCAGGGCCAATCTTCCTCACCAAAAAGCATACTTAAAAGAAAAAAAACAGATTAAACAGAATTACCATATGATCCAGCAATTCCACCTCTGGGCATATAACCCAAAGAATTGAAAGCAAGGGCTCAAAGAGATATTTATACACCATGTTCATAGCAGTATTATTCATAATAGCCAAAGCAACTCAAGTGTCCATAGACAGGTGAATGGATAAACAAAGTGTGGTCTGTGCATACAATGGAATATTATTCAGCCTTGAGAAGGAAGGAAGTTCTGATTCATGCTATAACATGGATGAACCTTAAAGACATTATGCTACGTGAAATAAGCCAGTCACAAAAAGACAAATGCTGTCTTATCTCACTCATAGGTAAATATCTACCTACATGCTGACCGCTCCTAAACCCAGATCCACTGCCCAGACTGAGCGCCAGACCCAGTGCAGCCTAATAAGTGCCTTTCAGCTCCACACTCCCTAACCTGGCTCATTGCCGTCTCCAGTCCGCCCATCAGCTCCCTCTGCGGAGCGTCTCACCTCTGCTAATGGCACCACCCAGTTGCATAACCCGGAAACTGGGGGCCATCCTTGACATCTTCTTTCCCCTCATTCTCCACATTCAATCATCTACATTCTTCTTTGTCTCTTCAGCAAATACATACAGAGTTCCTCCTTAGGGACCAGGCTGTATGCTTGGCTTCTGGGGATCAGCAACAAACAGGACAGGCAAGATATCTGCCCTAATAATGTGCACAGTCTAGCTGAGGCAATAGTTTAAAACTTGTTTCCTTAGCTTTAAAATTAATTTAAGACAAAGTTGGGTAAGTGAGGACTAAATGAATTAATATAATGTAACATGCTTGGAACAGTGACTGGCACACTGTAAGTGTACGCAACAAATACTAGTTGTTGTTGTTAGAGTAAGAAAACCCATAAAGGAAGAACAAAAAGAGGATTCTGTGGAGAGAAGGAGAGAGCAGACCTCTCCCTGGGGTGGGCAGGGAAGGCTTCTCTGCAGAGGCCGCGTAATGGCTGAAACCGGAAGGATGAGAAGGGACCAGTCAGGCAGGCAGAGAGAACAACCAGCGCAAAGGCAAAAGGATGGTCTGGACGAAGGTGGAGGAAGTGAGAGAGAGGAGGAGGGAGAGAGAGAAAAGAGGACCCACGTCAGATATGTTTCCGAAATAGAATTCACATGATTTGCTGTGGGCAGGTGAAGCAGGGGAAATGGAGGGATCAGAGAGGATGCTGTATTTCTGGCTTTAGCCAATATCATTTATTGAAATGTGGACACCTGGGACACTCCCTAGTATGGCGGAGGGATGGAAAACAAGGTTCCCAGCGGAGATGTTCAGGAGATGTTCAATAGCCCATTTCCTGCCCGGTCGCTTGAGTCCACCCTGGCCCTCCTTCGCCCAGTCCGGGCTGCCAGCCTGCCTGCCTGGACTTCTGCAGTCCTCCACCCTGATCCGTTCCTCTGCAGTCCTCCCTCCCTCTGCAGCGAGGCTGGCCTTGCCCACACAGACCCTCTCCGCTCACTCCCCGGCAAGCAAATGACTGCTTAGTCCAAGAGTTCCATAGGTGTTTATTGACTTACAGATTTATAAGCTGTTGGAGCCAGAAGGGGCCTTCACAGCCATCTGCTTCCAATTTTCAATCAAGTGGTCTTTCTGCTCCCGTGTCCCTCACCCCCTGCCCTGTCCTTATGAAAGTCAGCGTGGCCTGGTGAGGGGGCCGGGGCTTTAGGGCCAAGTAGAACCGCATTCAGTTCAGGTAAGTTACTTAAACTCTGGGGGCCCTAGATGTTTTGTCTGTAAAAAAAAAGGTTCTTTTTCAATTGGTGTGTTGGGGGTCCCTAGGACCACCCTTAGGTTCAATGATTTGCTAGAAAGACTCCACTCAGAAAAGCTGTTATACTCATGGTTATAGTTTATTATAGCAAAAGAATAAAGATTAAAGTCAGGAAAGGACCGAGTGCCTCAGGCAGAGTCCAGGAGAGACCAGATGTGAGGTTCCAGCAGTCCTCGCCCAGAGGAGTCCTTCAGACAGTGTGTGATGCTCCCAGCAACAATGTGTGACAACATGTACAAAATGTGGCCAACCGGGGAAGCTCATGTGAGCCTTGGTGTTCAGGCTTTTTCTTGAGGGTCAGTCACGGAGGGTTGGAGCACCTGCATGGCTGACCACAGGTACTCAGTCTTCACTACTACCCCATCAGCCAAGTCAGGCTAAAACAGTGTGGCACAAGGCCCCAGGCAAACAGAAACAGGCGTTCTCTATAAATCCCATTGCGGGTGTTAGCCCAAGGCCCCAGGTATACAAAGACTCTCTTATCAGGCGGGATATTCTAAAAGTTTATAGGTTATCTCCCAGGAGCCAGTCAAGGGCCCATCCCTTCTCTGGAATGTGCAGCGTTTGAGCACTCCAAGCCTGCTGAGTTGTCCTTTTGCTGCATACTTGGTCTGAACAGTTATTGTGTGTATCAGCCAGAGTCCAGTCAGGAGAATCGAAACCGCTGTCATTCTATGAAACAGACAGAGTTAACAAGAGTTGGTTGCACAAGTGATAGAAGAGTTGGGAGCTAAGCAGCAGACAGCAAAGGAACCCAGAAAGCAGCAGCAGCAACAGGAAGCCTCTGCTGCCCCCAGGACCAGACGTGGTGTCACCAGAGCCCAGAGGCTAGAGTCGTCTCTAGGAACTGATGTGTGGGGGCACCTGGTGGACACTGGGACCACAGAGAGAGGAGCTGTCTGGCGGGGAGCTGGAACTACAGAGGAGGGTCAGCAACCATCCCACCCCCCAGCAGAGGGAGAGAGGGAGAAATACCCTTCCTCCTTCCCTCTTGCTTCTACCTGCCAAGCTTCCACTTGCATCTCCCATTGGCTGAGCCCAGCCATGAGCCAATGGGCAAGCCTGGGAAATGTAGTTTCCACAAGGGCAGGGGCTCCCCAGGAATGATTCAGACACCATTTACTTGGGACCTGTTCTAATGTTCCTGACACATTCACCCACACCGCTCCACCTAGCCCTGCCTGAGAACTGCCGTGCAAGCAGATGTGACCATCTACATTGTATGGATGAGGACACTTAGGGACTCAGGTGAAGAGAAACAGTTTGTGGGGAGTAGAGAGGGGGCGAGAAGAGTAGGGAAAGGAGGCAGGACTGCAGGCTCCGTCCTGTCTCAGAATGCCCAGCAGGGTTCTGCAAAACCTTTGGGGGCGGGAAGGCTCCCTGTGCCGGAGCCCGGCAGAGGTGGGAAGAGTGAAGTTCAGCACATTCTTTATTACTTTAACACAGCAAGGAATTTCCTCCTGCTGGAGCCTCCTTTCCTTCCTCAGTCAAACTGCCCCCACCCACATCTCCCCCTGGGAAGACCCAGGTTCATTCACAGCAGAAATTATTTGTGCTGAATCTTTTCTTTCTTTCTCCCCCCGTGCTTGCAAAGATGACTTGTGGCTACAATTTGTTTCATGTCTCAAGGACCCATTCACTTCTGTTTTTCATGCTATTTTCACGCTGGTGGTCAGTGAGGTCGGCCCAGGGCTGCTGCTACACAGGCAGGTAATTACTCGTGCTCACAATCCAGGCAGCTGGGAACTTCCCATAAATGGTTTTAAACACACCTTTGAATGATGCCAACTTCACACATTTGTCCGGGCCTTTGAGGATCAGAAAGCCCTTTTTTTCCCACCCCCCCCACATTTAGCCCAGCACCCTGGCCAACTTTCCTGTGCTCCCAGATAAGAAACAGAGATAAAAGTTATCATCTGTGTTCAAAGATTCTGTTCAAATTTTTAAATTTTTCTTTTTAAGATTTTATTTTTCCTTTTTCTCCCCAAAGCCCCCTGGTACATAGTTGTGTATTCTTTTAGTTGTAGGTCCTTCTAGTTGTGGCATGTGGGATGCCGCCTCAACATGGCCTGATGAGTGGTGCCATGTCAGCGCTCAGGATTCAAACCGGTGAAACCCTGGGCCGCCAAAGCAGAGTGCGTGGACTTAACCACTCGGCCACGGGCCGGCCCCAAAGATTCTGTTTAATTATAGTTAACCTTTTAGGTGTGAAAATGCTATGATGGTTACATAGGAGAATTGAAATTACCTCCAAATCTTTGAGGAAAACACACGCACCCACTTGTAAAGTGAATATGGCAACTTCTTCACAATTTTTGGATCTTTTAACTCTTCTGTTTATTTGACTTTTTTATTAGAAAAAGTTTGGCTGTAAAAGAATCCCCTCTTCCCCCTCAAACTTTTTTATGTATTTCTTTTTCATTGTAAAATTAATTTTTTTCTAGCCTCAAATAACCAATCATAGCTTCTAATCTACTTGAGATAAACTGTGACATAACTCTGAATTTTAATTTGCTTAATTCCATCCAAGAGGGGAAAAAAAAGGCAGAAGAAATAAGCCTTTCTATTTCAACTTGGACTTGGAGGCAGTATAGATAGGATTTTTTTGATCAAGGAGAGTGGCCCTGAGCTAACATCTGTGCATGTCCTCCTCCATTTTATGTGGGACACCACCACAGAGCGGTCTGACGAGCAGTGCTAGGTCCACGCCAGGGATCCATACCTGCAAACCCCGGACTGCCGAAGTGGAGCCCACGAACTTAACCACTACGCCACTGGGTTGGCCCCTTGTTTTGAGCTTCACGGTTAAGCACCTGCCTTATTCTCTCTCTCTCCCAAAGAGCACTGGTCCTGTGGAAAAGGGGGCCAGGAGGTCAGGTGGGTGTGTGCCTGCCCAGGGTCCAGGGACAGGGGTATGGCCCCCAAACCTCAGGGGCCAGGGAGAGGGCAGCGGAGTTGGCTTCAGGGTCTGCAGGGAGCTTAGTCATGTTAGCCTGGCTGTTGCGTCCTTCACAAGCTGTGTGACCAAGGACAAGCTGTAAAACGACCCCGCTAACACCTCACAGGATGGCCTTAAAGATCACATGAGAACATGACTGGGGTCACTTTGCCAACTTCCCCGAGCCTTCAAACAGCAGCTAGAACACAGCTGACGCTCAGCTCTAAAGCCGCTCCCTGGGTCTCCCGTATCCGGGGTGGCAGCCGTGCCCTCTCTGGCTCCCGGAGACCTTTGTCTTGACCTCTCTGGACACTGATCTTCACCTCCTGCACTTGGGCTGCTGTGCTGGGACTTGGGCATGATCTCTGACCTCAAGGAACAGCCTGTGATGTCTTTGCGCAGTGAATCTCCACGACTTCTTTCTGCACCTCTCCATCCCTGCCACACGAACACACAACTGGCCTCACACGAGTAGCACAGAGACTAGCGTGTAGGGGAGCTCAATACATCTTTGAATCAGTTATTGACCTAGTCTCTCGGATTGACTTCAATTTGTGCAGGATGCCATGCAAAGTGGGAAAGATACGGATAGTTATGTTGCAACCCTTTGCCTTGGGCTCACAGTCTAGTGGGGGAAGAGGGTCGACTCATACACAACCATTTATAATGGAAGATAAAGCGATGTTTCAGCCACCGATTGCCATGTAAGAAGCCATGCCAAACTTCTAAAAAAAATAATTGATTTCTTATTCCTCATAGTTCTGCAATCTGGCCTGAGCTCAGCTGGGCGGTTCTTCCGTTTACCTGGTATCTGCTGGGGCTGGAATGTCCAAGAGGGCTTCTTCAACTCACATTTCCAGCACTTCAGCTGGAATGGCTGGAACAGTGGGGGCTGGCTGGGCTCACCTATCTCTCCATGTGGTCTCTTCATCAGGGTAGCTGGGCCTCTTTACCAGGTAACTCAGGACGTCAAGAGACAGTGTCCCAAGAGGACAAACCTCAGCATTCAAGCACTTGTCAAGCCTCTGCTTGTGTCACTCTTGCTAATGTCTCATTGGCCAAAGCAAGTCACATGGCCAATCCCAGAGTTAATATGTGAGGGACTATAAAAGAGCATGGGGGCCGGCCCGGTGGTGCAGCAGTTAAGTTTGCGTGTTCTACTTCTCGGCGGCCTGGGGTTCGCTGGTTCAGATCCCGGGTGCGGACATGGCACCACTTGGCAAGCCATGCTGTGGTAGGCATCCCACATATAAAGTAGAGGAAGATGGGCATGGATGTTAGCTCAGGGCCAGTCTTCCTCAGCAAAAAGAGGAGCATTGCAGTAGTTAGCTCAGGGCTAATCTTCCTCAAAAAAAAAAAAAAAAAGAACATGAATACTGGATGCTCTGTTTCATTGGAGAGCACCAATGTATCAATCTACCATAACTAGGATAAGCACTGCATAAAGGAATAAATAAACTGCCATGGATCACCCAGGAGGAAGCTATTCATTTTGCTGTAAAGATGTCATACAGGCTTTCACTCATCCATTCATTTAACAAGTATTTCTTTTTTTTTACTGAGGTAAAATTGGTATATAATATTATATAAGCTTCAGGTGTACAACATTTTAGTTCGACATCTGTATACGCTATAAGGTGATCACCCCTAAAAGTCTGTCACCCTCCGTCACCATACAATCGACTCCCTTTGCCGATGTCACTCACCCCCTGACGAGTATTTTCTGAGTGTGGGGATGCAGTATGGACAAGACAGATGAGCTTCTGCTTCTGTGGGGTGTCAAATAATAAATTCGCAAAGAAGATAATTTCAGGTGATGGTAAGTGCTATAAAGAAAACAAAATAGCATAATAGGGTACAGAGTGGCTAGGAAGTGAGGTGTGGCTCTTTAGCTAAGGAGGGCAGGAGAGGCCTTCCTGGAAGGTAGGGCCTAGTGAAGATCTAAATGATGAGAGGAAGCGGGCCAGCCATGTGGGGATTCGGGGAAGAATGTTCTAGAAAGAGGGAACAAGAGCAAGGGAAGGAGGCAGGAATGCATCTTGACATGTTTTACAGACAGAAAGAAGGCCAGAGTGGCTGCAGTGTAAGAAAAGATGGGAGAGAGAGGGAGGGAAGGTCAGAGGGAGCAGGCAGGGACCTTGTTGGACATGTGGATGCAGCCTCGAAGCATTAATTGAGTGTCAGGAGCTGTGACCCATAGTTTCTTGCCCATGAACTCGCCCCTCTGCATTTCCAGAACCATTCTGAGAAGGCAGCTAGACCTGGGGACGGCCAAAAGGGGAGGGACTCAGAAGGAAGTTAAAAAGTATTCTAGCATTTGAGGTCTAATATCTGTGTCCGGGAAACTGGGAGTCAGAGACCTCCCACGACCACCATGTACACACAAACAGACATGCTGTCTTGACATAGTCTGAGGGCCCCTGTGACCCACTTCTAATTATAACCAGCCTTTGTTTTCACATGCGTCATCCAGTGTAGCCCTCACATTGAGCCAGGAAGAGGCAATCTAAGGAAGCAAACAGTTGAGCAATGTTTGTGCTAAGCCCTGTGCTGAGCATCATCCTATGCGCTATCTCATTTAATCTCCCCCACAACCCTGTCAAGAGGTTTTATTACTGTCTCCATCTCGCTGTGGAGGATATAGTCTCAGAGTTGACGCAAGAAATGGCACAATTGCAATTTCAGCTGACGTCCTTTGATTCCGCATCACAGGCTTGTCCACTCCCAGCGGCTCTGGCTGTCTCATAGCAGGGCTTGCCATGGGCGAGTGGCCAGGTTGCACATTCTCCAAGAGCCTCATCTCCATACAAGGGTGTGCATGAGTCAGAGACACATTGGCAGGATTAAAAGAAGATGCTTATCATATTACCTTGAATTGGTCTTCCTTTATCAAACCAGAACACCTGGAGTACACTATGAGTAGATAGATAGATAGGATATTATACATATATGTGTAAAATTTTCCCTTTGTATTTATTGTACTTTTTCAAATGAAAAATTGTATCTATTGCTTTAAATTTAGATGTTCTTTACCTGAAAATGTTGCTAGAGATTAAAGAAAAGATACTGAGCATATTTGAAATGTTCCTAATACACTATTAAAAAACAAATTTATCCTGTTTGCTGACTTTTCAAAATATCTGCTCATTCCAAAAAGAAAATATATGTATCTTCATCCATATCTATAAAATTCTGTAGCCGTCTTTAGAATAGCACTATTATAAATGCAATGTTTGTGTGTTGAAAGTGTTAATTATTTCAAGTAAACATTTAGAATATACTACAGCATATGGCCGAGTGGTTAAGTTCACGTGCTCCACTTCAGGGGCCAGGGTTTGCTGGTTTGGATCCTGGGCATGGACCTACACGCTGCTCATCAAGCTATGCTGTGGCGGCCTCCTGCGTAGACGATAGAAGGACCCACAACTAGGATATACAACTATGTACTGGGGCGCTTTGGGGAGAAAAAAAAATGAGGAAGATTGGCAACAGATTTAGTTTAAGGCAAATCTCAAAAAAATAAAATAAAGTATACTACAAATTTTAAACTTGATTTGATATTTCTTCATATTCAAAAACCAAATTAGAAGTGGCCCAAGTCTCTCTCAACCCCTGAGAAGCCCCCTGCTCCAGCTGACTTGAGCCATATCAAGTCTAGGATTGACTTTGTTTTTAAAATTGCAGAGAAAAGCGACCCCCTTGCATGATGTTCAATTTGCAGTCCACGTTTAGACACGGCAAAAAACATCCTTGGGGGCAGACATGGCAAAAACATCCTTGGGGGCAGATAACAGTCACTAGCCTGGCTGAGGCTGCCAAGGAGGTCCTGTGCCTCCTTCCCCAGAATCAGCCTGCTTCAGATCCTCTCCGCTTATGTCCCTTACACAGTGGCTGTCACATGTCCCAGTGACCCCGCTGGCCCCCAGGGCTGAGGCTGTACCTGAGCGTGAGCCTGCGTCCTAAGTAACTCCCCGCCGAGCCGAGCTGGGTCACAGTTCTTTCTCGATAGAATCTCTGATTCGCTTTCCCAAGGTCAGGAGCTTGAGCTCATGTGTTTCAGGGACAACCCAATCAGCTTGTATTTAAAACAGAGACTTTTTATAATTTGGAAAAGAAGGTAGAGCTTCTGGGAATAGGGAAAACACAAGTTAAAAGCTTTCCCCCCAATCTTGGTTTGTATATTTGCAGTATAACAATAAAGGAAATAAAAATTAGAAAACCCTCAATGATCTCAGCATGCTTCCCTTCTAATCCTCATCCCTAGAGGGGTATATTCTCACAAAGCTGTAGCTTTTTTTTTTTTGTAGCACAACTTTGTAGCACAATACAAATTTGTGTTCTGTCTTTTCTCCTGATGTCATTGATTCCAAAAAAGAGAACCTAGCTTTTTAGAGGGAAGGAGTTACTTTTTATTCCCAAGATGGTGTAATATTACATAAAGTTTAGGGAAATTGAAAAAATTTATTCATAAGCCTGCTCTCCTTGCTAAACAACTTTTTTTTTCTTCTGAGGAAGATTAGCCCTGAGCTAACATCTCTGCCAATCTTCCTCCACTTTATATGTGGGTTGCTGCCACAGCATGGCTGATGAGTGGTATAGGTCCGTGCCTGGGATCCCAACCTTCAAACCTGGGCCGCCAAAGCGGAGTGCGGAACTTAACCGCTACACCATGGAGCAGCCCCAAGAAATTTAACTTTTGCCTTTCCTATCTATACTTTGTTCACCGCATCCGTATTTTGCATATTTTACATAATAGAACTATTCTGGTTATTGCCCACAGCATTCACAGGTTTAAAAAAAAGAATACATACTCCTACACTCTAAAAAACTCTAGAGATCTGTGTTGAGTTCTCCTTACCAGTCCTCATCCGTGTGCGTATTTCACTTTTACAATTGTAATCGAAGCATGAGTCCAATGTAATCTTTTTGTTCTGTTATTTTATATTATAAAACATTCAATATTTCCTTATAGTCTTTGTCATTTTTTCTCTTAAATTTTCTTTAAGACTTGAAAGAATTATAAAGGTAATTTATGCTAATTTGGTACAAGCAAAATAATCCAAAAGTTTGTAAAAGAAAAATTCTATCTGCCCCACATCCTACTCGAATTCTGTCTGCGGAAGTAATAAATATTAACAGCCTGGAGGGCTCAATCTATATTTTTCCCCCTCTATCTTTCAGATAGAAACTAAATATAAACAAATATACACTGTTTGGGACAAAAATAGTATACTATGCACATTTCTTGACAACTCACTTTTTTTTTTTTTAACATGACATGCATATTCCTCCAGGTCAATAGATACCGATTTAACTTCTTCTTTTAAATAGGTTTATAATATTCTACGGTAAGAATCTACTGTGATTTATTCAGCTATTTTCCTAATGACAAACATTCCTATTGTTTCCAGTTTTTTGCCTCTAAAAACAATGCTGCGCTAAAACATCCATCTGCATATATTCTTCCATACGGTACTTTTATTTCTGTGGAAATGATTCTCCAAAATGGGATTTACAAAACCAACAAACATGTATATTTGTACTTTTAAATGTTTAAATCAACTTTATTGAGATATAATGTACATACAACAAAATGCTCCCATTTTCAGTGTATCACTCAAAGAGCTCCGGCACATGTGCACGCCAGTGTCCTTTCCCCTGAAGCTTTACAAGCACCGGGTGGTCTCATTCCGTCCACTCTTTGCCGGTCTCACACACGAGTGTCAGTGTCTCCTCCTTGCCTAGTTTGTGCTTCCCTGACCGCAGAGGTCGTGCTGCTGGGCTTTCCTCTTTTACGAGTTGTCTGTACATTCCATTTACCCCTTTTTCTATGGGATTTTAATTCCTAGAAACTGTTTTCTGGGGATATTAACCTTTGTTGTAGATATTATAATGTTTTCCTGCCATATCCTTTGTCCTCTGGCTTTTTAATAATGTTTTTGTCATAGAACTTTACGAATTTTCAGTGGTCAAACATGACTATCTGCCTTCACGGCTTCTAGATTCCCTGGTAAGCATAACGGATACGTATTTCGTGTCCTGTTTCTTCACTTAGGATATAAGTATTTCCCATTTGTTACAGTTCTCAAAATTATAATTGTTAACGGCTGCATAATATCCCACCCAGAGATGGCCCATAAATTATTTAAAATTATTCTCTTGCATACTTAAGTTGTCCTGATTTTTCATTTTTTATTGAAACGTCTTTGTGCACATGCCTTTTTCTCCTTATTCAATTAATTAATTTCAATAATTTCCCAGGAGTAATGTCTTTGGTTTTGAAGATTTCATGTAATTTAAAAAATATTTCAGTAATCTAAAGAAATACCAGCACAGGGGCCGGCCGGGTGGCGCAGCGGTTAAGTGTGCACATTCCACTTCGGCAGCCCGGGGTTTGCCGGTTCAGATCCCGGGTGCGGATGTGGCACCACTTGGCAAGCCATGCTGTGGTAGGCGTCCCACACATAAAGTAAAGGAAGATGGGCGTGGATGTTAGCTCAGGGCCAGTCTTCCTCAGCAAAAAGAGCAGGATTGGCAGCAGATGTCAGCTCAGGGCTAGTCTTCCTCAAAAAAAAATCAAAAAAAAAAAGAAAGAAAGAAAGAAATACCAGCACAGCATCATTAATGCTTTCATAGTTGAGTGTAAAACAGGGCCAGTAACAGACCTAGAGGTTCAAGGGATGACAAATCAACCCCAAATATGCCTAGAACCCACTGCCATCTGGTTCGTAGTGGAAAAGAAGCTGACGTTGGATGTTACCTGCTCTATGCTTTCGCATATCTCTCCCCTCCCATCTCCTCTTTACGCTGAGGAAACAAGCCCAGAGCTGAGCCGGTAGGGCCGAGATTGAATCCCACTCTGACTCTGCCTTGAATGCCTGGTCTCCACACTGTGCCTGTGAGTCAAGGAAAACTTGTAGAGCACAGAGCATGGCACAGTTTACACAAGCCCTTTTACGTCCTTTTCCACTGCGGTTCTTAGTCAGGTGAATGCCTTCTCACTCTTCAAGATGCAGATGAAGGGTCTCCTCCTCCAAGCCATCTTCCCCCACTCTTGGGATGGTCTTACCATTCACCACACTGTGTTTTAATCCATCATTTATGTCAGTCTCCCTGACTAAACCCAGCTCCGCTGCTCACTTTGGATCTCTCAGGAGAAGGGCAGGAAGCGCCTTTGTAGGGTGAGCATGGTGAGGCCACCAGCATGGTGAGACCAGTGTAGGGGTAGTATGGGGTGCGTGATGTTGTTGGTAAGCTTGGCTGGGGCCAGGTCGCCAGAGCCCTGGTTGCCATGCAAGAGGCGGGACTCACTCCCATGGCCAGTGTGGAGCTGATTGGAGGGGCTTAAATGTGAATAGACTTGGGTACGTGGTGCTTGTGTGCAGGCTGACAGAATGAGGGCCCAGCAGAGGCAGCTGGGACAAAGGAAAAGGATGAGTCTAGATTCTAGAGAAAAACTGGATTTTGAAGCAATAAGTCTTGGCCACTGTAGTGACTGCTGCTATTCAGGACTACCTGGATTGATTTCTCCCTTAAGAACTTTACAGGCCATGCAGGGCGGGGTGTACATGTGTATCGGGCGGGATATGGCAAAGCAAGGTGAGTGCTTCAGAGCTACGCCGTCTCTGGGGCTGGTCCATCTGGACTGAAATCCTGATGAGTGACCACGTGTAAGTTACCTGACCTCTTTATGTCTCAGATATTTTCAGCTTTAAAGTGAGAGTATGTATCTCATCACGTTGTTGGGAGGAGTAAGAGCTAAGGAATATAAAATGCTTGGTACATATGAGCACTCAATGAATATAATTGTAGCTATTATTGTCATGAGAATATTACCGGTTAGCCCAGAGAAAGGAGCGCTCACGTGGGCCTGGGGCAGCCACAAGACTTCATAAGAGTGGCTTAGGGGATGGGCAGGGGGCCCAGATCCCAAAGGCACAGACACAGAAAATCTTCCTTTGGGGAGAGTAGGGGGTGATCCTTATAGGGGAGAGTAGAGGAAAATGGATTTTCCAAATGCTGTAAGCACTATAAACTCAAGACGTAAATCTTTTCTTTTCCTCTTTGTAATCTGGCATGTGGTCAGCTCCCAAGTATCTGTTAAATAAACGAATGCTTCCAAAATATTTTTAAAATATTTTCAAAATTTTGTTAAAATTATTTTTTATTAAAAAACACTCATTGCAAAAATTTTACCCATTCATTAAAGAACCTTTGTAACACAGACATTGTCAAAACTGTCTAGTGAATTGAATTATAGTCACTCCACTGGCTTTGAGAGAATGATGTGGAAACTTAGGCAACATTTTCAAATTACTTATATTTACTATAAAATTGTTCAACGTAAGATTGTCCAATATAAAAATACCTAATCTATCCAAGCTTCCTATTAAAACAACCGCACACCCAGGCAAATTTCTGTGGGGCAGGGACAGAGGCCCTACACTGTGCCTTAAGTTCTAGGGGGGGTGTCACGCCCTCCCCACAGCTGCCTAGGTGCTCAGTGCGGACTGCAATCAGGGGTAAGGGCTCCCCCATCAGAGGGAGGGCCAGAGCCTACAGCCTGAGACTCCCTCCACCTTCAAGAATTAGAGAACAGGAGGGCAGCATACGACCCTGCCACCATGGGCACAAATGCCATCCAGCTCTGCAAGCTTAAGGCTCTAGAACTCTGGAGTGGGGAGTGGCTTTCTAAGATTGATTTCCAGGGGTACTGCCTCCCATCGCCTGATCTACTGGGCTACATGCAAATGAGCAAACCCTCGCATGTTGGTCCCAGGTACGACTGGTGCAAATCGGGCTCTGCTGTAGGTCTTGTGAATATGCAAATAGGCCAGGCCAATATGTTGATATTAATATGATATGTTGACCCTTCCTGGGATAGGGCGTGTGTTGGTAATTGATAAGATACAGTGCCCAGACCTGGGACTTAGAGTCATAGTTCATATACCCACCCATTCTATACACACAAACAAAAAGGAAGAAAATTACAATTTCTCAGAATCCCACCACTGCTAACATTTTGTTGAGGTTATGCCTGTGCTGAGTATGTATATATATGTGTTATGTTTTATATATCTGTGCAGATGTATTTTGAAAAAGTTAAAACAAAAACAATAAAAATGAGATAATATTATCCATACTATTGCATACCTTATTTTTCTCTTAAATGTAATAATAGATATATTTCTGAGTTTGGCATTTATTAACTAGATGGTCTTGAGCAAGTTACTTAACGCCCTCTGCTTCAGTGTTCTCATCTAGACAAATAAAAAAACGAGCATTTCATCACAGGGAGTTATGTTGTCAGGGTGAGATAAGATAACACAGACAGAGTGCTTCGTTAGGGTCCAGTAAATGTTAGTTATTACTATGAAGTGGTTAAATATTCTCCAGAATTTTAAATGGCTGTGTAGCATTCCTTTGTACTGATACACTGACATATGTTAAATGTATATTTATATGATATAAATATATTTACATGTTATTTATATTATATATTATTTATACATATGATATATATCTGGCCTATGTATTGAAATACTGATATAGTGGCATATGTATATACTGGCATACATTTATTTATACATATGCCTTAATATCAATACATATGTATTGTATATAAAACTAATTCCTTATCTTTAGACATTTAGATTGTGTCTTCTTTTTCAGTATTATAAACAATTGTCTTAGTCCATTTGGGCTGCTATAACAAATTATTACAGACTGAGTGGCTTACACAACAAACGTTTATTTCTCACAGTTCTAGAGGCTGGAAGTCCAAGGTCAAGGTGCGAGCAGATCCGGTGTCTGGTGATTGCCTGCTTCCTGGTTTGCAGGTGGCGGTCTTCTCAGTATGTCCTCACATGGCAGAAAAGGAGCAAGCTAGACCTGGCCTCTTCTTATAAGGACATGAATCCCCTTTTATGAGAGCTCCACCCTCATGAGCTAATTACCTCCGAAAGGCTCCCCTTCCAAATACCATCCCAGTGGGGATTAGTTTCAACATATGAATTTTGAGGGGACGCAAACATTCGGTCCATATCAACAATCCTTCAGTGACCATCTTTACAACAGCACGGTTGTGCACATCATTGAATATTTCATTAGGATAAATTCCCAGAAGTGAAGTTGATGAGTTAAATAAAATAACATCTTAAATATTTTTCCAGTTGTTACATATTTTATTTTAAATACCAAAGTGTTAATTCAGGCCCGAATTTGGTGAATCAGGAAGAGCACCATCGGTGAGTTCCATTCATTTCTGAAACTTTCAGAAGGGGAGTCCTGTAGCGTATATGATTTCAAGACATCCGCTTGGGAGCAGGGTGATGTGCTTAGTTTCTCGTCATCGCTGTATAATATTCCTCCACTACATCTGTGTTACTGCCTCCTTTTAGTTGCTTCTATGTTTAACTATGCATTATTAATATCCAGATTCTACTCAACATCTTAGGCTTAACATTTGTGGGCTAAAAGTGGAGAGAATAATTATTATTTCCCTTGGATAATTTTCTTTGTGAAAATCCTAATACCATAACAAACGCTAAAATTATTGGATAAGTCAGCCTCAGAACTCTTAACTTTGGTGTGTTAAATTTTTTTCATTTATCTCTCCAGAAATCTTTAAAGACTGCCCCAGGTGCCCCAATGAGAAGAAAATCATCAACTGAAATTTTAGGAAAACTTCCTCTCTTGAAGGTTATCTCTATCCTGCTGTGCTCTGTACCCAAGTTTAGTCCCCAAACCCTGGAACTGAAAGCACTCTTAGAGATACCAGTCCAGCCCTCTCATTTTACAGAAGAGGAAGCAGGTCCAGAGAGGGGCAGGGGCTCGTCCACGCTCACCCACTTAGCTGGTGGCAGAGGTGGACTAGAACCTCTGTCTTCTGACGCCAAGTTCACTGACCTTTCTGCTTGAGCACAGTTTCCTAAGGCATGACCTTGGCCAGCCCCTGCCTCTGCTTGCCCTCCTTCCACTCGGTCCATACAATTACTGAGCAGACAGTCCTGTGCGAGCCCAGATGACTCAGACTTGAGGCCTGGGAGGGGGCAGGGCAGGGTGGTGCAGGAGTGGCTGGTTACTCACAGGAGGGAGTGACACTCTCAGATGGGGAATTGGAGAAGGCCTGTGGCACTGGGCCAGTAGGATTAGGCGAGGAGCAGCCTAGAAGCTGTACAATAAGGACTAGTAGAAAAGAAGTCTGGAAAGGCAGAATGGAGGGGCCGGCCTGCCAGCCAAAGGGGTGTGGATTTTTAGTTCTGCAAAGCTGTGGAGCCACTGAAGGGTCTGTTTGCTTTGTGGGAGAAAATATAACATAAAATTTGCCCTTTTCACCACTTTAAAGCGTATAACTCAGTGGCATTAATTACAGTGTTGTATGACCATCGCCACTATCCATTTCCAAAACTTTTCCACCACCCTAAACAGAAACTCTGTACTCATTAAGCAATAACTCCTTATTCTCTCTTGCTCCCAGCCCTTGGTAACCTCTAATCTATTTTGTGCCTCTATGAATTTGCCTATTAAAGATATTTCATATAAGTGGAATCATACAGTATTTGTCCTTTTGTACCTGGCTTATTTCACCTGGAAATGTTTTAAAGATTCATCCATGTAGAATATCTCAAAAATTCATTCCATTTTTTTTTTTCGGGTGCTAAATATATCATGTTACTGTTTGCTTTTATTTTGATAATATATACATGACATAACATTAAACATTTTAACCATTTTTAAATGGACAGTTCAGTGGTATTAAATACTTTCACCTTGTTGTTCAGCCATCACCATTGGCCATCTCCAGAACTTTTTCATCACCCCCAATGGACACTCTGCCCCATTAAACACACCTCCCCATTCCCCTCCCCCACCCCTAGCAACTGCCATTCCACTTTCTGTCACTGTAACTTTGACTATTCTAGATACATCAAACAAGTAGAATCATACATTTGTCCTTATGTATCTCTCCTATTTTATTTAGCATAATGTTTTCACGGTTCACCCATGTTGTAGCACGTATCAGAATTTAATTCCTTTTCAAGGCTGAATAATATTCCACTGTACGTATAGACCACATTTCGTTTATCCAGTCATCCTTCCATGGGCCCTTGTGTTGCTTCCCCCTCCTGACTATTGTGAAGAAGCCTTCAGTGAACATTGGCATACAACTATCTGCTTGAGTCCCTGTTTTCAGTTCTTTGGCGTCTATACCTAGGGTGAAATTTCTGGCTAATATGGTAATTCTATGTTTAACTTTTTGAGGAACCGTCAAACTCTTTTTCCCAGTGGCTGCACCGTTTACATTCCCACCAGTACCGTACAAGGACCAATGGAGGGTTTCGAGTAAGGCTGGAATAAGATAACCTTTCCCAGGCCATCTCCCTCCTGGCCTGCTGTGGTATTCTTCAGGGTTAGGAAACCGCGTCTGTCTACACTGCCTGCTTCTGGGCTACTGCGGTGCCACCTCGGAGGGTCTCTTTTCTTTTTGGTATCAGTACTTAATTTTGTAACGATTACCTCTCTCCTTAATCCTAATACATCCCCACAGTATGAAAATTCTGAACAAAGCAACTAGATCTTTCTTATTCCAACATATTTCTGCTTTGTTATATATTTTCTCTTCTCCTTGAAGACTTTCTTATTAGAGGCTATTGGTTTCGGGGAAAGGGTTGGTTTCGTGGCTCTGTGACCATGAGCAAGTCACTGAAATCTTCTGAGCTTGTCACCTTGTGCAGGATGTTGGCAGATGTGATGCGTGAGTTATTTTTTCAGAAGGCTGTCTTGCTACCTGGAAAAAAAGGACATGGTTATATAGCATATCTTCACAATACTTCTGATATTCTCAAACTTGCTGTTGAGATTTTAAAACTGAGATCTTAATTATATTTAAAGTTTTATGTCCAGGGGTGGTTTATGTCTTAAAACATTTTTAAATGATATATAGAACCATTCAAGTTCATATTCCACATGCATTTGAAATATTATCTTTTATTCATTTTTAAATAACAATATTTGTCTTGTCTTGAATTTTCCTCCTATAGTAGATGCTGATAAAACCATCAAGGCAGCTTTTATTTGTCACAATTTATATTTATGGGAGTAATCTTTTAAATTTGTTCAAGATCAGTAAATACCATGTAATTTTACCTCTATGCCTATATATTTACCTTCTTTATAGTAATATAAATATATAAATATATTTTATTTATATTTTTATATTTTATATTATATTTATATTTTATAAACTTATAAATATAGAATAGGAATACATTCTTTCTGGTAATACAAGGTAAGAAAGCAGTGTTTTCTTGTTGGTGTTGTTTTCTAGATGCACCAGCAGTTATTGATTTGACTTCAGTTTGATAAATTTATAATAGGAAGAGGTGATAAAATTACTGTACTTAGAAAATATTATATGTAAAGAAGTATATATATTAGAATATTAAAATAAAGTACAAGAATAAAGCATTAAATATTTTATATATTGGCATTTCCTGATGTAAAAATTTCCTTACACCAGTTAATGCACAATTTTTATAAAGATTTGTATAATACAATAGCTTCCAAGATTTATATGAATTGCTTGTCCTAGATTGGAAAGTCCTAAGATATTATGTTTATGGACCCTGCTGACTCACTTGGATCTATTTCTCAGAAACACAGCTCCAGAACACAGGCTGATTATCTCAGAGCCTGCCGAATAAAGTGAAATATCTAGAAGCAAACAATGTTTATAGTTACTCTGATTCAGCACAATTTAGATTCTCTTTTGGCAAAGGAAACTAAATAATGCCCTGCTACTTCTCAGCCACAGCCAACAGAGAGAGCTTGGAGCTCCTTGTCCAAATGATCATCACAGCAAAGGCAGCCCCTGGAGAGAAGGGGGGGCGGGGGCAGTGTGGACACACCACACTAGATGGCCCTCTCTGGCAGCACCCTGTCTTCAGGTCACCCCCAAGTGGCATTTTTGTTTGCAACATCAGGACTGATTTGTACTGTTGTTGTTTTAATTTGAAACAAAATGAAAGAAACAAAAATTCAGATAGACACCTAAAAAAGACGGAAATTCTGACACGTGTGAAAATTAACAAAGGGAAACCTCATTTAAAATGGAGTCAGGAGGCCAAAAGGGAGAGCTCTCCTGCAGTACCACTTGAGGTCGATTATAGGAAAGAGAGTCAGTTACAGACCCCAACAGAAAGAAGTCAACAGGAAAGAATCATCAATTACAGGAAGAAAATGTACATTGCATCCCAAATAGACTACCTCAGCAACCGAGCCAATGAGAAGCCATCACTACCCTGAACTCTTGCTTTTCTCCAATGGACTTTTGTTCAAAACAACCCCTCCCAATTCCCTATAAAATAATGTTCTTCTTTGATTGTTGGATTTGCCTCTCGTCTGCCATAGCACGCATATCTTGAATTGCAATTCTTTGGCTATTCCTGAATCACCCCATTTTGCTGGTAAAATAATTGGCTGTTTCATTTTTAAGGTTCACATATATGGAGTCAGAAGTGGGATCTGAAGGAGGCGACTGCCAAGATAAAATGACCCCCAGAATCTAGCAAGTTACCTGCACTGAGCTCCTTGTGCTCATCGCTTCTGTGAGTGGCCACCCACTTTTGGTTTGGCGAGTCTCCTCACAGATTTTGACCCCCGCTTCCTTTGCATTCTGAGCTCTCTGACTTACTCAGGACCAAGAGAGGCTTTGTTCTCTCAGGGGATGGACTTTGTCCTCCCAGTTCAAGGCTCTGTCCTTGGGTTCAAGGTGTCATCCCTGGTGAGTACTCAGTAGTTTTCTGAAGGTGGCACAGTTCCTTTTGGGGCTTGGGCTTGCCAAAAACTCAGGTGTTTTCTTTGACTTTCAGATTCCAGCAACTTTCTTTTGTTTTTAGATTCCTTCAGGGATTAGGGCTAGGACTCTAGTAACTTTCTTGGTTTTCAGAGGAAATCTCATAAATGGGATCCCAGTGATCTAAATGTTCTGAGGGAAACCCTTCTTCAGGGACCCTGGCTGGGTTTATATCTGAGAACTTTGGGCCCCTACTTGGGCATTTAACTAAGTCGGCCAAACTGACCAAGAGTGGTTTGAAATTACAATGGCTATTATGGGGAACTTTAGATCTCCCCAAACTTTTTTTAAAAACCAAATTGGAAGACTTTAGCTCTAAAATTAAGCAAAATGAATGGTATGTTTATTTTATTTGGTACCTGGAGGCTTCCAAAAGTGCGCAATACTCTAAAATTGCCTTGTTACGAGTCCCATATCTAAAGTAGCCAAAAAACTAAAAAACTCAAGGAAACAAAAGGGCTTCTGAGGCCTCTCTTTCCTCTCCCCTGTTTTTTGTTTTTGTTTTTGTCTTATGCTCAGACTCCACCTCTGGTGCCGTCTTCTTCCTTCCCTTCTGCATCACCTCTATTGCTGAAACTTTGGCCACCTGAGCAAGTAAACAACTTAGTCCATCCACCAGAGACACAATTTGGATCCAACTATTCACTTGAATTTTGTACCTGAGAAATGGCTGAAGTTTTTGAAACAAAAGCTGTAAGGTCTCTGTGTCTGTCTATATGTTATGTCTGTCTATTTTCATACGTGACATTTTTCTACCTCCAGATTGTATTGCTAAGATTGATTTGTAAAAGAGCTCTATTTAATTAGCTTGCAATTAAGCACTTATAAATTAAGTATTCCTAAACCTCAGAAATATAATGGAAATTAACCCAATTGTTTTCAAGTTTACATGCTCTAGGATTAATCTTTAGTAAATAACATTTAGCTTAAGATTGTTGTTTTAATTGAAACAGTCATGTCTTTAGAGTTATCAATGCTGAATATAATGCAGACATACAACTTTCAATCTGCCTGAGTTTACTAAGCTCACGTTATCTCTGTTAGAAAATTTGTCAGCAAGAAAGTGACTTAACATGATGGTTGGTTGTTTAATGTCAAATCCAAGCATGATTGTTAAAAGCAAGTAACATAAATAAATATAAATAAGATCAAAGCTTATACTAGGTTAAACTAAATAATTGATCATTGAATAGCTAGATAACTTTTAAATAAGATGAACATTAATTACTGAACACAGGCTTATCTACTTTTGGCTTCCTATTCCAGAGAAACTAAAGATATTTGAATTTATTGGTGAACATGTTTTATGCAACACTGAGAAATTTTCTATAAGAAAAGGCACATTTCTAGAAATATATAAAAGATAGTTATAAGTTCTCCAAGCCACAAAATGCTAATATAGTTCACAATTGCTTACTTAGTTTTTCCCCAGAAATTAAGGATTCTAAGAGTTAGGAATTCTAATCAGGGCTTGTCCCAGTGGCCTAGTGGTCAAATTTGGCACACTCTGCTTCAGTGACCCAGGTTCAGTTCCCAGGCATGGACCTATACCACCTGTCTATCAGTGGCCATGCTGTGACAGCAGCTTCATACAAAATAGAGGAAGATTGGAAACAGATGTTACTCAAGGTGACTCTTCCTCAGCAAAAAAAAAAAAAAAAAAAAAAAACCAATCCTAAGTAATATGTGTGATAATAAGGGAAACGTCTACATATCTAAAGGCCTGCCCTGGAAAAGGAATTTTAATGTGTGGTCAAGCTGGCTAAAATTAAAATGAATTTATTAAAATGAGTTTTAACAATAAAATAAGCTGATGCAGGGGGCTGGCCCCATGGCCAAGTAGTTAAGTTCAGGTGCTCCGCTTTGATGGCCCAGGGTTTCACTGGTTCGTATCCTGGGTGCGGACATGGCACCGCTCATCAAGTATGCTAATGTGGCATCCCACAGAGCACAACCAGAAGGACCTACAATTAGAATATACAACTATGTACTGGGGGGCTTTGGGGAGAAGAAGAAGGGGGAAAAAAAAGAAGATTGGCAGGGGCTGGCCCCGTGGCCGAGTGGTTAAGTTTGCGCGCTCTGCTGCAGGTGGCCCAGTGTTTAGTCGGTTCGAATCCTGGGCGCGGACATGGCACTGCTCGTCAGACCACGCTGAGGCAGCGTCCCACATGCCACAACTAGAGGAACCCACAACGAAGAATACACAACTATGTACCGGGGGGCTTTGGGGAGAAAAAGGAAAAAATAAAATCTTAAAAAAAAAAAAAAAAGAAGATTGGCAACAGATGTTAGCTCAGGTGTCAATCAAAAAAAAAAGCTGATGCAAAATTAAATTTTGTCCTTATTTTCTGTTGAAAAGACAAGGTTTTCTTGGGCTATTGGTCTGCTTTTAACAACAGATTGTAAAAGCTTCTTTACCTTTAAGTAATATGCCTAGAAAACAGAAATTCTATATTTTATCAAAATTATTTTCTGTGCTTTCTGTTAAAGGCTAAGTCTTTTCTATTAAGAGGAACTAAGGCTTTTCACAGCTATGTAACCTTCTATATTTGTCTTTGAAATACTTCTGTCACTTTGGTTAAATGGATAATTAAATATTGTTTATAATTTTCTGTGATTCTACTTCACTAAATGTCCAAAACTTTTTGATATTTTTTATATACTTCTCCCAAATGAAATTCTAAATAAAGTCTTTTTGACCTGAAAGTAGCTTTGGGAATTTCCAGAGGGCTCCTGGGACTTCTCAAAGGATTTTGCTCTTTCCTCTTTTTTTTTTTAAGATTTTTTTTTCCTTTTTCTCCCAAAGCCCCCCAGTACATAGTTGTGTATTTTTTAGTTGTGGATCCCTTTAGGTGTGGGATGTGGGACACTGCCTCAGCATGGCCTGACGAGCAGTGCCATGTCCACGCCCAGGATTGTTTTACTCTAGTGTTTTTGCAAATATATTTTATCTTCCAGGAAATTCATGGGAAAGATCTTGACAAATACTCTAGAATGCAGGTGTGTGATAACTTGAAGATCATCATACTGAACTAGATTTAAAGGACCCCTTTTCTCCTCTCCTTTGAGAGAAATGTATCTTTACAAGGTTAAGCATTTATCTTTTTCTCCCTACCTGATCCCTCCAGAATTTAGAAGTTCTTAAGTGTGCTTTCCAAGGTAATATATGTATTTGCATAAATTCAATGAGAATCTGTTCTTATAACAGGACACAATTGGAAATACTGGCTACATTACCAAGTCTTTGACTAGAATGTCATATCCTAGAAAGACGTACATAGACTCAGAAATGACCAGAAAGCTTTGAGGAACTCTTGGCAATAAGGAACAGCAAAGCAATCTTTAAAAATCTTACGTGGTTAATCATTATTTTTGCTGTATTTGTAAAAGTAGTCAACCCAAGTTTAATAGAAATTAGTTAGTTTTACTATGATTATCTTTAATAAAAATGGGAGTTGGGCCAGCCCGGTGGCTCAGCAGTTAAGTGTGCATGTTCTGCTTCAGCAACCCGGGGTTCACCAGTTTGGATCCCGGGTATGGACATGGCACCGCTTGACAAGCCATGCTGTGGTAGGCGTCCCACATATAAAGTAGAGGAAGATGGGCATGGATGTTAGCTCAGGGCCAGTCTTCTTCAGCAAAAAAAAAGAGGAGGATTGGCGGCAGATGTTAACTCAGGGCTAATCTTCCTCAAAAAATGGGGGAGTTAATTGTGGAGGGAGAAATTATGTTTGCACCTTTATAGATATTAAATTATAGTCTTATTAATTGTCTTTAAGATTTTGTTATATACCTGTTAGCTGGACTGGATCCTAAATTCTTCCAGTTTCCTTAAATGTCTGGCTATGATACACCAAACTAACATTTCTCACTTTTACTACCCATGAAATCTCCTTGGAAGGACTGTACTAGGTCCTCCTCAGTACCCAGAGGGCAGCCAAACTTCAGAGCCTTGAGCTTTGGGTACACATCTCACAGTTAAACCAGGCTCTACCTAACATTTAGTCCTGAACAAACACTGGAAACCTCAAATCAAATTGACCAGAAAGAGAAGCAGCTGACATCTGAGGCAGACAGCTTTCCCAAGATGCCTGGAACAGGCCTGTATACTTTTCTTTTACTGCTATCTCTCACTTTGTTTCTTCTCTCCCTTCTAAGGAAGGATAATGCCCTTGTCCATATTTTCCAATCCCTGTCTGATTACTGAATCAGAAACCTCAGTCTGTTCAGGGCAATAATAACTCCTTAGTTCATCCTATAAGTGATTTCACCGGAATTCCAGATGCCACTGTATGTTTAAATTGTTCTGCAGGTCCATTTTATAAAGTTAGGGTACTAAGCCTGCCTGATTTCATTCCTTGCTTTAATTTAACCCAAGCTTGGGCGAGAAAGACAAGATCTTATGAATCTTATGATAAATTCTGTAGGATTAATTATGATAAATTCTGTAGGATGGCCAATGTAAATCAGATCATTTGTATAATTGTTGATATACCCATATGTTTAGGCAATCTCTCCTTATGTAACAACAGAATGTCTGAGTATGGTTAAATAGTGGTGATGCCTTTAAGCCAGTGAATGAGTCCATAGATACTGTCACCTATGCAGGAGGCTTATGTACATCCCCTGGTTACATTTTCATATGTGGAGGCTCCGACAATAGCCTTTATGCCTGGGCATCTCACTGCCTTGACAGCTGGAGAGTACGAGGACAGTGTGCCCTTGCCATATTCCTCACCCTGTTCTCCCTTCATAACCAGTCAGAAGCCCCTCATTGGTCAGTTATACTAAATCCCTGTAATCTCCTCAAACAAGAACTTGCAGGAGGCATGTATGATTCTCGGTTTGCCTCCACAAGGAGAGCTTTCTTTCCATAGATCCAAGAAAATGATCAGGAATCTTCCCCCAACACTAGAAGAGTTGGCCGATTCCAAAGCCAAAGCAGTTGTGACCCAACAATGGTCGCTTACCTCTTTGGCCGGGGTAGTTTAGAAAACTGTGTAGCTCTTGATTACCCACCTGCTGAGCAGGGAGGTGTCTGTGCAGCAACAAACACCTCCTGTTGCACATGGATAAACAAACACCTCTGGGGAAGTAGAGACCCAATTACATAGAATTAGACAGCAAGTGTGTTGGCTGCAACAAATTTCACTCAATAAGCCACTACCTTTTGCTTTATTCAGCTGGTTACCCTTAGGTCTGGGCTCCTGGTTTGGAACTATCTTACAAATTGGGCTCATTATATTGCTTTTAATCCTGCTTTGTGTACTTGTTGTTAAATTCTATACCTATTGCCTGTTGAAACTTTGTAAACATGATATACCTAATGTGATAATTCAACAGTTTGAAATGGTTTCCAACACTTACAACCTCAGACAACTACAGACTTTGAATAAGAGATGCCTGAGGGTTCTCCCTCCTAACTTCCTTGTTACTCAAATGCGGCCCAAATGGTTTCTACCCACTATGTACTTTCCTTCCACCATGGAACATGACAACCAGGAAAGGTCCTTCCTGGCACCAAGGGACAAAACCATTATGTGCAGAGAATCTGACTCTTGATCAGTGATGCTTTCAGAGAAAGATCTTGATCAAAAAGGGAGAATGTGAAAATTAATAAAGTGAAACCTCATTTAAAATAGAATCAGGAGGCCAGAAGGGAGAGCTCTCCTGCAGTACCACTTGAGGTCAATTACAGGAAAGATAGTCAATTACAGACCCCAACAGAAAGAAGTCAACAGGAAAGAATCATCAATTACAGGAAGAAAATGTACATTGCACCCCAAACAGAAGTCCATTAGCTCGCAACTCAGCCAGTAAGAAGACATCACCACCCTAAACTCTTGCTTTTCTCCAATGGACTTTTGTTCAAAACAACCCCTCCCAATTCCCTCCTTCTTCCCTATAAAATAACCTTCCTCTGCTTTGATTGTTGGATTTTCCTATGGTCTGCCATAGCACATGTATCTTAAATTGCAATTCGTGGGCTATTCCTGAATAAACGCATTTTGCTGGTAAAGTAACTGGCTGTTTAATCTTGAAAGTTGATGCATGTTACAACATGGATGAACCTTGAGGACATTGTGCCAAGTGAAATAAGCCAGTCTGAAAAGGACAAATACTGTATGATTCCACTTATACGAGGTATCTAGAATAGTCGAACTCATAGAGACAGAAAGTAGGATGGTGAGTGCCAGGAGCTGGGGGAAGGAGAGAATGGAGAGTTAGTGTTTCTTGGGGACAGATTTTCAGCTGGGGAAGATGAAAAAGTTCTGTAGCTGGATGGTGGGTGTTGGTTGCACAACAACGTGAATGTACTTAATGCTGCTGAACTGTACGCTTGAAAATAGTTGAGATTGTAAATTTTATGTTAGGTATATTTTACCACAATAAAAAACAATTCAGAGAATCTACCCCAAATCCACATAGCTTTGTACATTTAGGCCTTGGCTTGTTAAACAGAAATCTGCTTAGTCTTCCTTTACTGAACACTGAGGTTTTTTTTAAAAATTTTATAGATCATCGTAAATGTAAGGAAGTAGAGATTTTTTTTAGATGATTAATCCTTCCAGATTAAAGTTACAGTCAGGGCCAGTTCCAGGGGCCTAGTGGTTAACTTTGGCACGCTCTGCTTCAGCATCCCAGGTTTGGTTCCTGGGCACAGACCTACACTACTTGGCTGTCAGTGACCATGCTGTGGCAGCAGCTCACATACAAAAAGAGGAAGATTGGCAACAGATTCGCTCAGGGAGAATCTTCCTCAGCAAAAAGAAAGAAAGAAAGTTATAGTCAGACTTGGCTCAGATGCAGTGGATTCCATGGTGTCAGTCTTCAGGGCCATAACTCCACTGTGTAACACAAAGTGGCAAGGTAATCCTAGCCTGCATACAGACCACATGGAATTAAACTAGAAGTCAATAGCAGAAAGAGAGCTGGAAAGCCCCTCCCAAATACTTAGAGATTAAACAGTACACTAATTTTTTTTTTATTGCAGTAACATTGGTTTATCACATTATATGAATTTCAGGTGTACCTCGTAATATATGTCAAATTCTGCGTAGAATTTGTTCATGTTCACCACCCAAAGACTAATTACTATCTGTCACCACACACATATAAACAACACACTTCTAAATAACACATGGGTCAAAGAAGAAATCTCAAGAGAAATTTAAAAATATTTTGAATATTCAAAGAACTCTTAAAACTCAACAGTAAGAAAAGGAACAACCTGATTAAAAAATGAGCAAAACACCTGAATAGACACCTCACCAATGAAGATGTAGAGATGGCATATAAGCATATGAAAAGAGGCTCTACATCATATGCCATCACCAGGGAATTATAAATTAGAAAACAAAGAGATACCAATACACAAGTATCAGAATGGCCAAAATTCAAAACACTGACGTTAAATGCTGACAAGGATGTGGAGCAACATGCATTCATTGCTGGTGGGAATGCAAAATGGTAGACGCTCTGGAAGACAGTTTGGCAATTTCTTATAAAACTAAACATATTCTTACCAAATGATCTAGCAATCATACTCCTTGGTATTTACCCAAAGGAGTTGAAAACTTATGTCCACATAAAAACCTGCACGTGGATATTTATGGCAGCTTTATTCATAATTGCCCAAACTTGGAAGCAACCAAGATGTCCCTCACTAAGTGAATGCCTGTGGTACACCCAGGCAATGGAATATTATTCAGCACTAAAAAGAAATGAGCTACCAAGCCGCAAATACACAAAGGAAACATATATATATATATATAACTGAGTGAAAGAAGCCAATCCGAAAATGCTACGAACTATATGATTCCAACTATATGACATTCTGGCAAAAGCAAAACCATGGAGACAGCAAATGAGCAGTGCTTGCCAGGGTTTCTGGCAGAGGGATGTGGGAACTCTGTACTCTGCTCAGTTTTGCTATGAACCTAAAACTGCTGTAAAAAAAAAAATGTCTGGAATTAGATAGTGGTGATGGTTGCATGGCTCGGTGATGGTTGCATGGCTCTGTGAAGGTACTGAATTGTACACTGTAAAAGGGTAGCTTTTAAGGTATGTCAGTTATATCTCAAAGCTGTTATAAAAAAGATAACTATAAGGTTGTTTTGTAGATTAAAGAAGATCATGCAGCATTTTATACATCTATTATAACACTTAGTAAATATTGTTTTATAACTGCTTGTCCCTTTCCACATATGGACATAAACCTCTCCATTTTTTCATCTTTGTATTCTCAGTGCTTAGCAGTACCTTACACTTAGAAGTTGCTCAGTAAAGGTTTAATGAAGGAATTGGAGGTGAGAGATAAAGTGGAGAGAAGGATTACAGATGACTCCAGGGTTTCTAGTCTGGACAAATAGATGGATTGTGACCAACAGGGACTTCAATATGGGAAGCGGGTTTCATTTTGTTTGTTTATATGTTGAGTAAAGCACACTATATTTCAAACAAATTGTATTTGAGTAGTCTGTGGAATGTCCTGGTTAATTTATCCAAATAGTAATGATACTGACCCTGATATAAGGTTCCCTATATTAAACCCAGCATATATGGGGTTAAAACCAAAACACTCATTCCCTGCTTATTCCCTGGCTTCCTGCCTCCAGAATCCACTATCTTCCATGGAGACACACACCACCAAGGACAAGCACCTGAATTCATTATCTCCTCCCTGCAAAGAGATACAGCCTGTTGGGAAAGCTGCTGACCAGCAAGGTCATGGGTTCCCTCCTCTCTCAAGTAGTCTCAAGGCCAAAGACAGGCTGGTGGGAAAGCTTCAACCAGCAAGGCCATATGCTCCCCCTCCCCTACGTAAAACGCCAAATAAAAACCCTTCCTTTTAGCTTTTTGGGGAGCTTGAGATTTCAGCATTAGCTCCCCTCTCTCCTTGCTCAGCGCTGTGCAATAATGAAATTCCTACTTTCTTCCACTACCCCCGGTGTCAGAGATTGGCTTGCTGCACAACTGGTGAGCAAACTCACTTCAGGTTCGATATCAGTAATATGGTTTGTATACAGGTTTCAAGCTCAAGAAAGAGGTAAAGCCACAAAACATGCAGTCAGTCACAGGTTGCAAACCAGTGGTCTGTGGGCCAAATCCATACTACTAATGGGTTTCATTGGCCAGAGCAATTTTTTTAATTGGCAATTTTAGAGGAGTTTTAGCTTCCTGGGAAAATTGAGCAGGAGGTACAGGGAGTTCCCCTACACTCCCTGCCTCCCCACACACACAGCCTCCCCCACTATCAACATTCTCCCCCAGAGTGGCGCACTTGTTACAGTCGATAAGCCTACGTTGACACATTATTATCACCTGAGTCTATAATTTACATTAGGGTTCACTCTTGGCATTGTACATTCAGTGGGTTTGGAGAAATTTATAATGACATGTATCCACCACTATGGTATCCTACAGAGTAGTTTCACTCCCCTAAAAATCCTCTGTGCAATTTTTCAAATAAGTTGCCAACAGTTGAACACTGGGAGATTTGTCATAAAAAACAAGAATTTCAACTGTTGAAAAATGAGACATCTGGCAACCCTAATCCCATATTCTCCATGGGCAACAACTAGCTGGAGCTAAACAGGGGCTGCTCCCTTTGAGCAGGCGGGCTTGCATGCCAGGGTTTGTTTCATTTTCATTCTACCTGTCCCCTAGTTATCTTAGTTGGCTCCTTTCATCCAGGTAGGTGGTATTTGAAACAGGAAGATTAGGGAGTAGAGAGAGAAAGCAGCCAAAGACCAACCCTTCAGGACACCAACGATTAAAGATGAAGAGGTGAAGGCAGGCAGTGGTAGGTCTGTGTTTGATGATCCTTCCACCTCTGGGCCCTTTTCCCGTTTCCCTAATGCTTAGCTTAGCTTCTTGCCTTGTTGCTTCATCAAGAATCTAATCATAGTTGATCCTGGAAGGGTTTATAAAGAATCTAATCGTAGTTGATCTTGCACTTGGAATTCCTTTCCACAATTCTTTTATTCCTTTTTCCCACAAGAAGGTCATTAGAAATCAGAAATTAGGGGGCCGGTCCAGTGGCAGAGTTCACACGTTCTGCTTTGGCGGCCTAGGGTTCACCAGTTCGGATCCCGGGTGCAGACATGGCACTGCTTGGCAAAGCCATGCTGTGGCAGATGTCCCACATATAAAGTGGAGGAAGATGGGCATGGATGTTAGCTCAGGGCCAGTCTTCCTCAGCAAAAAAAGAGGAGGACTGACAGCAGATGTTAGCTCAGGGCTGATCTTCCTCAAAAAAAAAAAAAAAAAATCAGAAATTAACAGTAGCTTTATTCTTCCCATTTATTCTGGTAAAACTCTCAGACTGGATAGTAAGAGTGAATGACATAGCAAGTCTTGAGGTATTTTGCCAAAATGATTAACTGGCCAAAAATGTTGGAGAACCACTGCTTTGTCACATAGAGTAAAAATGACCTGGAATAATTACTCTTTGTAAGGTCATGTGGGTTGTTTTATGACATTCTAATAATAGCTAACATATGGATAGCATATTACAGTGTAAAAAGTGCTTCTCACATACATTTTCCTAAACTTATAACCCCCTGGTAAGGTAAGTATCAATTTTCCCTTTGTATGGTAGTTCCATTTAAAAACTGTTTGTATTAACATTGATTCTGGAGATTCTAGACTCTGTTTACTGCATCATTGCAAAAGCCAGCAGATTACTCAACAGTGTTCTTGCCATATTCAAGGGAGAAAGCAATCTCATGTTTTACTTCTTTTTTTTTTTTAGGAAGATCAGCCCTGAGCTAACATCTGCTGCCAATCCTCCTCTTTTTGCTGAGGAAGACTGGCCCTGAGCTAACATCCATGCTCATCTTCCTCTACTTTATATGTGGGACTCCTGCCACAGCATGGCTTGACAAGCCGTGCCATCTCCACACCCAGGATCTGAACCGGCGAACCCCAGGATGCCGAAGCGGAACGTGCAAACTTAACCGCTGCACCACCGGGCTGGCCCCTCATGTTTTACTTTTAAGAGCAATAGTGTATTTCTTGAGGATATTTTCTTCCACCATAGTTATCACACAAATTACTCCGACAGCTGACCCTCAAGGTGTGTCAGAGTCCAAAGGCAGATACCAAAATTGTATTAGGTAAGAGGCCCTGAAATGCTGCCCCCATGTACTTCCCTTCTCCTCTTCCACCATTAAATACTCCTCTGGATTTCATTGGCTTTCCCACGTTTGCTCCGCTTGCACGTCATCCACTCCATTTTTGCCGACTCTACCTACCACTGTGCACTATCCTTGTGATTGTTGTACTTCCTCTGCTCTTATTTACTTCATATTTATTTTTAAATTAATCACATTTTATTATTATTTTAAGAGGAAACTTTTGGAAGCAACCTAAGTGTTGACAAATGAATGGATAAAGAAAATGTGGTATACATATACAATGGAATATTATTCAGCCATAAAAAGAAGGAAATCTTGCCATTCACAACAACATGGATGGACCTTGAGGGCATTATGCTAAGTGAAATAAATCAGACTGAGAAAGACAAATACTGTATTATCTCATTTATGTGTAGAATTTAAAAAAAACAAAAACAAAAAATCGAACTCATGGATACTGAGAAGAACAGATTGATGGTTGCCAGAGGCAGGGCGTGGAGAGTGCGTGAAATGGGTGAAGGGAGTCAAAAGGTACAAATTTCCAGCTATAAAATGAATCAGTCCTGTGGATGTACTGTGCAGCCTGGTGACTATAGTTAACAATTCTATATTGTATATTTGAAAGTTGCTAAGAGAGTAGATCTTAAAAGTTCTCATCACAAGAAAGAAAATTTGTAACTGTGTGGTGATGGATGTTAACCAGATTTATTGTGGTGTTCATTTCACAATACATACAAATATCGAATCATTGTGTTGTATCTGAAACTAATGTTATATGTCAATTATATTTCTATTTTTTAAAATGTACAAAGTCTGTAAATTACTCTGAGATGGTTTAGCAATAAAATAAAATACGTATGTTAGTATGTACAAAAAAAGAAAGAGGAAACTTTACTACACAAGTGAGACAACAGTATAACTTGTATATTATATTATCATAAAATGATAACATTCTAGATGGCTACTTGACCTATGCTCTCCTCATTAAGAAAGGTTAAATACAGTGTAGCAGAGGAATTAAAGGCTGGTAAGCAGCAAATTGAGACTTTCTCCTTGAGACGGATTGAAGGATTGAAAGAGATTTGAAATGAGACTTTATTACCATATGATGCAAATTTAGTCGATGCTCTGCCATGTACCACCTAAAGCATTCCATGAATCTCACCCTGTGAAAAATACTAGGTTAGCACCTCCTAGTTAAATGCCTCCTAGATCTTACCTGGAGAGGTTTGCTTGAATCTATAAGGTTTCTGTAAGGACTAAATAAGATAAAGGTGACAATACTCTGGATATTGTGGCATATAATAATCTCACAATAAATTAGGGGGCCAGCCCGGTGGCACAGCAGTTAAGTTTGCACATTCTGCTCCGGTGGCCCGTGGTCCACTGGTTCGAATCCCGGGTGCGGACATGGAACTGCTCAGCAAGCCATGCTGTGGCAGGCGTCCCACATATAAAAGTAGAGGAAGATGGGCATGGATGTGTGCTCAGGGCCAGTCTTCCTCAGCAAAAAGAGGAGGATTTGGCAGCAGATGTTAGCTCAGGGCTAATCTTCCTCAAAAAAAGAAAAAAATATGCAGGTTTTCTCAGTAAGACTAATAGCTGAATTCTCATCAATGCCAGTATTGTGGTTGTGATATTTGGGCCGGCCTGGTGGCACAGCAGTTAAGTGTGCACGTTCCGCTTCTCAGTGGCCCAGGGTTCGCAGGTTTGGATCCCGGGTGTGGACATGGCACTGCTTGGCACACCATGCTGTGGTAGGCGTCCCACATATAAAGTAGAGGAAGATGGGCACGGATGTTAGCTCAGGTCCAGGCTTCCTCAGCAAAAAGAGGAGGATTGGCAGTAGTTAGCTCAGGGCTAATCTTCCTCGGAAGAAAAAAAATATATATATAATATATAATATATAATATAATAATCTCACAATAAATAAATGCTGGTTGAAATTTGATGTGCAAACTATAAAGTGCTATGTAAATGAGATTATTATTATTCCAGCATACATTGGTTGATAAAATCATAGTTCCTGATGGAATGGGACAGGTCAACCTGAAGAGAGAGAGAGGTGGGCCCTGACAGACTCAGGAAAACCCTAGGAAACTAGATGTGTGTTTGAAGTGTCCAAAAGGAGGAAAAGAGGAACCATAGAAAATATCAAATTAACCACCCACTTTAGTTTGGTCTTGAGCTGTCTTTTGACTTATGTGGCACAAAACGTGAACTTTATTTTGGATAAATATTCGGCACTGGTAATTTCCAGAGTTAGTTTTAGGCCCCTGAGACCTTTTATTGCATGAAATAGGGAAGCCACCATCTAAATAAAGGGGAAAAATTACTTCTAATCATTCTTCAGATGCAATAGCAAAACGATGATTGCCTATTCACGAGTCCAAAATACCTCCTTTATATGTAATAAATCAGTGTAGAAAAGGAATTTCATGACTTAGAAGTATCAGGCCCACAAAAACTGATCTTAGTAGTATTTTACCTTACTAAAACACTTTGGAATTTGCAAAGCATTTTCGTATATTATACTTATTTAATCCTCACCACAGTCCTTTGAAAATATCCAAAGCCTCTTTTCTTTAACATTTATCTGTATAGCATAGGTATAAATTTCATGCTCCTAGAAATCCTAGTACTTTATGTTTTTGCCGTGGTTTAAGGGGAAATTACAAGAAACTTTATATATCAGTTTCTCCATTGGCCATCTGGGGAATTGGAATGTTCATATAAATAAACTAGTCAAGATAATTTTGGTCACTGGATGTTTTATAAGGTAATTTATTGAAGTGAGAGCTGAATTTGGAATTGTTAACTCAGCTATGCAAACTGTTTCACTGCAAGCACCACACCCCAGCCGGAACTCTCAGTGCAGATGAGAAAGACAAGTCACTGAGCTCAGGACAGTACTGGCCGTGCCAGCTGGTACAATCCACAGCTTTATGGCCAAGACTGCAGAAGAGTGGCTTCCGCTTCCGTCAAGGGAGAAAGAACAAGTAGCAGATGGGAAAGTGAGCAAAGAAAAAGCTTCACTATTACCTGAAATTGCATTGGCTTTGGCTTGTCCAAAAGCTATTTCCCTTTTCAAAGTCACTTTGTGCGCATTGACCATACCAGAATAATCAGCATTCTCTGTGGCTGGCTGAATGGTGAGTCAGGATTCTAAATTCTGGCTGCAGTGCTGGGGAAAATGGAAACACCAGTGCAGGAGTACATCATGATGTCAGCAGTTTCTGAGGGCTGGTCAAAATGCTGAAACATATGGTTTTGTGATACAATAAGTGCATCTGAATGCCCCCCAAAAATGAGGCAAAGGTTTGCTAAAAGCAAATCTAAGGACTCATGGCATTTGCCCTCAAGTAGTTAGAAGTTGTGACATGCTCTGCCTGGCATCCAACATGCTACCAGTAAAGCATTTGTTGGCATTTCTCAAATACAAAGGAAATGCTACAAAGCATGAAGGGTGCAGCCGTCTCCCCAAACCCAGTGTGGGCAGCCCTGAATGACATTCCCTGAATGAAACTCCTCTGTCCCTTCATCAATGATTCAAATCCAAGTTTCAGAAATTCTTTATCAATTCCTAAACTTTACATGATGTTGAGAAACAATGATCACCAAAATGTCAACACAATCTTGTATAACTCACAAAAGATTGGTATTTAGAACCTATAAAGAACTCTTTGAATTCAGTAAGAAAAAGGAAAACAACAAAATAGAAAAAATGAGCAAAATTGGGCCCTTCTCAAAAGAGGAAACATTCTTGAATAGCCTACAAATACATATACGAAGAGATGTTCAACCTCACTGGTAATGTGGGAAATGCTAATTGAAAAAACGAGATACTGAATGAACATTTATGTTCACATAAAAATCTATACGTGAATGTTCACGGCAGCTTTATTTGTACTAGTCAACAACTGGAAACAGCACAGGGGGCCTTCCATGGATGCTGGTTAATCTGTGGTCCATCCGTACCATGGAATGCTACCCAGCAATAAGGAACAAGCTATTGATACATGCAACAACTTGAATGACTCTCCAGGGAATTATGCTGAGTGAAAAAAGCCAATCCCCAAAAGTTACATACTGCAAAATTCCATTTATATAACCTTTTTGAAAGGACAACATTTTGGAAATGGAGAGCAGGGATTAGGCAGGAGGGAGAAAGCAGGAGGAAAGCAGGTGTGGCTATAAAAGGGCAACAGGTGTGAATCTTGTGGTGCTGAAGCTGCTTTTTGCCTTGAGTGTACAGGTGGATACAGAGACCTATACATAAGATACAATTGTATAGAACTAAACAAAACACATACACAGAGTACAAGTAAAATTGGGGAAATAGGAACAAAACCCGTGGGCTGTATCAATTTCAATATCTTGGTTGTGACATTGTACCATACTTTTGCAAGATGTTACCATTCGGGGAAATTGGGTAAAGGTACATGGGATCTCTCTGTATTCTTTCTTTCAACCACATGTGAATGTACAATTGTCTCAATAAAAAGAAAAAAACGAGACACCATGTTTCACCCATCAGATTGGCAAAAAATGAAATAATCTCACAGTATAAAATGTTGGTAAAGATTTGAGAAACAATGGCGCCCTCATCCATGCTGCTGGGAGTATAATTTGGTATGGCAACTTTTGAGGGTAATACGGCAGGCAACAAGTGAAATATAAAATACACACCATTCATTGGCCAACCATTTTCCTTCTGGGTTTGTATACCCTACAGAAACTCTCCCACATGTGCCTGAAGAGACCTGTATAAAAGGGTGCTTATTACAATATTGTTTGTAATAGCAAAAGAGTGGAAGCAACATAAATATCCTACAATAGGGTAATGGATAAATATATTTATAGTACACAAAAGTAAAAAATAATGAACTAGATAAGATTATATATAATTATATTATATACGTATCAGAAACAATATCGAATTTAAAAAGCAAGATGCAGGGGCCGGCCTGCTGGCACAGAAGTTAAGTTCACTGGTTTGGATCCCGGGTGTGGACATGGCACGGCTTGGCAAACCATGCTGCAGCAGGTGTCCCACATATAAAGTAGAAGAAGATGGGCACAGACTGGCTCAGGGCGAGTCTTCCTCAGCAAAAAGAGGAGGATTGGCAGCAGATGTTAGCTCAGGACTAATCTTCCTCTAAATAAATAAATAAATAAATAAAAACAAATAAAAAGCAAGATACAGACTGATATTTATCCAGCAAATATTTGAGTGCCACCATGCATAAGGAGTTGTTCTAGGACCTGGAAGTACAGCAGAAAACAGAGAAAGTCCTTGCCTGTGGAGATTATGTTCTTGTTAGGGAACATAAACAAATAAGCAAATAGGTATGATACATTTACGTAAAATTTTTAATTGTTCATGTATGGTTTGAGATTATGCATATGTAGGTATATGTGTATATATAGTAATTTTATAATATATATGTATGCATTATAAAAAATAGACCAGAAGGATATACACCATTTCTATGATACTGGGAGGATGAGAAAGAAGCGGCACTTGGGTGAGGAGGTCAAAGGGAACATTGGCTGTGTCTGCGATATTTTAATTGCTTGGAAGCCATTCTTTTGCCACGTAGAAATTCAAATGTTCTCTTTTGTAGTTATAATTCATAACTGAAAGACATTTTCCTAGTATAAAAATTTCGAGTCTATAGTTAATGTTACTTAAATTGAAGTCTGAGAATGTTTCTTAAGATTGAGAAATTGATTATTGATTCATCCTTGCCAAACTCATAAGTAATTTATAAACTAGAATGGCCATTTGTGTTAATTTCCAAAGAAAAAGGCTGAAGATACATGCAACAAATGCACAGTATTAGATTTGGGCTCTCTTTTTCTTATCACCAATTAATTGGATCAATCAGGTCACAAGCACCTTCTGAGGTATGGGTGGCACCCTGGTTTAGTTTGTGTTAAAAACATCAGTTGTTTTTGGGACTTGTAGGAACTCTGTGCAACTCTATAGGTCTTCTTTACTCATTTAAAATGAGGGGATTAGATGAAATACTCTGAGATTAGACTAAATATTCTTCTAGATTTTAGACTCTAAATCACCCAATTACATAGTAGTTCTTTTTCAACTTTAACAATCAATTACATTATTTTTGTAGATTAGGGGAGCTACATGATCAAGTTTTACACTTTATAATGCTCTCTCAAAGAACAATTTAAGACATCTTGTAAAATACTATTTGGAAACAATTTACACACACCATTATTTTGCTATACACTACCTATTTCAAAGTTTAATGTAGATGCTTGATTCAAAATTACTTTTCTTTTTTAAATGAATGCATGTACTTCTCTTTTAAGGAAAAAAAGAATGGGTGGTTTTACTTCGAAACTTTCAAAACTATTTGCAAATAAAGTTTCTCTTACCAGTTAGTTTGCGGAAGTATAGACAGTTTCAATTTGAGGTCACAGAGGAGGAAGAATGGAATGCTCACTAAATTATTAGTCAGTGTTTCATATTTTCCTTATCACGAATTAGCATTCCTTTCACTTTAATGGGCCAATAGGAAATTGTAGGATTGGGTTTCAATAACTACTGGGAGGCAGGAAGCCTTGTGTTTAAGCACCTGGGCTGCCTAAGCATCTGGACCCGATTTCTTGTTGGGATAATAAACCTATAGGGGTTTTGTGAAAAGCACTCAATAAATAACAATAATGATAATAATGGATAACACTTTAGTAGTAATTACTCTATGCCAGGCATTGTTAAAAGAATTTTATATATATTAACTAATAGCTATTATCGGTATAACTGATGCCTATTTCAGGATTTAACTTAGTAAACCATGTTTCTGCTTCAGAAGAGGAGGGGAGAGTGGAAGCAATTGATTCTCCTTTAGTTGTATACTTTCTAAGTAAAGTCATAGACTATCTCCCTGCTGGCAGAGAAAACAACACACGGAAGGGTTTAGACAGATATATGCGATATCCTCTCCATTTAACAGCAGAAGTTAAGGCATGTACTATGCAGTTGGGCATTTTAGGGGAAATTAAGAGTTGACAGGTATTGCTCAACTGGTACTCATTTTAAAGAATTCTGAATCATGCTGAATCACAGCATTTTACCTGGTCTTCTCTCAGGACACTTAATACTTTCTTACGGCCCTTTTCGTCCTGCAAGATCTTCAAGGACAAGGTCTACGTCTTAACTAGTCACCTTTGTAACTCCTGCAATGCTGAGCACAACACCTCGGTAAGACTGAACACTAGACAGAAGGTGGGGGAGAAAACGCTTTTCTAGGGGAGGGAAATGTAATAGGAGCCTCTTTCTTCAAATATGGCTGGCAGTTTATCTTTCGAGTGGGTTGGCTTTTTCCTTTATCTTCAAACATCTCTAATGAAACAGGTGTACCCAAGGGGATATCCAGACAACACAAGCTACTGTAGTTATATTCCAGTATAGACTTTCTCTGGAGACAGTCATAATGCCTCATGATCAGTCTGGTTCTATTAATAATTGTCATTACAGAAAGCTGGATGCCAGGTAGAGAGGAGCCATTAGCTGTCACTACTCCCAGAGCCAAGCAGCAAAGATTACATTGTTTCCATTCCTTCCACTTACGTCTTTTAAAACCTATAGAAAAACATTACGCCCTGTGTCTCTAATTCACACCCACTCTCTCTCTCTCTCTTTTTTAATATTAGGAACATTCTGTCCCTGGATCTATAATGAATAGCAAACATTTTGTGCAGCACTGTGGTTGGAATGGCAAATAAAAATCAAGTCAGGAAATATGAACTTATAATTTTAACCTGTCCTCCTAATATGGCATGGATATACCAAGGGTGGACTTCCTACACAGCCTCTTACATTATACTGACTCACTGTTAGGGCTTAGGAAATCACTAAAGTGCCTGCGATTACCACACTACTGCTTACCTCAAGATATTACAAAAATTAATCAGTTAGGGAGGGGGAAGCCTATAAAGCTGCATAAGCTTCTTGGCAATAAAACTATAAATACAAAATACCATTTTACTATTGGTAACTCTGGTGTTAAAACTCAATACATAAAC
This sequence comes from Equus przewalskii, assembly GCF_037783145.1. Lineage (NCBI taxonomy): Eukaryota > Metazoa > Chordata > Mammalia > Perissodactyla > Equidae > Equus > Equus przewalskii. Next base: position 2,968,201 of record NC_091845.1, read on the forward strand.
TGTTACGCAGTGCAATCTTATTGGAAATGGTGCCTTTTCATACTGAATTTAAAAATATGTTTACTTTAAAATTGTCTTGGTTGAAAAAAAGTTAAAGAAAAACTGGTCCTTGAAATAGTACATTCACTCTTTGATAACTGCTACCTTTTATTAAGCACTGTGTTGAGCACAATCTGCTAAATGCATTACAGTGATTAAGCACTACTGATGTGAACCCAAGTTGAACGCCTGATTCTCAGCACCTGCGCTCTTAAACCCTCCGCTATCCCACCTCCTCACAAACACGATTTCAAAAGTCGTACAGCCTTGGGACTCGGAGGATTCAACGAGAGCAAACTGGGAGCAAAACGATAGCTCGAGTCCACACAGCTACCAGCCGAACTAATGCTACAAACAGGGCCTGTGCGTTCCAGTTTTAACGTCTTAATAGATCTGTGCACTTAATTTCAGAATAGTCATTAAAGGAATGGAAAGTACATTCCTCGATACACCAGCCATGGGCTGCATGCTAACCTCAAAGAACATATTAAACTTAGTATGAGATTTTAGTAATTTCAGGGCCTTTTAGAACTGAAAAAACTGGAGACTTCCTTTTTTTTTTCATATTTCCAATAAAAGTCGTTCCAAAATGGTACATAAAATTTTCAGAAATTTTAGTTCATATTGAACAATTTAAATTGGTTTCATCCTGACAGAGTATCTATGACCACGCAACCTTTTGGAGAAAACACCAAATTTAAACCAAGGGCCATGCCTGAATGCACGAGCTCAGGCCCGAGGGCTCTCCTGGCATTCCCTCAGCCCTCGGGTCGCTGGGACGTCACTCCAGCGCGCTCAACAGGTCACAAGGTGTGCTGTGAGGCGCAGTCTCAGCGCCATCCTGGCCCGTCCTCACGCCGCCCGGAGCCGGCCCCCGTCCCTCAGCCCGCGTTCCCGTTTTGAGGGCGGTCTCCCAGTCCCGGAGGTGAAAGCAGCAAGGCCTTCCGGGCTCTCCTCTAGCTCACACAAAACCCAAAACTAATGTCAGAGCCGGCGGCCTACGGCCACAGTCCCTGCCGCGACTCGGCGGCCACGACTTCTCCCCAAACCGGGACGTGGGTATCGGGCAATGGGGCCTGGCTCCGCGCGTCCGAGCCAAGGCCTACGGGCACATGCTGTCTTCGGAGCCCGAGAAGGCGGAGGAGTCTTCCCGGTCCCACGCTAACCACAGCCACTTCCCTGAGACCCGTCCCCTGGCACCCCTCCTCGCTCGGTGTCGGGAGAACCCTCCGGGGCCAGGACGCCCAAATTGCCCCCGGCCGCGCGGAGCCGGGAAGAAGCAAGAGGCGCCGGAGCGCGCCCGGGAGCTGAGGCTACGAGCGGGAAAGGCCTCGCGCGGGGCACGACGGGACAGGCCGCGGCGCGCGGAAGAAGAGGCCCAGCCCACTCCGCTCCGCACTCGGTCTGGGCGGCCCTCCGGCTCTGATTGGACGCCCGATCCCAGCGCGCTGATTGGCCGCGTGGGCGAGGCGGAGGAGAGCCGTGCGCAGCGGCGTGTGTGGGGCCGTGTGCAGACCCGCGTGTGGCGCAGGCAAGGACCCTGAAAATAAACAGCCGCTACCTTGTGAGCGGTCTTCCTCGGGCCTGCGACAGAGTCTCCGCCGCTGCGGGTCTGCTCAGACGCCGAAGGTGAGGACCCGGAGTAGGGGCCGGGGTGGAGGCTGGGGGAGCCGCGGCGCGGGACCTGGCCCGGGGCGGACGGAGAGGGTAGGGAGCGGTGAGGCGGCGATGGCGGCCGCACTTTGGCCTGCTTTGCTGCTGCGTCAGGCGGGAAACTCGGCTGCCACCGCCGCCTCGGGCCCGGGTTTCCGGCCCCCAGCAGTCGGGAGACCCTTCTGCCCTTCCTTTCATCGTGGGAAGCTGGGCCGCCGCGCGTCCGGGCCTCTCCCGGGGCCAAGGCCGCACCCCAGGCCGCAGCCTGACAGCAAATGAGGCCCGGGCCCGTGCGCCCTTGGGACTGAGGCCCTGAGACGCGAGGGTCGCGGAGTGCTGGACGGAGGGTCGATTTGGCGGGAACTTACTGGAAGGAGGCCGGGTGGTGGGGAAAGGCCCCTGGTGCGGATGCAGTGGGGGATGGGGTTGGGTCCTTCTACGGGCCATGTGCTGGGGTAGTGGGCCTGGCGGGCCATGTGCCAAGGGTTCTGGTGGGCTTAGAAAACGGTCCTTGAAGAAGCACTTGTGTTTAGGATGGTGGGACACACTGCTGCAAGGCCTGAGAGTCTTTGGAATTCATACTTTCATACTTGATAGCTTCCCGTTTCTTGAATTTTTATCGTCATTCAAGTGCTAAATTATTTGGCTCACACTGTAATTCGGAAAGAGGCAGATAGAGCCAGCTTTCCGTGAATCGACGCTATCTGAGTTGGAGGGGCGTTTTAAAAACTCAATTATCAGAAGAAAACATGAATTTGTCAAACTTCCAAAATCATAGCAGCAGCAGTAGCCTTTGCATCATTTCTGGGGTTAATTAAACGAATGCAATTTAATCTAAAAAACGAGACAGGAAAGTCGATTCGCCAGCCTCCATCTAGATTTCCCAAACGTGAAAACCTATTTTAGAACGGTATAATCGCCCATATTTGGATTTGGGTGTTGATTTTATTATGGATAAGGATTATGCTTGTTGCCACATGTTAGCCGCATGGCGTCAGCCACAGGGCACTTCCCAAAGAAGTGACTACCTCTGGTCTTGGGGGGGGTCTTAGAAAAGGAAAACATTGCTTAGTAATCACCTGTGATTTCAGATAGTGTGTTTCACGCTTTGTTCTGAAGGGTCCGCAGAAAGGGTAAATAAAGAAGCCGAGACCAGTTTTTTGTTTGTTTTAAGGTAAAGGGAGACTCATTTATAGCCTCATCTTGCCCCCGAATTACAAGTTTTTAAAAATAAGTTTTCCTCTTTTATTGTTTGACCCAATTTTGGAGAGAAAACAGAACCAATTAACTTGTGCGTGAATGCCTTAACCTTAAGTTAATTAAATTAGCAACTTTGTTACGCTTGTTCAGGCACGCTTAAGTAAGGTTTTGAGACTTTTAAAAAGATGTGAGTGTCAAAGTTCCTACCTCTTAGGCCTTTTCTCTCCCCCCCAAAGCAGTTATTTTCAAGTGCTTCAAAAAAATTGCTCTCATCGTGGCTTAAACACCTACAAAGTGCCACGTACTTAGGTACATACTGTTTTTAGCTTGTTGAGCCTGATTCTTGTCTACAGGGTGCTCTCTGTACTGAAATCTAAAAGGAATAATTTATTAGATTCCCAAGGGCTGTATTGAATAATTTTTTTTCCAAATTGGAACTCTTGGTGACAGTTTTTCTAAAAAAGCTAGCAGTATACATTTGTGTACTTATCTATATATGTCACATTGGGAAACTTGGGTAAGTTTTTCTTAGCAACCAGAGGTCCACGTTCGTTTTCATATTAATAACAAGAGAGGTAATGTATTTCAAACAAATGTGCAGTCTGTAAAATAATTTTGAGTCAAATCAGTGGAAGACCAAAGGGTATTTATGACACTGGCATTTGAACATCTGGAACAGGCAGTCATATCTTTTTTTAAGGCATTATAAATGGGTTTTGTAATATGGTTTTTTGACTGGATCCTTTTTACCTTTCTTTTAAAATTTAATATGTGGTATGTACATGGGAAGGTACCCAATTGGTGCTCAAAAGCAATGGAACTGCAATTTGACTTATTGGAATGGTTGGTCTGTTGGCTACATACTTAACCACAAGAGGGATTTTGGTTTTGTTCGCTGTAGGAGTGAGAGGGTTTTTTAAAAAAAGATTTTGGCTTCTTTCCTCTTCCTAGCCTCCTGACAGTAAGTGGAGAGCCAGAAGACTGATGCCAAGGCATCCTGGCTGGCTGTGTGGAGAACCCTCTTTCCGTACTGTCGCACTTAATAGAACTCCTGTTCTGGCAGTGGCAAATGTTGCTGCAGTAAGGGCATGCTATTGAGGGATTCCAGTGAAGTATGCACCATTTTGATGTTGCAAAAAACTGGTGGGATAATAAAATGAAAGCTTGTGACGACCAACTTTAATTTATAAGTAGATGGATTCTGTTAGGAGAGGGTAGTACCGTGATCACCTGGAGTGGCTTATAATTAGAAATGAGGGTATTAACTAGTGACGTCAGGTGGCCAGTCTGGGTCTGTGGTGACACTCCTAAGTTCTGCCTCAAAGAAGGTTAAGAAAATCTATCTTGGCTTAAAATTCGGGAAAGCTATGAGATGGTATACTGTGAATAAATTCTTTTATGGCTGTGGTTTTTTAGAAAGTTATCAATTGTAATTTTATTTTTATTAAAGAGAATTATAGAACAAACGCTTTTTGCATTCAAATTAACGTGTGCTTTATATAATTATTTGCTATCTAGTGACAATGCCCTGTGTAAATTTTTGAAGTAAGCGGTGAATTGGTATACTCTTCTGATAATAGCATTTTCACTCGCTGTATCACTTAACCCTAACAAAAGCCTCTCTACAGAGGACTTAGAGCCAGACTGTTGAAATTTTCACTCTGGAACTTTCTAGCTATATGGCTTTGAGTAAGTCACTTGGTCTCAGATCTTCAGTTTCCATATCAGTAAAATGGAAACAAGAATACATAACCTGCAAGGTTGTAAGGAGTATAGATCATATGTTGTTTAACCCTTGGCTCATAGTAGATATTTAGTTGTTAATTAAAACCCTTCAGGGGTCAGGGGAGGCAGAAATGGATGTAAGTAACCAATGTCATGCAGTAAATGCAGGAACCGGGATAAGAATCCAGAATTGCTCCCAGTATTGTACTCTCTTTTTCACTGTTCTGGCCACAATGCAGGTAATGCACAATGTAACTTGCTTCCTTCCGGTCTATCTATAGTTTATTTTTATTACAACAGTCTGAAGTGTTTCAGTACTGTTGGAACACTAAACCCACTTATTAGAGCTTAACAGTGAGTGCATTGGGAGGGGGGCAAAAGCTCCACAGTGGTCTAAAGGCAAGTAGGTCAGCAACGCAGATGAGTCAGGAATAACCCTCAGCTTGGGGAAAATAGCTAGGGATACAGCAAATGTGATTATATACAGCTGTGTTAGGAAAAAACCATATAGAACAATAAAGCTAGATTCCCATCATACTTTGTCATCCCCCACCCCCAACTTGCTGTTGCTGTTTATTTTAAATGTAATATTTATAGAGTTATGGTCTTTTATTCATTGGCACTCTTATTGTTAGTTTTGACCATGTACTGTTTAGATTTAAGTAGTGTACTGGCTTTATTCTTGGTATCAAAAATGTGATACAATTACTGACATTATTGAAGACAAATTAATATAGCCATTTGAGTTTTGGTACCAATTCCAGGATTTGAGTGGTAAAGCCTACATGAGTGCAAAATCTGTTAATAGTCAGGCCTCTTAGCTTAGCATACATGGCCCTTCACAGTGAACCTTCCGTCTTTTTAAGACTGCCGTACTCCTGCTGCCTGGCATGCCTTGTGCTGCTACTGCATCTGTGAATGTGGTTTGTGTCATGAAAATTCAATACCGAAAAATTGAAATGGAAACAGATACCTGATCTCTGTTGAAAATGTGAAGTAATTTGAAATTCACCCATTTTTCTTTTCTTACCCCTTCTCCACTCCATTTATGAAACAGACTTTATGAGCTAGGCAACTTGAGTATAAGCAGACTTAGCCCCACTCTAAGCCTGCTCTCTAGACAGGGGAATGGTTTCTAACCTACCTGTAAGCAATCTAACTTAATTAGGGGAAGAGTAGAAAGGAAAGAATAACTATGTAAGCAAAAGAGATAAACCCTTGGAGTTTTTTAAATTGAGCATCAGGCACCTGGTAACAATTCTCACCACAGACCAGTTTTATTGTCTTCCTTTTCCAGATAAGGACAGGAGAGGGGTCAAGTGGTTGGTTAAGTGGTTAACCCAACCTTAGCTATGGTCGCCAAGTCTTTTTACTGTGTGAGGATGCATAAGTGTAGATGCAGCAGTGATTTTTAGCAGCAAAAGGAAGAAAATATATGCTCTCCTACTGCCTGGCAACAGCGAGAACACAGTATTTTGTCTTTTATCTTGAATTAGTATATAAGTTTTGTATCATTCCATAAAATATTACAGAGATCTAGTTGATTGTGAATTCTTGGAGTAGGAGGAAGAGCCTGGTTGCCAAGTTAGAGTCCTGTCTTGGTTGCTGACTTTTAGTGTGACTTTTCCAGTTACATGTGGGAATTTTATTAGATAATCTGAAATAAATACTAATTTACAGTGATTGTAGTCAATCCTTAATGAGTACATAATTGAAAATACATTGTTGCTTTAAATTAATTGGTGTAGTAACTCTTGTGATAGCAAGAATGTTTTGTTGTCAGTACTTGATTAGATTGAATTGGATCTATACAAGAAACGCAATTCAGTTCATTCAGCAAATGACTCTTAGCACTCCCTCTGCCAAAAAAGGGGCAGTTAAAATACTGAGTTACATAACTGCTGCTAAATGCTTAATTATATGGGGTGTTGTGATGATTCAAAGGTGAATAACTTGGTCTCTGCCCTCAAGGAATATGCTAAAACGCACTATGGTAGTGCCGTCAGACATATTAACAAAGTGCCCTGGGTCTATTATTTAACAGGAAGGAGAGTTCCAGGCTGGGAGATGTGGTCAGATTCTTTTATAGAGTTGGCATTTGAGTTGGCTCTTGAAGGTTGAAAGAGGTTGTGACAGGTGGAGAGGATGGAGGCAGGACAGTACAGCAAAATTCCAGCCAAGAGCAGTCATAGGCAGTGAGACTCACGGAGCCATAGTTCTCAGCTCTGCCTTACCTAACTGCCTTTAGTTTTCCTAAGGAATAACATGAAATCCTCTAAAGAGAATACATTTGTATATGAATATTAGAATGGGGCCCTGCCTCCTAGGATAAGTAGCATGCCTCTAAAACATAGTGGAAATCAGTTGGTTTAATGTTACTAAAGAGCAAATCTATCACAAGGGACTCAGTGAAAATGTAGACTTGGCCAAAGAGGGAGAAGGCAGATTGCATACGCATTACCTAAGCCCACTGTGAAGACATCTTTAAAAACATGTGACCTATTAATGATGAGTCTTTCGGATGTTAATAAAATTAATGTTTCTTTTCCCTTTAAGATTGTGGGTTTTTTTTTTTTTAACAGTAATTTACTCTAGTAAAAAAAATTATGTGAGACTAAAATTTGTTGATGGTAAAACAAACATCTAAAACTAGTTACAGTGTATAAACTTTTGCTTTTGCCACTGAACTGTGCATATCTGTTTTACAGATTGGTTTAATTGCAGTCTAAATGGAGAGAGACTGCTTTCCTAAATAATTTGCAGTTCATATGGAAATGATTGCATTTTAACCAACTTTCAGTTAGGAATTAGGGTTGGACAAAGTAGAGCTTAATGTTTAATCTTAAAGTGTTATTTTAGCTAATCGTTGTCTTTCCAGGAATACTTTTCCTGTCATTTCTTTTTCCTCTATTCACTTTGGATCTGGGTCCCATGAATAAAAGTAAGACAAAATGGGGAAAGAAATAGTTCATGAAAAATCTACACATAGGTTAATCAGTTCTTGAGTAGCTAAATTGTTTGAACTAGTATTTCTATGCTGAAAGTAAACCTAAAATTTTAAATGCTGGCTTCATTCTGCTGATAAACATTTGATGATTGATTATAACATATTTCCTTTGCACTTTACTATTATGAAATAAACAAGGTCCTTTAAAGCAGCAGTCCAGAGGGGAGATTGCCCAGAACTATTATTTCTTTAGCTTTAGAAATACATATTGAATATTGGATTGTCGTATTTTCTAAAAGATAAGTATCTTGTTTAAATATTAAATTATAAAATTTTAGGATTTGTCAGATTGCCTGGATTACCTTGTAAAAAGCAAGTGCTCTTTTCTGTACAAAGAACTCATCAAGAGCCATAGTGAGATATGCTCAAATTGGTCTGACTGTAAACTAGAGGAAGATGCAGATTGTATTTGTTTATCCTGACTGTTTTCTCTGGTGGAAACCAGCATTTCGTGTGATTGAGAATGCTAACACCAGTGTAAGAAAGCAAATGTAATCTCACATTTTACAGAAATGCATTTTTAATCCTCAATGGCTGATTTCTTCTGACTAGAAATGTGCATTATACTTCTGAAACCACTACAAGTGTCACAGGCTTCTCCCTCCCCACCCCCCGTTTTTTTTTTTTTTGGAATGTTTATATGGCAAGTGGCAAGGCAAGAGTTGGTAGAAAGATTCTTCTGAAAATTTATCCTGAATCTGATTGCAGAGAGTTGGAATAAGTAAGTATTGAGTTCTTTTTAGTCACTAGATGTCTCTTGAGCTTAAAGATGAACCAGTTACTGAGAGGAGGGAGGGAGGCCGTGCCATTTGAGTTTAGGTGCTGTGGTTGGTTTTCTAGTTCCACTAGCCAGTCTTACTCAATTGGAACAATATGTTTTGCCTAGGTCATGGTTCTTATGCTTGGCTTTGAGAAGGTATTTTTAAAACTTTGTGTACCATTGCTTAACAACTGGAATTCAGGGTAAAAATCTTTAGATATGGAAGTGTGGAAATTTAAAAGTTACCTTGTTTTTAGTAGCTAGTTTTTTTAAAGGCCACTTTACTAGGAGTTTGTCCTGCAACATTCCATTCCATTCTATTCCATTCCATTCTCTTCTATTCTAGGAAGAGCCCCTGTTTATTTTTAGATTGTTACATAAGTATAAAAGCCATTTGCTTTAGTGGGAACTTTGCTTTTATTTTGACACAATTTCCAATAAAGGAGTCTGTTATGAAATTCCAAGTGGCCTTGTTTTAAATGTAAAATTACAGAAAAATTGGAAAAGAGGAAAATAAAAGTAAATAAATGGTCCCGGTGCTTTAGATGCCATTAGCACTTGGGTAGTGTACCTCTTTGTCGCTTTTCTATTATTTTTAACACAGTGTATCTTCTGGAGACTAGTCAGAAAGCAAGTGCTACAGTATAACTAGGCACACTGTGTTAGATGCCAAGGTAACAGAAAATTATTTTTCTTCACTTACCCTTCACTCTCAGAAACTATACTACAGTTTCATGGGTCTGGGTTATTCCAATTTTATGACTAGTAAATGATTTCCAGTTGTCCAAAATAAAGTTTACTGGCTTATGACCATGAAAGTGTGTTCATTAAGTTGGACTTGAAATGAGGTATTACTAATTATTTCTGATGGCTGTTCTGTAAATCCCATCATCCCATCAATAACTGAATTAATGTCTGTATTTTAAAGATCAAAAATTGTATGAAAATATGTTTTACAACGTTTTTCACTTTTAATATATTTCATAATAGGCATTATAATGCCTAAGTATATAGTTGTGATTATTTTCTCACCAGTATATAGACTGGCTCCCCCCTGCCCCCCGAATAACTATATCCAGAAATACACTGTAAGGGGAGGAGAATAAAGGCTAAAAGTAATTTTAAGTGGTTTAACGTTTTCATTTTTAATATTTTGAAGATCTGACTGCAGCCATGAGCAGCAATGAGTGCTTCAAGTGTGGACGATCTGGCCACTGGGCCCGGGAATGCCCTACTGGCGGAGGCCGTGGTCGTGGAATGAGAAGCCGTGGCAGAGGTGGTTTTACCTCGGATAGAGGTATTTTTGTCGAATAAAAAATTTTGAAGTACTTCAGTATTCGTTAGTATCAAGACTGGTTTAATTAGCAAAATTCTTTTGTTTCTGCCCAAAATAGGTTTCCAGTTTGTTTCCTCATCTCTTCCAGACATCTGTTATCGCTGTGGTGAGTCTGGTCATCTTGCCAAGGATTGTGATCTTCAGGAGGATGGTAAGTGTTTAACACTTCCTTTCATACCCTTCTAGAACTTGGAGAGGTGAGCATGTGCTACTGCACATAGCATTGGAAAAGATTTTCTGTCTTTGAGGTTTTGTATGGTTTAAAACAGCAACGTTTTGTAAAGGTTTTATAGTCTTGGTCTGCTTCTTTTCCTTATTGTTGAAGCCTGCTATAACTGCGGTAGAGGTGGCCACATTGCCAAGGACTGCAAGGAGCCGAAGAGAGAGCGAGAGCAATGCTGCTACAACTGTGGCAAACCAGGCCATCTGGCTCGTGACTGTGACCACGCGGATGAGCAGAAGTGCTATTCTTGTGGAGAATTTGGGCACATTCAAAAAGACTGCACCAAAGTGAAATGCTATAGGTAAGTTGTTAGAATGTTGCTGGCGGAAAGCTCATTGCAGAGATTCTTTGAGATGAATTAACTATACAAACGGAAGGACCTTGTAAATCAGTACATTCAGTGACATTTGGCTGTGACCAGGTGAGACACATTTTAGGCATACATAGCTAGCAAGCAGCCTGTCTATACATTAGTTAGTATTCTGCCGTGATAGCTTATGGCAGCTGGACAGCTTATACAACTTTAGAATTTTTATTGTTTTAAAAATGAAAATGTAATGTTACAATACTTTGGAGTTTTCTGAGACTTTGTAGACAACTGTATAATTCATATACAGAAATCTTTTGTCGTGTAACCAGAAATCTTTGCCTATCTGTGAATGTGACATAGAATAAAATGAATATATTCAAAGTGTGAAATTTAAGTTTTGATGTATACATACCTGTGAAATCTTAAGAATTAATTTGTATGAGGATATGACATCTTTGCTAGTGTTTCGGTTTGGTGTTTCTCTCTTACGGCGAGTATTTTAATTTTATGGTTTAGGCTGCACAATAGCTAGTTGAATTAGCTAATTCTTCTTTCCTGCTGTTATTTTAGGGGTTAATAAGACTTAATGTCTTGAAAACAAGAATGTATTGCTTCACTTGTCATTACTTTTTGTTCTGCACTGACTAGTGCTTTAGTACAGTTTTACATATTCTGAGCACCATTGTGAAAACTATTAATTTTTCTTTTTAGGTGTGGTGAAACCGGTCATGTAGCCATCAACTGCAGCAAGACAAGTGAAGTCAACTGTTACCGCTGTGGCGAGTCAGGGCACCTTGCACGGGAATGCACGATTGAGGCTACAGCTTAATTATTTTCCTTTGTCGCCCCTCCTTTTTCTGATTGATGGTTGTATTATTTTCTCTGAATCCTCTTCACTGGCCAAAGGTTGGCAGATAGAGGCTACTCCCAGGCCAGTGAGCTTTACTTGCCGTGTAAAAGGAGGAAAGGGGTGGAAAAATATCGACTTTCTGCATTTAACTACAAAAAAAAAAGTTTATGTTTAGTTTGGTAGAGGTGTTATGTATAATGCTTTGTTAAAGAACCCCCTTTCCGTGCCACTGGTGAATAGGGATTGATGAATGGGAAGAGTTGAGTCAGACCAGTAAGCCCGTTCTGGGTTTCTTGAATATGTTCCCATGTAGGAGGTAAAACCAATTCTGGAAGTATCTTTGAGCTTCCATAAATAACTTTAATTTTAGCTTAATGATGGCCTTGGATTGTCTGACCTCAGTAGCTATTAAATAACATCAAGTAACATCTGTATCAGGCCCTACATAGAACGTACAGTTGAGTGGGAGTAAACAAAATAAAAAGACAAATGTGCGTGTTAATGGCTATGTGAGAAAAATCGGGATAAAAGCCTAAACAGGAACAACTTCATCACAGCGTTGATGCTGGATATACAGATGGTGATGGCAAAGGTTTAGAACACATTTTTTCAAAGACTAAATCTAAAACCCAGAGTAAACATCTATGCTCAGAGTTAGCATAATTTGGAGCTATTCAGGAATTGCAGAGAAATGCATTTTCACAGAAATCAAGATGTTATTTTTGTATACTATATCACTTAGACAACTGTGTTTCATTTGCTGTAATCAGTTTTTAAAAGTCAGATGGAAAAAGCAACTGAAGTCCTAGAAAATAGAAATGTAATTTTAAACTATCCAATAAAGCTGGAGGAGGAAGGGGAGTTTGACTAAAGTTCTTTTTGTTTGTTTCAAATTTTCATTAATGTATATAGTGCAAAATGCCATATTAAAGAGGGGAATGTGGAGGACTGAAAGCCGACGGTTTGGACTTGTCTCTTTGTACTGACTCAGTCATGTCCTCAGTAATGAAAAACAGCTGTTATAAGGAAGCATAGGCTTTAGATATTTTGGTGTCAGTTGTTTTGCAGTGATGGAGAAATTTAATTTTCTTTCTAATCCATTATAATGGTGCCCTCCTGTGTTCATTCTGCACAGTTTTAATACTATTGCTATGTTTTAACATTTCCTGGGCTTCACAAGGATCTGAAATGTTGGATTCCTTGTTTTTTTTCCTAGCATCAGGTCTGAAGTTGAGAAAGAAGTTAGAAATCATTTAGTTGAATAAACTCACTTTATAGATGAGTTACTAGAAGCTTAATCCAGAGCCTAGAACCTTAAACATCCTTCCTACCCTGTGCCCTCTGTACTTTTTTGTCTCCCCACTGGACTAAATACAGTTAGTGACATATGCTTTCCTGACTTAGTGTCCCCCCCACTGCTCTGTGATTTTTCACCTTGGATATATTGTGGATTTTTCATCGTAAATGTAGTCTGGTCAATTTGTTACGGTACATCACTGCAGTTGGTGTCTCAGCTGTGCTGTGTCAGTTCCAGTTTTGTCCAAAGCAGGCAAGAAAGTGAAGTCATGACGTAGGTTCATTTCCTTATGACTATAAGCTTACATACTTTCTTTTTTCATTTGAAATTTTTGCTGAGCAAATGGTATGCCTCAGTGTTAATTAAAGGCAGCACTGCTAAATTAATTAAGTTCGGGGTTGTAGGGGTGGTGCACATGGGATGTTTCCCCCCCCAAGGTTTCCAGCCTCAAGTACTAAAACAAAATATAGCAAATGAGATATTTAGAACTACTTTACTTCACAGTCTTTTTTTGCTGAGGAAGATTCACCCTGAGCTAACATCTGTTGCCAATCTTGCCCTTTTTGCTTGAGGGATATTTGCCCTGAGCTAATGTCAGTGCCAGTCTTCCTCTATTTTGTATTTGGGTCGCTGGCCCAGCATGGCTGCTGCTGAGTGGTGTAGGTCCACGTGCGGGAACCAAACCCTGGCCGCTGAAGTTGGGCGTGCCAAACTTAACCACTATGCCATGGGGCCGGCCCCTTCACACAGCCAATTTTTGTGCTGCGTTTGTAGTACCTAGCACCCTTTGCTGGGAGACTCTTTGAGTACATAATTAGGGACTTATTCACAGCAGACCACAAAATGTTCTTTGATAAGATAGTGTTTATTTTGTTGTCCTTGATGACTCTGAGCAAGTGCAACATGAAAGTGTGTTTTTTACAGGGAAATCAAACTACTGCCAATGAGCAGTTCATGTAAGAATTAATGCCTTGTATGACCTGTTTTTAAGGCAACTTTTTAAAAAGTTTTCAGATAGTAACGTTCCATTGATAGGTGATTGGTTTTGTTAGAAGTGAGGTTTGCCGGGGGCTTAGCAGCTTTCACTTTTGGGTAAGAAGCCTGGATTCTTAACTTGAAGTGAATTCTTCCTCCAGGACATAGGGCCTAGGAAGAGACCAGTCCCTTGTGTTTCTCCAGTATATGCTGAGATTCCCATCCAGCAAGATAGATAAAAGGTCAAAGGTTTCTCCTGTTAGTAACGTGGCTTGAGGGGATGAAGGAAAGATAAGTGGAGGTACTACAATGAATTTTGCATCGTCTAACGGATAAAACTTCATCTTGCTTTTGCATCTCTGTTGAGTTTTACTTCCTTTTTGCCGACTTTCTAGAATAGCTTTCTCAACGTCTTGAAGCTTCTTCATCAATGACTTAAATGAGTGGTTCACATGCAGCTCTTACCTACAAACTTATTTTGAAGAATTTCATCAAGAACAGTTAAAAAGAATAACCAGTACAGTGAACACTTAGGTATACTCCTAGATTTGACAGCAAACATTTGTTGCTGAGCCATTTGAAAGTAAGTTGTAGATGTGACACTTCACCCCTGAATGTTTTGGCATGCATCTCATAAGAATTAGGATGTTCTCTCTCATGATCACAATACCGTTATCATACTTAGGAAACTTAAGGGGCCTGCTTGGTGGCACAGCAGTTGTGTTTGCGTGCACTGCTTCGGCAGCTCAGGCCTCGCCGCTTCGGATCCCTGGCAAGGACCTACCACTGCTTACCAAGCCGTGCTATGGCAGGCGTCCCACATATAATGTAGGGGAAGATGGGCACAAATGTTAGCTCAGGGCCAATCTTCCTCAGCAAAAAGAGGAGGATTGGCAGTGGATGTTATAATCTTCCTCAGGGAGGAAAAATATTTAATGTTTCCCTAGTACCATCTGATACATAACAATATTCAGATAGCCCCACTTGTATCAAAAAAGTCTAAGCCAGTTTTTCCAAACCAGGATCCAGTTGGGGTTTATAAATTGGTATTTGGTTAATAAGTTTCTTTAGTCTCTTAATCTAATGGTTCCCTACTTTTTTCCCTCATAACCTTGATTTTTTAGACCAGAGCAGTTTTCTTGAATGTCTTATATTTACTGATTTTTTTTCCTTCATGGTGTCATTTAGCTTGTTTATATCCCCTGTATTTCCTGGCCTAGAGGCCTGATTATTAGGTTCGTCTTGAACTTGTTTTGGCAAGAATGTTTTAAAAGCGTGTAGTGTGGGGCCGGCCCTGTGGCCGAGCGGTTAAGTTTGCGTGCTCCACTTCAGCAGCCCGGGATTCGCTGGTTCAGATCTTGGGCGTGGACCTACACATCACTCATCAGGCTGTCCTATGGCGGCATCCCACATAGAAGAACTAGAAGGACTTACAGGTAGGGTATACAACTATGTATTGGGGCTTTGGGGAGGAGAAGAAAAAAAGGAAGATTGGCAACGGATGTTAGGTCAGGGCCAAACTTCCTCACCAAAAAAAAAAGTGTAAAGTTGCGTTACATCACTTTTACTGTTGATACAGGACTTGATCATTTAAGGCATTTTTTTCATTGTAGTGATAACCATTTCCTTGAAAACCTAGTCATCTCTTGGTCCTCAGTATCCTTTTATATACCCCTTATGCACATGTTGCTTTGAGTTTATAAAATTCTTACACAATTGATGGGAATGTAGAATTTTGCTGAACCCCACTGGTTCAGGAAAATCAAGTTATACTGAGAGTGATATAGTGCACTTCCATGGTTTTGAGGTTCTTTATAAATATTGAATAAAAACATGTGGCTAAAAAAGCTACGTAAGGAAAAGTTGGTTTTCTTAATAGAAATGGTCACATGTTGAGGTTGTGGGGAAAAAATTTCCAAAGTGAACGTTTATGGTATATAGTGCCTTGAAAGATTTTGTCTGAGAAGATTATAGCTATTGCAATGGAGTTATTTTGATTTTTTTATATGCTAAATTATTCATGGGACATGCTCTTAGCATGTGGCAATTCTAGGGTCAGGAGGTCAGACACTCGGTTTTCTAATCATGGCAGAGTATGAGACATTTTCTCTGGGAAAGGAAGTTGTCCACCTAATTGGAGGTGGAAAGCTTATTTAATACCATATTCCGATTGAGAATTCCATCTAATTTAGATGTGCATAGCAAAGAAAGCTACACTGTTAAGGTTTTTTAGCTATGACCTACCATGGAGTCTGCATTTTTTGCTTATTTAGCAAAGCAGTCTTTTAAAATGATCATTTGGTCTGTGCATTTTTGCTTTGGCACTTTAAAAAGAACTAAGAAGTTCCTCCTTTTCCCTACAATAGGTAGGTCAATAATTCCCCTCCTCCCCACAGACCCAATAGGCTGTATTGCAATGAAAGGTCACAGTGATGGAATTAACTTAGTGATGCATTGTTTACATCTGGGTACCTGTGCACATTGTGTTGTGTTTTCAGGAGTTCAGTGCAGCATTGCACTGCAATGTGCAAAAAACTGCATATTTGCCTTAGATCAGTGGCATAGGGTTTTGGGGTGGTTGGGTCTTTTCCAGAAAACATTTAGACTATGCTGTCTGGTACAAGTGCATTTATAACTTTGTCTACTTAAAATGCCAGAAGTAAAGCCTTGAGATTTGGGGGATGTCAAAGAAGTTTTTAGAGCTACTTTTACCATCTGTCTCTTCCTACTCCCTGTTTTGGATGTGTTTGTGTTAGTGTATATAATATTCATATTTGTTGTGATAGTCGAAGTGAAACCTCCATGATTTAAAAACTGGTAAAAATCGTAAATTCTATAGGAGATTTTGAGCACATTATTTTTGCAACAGACTATGATATGTAATAATGAGCATTAGGCATTCCATTTGCTGTAACTAACGTAAGTGTTGGGCTACTGTTGTGACCCTTAGATGCTTGCTATGTAAAGCATATAACTGCATAAATCCTAACAGTCTCAATGGAGTAGGAGTTAGTAACATCTTTGGTAGAATTAGAGATGCAGACCTTTGCATTGAATTTGTCAAAGTGGGTCCTGAGCATCAGTATTTTATAAGCCTCCAGGTGATTCTAGTGGCCACTGGATTGAAAACTATTGGGATAAGTAAGGTTTCCGCCTGACTGGTGCAGTTGGAATTTGAGAACAGCTCAGGCCAGTGTTTATCCTTTTAATTATAGTGGTTTAAGTTTAATTATCCTTTTTTGCTTTCCTTAGAAGTGAAAGCATTCATTAAACATAACTGCTTCACATCTAACCTTTTTCAACCCCACTACAAACCTTGACAAGGAACTTTAACTGCTACTTTCAATCTTTCAGTAAATGTTTTGATAGCAAGCTGTAGTATTGAACCTGTCTCCTAAGATAGCTGATATGTATCTGATGGCAAGGATGGTGGTAGTGGTTTCTTAAAAATAACAAACTTGGTCTTTTTTGCACCTCCATTTCTACTCTTTCACTTGTGAAGCATACTTCCTAAGTAGGCCTGAGGAGACCAAGGCAGTTTCGTTGAGTAGTGTTGGTGCATTTTAGTCCTGATATTTTCCAGTCTGTTTTCTCCCTGCTATTGTGGTTCTCAGTTTTCAGCACTGGATTGAAGATACTTTGCAGTATGACCCACAAAGCAGGGCCTAAAACCTCACTACTCTTGTCTCCCCAGCAGAACATTGCCAAGTGACCAAGCTTAGGCAGAAATAATTTGGTAGCCTAGAAAGAGGTAGTTAATTCAGTGACTTAGTAAGAATTTTTCCAGTTTATTGAGTTGAATTTCTTTCATAAGCATGGCTATCTGCTCTTCTGATCATCCCATCTCATGGCCTTGCCTTCACAGAGTAACCAATCTCTTTCCTTAGGTTCAGTTTAAACATTCTTACTTGCATTCAGCTTGCCCCCTTGTGCCCCCAGTAATGATAGTCACAGGAGCAAAGTGTTATCACAGTGGGGCTTCCACTTAAAGCGGATGTGTGTGTGGTGGGACAGGGGAGCGGTTCCCCAAAGGAGAATGAGGAACTCCAGTCATTCCACCTACTACATTTATACTTCCTGGATCAGGCCACAGAGTTTCATGCATTAGACACATGAACTCAGGATGTTTCTTGGTACTTGATACTTGGCTGATACATGTAGCATTTTATGAGGTAACCCTATATGATCATTGGAGCTGATAGGAGCCTTCTAATCAGGAATTGATTAGACCTGGATGAATGGTTCAAGGTCAGATTTCTGGCTCATTTAGGCATAAACCTGCTTAAAGGGATGGGCTTTTCATTCAGTGTTTCCAGTGGTGTTTTTAATTTGGAAAAGTCAGAAACACATATTTGTGCAAATGATATGGTCTGGCTGGCACAGATGAGGTGACATTTGTCTCTACACTGTGACCATTTGCTTGTCCACTAATGTTTTGGGTGATAGTTTCCACACAGTGATCCTGAACAGGTAATGGCAGAGGTCAGAGCTTGAGTCACAGACCCTTTTTCTGAAAAATTCAGAGGCAAGATTTTTGTTCTGATTTTTAAATAGTACACCTGAGAGCAAAAGTAAGAACTTGGTGTCTACTTTGAAAGCTTTGCTGGTTCTCTGCTGTAGGAGGAAAAGGGTCTGTTCACTCTAGTGATTTTCCTGCCAGTTTTCGGGATTAGATCACAGTCACTCTAGCTGCCAAGTTTACATCACTTTTTCTTCACTAGCTAGGTTTCTGAATGAAGTCAACTAAAAACTGCCTTGGAACTGGAATATTACTAAGATGATAAGTGGTCATGTATGGAAGAAACATGATTTTCCATTTGATTTCAGTTTAACTTTTAAAAACATTTTTTCACTATGGAAAATCTTGGGGGGCCAGCCCCGTGGCCGAGTGGTTAAGTGTGCACGCTCTACTTTGGCGGCCCAGGGCTTCACTGGTTGGGATCCTGCGCGCGGACATGGCACTGCTCATCAAGCCATGCTTAGGCGGCATCCCACATGCCACAACCAGAAGGACCTACAAGTAAAAATACACAACTTTGTACTGGGGGGCTTTGGGAGAAAAAAGAAATAAAATCTTTTAAAAAAATTAAAAAATCTTGGAGTAGAGGCAATAATAGTACAAATTGTGTTGCATCTATTACTCAACTTCAGCAACCATCAACTTCCTGCTCTCCCCTACCCCTTTTTTTGTTAGACTATTTTAAAGCAAATCTCAACCATCGTATAATTTCACCCATGAATGTTTGTAAAACAACCAGACTGTTAACATTTGACCAGCTTAATAATTCTTTTGTAGCATGAAAAACTCAGTCTTCTGTTTAGTTTTCTTCAGTGGATGCAAGAATATTTTTCTAATTTGTTTGTTTGGATCAGGATCCAAATACTCTGTATACATTGCATTTGGTAGTGTCTCTTATGTCTCAAATCTGTAACAGTTCCCTGTCTATATTGGAAAAAAAATTGAAGAATTCCCATTGACCTTTATTTGGCTGATTGTATCCTAGTAGTATTGTTTCGCATGGTTTTATCCCCCAGAGGTTCTGTAAAGTGGTATTTAGATCTAGAAACTTGATTATGTTTTGGTCTTTTTCTTTTCTTAGGCAAGATACATCATAGGGGGTGCTCTGTACTTCCTGTTAGATCTTATCAGGAGGTACGTGATGTCAGGTTGCCTCACTTTTGGTGATACTAAGCTCGACCAGTAGGTTCTGGTGATGTCAGTCTTTTCCATCCATTATAAATTCCCTCATCAGCCTTGCACCAAATGGTTTTGGTAGCCATGGATGATAAATATCTAGATTTGTGCTAATACTTCAGTCATGAAGAACAATTAGTGAGAGGACCCTAAAACCTTAAAAAGGCAAGCCGAGGGTAGAGGACCCCGGGAATTAACATGTGTGACTTCTGAAACCTGGCCAAGTAATCTTGGACTTTCTCCTCTGGGGTCTCGGTATTGCTGTACTGGGGCTTCCAAAACCCTTCTGATTTTAGCAGCAGAGGCTTGCTCATTCTTGAGGCTGTGTAGCATCATGCAAACAATATGGGCTGTGGTGTTGGAATCTCAGCTCCAAGTCAGTTGTGGGTTTAGATTTGAAACTGAGCAAGTGGCTCTCAGCTCCAGTTTTCTCATCTGTAAAGTGAAAAAAAAAAAAAAGACTCTTGATCTTGCAGGATCACTATGATGGATTTTTTTTTTTTTTAAAGATTGGCCCTGAACTAACATCTGTTGCCAATCTTCCACTTTTTTCTTCTTTTCCCCAAAGCCCCTCAGTACATAGTTGTATATTCTAGTTGTAGGTCCTTCTAGTTGAGCTATGTGGGACGCCACCTCAGTGTGGCCTGATGAGTGGTGCTAGGTCTGCACCCAGAATCCGAACTGGCAAAGCCCTGGGCCGCTGAAGCGGAGTGCATGAACTTAACCAGTTGGCCACGTGGCCGGCCCCAGTACCTGTTGTTTTAATTCAAGCTCTTCCTACATTGCCACCAGATTCTTTGCATGCCACCTGAGAGGAATGCCTCTCAGTACGTTGGGTAAGTCTGAAATGGGCCTGGTTGAACCTGTTCAGGGCTGCCTTTAATGTATGGCCACTAACTCCCGAGCCTTTGGAAGGCAGCAGATGGTAATAGGAGTGAAGCTGGTCAGCTGGGAAATGGAAGAGGTGGTGGTGTAGGGAACTGGAGAAGAACCCGTAGCCCTCCGCGGAGAACGACAGCTGCTTGGCTCTGCTGAACTGAGGAGAGATTCTCTGACGCTTTGGTGCATGGAGGGAGCTGTCTACTATTTCAAACTTTGTTTAACGCATAGTTTGTTAAACTTGAGCAGCATTTTGGAAATGAGTTTTTCCTGGGCATTTAGATCTTGTTTCCAAATTTGTTTGCAGTTTAAACTTTGGTTAGAAGTTTAATTTGGCTTTGAAAACTTGAAACAGAAACACTACAAATATAATGGTTTAAAGTTTTATTAATAACTTTAAATTTTTCTTAGACCTTTGTGATGTTCCAATCTACTTCTTCCTAAGGATTTTAATAATTCTCCAATGTTCTATTTTTATAGTTTTCTTGGGTGTTAATACTTTCATTAGACCTAAGAGAAAAAACGCCGTCTCAAATCAGGATGGGACTTTCTGGTACTTTTGGCTGGTTAACCCTAGGTTAAAACACAAGCCCAAAGGCAATTAAAACCTGAGATGCTACAAGTAACGTTGACTCCTCTTTCTTTCTTTTTTTTTTTTTTTATAATTTTTTGTTTTAAAATTTTATTTTTCCTTTTTCTCCCCAAAGCCCCCTGGCACATAGTCGTATATTTTTAGTTGTGGCATGTGGGATGCCGCCTCAGAGGGCTTGATGAGCGGTACCATGTCTGCACCCAGGATCCGAACCGGCGAAACCCTGGGCTGCCAAAGCGGAGCATGCAAACTTAACCACTTGGCCTTGGGGCCGGCCCCCCCGACTCCTCTTTCATAACAATTTCTCTTGGTATGATGGGTCTCTTAGCCCCTATCTTTCAAACATTTTAAATGTTTAGATTATTTTTTCCAGAAATGAAGTGTTTTTACAATATTTATATTAGGCCACAGGTGTTGATCAAGCCTTTTTTATCTTAGTATAGTTTATAAATTTTCTGGATTGTTTAGCTGATTTGGACATTTTTATTTACTTCTTCACAGGTGAAACTGGTACACATCTATATAATTAGAAGTGTCCTTAACAGAAGAACTTCATATTTATATCTTTACAACTTTTTGTGTGTGTGTGTGTGAGGAAGATTGGCCCTGAGCTAACGTCTGTTGCCAGTCTTCCTGTTTTTGCTTGAGGAAGATTGTTGCTGAGCTAACATCTGTGCCAATCTTCCTCTATTTTGTATGTGGGACACTGCCACAGTGTGGCTTGATAAGTGGTGTGCAGGTCCCCGCCTGGGATCTGAACCTGGAAGCCCCAGGCAGCCAGAGTGGAGTGGATGAACTTAACCACTGCGCCACTGGGCCAGCCCTAAACTATCTTTTGTACACTTTTAAGTTTTCTTAGCAAAATTATGATGGCCTTTTACAAATTTTTATTAATGTTTATATTGTCACATCCTTATTTTCTGCTAAGAACAGAATGTTCCAAGATCCATTCTGATTTTTTTCTTGACCTAAGACGGAATTGACCACTATATTAGTTTCCTATTGATGCTATAACTCAATCACATCCACAAGTGCTTGTGCCATGTAAGGTAACATTCCCAGCTTTTGGGGATTAGGACATGGACATCTTTGGGAGGGTATTCACCTTTCCACCTCAGTCTGGCCTCTGACCCCTTAAGATTCACACCTGTCTTGCATGCAAAACATGTTCACCTCATCTCAGCAGCACCAAACGTGTCAACCCATTACAGCTCATCAAAGTAAAATCTTATCAGCTTCAAAGTCCCAAATCTCATTATCTAAGTTGCCTAAATCAAATATCGGTGGGGTCTGGGTATGATCCATCCTGGGGCAAAATTCCTCCTCATCTGTGGTTTTATAACTTGTTTTTAAGTTATCTGCTCCCCACATTAAATAGTAGGATAGGCATAGAACACCAGTAACAGACATTGCCCTTCAAAATGGGAGAAAAGGGAAGGAAAAAGGGAGTCACTGGTCTCAACCAATTTAAAAATCAGCTGGGCAAACAGTATTAGTTTTTTTTTTTTTTTTTTTTTTTTTTTTTTAAAGATTTTATTTTATTTTTTCTCCCCAAAGCCCCCAGTACACAGTTGTACATTCTTCGTTGTGGGTCCTTGTAGTTGTGGCATGTGGGACGCTGCCTCAGCGTGGTTTGATGAGCAGTGCCATGTCCGCGCCCAGGATTCGAACTGACGAAACACTGGGCCGCCTGCATCGGAGTGCGCCAACTTAACCACTCGGCCACGGGGCCAGCCCCAAACAGTATTAGTTTTTAAGGACTGAATATCCTCTGGGCTTGAGCTGCCTCCCTAGGAGTCATCCATTCTTTCTTATGAAAGGTAGCACTTGTTTATAGCTGAGTAGGTGTGGTTTTTTTTTTGGTGAGGAAGACTGGCCCTGAGCTGACATCTGTTGCCAATCTTCCTCTTTTTGCTTGAGGAAGATTGTCACTGAGCTAATATCTGTGCCAATCTTCCTCTATTTTGTATGTGGGATGCCACCACAGCATGGCTTGATGAATGGTGTGGAGGTCTGTGCCTGGGGTCTGAACCTGCCAACTCTAGGCCACCAAAGCAGAACATGTGAACTTAACCACTACACTGCCAGGCTGGCCCTACAGCTGAGTAGTTTTATCAGCCTGTTTCTTACCTCTAGGATTTTAGGAGTTCAACAGCTTTCTTTGATTTTCTCCTCTCTCTGTCCCTTGCAGTCCAAGCTAGCAGTGTTTCTACTGGTGTAAAATTCTCAATCTTGTGAGTCTCCTGTGCATGCCATGGGAATTCACTCCATTAGACAAGAGGCTCCTCTGCAGATCTTTCCTGGATAACCCCATCTCCATTCCTAACTTCTGCTGAGATGATTGAGGTGATCCATGAGTCATACACCTAATCTCTTCAAAAAGCCCTCTGTGTGGATGAATATTCTGAACTTTTGGTCCTTCTGAGACACCAGAAAAAGGCTGTCCAACCACACCCTTGGCTTTTTATCCAGAGCACACTTCCCTTAACAGTGAATCTCCTAATTTTAGCATCTTTTGCATTGTGGATAGGCTGAGAATTTCTCAAATCAAGGTTTTTTTTTTTTTTTTTTTTTGAGGAAGATTAGCCCTGAGCTAACCGCTGCCAAGCCTCCTCTTTTTGCGAGGAAGACTGGCCCTGAGCTAACATCTGTGCCCATCTTCCTCTACTTTATATGTGGGATGCCTGCCACAGCATGGCTTGCCAAGCAGTGCCATGTCCACACCCGGGATCTGAACCGGCGAACCCCAGGCCACCAAAGCAGAACGTGCACACTTAACTGCTGCAACACCGGGCCATCCCTTTGATGTTACTTTTGAACAGTTCTTTCCTAGATTTATCTCTTTGCTCTTTCATTTTACTATAAGCTTCAAAAAGAAATCAGAAATTTCCCTCAGCTAAATATCCAAGTTGGTCATATACGAGTTCTGCTTTTGACATAACTGTCAGATACAATTCAGCTAAGTTTCTACCACTGTCTGAGGATTCTCCTTTTTTCCAATTTCCAATAACATCCCTCAGTTCTTTCTGAGCCCTCACCAGCAGTGCTTTTAGTGTTCATATTTATTAATAACCTGTTTATGATTACATACTGTCTAAGACTATAGATTTCCTCCATTGTGCTCTTCTGAGTCCTCACCGGCAGAGTTAACATCCGTGTTTCTACTGACAATTGCACAAAGCATTCTGGGTGTTTTTCTGTCATCCTCATATTTCTAGCCTCTGCCCATTGCCCAAATCCAAAACCACTTTTATGTTTTTAGGTATTTCTTACAGCAGCACTCCACTCATAGATAGCAAAATCTGTATTAGTTTCACGTTGCTGCTGTAACACATTATCACAAACTTTGTGGCTTAAAACAGCACAGATTTATAATTCTGAAGGTCAGAAGTTCAAAATGGGTCTTATAGGACTAAAAGTGTCAGCCGGGCTGATTTCCTTCTGGAAGCTCTGGGGAGAATCCTTTCCTTGCTTTTTCTAGCTTGGAGAGGCTGTCTGGATTCCTTGGCTCATGGCCACATTGCTTCCAGTCACACCTCTGACTCTGACCCTGGGCTGCTTATAAGGATCTTTGTGATGACATTGGGGCCGTCAGGTAATCCAAGATAATCTTTCCCATCCTAAGATCCTTAACTTAGTCACACCTGTAAAGTCTGTTTTGCCATGTGAGGTAATATATTCACAGGTGTCAGGGATTGGGATGTGGACGTCTTTGGGGGGCCAGTTTTCTGCCTACCATACCTGCTCTCCAATGAACCCTTGTTCATTTAGTGAACAATAATTGAGGCCCTTAGATGGGTGCTAGGGGACACATATATGAATGTTGCTAGGCAAGAGTACTGCCTCTTGCTTGTTGGGCCAGACAGAGTTGGAAAAGGTCTTTTTGAATATCAGGAGGTTTTTTCTACCCAGTTAAATGTATTACATTATTCTACCTTGCTTATAACATGGACTGATCTAACACTAGGATTTTTCACCTGTGTTAATAGTTACCGTGCAGGAGTATGGGTTTACTGTTGCCCCAAATCAGGATTTTTATGTGAGATTTTCCAGTTTTTATAACATGATGTAAGTCAAAGCAGCCCCGTAGGCCAAATTCAGACTGCTGGCCAGAAGTGTACAACTGCTGTCTTATGGACTAGTGATGTGATCTAATGCTAGGTCACAACTGTGGATGGACTGAGAGATAAGACATGGGTGACTGACACTGGCATGTGAACACATGAGTCTCAAAACTACAAAAATGCTGTTCAAACTTACAGGGTGGCTAGGAAACACAATATAAGTTGGGGCTGTTGGCACAGAAAGAAGGCAGGGCAGCACTATTGTCTCTGCTCCTTTACTCATTCAGCCATCAAACCTTCCATGCCAGGCGTGGGTGTGGGGATGGAGATAAAAAACAAGATAGGATTCCAGTAGGGTGAGGCCTGTAAATTTTAAATCTGGTGATTTTAAAACCGAATAGGGCTTTTACAAAGTCCTGCAAGCCCCTGAGCCTGGCCCAGCTGACTGTCCATGGGGGTTAGGTAAGGTCACATAATAGATCTGACTGTAGAGCATAGGGTTGTTTCTGAAATAATTATTGAGAACTTTACATAGATCTATTTTGAGCATTTTATATGTAGTGTCTCCTTTAGAACAACAGCTCTGTAAGGCAAATGTCCCAATTTCATGGATGAGGAAAAATGAGAAGAGAAAGATACATCCTATAAGCCAATTTCACAGCAGAGTAAAACTTAAACAGGTTGAGTAAGTCATCTAGGGCCACAGAGCTAATAAGTGGCAGAACCAGGTTATGAATCCAGGCTGTCTAAACTCTCAAATGATGAGTAGGTATAAAGAGGCAGGTTTGTTAGGTGGTAGGATGGAGGAAGGGTGCTGCGGGCAAAAAGAACAGTCTAGACAAAGCAGGATCAGTGTGAGCAGAGAAGGGACATTTAGCAGACTGTGGCAAGATAAATGGTATAATCTGGATTCTCTTAGTTTCAAGTATCAGTAAGTTTGACTTTTACAGGTTTCAACACTAAGAGGAATTTATTGGTTCATATAACTTAAGATTAAGTACTGGGCTCGAGGTAAGGCCTCATTGGGCAACTCAATGTCACCAAATACTGAGAATCATTTCCCCTTGGAGTCCAAAAGTGGCTCACATCAGCTTCTGGTATTCCATCTGTTCTGACATCCAATAGGATGTATTCCGTCCAGCATTGCAAACAAGTCCTGAGACTCACTCTGTGCCAGCTTGGGTTTAAGCGCACCAATCAGCACGCTCAGGGAGATGGGATGGATCGATTAGGTTAACCTAGCTCTCCCAGCCCACTCTGAAAGCTGGGCTTGCAGTTCCTTCCCCAGAACCGTAAGGTTCCCAAGTGGAATTCAGGTGGGGGGGGGGGGCGCGGAGGAGGGGAATGGATGCTGGAAGGACAATCAACATAGGTAATGCCTCTTGAATCCTTTTACGTATTATATCTGCATCCTAGAGTCAGGGATTTAGTGGATAAAGGTATAGAAGTGTGAGAAAGTCTCGTTTGAGTGAGGAATGACCCTCCTATATTAAGATTAGATTAAGTTGTAATAAAAGACCCTCAACTGCAGCAGCTTAAACAAGATTTCTCATTTTACAGAGGTAGGTGTTTCAGAGCTGGGAGGAGATCTGGCATCCTCACAATGCTTCCATTTCTGAGTTCCCAGTGCTCGTTCTCAGAGTCACCTCTAAGCAGAGAAGGGAAAAAGGCTCAGGGGAAAGCAAGTCTTTAACAGCACCACCTAAGTGGCACACATTCCTTTTATTCAATTCTCATTAGCCATTATTTAATCACAAACCGACACCTATCTACCAGAGAGGTGGGAAGATGGAGTCTAGTGGAATGGCCATATGCCAACCTAAAACTTGTAACGAGAAAACTTGTCCTTGTCATGGTTCAGACACGAGAAACTGGCATCTATTCTTCTAAGTACTTGTCTGTCCTGTCTGATCCTGAACCACATGTCAGCTGCTTCTGTCGCTGGCTTGTGCCTCCTGGCTGCAGCTAGAGTGCCCACCATTGGTTAGGTTCTCTGGTGGAGGAAGCCACCACGGCCGACGCCATGCTTGGGAAGGGAGAGCTGCTGTACCTGGCTGAATTTGCTACCGGCCCTCACCTCAATTCCACACCATAGCTCACTCCTTTGCTGACACCCCATGGGAGGAGCCAGCCACCAGAACCATTCCTATCAGTGGCCTCTACCCGGTCTTCCTGGTCCTTGCCTAAGGATCTTCTGACCAGCAATGTGCCCATGACACACTGACCACATCTCTCTGGGCAATGACTCACATACCACCTTTCTAACCATCCTCCTCCAAATAAGTGCCCTTTTTTCTCCGGGACCCTAAATTTCTTATTTTAAAAGAGGATGGAGGGGCCAGCCCTGTGGTCCAGTGGTTAAGTTTGCACGCTCTGCTTCTGCGGCCCAGGGTTTCGCTGGTTGGGATCCTGGGCGCCGACATGCCACCGCTCATCAGGCCACGCTGAGGTGGCATCCCACACGCCAAAACTAGAAGGACTCACAACAAAAATAAACAACTGTATCCTGGGGGGCTTTGGGGAGAAAAAGGAAAAATAAAATCTTTTTTTAAGAAAAGAGGGTGGAGCCAGCCCTGATGGCCTAGGGGTTATTAACGTTCGCTGCGCTGCGTGGAACCACACTACCCATCTGTCAGAGGCAATGCTCTGCAGAGGCTGACACACAAGAAGCAGAAGAACTTACAACTATACACAACTATGTACTGGGACCTTGTCAGGGGGAACGGAAGAAGAAAAAAGGAGGAAGACTGGCAACAGATGTTAGCTTAGGGCGAATCTTCCCCTTAAAAAAACCCCAAAAACCTGATGATTGTGCAGCCCTCTCTTAAATAAATAGATAAGTAAATAAAAAAGAGGGTGACCTCAAGTACTGGTCAGGGTCTGATAGGCCCCGTGATTCCAGGAGAAAATCGAAAAAGTACAGGCCCCAAGTAAATGACAGGGAAACGCGAAGGAGTTTACAAAGCCAGGCCAGCTCCGACTCCTGGAGAACAGGCTGTCGCCGCGATCTGCCCAGAGAGGCGTCTGGGCGCTGGGCAGCGGGAGACCGCAGCTTCCACTTCCGAAGCTGCCTCTCCACGCGGGCGGCTGATGCTGCGGTCCAGCGGCCCCGGACAGTTGTGAGGACTCGGTCCATTCAGAGGGATGACGACGAACTTCCAAAACGGCACGTTGGCTCTCACAGAAGCAGCAAACGGGGAGGCGAAGAGAAGCGTACGTAGAGCAGCAACCAGATCCCACCCAATTACAGTCGGCGTCGCCCGCGTCCACACAACCAATAGTTAACGCGAGAAATTTCGCGGTTCTTACCGCGAGAGCAAAACCAGCCGCGGGGCTGAGTCAGAGAACTGTCGGCCCCACTACGCAGGCGCAATCTTGCCCACGTACCTGCGCGTTGGTGCGACGTCCAGACGCCGAGGAAAGGCCGACTGCAGAAGCGCGCCTGCGTTTCCTCTTCTTACCCCAGCCGTTTCTCGGTTTCATTTCCGGTCCCCCTCCCGTATCTTCCCATTTGTCCTTCCGACAGAAAAATCGGTGGTGTGGTCAGTTAGAATCTTCAGTTCCCGTCAGGTTGACCTCGCCTGCGGCCGTGAAGCTCCCGGGGCTTGGGCCGCGCGGCCCACGGGCGGCGCCCGCCTCGCACCATGGTGAGTAGAGAGGGGGTGAGTGGGCGCGCTGCGAGGACCCCCACCCCCGGGCGGGGCTCGTGGCCCAGGGGTCTGCCCGGCGTCACTGCGGGCTTCGGGCTCCTTGGCTGTGACTGGGGGATTCCCTTCCTGCCTCGCTTTAGTTGGAGGAGGCGATGGAACCCCGGGATCCGGGTTACCACCTCCGACAGTGTTGTAATCTCGATGAAGCGCTTTACGTTATCGATGGGGAAAACTCAGGCGCAGAGAGGCTCAAGGATCGGCTCCGAGTCACGGTGCCTGGCGTGGGCCAGATCCTTTGCCCCCAGGTCCCGTAGGGGAGATGAGCAGCGGTTGTGACTGTATGTTTCTTGATTATTTGGTTTATGTCTCTTCTCGGTCTCCCTCAGAAGATTTCAGCTTCACGAGGATAGTCTTTTCTCCATTGCTTCCTTAATGTCTGACAGTGTCGCACGTTGTAGGTGTTCAGTAACAATTGAATGAATGGCGTAGTGTCATTGCATGAGGGTGTGATCTCTGTGGTCTTGCGCGGTTCATTGGCTTCTTCATTCGTTCGAGAAGTGCTAAGGATGTGTAAGTATGAGAATGCATGTAGTGCTGGTACAAAGAAGATACTCGTACATGTCGGCTGCTCTAATATTTTCATGAAGTGAAGCCCCATGAGAAAGCACGCGACGCTGTAGTGAGGTTATAGAAGATGCATTGGAAGCCGTTATAGATTCATGAGCACAAGATCCCGAGGAGAGAAACCAGTGGGCTAGAAGCAGCCCTTTTTGTGGGAGGATGTGCCCCAAATTACTGCTTCATACTGTCCTATTCAGCCTTGAGGATCTTCGTTTCTGAACTCTGACGAGCACAGAGAATCTCCTGTCTCCATTCCCTAGCAGGGAGAAAGATCCGTGGGCCTGGATATTTCTGGCTACAGGAATTACTGGGTATTTTATATATTGTCACCACCACACATTCATATTTGTGGGCTTCCATCACCCTGGGTTCATAACCCTATTACATTGATTCATTGTTTTGGGGTGAAGTTCCTATGAATTCCCTCAAAAGGAAGAATCATGGCCAAATTCTTAGCACCTAGCATGGTGTTTAAAGCATGGAGTAAGCATCGAGAAACGCTGAGTTAAATATTTAGAATCTATATGCTTTAATGAAATAGGTAGGACAGCCTCAGCCTTCAAGATGATGGCTTCCTTTGGGAGAGGCTCTCTGCTTTTTTTCTCGGTAGATATTGTGTTCCTTTATCCACCAAGCATTTGCCAAGTTTGTTTCTGTGTCCATTGAAAGGTAGGGTCAGAAAGGAGATTTAAATTGAGTTCACATTTGCTGAGCATCTATAAATTGCATACCTGATGTCTTCGTGTATTTATCTCATTAAATCATCATGACATCTCTGAGATAAGAGGTATGATACCTGCTGTGAAGATGGGGAAACTGAGGCTTAGGGAGACTACTTCTCAGGGATGGTAAGTGGAAGAGCTGGGAGTAAAATGCAAGTCCCTGACTCAGCAAGCACTCTTTCTACTTATACTACAACCCAGAAAATATGTTCCCTGCCTGACTCTGTGTTTCAGGGATAATTGATTTGACAGCGGTGTGACAGTACTTACACAAAACTCACTTTGTGAGAACCAGCCCCTCCTTCCTCAAATTCTGCTGACAGGGAACAGATAATTATAATGCTGGGTGGAAAGTGCCATGGTAGGTATAAACCCAGACAAAGGGCGACAGCCTACCTGGGAAGAAGGGGTCATGGAAGAACTTTCTGAATGGTGATGACACAGGTAAATTTTGAAAAATGAATAAGAGCCAGATCTAAGTGGGTGGGGATAGTGGAGAAGTAAACATTTTAGGTAGAGGGAGCAGCATAAAGTCAGTCACAGGATTTGAACATCTTTCCATTTTTTTGTTGTTACTGTGTTCATATACTAGGTTCAAGCATTCTGCTTGTGACTGTGTCCTTTTGAAATTTTAAAAGGTAAATGAAAAAAAAGGTGTTTTAAGCATTTTTCTTCTCTTCTCTCTCCTTTTAGGCCCGAAATGCAGAAAAGGCCATGTAAGTATCAACTCGATTTTGTCTGTAGATTTTATGTAACTTAATTACCACTACAGAACTCTTGTTGTGTTTGGTCCTTTTGGTGTTTGAGCCTTTTGGTAGCTGTTTCTTTCTCTACATGTGTTAAAATGGTATTCTCATATTTGCCCATTTGTTTTCCCCATAAGTGTTTTCGGTCAGCTCC
This sequence comes from Equus przewalskii, assembly GCF_037783145.1. Lineage (NCBI taxonomy): Eukaryota > Metazoa > Chordata > Mammalia > Perissodactyla > Equidae > Equus > Equus przewalskii. The sequence continues at coordinate 2,998,699 of NC_091845.1, forward strand.
CAGAACTTATACTGGATGAACATTCGTTCATCTGGGGATGGTGCAGGGGCTGTGAGAGTGACAGCTGGGGTACCCCATGATATTAGTCTTTAACATCTAGTTGTGTTGCTCACTACAATGTATGATAAGTAGAGTTTTCCCACAGTCCTTGAATGCAGTGTAAGTAAAATAGATGCTTGGGTGTTCAAAAACACAAATGGTCTTATGAGCCCTAATCTTTGGAACATGGAAGCCCATAACTTCTCTGTGGTTACTTAATTACTATATATATATGAAGGACATTAAGTGTGGTCATGAGCAGATTTAGCCCATCCAAGAACTTGGGTGATAAGAAATCTGTGAATAGGGTCTGATGGAGTCTTCTCTTTTCCTGGTAGGACGGCCTTAGCAAGATTTCGCCAAGCTCAGCTGGAAGAGGGAAAAGTGAAGGTTGGTGTAAATCTTCATGAACGTAAAGTATCCAGAGCAAATGCAGTGAAAGTCCCTCCTGAGCAGACTTCCAACTCCACATCTTCCTATTTCTCGTCTATACTTGCTGACACTCTTAGGAGTCTATACACTGGAATTTCAGGTGTATCTCTATAGCTGGGGCAGTGTGATGATCTGGCTGCTTGTTCTTCTGTCTCCTCTGTGATATGATGATTGGCTTCCCATATTATCCCAGCTCTGTCTAATATTGAATAATAGGAAGTGGAGTGTACTGTGGGGAACATCTCTAAGCTGAAACAAGTAAATGATCTCAACTAATGGAGACTCAGCCAGGTTAGGGATAATATATACCATTCTTTGAATATTTTTGTTTGTTTTTTTAAATTATGCACACACACATACATATATGCAGTCATGTATCACTTAACAATGGGGATCCATTCTGAGAAACACATTGTTAGGTGATTTTGTCATTGCGTGAATATCACAGAGTGTACTTACACAGACCTAGGTAGCATAGCCTATACTATCCTATACGGTAGTAATCTTATGGGACCACCATCATGTATGTGGTCTTTCATTTACCGAAACATTGTTATGTGGCGCGTGACTGTACATATGTTTCTTCTAAACACTGATAGCTATCTTTTTTTTTTTTTAAATTTGAGGTAATATTTGCTTATCACATTATATAAATTTCAGGTTTACATCATTATATTTCGATTTCTGTGAAAACTGTAGCATGTTCACCACCATCTAATTGCCATTCATCACTGTACACAGGTGCCCTTTTACCTCTTTTGCCCTACCCTCTCCTGCCTTCCTCTCTGATAGCCACCAATCTAATCTCGGTGTCTATGTGTTTGTTCATTGTCGTTGTTGTTGATCTTCCACGTATGAGTGAAATCATATGATACTTGGTTTTCTTCCTCTGACTTATTTTGCTTAACATAATGACCTCAGGGTCCATCTGTGTTGTCACAATGGCAAGATTTCATCTTTTTTTTTTTCCTAAGATTTTATTTTTCCTTCTCCGCAAAGGCCCCCAGTACATACTTGTATATTTTTTTTTAGTTCTGGGTCCTTCTAGTTGTGGCATGTGGGATGCCGCTTCAGCATGGCTCGATGAGCAGTACCAGATGCGCATCCAGAATCTGAACCCTGGCCCGCTGAAGCGGAGCACGTGAACTTAACCGCTTGGCCACGGGGCTGGCCCCACATCTTTTTTTTTGGCTGAGGAAGATTCGCCCTGAGGTAACATCTGTGCCCATCTTCCTCTATTGTTTATGTAGGTTGCTGCCACAGCACGGCCACTGACAGACAAGTCGTGTATGTCTGCACCTGGGAACCGAACCTGGGCCACCAAAGCGGGGCAGACCGAACTTAATCACTAGGCCATGGGGCTGGCCCCAAGATCTCATCTTTTTTTTATGGCTGAGTAGTAATCCATTGTGTATATATACCACATCTTCTTTTATCTATTCATCCATTTATGGACAGACACTTAGGTTCTTTCCAAGTGTTGGCTATTGTGAATAATGCTACAATGAAGGAGTGCATATATCTTTTCAAATTGGTGTTTTTCTGTTCTTTGGATAAATACCCAGAAGTGGAATAGCTGGATCACGTGATAGTTCTATTCTTGGTTTTTCAAAGAATCTCCATACTCTTTTCCATAGTGGCTGCACCAATTTGCATTCCCACCAGCGGTGTTGGAGGGTTCCCTTTTCTCCACACCCTTTCCAACACTTGTTATTTCTTGTCTTTTTAATAATAGCCATTCTGACTGGCGTAAGGTGATAGCTCACTGTCGTTTTGATTTGCATTTCCCTAATGATTAGTGCTGTTGAACATCTTTTTATGTGTCTGTTGGCCATCTGTATATCTTCTTTGGAAAAATGTTTTTTAAGATCCCCTGCCCATTTTTTAATTGGGTTTTTGTTTTTTGTTTTTGTTGAGTTGTTATGAGTTACTTATATATTTCAGATATTAAACTCTTATCAAATATATGATTTGCAAATATCTTCTCCCAGTTGTCAGGTTGTCTTCGTTTTGTTGATGGTTTCCTTTGCTGTGCAGAAGCTTTTTAGTTTGATGTAGTCCCATTTGTTTATTTTTTCTTTTATTTTCTCTGCTTGAGCAGATAGGGTATTCGAAAATATACTGCTAAGGCCAATCTCAGAGAGCTACTGCCTGTGTTTCCTTCTGGGAATTTTATGGTTTTATGTCTTAGATTCAAGTCTTTAATCCATTTTGAGTTAATTGTAGTGTATGGTTTAACGTAATGGTCTCCTTTTGCACATGGCTGTCTAGTTTTCCCAACAGCATTTATTAAAGAGACTTTCCTTTCTCCATTCTATGTTCCTGGCTCCTTTGTTGAAAATTAGCTGTCCGTAGATGTGTGGGTTTATTTCTGGGCCTTTGATTCCATTCCATTGATATGTGTGTTTTAAGTTGTTTATAGTTATTCAGTGTACTAGATACAATGCAATGAATGATTTTGCCTGATAGTTGTTTCCTAAGGAAAGATTGTAGAGTGAGGTTTAAGGCTTGATGAAGATCATCTGGAACTGCAACTTCAAATGTGTTTAGACCGTTAGACGCCTTAGACTTTAAGCCTGAATCAGTTGAATGTTGCATGAAGCTTGTAACTTCATATAGTACAGTGGCTACATGTATATTTTGCTTCTCCTTAGGAGCGAAGACCCTTTCTCGCCTCAGAATGTACTGAGCTGCCCAAAGCTGAGAAGTGGAGACGACAGGTAAATTCTGGGTGAATCTGATCTTAGTAGAAGTAACAACTCTCTCAATACTTATTATCTAAATGACTCTTAAACCAGAATTCTAAGTATTTTTAGTTACTAATTTTGAATTATATTTTTCCTGTGCTTTCAGATATATTCAGAAAGCATAAAAATGTATTACATTTTATTTTTTTCACAGATCATTGGAGAGATCTCTAAAAAAGTGGCTCAGATTCAAAATGGTAAGCAGTTTGTCTGCTTAAATTGCTTGATTGTCAAATCCACATTTAGACTTGGGAACTTGAGCATTCCTTTCTCAATAATCAATAGAACAAGTAGAAAATCAGTAAGGACATAGAAGAACTAAACAACAGTACCCATCAATTTGACCGAAGTGATGTTTATAGAACACTCCACCTAGCAACACTCCACCCAATGTGAAAGAATACACTTTCTTTTTTTAAGAGCACATGGAACATTCACCAAAATAGAATATATTCTTGACTATAAACCAATGTTAGCAAACTTAAAATAATTGAAGTCTGGGGCTGGCTCCGTGGCTGAGTGGTTAAGTTTGTGCGCTCCGCTGCAGGCGGCCCAGTGTTTCGTCGGTTCCAATCCTGGGCGCAGACATGGCACTGCTCATCAAACCACGCTGAGGCAGCATCCCACATGCCACAACTAGAAGGACCCACAGCTAAGAATATACAACTGTACTGGGGAGTTTTGGGGAGAAAAAGGAAAAAAATAAAATCTTAAAAAAAAAAAATTGAAGTCATACACAGTATGTTCTCTGATTACAGTACACTTAATGTAGAAGTCAACAACAGGAAGATATCTGGAAAATTCCTCAATACTTGGCCATTAAACAGTAAACTTCTATCCAACCCATGTGCCAAAGAGGAAATCACAAGGAGATTAAAGAACATTTTGAATTGAATGAGAATGAAAACATAATGTCAGAATTTAGGGGATGAAAAAATTTATGATATTTAGCTAAGCAGTGCTTAGATAAAAATTTATAGCACTAAAATAATAGGAAATAAGAAAGGTCTTAAATCGTTATCTAAGGTTCTACTCTAAGAAACTAAAAAAAGCAAATTAAGTCTGAAGTAAACAGAAGGAAATAATAAAGGTAAGAGCAGAAATTAATTAAATTGAAAACAGAAGATCAATAGAGAAAAGAAAAGCTGGTTCTTCCAAAAGATCAATAAAATTGATAAATTTGTAGTCAGACTAAAAAAACACAAATCACGAACATTAAGAATGAAATTGGGAACATCACTACAGATTTTACAGATATTAAAAGGACGATAAGGGAATATTACAAACAAGTTTATTCCCATAATTCAACCACTTAGATGAAACGGGCCATTCCTTGAAAAAGACAACCCGCTAAAGCTCACCTAAGAGAAGTGGTTCTTAGCCAGGCGTAATTTCACCCCCCAGGGGACATTTGGTAGCATGTGGAGAAATTTTGATGGTGACAACTGGAGGGGTGCTACTGGCATCTAGTGGATAGAGGCCAGGGAGCTGCTAAGCATCCTACAAAGAATTGACGCAAAACGTCAGTTGTGCTGCTGTTTAGAAACACTGTTCAAGAAGAAATAGAGAACCTGAGTAATCCTATATCTATTAAAGAAGTTGAATTCATGGTTAAAAGCTTTCCAACAAAGAAAACTCCAGGCTCATTTCGCTTCACTAGTCAGTTCCACCAAACATTTAAGGAGTATCAATTATATACAGTTTCTTCTAGCAAATTGAAGAAGGAACACTTCCTAATTCATCTTATAGGTTTTAGGATGTGTTACATTGATACTAAAATCAGAAAAAGACGTTATAAGAAAAGAAGAACTATAGACCAATATTCCTTATGAAGGTAACATAGAAGTTCTCAACAAAATATTAGTAAATCAAATTCAGCAATTTATAAAAAGGATAATACATCACAACCAAGTGGAATTTATCCTGGGAATGCAGGACCGACTCGACATTTAAAGATTAATTAATATAATTCACTATATCAGCATTCTAAAGAAGGAAAACCATATTATCATCTTAGTAGATGCAGAAAAACTATGTGACAAAACTTAACCTTCATTCATGACAAAACTCTCAGCTAACTGGGATTAAAAAGGAACTTCATTATCCTGATAAAGCACTTCTACAAAAAAGCCTGTAGCCAGAATCATACCTAATGGTGAAAGATTGAATGCTGTCCTTGTAATATCAGGAAGAAGGCAGAGACAACCATTCTCACCTCTTCTATTCAGTATTGTACTGGGATTCCTAGGCAGTGCAGTAAAGCAAGAAAAGGAAATAAAAGATACACAGATTGGAAAGGAAGAAATAAAATGCCATATTCTCAGGTGATATAATTTTCTGTGTAGAAAATTCCCAAGGAATTTACAGAAAGATTTCTTGAATGAATAATTGAGCTTAGCAAGGTCACAGAATAGAAGGTCAATACACAAAAATCAATTCTGTTTTTATATACTAGCAATGAAATTTGAAACTAGAACATTTTTTTAAGAGTGGTATTTACAAAAGCACCAAAATACAGAAATACTTAGATACAAATCTAACAAAATATATGTGTGATCCGTATGATGAAAACTGAAACACTGGTGAAGGAAATCAAAGAAGACCCAAAGAAATGGAGAGACATACAGTGTTCCTGGATGGGAAGACTCAACATAGGAAAGATGTCAGGTTCTTTTCTTTTCAACTACTGTCACAATCAAAATCCCAACAGGATTTTTTTGTATATATTGATGAACTGTTTCTAAAATTTAAATGGAAAGGCAGAGGAACTAGAATGGCCAAAACAATTTTGAAACAGAACAAAATTGTAGTAATCATACTGTTTAATTTCAAGATTTAATTAAAGCTACAGTATTTTTTTTTTAAGATTTTATTTTATTTCCTTTTTCTCCCCAAAGCACCCCAGTACATAGTTGTATATTCTTAGTTGTGTGTCCTTCTAGTTGTGGCATGTGGGACGCTGCCTCAGCGTGGTTTGATGAGCAGTGCCATGTCTGCGCCCAGGATTCGAACCGACGAAACACTGGGCTGCCTGCAGCGGAATGCGCGAACTTAACCACTTGGCCACAGGGCCAGCCCCAAAGCTACAGTATTAATGTGATTTGGTGAAAGAGACACATAGACCAATGGAACAGAATACAAAGTCCAGAAGTAGAGCCACGCATATGACTTTTGACAAAGGTACAAAAGCAATTCAGTGGAGAAAGGGAGGGATGCTCCCTTAGAAACAGCCGTACGGTGTTTCATTTCAATATCAGGGTTGTTTATTGTTTTCCCTCTGTGGTAAGTTGCCCCAGCTTCTCTCAGCTCTTGGCCTCCGTAAACAACACCTCAGCAAGATCCCTTGTGGACATCCCTTTAAATTAGTCCCTTCGCCGTGATTCTCAGGCTGTAGTCTTTGCCAAAAGATTTTCCCATTTAGCAACACATTGTTTTCCTGAAAGGACTATACCGACACAGAATGCTGCCAGGCACCAATGCCTATGCCAGCCTCACCACCTCTGCTGGCATTGGATGCTGAGTTTCCTGAGCTCCACGATTACGCTGTTTTAATTGTTGTGTAAATAGAACTGCAGGATTGCTTCAGTTTAAATTTCTTCTGTTGCTAATGTGGGAGTTTTCTTTGAGGATGTTTTTTCCCCTACGCTGGTGGGAACCATATTTATAATCCTTGTCCTATGATTTATTTGGGTGTTGATGGTTACTCTTGTAAATTTAAATGAGTATTTTCGTGTTGTGTACCTTTGTAGGTTTTAACATTCAATTTTAAGGGTATGACATTGAGTGGTATTTTGAAAAAATTATCATTTTGTTTTCTAGCTGGTTTAGGCGAATTCCGAATTCGTGACCTGAATGATGAAATTAACAAACTGCTAAGAGAGAAAGGACACTGGGAGGTCCGGATCAAGGAACTAGGCGGTCCTGATTATGGAGTAAGTGAGCAGCAGCCCAGAGGCTCTTGGGAGTGAGTGAGTGAGCTGCTTTGGCAAGCTGGGTAGGTCCTGTCCAACTTTGCATCCGCTGTAGCTCCCAGCCCTTGCCTGCCAGAGTAGGCACTCGGGAAATGAAAGAAGGCATAAAAGTGCCTGTTCCACGTAGACAGGAAACCTGTCCAGGGATGGGTCGGATGAGGCTTAAAGACTCCACAGCAAAGGCCTCAGAGCAGACTGGGCATCTGCCTTTACCAGCCAGATGTTCTTGAGTAAGCCACTTAATCTCTCTGGACCTCTTACGTAAAATGACATGACCCTCTCACATCCTTCTCTGAACTCCTTGGGAATTGGGGCAACCATTATTGGATCTTTACCTGAAGGGACGTTGGGGGCGCTCTCTTCTTTCCTTTCTTTGGACTCTTAGAAATGCGATACCCTAGAACAGTGGCTTTCAAGCTGTTAGGACCATGACCCATTGTAAAACAGACACACACAGGGGCCAGTCCCGTGGCCAGGTGGTTAAGTTTGCACACTCTGCTTCAGTGGCCTGGGGTTCGCCAGTTCGGATCCTGGGCGTGGACCTACACACCGCTCATCAAGCCGTGCTGTGGCAGCATCCCACATGGAGGAACTAGAATGACTTAAAACTAAGGTATGCGACTATGTACTGGGGCTTTGGGGAAAGAAAATAAAAAACAGGAAGATTGGCAACAGATCTTAACTCAGGGCCAGTCTTCCTCACCAAAAAGCATACCTTTAAAACACGCACACACACACTTTGGATCACAACCCAGTACACACAAAAATGTGTTGAAAAAATACTTAGTATGTGTTGATGCACTTTTATATTTTCTATTCTGTTCTATTTTGATTTTTAAAAAATTAATGATTATGACCCACTAATGAGTCTCAACTTTGAAAAATACTGCCCCACGTCCTGCCCCATCTACCCATTTGTGAAGAGATCTACCTCAGTTCATTTGAACAAGAAGTTCAATCAGTGGGCTGTAATATATTATGTAAGAAACACATGCAGTGTTTCTATGTGATTGTCTTTTTACCTTTATGAAAGTCTTAACACAAAACCGTGATTCTTAGTTTAGTATCTGATGTAAAAGAGAAGCATTTATTCTTCCTGTTGCAGTAGGAAAGGCACTCATGCTTCTTGAGCACCTGTTCTGTTCTAGGCACTGCCCTAGGAACTTTCTCATTTAACTTCTTCAGCAGTTCTGTGATGATGATTTTTTTTTTTTTTTGAGGAAGATTAGCCCTGAGCTAACATCTGCTGTGAATCCTCCTCTTTTTTGCTGAGAAAAACTGGCCCCGAACTAACATTCCTGCCCATCTTCCTCTACTCTATATGTGGGACGCTTCCACAGCATGGCTTGACAAGCAGTGCGTAAGTTCACACCCGGGATCCGAACCACTGAACCCCGGGCCTCCAAAGTGGAGCGTGTGCACTTAACCACTGCAGCTCCGGGCCGGCCCCTGTGATGGTGATTTCGTTTCCTGTCGGACTGCTTTACAGTAATGCAGAAGTTTATTAACCTTCCTAGAAAAGTGGCCTCAGAAGCATGACAAAATTAATTTGTAAGATATTCTTAAATTCCACCACCCAAAGTCAACATTAATGTTTTTATATGTTTCTTTCTAGACTTTTTTTAATGCTTAAGAATTTATTTCATTTTCTATGTATAAAAGTAATACATTTAGAGTTTCAGTTTTACAAGATGAGAAGAGTTATGGAAATGGATGGTGGTGATGGTTGCATGACATTAGGAATATATTTAATACCACTGAACTGTGCCCTTAAAAATGGTTGATGGTAAATTTTATGTGTATTTTACCACAATAAAAAAAAAGAAAAAGTTATACATTAAGTTGAGAAAAGTGTAAGCTGGAGAACAGCAGTGATAATCCCATTGCTTAGGTTCAGCCAGTTGGATATTGCCTTCCATCGTTTCCCTGTGAATGCCGTAATAGATCATACTGTGTGTATGGTTTTGGTTCTAGAGTTTGTATTTCTTTTCAAAATTGTAACATTGATTATATAAACAGTATGTACTTTTATGCAAAAAAAGAAAAATTATATAAAAATTATAAAATGTTAAAAATTTTGTGAATATTATATTCTACGTATGATATAGAATATATTATAGATTTTCTTACCAGCCCAAAATAACTGCTATTGACATTTTCTATTTGTCTTCCTGGCATTTTTTTCTATGCATATATATGTTTATTTTTACAGCTGTTGGTTCATATTCTGACTATATGCTTTGTTCACTTAATGGTATATCAGGAGCGTATTTTCATGTCAATATATAACCATTTATATAATTATTTTAAAAAGCATTTTTGAGCTCACAAAAAGTTGCAACAAAGTATGGAGAATTCCTATATACCCTTTATGCAGACTTAACCAGTTTTTAACATTTTGCTTACTTTCCTTTATCATTTTCTGTGTGTACCTTGAGATTTATCTTTTCTGAACCATTTGAAGCTTAATTACATCATGGTCCTTAATACTTAATAATTCTATGTGTATTTCTTAATCAGAACGCTCTCTTTTATAACCATGGTAAAGTTAGCAAGTTTAAGACATTTAACTTTGATACAGTCATTTTATCTAGTCCACTTGGCTGTTTTGTCAATTTTCCCAATAATGTCCTTTATAACATTTCCCCCTCAATCACAGGACCTAGTCCAGCATCACATACCACATGTAGTTGTCAACATTAATTTTTGTTTTTTTGTGGGTTTTTTTTGAGGAAGATTAGCCCTGAGCTAACATCCACTACCAATCCTCCTCTTTTTGTTGGAGAAGATTGGCCCTGAGCCAGCATCCATGCCCATCTTCGTATACTTTATATGTGGGACCCTTGCCACAGCATGGCTTAATAAGCAGTGCATAGGTCTGTGTCCAGGATCTGAACTGACAAATCCCAGGCCGCCAAAGCAGAGTGCATGAACTTAACTGCTACACCACTGGGCTGGCCCCCCAACATCATCATTTTTAATGGATAGATTTTCATCCTCTGGACATAAGTCAATATAAGAGTTTCATAAGAACCATCATCTTTAAGGTCTAGAATATATTCCATCTGTGACCATGCTACAGTTCACTTAAATCATCCTTCTACTGTTAGGTATTTAGGTTGATTTTTAAGGGATAAAAAAATGTATCTAAATATTTCTCTGTACATAAATATTTTCCATGGTTAGCATTATTATCTTAAAATATATTTGCAAATATGGAAATAAATAGTGGCTTTAAGGATCTGATCCACCTTCTCTTTTTCCTTCCCAATAAGAAAGTTGGCCCTAAAATGCTGGATCATGAAGGGAAAGAAGTCCCAGGAAATCGAGGTTACAAGTACTTTGGAGCAGCAAAAGATTTGCCTGGTGTTAGAGAGCTGTTTGAAAAAGAACGTAAGTAATTAATATTTGTGAAGGTTTTAGCCTCTAATTCTTGGTAATCATCATAACAGTAGACATGCTGTGTCCTAGGTGCTCTTCCTGTATTATTTCTTAGCTGCACAACAGCCCTGTAGTATCAGAATTATTATTCCCAGATTTTAAATGAGAAACCTTAAGCACCGGCAACTGAAGTCACAGACCCGGGATGCAGAACTGGAGCTAGAAAGTGAATCTAAAATTGACTGGTGCCGGATTCCACGCTCTTTGCACGTGCCAGTCTCTCAGTCTGAATGAAGAGTTTCTGTATTTGAAATTCCCCAAAATTATCTGGGCAGGGTCTGAAGTTCATTGAATCAAGTTCGTGTTTTAGTTATTATTTGAAAAAACTATAACTGAAGGACAAGCAAAACCTTGGGCCAAACCCCAGTATATAAAAATGGAGAAAAGTGGAGCTACTCTGTGTGAATCCAAGCCAGGCGCCCTCACGCTCCTGCCTTTTCCCTCCGTGGCCCTGGGAACTTCAGCCAAACCTCGGCCTTCCAACATGCAATTGGAAACCAGTAGTCTGGAGTTTTTGTGTATTTTAATTTTGCCTTTTAGAAAAGTAGTCTAAACACTTTATAGAAAAAAGTGTGAAAAGCAGAGAATGATAACAGTATTCTCACCACTGTTGGCATTCTGCTCCGTTTCCTTTCAGTGTTTTGTTTGTTTTTTTTTTAATTTATTTTTTTGAGGAAGATTAGCCCTGAGCTAACATCTGCTGCCAATCCTCCTCTTTTTCCTGAGGAAGACTGGCCCTGAGCTAACATCCGTGCCCATCTTCCTCTACTTTATATGTGGGACGCCTGCCACAGCATGGCTTGCCAAGTGGTGCCATGTCTGCACCCAGGAACCAAACCAGTCAACCCCGGGCCGCCAAGAAGCAGAAGTGCGAACTTAACCGTTGCGCCCCTGGGCTTGCCCCTCAGTGAGTTTTTCTATTTGTTTAAAAATATAATTCTACCTTTATTTAACTCTGCTTATTTTTAAATGCATTATGCCGCAACTGGTTTTGTATACATCGTTAACATCACTTAAAAATAGTTCATGGTTTAAATATCATGCCGTTCATTTTGAAAGCAATATAATTTTATTAGAAGTTGTAAAATACAGAAAGTCAGAAAAAAACCAGCCACATGTTCACAGCTTGTAGATGAAGATTGTTGACATGTTGGGGCAAATTGCCTTCCAGTTTTTAAAGGGCTATGCATGGGGGCTCCTAAATTGAAGTTATCCTGTATATGTTACTTTTTTTTTGCATACACATTTTTTCTAAATTTATTTTTATTCTAGCCATGGATCTTGTTTTTAATCAGGAAAGTGTATGAGTCAGTCTTAATGAGTATAATTCAGACAGCGCAGTCTCCTTGGTCCCCCATCCCTGTCTCCCTGCTAAAGATAACTGGTAACCGTTATTCTCTGGTCCGTTCCCTTCCAGGCCTTTTTCCATGCACTTCTGTGCTTATTGTATCAGCTAAACTTCATCATTGTAAGTGACAGATGACTCAACCCCAGTTCACATCAGGCAGAAAAATGGATTTATTGGCTCACATAACTGACAAGTGCATAGTTTGCTTTCAGGAGTGGCTGATTCCAGGTCACATTTCTCCATGTTGCAATTTTGACTTCCACTGTATAAACTTTTTTCTCTGTCTAGCGCTCTGCTTGTGGTGGCAAGTTGTCCATCATTGACTTAAACATTTTGTCTCTCTCAGCAAGAGATTTTTCCCCCCAAGCAGTTCAAGCAAAATTCCCAGAATTGAGTCTAGTTGGCTTTAACTGGATCATAGTTCCGTCCTTAAACCACTCCGTGTGGCTGGGAGGCATGCAGTGCTTCAAGCCAGCCAGGTTTCAGTTCTGTACCCTGTCCTGAGTGCAGCCAATAGAGTCTTGGGATGTGGACCCAGAGTGGCGGAGCTGTGGACAGAGTTGCTGTGACCAACATCAGGGTGACAGGTGGAGGCCTGCCAAAACACAGTGGCTCTCCCAGACCTGTTGTATTGTGATGTCCATTGACCCTCCCATGGTTCTGCTTAGAGCTCTGTTAGTGGATGTGAAGGATTAAGGAGTATCATGGTGTGGATTAATCATACTTCATGGAATCATTACTCCTTTGATACAACTTTAGTGATGTCCAGTTTTTCATACATATAAAATTTTTGCTGATCTGATGGGTGAAAGAAATATTATTTTTATTTTTTATTTCCCTGATTACTAAAGAAATTGATAATGAATTCAGCTGCTAATTGAAATTTTTATACATTTGAACTTTTTTCTTCTTAAATTATCAGCTTTTATTCTTTGACCAATCTATTGGGTTTTCATTTCCCTTTTGATTTTCAAGAATTACTGAAATATCCTGACTAGTAATCCTTAGTCTGAAAATATTTTCTTCAGGACTTTCTCATTTTATCTTTTTTGTTTTTTTATAGTTTCTTTTTTCTCATCTATATACTTAGGTTTTCCCATCATAATGTCACTAGACATTATGGCATTTCCTATGTTATCAAAGCACCTTGTGAAACAGCACTCTTGGGGCTGTGGGATACCCTGCAACTTACAATCGTAAGATATTCCAAGTTTTTAGTACTATGTAAATAATGCTATGATGCACATCTCTGTGCATAAAGCTTTGACAGCTTCTTTTTTTCCTTAGGATAGATTCTTTTTTTTTTTTTTTTTTTGGAGGAAGATTAGCCCTGAGCTAACTCCTGCCAATCCTCTTTTTGCCGAGGAAGACTGGCCCTGAGCTAACATCCATGCCTATCTTCCTCTACTTTACATGTGGGACGCCTGCTACAACATGGTGTGCCAAGTGGTGTCATGTCCGCACCCGGGATCCGAACTGGCAAACCCCGGGCTGCCAAAGTGGAATGTGTGCACCTAACTGCTGGGCCACTGGACCGGCCCCCAAGGGTAGATTCGTAATGGACTATATGGGTCACAGTTTTCAATGTTGATGTAAAAAAGGTTGGTATCATTTACATAATCCTACTACTAGTATAGAGCAGTGCCTGTTTCATGGTATTTTCACGAATACACGTACTACGTGCCTGTGTAACACTGTGTAGGGAGAAGGCTTGAGTGTGATTGTGATGAGGCATTCAGCTAAGTTGGTGCTGTTTTTTTTTAGCTCTTCCTCCTCCAAGAAAGACACGCGCTGAACTCATGAAGGCGATTGATTTTGAATACTATGGGTACCTAGATGAAGACGATGGTGTTATTGTACCTTTGGAACAAGAATATGAAAAGAAACGTAGGTCTCCGGGCATTTCACTTCATCGTCGATGGCACCTAGTTTCTGTTCTCTCCTTTGAAAACGGGTTTTTCAATAGTGCTTTATGCCAGAAGGGAGTTTTCTTCGTTGCTAGTGGTTTTTAGAGGGAGTGGTCTGCTAGTGACCTAACCTCCAATAACTCTGAAGCAGTCAGATCCGTCTTGGGTCAGAAGCAGCAGGTTGGGGAAGCCACAAGAGCAGCATCTGATGTGGTCCCTGTGCGCCAGAGTTCACTATCTAAACTCCTTCCCAAACTGGCCTTTCTTGAAATCATGAAATGGTGCCCATTTAGGTACCTTTTAGATCTGCTTTAAACACAGCTGACAGGTTGTCACTGTAGAGCAAGATGGGTGTCCCTCTCTGAGTGCCTCCTCTGTGCCAAGCACTGTGCTAAGCCTTTAGTGGACATTCTCTCAAAGCCTCATGACGACCCTGTGAGGCATCAGTGATTGCTGATTGTCATGTAGTGCATCGAGCTGGGGCTTTGCAAGCAGGTGTTCAGGAGTCTGAGCTCTTTTCCAGCATGCTGTGCCACTGCATCTCCATTTTCATGTGGGTGTGCAGGAACCCACTCAGGTGGTTGAACTGGGAGGGGATCTGGGGACGTCCCCTAAAAAGCTGCCTTGTAGCTGTTGTAAGACCACACTGCTGTTCACGTCCGATTCCCACCCACCAGGGCAGAATGAAGGGTGTCCCTTTCCAGAGAGGACGTCTTGGCCTTGCCCTGCATAGTATTTAAAGCTTATTTAGAGACCAGAGTAAATAACACCTGCTCTCCCCTGTCTTCAGTCAGAGCTGAATTAGTGGAAAAGTGGAAAGCAGAGAGAGAGGCCCGGCTAGCAAGAGGAGAAAAGGAAGAGGAGGAGGAAGAGGAGGAAGAGATCAACATCTATGCTGTTACGGAGGAGGAGGTACTGGGTGGGCAGCGAGGGTCTCCCTGGCACTCAACTGTCCTCTGCTCACTCTCTGAAGCCTGTGCCTCAGGAGGATTGGGTGGAGTGGTAGGGAAGAATGTCAGCTTACAGACCAGGGGTCACTGTCAAAGCCCAGGTCTGCCCCTACCTCCAGCTGTGGCCTCAGCCTCTCCTGGAAGATAGAGATGAAGATCACCTCCTAGGAACACAGGGAGGGTTCCAGAAAGGAATGGCTGTGAGACCAGTTGGTAAACTGTGATTTACACCAGGATTACTTTCTTGTTTCTTGGAGATAGGCCCTATGGACTATACTGGAATTAGGTTTATAAACACATTTGAAGCCATATGAGTTTTAGCCCGTGACTTCATCATTTCTTTTTAAATGGCAGTGCCAGTAGCTCTTTTCTAGTCTTAACACCCCGTTTTACAGACAGAAACCAGCCCAGAGTAGAGAAGGGACTTACTCAGAGTCACAGTTGGGAATGGAGCTGTGATCCTTGCCTCTCAGGCAGAGCCTATGGCTTCTGCCTCCTCTGCAGGGCCTGTTGTATGCAGGCCTGGCTCCTTGGATAGGTCCAAAATGGAGCTGATTTGCTGGACTGAGAAAGGGGAGTGGAATCACCCATGTATAGACAATGGGTCAGGTCCTAGTGAGGGGCTTGCCATGACATCACTGGCAAGGAAGCAGGCTCAGAGAGGTTCAGTGACTTAGTTAATATCACACAGAATATAGCAGACCTGAGGTTCATGCTCAGGTCTGGCTGATGAGCGGTGGGACAGTGATGCATTTGAAGCAGGATGGCAGCATGCCCTAGCAGGATTTTCTTTAGGTGCAAGTATCCATCTGCTTTTTCAGTGGATTTTTGTTTAGTTAGTGGCTGCTGTGAGCCAGGCTCATGCTGGCGCACGGCAGTGAACAAGCTCTGCTTGTAGCTCAAAGTCCGGGGGAAGACAGTTCCGTAAGCAGACACAGTGGAAACTGCAGCTGTGACGGGAGCTCTGAGATAGGAGCATAGTGCAGGGAGAGCCTGTGAAGGCTTTCCTGGGGAGGTGACCCTTCAGCTGAAATCTGGAAGACGAGGAAGGGTTAACCAAGTAAAGAGTCAGTAAGAAAAAAGTGTCCAGGCAGGGGGAACAGTGTCTTCCAAAAGACTCCTTGGGCATGTGAGGAACAGGTGATAGGCCAGTGTGGCTGGAGCTTAGTGTGTGGGCTGTTGGGTCTGAGAGGAGGTGAGAGAGGATTGAGGTGGGGTGAGCTAGAGTTGGTGAAGAGAGTTTTTCTTTATCGTAAGAGCAATGGAAAGCCACTAAGGATTTTTTTTCCTTAAATAATTATAGATTTACAGGAAGTTGCAAGGGTAATAGAGAGAAGGCCTGTGCATCGTTCACCTAGTTTCCCCCAGTGGTTACATCGTACATAGTTATGGTCCAATACCAAACTAGGAAATTGACTTGGTGTAATGAGCGTGTAGAGTTCTGTCTTTCATCACATGTGGATTCCTGTAAGCACCACTGCGATCAAGATATAGAACTGTGCGCCCCTCAAGCTGCCCCTTTATAGTCCCACCTCCTCCACCTGCCATCCCTCACTCCTGGCAGACTCTAATCTGTTCTCCATCTCTATAATTCTGTCATTTTGAGAATGTTTTATAAATGGAATCATACTGTGTGTCACCTTCTGAGATGGCCTTTACTCTCAGCACAGTGCCCTTGAGATCCACCCAAGTTGTTGAATTCAAGAATTCATTCCTTTTTATTGCTGAGTAGTCCATATACTGAAAAGTACGTAAGTTGTAAGTGTTTAGGTCAGTGAATTTTCACAAGCTGAACATCTCCATATAGCAAATAGCAGGTGAAGAAACAATACGACCAGCACCCCACAAGCTTGCTTCTGCCCCTGGGTGTCACTCTTCTGAACTCTGATAACCCTTACGTTTTCACCTGTTTCTGAACTTGATATATCAGTGGAATCACGCATATGCTTTTGTGTCGAACGGTCATGGGTATTTGCTTAGTGTCCAGTTTGGGGCTCTGGCCAGTAGGGCTGCTGTGGATTTCCTTGCTCACTGCTGCTGTTTGAGTCGACACTAAGGCGTGGAATTTCCAGGTCGTAGGGTGGGCATGTGTTTAGCTTCAGTGGATACAGCCAAATGGTTTCCCAAAGTGTTTGGACCAGTTTCGCTCCCGCCAGCAGCGATCTGAGTTTCCACCACAGAGTTTCTAGCCAGCGCCCCTGGCAGCTGGTGGGGAAGAGGATGCCACAGGGCATCTGGCACTGGCACAGTAGCCCCACCACCTCACAGAGTCCTCGCTCCTCCTATTTCCAGTATTATTTCCGTGTTATTTCCTTAGGTCATTAGTAATTGCTGTTGACTCATGTAGCCTCTGAGTTGATCTTTTTTTATGTATGGTACATTTTTAAAATTTAATTAAAAAAATAATGTATTCAGAAGATTCAAAAACCAAAAAGTATATAAAAATGTTCAACAAAGATTCTCTTTCCTAGCCCCGTCCTCCACCCACTGAGCTCTCACTGCTGTCACTAGTTTCTGTCCTTATTTTCTCTCCTCATATAAAAGGCGGCAGAGTGCACACAGTGCTCTGCCGCTTGTTGTCTTTAATGACGTGTCTTGGGTGTCTTTCTGTGTGAGTGCAGAGCTTACTCATTCCCTTTGTTCCTGTTAAGCGGCTGCGGGGTAGTGAATGTTATAGTGGTACCAACATTTATTTAACGGTCTCCTACTCACAGAAATTTGGTTGTTCTCTGTTTGTAGTCCGATGAGGAAGGCATCCAGGAGAAAGGAGGGGAAGACGGGCAGCAGAAGTTCATCGCTCACGTCCCAGTGCCATCTCAGCAAGAGGTAGGGGAGAGGCCAGGAGTTCCCTTATAGGTGGAGCTTCCCAGGTGCCAGGGGCCTTGCCTCTGAAGGAGGCTGCACGGAGTGCTTTAGTGGGTTTTCTTTTGTTTTGTTTTTTGTGGGGTTTTTGGTGATGAAGATTGGCCCTGAGCTAACATCTGTTGCCAATCTTCCTCTTTTTGCTGAGGAAGTTTGTTGCTGAACTAAATCTGTGCCAATCTCTCTCTGTTTTGTGTGTGGGACATGACCACAGCATTACTTGATGAGCAGTGTGTAAGTCCACACCCAGAATCCGAACCTGCGAACCCTGGGCCACTGAAGCAGAGCATGTGAACTTAACCACTATGCCACCAGTCCGGCTCCTTTAGCTGGTTTTCTTTGTCCTTCCTCTCCGTTAGGGCAGCTCTGACTCCTGACCACATGGGACTGGTCACTGTGCTCATAATGGGGTGTGGAATCCAGAGAAGGCAGGATTTCATCTGCTTTAGAAGAACCAGACACGCAGTCTGTTGTTCACATGCTTCCAGTGGGATAGTGGGCCTCTTGAGACCACTCTGGATAGTGGGCAGCTCGGTGGCCTCCCTCACCAGGACTCCCTCCTAGCTAGGTTCTGGCAGGACACAGAGGACCTTGCTGGGAAGTGAAACATGAGCCCTTTACTCTTGCTGTCCACAGATCGAGGAGGCACTTGTTCGAAGGAAGAAGATGGAACTCCTCCAGAAGTATGCAAGTGAGACCCTGCAGGCCCAGAGTGAAGAGGCCAAAAGACTCCTGGGATATTAGGGCCAAGCTGGGACCCTCCTTGGGGTCTGGAAATCTGCGGGAGTTCTTCATCCCCTGCTGGCCCTTGCGTTCACCCACAGGGCTCTGCCATCCTAGGACTGCAGACGGGCTGATCAGCGATATGAGGCTTCCTGCTGCTTCTCACCATTCATCCTCCACTGACCTTTTCTCACCTCATCTGAACTGAGGGAAGGGTCTGCCCTGCATCTCCCCAGCAGACCATCTGCCTGCTGCACACTCGGCCATCGCCTTGATACAAATGTTTGCCTACTGGATCAACTCACTTATGTTTATCTTGCGTGTGTAAAACAGGCTGCTAACTGGCTGCCTTTAAGTGTTTTATTTAGCCTTCTACTGTCATTTGGTGGGCAGGATGATAATTAGTGACCACCATTAAAAATTTGCAGTTTTTCCTAAAAAGACATGTTTGTAAGTGTCATCATTGTGAAGTTTCAGTTGTATGTTATTTCTTGTCTGTCACCATGTAAGTGCTCCCCTTCCCCTGCTGTGCCCCCCTACCCCGTGACCACTGAACCATTTTCTTTGTCTATGTGTTTGTTTATATTCCACATATGAGTGAAATCATCTGGTGTTTGTCTTTCTCAGTCTGGCTTATTTTGCTAAGCATAATTCCCTCCAGGTCTTTCCATGTTGTTGCAAATGAGATGAATTTGTCTTTTTTTATGGCCGAGTAGTATTCCATTCAGTCATCAGTTGATGGGCACTTAGTTGGTTCCATGTCTTGGCTATTGTGAATGGTGCTGCAGTGAACATAGGGGAGCATATGTTACTTTGGATTGTTGATGTCAAGTTGTTGGAGTAGATACCCAGTATTGGGATAGCTGGGTCATATGGTGTATCTATTTCTGGTTTTTTGAGAAACCTCCATACTGTTGTCCATAGTGGCTGCACCAGTTTACATTCCCACCAGCAGTGTATGAGGGTTCCCTTCTCTCCATACCCTCTCCAACATTTGTTAATTTTAGTCTTAGTGATTATAGCCATTTTAACAGGAGTACGATGGTATCTTAGTGTAGTTTTCATTTACATTTCCCTGATGATTAGTGATGTTGAACATCTTTTCATATGTTTATTGGCCATCTGTATATCTTTGGGAAAATGTTCATATCCTCTACCCATTTTTTGATTGGGCCGTTTGTTTTTTTATTGTTCAGTTGTGTGAGTTCCTTATATATTATGGAGATTAACCCCCTGTCAGATATAGGATTTGCAAATATTTTCTCCCAGTTGATCGGTTGTCTTTTTGTTTTGATCCTAGTTTCTTTTGCCTTGCAGAAGCTCTTTAGTCTGATGAAGTCCCACTTGTTTATTTTTTCTTTTGTTTCCCTTGTCTGAGAATACCTGGTATTCAGAGATCCTTTTAAGATCAGTGTCAAAGAGTGTACTACCTATATTATCTTCCAGGAGTTTTATGGTTTCAGGACTTATCTTCGAGTCTTTGATCCATTTTGAGTTTAATTTTGTGTATGGCCTACTTTTGTGAGGTAATGGTCTACTTCATTCTTTTGCGTGTGACTGTCCAGTTTTCCCAACACCATTTAGTGAAGAGACTGTCTTTTCTCCATTGTATGTTCTTGGCTCCTTTGTCAAAGATTAGCCATCCGTAGATGTGTGGTTTTATTTCTGGGCTTTCAGTTCTGATCCATTGATCTATGTGCCTGTTTTTGTACCAGTACCATGCTGTTTTGATCACTATGACTTTGTAGTACATTTTGAATTTAGGGGTTGTGATACCTCCAGCTTTGTTCTTTTTTCTCAGGATTGCCTTAGCAAGTCGGGGTCTTTGGTTGCCCATATGAATTTTAGGATTCTTTGTTCTATTTCCATGAAGAATGTCATTGGGATTCTGATTGGGATTGCACTGAATCTGTAGATTGCTTTGGGTAGTATAGACATTTTAGCTATATTTATTCTTCCAATCTATGTGCATGGAATCTCTTTCCATCTCTTCAAGTCATCATCTATTTCTTTTAATGATGTTTTATGGTTTTCATTGTATAAGTCCTTCACCTCCTTAAATTTATTCCTAGGTACTTTATTCCTTTTGTGATTGTAAATGAAATTGTATTCTTGAGTTCTCTTTCTGTAAGTTCATTATTAGAGTTCAGAAACACATATGATTTTTGTAAGTTCATTTTGTACCCTGCAACTTTACTGTAGTTAATTATTTCTAATAGTTTTCCAGTGGATTCTTTAGGATTTTTCTATATTTAAGATCATGTCATCTGCAAACAGCAAGAGTTTCACTTCTTCGCTCCCTATTTGGATTCCTTTTATTCCTTTCTGTTGCCTAATTGCTGTGGCCAAAACTTCCGGTACTATGTCAAATAAGTGGTGATAGTGGGCATCCTTGTCTTGTTCCTGTTCTCAGAGGGGTGGAATTCAGTTTTTGCCCATTGAGTATGATGTTGGCTGTGGGTTTGTCATATATGGCCTTTATGTTGAGGTAATTTCCTTCTATCCCCGTTTTAAGAGTTTTTATCATAATTGGCTGTTGGATCTTGTCATCTGCTTTCTCTGCATCTGTTGAGATGATCATGTAGTTTTTATTCCTCATTTTGTTAATGTGGTGTATCACATTGATGTGTGGATGTAACCATCCCTGTGTCCCAGAAATAAATCCCACTTGATCATGATGTATGATCTTTTTGATGTATTGTTGTATTTGATTTGCTAATATTTTGTTGAGGATTTTTACATCTGTGTTAATCAGCAATATTGGCCTGTAGTTTTCCTTTTTTGTGTTGTCCTTGTCGGGCTTTGGTATCAGAGTGATGTTGGCCTCACGGAATGTGTTAGGAAGCGTTCAATCTTCCCTAATTTTTTGGAATAGCTTGAGAAGGATAGGTATTAAATCCTCTCTGAAAGTTTGGTAGAATTCCCCAGGGAAGCCATCCGGTCCTGGGCTTTTATTCTTTGGGATGCTTTTGATGGCTGTTTCAATCTCTTTCCTTGTGATTTGTCTATTTAGATTCTCTATTTCTTCTTCATTCAGCTTTGGAAGGTTGTAAGAGAGTAAGAATTTATCCATTTCCTCTAGATTGTCCATTTTGTTGGCATATAGTTTTTTTTGTAGTATTCTCTTATAATC
The DNA here is from genome assembly GCF_037783145.1 of Equus przewalskii. Classification (NCBI taxonomy): domain Eukaryota; kingdom Metazoa; phylum Chordata; class Mammalia; order Perissodactyla; family Equidae; genus Equus; species Equus przewalskii. The sequence continues at coordinate 3,020,252 of NC_091845.1, forward strand.
TGTTGTATTTCTGTGGTATCTGTTGTTATTTCTCCTCTTTCATTTCTAATTTTCTTTATCTGAGCTTTCTCTCTTTTTTTCCTTAAAGTTTGGCTAGGGTTTTTGTCAGTTTTATTTGTCTTCTCAAAGAACCAGCTCTTTATTACACTGATCCTTTGTACTTCCTTTTTTGTTTCAATAGGATTTATTTCTGCTCTGATTTTTATTATTTCCCTCCTTTTGCTGACTTTGGGCTTTGTTTGTTCTTTTTCTAATTCAGTTAGTTATAGTTTGAGATTGCTTATTTGGGTTTTTTCTTGTTTGGTAACGTGAGCCTTATTGTGATGAATTTCCCTCTTAATCTGGCTTTTGCTGCATCCCATATGAGTTGGTATGGTATGTTTTCATTTTCATTTGTCTCCAGATATTTTTTTATTTCTCCTTTAATTTCTTCAGTGATCCATTGGTTGTTCAGTAGCCTGTTTTTAATCTCCACATCTGTGTCCTTTTCTCAGCTTTTTTCTTGTAATTAATTTCTAGCTTCATAGCATTGTGATCGGAAAAGATGCTTGTTATTATCTTAATCTTCTTAAATTTATTGAGGCTTGCCTTATTTCCCAACACATAGTCTATTCTTGAGAATGTTCCATGCGCACTTGAGAAGAATGTGTATTCTGCTGTTTTTGGATGGAGTGTTCTATATATGTCTAGTAAGTCCATCTGGTCTAGGTTTTCATTTAATTCCACTGTTTCCTTGTTGATTTGCTGTCTGGATGTTCTATCCATTGATGTGAATGGAATGTTGAGGTCCCCTAGTATTATTGTGTTGTAATTAATATCTTTTTTTAGGTTTGTTAATAGTTGCTTTATGTACTTTGGTGCTCCTGTGTTGGGTGCATAGATATTTATAAGTTTTATGTCTTCTTGATGAAATGTCCCTTTGATGATTATATTCTGCCCCTTTTTGTCTCTCTTTATCTGTCTTATCTTGAAGTCTGCTTTGTCTGATGTAAGTATTGCAGCACCTGCTTTCTTTTGTTTGCCATTAGCTTGGAGTATTGTCTTCCATCCCTTCACTCTGAGCCTGTGTTTGTCATGGGAGCTGAGATGTGTTTCCTGGAGGCAGCATATTGTTGGGTCTTGTTCTTTAATCCATGTCGCCACTCTGTGTCTTTTTATTGGAGAATTCAATCCATTTACATTTAGGGTGATTGTTGATATATGAGGGCTTAATGCTGCCATTTTATTACTCATTTTCCAGTTCTCCTGCTTTTCCTTTGTTTCTCGTCCTGTGTATTTTGGTCTACCAATGAAGTTATGTAGTTTTTTAATGTTCTGTTTCTTTGTTTTCTCCTTATTTATTATTTGTATCTCTGTTGTGCTTTTTTGTTTAGTGGTTACCCTGAGGTTTGTATTCAAGATGTTATGGATAAGATAGTCCCTTTTCTGAACTCCTCTAATTTCCTTAGACTAAACCGATTCAGTCCTTTCCTCTTCCCCTCCTAAGTTGTTTTTTCTCAAATCTTATTCCATCTTGTGTTATGAATTTGTGGTTAATGACAAGATTATCTTTGTTTTTGGTGTTTTCTTTCCCTTTGTCTTTAATGCTACACTTGAGTATTTGCTATCCTGCTCTGATTCTGTCTACCATTTAACTCCTTACTCCATGCTTTGTAACTCCTTTCTCCCTTTTTTTTTTTTTCAGGTATGAGGGCCTTCTTGAGGATTTCTTGTAGGGGGGTCAGTCTCATGGCTACAAACTCCCATAGCTTATGTTTGTCTGGGAAAGTTTTTATTTCTCCATCATATCTGAAGGGTGTTTTCACTGGATAGAGTATTCTTGACTGAAAGTTTTTGTCCTTCAATGATTTGAATACGTCATTCCAGTCTCTTCTAGCCTGTAAGGTTTCTGCAGAGAAATCCACTGAAAGCCTGATGAGGGTTCCTTTGTAGATTATTTTCTTCTGCCTTGCTGCCCTTAGTATTCTTTCTTTGTCATTCAGTTTTGCCAGTTTCACTACTATATGCCTTGCAGTAGGTCTTTTTACATTGACATATTTAGGAGATCTGGCAGTGTCTTCCACATGGATTTCCTTTCCTAGGTTTGGGAAGTTCTCTGCTGTTATTTCTTTGAACAAGCTTTCTGCTCCATTCTCCTTCTCTTCTCCTTCTCCTTCTGAAATACCTATAATTCTTATGCTGCATTTCGTAATTGAGTTGGATATTTCTTGGAGACTTTCTTTGTTTCTTTTTAGTCTTAATTCTCTCTCCTCCTCTATCTGGACCATTTCAACATGTCTGTCTTTGATTATGCTGATGTGCTCCTCTGTGATGTCTGCTCAAGTGTTCAGGAAACCTGTATTTTGGTTTTTTTATTCCATTGTGTCTTTCATCTGTAATATTTCTGATTGATTCCTCTTTATCGTTTCACTCTCTTTTGTGAAGCAGCTTCTGAGCTCGTTGAATTGTTTCTCTACATTCTCTTTTACCTCACTGAGTTTATTGATTATAGCTGTTTTGAATTCTTTGTCATTTAGATTACATATTTCTGTGTCCTCAGGACTGATTTCTGGGTTCTTGTCATTTTCTCTCTGGTGTGGAGATCTAATAGAGTGTTGTTTTTTTGTTTTGTGTTTTTTAAAGATTTTATTTTTTTGCTTTTTCTCCCCAAAGTCCCCCTGGTACATAGTTGTATATTCTTAGTTGTGGGTCCTTCTAGTTGTGGCATGTGGGATGCTGCCTCAGTGTGGCTTGATGAGCAGTGCCATGTCTGCGCCCAGGACTCGAGCTGATGAAACACTGGGCTGCCTGCAGCAGAATGCGCCAACTTAACCACTCGGCCACGGGGCCAGCCCCTAATATGTTTGCTACTGCTATAGGGAGTGGCTCTGTTCTTTCGCATCCTGGTGTTATTTGTTGGCAGTTACCACCTGTTGCCACTGGGTGGGGGTCAAGAGCCATGTATTCTGAGCCCTCTGCTTTCAGTGGAAATCTGAGGGGCTGGAGCTGCGGTGAGTGGGTGGGGGGAGGGGCACTTTCTCATGCATGCTCTCTGGGTTTTCTCCCTCTGCTCTTGCTATCTGCTCTCCTGGGGTGTTGGCTTGATATGGTCACCCCCTGCGAAAGCTTTCGCCCTCATAGAGGGCTTTCCTCTAGTCTGCAAAGGCCCCTGGGAATCCTTGATGTTCCTGTGAACGAATGTCCCCTGCCCTGTTTTGTTCCCCCTTTGAGGCCTCCTGCTGTCCCGTTCGCAGTCCTTAAGGGGAGGAGCGAAGATTTCTCTTACCCTGTGCCACCTCCTCCTAGGTGGAGCGCCAGTCTCTCCGCCCTCTGTTGTATGGCTGTGTGGGTCTCTCTGACATTTTTTGTGTTGTGTTTGGATGTCTTCTGTTGGATTCTGGTTGTTTTTTTTGTTGTGTATTGGAGGGAAAATATTTCTGAAGGACCTCACTCCACCATGATGCTAACATCACTCTTAGGGATTTTTATATGAAAGGGAAACCCTCACTCAATGTCTGCAGCTTGTTCCCTGGGCTACCTGTACTCAGGCAATGGTAGCACTTGGATGTGAGGTTCACAATCACTACAGGGGAGAGAGTCCTGAAACACGTAGCCTGGGTGTGGAGGGATGGGACCAGTCCCGGGCTCTGGGAGCTGAGGCAGGTGGGCAGAGAACAGGGCTAATGGGGGCAGGGCCTCCAGTGCTGGCCTGGGTGAAAAGCACACTGTAGATGCCCGGGAAGCCAAGCTGAGTCCAGACCTGCCTTCGGAGCTGGTTCTCTTCTTTCCTGTGGGGACAACCAACAGCAGAGGCTGCAGCCTCCAGGCCCGCATCTGTAGGGGCTTCTCCAAGCTCAGAGGGTGCTGGGAGTGTCCGGGAGTCAGTGTCAGGACCAGGTGGTTGTGGTTTGGGGTCAGGGCCCCAGCTCGGTCTCTTTGTGAACAGGAGCCCCTGCTTGGAGAAGCCCATCACACAGCAGGGGTTCCAGTTCTTCAGGTGGGTGGGGGATGGTCTGCCTGCCCGGGGGCAGCACATTCTGGAAATGGCAGAGCCCTGTGTGGCTGGGGTGGCGAGTGTCAGGGGACAGGGCAGCTGGGCCGTGGAAGATCCTGGCAGGCCTCCTGCAGGAGACTGAGGGCAGCAGGGAGCCGTGCAGAGCTCTGAGCAAGGCAGTGACCTGGTCAGTGTGGGGCTTGCTTTAGGAAGCTCCCTGCAGCCAGCCAGGCGTGGAGAGGAGTCCGGCAGAGACTGGGCAGAGGCTGGGTGAGGTGGGGAGTGGCCATAGGGAAGGGGACCGAGGACGGACATCAGAGGTGATGGAGCTCAAGTCCCAAGTGCTGTGAGGGTGAGGGTAGGGGACATGGCTGGGGCAGAGACACCCAGCGTCCTGGCTTCCCTGAAGGAAGGGCTGGCGGGGTCCCCCCTCACAGAGCCCTTAGGGAAATGTGTGCAGGGAGCAGGGAGGGGTCAAGGTTGGAGCTTTGGGAGCCCCCGGGGAAGGAACAGGGTCAGACTCAGCTCTGGGACCCAGCATCCAGCCCAAGCCTGGCCTGAGTCCCCAGGCTCAGAAGCAAACTTAGTGGGTGCCTTGAGCAAGGCAGGGTCTCAGGACAGCCTGGCCCTGGTGTTGGTGGCCCTCTGGGAGGTGTTGCGGGGGCCTGGCCCTGAAGATCCCAGTTGTGAGTTTCCTTCCAGGGGTCACAGGCGGGCTTGGGGCTGCCTCACATTTGATGAGAGCAGGAGATTCAAACAACTGATGTTTCTTCTCCCTGGAAAAGACCGTTGGCAATGCCTGGAGGGCGGCCCGTCGGGGATGTCCAGGGCTCCAGGGCTTCCTCCCTCAGTCAGTGCAACTCAGCAGGCTTCTAACCACCTGGACAGAGACAGAAACAGGAGCCCCTGCTCTGGCCCTTCAGTTTACAGAGCCCCTCCCCACTGGGGATCTCATCGTAGCTTTGTGGGATGCAGGCAGGACAGGAAGTAGTGTCCCACATCTGAGGAAATGGAGCCTCTGAGTGCAGAGGCAACCCACCAATGTCCTACAGGTGTCCCCAGCAGAGATGGGACCCAACCCCAGGCTGCTTCTTGCCCTGCAGGCCCTTGCTACTTGTCTTCCAGGGGCCCCAGAGGGAAGGTCTCAGCAGGGCTCCCACCACAGGCCTGGATCAGCAGGGAAATTGGCTTGCAGGGTGGGACTACGGGTAGGTGTGTGGTTGCCGGGGCCGAGGCAGCATTTGATCAGCTCTTTGACAGGGTCCAGCCGATCAAGAAGAGCCAAGGGGTGGAGGGCGCCCCTCCGCGAGAATATGAAGAGCCGGCCTTTCCCCAAGCTATGCTGAACTTTAAAAACTTATTTTTCTTCCCTTTGTCTTATACCCATTTTCCTACTCATGCTGTAATTTTCCACATGGCCGCTTTAGAGAAAAGAGCATGCTCCCCCCGCGGAGTTGGTACTGAGAAAAATATGTGACCACCTGCATAAGCCTTCAGAATATCACAAGGGGCAAGTTCCCCCTGACGCACATAGATAGTGGGAGAACTTTTCTCTCTGATGAGGGGTTCGTACTGAAGAGAGTATTTGGATCAAAGCAGCTGCCTCCTTCTGGTTGATGTTTTGCTCTTTCCCCAGTTTCCCTGGTGGGAGTGGATGTACCTCTTCCTCGGTGGTTGATTGGAGTGTTCCTCCATGTGTTAGTTGTTGAAAAGTGTATTGTTCCCCTGCATGTGTTTGGCAAAACATTATAGAAGTCTTTTCTTAATTGCTGAAGTCGCTTTTGTGCAGGAAAAGATAGTTAACCTCTGCCCCCTAAAAGTTAACTCTGTTCCCTGTAAGATTATACTTATCAGTGATTGCTTTTTGGTTTACTCTGCAAGAACATCTGTACTGCTGTATTTATCCCCTGCTAAAAAAGGTATAAAAATGCTGTAAAAACCAGTAAAGACAGACTTGCTTTGTACTTCCTTATCTCTCTGAGAATATTTGTAGAGCTAATCCTGAAAAATATAAAAACGACACTTGTGCACAGTAAAGACAGGCTTGATTGCACCGACTCAAGTCTCACATCCCCTCCTTCACTGTGCCGACTCCGTCTCTCCCTCAGGAACCTGGACTCTGCTGGAGCTGGACTCCGGCATGTGGTCACCTTGGCCCAGCTCATTGCCCACAGGTGACAGAACTAGTCTCAGGAAACTTTGGTCGACAAAAATCTGTTTGAGGTTCGTTTCAGCTCTGACTCTGCGTGCAGTTTCCAAAACAGCAGCTTTCCATACACGTTTCTGTAGTCTTCCCTCCCTTCCCTCACCCAACCTGTCCTCTCTGAGACTAACACGTCAGCTTTCCTCCTGCTATGCTTTAAGGTTTCTCACAGCACCACTGAGGCCTCAGACTGCCCTCCTCCCCCTGCACCCCAGCCCCTGCACTCTGCCCCCTGACCCCATGTGCTCCTGCTCTTGGGCAATTTATAAACAAGGAGGAGATTAAAATCTTTCTCCTCCTGACGCTGACTCCCTGGACAAGCCTGCCACAGGGAGGCAATGGGGCTGGTTTTGTTGCCTCACAGACCCCCATGCCCCACCCCAGCCTCTACAACCTCGACTGGAGAAGAGGGCATCAGCATCTCACCCCTTCCTCTCAAAGCCCCAAGAGAGGAGGGGTGAGGGTCTCACCCCTGCTCACACCACCTGCAGCAGGATCCCGCCAGGGGGCCTCAGGCCTTCCCCAGCTCCCACAGGCGCTGCTTGACTAACAAGCAGAAAGGTCCACTGGGAGACTAGTGGCAGCACCCCACCCCTTCAGGCGTTCTCACATCTGCCCCCTCCTGCTTCACCCTCCTCCAAAAAAGAAGAATGTAGAGGGAAGTTCTCCTGTAGGGCTGACCCAGTTCCTGCCACAGAGTATTTTTCTGCAAGTCACTGAGCCTGGTTTACTGCCTCAGTAAGATGAGAAGTGGGGAGGGCAGATCTGCGCCCAGGTCCCTTCGGCTCAGGGTCAGGTAGGATTCTGTGAAAACTAGCATGTTTGAGGGTCTGGGAAATAGAGGAGGGGCCTCAGGGCAGGGGAGCAGATGATGCTGAAGAGGTGCTGTGGGCCTTGAAAGTGTGGGACTTCCTGAGGGTCTCGGGCTTGTCGCAGAGTGGGAGCAAGGGCAGCCAAGTAAGAGCACGCCTCACAGGCCTGCTTGGTGGCGTGAGCGGCCGCAGGGCCAAGCAGGAGCAGAGACGGGCTGAAGCCAGGACAGTCTTCCAAGGGCGGCGTGCACCTGGTCTGGGGGTAGCAGTAGGGCTGGGAGGGCTTCATGGAGGTGGTGGAGGTTGGAGGAGGGGTGCTGAGAGCCTAATGATCCCATATTTCCAGTCAGAGCCTCACGTGTGAAACTGGTACCATCAAACGAAGCAGGGTTCATTTGGCCCGTGTTTATGATAGTTTGTGGTTCCAGGAGGGGAGAGAGAGCTGGATGGACCACGTTTCTTTGGCCACCAGGGGAACCGAGGGCTGCTCCCGGGAGGGAGCCTCCCCAGCCCTCAGCCAGCAAAGCCCAGGGCACCTAAGTGTACAACGGCTGCCACATATTTTTGTGTTCTTGCTGCTTTTAGTTTCTAATTTTTTTTTCACTTTTTTTAAGATTGGCACTTGAGCTAACAGCTGTTGCCAATCTTCGCTTTTCTTTTTCTTTTCTTCTTCTTCTCCCCAAAGCTCCCCTTGGTACATAGTTGTATATTAGTTGTGAGTGCCTCTGGTTATGCTACGTGGGACGCTGCCTCAGGATGACCTGATGAGTGGTGCCATGTCCACACCCAGGATCCGAACCGGCAAAACCCTAGGCCACCAAAGTGGAGCGCGCGAACTTACCCACTCGGCCATGGGGCCGGCCCCAGTTTTCTAATATTTTGCAGCAAGCAGTCTTCTGTACTAAGCACACAGGGTATCATGGTTTGTGTCTGGTCTTCACGGAATTTTTTCACCTTTATTTCTGTTTGGAGCATATTTTCAGCACTGGCCTGGGCACTGCCAAATAAAGAAAACTTGGATGATATTGTTAGAGGCTATGTATTTTATAATGGTAACTGTAGAAGGAAAGAAAAAGATGAAAAAAGAAAGAAGGGAGGAAGAAACGAAGGAAGGAAGGAGGAGAAAGGCACTTGTTCCTCTAACCACTTGGAGGAATTCTGAGCCACAGAACAGTAGGCTGACAGCAGATGCTTCCAGTTGTCAACTAGGATGGTGCCACCGTGTGGCAATAACCCAAATACAGGGAGAATTCACTCTGCCTATCCACCATCAGCTTTAAGAATTTTAAATTCTTGACACATTTAAAAACATTTGTGATGCACATTATTTCAAATTTTGGGCAGTGAGACATCATTAATGTTTTTTAATTGCTCCATTTTGAACAAAGATAATTCAATTTCAGATAAAATGGCACAGGAATTTGCCATCAAAAAAGAGGAAATGCAGATATTTTTAAACAGCTTTATTGAGGTATAATTTACATACCATCCATTGTAGGAGTACAATTGAATGATTTTAATAAATTTCCTGAGTCATGCTACCCTCGTGATGGTCCAGTTTTAGAATGTTTCCATCACTCCACAAATGCAAGTGGTTTTCTGGGCTGGGCTTTCTGGTAAAATCCATACCCAGACTGCTAACATGCTCCCACCCAATCCCAAACCAATTCCAGGCAAAGACAATGTAAAGGCCAGTTTATGGGCTAGCTCCAGTGGCCTAGTGGTTAAGTTTGGCACACTCCACTTCTGTGGGCTGGGTTTGGTTCCCGGGTGCAGACCTACACCACTTATCTGTGGCCATGTTGTCACAGAGGCTCACATACAAAAAGAGGAAGATCGGCAAAGATGCTAGCTCAGGGCCAATCTTCCTCAGCAAAAAAGGAGGAAGACTGGCAATAGATGTTAGCTCAGGGCAAATCTTCCTCAGTAAAAAAAACATAAAAAGACCAGTTCAGCTATCCAGCCACTTGTCCAGCTCACCCCAAAACTGTCAACATTCTTCCTTTCTATCCCCATGCCTCCAATTGGTGAGAACCTTGGCTCATCCTGGTTCCTGGACTCACTTTTCCCTTCCCCCCTCTCCTCCGTATGCTCCAAGTAGCCACTCTGAGCTGGAGGCTGACCTTGTTTTCTGGGGCTCTGGGCTTTGACAAGCCCCACCTTTCCAGAGCCAACCCCAGCATGCAGAAGCCTTCCATCCCACATCCTTCAGTCTAGTTCCACCTTGGAATGGAGGCTATTTCCTGCTGCTCCAGTCTGACACAATACAGCTGGGCTCTCAGAATTGAAAAGTGCAATTTTCCATGGCACTTTGGGAGTTCCTGTCTGGTATTCTTGGGTATTTCCCTTGGAGTGGAGTTCAGACTGTTTTGGAACAAATAACTCTTCCACCTTCTCCATAGGTCTGCCTTTGCCTCTTCAGCCAGTCTCTCCCCTACTTGGCCAGTAAAGCTGGTCAGGGGTCCTCAGGGTACTGGTCCTGGTGGACTTGCTCTCTGTGGTCTTCTGAAGCTATGGGGAAGGCCCCCTTCCCTTTTCTACTTGGGAGGGTATAGATTTCTGTCTGCTTTGTTCACTGATGTATTCCAAGCCCCTAGATCAGTACCTGACCCATTGCTGGCATTAATCAAATTTTTTGAATTACATGGAACTGGAGAGCTGTAGGCCCCTTGAAGGGGCTGTCTGAAGAGGGCAGGAGTGGTCTCAATTCCCTCCCACCTTGGTAGCTGGGGAGCCCTTTGGCAGATAGGTCTTATTTGATCTATTTTAAGCTTCTTACAGAAGTTTGGGTCTCATTTCTCTGATGACCCCTGGTCCATGGGGCCAGCTCCTGGGCTGGTCTGCCCTTCCACAGAGCTTTCCTGAACCTCCCTTGTTCCTCTCCTCCGCCAGTCTTTGGTGCTTTTCAGCTGGGTCAGTTCCCCAGACTGGACCCATAATGCCAAGTGAGCCAGCCCATTCTGAGCCATTTGGGCAGCTACTTCAACCACTGCTAGGCTGCCTTTTGGGGTTGGGATCTCCCAAATCCTCCTTCTGGCCTAGCCTCCCACCAAACAGGGCTCCTTAATTCCACTCCCCCTAGAATCCTGGGGGTGGGGTGGGGTTCACCTTCAGCACACAGCTTTCAGGTCCCTCTCCCCACCAGGATTCTGGCCTCCTCCCCAGTTTTACAGCCAGCTTAATTTCTGGCCTGACCAAAGCCTTCTCCTTCCCTCCTCGTAGTGTGCCCCAGGCCTTTCCCTTCTTCAGCGGGGGGGGGGGGGGGGGATGCTACAATCTAGCCCATCCTCTGTTAGAAGGATTCTGCATTCCTGGCCCTATCAGCGTGAGCATTAAGGGGCACTGCCGTGGTTGTCCCCTTCCCCAGTGATCCATTCTAGGGGAGGCCATTCTGGGTCCAAGGGCTGGGTTAACAGGCCCCCAGGCCTGCCTGCCCAGAGGCCCTAGCATTCCCTCGCGCCTGCTCCTGACTGTGTCTGGTAGAGAAGCAGGTAAGTGAGCCCAGGCTGACCGGCCAGGCCAGGGAGGCGGTCCGGTGCGGAGGGCGGCTCCAATAGGCGGCGGGGGCGTGGCGAGCGGGGGGCGGTGCCGCGGGCGGAGTTGGGTTGTGGGAGGGCTTGACGGCGGCGCCGAGGGCGGGTCTAAGAGCGGGTCTGACGGCGGAGTCTGCTTGGGGGCGTGGCCAAGGAAACAGCGGAGGCGCCGAGAGCGGCCGGGTATAGGGGCGGAGTCGGGCTGTGGGCGGGTCCGAGGGCAGGGTCCAATTGGGGGCGGGTCTGAGGGCGGGTCTGAGGGCGGGCCTGGGGGCCGGACTCGCCTGGCGCCGGGTTGCGGGCGGGCCGCGAGCTCTGCGGAGGGCCGGACTAGGCGAGCCCGGGGCGGAGCCGAGGCCCGCGGGGCTCCGGGCCGGCCCGGGGCGGGGCGGGGCTGGGGCCGGCGCTCGCGGCGCCTCTTCCTCAGGTGTTGCGGCGGTTCCACGTCGCCAAGCGGCCCGCGGCTTCCTTGAGCCCAGGCCGCCCTCAGCGTTCCGCGCGCCGGCCCTTCGGCACCCGCGCGGCCATGGCGGGGCCGGGCCCGGGCCCAGGGGACCCGGACGAGCAGTACGATTTCCTGTTCAAGCTGGTGCTGGTGGGCGACGCGAGCGTGGGCAAGACGTGCGTGGTGCAGCGCTTCAAGACCGGCGCCTTCTCGGAGCGCCAGGGCAGCACCATCGGCGTCGACTTCACCATGAAGACGCTGGAGATCCAGGGCAAGCGGGTCAAGGTGGGAGGCCGGCCTGGCCCTCTCGGGCAGCCGCGCCGCCCGGGCTCTGACGGTCTTGGGGCTGGGCCAGGGACCCCGGAAGGTTCTCCCTCAGCGAGGGGACGCGAGCGCCCCGGGTCGTCCCGAGGTTACTGGCAAATCCCTTGTGCCTCCCTTCCCCTTCCTCCTGTCGGAGCAGGCCTGAGCCTTGGGGTCGGGGCGGGTTCGGGGCGCCGGGCGCCGGCCTGGGGTGGGGTGCGTGCGTGTGCCCGAGCCGGAGGCCCTGCGTCCCCGAGCTCGCGTCCTGGGGGGACTTGGCTCCAAAATCGCTTCGCCAGTGGAAGGCAGCGGGGCTGCTCGGAGTGCGGGGGACGGAGGGCGCCTGGCCGGCGTGACCCTCCCACCGCGGTCGCAGCCCCCAGCTCGGCCCTCGGGTGGGGAGCCCCTCCAGAAGCTACCCCCCCTCCACGCCCCGGAGGGATCAGGAAGTAGTTGCTTCTGGGACCCGAGGGCCAGAACTTTTTGTCGGTTTCCGGCCTGGCCACGCCTCCCCGCAGTCTCTTTGTGGCCCGGGCGGTGGAACTTTACTCCGCAGGGGCCGCTCTGGTCCCCGCCCCCGGCGAGAGTTGGATGGAAACGACTTCACAGATGCCGGAAGGTGGGGGAGACCGTCAGGCGTGGCCGCGGCTCCGACAGAAACAGCAGGATGCAGTTGCCACAGTGTCCTGGCAGCGGTTTGGTAAACAGTGTTGGTGATTAGTGAATCAGAGTGTCTTAACCTGGTGTCAGCCCTCCCTCGTGGAGCGGGAGACCGTGGCAGGACGAGCGTCGTTCCTGCTCAGTAGCTTCGCTTGACTGTGCTGTTAGAAACCCTTCCCGTGCTCTCCGGGTTTCGAGTTCACGTGACCTCCAGGACAGCCCTTAAGAGCGCTGGGCAGGGGCAGCACGGGCGAGTGTTAGCTGCTGTTATCGCCATGTTTTCGAGAAACTGAGCCGGGGTGATGGGAGTCCCTTGAGCCCTGATGCTGTGGCGCTCTGCCTCCCCGGGCTGCTCTAGGCCTGCTTGTGGTTGCCTTTCGCTAGGATACTTAGCTCTTTGTTTCTGCAAAACTGGGATAATTTCTGGGTGTTGCCTCCCTCCTGCCCCACCATGGAGGAAAAGTAAGCCAACAGTCTTTATATGACCACAGTGCCTCTAGAGTAGATGTGACAGGGGAAGCGGAAACTCCCTGCCTGAAGAGTTTTTTTGAAAAATAGTCTTTGGGGTTTCTGTGTGTTTTTGGTCTCCTTGGGATAGGAAAAAAGAGCAAAGTGTGGCAGGCGGCTTTGAGTCATTACTTGGGACCATCCCTTTAGAGCAGGTGGTGAGGGGAGGGCTGTGGGATAGGTGGAGTGTGTCCCTGGACGGGTCTGCCCTGTGATGCCAGCAGCCACAGGGAAAGTGGAGTGTTAAAATATAGGCATAAACAGCAGCGGTGTCCTTGCAGGCTGTTGGCCTCTCCCGCTCCAGTGTTTGTGGTGGCCCTGTGCTGACCGTGGTCAAGGAGGGGGCAGAGTGTTCCTGTTTACCTGGCGAGATAGCAACCTGTGCGGAGCCCAGGGTGTACTGTGTACCTGAGCACAGGTTATGCAATACAGGGCAGGCGGTTCGTGATTTCTTTTCCTGATGGTCACCTCCAGGTTGTTCTAATTCAGGAAGCAGCCTGGCGAGACTGGGAATGGGGGAACAGTGTAGGTATGGTAAAGCCCTTAATAGTTATCATCACCGTCCTGCTTGAGAATCAGTTGTGTGCCAGCTGTTTTACAGATGTGTTATTAACCCCTTCTCACGCAGGACAGGCTTGCTGCAGGGCACCCAGCTAGTAAGTGACAGAGGTGGGAATTTTTCTTACGGTTTTTCTGATTCCAAATTGTTGAGGTCTTTCCCCTACACGAGACTGCTTCTTAGAGTTTGATTGTTTGGAGTGGGAAAGCCTTTGGCAATTATTTACCTGCTGGTTTTGCAGTCAGAGGAACCTGAAGCCCAGTGCACTGAAGAGGCTCTGAACTGAAACTGAGCAGCAGTGGGCGGGGGACAATCTCTCAAGTCAGGATTTCTGGGCTCTCCTGACTCAGCAGGAGCAAGTCGTTTTTCCTCTCTCCAGTCTGTTTGCTCATCTGTAAAATACCTGTGAGGTGTCTTCCAGCAATGTGATTTAAAAAAAAAAAAATAGAGTTTATTTGTTTACTTATTTTTTCTTCTTCTTCTCTCCAAAGTCCCCTGGTACATAGTTGTATATTCTGGTTGTGAGTGCCTCTGGTTGTGCTATGTGGGACGCTGCCTCAGCATGGCCTGATGAACAATGCCATGTCAGCGCCCAGGACCCGAACCAGCAAAACCCTGGGCTGCCAAAGTGGAGCTTGCGAACATAACCACTTGGCCACAGGGCTGGCCAAAAATCGGGTTTACTGAGGTTTAATTTACACACATTGAACTTTACCCATTTTAGGTGTACAGTTCTGTGAATTTTGACAAACGTATGTAGTCCTGTAACCATCACAATCGAGGCATAGAATACTTCCATCAGCCCAGAAAGTTCCCCTGTGTCCCTTTGTGTCAGTGTCCTCCCTTTTCCCCAGCCCCTGGCAACCACTGATCTGTTTTCCGTCCCTATAGTTTCAGCAGTGTGATTTTAACTGGAACCTTTGATGAGCCAGATTTCGTTGTTGTTTCTGTAGAAAGCATGTCCACGTCAGGGATTTAGTTTACACCCCTTCCAGGGCCTGTCCGGGGTCCAATAAGCGTCCAGCGTGCTCTCCTAAACCTCCTCTCCCTGTATTGCTGGCTTTTGTTGGAGCTTGAGGAACCTTAGAGGTACATCACCTAGGGGTTTTCAACTCTGAGCTCCGTGCTTGGGCTAAAGGGAGAAGGTCAAGAGGCCACAGGTTCAGAAGGACCTCAACTAGCTTCGCACCCGACCAGAACAGTATTACTTTTATCTAGTTTTATATTGAGGGTTTCTGGGCTCTACTGTTTTGTATTTGACTAAAGAGTTCTGCTGTTAAAAAATAAAAAAGTGTGAGGGGCCAGCCCAGTGGCGCAGCGGTTAAGTTCACACGTTCCGCTTCGGTGGCCCGGGGTTCACCGGTTCGGATCCCGGGTGCAGACATGGCACCACTCATCAAGCCACGCTGAGGTAAGGGTCCCACATATAAAGTAGAGGAAGACTTGCACAGATGTCAGCTGAGGGCCAATCTTCCTCAGCAAAAAGAGGAAGATTGGTGGTGGATGTCACCTCAGGGCTAATCTTCCTCAAAAAAAGTAAAAAATAAAAAAACAAAAAAGTTTAAAACCTCACAGATCTAATTAAATGCCTTTATTTCTGCAGTCACTTCCCATTGCAACCAGAATAGCATCCAAACTCCTTACCTGAAGAGATGGGCTGCTGTCAGCCTTGCCAACTTCCTCTCCCTCCTTTTGCCCCTCATTCACCACTCTCCAGCCTCGATAGCCCTTTTGATCCTTCAAATATGTCTGCCTCAGACCCTTTGTGTCTGTCCGCCTGCCTGTCATACTCTGCCCCGAGATCCCTGTGTAATGGCCACTTCATCATTCAGCTCCCACTGTGAATGCCACCGCTTTGGAGAGAGGCCTTCCCCGACCTCCCAGACCCTCGATCCCATTCCGGGATAAGATCAGGAGTAAGTTCATAGCATTTTCCAGGACTTGAAATTGCCTCGTTTGTTGGTCTCCTCCTGTACAGTGTCAGCTCCTTGAAAGCGCAGGGATCCAGTCTGCCTGGTGTACCTGCCAATCGCTACACCTACACCAGTATCAGACATGTGGTGTTCAATATGTGTCTGTTAATTGATTTTTATTTATGAAGAGGAAGCTGAGGCCAAAATAAGTGAAGAGACCGGCATGCCCAAGGCCACACACAAGTCAGTGGCAAAACCAGGATTTGAACCCAGGGTCTGCCTGGCCCCTAAGCCCCGTGCTCATTTTTACATTTGATCACCCTTCTGAGTCCCTCTGAGTTCATAATGATGACCCCAAGATTCTGCAAGTTAATGAATCTAGTAAAAATGCAGTTGTGGCCAATGCACTTTGAGGGAAGAATGTGGACTTGGGCATTTTATGGATTTTTTCAGTAATAAAAGTTGAAACCCCAAAGAGTTTCAGGGTGTTTGTCAGCTAACAAAACACCTTGCCAGCCCCAAACAGCTCACATAGCCTGCTCTGCTGGTGAGTAAGGCTCTGTATGTGTGATGAGTTCCTGCGCCCTACCCTGTGTGAATTCATTTGGCTCTAGCTATGCAAACTGAACTTGGAGAGTGAATCTGGGTGCTGCTATTCCTTCAAACTGTGGAGTCCCTGAAAGAGAACACTGGATTAGGATTCTGAAGGTCTGGGTTGTATATCCAACCCCTCCACAACCACGGCCAATTCCTTTTCCCTTCTTGGAGCCCCAGGCTTCCTCATCTGTGAAATGGGACTAATGATCTTCGCTCTGCGTACTTCTTAGAGTTGTTGGAAAACTATGGACGCGATTAAAATAGTTTAAAATTCCCTTTATATATTTTTCAATATATAATCCATCCACCTGGTTCAGAAATTGAAAATGTCAAAGACGTTAAAGGGATATAATAAAGAGTCGCCCTTCCACCTTTGCCCCCCAAGCCACCCACTGCCCTCTAAGAAGAGGCAGTCAGTGTTACCTATTTCTTGTTATCCTGAAAGTGCAATTGTAAATAAAACCAAAGAATTACAAATATAAGGAATTATCTTATTATTGCTGTTGTTACCATTTTCCTCCTTAGGTTAGACAGATTATTTCTTAACGTGTCCCTCCTCAACCCCTCACTCCTCCCCGCCTCACTGTCCCCCAGGAAATCTCAGCTGCTTCTCTACTCATTCTTATCTGGGACGACACAAAGGCCTGTTATGTAAACTCGTTTTTGCAGATCACTGGGGACACAGGTCTCTAGTCCACACACAAAGGTTAGCCTTGTAGCCTTGTACCCCTGTGTTTAGTTCTCTATCAGGTTCACTCTCCGCTCGTTGGGGTCGCTGCCAGATCTCTCCTTCACAGAAGTAAAGTCTGTGCCCTTGGGCCTGGGCCTCCAGATTTCAGGACCTTCGGCCTTGGCTGTCAAGCTTCCTTTGGCCCTAAAAGTCATCTTTGTTTTTGTGGCATTTCTGAAAGAGGGGGCAGGGCCGAGGTAAAAGGAAATGGCTTCTCTTTAAAATTTGTATCCTCAGTCCTTCCAAATAGGGGTCTGACTTTGCTCGTGTGTTCTACCTATTTGGATAAAATTGGTTTGACTTTTTCAATTTTGATCAGAAATAGCAAAAGGACTGTTAGATAAGATATAAGTTCTAGGTCATGCTGGTTGTCTGAAGAAATCTGTTCTTGATGCTGTGACAGCCATCCTCATTGTAAAATAAGCCTTGCCTCCCGAGGTTTCTGACAGTCCTGAGGCAGCAAGTGTGATGGAAAGATAGTGGAAAGAGGGCCAGCGTTAGAGCCCGGCGCCAGGTTAACATCTTGGCTTTGCTCCATAGTGCCTTGGGCGTGTGATGTCACTGCTTCTAGTCTGTTTCACTTGCAAACCCCCTAGCTTTAAGGACCATAGTGGATCATCAGTAGATGGGAACTGACATTGGTGTGGAAATCACCTGAGAAAGAGTGGCGAGGGGAATCTGGAAGCTTGGCTTCTCAGCCTGGCTGCCCAGCTGACCTTGTGCTAACTTGTGTTACCCTGTCAGTGAAACGGAGAAAAGAATGCCTGCCTTACCTACCCATATAGGGTTTTCTGTGTAAGAAAAGGCAAGAGCCTGGCCCCCATGGCAGATCTGGGCAGTGATGCCACACCAGTCAGGGATCACAGTGGGAGGCAGAGTCGCACAAGACCTTTAGCACCTTGCAGGTCCACCTTGCAGCTCATGGTGTTGACATGTCTCCTTTCCTTGCTTTCATGTCGTTGGTCTTTAAGCCCGTTTATGTTTTCTTTGTCTTCCATTGGCCTTTGTGTAGTGCTAGGCCTGTGGTAGGCCCTTGCAGAGTCCTGACACTGAAGGGTTTCCTTTTGAAGCTTTGGGCATGAGGAAATCATAGAGTTGAGTGGTAATGGAGTAGCTCTCCCTCCCACATCTACTGCATCTCGTCACTTTTTTTTTTTTTAAAGATTTTATTTTTTCCTTTTTCTCCCCAAAGCCCCCCAGTACATAGTTGTATATTCTTCGTTGTGGGTCCTTCTAGTTGTGGCATGTGGGACGCTGCCTCAGCGTGGTCCGATGAGCAGTGCCATGTCCGCGCCCAGGATTCGAACTAACGAAACACTGGGCCGCCTGCAGCGGAGCGTGCGAACTTAACCACTCGGCCACGGGGCCAGCCCCTGCATCTTGTCACTTTTCACCACTGTTCTCATACAGTGTTCCCTTCAAAGCTGCCCTGTGAGAGACTCCCATTTTATGGAGGGGAGAGGAAGGCCCGTGTGTCGCAAGTCAGAACCAGAACCTAGCCTTCTCGCTCCTAGTCTGGTGCTTTTTCCTTATGACTGTATCATACTCTCTACCACCACCAACATACACGCATGCACACAAAGGTGTGGGACCAATTTAATATCTAAGCTGTCATATATCACTTTCATGTTACATTTTTATTAGCAGTATCATATCAACATACTAATGCCAGGTGCTTATTAAATAAATCCTTATTAATTTAGATTAATTGGGAGAAGTGGTGCATATGACAGTATGAACAAAAGAACAAGCCCATCTTCTAGAATGGCTTGCAAAATGCTGTTTTACTGAACGTATAGTGATAGAAATCAAGCAAGTATTATTAGATAAAGGGCCTCTCTAACCTGCTTTGACGGATTAATAAATAAGGACTGTTTGTCACTAATAGCTCCTATCTCTATACCATCACACATGTATCCTTCTCTCTTCTTCCTTGCACTACTTTGCCTTGCAGACCTCCCTTTCCTGCCTTGGAAAAAGGCACACTTAACCCTAGATGAGGTGGGTGAGCATCAACAGTTCTTAGGGTTTTCCCACATGGTCATGAATGACTGAGGTGACACCATCCCAAATATGTGACTGAGGAGTAATGTGGCTGATTTTTTAGCAGTAACAACCTGGAACTTAAATGTCTAAATGAGTGCTGTCCCTTTCAAAGTAGTCTCCTTGAGAGAGTGTCTGCATATTTCCCAAATGTTTAATCAGCTGCGATGGTCCCTATTCAGAATCTTTGGAACCTGCAGCTCTTTCTTTTGGCAGGTCTTTCATGGGTGGATTTGCTGATTAAAAAACATCAGAAGGTCACGGGAGCCTACCATAGTGTTAGCAGTTCTTTGGTCCAAAATGAGGCCTGACTATAAAATCATAATTCTGGTTCACGTTAGGCCAGAGGGCTTGCCCAAGCCCCTGACAGCAATGTTGATGTTTTGGGCAGTGACAGTTCATTGTATGGGGGTTGCCACCTCAGCATGGCTGACGAGTGGTGTAGGTCAGCACCCGGGATCCAAACCTGCGAACCTGGGCCGCCGAAGCACCACAGGTCTGGGCCCTGAGGCTGCTACTTTTTAAGGGGACAAGGTTCTTCTTGATTTGAGAGGCCTTCAGCTCACAGCTGACGGGTTGGTGGGTCTTTTCTCCTTGCATCAGTTTCCTATCTGTGACATGAGGATGTTGGACCATGTGATCTCCGAAGGATTCCACCATTCATAGAAAAAAGTTGCTTGTAATTTCAAGCCAGGTAATTCCCACCCCTGCCATTTTTATGCCTGAGAGTGTAAAAATTAGATATTTTTAAAATTAAAATATTCTGTTTTCCAATGAAAAATGATTTCTTTTGGTGTAACTAGGTTTTTACTCTTGGATTTTAACTCTCTAATGGGGAAACAGATAGCATATGATTTAATGACCAAAAAAGTGGATCATAGCTGTCAGAATAAACTTCAGTTTGCTAGCTATGAATTGGTAATGTCTGCCATGTTTACATGATAGAGAAAATACATAGAAAAAGTCAGTTTTATGAAATATGAAAATTCTATGAAATATGTAGAAAAATCACATATTAAAAAATTAGTTTTATTATTGAAATCACAAGGTAATACCTCAATGGAAACCTTGACTCTGCAGTTTTCTTTGGGTTATTTTCCCCAGAATAAGCCCTTGACAAGTGTTGGCTGAATAAACCAGAGAGTGAGGGAGAGAGAAACGGGAGCCATATCTGAGCAGGAAAGGGCGTCAGTGGATCTGGAAGTTCTGCTGGAAGAGTGGGGTTCATGCAAGAGCTGGAGGGCACCTGGGCACGGAGTGGGAAATGAATGTGAGCTGAAAAATGGAGAACTCATGGGAACTCAGGGGGTCCCCTGCCGCTGGGCAGGAGAGTGGTGATGGATGGAAGGCCCTGGTGCATTAAGATACTTCGGGGCAGTTTGCTGTGCACGGTGTGTGTGTGTGTGTGTGTGTGTATCAACAGATTATTATTTTGCTTTACACAAGTTGTCCTTACCTGACGATATATTCTGTCTAAAGTAGCACTCTACCAAGTTCGTTTGTTAAAAAAATCTTTATTGAGATAGAATCCATGCACTATAAATTCCCCCATTTAAAGTGTACAATTCAGTGTGTTTTTGTTTTTTATTTTATTTACTCACAGAGTTGTGCAAACATCACCACAATCAATTTTAGGATATCACCCAAAAAGGAACCTTCATGTCACCCCGTCCTCCAGCCCATGGCAACCACCTGTCTACTTTCTATTTTATAGAGTTGTCTGTTCTGGACATTACATATAAATGGAGCCATATGATATTGCGGGGTTTCTTATGGCTGGTTTCTTTCACCGAGCATAATATTGTAAGGTCCAAGTTACTTTTTATCCCTTCCAAAAAATGCTTTGTTTTTTCTTCCTGGCACTTACCTATACCTCAGGTCCTGTTCACTTGTTTGGTCCCAGGCCTGGGAGGGCCTGTGAGCTCTGCCTGTGTGCCTACCCCTGACACTGCGCCGCCCCTGCTGGTGTTGATGAGTGAGTGAAGCGCTCTGCCCTCCCTGTTCAGTGACTGACTCTTTGCACCTAACGAAATGCATCCGGGCTTTGGTTGGATGGATTAATTGTCTCTCTTCCATGTCTCCCTCTACTAATTTGGAAATATATGCATGCTAGTTCTACTCATCATGTTAAATTTTATATATGTATTCAAACTTATATTTTTCTATCTACACACTAGAATTACTGCTTATTTCTTTGACTTGAAGAAGAACCCTGGCACACTTTTTCTCCCTCCTCGTTGCCTCCATCTCGATGATTTCTGTGTTGAAATCATCTAGGATTTGAGTTCTAGATTGTTAATTTTTTTTAAAGATTTTTAAAAAATTTTTTCCTTTTTCTCCCCAAAGCCCCCCAGTACATAGTTGTATATTTTTAGTTGTGGGTCCTTCTGGTTGTGGCATGTGGGATGCCACCTCAGCATGCCCTGATGAGCAGGGCCATGTCTGCACCCAGGATCCTAACTGGCGAAACCCTGGGCCACCAAAGCAGAGCGTGCGAACTTAACCACTCGGCCATGGGGCTGGACCCTGTTAATTTTTTTGACATCATGCGTTGACAATTACTTAGACAATCCCAAGTTCTATTTATTTATTTTTGGTTTGCTCTTCTTTATTTCTTTGTTTCATTTTCATTTTGCCTGAATTGTTCCTCAAGTGATTCTTACAGAAAGAGTGTGTAAGTGATAAACTTTCGGTAACCACATATCCAAAATTAACTTTATTTTCCCCTCACTTAGATGTTAGCTTGGCTAGATACAGAAATCTACTTATAAAATAATTTTCCTTAGAACTGTGACAATACTGCATTATAGTCTTAAAGCTCCCAAATGCTGCTGGTGTAAAGTCTGACTCTAGTTGAATTATTGTTTGCTTGTGATCAGCTCTCTTTTTATAAGCATTTAGGTTTAAAAAAAATGATTTCTGATGTTCTGAAATTTTACCATAGTGTGTCTAGGTTGTGGGATAGTTTTCATTCATCCTCGTCTGAACTCAGTAGGAATAATCAATATGAAAATTCCCATATTTCTAAAGCTCCAAGGAATTTTCTTTTATTTTTTTGATTAGCTCCTTCATGTCATTCCTCCTGTTCTCTCCTCTGGAGGTTGCATAGGACAGGAGCTGGAACCTTGGGTCTGTCCTCCATATCTGTTACCTTTTCCTTTGCCTTGACAGCTTGTTCTGTTGTGCTGCGTTCCAGACAGCCCCTGGGCTCCACCTTCCAGCTCACTGATTCACTTTTCAGCTGTATCTGTTCTGATATTCATTTCATCTTTTGGTTTCTTTATTTTGAAAGTTACATTTTCCATTTCTAAGATCTCTAGTTGGTTCTTTTTCATATCAGTAATATTTTCATTGTAAGGATATTATTAATACTCTTTTATTTTTCCCAACTTTTTACTATGAAAAATTTCAAACATAGGAAAGTTGAAAGAATAACACATTATACGCCATGGATATTCTATCTAGGATTCAGCAATTGTTCATTTTTTGCTGTATTTGCTTTATCTTTCTATATATGTAGTTTAAACTTTTTTAATTTCAAAGTAAGTTGCAGTTAGCATGATACTTCACCCCTGGATACCTCAACATACAACTTTTAAGGATAAGCACAATACCCTTATCATACGTGAGCATATCAGTATTTCTACAATAGCATCTACTGTCTAGTCTATTTTTAAATTTCCTCAACTTTGTCCAAAACGTCTTTTGTCGTGTTTTCCCCTCTTGAACCGGAGTCCAGTATAGGTTTAGTTCAGAACAATGCTTCACTTTTTTTAAATGACATTGATTTTTTTTTCTAAGAATCACTTTCTGGATTTGTCTCATGGTTTCCTCATGGTGTCTTTTCACTTGTTCCTTTATTCCTGATATTTCCTGTAAACTGGAAGTTGAGCTTAGAGGCTTGATTAGACTTGGATGAAACGGTTTTGGTGAGAATGATTCATAGGTAATGTTGTGTACTCCACTTTATGCCGCAGGAGGGGCCCACGATGCCAGGTTCCCCCACTGCCAATGATGCCAAGTTTTATCGCTTGGTGAGGGTGGTGTCCACCAGGTTTCTCTATTCGTATTTGCTGTTAAAGATTCCTCTTTGCTCTCGTAACATTGTTTCTTGGAGTATCATTTAAGAGCCATGGTCTTGAGCTGGCCTTTTCTGTCTGGAGCAGCAGGGCGAATTGAAATGAGATTAAAAGGGAGAAACTCGGAAATTTAGAAGGTGTTCTGTCAAGCTTGATTATGGTTGTTGGCTAGAAGTCACTATCAGACACCCTCAGACATAAACTGTGCCTTGGGGAGCTCATTAAATGGCAACAAATTCATGGTTTGTTTGTCCATTCTGTAAGTACCTACTCTCTCCCAGGCACTGTTCTAAGCACTGATGAGAAAAAAGGTAAATAAGAGACAGTCCTTGTTCTTCAGGAGCTCACATGTAGTTGGGGGAAGATGTGAAAAAAATGTGTTTACAAATGTGTAAACAAGTAACTACCACTCAGTGCCATTAATGCTGTCTCTGTAGTGACTGTGATTTCTGAACCAAGAACTGGGACGCATGGCCTGACAAGTACACATGTGTTTATTGTGGTGACAGCAGGACTGAATATTTACAATTAGGAATGTTCCCACAAAGCAGGGCCCCTGCGCTTGCCATGGCTGTCATAGGGATGCATGCCGAGTGCCACAGGGGCACAAAGGGGGCAGCAATCCACTCTCCCCAGGGTCACAGAGGCAGTGAGGTTCGAACTGGGCCCTGGAAGATAAGTGGGAGTTTCCAAATGAGGAAAGACAGAAAAAGAGCTTTGCCACCAAGGCCATATATGTGCAAAGCCACAGAGGTGTGAAAGAGGAAGTGTGGGTGTTTGTCCAAGTCAAGTGTAGCTGGAGTGTTGGGGGAGATATGACTGTGGAGGCACTTAAGACCAGCCTTCTGATCATGCTAGAAGGTGTGTCAGCTATGTCTTGACATGCTAGAAGGTGTGTCAAACTGTGTCAACTTTGTCTGGGGAGACTCACCACTTGTCCTTGAGGGTTGATGTGGAAGGGAGGCATAATGAGCAGTGAGTGGGGGCTGGGCAGCACAGGAGGTCATGGCTGAGTGGGGCCCCCAGTTTGGCCCACTCTCCATTAATCCAAGTTAGCAAGGCACAAGAGGGACAGTTTGAGGGAAGGCCGAGTTCACTTTGGGACATATGGCGTCTGAGCCCCCTGTAGGCCAGGCCCATGCTACTGAGGAGTTTTGGGAAAAAAAGAAACAGGTTGGGGTTTCAGGGAATGATTGCAGAGGCTGTGAGTGCTCCATGAGACCGTTTACCGAGGATGTCAGACCTTGCAGCCGTGTCTCTAGGAGTGCAGCCTTCCCTGGTAGGCATAGGTTGTTGCCGCAGGGAGCTTGCACTGCAGTTCACACTGTTTGTTGTGGACTCTTGCAGGCCTAGCCGGGGCCTGCCCGACTGGACTGAATCGAACGGAAGGGCCCCTGGTGTCCTCTCTGTTTCACTCACTCCTCAGGTTTCCCTCTAATGCCTAAAGGGGCCTGTGAGCGTGGTTTGGGTGGTGGCAGGGAAGAAGGCCGTGGAGGAAAGGCTTGAGTAGTGATAGATGGTCTCGGCTTCCCTATGAGAGGGAAGAGGGGGGTCTCTGGGGACCTGGCGGCCCTTTGCCGGTGACCAAGGCAGGACTCATTGGTGAGAGGTTAGAGTCTTTTACTACCTTGTGTCTTTTTCCCACCAAGACTGTTCAGGAAAGGGTTTGACTGATTCCTCCAGGAGGTGTAAACATCAATGAGATTTCTTGGAAAAAAATACAAAAAGCAAAAACGCATATGGTTTGTGGAAGAGCTGTGCACACAGTAAAGGGTGTGGGGTTTTAGAGTCAGACACAGCTCTTCTGCCACTTCTTTCCTGTGACCCTGTGGCCCCTCCTGTAAAAATGTAAGACTTACCTTCTAGGGCAGCCGCGAGGATGCAATGGACTGACGGATGTGAAGCGCTGGCGCCTGGTGGTTCTCAGACACGTTAGAACCCCGCCTGCGCCCCGTGCTCCCGCTGGCCCCTGCAGCTCACTGCCGTTCCCAGGTTGCCGACGAGGAAAGGCAGACTCGGGAGGCTACCGTGACCCTCCTCGATCACTCAGCTGGTGGAGTAGAATGGGAACCCAGGATCCCCGATCTCTCTTACACTTCGAACTGCAGATGACCCTACCAAGGAGAGCTGTGTTTTAACAAGGGACAAAGAAAGTATCTCTGATGCTGGGATCTTGAGCAACCATGTTTAGGGGCAGGAGGAATTTTGGGCTTAGAAGCCCGTCCCCAGCCCTTACTGCCCTCCACAGAGGAACCGTCTTGTCCCTCTAATACCATCTGTATTCAGGTCCATGTTGCTTGCCCCGCCCTGTGTTGCTAGCCCAGCACATTCTCTCCTTTCTCTGCCTCACTTGGTGTCTGTCCACCTGCCTGACTGTCTTTACCAGCTAACATACTGGAGGTTTTGCAGTGTCTCACGTCGCTCTTAACAGTGCACCCACGTCTTGGTCTGTGGCTCATTTGTGAGCCATGGGCCAAGCTCTTCCCTGGAGAACCAAAGCAGGAGAAGTGGCAGCGGCTGGCCAGAGGAGTGGCCTGCAGATTCCTCTTCCTGATTCGACTCACCACATCCCAATACACCATGAGAAACAGCTCAGGAACCTGTAATTGGGTCAGTCTGACCAGTTTCCAGAGTTTTGTCCTGAGAACTCATTTTTCCAAGGTCCTTGTCTGCTATGAAGAAGCAGGGAACTTCGCACTGCCTGCTTTGTCATACAGGAGAAGACTGTTCAAACCAAATCCTCTTCTGTTTCCAGCAGGAGGGACGGCGCTGGATGCAGCCTCTGGGAACTGAACTGCCAGTGGTGCTTTTAACCTAATCAACAGGATTGATTTCCCATCGGGCGCATGTGAACTCACTCCGCAGGAACAGCAGCCACGAACCCCTGGAAAGAGCTGTAGCCTGCTGTGTCTCTTGTCTCCCTCTTGCTGGCCTGCCTTCGGGAGGGTTCCTTCCTTGTTGAGTGCCTGCTTTGCGCCAGGTTATTGGTAGCACAAACAATAAGATGGGGTCTGTCCTCTCACGAACCCGTTCTTGATGGCAACAGACAGACTTACAAACCGGGAGCCCCATGTGGACAGCCCTGGGCCAGTTCCCACTATGAAGCCTGTTTGTTTGGTCTACAGAGTGATGATTTGCTGGTTTCTTTCTCATTGAAGTTGCCTCAGGCAGGATATCCTTTTCTGTCATCTTCCTACATTTTATGTTCCTTGGCTGGCCCCCAAAGGCACCTTAGTGTGGGACATTTGACTTAAATGGATAACATATTCCGTGGTGTGTGCTGTTACAGAGGCAAGAATAAAGGGCTATGGGGGCATGAAGGAAAGAAGGATGAATTCTACTTAGGGCTCTGTCAGAGAAAGCTCTACTGACCAGGTGACTTTTGAGCTGGGGTCCTGAAGGTTAGGTAGGAGTTCACCAAAAGGTCAAGATGAATGCAGTCTATCCTAGAAAAAGGAGATAATGACAAGAATGATAATACCCTATCATGGGTGTGGGGACTCAGAGGGACAGAGTAAACTGGTATAAAGCTTAGAAGAGAAAATGAGCCTCATCCCTCACCCTGAGATGGTGCTTCCCAGACTGAGGCAGCAATCTGTGGGCCTGAGCCCTCCCATCAACAAGGTAAAAGAAGGACCCGAGACCCAGGACTCTTGCTGCTTTGAAATCCCCACCCTCCCCCACCCCTTTGAAACTTATCTGACTAACCCCTGCTGAGTTGGACAGTGGGGGCACCTCCCCTCTTCTGAGCATAAGCGCTTTGGGAACCCTTTTCCATCCTGATGGGCCTCACTCCCATCCTCTGTGCCCAGCACAGCAGCTGCTTCTGGACTTTACCCCAGTTATCAGCAGGCCAGAGAATTTCCCCTAAAGTCTACTGTAAGAGAGAGCCTGGCTGGGGAAGGTCAGAGAAGTGGTGGGAGGTGAGAGAGTTAGGGAGGGTGGGCTTGAGGATAATTCACGGTACAAAGTCCCTGCCTGTTTGTCAAGTAAGAGTGCAGGCAGAGAACTTCCGGTGGGTGGAGAGGTATGCGGGGTGGGGTGGTGGTTTCAATTTGGCAGATGTTCTCAGTAGTTTAAGGCCGATTATGTACTCTGGGTAGTGAAACACACAACGGTTAGCTTTCCTGAGCTAGAGCCTACAGTCCAAGCCACTAGACAAAGACCAGGTGGGCAGGATAGCAGGCTCTGAGAGCAGAAACGGTACTCATCCATCCAACAAATGTTTATCCAGCACTTTCTACATGTCAGGCACTATGCTGGGTGCTGGGCATATGTGAAAAGACAGACAGACACAGCCTCTGCCCTCATGAAACTCCTATGAGGGAAAGACAGTAAACATTTAAAAAGTGTGTGCAGGGGGTTGGCCAGTGGTGCAGCGGTTAAGTGCACACGTTCTGCTTCAGCGGTTCGGATCCCGGGTGTGGACGTGACACCGCTTGGCAAGCCATGCTGTGGTGGGCGTCCCACACATAAAGTAGAGGAAGATGGGCACGAATCTTAGCTCAGGGCCAGTCTTCCTCAGCAAAAAGATGAGGATTGGCAGCAGATGTTAGCTCAGGGCTAATCTTCCTCAAAAAAAAAAAAAGAAATGTGTGCATGTTGATGTGCGTCTGTCAGGTCAGGCAGTGGGGGACACTGAAGAAAAATAAGTTGAGGTGAGGGGGTAAGATGGGCTGTTCTTTTAAGAAAGGGTGGTCATTCGAGGCCTGTCGGTGGAGGTGATATTTGCGTATAGGTTGAAATGGAGAGAGGAAGCAGTCACGTGACAGTCTGGGAGAAGAACAGTCCCGTAGGGAGAACATCAAGGGCAAGGGCCCTGATATGGAGACCTCAGAGTCTTCAAGGACTGGCAGGGAGGCAGACACGGCGACGGCGAAGCAACAGCAGGTAAAGTCGGATCCTGCGGGGCCTTTAGGCCTGGATCCGAAGGACCTAGGGGATGCCGCGCAAGGGTGGAGAGCAGAGGAGTGACGAGATCTGAACACTGTTTTCGCAGCTCCACATTGGCTGTGTGGAGAATGGATTGGGCTGCAAGGGCAGAAGCCTGAGCAGGTTTGAGACTGTCTGCCTTGATCCTGGTGTGAGGCTTGGTGGAGGTGGTGACAAGTGTGAGGGGAGGGAGCAAGAAAGGCAAAGGCAGTGGAGACTCAGTGCCCATGATTTCCCGCTCCCTTAGCCCCTGCTGAGGACTGGCAGCAGGGAGGGAGGCAGAAAGACGGAGAGACGGGCTTGACCTCAGCTTCATGCTGAGGTGCCCTGGCCAATCACCATGCCTTCAGAGCCTGCTTTTCGCTATGACGTTGGGTTTGTGGTCTCAGCCTGCAGGCTCTGCTGAGGACGCAGTGAGATGGCGTTCCTGTCCCCTCCAGGACCCCACGGCATCCACGTGGTAGGTCCTGCTCTGGCTTTTGAGACATAGAGCCTAGGACTGTCCTCTCGCATAGATGGCTCAGGATGATGCCAGTCTGCTTGTCTGCTTTCTCATCTGCCTGTTTTTCCAGTAGCTAAGGTGGCTGATCAGACTCATTAAACTTTTCACCCATCCTCCCTTGGGGGACTGCCTCAAGGCAGGCCTGGGGCTTTGGCAGAGGAGCTGTGCTTGGCTGTCGGGAAAGTGACGCCTCTCCCAGCTTGGGTTCTCCCACCTCTGTTGAAACACAGGGCATTTAGGCCAAGCGATTGGGCCTACTCTCCTGAGCCCTCTCTGCAATCCCACGGCAGGGGTGTTCTCCGCCTTGCAGCCCGGGTGCTACTTTACAGACATCAATCAGAACACATCTCTTCTTAGCCTGGGCTCCCCGGAAAACAGCCTAAGACAAGGGCGTGTTCACAGCTCGTTTGTTGTGAGGACTGGAGAGTGAAACAGAAGGAAGGAAACACTATAGAGGCTGCATGCTCAAGTTGGTCACTGCCGTGGGCAGGTGGGGCTTGATCTAGCCCAGGCATCCCCTGCCCCCCACTGGCCAAGGGTCCATCATTAGGGGGGTAAGTCCCTCTCACTTCTGTCTCTAATTAGTATAACTTTGTTCTGAGTACCTTCTTCACTGCTGTCTGGCCACACTGCCCTTCCTGTATCTCCAACATGGCAAGCTTTATTCTGTCTCTGGGCCTTTGCACTGTTCCCTCTGCCTGAACACTGTCCCTATAACTGGCTCCTCCTCATTGGGCCTCAGCTCAAGTGTCACCTTCCGTGACCACCCCAGGAGGCCTCCATCCCGGAGAGTCTCTGCTTTTACCTTAATTTTCTTCAGAGTGCTCATTATCCCTCTCTGCAAGTGTCCTCTCTGCCTTCTTCCTGTCCGCCTCCTTTCACTAGAATGTGATCTCTGTTTCTGTTTCATTCCTTGCAGTATCTCCAGTTCTAGAACAGGGGCTGGGACATGGCAGAAGCTTAGTATGTATTGAACGAACAAATGAATGACCCTTGCACACAGCCCAATTTATTTTTTTTTGGGACACTTTGTATATTCTACTTTGCCTTAAAGCTATTTCGCATATACTAAAAACATCAGCGAAAAATTGTAATAACTCAGTAAATATTGTTAAATGGATGCATTTATCCAGCACCTTCTCTGTGCTAGGCACTGTGCATATTGAATCTATCATTTGACCCTTACAGCACCTTTGTTTTTACAGATAAAAAACTGAGTTGAGTTTTAGCCCAGAGACAGCAAGCTGGTAAGTGACAGCACTGGTTTCCCATCTTGGGCCTGTCTGAGTCCAGAGTGCTGACGCTGCTCCCTTCCCTCCCTCCCACCAATGTTGGGGAACCGGGGGAGAGTGTTCCCAGTCATGGGAAGGACCTACTTTCCAAAAATACCTCCTCCCTTACTGCCCAAATTTCACCAATTGGTTGACCTAGATACCGTAATCTGTAGCTATTTTGTTGGGTTTTAATATAGTTTTTATTTTTATCAGAGTTATACTTGTGTATGGTTTAAAGATTTTATTTTTTTCCTTTTTCTCCCCAAAGCCCCCCGGTACATAGTTGTATATTCTTCGTTGTGGGTCCTTCTAGTTGTGGCATGTGGGACGCTGCCTCAGCGTGGTCTGATGAGCAGTGCCATGTCCGCGCCCAGGATTCGAACCAACGAAACACTGGGCCGCCTGCAGCGGAGCGCGCAAACTTAACCACTTGGCCACGGGGCCAGCCCCTTGTGTATGGTTTAAAGAGTCATTTGGTTCAACAAGTCTTGTTAGAAAAAGGTCTCCTGACACCCTCACCGCCACGCTCCAGGGGCGATCACTTCCAACTCTTCTTAGTTGATGGGATTTTTCTATTTCTCCTGCTTATGTTGCATCTCCCTCCCCCCGCACCTCCCCACCTGCCCCCAATTATAGGCGTTATCTATTGACTGCCTACTTTGGGCGATGCGAGTTTCACTGACTCACAGCACTACCCCAACCCCCATCACACACATGCACACTTTGTATCCTCTCAGGAGAGTTGTGGGGTAATATTGATTAGATCAGTGTTAAGTTCCTTCCACTCTATTCTCAAAATATACCCCGAATTTGATCACTTCTGCCTGTCTTCATCGCTACCACCAGGTTGAAGCACCATCTTTTACGGAGTATGGCTGGAGCCTCCTAACTGGTCTCCCTGTTTCTGTCCTTGCTCTCTTTTCATCTGTTCTCAGTACAGCAATCAGAGTGATCTTGTTGAAATGTATATCTGATTCACTCAGAACTCTCGTGGCTTCCCACCTCACTCAGAGTGAGGGCCAAAGTTCTCACTGCGGTCTGTGAGGCACTACATGATCTGGCTCCCTTCATACTTACTTCTCTATCATCCCCTATTACTGTCCTCCTTTTCACTCTTCTCCAGACTCACTGTTCTTGCTTGCTTTGAATGTACCAGTCATGTCTCTGCCCCAGGGCCTTTGCACTTGCACTCCTCTCTCCCTGGAATGCTCATCTCCCACATATCTGCACAGCTGACTTCCTCTAGCTTCCTGCACAGCTAGACATCTGCACAGTTAGCTAACTTTCTTTAGATATTTACCCAAAAGTTATCTCAGTGAGGCCTTCTGTGACCACCTTATCTAAAACTTCATTCCCTACCATTCACAGCTTCTTCCCTTGCTTGTTTCTTCCTTTTTATCACTATCTAGCATACTTATTATTTTTATTATTTTACATTAATATTTTTGCTTATTTTATATATTTATATATAAATAAGTATATTTTATAATAAATACTTATCATTATCTTAGCCTCTGTCTCCCACATTAGACTGTAAGCTTTTGAGGACAGGAATCTGCATCTGTTTTGTTGGCCCTGACATCTTCAGTACCTAGAACGCACAGCAGGTGTTTAATGAATACTTGTTGAAATAATTGAATAAATACATCCTGATTTGTAAACGCCGTTCATAGCTAAGTCATGTCGTATGCTGCCGTCATTTTTCATTTCCCACGTTCACTAGTTTTTCCTGGCAGTAACAGTCATCTTGTTTTTGCTTAAGTGTCTATGTATTTACCACTAATTCATCTCCAGCCTCTTCTCTAATTAGTATAACTTTTGTCTCCATCTGTCTACCATATTGTATAACTCTCCTCTCAATATATTGCTTTCTCTCCATTTCATCTTGAAGACGTCTCTCCCAGAGCTTTCTTGATTTCTATTTTAGTTTTTCGTGGTTAGAGTGATATTCTGTAAGAATTCAGTCTTTTGAAATTTATTGAGACTTATTTTGTGGCCCCGCATATGGTTCACCTTGGTGAATATTTCACGTCCACTTGAAAACGTGCTGTTCTGCAGTTTTGGGTGTGGTGTTCTGGAAATGTCAATTGGATCAACAGTTTTGTTTAGATATTCTTCATCTATATCGATACTTTTGTCTACTTACTCTATCAATTACTGAGACAGAGGTGTTCAAATCTCCAGCTGCAATTGCGGATATGTTTCTCCCTTTAGTTATTGTCGGTTTTAACTTCAGGAAATTTCAAACTCTGTCATTAGGTGCTTACATATTTAGTAACATTATGTCTTTCTGACAAATTGCCTCTTTTATCATTATGAAATGTCTATCTTTTGTAATTCTTTGTCTGGAAGTCTACTTTGATGTTACCATAACCATCGTTCTTATTCAGTCATGCGCCACATAGCAATGTTTTGGTCAACGACGGACTGCATATGTAATGGTGGCCCCATAAGATCAGTCCCACATAGCCTAGGTGTGTAGTAGGCTGCACCATCTAGGTCTGCGTAAGCACACTCTGTGATGTTTGCACAATGACAAAATCGTGTAATACTGTATTTCTCAGAAAGTTTCCTGGTCATTAAGGAACGCATGACTGTACTTTCCTGTGCTTACTTTTTGTGATATATGTATATATTTCATTCTCTTACTCTCTGCCTATTTGTGTAGGTAGATACATATAGATATTATCTAGATAGCATATAGTTGGATCTTGCCTTTTTTCCAGTCTGACAACTATAGCTTTTAAGTGAAATGCTTCGTGCATTTATATTTAATGTAATTATTGGCATGGTTGAGTTTAAATCTACCATTTGCTATTTGTTTTCTATTTATCTCTTCTATTTTTTATTCCTTTGTTCCTTTCCCACTTTCTTTTGGTTTAATTGAATTTTGTTTTAAGAATACCATTTTAGGGGCTGGCCCTGTGGCATAGTGGTTAAGTTCAATGCACTCCACTTTGGCAGCCCAGGTTCACAGGTTCAGATCCCAGGCACAGACCTACACCACTCGTCGGCCATGCTGTGGTGGCGACCCACATATAAAGTAGAGGAAGACTGGCACAGGTGTTAGCTCAGGACTATTCTTCCTCAAGCAAAACAAAAAATAGAGAGAGAGATTGGCAACAGATGTTAGCTCAGGATGAATCTTCCTCGGCAAAAAAAATGGGGCTGGCCCGGTGGTGCAGCAGGTAAGTTCACACGTTCTGCTTCTCGGCAGCCGGGGGTTCTCTGGTTCAGATCCCTGGTGGGGACATGGCACCGCTTGGCAAAAGCCATGCTGTGGTAGGCGTCCCACGTATAAAGTAGAGGAAGATGGGCACGGATGTTAGCTCAGGGCCAATCTTCCTCGGCAAAAAGAGGGGGATTGGCAGTACTTACCTCAGGGCTAATCTTCCTCAAAGAAAAAAAAAGAATACCATCTTATTTCCTCTGTTGACATGTTATTTCTCTTACTGATTGAAATAGGGCTAACAATATGCATCTTTAACTTATAAAATCTCTTTAGAGTCAATTTTGTAGCACTTCATACTTCACAACTACGCTTAACACTTCTCATTTCTCACTTATATCTGACACTTCACAAGTGCAGTAACTTTACAATGGTATAATTTCATTTATCTGCCCTCCTTTCCTTTGTGCTATATTGTCATATTTTTTATTTCTAGTACATTATAAACTCCACTTTACAGCCATTATTTATAATTTTACAGTCAGCTGTTTTATAAGGAAATTACAAGAAGAAAAATAGTAGTATTTTATATATACCTACTTATTTACAATTTCTGGTGGATCTCATTCCTTTTATAGATCTGAGTTTCCACTTAATATCATTACCCTTCAGCCTAGAGAATATCTTTTAGTATTTCCTGTTGTGCAGGTCTCCCAGGGAGATTCTCTCCATTTTCATTTATCTGAAAATATCTTTATTTCACTCTCTCTCTCTCTTTTTTATTTGCTGAGGAAGATTTGCCCTGAGCTAACATCCATTGCCAATCTTCGTCTTTTTTTCTTTTTTATGTGAGCTGCTGCCACAGCATGGTCGCTAATAAGTGGTGTAGGTCTGCCCCTGGGAGCCGATCCCAGGCCACCGAATCGGAGTGCGCAAAACTTAACCGTTAAGCCATGGGGGCTGGCCCTTCACCCTCATTTTTGAGAGATATTTTTTCCTGGATATAGACTTTGGTCTTGAAAGTTTTTCTTTCAGTACTTTTTTTTTCTTTTTATTACTTTTCAGCATTGTCTTCTGGCATCCATTATTTCTGATGAGAAATCACTTGTCATTTTTAATGTTCCCCTGTATATAATATCTTTTTTTTCCCTCTGCTTTAAAAATTTTCTCTTTTACTTTTGGTTTTCATCAGTTTGGTTATAGTCTGCTGTGATATATTTTGTGTTTCTTCTGCTTGGGGTTTGCTGAGCTCTTTGGATCATTAAGTCAATGTTTTCATCAAATTTGGAATTTTTGGTCTTTACTTCGGCCACATTCTCACTATCTTCCCCTCTGGGCCTGCAGTTATGTGAATATAGATTGTTTGATGTTGTCCCGCAGATCCTGTGGCTCTGTTCATTTTTCTTCAATCGTTTTTTCTCTTTGTTCTTCAGACTGAATAATTTCTATTGATTTTTCTTCAAGTTCACTGATTCTTTTTTTTCCCCCATCTCCATTCTGCTGTCAAGTTCATTGAATGAATTTCCCACTTCATTCATTGTACCTCTGTCTCTGGTCTGTTCTCAGCCCCGTAGGAGCCACTCTCTGTAAGGTTCTGGCTGTCTCCCCTGCTGTGCATGGATCCTCAGGAAAGAACTCACAGGACGCCCCACATAGACTCGGGGCTCTCACACCGCCTGCACTGCTTCTCATCCCAGTCGTATCAGCTGCTCCAGACTCTGATCTTTGCCTCCTCAGCTCAGTGGGACCACCGTGCTCTGCTTAGATTCTAGCCCACTGTCCTGTGGTCAGGAAACCATCCCCAGGTAGAGAGTCATGGCGACCATGAGGTGCATTTCATGAGTTTTGCTTCTTTCAGGATTACAGTCTTGTGCTGCTTGTTGTTTCCATCCTGAAAACGACAGTGTCCCGTATTTTTCAGTCTAATGGTTGTTTCTGGAGGGAGGGCTCGTCTGACGCTCGGTACTCTGCCGGAGCTGGGAGCTGCCCCAGAGCCCCGTGGCCTGCTCCAGATGGGCTGGCATCCAGGCTCGCTGCTCGGCTCTTGCTTTGGGATCTCTACCACCATCCTGGGGATTCCCTTTGTGCCTCTTTTGAGTTAAATTCGTTGTTTTCTGAATCCCACGTTTTCTTATTTTTGGTTGATTTCTTTGGGCAGAGGAACCTTCAGTAGCTTCCTGAGAAAGGGTAACAGGAAGGTAAATTTTTTGAGGCCAGTGTGTCTGAAAATGTCTTTATTAAACCATTGCACTTGGTTGATAGTTGATTGGGCGGAGAATTCTACTTTGGAAATAATTTTCTCTCATAATTTTAGGTGTTTCATTGAATATGTAATGTCATATGAAACTTTTATGTGGAACTTTGAAACGTGTTGTTTCTTTTTTTTTTCTCTCTGCAAGTTTTTATCGTCTTTTCTTCTCCATGGTTCTGGATTCCCACAGTCATGTTTTGCGTGAGTCTGTCTTCCTCCGTTGTGTGTGCTTAGTGGGCCTGTTGGATAGTTCTGGGGAATTTTTATGAAGTATTTCTTTGATTTCTCCCCTTGATTTTACTATTCTTTTTTTCCTGAAACTCTTACTGTCCTGATAATGGACCTCCTAGGCTGATTCTGCAATTTTCTTTTTTTTTTCCTCCATCTCTTTGTATTTTTTTCTTACTTTGGAGGGATTTCTTTAACTTTATCTTCCAACCCTATGTTGCATTTTTCATTTATGTTATATTTTAATTTTCAAGGGCTCCTTTCTTCTTTCTGAATGTTCCATTTTTTCTTTTTTTGAAATAGTGTTCAATCATTGTTTCATGGATCTTTGCCTATCTCTGAAAAGACCGATGATTGTTTTTGAGGGGTTTGTCTCTGCGTAGTTTCTGTTTCCTGCAAGTTGCTTTATTCTGTTTGGCCTCTGACTTTTGTGTTGTGTACTCTCCTCTGGGGTATGGGGTGCGTTCCTGGTCATCTGGATCCCAGGTTTGTGTAGTGCCAACGTTCCTGCCTTTCGCTTCTCCCCGTGCATGGCCTAGCAGACACCATGAGCTCCGGAGAATGGGGCCTGGTTTCCTTGGAGCCCCTCGCAGCTGGGGAGGAAATAGGAAGTCTCAGGACTGGAAGAGTTTATTTGGCATGTTGTGGCCCAGAGCTCATTAACTCAAACTTCTCTCAGTGGGGCCTAGGGAAAAAAGGTGGTCACCTCCACAGTGCCAGGGCCAGAAGCTGTGCCCCCAGGAACTGAGGCCTCCAGGTCCATGCCCACCGCGGACAGACTAGAGGGCCTGCCATACCTTGAGAACTAGATAAAGAGGCACCCAGAGTGCTTGCGCTGGCGAAGGAGGAGGGATGACCTGCAGCTCGGTGGAGGCCAAAGGCTCACGTTTATCTTCAGAGAGCCCCGAGAACCTATGGTTTGTGGAGCAGAGAAAGCCAGCCTGAGCCCCTGAGAGCCCTGACACCTGCTCGCTCCAGTGCCCACCCACGGTCCATCTCTCTCAGTCCCAGAGCTGGTGATCTCTGCCCAGAGCGGGCAGCCTCCTGGCCTGGGCACAGTGAAAGTCCAGGTTTGCCCCGGGCCCAGCCCCTCCCGCACCCTATCTGGTGTCTTTCCTGCCAGGCTGCTGTTTCCACAGAAAGCTACACACAGGCACGTCTCCTCCATGGCCATTGTCCAGGAGGGCTTGGCAGCAGTCACTAATGGGTGTTTGTTAAGTGAAGACATGTGC
Source organism: Equus przewalskii (assembly GCF_037783145.1). Classification (NCBI taxonomy): domain Eukaryota; kingdom Metazoa; phylum Chordata; class Mammalia; order Perissodactyla; family Equidae; genus Equus; species Equus przewalskii. Next base: position 3,056,197 of record NC_091845.1, read on the forward strand.
GGGACAAGACCCCAAGCTCCTTGCCTATGGCTTGGCTAAGCTGGGTCAGCTGATGGTAAAGGCCCCATAAGAGGACTCTGCCCACCGCCTCCCTGAGTCCCTCACTGCCACAACTCAGGCCCCGTCACCATCAGGTGTTGCTGAGGCAGAAGTAGAGAACCCTAATGCTGGAGGAGCATCAGGCGTGACTGAGCACAGTGGCGCATTTACAGGCACGGAGAGGGGAAGGCACTGGACGTGCACACAGCCAGCCTCATGGTATACCTGGGGCCAGCTTGCCAGACTGAGAGGCTGGAGCTCTTCTGGCTCAGCATCCCCAGCAGTGAGCCCATTGTTTGGGGGAGAGAGGGCACACAGAGGCCCCAGGGTCGAGTGCACTTCCTGCTGCAGTGCAGAGTACGTCCCTTATCCCCTCACCTTCTTTCCCTGGGGACTCTAGAGGGCAGAGATGAGGGCTGCCCACCTTCTGTTTGCGTTCTCTTGTCCTCATCAAAGTTGGGCCACCAAGTTGCTTTCTGAGGGCTGAGATGGCTTTCTCTCTCTCTCTGTCCCCCTTCTGGCTCCTGTGTGATTCCTGCCAAGGTGTGGGCTGGTGGCCTGCCCAGTGGAACCACCTTTGGGCGTGGGTTTCTGGGATTGCCCTCCCTGTCTCCTGTGCTTGGCCACACCACAAGGTTCACGGGAGGCCCCTTATTTCTCCAGCTGCAGATCTGGGACACGGCAGGCCAGGAGCGATTCCGTACCATCACCCAGAGCTACTACCGCAGTGCCAATGGGGCTATCCTTGCTTATGACATCACCAAGAGGAGCTCCTTCCTGTCACTGCCTCACTGGATCGAGGATGTGAGGAAGTACGCGGGTTCCAACATCGTGCAACTGCTGATCGGTGAGCTGGGGGGGCTGGTGAGGGTGGGGCCAGCAGGGTTCCTTGGGACCACGGATCCTGTCTCTCTCTTGATCTCTCCTTTTTATTTTATTATTTACTTATTTTGCTGAGGAAGAGTTGCCCTGAGCTAACATCTGTTGCTAATCTTCCTCTTTTTTAATGTGAGCCACCGTGACAGCATGGCCACTGACAGACGAGTCGTGTAGGTCCATGCCGGGGAACCAAAGCGGGGCTGTCAAAGTGGAGTGTGCCGAACATAACCTTAGGGCATTGGGGCTGGTCCTCAGTTTTTCCTTTTTAAATGAAGGACAAGCCAGAGTGCAGAGAGGGGCTGAGCTTGAACAGGCAGGAGCAGGACCTGAACTTGAACCATGCGATCTTGCAAATTCTGATCCTGCTAGTCGCTTATAAAGTTATACTCACCATTGGAATTAGAGAAAGGAAGACAGCAAGCTAAGATTTGCCTTGCAGTTACCGTGTAATCCACACCACGGTTAACACTGCTTAAATCTTCACGTGTGCTCTTGGATTTAGTTCCCGTAACCCTGACTACTCCTCCTTAGTCAGGGGATAGAGCTGAGGCTCAGAAAAGTGAAGTAATTTATCCCAGTCCACATAGCCTGTGAGCATATAAACGTGAAATTTGAGTTCAGTTCTGCCAGTCATAATTCAGTGACTCGCTCTGTCACACCATACTGCAGAGCAGCGCTTCTCAAACGTTTGCCTGCCTCTGAATCACCCCGAAGGCTTGTTAAAGCACAGATACTGGGCACTACTCTCAAAGTGCCTGACTCAGGAGTGCATTTTTGACAAGTTCCCAGGTGACATCGGTGACATCCACGTTCCTCGCTCAGGGACTTCACTTTGAGAACCGCTGCTGCAGAGAGATGCCGTTGTCTCCATTTTCCCTTTTCCTCCTACATGAACTTCCCGGACCTAGGCTCTAGAAGCTTCGGATCATTTATGTGGTCCCTGGGGTCCTCACCCCAATAGTAAGGCTGATTCTTCTAAGATAAGATTGTACAGATGGGGCCTGGGCGTGGCTCCAGCTGGGAAAAGGATGACACTTGGTTCCATACAGCCTGCCTTCTATAGTCTGCTTGGACTGGGCTGTGGAAGTGCTCGGCAGAGCTGGACCCTCTGGGCCGGAATGGAGCTCCCGTTACCTGGCCTTACACTTCCCTTTTATCCAAGACATTTAGAATAAAACATTCTGTTATAGAGCATTTTATACAAATACAAAATAGAATAGTGTAGTGAACCACAGATACCCATTACCCAGCTTCAGCAATTAGTAACTGATGTCCAATTTCGTCTCTACCTTCCTCTGCTCCCCTCCCTTGTATTTGTTTTGAGGCAAATCCCAACACCAAACTATTTCATCACTAAATATTCCAGCATGAATCTATAAAACATACAAACGCTTAAAAATATGTAACAATACAATTTTCACATCTAAGAAATATTGACATTTCCTTAAGATAATCAAATGGCTGGTCTGTGTTCAAATTTATAATTGCTCATAAATATCACATGTGCTTTTTTTTTTTTTCAGTTTGTTGAAATCAGGACCCAAATAAGTTCCACACATTGAAATTGGTTGCTGTATCATTTAAGGTTACCAAAGAAATTTTAGATCTTTATAGATGCTTATCTATTTTTTTGTCATTCCTCTATAATCACATTACAAAAGTCAACCACTTAGAGACTTAAAAAAATTCTTCTAGAAATTGGATCAAGGAGCAGTTTGCCAGATTATTTCGAATATAATGAAACATCTCACACATTGTAGGAGAAGCCAAAGATGTACTTTCAGGTAAAGTGGTAGCCTGTGCTCTTACTATCAAAAGCAAAATAATCAAAAACCATAATCTTACAGAGAATAAAAAAATTCCAAAGAAAATAGAGAATGAATAATAAGTGTAATACCATAATTTTAGGGGGAAAAAAAAAAGAAAAGAATTAGCAATGCCAGATTTCTTTAACTTCAGCATTTATGGAGTGTCTGCCAAGTGCCAGATGTTTTCATGTTCACTGTATCATTTAATCCCTACTTTGCTGAAGGTGGTGTCACAGCTGGGGAAATGGAGACTCAGGTGAATGACCCAGGGGTCACACAGCAAATGATAGGAAGTTGGAGTTTCTACCCAGGTCTTCTTCCAGCTCTAAAGTACTGTATTCTTTTCACCAAGCTTCACTGCTTCTGTTTCTTTGGAAGAAGCAGTAAAATATACAAGCCTCTGGCAAAGATAAAAAAGAGAAAATAAATGAGGGACTAAAGGATAGAATAAGAGCTTTACAATAAAAAAGGTCTTTTAAAAAAGAAGATAGATTATCATGCACAACTGTGTTTATTGGTAGCTGACAGAGGGCAGTGGATGACATTGCGTCTCTCAGCTTGGCCCTGCCAGGTAGGACAGGGCTTCCCTAGCACCTGTGGGCCTCACCAAGCTGCACCTGGCCTTTCCCTGCAGGGAACAAGTCAGACCTCAGCGAGCTCCGGGAGGTCCCTCTGGCCGAGGCACAGAGCCTGGCAGAGCACTACGACATCCTCTGTGCCATCGAGACATCTGCCAAGGACTCGAGCAATGTGGAGGAGGCCTTCGTGCGGGTGGCCACAGAGCTGGTCGTGAGGCATGGGGGCCCTCTGCTCAGTGAGAAGAGCACTGACCACATCCAGCTGGATAGCAAGGACATCGGAGAGAGCTGGGGCTGTGGGTGCTGACCGGGGTGCAGGGCAGGCAAGCAGGGACCTCCACACCTCCTCTCTTTCTCTGGCCTGCCAAGCCCAGCCCTCCAGAGCTGGCCCTCCAGGGCACCAGCAATTCTAGAGCAGCAGGATAAAGTCCTGGAATTGTCCATCCCGTGGCCTGGATGGTTGATGGGAAAACCCCCCACAAGAAAGGAAGAAACAGGATATTTCCTGCGGGAGGCCTGTTGGCACAGGGTAGGGTGTGGGGCCCATCCTGCCAGCCAGTGGCTGTCCCCTTTTCGTTCCTCATGTTCCAGGACTGGCTCCAGCCCACTGGTGTGGACCACAGCGGGAGAGGGGCCGGGAATGTGCCTCCCGTGCTCCACAAGTGCTCGTTCTGACTGTTTCACACCTTGAGTGTGCTGCAGCTGTGGCAGCAGGTTGCTGCTTTCCAGGGATGTGGCTGGTACCCTGGGTTCTTCCAGGTCATTCCAGAGCCTCTGTGTGTAGCCACAGAGAGCAGAGCAACCAGCCCAACAGACTCGATTCCTGAGCACAACCCCATGGAAGCCCTAACTCCTTCCAGGCCAGGGACTTTGTTCCTTTCTTCACTGCCAGCTCTAAGCTCACAGACACCTTGGGGCCCAGCTCGCTGCCTTATAGCAAGACCTCTCAAGTTTTCTGGTTTTCCATGTAGCTTCTTGTTTTCATTGGCACAAGTGTGGCTTCATGGCCCACAGCCGACTGGGGGCCATCTACTAGCTTGAGGCCCAAAGTTTTGCCACTCAGGTTGCAAAACCAGCTAATTCTTCAGCAGCGGCTCTCAGAAGCTCGGGGAGTGGAGGGAATGAGATAGGAATGTGGACATTTAAGGGAAAAGTTAAAGCTTGCGTCTCTAAGGCTCAGGTCTGAGAGGACCCCCAGGGCGCCCAGGCTTACCCCCTGCGCAGAGATCCTTCCTGCCGCGTTCAGAGCAGCAGGTCCCCGAATGCTCCCAGACCAGCTTACAGTTTCCCAAACCAAAAAGGCAAGGCACTAGCTATGTTGAGTCTGGCCGTTTCATCCTCCTGGGCCCACCAGCCCCTAATAACCGGGTGCTGAGGTTAGAAAACAGTGGGGGCTGGGATCACCTGGCTCTTGGAAGCAGGGCCAAACTCTGGGGTGTAGCTCAGGATCACAAGGACTGGGATAGGGGAGGCAGGTGATTTTCCCAAGCCCATCCCAGTCCCTCCATGTCAGCCCAGCCCAGGCCCTTAGGCCCCTCCAGTGTGGGGCCTTAGGAAATAAACTGCTCTCAGAGCCACAGCTGAGGGTACATGATGGAGGGGCAGCCCAGAGCCTCTCAGAGCCAGGCAGCGCCCCAGGCTCAGTCCCAGCCCTGGAGGTGGGCACAGTGCTCCAGCTCAGCCTCACCTTGCCTTCTACTCCAAGCACTTTGGTTTGCGTTGCCCCCTGTCCCAGGCAGGCTTGGCCACAGAGCAAGGAGCCAGACCTTTTGCAGGAGCTCCACAGCAGTCTGGTGAGGCAGGGCCAGGCAGGGACAGGCTGTTTTGGCTGAGAGGGAGACAAGCAGGGCTGACGGCTCCCTTTCAGGGAGATGGGCAGCCATGGAATGGCTGAGCTTGATTCTGGAGGGGAAGGACAGTGTTGGCCTGGTCCAGCCGGGAGCTGCTCAGCAGGAGCCTGCACTGAGGGATTCAGCCTGCTGCTAGCTGGGGTGAGGTGGGAGCCGGGATCAAGAAGGCTGCCTGGCTTCCTTCCTCAGCGGTCTTGCTGATGGGATGGGGCCCAGTTGCTGGCAGGGGGAGCTAGGGTCTGCCCAGCTCCTCCACTGCAGTGGCTGGGTTCCATCTGCAGAGTAGAAAGTGCCTGTCACTGAGGCATACCCTAAAGAGGGGCCCCATTCATGCCAACGGCACAAGTCCTCCAGCCTCATGACCTCTCTATGTGGGGCTGACGTTGGGGCAGAGCTGGGCGTTCAACCCAGGCCCGAGCTGGAAGAGAAAGCTCTCGAAGGCTGACCTTGCAGAGACCTGCTGCTGTGGGGCGTCGGGGGACAGAGGGGTCTTGGAACAGAGGCCTGGGCCTGCACCCTGTGATTGACTTGGAGCCCCAGTTCCAGCCGAGCACAGGGACTGACCCTGCCCCTTGTACCTGCTGCCCCCTCTGCCTCAGGACTGGGGGTGGCCCTCGGCTGCTTCATAGGGCCTAGGGAAAGAGGGAGGCCCCACCACCCGTCTCTTTCACAAGTTCGCCCTGGGCTGCCATGAGGGTCCAGCGTAGGCGCAGGAACGGGTAGCTGGCTGGTGACGGGCTCGTTTGTCCCCTTGGACTGTGAACTGTCCCCCTCCTTCTCCCGCCCCTGGGGGAGGAGGCCTGAAACCCTGCAAAGGCTTAACTTAGAAGGGGGAAGGGAGCAGCTGGCTCAGCCTGGGACCAGGAGGTTTCCTCTCACGGGTGGCCTCTTGGCTCACCCAGCAACCAAGGAAACAACACTTCACTTCCTCCCCTTTCACAATCCCAAGGTGTCAGAAATACTGGGCCCAGTGGATCTCCTGTCACTCCATCCTCCAGGCGCCAGAGCAGTCTCACTCCAGGAGTTTAGCCTAGAAATCTGGGGCTCAGCTTGGGCTCCTCGCTTTTTCTCACCCTACCGCAGTGCTGGGATCCCACCTCCACAGTGCCCCCTGCCCTCTGCTCCAGACAGGCCTCATCTCACCTGGACGCTTCACTGACTTCCTTGGCCCTTGGGCTTTCAGCCTCCACTGCCCCATGCCACCCTCCTGCTACTGTCAGAGTGGCAGTTGTGAAAGGTCACTCTTGGTCCTATCCACCAACCCCCCTCTTCCACTTTCGCACCTTCCAGGGTGCCCTGGGGCCCTCAGGATGCATCCATACTTGACCCAGATGTCCAAGGCCTCCACATCTCCACCCTGGCTTCTCTCCAGCACCTTCTTGTTCCCCGAGGAGCACCCTCTGTCCAAGCCAACCCTTCCTGCTCTCTCCCACATTAGTGACCTTGCCCTTTCATTCATGTCCTTTAGAACCTCACAGATGGCCCAGCTGGGCTGAAACCCATTTCCTACAGGCTCCGACAGAGACGCTTCACGGCCTGCAATCTCAGGCACAAATGCTCATGCTCAGGGCCTGGCCTTGAGAGTGGTGGTGACTGCTTGCCATGTGGGGAACCTGTTCTGTAGTGTCCCGTCAGGTGAGGAGCTCACTACCTCTCTGGGCTTTAGTCCTCTGTCAAGTGGGGCCCTGGACTTGGGTAAGAGAAAACGGGGAAGCACATGAGGCAGAAAAGAAGGCCCGCCTCTGTTTCCCCTCCCAGCAGCCCAGGGCCTCGGGGGCAGGAGAACAGTTTAGTCTCTTCCTTTGTTTATAAATTATCCGAGAACAGGAGCAGGTGGGGTCAGGGGCCGGGGTGCGGGAGAAAGGGCAGGGGAAGCAGGTCCAGGACCAGTCCAGACAGCCACCAGGCCCATGGGAGGGTGCTCTGTCTCCTGGGTTAGGCTGATGTGACGTGGGCCAGAGAACAAGAGGAAGACGCTTTATACTCCAAGGAGGAGGAGCGGGGCGGGGAGGGACAAGGATCCTGACTCCCAAGCCAGAGAGGGGGTCCCTGTCCTCCCAGAAGGGGAGTTTTGGCCCCGAGGACACAGGCCCCAGCAGGAATGGAGCTGGAGGAAGCTCCTAATTCATATTGAATTCAGTTACTCTCTTCCCCAGGAGGGCTGCCCGGGGGGGGCCTCAGGGACCTGAGCCTCACTGGCCTGGACTGTTGGGGGGTGGGGGCAGGGAGGGTTGGGAGGGCCTCAGCCAGCCCAAGGATACCATTGCATTTGGGAATTTTTCACATTACCTATTTATGAATATATAAATCTTTATATCAAATCTATTTTTTAAAACATGGAAAAGTTGCCTTTATGGAAACTTAGCAGAGCCAGAGTGTACACATTCCTAAACCATTAAACAGATTCTGTAACGAGCCAATGACGCCCAAGATTGGTTCTCTTACCTTTGAACCCAGAGCCTTCCCACATGTGGTCCTGCCTGCCTGGCCGGCTTCCCCCAACTGCTCTCTAGACCTGGGATGGGTGGGCAGGCCTACACTGCCCATCTGTTTCCTGGAACCCTGGTAAGACTCTGCCCCAGACCAGTGTGGGATCCCCTGGGCAGAGAAGCAGCCAGTGCCTAAGGGGCAGGAAGGAGCTTGGGTTGGGTCCTGTCTCTGCCAGGGAGACCTGCATGACCTTGGGCAAGTCACTGCACCTCTCTGGGCCCCAGGTTCCTTCAGTTGGGTTGGTACTGGGGAGACAGGTCGGAGAGTACTATTTAGTGGTTGCCAGGGGCACCAGGCCGGGCATCTACTACGCCTGTACAGCCCTGTGAAAGAGGTGTTCCTATCCTTCCAACCAGTGCTTTTCCAGGTGAGCCAAAATGCTCAGGGGTTGGGAGTTCCTTGTCCAAGCCTTGCAGCCACGAGGAAGTAGAGCTGTTATTCCACGTCAGGATCTGAGCCCTGCAAGGCCCAGACTGGGTCTGCTCACCGCTCTATCCCCAGCACAGAGAACGGTTTCAGGCACATAGGTGCTCACAGAACTGCTGAGTGCCTGGATTGGGCCCCTGGCACCAGGAAGCCCGTGAATCCATAGCCTTCCGAGGTAATCTGGGGCCTGTTCCTGGTGACCCACAGAAGGGGGCCACTGCTGAAATGGGGAAAGATGAGGAAAGCATGGCATGGCTGCTCATGGCGGCTAGGTGCTACTGCACCCGCCCTGCCAAGCCCTGCCCTGAGACAACACATCATGGGGCTGGGCCAACCTCCATTCAAGTCCCAGGTCTGTCCTGACTATGACCTTGGGCAGGTCATTTCTCCACTCAGAGGCTCGGTTTCCTCAGATGTGGGACACTACTTCCTGTCCTGCCTGCATCCCTCAAAGCTACGATGAGATCCCCGGTGGGGAGGGGCTCTGTAAACTGAAGGGCCAGAGCAGGGGCTCCTGTTTCCGTCTCTGTCCAGGTGGTTAGAAGCCTGCTGAGTTGCACTGACTGAGGGAGGAAGCCCTGGAGCCCTGGACATCCCCGATGGGCCGCCCTCCAGGCGTTTGCCAACCGTCTTTTCCAGGGAGAAGAAACATCAGTTGTTTGACTCTCCTGCTCTCATCAAATGCGAGGCAGCCCCAAGCCCGCCTGTGCCCCTTGGAAGGAAACTCACAACTGGGCTCTTCTGAGCCAGGCCCCCGCAACACCTCCCAGAGGGCCACCAACACCAGGGCCAGGCTGTCCTGAGACCCTGCCTTGCTCAAGGCACCCACTAAGTTTGCTTCTGAGCCTGGGGACTCAGGCCAGGCTTGGGCTGGATGCTGGGTCCCAGAGCCGAGTCTGACCCTGTTCCTTCCCCGGGGGCTCCCAAAGCTCCAACCTTGACCCCTCCCTGCTCCCTGCACACATTCCCCTAGGGGCTCTGTGAGGGGGGACCCCGCCAGCCCTTCCTTCAGGGAAGCCAGGACGCTGGGTGCCTCTGCCCCAGTCATGTCCCCTACCCTCACCCTCACAGCACTTGGGACTTGAGCTCCATCACCTCTGATGTCCATCCTCGGTCCCCTTCCCTATGGCCAGGCCCCACCCCACCCAGCCTCTGCCCAGTCTCCGCCTGACTCCTCTCCATGCCTGGCTGGCTGCAGGGAGCTTCCTAAAGCAAGCCCCACACTGACCAGGTCACTGCCTTGCTCAGAGCTCTGCACGGCTCCCTGCTGCCCTCAGTCTCCTGCAGGAGGCCTGCCAGGATCTTCCACGGCCCAGCTGCCCTGTCCCCTGACACTCGCCACCCCAGCCACACAGGGCTCTGCCATTTCCAGAATGTGCTGCCCCCGAGCAGGCAGACCATCCCCCACCCACCTGAAGAACTGGAACCCCTGCTGTGTGATGGGCTTCTCCAAGGGGGTGCTCCTGTTCACAGAGACCGAGCTGGGGCCCTGACCCCAAACCACAACCACCTGGTTCTGACACTGACTCCCGGACACTCCCAGCACCCTCTGAGCTTGGAGAAGCCCCTACAGATGCGGGCTTGGAGGCTGCAGCCTCTGTTGTTGGTTGTCCCCATGGGAAAGAAGAGAGCCAGCTCCGAAGGCAGCTCTGGACTCAGCTTGGCTTCCCGGGCATCTACAGTGTGCTTTTCACCCAGGCCAGCACTGGAGGCCCTGCCCCCATTAGCCCTGTTCTCTGCCCACCTGCCTCAGCTCCCTGAGCCCTCCACACCACTCCAGATCTCCTGAGTCAGAATCTGAATTTTAATAAGCTCTTCAGAGTATTTGCGTGTACGTTACCAAGGTGGCCCATGGTCAGGCCCTGACATCTCAGAATTTTTCACTTCCTTCTGAAAAAGAAAGCCCGACGGATCTTGCCCATTTACCCCTGGATGAAGTGTGTTTTCCTTCCTTCATACAAATGCTCACTTGACCTGTGGACCTCAAGGGCAAAGGGCTGGTGGTTGGCTCCCTGGCCAGGCTCTAACTGACTGTAGCCAGAGACAGGGCCTGCGGAAGGGGTCAGTGGGTTGCCTGGGTCAACCTAACACCAACGCTCTTCTAGTCAAACTTGAACCCTATCTGGCAACATTTGAGCTTGTCATCTCTAATAGGGGTTCTTGGTCTTTTCTGGATCTCTGACTACTTTAAGCTGTAGACCTTTGTGTCAGAAAAGTTATAGATTCACATATAGACCTAAATAGGTGCACAGTCAGGGAGTAGTAGACATTGGGGCAAAGGCTGCCCAATTTCCATGTCTAGGATCTTTCAACTTCTATAGGAATGGTGGTTACAGCCCCCCAGACCGTGGAGGCTGATGTTTATTGAGGGGTTTCTGCATGAATTCACATTAAGGGCCTTCTTCAAATGCACATCCGCTAAGCAGCAGAGACAAGATTGGAGCCCTGGGCATTGGGCTCCAGGGTTGTGCCTTAACCCCTGGAAATCCTGAGAGGGAACCTTGGCCTTCGTGGATGAGACCGTGGCTGCAGCCACAACTACCATGTACTCAGGTTTAGATTTGACAAAATGAATGCGATTCTATGTGGACGTTGCTGAAAACACCTCTCCTGAGGCTCTAGCCAAGGAATGAATCTTGAAAACGTGAAAACCTCTATGCACAGGACTCTCCATGGCAGCCCATTTCTGTTCAAAGGGAAGTCTGGAGGTGGCCATCTCTCGCTGCCCTGTATCTTAGATGCTGTGTTGAAGTCCTGATCACAGGAGAAGCACTGCCCAGCTCTCCGTGAGGGGGCTCGGAGACTCGGCTCTTCCTTCTGCTTTCCTATACTTTCCAGTTTTGATAATAAATATATACTACATTTGCAATAGAGAGACACAATAAACTTTGAAAGAGTCATGAAAGCAATATAAGTAACATTCAAAAACGTTTATAGTGCAATATTCATTGAATGATTCAGAGTACCAAAGTATAGAAATGGTATGACTGATGCAAAAAAGAGACTGGACGTGAAAATGTTAACAGTGCTTGTGTTAAAATAGAGAGAAAATTTGCTTTTACAAATTTTTAAAAATGGAACTATACTTTTATGATATGTAGAATATATAGCGTGTACGTACACAGAAATAGCCTCCTATTTATATATATTACATCAGTGGATGTAACTACATCTCTATGTAGCTATACATATGCGCACATGCATTCAGATATGGGCTCATGTGGGAAATAAATGATAAACCTGGTGAAAGTTTGGGGGATATTTTGCACTCTGGGTTTGCTCTCTCATAAACCAGCCCAGCGGTGGGAGGGAGAACATTTTGCATGGGGCAGTGATAGAGGCGATGCAGTTTCTTATTTATTTGTGTGGGTTTTTTTTTTTTTTGCTTAAAATTCACGTATGTGATACATGACATTTGCTTTAATTCTGAGAATTTTCAAATACTGACAAAAGCAGAGAGTGCAACCAAACCCCGTGTACCCACCACCCAGCTTCAACGACCCTCATCATCTTGCCAGACTTGCTGCGTCTGCCCACGTCCCCCTCCTTTTCTGCTCGTGTATTTTAATGCAAATCACAGACATCATAGCCTTTCACCCGAATTGCTCAGTACGAGTCTAACAGCAAGGAGACAAGCATAGCCAACATGCCATTACCCATCTAACAAAATTAAAATCCCTCAAAGTCATCCTATATATAGTCCATATTCAAATTCATCAATTGCCTAAAAAAGTCTTGTCATAGTTTTTTGTTGGTGGTTATTACATTCGGGTTTGTATTTCTTTTAAATCTCTTCTAGTCTAAACTAGTACTCCCTCCTTTTAGGTTTTCCTGTCATTTCCTTGTTGATGAAAGTGGCTCATTTGCCTGTAGAATCCCCTCTCGCATTTTAGGTTTGGCTGATTATGCCCCGGTGGTGTTCCTCAGCACGTTTTTCTCTCCCCTGTACTTCCTGAAAACTGGTGGTTAGATTGGATTCTTGGCAAGAATAGGGGTGGTGCTGTTTGTGCCCTTTGCGTCACACCAAGAGGCACATAATGGCAGTGCAGCCCGCTTTTAATGTCGTCAGGACTGACTGGGGGTCAAGTCATGCCTGCCTCAGCCCTTCTCATGAGGTTCTTCAGTAACCTTTCACTTAATGGTTTTACCAGCTCTTAAGGATCACCACCTGAATCAGTTATTTCATCGGGGGGTTGAAAAAATGGCGCTACCTAAATCCTTCTGATCAAGCTTCATTAAAAGTCTTTCTGTATATACTAACTGGCATTATTTGAGCCCAAGAAATAATAATGGCTTCAATGGATTAAAACATGCTAAATATGCATGCACGCATTTGTGTGAAGGAACATTACATATTCAGTGTGTTTTAATCCACTGAAGCCATCATTCTTTTCGGTACTCAAATTTTCCCATCTCTGGCCACTGGCAGGGCATCCAGGCAGGCTCCTGAGTCCTTTGCCGTGATCCAGGGGTCCTGAGTGATTCTCTGCTTTCTGGCACATACTGTACATTTTCTGCTCCAGACTTGGGGTCATTCGTTGCTCCAAGGAGCCTGTGGGGGTTTTGTTGTTTTCAAAGCAAGTTTTTAAGTGTTCTCCTCTTCTTTGCTTGGCATTCCTCTTTCCTGCTGTTTGTTTTGAATGCCGTCTTCCATCCTGGGGGTTTTTCTTAGGCCTGGCGATCCCTGGCTGCCCCCAATAGTGAAAGCTTTCGGCGGCCTGCACGTCTGCATGGGTCCTATGATGGGTGTAGGGTGGTCAGGGGCCAAGCTGGCCTTTTCTCTGGGGAGGGATCTCCAAATGTCTGCCCTTGGAGGTCTCTTCCCAGAAGCCTTTCTGGTTTTCCAGCACAGGGTCTTCTGTCTCCTCCCCAGGGGGAAAAGTGGACAGCAGAACCTCACTGCCAGCATCCTGGGAGCGGGTTGGGAAGCGGGTTAGATCCCGAGGCAGGAAGCATGGCTGTTACTCTCCATTCTCCACCCTGCACCTAATCCTTGCCCTTCTCTCTGCCTGCTGTTCCGAGGTTGGAGTTCCTCTTCTCAATTTCTCTGAAATCAGATCTCCCGTCTCCTTCAGGGTTGGGGCAAAATGGTGGGCATCTAGAGGCAGAAGTTGGGGAGGGGGCCCAGGAGCTCCAAGTGTGCTGAGCCGGATTTTCAGCCAGTGCTTGGTTTTCAACCCTTAGCCTCCCCCATGATCTGATCTTATTAAAATCTGGACAATCTAGAAAAAAAAGTAAGCAAATTTCTATGTGCATGTTCACTTTTTAAAAAATGAAATGGTTGGTGTTACAAAAAATTCTTACTTTTTAATTTTTTTCTACAGTCTATTCATATGCGAGGATAAACTATTTTAAAGGTTGTACGTATTTTTTCTAGATGTTGACTATAATTGCTTTTGTACAGGAGCTTGTAAACTAGGTATAATAGAAATATTTTTAACATCTATATGGTTACTGTAGTACACACACATGTCAACTTAAAAAGCATATTAGCCAGTTAACCTAGAAACAGGTTTATTTGGGAATAGCCAAAAGAATTGCCATTTGGGATGTGCACGCTATGGCGAACTATAGGCACATTCTGAAAACAAAAGAGGGGATCTGCTTTTATACGGCAAAAGGGGGGTGGGGCAGGCTGTTTTAAATGAAAGTCCAGGGGCCGCCAGGTGGCGCAGCGGTTAAGCGCGCACTGCCTGCTTCTGCGGGCTGGGGCTCCCGGTTGGGATCCCCCGTCTGGACATGGCACCACTAGTCAGGCCATGCTGTGGTAGGCGTCCCACATATAAAGTAGAGGTAGATGGGCACGGATGTTAGCCCAGGGCCGTCTTCCTCAGCAAGAAGAGGAGGATTGGCAGCAGATGTTAGCTCAGGGCTAATCTTCCTCAAAAAAAAAAAAAAAAAAAAAAAAAAGAAAAGAAAAAGAAAGTCATTGGAGGAAAGCAACAGTTTAGGGTGGCAACAACAGTTTCTCATCGGCTGAGCCCTGGCATTTCTCATGGGCTGGGCCGTTGCCGGTGTGGAGAGAGATCTTCCTTCGTAGTAAAGTGGTTGTTTCCTGCCCAGGCTGTAAGCCTGCAGCTCTTCCTGTTCGGGGTAATTGGCGCTGTGTGACAGGGCGTGAGAGCAACCCCAACAGGCCTTCTGGGCTCCAATTAGGTTGTTTGTTTAATTCCATACTTGTTTCTTTAAAGAGTATTGTATGATTAGTGTTATTTGGTTAATTTGTGCAATTTGTTAAACTTTATCTTAAATGAAAATTATGTGGTGTCACTGTCTTTTAGACTTTTAAAAATTCTTTTCTTTCATTTCTGAATACGTCACATCACGATTGCAAAAAAGGAAAAGAGGAAAGACAGGAGCGGGTTCCACGGGAGCCCTCGGCGGCCCCTCCCTGGGCTCCCTCGCGGGCTGCGGGCCGGGGCCTCTCCCGCCCTGGGGCCACCGCGCTCCTCCGCGCGCTCCGTGCAGCGCGAGCTTGGGGCCGGCTCTTTCCCACGGTGGTCTCCTCCATTCTCCTCGTCCTTTTGGATCCATCCCTGCTTTGTACCCATCCAGTAACTTCGGTGGGGTCTGGGGCAGGGAGGGAAGACCGTCGTTGGTGGTCACCGTGCCCCGGGTGAGCGGAGTCTGGGGAGGGTTCTGCACGCCCCCGGAAGTGGCTTTTCTGGCTCTACCCGGCTTTCTGCGTAAATCTCTCCTGAGCATTGACAAGGAATTTCGGGTGGTGCCAGTCTTATCCCTTATTTGTCAAGTACTAAACAACAACAAAAAATCTTATCAGGATTTTGATTGGGATGAAATTGAATTTAGAGATCAATCTGGGAGAACTGAATATTGCTGTCCACGAATGGGTACGTCTTTCCTTTTTTTTTTTTTTCTGAGGAAGATTAGCCCTGAGCTAACTACTACCAATCCTCCTCTTCTTGCCGAGGAAGCCCAGCCCGGGGCCAACATCCGTGCCCATCTTCCTCCACTTTTTATACGTGGGACGCCTACCACAGCATGGTGTGCCAAGCAGTGCCATGTCCGCACCCGGGATCCGGGCCCACGAACCCCGGGCCGCAGAAAAGCAGAAAGCGCGAACTTAACCACTGCGCCACCGGGCAGGCCCCCGTCTTTTCCTTTATTCAAACTTTATCTCCTCAGGGATATTTTGCCATACTTGTTTGTTGTTAAACCAAATTTTAATGCTGCACTATAAAGCTCTAGATCCGTGTTTCAGAAAGGGCTTTTTAGGAGTCTTCAAGCTTGTCAAAGCCCTCAGGGGGCGGGGTGGAGAAGGAAGGAAAGGCGGTGACGCCCGCGGCCAACTAGAGAGCTGCTTTATCCATTTCCTACACTGGGTACTGCCGAGGAGTTTGTTGGAAAAAGGTCTTACTGCTACAAAGGTTTGAAAACCAACACTCTAGACTTTAAAAAAATTGTGATAAAATACACATACGTCTACCCTCTTAAGCATTTTTAAGTGTACCGTTCAGTAGTGTTAAGTATTTTCACGTGATTGTGCAACCCTCACCACCATCCATCTCCAGAACCGTTTCATCTTAGTTCTTGCAAAACTAAAACTCTGTGCCCGTTAAACAACAACTCCCTAGTCCTCTCCCCCCGGTCTCCACTCCGGACTTTCTAAAGGCAAATGAACGGGTGGCCTTGGTGAGCCATTCTTTTTTTTTTTTTAAAGATTGGCACCTGAGCTAACAACTGTTACCAATCTTCTTCTTCTTCTTTTTTTTCCTTTTGCTTTTTGTCCCCAAATTCCCCCAGTACATAGTTGTATATTTTAGTTGTGGGTCCTTCTAGTTGTGGCGTGTGGGACACCGCCTCAGTGTGGCCTGACGAGCGTGTCATGTCTGCGCCCAGGATCCGAACTGGCAAAACCCTGGGCAGCTGAAGCAGAGGGTGCGAACTTAACCACTCGGCCACAGGGCCGGCCCCTACCCCTTCATTTATAGTTACAAAATAACATTACCCACATGTTTGTTAAAGGATACGACATCAATATATAAAGATTTGGTTAAAGAAAAGCTTTCTATAAGATAATTCAAACTTTCTGAACCCGAAGTAAGGTTATGATACAGGCCCATAGCGTTCTTCTAGAATCTAGAACATCCAATGAGGTGTGTGTGTACTCCTTCTGCTTTTGTTTTTAAGACCAGGTCAGCATTGTGAAGCGTTAGATAAAGAACCCACCAGGTTGGGCGAACATCAGAGCCTGCCTTCTCTTTTTACGAGGACATCTTTGTAAACATCGCATTTGCTTTCTACTTAGTAGGGATACACAGACCTAAAATAAAGGAATAGGATTTTGTCTGTGTCCCTGTGACAGTTTGAACAAAAACAGAACAGGCTCAGCAGGGCTGTCAGGGCTCCGTTCAGCTCCTTATGTGCTGTCGCCCTGACAGCCCTGAGGTCTCATGGTCCAAGATGGACAGCATCTGCATCCCAACCCACAGGAAGAGGAGAGCGGGAGAGGGACAGCCCTTTCCCTTTAGGGCATGATGAGGAAGTTGCCACATCTGCTTTCATCTCCTTGGATAGAATGTGGTCAACCGGCCACAGCTAGCTTGGGACATCTGGGAAAAGCAGTCTTTATTCTGCACAGCCACGTGCCTGGCTAAAGGGCTATTCCCACGGCAAAAGGGAAGAACAATATTGAGAGAAATTCACTGTCTTTGCTGCATCCAGTTATCCCTGACCAGCTTGCAGGGGTGGCTGGAAAAGACCGAGGCGCTTTGGGTCAACTAAGGATGAGGTTGAATTCCAGCTCTCCCAAGAGCCAGCCCCGCAGCCTTTGGGGCATGACTTCCTCCCTCTAAGCTTACATTCCCTCTTCTAAAAAAAGACAGACAATTCTTCTTATCTTGCAGGGTTGTCTGAGGATTAGAAATCATATATTTGGTGCATATGTAATAATAATATATGTAAAACAAATAGGTGGTGCCCACTCAAGGAGGGTTCTCATTATGATTATCATGGCCAAGTATATGATTAAACAAACAAACTTTACTGATTGTGATGGATAATTCTATGTGTCAACGTGGCTAGGCCATGGTGCCCAGATATGTAGTTAAACATTATTCTGTGAGGGTGTTTTTGGATGTGATTAACATTTAAGTCAGTGGACTTTGAGTAAAGTAGGTTGCCCTCCATAATGTGGGTGGGCCGCACCCAATCAGTTGAAGCCCTGACTAAACAAAAGACTGACCTCCCCTGAGCAGGAGAGAATCCTGTAGCAGACAGCCGTCAGGGTTGAACTGTCCCGTCAGGGTGGCTCAGCCCTGGGTCTCTGGACCTCCAGCCCACCCTGCAGATTTTGGACTTGCTGGCCTCCATAGTTGTGGGGCCAGTTCCTTAAAATAAATCTCTCCTTGTCTATATGCACACATCCTATTGGTTCTGTTTTTCTGGAGAACCCTGACACACGTGTTTGTCTTCCAGAGTGCCTTCAGACAGTCCGAGTTATCTGTAATATTGATTTCTGCCCTGCAGACCCTTTTCCTTTCTTCATCCAGCATTTTAGGGCCAACTTTAATTTTTAGGGAGGTGGGAAGAGGAATGAGAGGGAAGAGGGAACATTCTTGCTTTTGAAAATGGATCTGACCTTTGACCCTCTAAATTAACTTTTGAGATTCTGTCTTAAGAAAACATGTCTAGAAGTGGAAAAGTTTTATATACAGAGATTTCAATCACAGTGTCATTTATTTGGGGTAGGGGAGCTAGGAAATAACCTAAATGTCCCAGAAAAAGGGTGTGCTAGAGATGAGCTTCAGGAAGGATTTGATTGGAATATTGATTGGCATTCCAACATTGATTGGAAAATGCTAATAAGTGCAAAAAACTGGATACCTGTTTATAATTGCATTTTTTCACTTAAACCTGAATGTTCCCCAGTAGTAGATGAATGAATGAAGTTATGGTGCAGGCACGATGGAATGGAGTCTACCTTATTCCTAAAAATGATTAATGCATATGGAACATGGAAATATGTTCTCAATTACTCTAATAAGTAAAGCAATTTTAAATATTTGACAAAATACATATAAAAATTTTTTTGAACAGCCTGGAAGGATATTCACCTTAGCTTTAGTAATAAATATCTCTCTGGGCTGTTGGATTTCAAGGCTTTTTTTTTTTTTTTTGAGCAAGATTAGCGCTGAGCTGACATCCACTGCTAATCCTCCTCTTTTTGCTGAGGCAGACTGGCCCTGAGCTAACACCCGTGCCTATCTTCCTCTACTTTATATGTGGGGCGCCTGCCACAGCATGGCTTGCCAAGTGGTGCCATCTCCGCACCCGGGATCTGAACCAGCGAACCCCGGGCCGTCGAAGCAGAACGTGTGCACTTAACCAATGTGCCACTGGGCTGGCCCCTATATTGCTTTTTAAATGTAATTTTATTATCATTTTTTATTGTGGTAAAATATACAAGCATAATATTTATCATTTTAGCCATTGGTAAGTGTGCAATTCAGTGGCATTAAATACATTCATGTCGTTGTGCAATGGTAAGCATGATCTGTAGTCAAAGCTTTTTCATCACCCCAAACAAAAAGTCTGCTCCCACTAAACACGTCCCCCCACAACCCTGGCAATCCACTGTGTTCTACGCTCTGTTGCTATGAGTTTCACCATTCCAGGGACCTCATGCTCTAGGAATATTCTGACACTCCTGCGACAGGCCTACCCTCTAGGAGCACTCGTGAAATGATGTCATGGTTCCAGGCAGTTCGGTGAGACGCAAAGGGGAAAATACTTCCTGCTTGAACAGCCTGCCTAAGGCACTAACGCCGGTGGGGGAGACGCCCCAGCACCAGCGCAGGGCCTGGGGAAAGGAGGGACTTCGCCTCCTGTGTGGGACGACAGGAGAGCTTAAAATAAATGTCTTTCTCTGGTAGGTCAGTGATGAATGTCCTTTTCTGTCATTATCTGTGAGAAATCAGCAAGAGTTGACTATTTTGCCACAGTTTAATCAAGTTTCTCTTCCTATTGGTGTAAAGTAAAATTCTAGAAAGGATTGTTTCCAGAGCCTGAAATCTGTGCAGCCCAGCAACCCCCTGAGGCCCCCGAGGAGGGGAGCAGCCAGTCATCCGGGTTGGCCCCCCAGGATCCTTTGAGATGTCCCCAAAGGTGTGAGTTATGAGGGGCTGTCACAAAATAGGTTTCACCAGCGGCTGTCAGGCACCTTTTAAGAAGGTCCCATCTGGTGGAGGGCACATAGGGGTTCACTCCCACCAGACACTTCGCCTCCTGGAGGGGCATTGTCTGAATTACCAGGAAGCTCAAATTTGCAATATTTGGTATCCTAATTTGTTTTAAAGAATGCCTGTATTTTAAGAACCAAATACCCTGACAGGTGAAGGAGGGGGAAGGTAAGAGGGAAAGGTAAAAATATTTGGGGTAGCATCTTTTTTTTTTAAAGATTGGCACCTGAGCTAACATCTGTTGCCAATATTCTTTTATTTTTTTTTTCTTCTTCTCCCCAAAGCCCCCCAGTACATAGTTATATATTCTAGTTGTAGGTCCTTCTGGCTCTGCTATGTGGGACGCCATCTCAGCATGGCCTGATGAGCAGTGCTAGGTCTGTGCCCAGGATCCGAACTGCTGAAGCCCTGGCCGCCGAAGTGGAGTGCACAAACTTAACCACTCGGCCACTGGCTTGGGCCCTGGGCTAGCATCTTATTTAAACCACAAAAAGAACTGTGTTCATCTAAGAATGTAATGCATCCATTTCGTGCATCCTTCCCGGGATCTTTTTATGTGCTGGATACAGAGTTTTCAGGCCACTCAGCAATGTCTGAGTGCCTGTGGTTAGCCATGGGAGGGCTTCTGAGGCTGGCCTTGGGGGCCAGACTGCCTGGGCTCAAATCCCAGCTCTGCTGCTTACCTTTCTGCGTCTCAGTTTCCCCATCTGTGAAATGGGGAAAAGGAAGGCGACAATGGTGCCCACCACCCACTGCAGTGTGGTTGTTTGGAGGATTAAATACCTTAATAAAGGAGGTACTTGGAGCAGTGCCTGGCGCCTGAGTGTTGGCTAAACACAGTGGGACACAGAATAAAATAAGCAGACAGGTGCACAGCTTGTTCCCTGCGGCACTGATTGTGGAGGGGGACATTGGCGCAATCCCATTTCTGTGAACAGAGGACAAATAAACTAGAACACTGATACTATGAAATACTGTGTGACAATTTAAGAGGGAGGTGGACCAAGTGGTGGCTAACAAGGATAGGTCTCTAAATTATGTGGCCATGAAAAAAAGCCAGTTTCAGAAGAATATATAAATATGATACCATTTATGTAAAAACCTGCCATAAGACAACCATAATTTTGGTGGGCAAATATACATATTTGTAAGTGCATGGATAAGGTCTGGAAGGATCCACATCAAACGGATAGCAGGGGCCATCAGAATTGGGAGCAAAGGTACCATTTTAATACTTTTAATTAAGGAAACAATACAGTTTAGCTTTCCTCTCTAAATTTAACCCATTTTATTAGTGATCTACCTAAAAAAGTAAAACTTTCCCAAGATTTTGAGACATTTCCCAAAGCCTGAAGTGTAAGTCACCACTGCTTATTATCCAGAGTGATTTAAAATTCAGGTTCCAGCCCCATTTAGAAAGCTGACAATCAGAGGCCAGGGTGTCTGTTGAATCAGGCTTTGTTCTTAGAAGGTTCCCTGGGCCATGGACTCACTGTTCCCCAACTGAGGCAAAGCCTTCCACCCTCTGCTCTCTGCCATCTCAGACCCATGCTCAGGGGCTGGCTCAGGCCCCTTTTCAGAGTGGGACCATTCTTTGCCCAACAATGGAATTTGCTCTCATCTAGTTTGATGCCTCATGCTCAGGGGCTGGAGATGGTGAGCATCCTGGCTGGGCCTGGCAGGGAGGCCTGGGGAGACTCTCTGTTTGTGTGTGTGTGTGTGTGTGTATGTCTGCACACATGCTCACAGGGGTTTGGGTGAGTGCATATACAGAAAAAATGAGATGGGATAAAAGTGACATCAGCATCATGATGGAGTGAGCTTTCCTGGTAATCTCTTCTCCACCATACAACAACAAAGAGATTCATACTCCAACAGAGGACATCCAAACACAGCAAAAAAGACATCTGAGAGACCCATGCAGCCACACGACAGAGGGCAGAGAGGCTGGAGTCCCCCTCAGAGAAGGTGGAATGGGGTAAGAGAAAACTGCGCTCCCTTCCCTAAAGACTGGGATCCAGGACTCTGGGCAGCCTCTGAGAGGGAAGGAACCAGGGAGGGGACGTTCATTTGTGGGAACATCAAAGATCCCTGAGGGCCCTCACAGCCTAGGGGAAAGCCCATAGCTAGGTGAAAGCTAAAACAGAGGTGACCTCATCAGGCCAACACCCATGGAGACCAGATAGCAAGAGCAGAGTGAGAAATTATAGGTATTCGAGAGGAAGAAGAGAAGGAGAATGGAGCAGAAAGCTTGTTCAAAGAAATAATAGCTGAGGGGCTGGCCCCGTGGCCGAGTGGTTAAGTTCGCGCGCTCCGCTACAGGCGGCCCAGTGTTTCGTTGGTTCGAATCCTGGGCGCGGACATGGCACTGCTCTTCAAACCACGCTGAGGCAGCATCCCACATGCCACAACTAGAAGGACCCACAACGAAGAATATACAACTATGTACTGGGGGGCTTTGGGGAGAAAAAGGAAAAAAATAAAATCTTTAAAAAAAAAAAAAAAGAAATAATAGCAGAGAACTTCCCAAACCTAGGGAAGGAAATCCATGTGGAAGAGGCTGCCAGATCTCCTAAATATGTCAACGTAAAAAGGCCTACTGCAAGGGGCTGGCCCTGTGGCAGAGTGGTTAAGTTCACGCGCTCCGCTGCAGGCGGCCCAGTGTTTCGTTGGTTTGAATCCTGGGCGCGGACATGGCACTGCTCATCAGACCACGCTGAGGCAGCATCCCACATGCCACAACTAGAAGGACCCACAATGAAGAATATACAACTATGTGCCGGGGGGCTTTGGGGAGAAAAAGGAAAAAAATAAAATCTTTAAAAAAAAAAAAAAAAGAAATAATAGCAGAGAACTTCCCAAACCTAGGGAAGGAAATCCATGTGGAAGAGGCTGCCAGATCTCCTAAATATGTCAACGTAAAAAGGCCTACTGCAAGGGGCTGGCCCTGTGGCAGAGTGGTTAAGTTCACGCGCTCCGCTGTAGGCGGCCCAGTGTTTCGTTGGTTTGAATCCTGGGCGCGGACATGGCACTGCTCATCAGACCACGCTGAGGCAGCGTCCCACATGCCACAACTAGAAGGACCCACAATGAAGAATATACAACTATGTGCCGGGGGGCTTTGGGGAGAAAAAGGAAAAAAATAAAATCTTAAGAAAAAAAAAAAAGACCTACAGCAAGGCATATAGTAGTGAAACTGGCAAAAGTGAATGACAAAGAAAGAATGCTAAGGGCAGCAAGGCAGAAGAAAATAACCTACAAAGGAATTGTTATCAGGCTTTCAGCAGATTTCTCTGCAGAAACCTTACAGGCTAGAAGAGACTGGAATGAGATATTCAAATCTTTGAAGGGCAAAACCTTTCAGCCAAGAATATTCTACCCAGTAAAAATATCCTTCAGATATGATGGAGAAATAAAAGCTTTCCCAGACAAACATAAGCTAAGGGAGTTCATAGCCATGAGACCTCCCCTACAAGAAACCCTCAAGAAGGCCCTCATACCCGAAAAAAAAAATAAAAGGGAGAAAGGGGTTACAAAGCCTGGAGTAAGGAGATAAAAAATAGGTAGACAAAATCAGAAAATTGTACCTATGTATGCATCAGAACAGGTTAGCAAGTACTCAAGAATAGCGTTAAAGATAAAGGGAAGGAAAATACAGTCTTTTCCAAAACAAAAGATAATCTCGTTTATCAAAACAAAGACAATCTTGTCATTTTAACCACAAACTGACTACACAAGATGGAATAAGATGTGAGACAAACAACATAGGAGGGGAAGAGGAAAGGGACTGAACTGGTTTAGTCTAAGGAAATAAGAGGCCATCAGAATAGGGACTGTCTTATCTACAAGATTTTGAATACAAACCTCACTGTAACCATGAAACAAAAAAGCAGAACAGACACAAATAATAAATAAGGAGAAAACAAGGAAACACAACATAAAAAACTACCTAACTCAATTGGTAGACCAAAATCCACTAGGAAGAGAAACAAAGGAAATTCAGGAGAACTGGACAATGAGTGATAAAACGGCAGCATTGAGCCCTCATATATCAATAACGACCCTAAAAGTAAATGGATTGAATTCTCCAATAAAAAGACACAGAGTAGCGAGATGGATTAAAGAATAAGACCCAACAATATGCTGCCTCCAGGAAACACATCTCAGCTCCAATGACAAACACAGGCTCAGAGTGAAGGGATGGAAGATCATACTCCAAGCTAATGACAAACAAAAGAAAGCAGGTGCTGCAATACCTACATCAGACAAAGCAGACTTCAAGATAAGACAGGTAAAGAGAGACAAAGAGGGCAGAATATAATGATCAAAGGGACATTCCATCAAAAAGACATAACACTTATAAATATCTATGCACCCAACACAGGAGCACCAAAGTACATAGAGCAAAAATTAATAAACCTAAAAGAAGACATTAACAATAACACAATAATAGCAAGGGACCTCAACACTCCACTTACATCGATGGATAGATCATCCAGACAGAAAATCAACAAGGAAACAGTGGAATTAAATGAAAAGCTAAACCAGATGGACTTAATGGACATATATGGAACACTCCATCCAAAAACAGCAGAATACACGTTCTTCTCAAGTGTACATGGAAGATTCTCAAGAATAGACCATATATTGGAAAAGAAGGCAAGCCTCAATAAATTTAAGAAGTTGAAATAATAACAAGCATCTTTTCCAATCACAATGCTATGAAGCTAGAAATTAATTACAAGAAAAAAGCTGAGAAAAGGACAAAGATGTGGAGACTAAACAACATGTTATTGAACAACCAATGGATCATTGAGGAAATTAAAGGGCAATTAAAAAATATCTGGAGACAAATGAAAATGAAAACATACCATACCCACTCATAAGGGACGCAGCAAAAGCCGTATTAAGAGGGAAATTCATCACAACACTGGCAAACCTTAACAAACAAGAAAAATCCTAAATAAGCAATCTCAAACTACACCTAACTGAATTAAAAAAAGAAAAACAAACAAAGCCCAAAGTCAGCAGAAGGAGAGAAATAATAAAAATCAGAGCAGAAATAAATCCTATTGAAACAAAAAAGGCAATAGAAAGGATTAGTGAAACAAAGAGCTGGTTCTTTGAGAAGATAAGCACAACTGACAAACCCCTAGCCAGTCTTACAAAGAAAAAAAGAGAGAAAACTCAGACAAAGAAAATTAGAGATGAAAGAGGAGAAATAACAACGGATAGCACAGAAATACAATGGATTATAAGAGAATACCACAAAAAGCTATGTGCCAACAAAATGGACAAAGTAGAGGAAATGGATAAATTCTTAGACTCTTACAACCTCCCAAAACTGACCCAAGAAGAAATAGATAATCTGAGTAGACCAATCACAAGTAAAGAGATTGAAACAGCCATCAAAAGCATCCCAAAGAATAAAAGCCCAGGACCGGACGGCTTCCCTGGGGAATTCTACCAAACTTTCAGAGAGGATTTAATACCTATCCTTCTCAAGCTGTTCCAAAAAATTAGGGAAGATCGAACGCTTCCTAACACATTCCACGAGGCCAACATCACTCTGATACCAAAGCCTGACAAGGACAACACAAAAAAGGAAAACTACAGGCCAATATAGATGATGATGAACATAGATGTTCATCAAAATATTAGCAAATCAAAATATTAGCAATCAAATATTAGCAAATCAAATACAACAATACATCAAAAAGATCATCATGATCAAGTGGGATTTATTCCAGGGACACAGGGATGGTTCAACATCCGAAAGTCAATCAACGTGATCCACCACATTAACAATGTGAGGAATAAAAACCACATGATCATCTCAATAGATGCAGAGAAAGCATCTGACAAGATCCAACAGCCATTTATGATAAAAACTCTGAACAAAATGGGTATAGAAGGAAATTACCGCAACATAATAAAGGCCATATATGACAAACCCACAGCCAACATCATACTCAATGGGGAAGAACTGAAAGCCATCCTTCTGAGAACAGGAACCAGACAAGGATGCCCACTCTCACCACTCTTATTCAGCACAGTACTGGAGGTTTTCGCCAGAGCAATTAGGCAGGAGAAAGGAATAAAAGGAATCCAAATAGGGAGTGAAGAAGTGAAACTCTCACTGTTTGCAGACGACATGATCTTATATATAGAAAACCCTAAAGAATCCATCGGAAAACTATTAGAAATAATTTACAGTAAGGTTGCAGGGTACAAAATCAACTTACAAAAGTCAGTTGCATTTTTATACGCTAATAACGAACTTACCGAAAGAGAATTTCAGAATACAATTCCACAGGCCAGCCCGGTGGCGCAGCAGTTAAGTGTGCATGTTCCGCTTCAGCGGCCCAGGCAGGTCCGACAGTTCAGATCCCGGGTGTGGACATGGCACCACTTGGCAAGCCATGCTGTGGTAGGTGTCCCACATATAAAGTAGAGGAAGATGGGCACGGATGTTAGCTCAGGGCCAGTCTTCCTCAGCAAAAAGAGGAGGATTGGCAGCAGATGTTAGCTCAGGGCTAAACTTCCTCAAATAAATAAATAAAAAAAAGAATATAATTCCATTTACAATTGCAACAAAAAGAATAAAGTATCTAGGAATAAATTTAACTAAGGAGGTGAAGGACTTATACAATGAAAACTATAAGACATTACTGAAAGAAATCGATGATGACATAAAGAGATGGAAAGAGATTCCATGCACATGGACTGGAAGAATAAACATAGTTAAAGTGTCCATACTACCCAAAGCAATCTGCAGATTCAGTTCAATCCCAATCAGAATCCCAATGACATTCACGGAAATAGAACAAAGAATCCTAAAATTCATGTGGGCAACCAAAAGACCCTAAATTGCTAAGGCAATCCTGAGAAAAAAGAACAAAGCTAGAGGCATCACAACCCCTGACTTCAAAATGTACTACAAAGCCATAGTGATCAAAACAGCACGGTACTGGTACCACAAAAAGGCACACAGATCAATGGAGTAGAATTGAAAGCCCAGAAATAAAACTGCACATCTACAGGCAGCTAATCTTTGACAAAGGAGCCAAGAACATACAATGGAGAAAAGACAGTCTCTTCACCAAATGGTGTTGGGAAAACTGGACAGCCACACGCAAAAGAATGAAGTAAACCATTATCTCACAAAAGTAAGCTATACACAATATTAAACTCAAAATGGATCAAAGACTTGAGGATAAGTCCTGAAACCATAAAACTCCTGGAAGATAATGTAGGTAGTACACTCTTTGACATCGAACTTAAAGGGATCTCTTTGAATACCATGTGTTCTCAGACAAGGGAAACAAAAGAAAAAATAAACAAGTGGGACTTCATCAGACTAAAGAGCTTCTACAAGGCAAAAGAAACTAGGATCAAAACCAAACAACAACCGATCAACTGGGAGAAAATATTTGCAAATCCTATATCTGACAAGGGGTTAATCTCCATAACGTATAAGGAACTCACACAACTGAACAACAGAAAAACAAACAACCTGATCAAAAAACGGGCAGAGGATATGAACAGACATTTTTCTGAAGAAGATACACAGATGGCCAATAAACATATGAAAAGATGTTCAACATCACTAAGAAACAGGGAAATGCAAATGAAAACTACACTAAGATACCACCTTATGTCTGTTAAAATGGCTATAATCACTAAGACTAAAATTAACAAATGTTGGAGAGGGTGTGGAGAGAAGGGAACCCTCACACACTGCTGGTGGGAATGCAAACTGGTGCAGCCACTATGGAAAACAGTATGGAGATTTTCCAAAAAACTAAAAATAGAAATACTACATGACCCAGCTATCCCACCACTGGGTGTCTACCCAAACAAGTTGAAATCAACAATCCAAAGTGACATATGCACCCCTATGTCCATCGCAGCACTATTCACAATAGCCAAGACATGGAAACTATCTGAGTGCCCATTGACCAATGACTGAATAAAGAAGATGTACTATATAGAAACAATGGAACACTACTCAGCCACAAAAAACACAAATTCATCCCATTTGCAACAACATGGAACGACCTGGAGAGAGTTATGCTAAATGAAATAAGCCAGACTGAGAAAGACAAACACCAGATGATTTCATTCATATGTGGAATATAAACAAACACATGGACAAAGAAAACAGTTCAGTGGTTACCAGAGGAAGGGAGGTGAGGGGTGGGCACAGGGGTTGAAGGGGAGCACTTATGTGGAGACAGACAAGGGGTAATGTGCAACTGAAATTTCACAATGATGTAAACTATTAGGAACTCAATAAAAATTCTTTTTTAATAATGAGATGGGCACTCTGTGTTTTGCTGGGCCTGGTTGTGGCTCAGGGCCAAGGCTCAGTGTGTGCCCCATTTCGTGAATGCCCCTTCTACAGCCTCGCCTCTTTCTGATCAAGCATGCATTACCCTAGCAAAGACCTCAGGGCCGACGATGCCAGATGCCCCCCTCCTGCCTGCTGCTGGGCACACAGGAAGAGCATGTGTTAGGCCTCCCTTGCAGTTAGAGTGGACCAGTGACTGCGTTCCAGACAATGATCACTCGTGAAGTTCACCTGTACGACTCCAGGCCTGGCCACCAACATCCGTGCAGTCCTCTTAGCTCTCTCTGCTTGCCCACTGGCCAGAGGAATGCAGAAGGCCAGCAGAGGGCTCTGAGCAGGCCCTAGAAGACAGGTTTAACAGGAGTCAGGAACCCTGCAGAAGGTCTCCTGGTGAACAACTGACCGCACCAAGGTGTGAGGGGAGCAAACCTCGACTGGGGTAAGCCACTAGCAAGGTGGCGTGGCTGTCACAGCAACTGGTAAAAATTATTTCGACAAAGTCTCCATGGGCAGCTGGATTTTGAAAATACTCATGAAGGAGAAGATCATCAGGATGATGTCACGGTGACTGTTGGGATAGATTGATGGTGATGACATTTTGCTTCTAATGGGGATAAGGTCCATGGCTTTTTGGAGCTAGAGGTGACAGAGGTGGTAGGGAGATGGCGGTGGGGGGGTTAATGTCAACTCATGTGGCTGATGTCTGTGGCTGTGACGGAGAGAACGGAAGAGGTGGCAAGTGTGAGGCTAGTGTGCAGGCCGTGGTGGGAGCCGGTGGTGGTAGAGATGGGGTTGATGGCTGTGGGGGAGGGGAGAATGTGTCCCTGGCTGTGGAGAGAGGACTGTGGCTGACTGTGGTTCTACAGGGGACAGTGGTGGCCGGTGGAGCATGGTTGGTTGTGGTGGTGGGAGATGTTGATGCTGGGGTTGGTGGCTGTGGAGTGGGTGGGGATTGTTCAGATGGCTCTGTTGTGGTGGACTTGCTGCCTGGGATGGAGTTGGTGGGGACGATGGAGACGGTGAATCGAACTTCCCAGTGGACCTGTTTTCCTGGTGCTCTCGTGTGAATCCATTATCTACCTCGGGAAATCCCTGCCTGGCCACTGGAGTTCCCTCCACTCCTCTCCACCCTCGGGGAAGTCGCCAATCGCCTGGATGGTGACACTGGCCTGCCAGGCTCCTGGGAGTTTCTCCCTGGACCAAAGCGCTCAGCCAATGGGATCAAGGCTTGTGATTGCTGCAGCACCAGACCTGTGGCCACGTGCATTGGCCTTACGAAGGAGCATGGGCAGAATTTAGGGGCACCCTCATGGGGACTTGGGGACTGAAGGGTCTTAGTTGTATGGGACCCCAGGGGCCAGGAAGATTTCAAGGGAGCACTTTTCAGATGTGAAGGGGACCTGTCTGGGACCATGCCTGTGAAGTGACTGTCGGGGCTCTGGGCCCGCATCCTCCTCCGTACAGTGTGGGAGAACAGGACCTTCCTCCCGGGTTTTCACAGGGTACAGAAGAATGCCCCCTGTGAAGGGCTTCCCACAGGGCATCATACATACGACGTGCCCATAAGTAGATGCCGGCTTTGACTGTTGATCTCCTTAGGCAGCCGTGTTACAGCTGGTTCCTAATGCAGATAGCACGGACTCTCAGCCTGTGGACTCCATCCAGTCCATTAATATATTTTATTTGTCTGCTGATATATATTTACAATTTTTTTGATTTAATTGCTAACACTTGAATAATTTAGAGATTTCACATAAAAATCTAGATTTCCAATATTTCTGGAAGAACGGAAGACTGGGCACCTGGGTCCACATCCACATGGCGACATTCGGCTGGGCCTCTTTGGATGGAACATGGGCTCCCTGGTCTGCCACAGTCTCCACCACTCCCTACTGCCCACCCCTCCCCCTGAGTTTGGGGTTCCTGTTTCAGACTCACCTCTGTGGGGAGGTGCCCTCCAGGGGCTCTCTGTGCCTGCTTGGCCTTCCTTGTGGCACCCTCTGACCCACAGGCCACCCCCAGTTGGCACTGTTCTTATCAGCTCACAGGTCTGCGGGCCCACCACATGGAAGTCCCTGAGGGAGGGACCTTGGTGTACTCAGATTTGGATGTCGCTTGGCCAGTAAGGATCCTATAAAAGTTGTCTCGTATTTTAACTGCTGGCATCAGAATTCCTCAGAGGGAGAGAAGTGTCTTGTTTGAAGAATGTGGTGACGTTGCTTGGGGTGGAAGGGGCATCCCGAAGCTGGAAGTTTCTGATGTCAGCACGTGGAGGGGAGTTGTTTGCGTGAGAAAGGGAGGAATTCGTTGTTTCTTTTCTGAAGAAGGGTAGAGAGGGGGAAAAGGAGAGAGAAACTAGTGCAGGAGGAGGTGAGAGAGAACGGGGCCGGGTGAGCCCAGGCCATTTTGGGGACAGTGAAGTGCCCTTTGAGGTATGTCTCTTGCGGAGGTGGAAATCTCTCCTCTCCCCCTGCCCGGGGTCTTCAGGGCCTCCTGCTCTGCCCAACTGCTGTGTTGTGAGAACAAGCTTTTTGTGGAATTGGGAGAGGGGCCGAACAGGGACGTGAAATGGGCCTGGGCTGTCTGGGCAGCCCATGTGGGAAGCAGGAGCCGGCAGACAGAGGACGGCAAAAGAACCGGAGTCCTGGGACCAGCAGACCAGGCCCAGACATCGTGGACCCGGGGGTGGCTGGTGGGGGGCAGCCCACTTTACTAGGAACTAGGCGGGCAGAGAAGTCCCAACTGATATCTGATAATAACAAAATGGACTCAGGTTTTCAGAAAAAGCCAGACTCAGGTGCTGAGAGGAAAAGACATCTCTGAGCTTAGATAAAATGGCTGAGCAGCCGGTTTATTTTGAGCTCCTGGTGGTTCGGGCTGACCAGGCTGCTGGGGTCGGAGGAAGGGCTCAAGTCCTGGCCCCTGGCCTGGGGTGACCCTGGGGGCCTGGGCTCAGTCCAGGGGCTGTATGGTGGTGCATAGCAGGCCAGCCAGGAGAACGAGGCCCAGCACGGCCACGACAACCAGTGCCACAAGCCCCCAGACTCCCGGGGGGGTCCAGGATGCCTGCTGCTGCCAGCCACAGTTGCCCAGCTGGTAGCCTGTCAGCTGGCCCAGCGGGCGGCTGGTGGCGAGGTCGGGGGTGGCACAGCGAACAAGCAGCAGGGCCTCGGGCACGCGGTCCTCCAGCCAGAGGCGCAGGTAGGTGAGGCTGCAGTCACAGTGCCAGGGGTTGTTCAGCACATCGAGGGTCCGCAGCTGGGGCAGGTGGTCGAAGGCACCCGGGGGTATGGAGCGAAGGCTGTTATTGGCCAGCAGGAGGTGGCGGGTGTGGACCGGCAGGGCAGGCAGGTCTGTGAGTCCCCGCCCCTCGCAGTCCACCCGCAGCCCCATGGTTTCCAGGGCGTGGCAGGTGCACTGTGTGGGACAGTCCTTGGTGGCCTCCGCCGCAGCCCAGAGCAGGAAGAGGGCCCCCCAGGCAGGCATTGAGCAGGCTGGCTGTGGAGAGAGTAACCGCGAGGTGAGGGAGGGCCTGGCAGCTGCACCTCATCCTGAGGGCCAGTGGGCACTGTGGGTGCAGTGGGACCTGACCTGGGACAAGGGACAACTCACTTCCCACCTCGGGCCTCAGCTTTCTCCTCTGTGAAATGGAGTGAAGACTGAAGGAAGTGAAGCGGGCCAAACCCAGGCCTGGCTGGCCCTCACCAGACACTCAGAAGGCAGGACAGGGAGTGTGGCCACGCTGGGGAGGGGGCGCGGGTAAGCATGTTCTTGGGAGGGGGAAGGGACTTCCTGGCCCCTAGCAGAGACCCCAGCCCCGGCTCAGGGGTAGGGAGAGCAGATGCCCGCTAAGTGGCCCCCAGGCCTGGCCCCCGGCCCCCAGAGCTGGCAAAAGGGCCTTGGAATCGCCTTCCCCAGCTGCTCTCAGCCTCCACACCTCAGCCAGGGGTCAGGCCGCTGGGGTAGACCTGAAAGACCACCTCGTCCCATGGACTCCAAAGAGCTTGGCCAAAGCTAAGTGAACTCTGACGTGATGCCTGATGCAGGAGACAGCAGCGTGAGGATGCTGAGGCAGCGACAGGGGGGCGAACCCAGGAGGGGCTCTGTCTGGAATGCCGTTGGTCTAGGCTAATGCTCGGAGCTGAGGAAATGGAGCACCAGCAACGGTCCGGGACTTGTGCAGGGTCACCCCACGGTCCGTGTCAGGGACCAGACTCAAACAAGTTTCATGAGCCCCCGTCTTCCGTCTGGTTCCTGGCCTTCCTCCAGGACTCAGTGGGGGGCTGTTTCCCCCTCTTAAGACAAGCTCTCCCCTCCAGGGCCTTCTAATGAATATTTGTTGAAGAAACCAATGAATCTGGACTCAGCTGAGGATCCAGCATCTCGGAGTGAATGCGCCCTCCTAACCCTGTCTCTAGAGGGGAATGCTGAAGGACGGACAGAGGCAGGACTGACTGCCAGCCTCCTCTCTCTCCACCGGGCCTGTCCCACCTGGGAGGAGCCCGTAGGGTGGGAGGCTGTGCTGAGTAATAAGAGGGCCACTTACCTGTGAGGCCTGTGGTCGAGGCACCCCTCCTGTGGCCTGAACTGTCCTGTTGAGGCTGTGGTGGCAGCTCTGTGTGAGGCAGCTGATGGTGGCCACTGCTTGAGTGGGAGGAAGGAAGTGATGAAAAGAGCCCGTCTTATCCTGCGAGTGCAGCCCCGGAAGGCCTATCTCCAGAGGCAGGGAGCCCTCAGGGTGCCAGGGCCCTGGGCACAGCACCGTACGTCAACCCCAGTTTACAGAAGGGAGTCCCACAGCGCATCCCGTTGTACCGCCAGGGCCTCAGTGCCACGGGTGTGTGGGAGAACCCAGGAGGCCCTGCACCTGGTCCAGGAGGCTGGGAGGGCTTCCGGGAGGAGGAGGCCCCCGAGATGAGTGGCTCTGCTGGCTGTTCCTCCGGATCTCAGTTTTCCTCACTTGTAAAATGGGAGCAATACTCCCCGTCCGCTCGCCTCACAGAGGTGGAGGGTGGGCAGCTCCCAGGGGCTGCGAATCCTACCGAGAGGAGCGCCACTTCATTTTTAATTCTCTTTGGTCCTTCTGAATAAGTGGAGGAAAGTCTCCTTTTGAGGCCACCGCATCTTTAGCACCTTCTAGCACTTCCTGATCCTTCTTTTTAACAAGTTGCTGCAGGCCTGGGGCTCAGAGCCTCCATCAGACCGCAGCTTCCAGCTAGAAGGTAAAACCGTGGTTTCATTTGCATTGTTTCTATAGTACATTCTACTTGGTGGAGTGACATCAGCTTTCCACACATGTTACTGTTATTTATGTTAAATGTTCCCCTTTAAAAGAGAAGTGTATTTTTAATTTAATTGTATTTTTAATATTACAAAATATGAATCAAAATCAAGCCTAACAGTAAAATAGTATAAACAACTCTATTATAAAATTAAAACATTAACATATGCATTTTATAGTAAATTATAAAAATGTCCCTATGATGAACTATGAACTGAGTCAAAGGGTTTGCAGCGAGGGCACGGTTTCCACGTGCAGGTAGGGTGGGGGAACTGAAGCGTGGGAACGGCCGGGCGGAGCAATGCCTGGGAACACGAGGAAGGGGTGCCAGCAGCCCGAGGAGATGGAGCCCTTGGCTGGAGGCGCCCAGGAGAGGAGGCAGAGTAGGGGCTGCTGAGGAGAGGAAGGGGGCCCTGGATCACGGCAGTGTTGGCCGAGGACCTCAAACCTGAGAGGAGTGTGCTGGGCCCCCAGTCTGGAGGGTTCTACACCCTTCTAAAACTCAGTGGGGTTAGGGCTGGAGTCACACCTGCTCTGGAACCTGCTTGCTCCTCTGGGATCACCTGGCGGGCACTCCGTGAGGATCCCACTGAAGCCTAGACCCTGGACAGGAACTCAGCCCCTGCTCTTCCGTCCCTCGGGGACCCCAGCCTGTCCCACCTCCACCTGCCTGCACGCCTTCCAGCGGGTGGGGAAGGGCTCCTGGTGGGTGGGGGTCCCACAGCCCCAGGCCGGGTTTCCTGACCTGACCTGATTGGGCCCACCCTCTCAGTTCCTCTCGGCCCTCTGAGATTTCCTTCTTGTTTTTAGCTTGTACGACTTAAAACCACAAAAACTACACAAATAAAATATTATTTTTGTTGTGGAAAAATTAGACTATGCAGATGAGCAGGAAGAAGGCAATAAAAATTCCCCTCAACCCCAGTGTCCAGCAAGGCTGCCTTTCCTTTTGTTCCTGTGCGCATTGCTTTCTTACCTAGGTAGGGCCACTCTGCCCTCGCCCTTCTGAATCCCCTTCCCATCTGTGAACACGCTCCCGTGTGCCCCCAGCAGCAGGCGCCATTTACGGATGTGGCATCTTTTATTTGAGGAGTCTCTGGGCACAAAGGGCAGGCCCACTCTCCTTATCTCAGTGGGACAGGCCTGTGTGGGGCTGGGGGCAGCTGTTTGGGCTCCCTGAGGGAGGGGGGCTCCTCCTCCACAGCTGCCCACGTGGCCCGGCTTACTACACTCGTTCCCCTGTGGGGAAGCTGAGGCATTCTCTGCTCCTGCCCCTCAGGCTCCTTGCTAGGTCACCCCCGCCTGTATCTCTATGGAGGTCCCCGCCCTCTGCCCCTTCCTCTCAGTCTGTAAACACATTTACTACCGCCTTCGTCTGGAAAAATCTAGGGTGTGTTTTGAACACCACAGCATGCTCCCCACCAATCTACTTTTCCCTTTGCTTCACAGCCAAACCAGGTCGTCTCTGCTCCCCGGGGGCACCGAGTCCTTCCGCAGTCTTGAATTCTCTCTCTTGGCTTCAGGTCCAGCTGTGCATGCTTGGCGCGCGCATCTCCGGCTCCAGCCCAGACCTGGGCATCCTGTACCTCCGGAACCCCCCCGAGCGTCCCGCAGAGCCCTCACACTCACCACGGCCTAGACCGGACCCTGTCTCCTCCCACCCCCGAAAGCTCCCCCTACCAAGTGTTCTCCACCTTCGACAGGGCTAGCACCCTCCACCTGGTCACACCCAGGAAGCTGGCCCTCTCTCCCTCACTCCCGCCTCCTGTCACCCGCCAGGTTGGCCAACCGCTTCCTGCATATCTGTGGACTTCATCCCCTCTTCTGTGGCCCCATTCTCTGCTCGCTCTCTGTTCCCCTCCTCTGACCCTCCTTCCACCTCTCTCAAGCAACCCTCACCCCCACATTCTTCTCTGACATCCTCCTCCACTTGAAGAATGGGAACCCGGCTGTCCCCACGACCCTGTCCTTCCTGCTGCTTCTGGGTGGTTTCTCTCCTGACTCCAAGCTGCTCCTCCTCTTGGTCACTCCCCGTCCTTCATGGGTGACCTCCACTTTGGATGCAGGACTTGCTGTTCAGCATGAGTGCCGCCCTCCCTCTCCGGGACCCTTGGGTATCCTGGCCTCACAGTCTGTTGGCTTCTTTCCCCCTCACCCCCCACCCCCGTGCTCCTGCCCTCGGCTCCACCCTCCTGCCCCCCCCCCCCGCCACCGCCCCCAGTCCTGCCCAGACTGGCCCTCATCAGTACCCGCTCCTCCTTGAAGCCTTGATTCAAATGCCCCACCCCCTGCCTGCCACCTCCCCATTCCAGCTCACGTCTTTGATGCTCCAGCTCATCTCTGACTTCACCAAATCTCCAGGCCAGAGGCCCTATCACTGTCCTTTTGTCCTATTCACCATGATGGCCTTCCTTACAAGCTAACTCAGGGATGACTACTGTCCCCTAGTGTCCACTCTCCCCTTCTTTCACACAAAAAGAATTTTAACTAGACATGTGGCCTTCTAGCTAAAGACTACATTTCCCAGCCTGCTTTGCCTTTAGGTGTAGTCATATCACCAAGTGTAGGCCAATAGGAAAAGAGGGAGAAGTGATGTGAGTAGCTTCTTGCTTCTGCTTCCTGCTGGCTGCAAGGGGCTGGGGAGGACATCTCCATCCACGAGGAGTAGCCCTTAATTGAGGATGACAGAGCAAAAAGACAGAGGAGCCTGGGTCCCTAACGGTTCTGGGACTGGCATCCAGCTCTGGCATGCCCAGCTGGGCTCTTCCCTGAGTGAGAGAAAACTGTATCTTGTTTAAGCCTCGGTCTTCTCGGGTCTCTGTCACAGCAGCTGATGTATCCTGACACCAAACCTGCCAGTCAGCCCGTGGCCGTGCCCACAAGTTCTGCCTTCCCACCTGCTGCAGCGCAAGAAGGTCCTGCTCCTAGGAGGCTGGGCGGGCAGAACTCCCAGGAATGACTCCCAAGATCCCACACCCTAGTCCTGGGCCCCATGAACCCAATAGGACATCACTGCTGTGGCTGTGTTGGGTTTTAAGACACAATTGACCTGAAAAAGAGAGGGTTTCCAGGAGGGCCTGCTCTAAACGTGTAAGTCCTTAAATACAGTTGCTCCAACTGGTGACAGAAAAGAAGCGAGAGAGAGACGCAGCAGGAGGGGAAGCTGGAGAGACTGGAGCGCGAGGAGGACGTGCCGTTGGCGACATGAAGAGAAGGCAGGAGCTGGGTGCTGCCAACAGCCGGACAGAGCTGGCAAGCGGGTTCTTCCCCACTTCCCCAGAGCCTCCGGAGAAGTGCAGCCCTGCCCACACCTCGACCCCGGCCTTGTGAGACCTCAAGCAGAGAAGCAAGAGCCACCGTTGTGAGCGCGCTTCTGGCCAAGAAGAGTGTGAGATACTGAGTGAGTGCTGCTGTGAGTAAGCCTCCAAGTTCTCGGCAGTCTCTCACAGCAGCGGGAAACCAATCTACAGGGCCAACTCTGCGCTGTGCTCGGAATCCCACCCCTTTCCCCTTCTTGAGGACATCGCTCCTGCCCCTTTCTCTCCTGCACCATCAGTTTCTCCTCCACTGGAACATGCCCATCAGGTTCCGCACAGACTGTGACATCGCCCTTTTGAAAGGCCCTCCCCTGGTCCCACACGCCCTCCAATTACCGCTGCCTTCTCTGCCTCGCTCCGCAATGCTCCTCCACAGATTCCTCTCCGCTTGCTGTCTGACCGTTCCGCGATCCCTGTTGTCTCAGCTCCCAGACACATTCAGAACAGAACCATGTCCCCCCTGCACTGCCACCACCCTGGTCTTCTGTCAGCTCTAGCTTCCCACTGCAGCCGCAATAAACTCCGTGCCCCTTCTGTGGCCTACGAGGCCCTGTGTGGCTTGGTCCCTGCCCGGTTCTTGACCTCATCATGCGTTCTCCTCTTTGCTTGCTCACCTACAGCCACACTGACCTTTCTGTTCCTCAGATGCTCCAGCATCTTCCCACCGCAGGGCCTTTGCACTTGCTGGTCCCTCTGCCCAGAGCACCATTCCCTCAGACCCTCCCCTGGCTTCCTCCTGACCATCATTCATGTCTCAATTCAATGACCCCTCCACAAAGGCCCCCATAAATAAGGCAGCCCTTTCATTATTCTGCGCCATGGTCCTCCATTTAATTTCCTTCGTAGCACTTATTGGGACCTAAAATTATCTTATTTTTACTTTTTTTTTTTTTTTTGGCCTTTATGAAGTATCTCCTTCTGCTGAACGTGAACTTCAGGAGGGCAGGGACTCTGATCCACTATAACCACACCCATACCTGGCACAGAGTAGGTGTGTAATACACATCCATCACCTTTGCTGGCCACCTCTCCTCTAGTTCTGGCCAATCCCCATCTCTCCAGGATTGCCGTCTCCTGGGTGCCAGTCTCTGCCTCTGCCTACAGAGGTTTGACCTCACCACTCCCCGGCTCAACATCCTCTCTTGGCTCCCCAGTGTCTTCAGGGTAATCTCCAACTCCTCGGCAGGGCTCTCCTTGGCCGTCTTCTCCAGCCTCCCTTGTAGTCCCTTCCCGACCGGAAGCTTCAGGGCGGATATCTTTGTCCCCTACTCCCCACCCACATGGTGATTCCTCTCTCTGTGCCTTTCTCTTTCCGGAGCCCTCCCCTAAATTTTGCTGGCACACTGTAGCCTTTAAGATTCACCTGGGGCATGACCTCTTCCAGGAAGCCCTCCCTGACCCGCTCCCCCAGCTGAGTTAGTAGCACTGCTGTTTGTTTGTCTGTCTGCCCACGAGGCCAGCAGCTCCTCACGGACCCCCCGCACCCTCAGGGAAGTGTACTGGGTGCTGTTCACAGAGCGAAGGGTGACTGGAAGTCGGTCAAGGGTCTTTGGTGATTTCAGGTGGGACCTGCTTATGATACAAATAATGAGACACACAAAGGACAGAGTCACTCCTCTCCCACCTCTGGACTGAAGGAGAGAGCTTAGTGTGGTAATTGTATTATAAGGGGAGTTACTTGGAAAACCTTTATTTTGGGGGCCTGGAATCCTTCACTCCCCTCCTGAGGCAACTTTTCCTTCTCTCTGGAAGCAGAGGGGATTACGAGGCGGTGACTGTTGTCTAGCATTTTTAGCCTGTGTGCAGCCAGGGGAGATGGGTCACCCCTGCGCCAGCTGCTGGGGCCCCTTCGGCCAGAAGCCCTGCTTGCTGGTTCTTTGCATCTGCGTCTCTGTCAATACGCGGTTTGGGGCCGGGCTGTGGAGCAGCCTGCCTGGCTTCCAAACCCAGTTTTGCTACTTATTAGCTCTGTGATCTTGGGCAATAGTCTCAGCCTCTCTCTGCCTTAGTTTCCTCGTCTGTAAAATGGGGAGAATAGAAGAACCTGCCTCCCAGGGGGCTGTGAGGGCTGAGTGCATCGCTCGGAGGCTGGCATAGCTGGTGCCGGGTCAGCCATCCACAGTGCGGCCTGCCGGACGCCGTCAGGGCACAGAAGGGGGGCCTGACCCCCTCTGATCTGTCTCTGGCGTTGGAGGATTTTTGTCTCTTGTGATTAAAAGGATTCAACACTGCCTGGCTTGGTGCCGCCCCCTCCTCCCGTGGGCAGCTGGCAGCACGGGGACTTTGACACCTGCTTGTCCCCTCAGGCTCAGCAATGCATCCGGTCAGAATTAACAACGGTGTCGTATTTTCCGTGAACGTGTTACATACGTTACCTTCTAAATTAGAGCACATACGCTTTCCTTCTCAAAATCATTTAAGTAAACTTATAAACGAGCTGATCCTAAGAGAAATATTGAGTCAATAAGAGCACAAGTAGTGGGGAGAGATGGCAAAAACCCACGAAGGAGACATTAAAATCCATTAAACCCCGTGTCCCCCAACCTCTGCTTTGAGTGATTTTGAACCGGTTCTCACTCATTCCTCTATCCCATGGGTTCGCCACCTGGTGGCAAGAGTGTGAAGTTACAGGGTATTTTTTGGTCCGGCGGGGAGGGCGGGCAATTTAAGGGCAACAGAATGATTTCGTCCTAGGTGAGAAAGAACATTAGTTAGAATTTGCCAGAAAACATTTTTAACGATTGCAGACAATTTGAACAATCCCAAAGAAGCCTTTCTAGAAAAAAGGCAAAAGAAGAGTGGTAGATATGAGGACTGTTCACAAATATTCAATTCTCCTATTTTTCCTGAGACATGCTAGGATTAGTGCCCTATCCCATGCCCCCTTCCCGCCTCCCCCCACCCCACCCAGGGCCAGCGCCAGTGTGACTGCACAGGGCTCCCCAATCAGAAAGGCCCGGGCGTGGGGTGTAATGTTCTGTGGCCGCTGTCTGGAAATTCATGATCATTTTATCTCTGCTTTTGTTGTGTAAGTGAAGTCCAGCGGGACAAGGCAGCCTGCACCGGGCCGGGCAACTCGGTTAACACAGACTCCGCTTCCTGTCACCTCCTCAACTCTTGGTTGCCTGCTCCCCCTGCCCCCGCCCCCCAGGCCACCTGGCCTGCACTGGGCCGGGGTGTGTGTGACAGTCTGCTGGCTGGAGGGGGAGCTCAGCAGCCATCAGGCCTGAGCAAGCATGTGCATGCCGCCCCTTTCCCCTGGGGTGCTCCTTCAGCCTTCAGCTGGCTCCACGCCTGGGGACTCTTGTCCTCTTTCCAACCTGCTAGTGAGTTTTGTCAGGCCTCCGATGGTTACTAATACACCTAACACCCGCCACAAGCACACCCAAAGTACTTTACGTTCTGAAGAAGCATAATTGTTATTAGGAAATGTATTTGTTGTCTATTGCTGCAAAACAAGTTGTCCCGCAAACTAAAGAAGCTTAAAACAAGAATCCAGATTCATTTATGAGCTCACACAGTTCCTGTGCAGGACCTGGGAGGCGCTCAGCTGGGCACTTCTGGTCCTGGGTCTCGCAGTCAAGATCTCAGCCAGAGTCGCGCTCATCCGAAGACCTGACCACGGCTGGAGGACGCGCTTCCAAGATGTGAGCTGTGGCTGTTGGCCGAGGCCTCCGCTCCTTGCTGGCTATTGACAGGACGCTGATTTGTCACGTGGCCTTTTCCATGGGGCTGCTTGGGCGTCCTCACGGCAGAGAGAGTGAGGGAGCTACAAGGCTTTTCACGACCTAGTATCACAAGTCACACCATTGATTCTGCCACGTTCTCTTTGTTAGAAGTGCGTCACTAAGTCTAGCTCAGGAATTCGGCTTTACATCTTGAAGGAAGAATATCACAGACTTTGTAGACATTTTAATAGGAAGTTTTCAGATTCAAATAGTTGCAAGGAAACTTTAAAATTTTATTGAGAGGCATTTACCAAGGGATTCATTGGTTAATGGTAGCTCCCAGGAGCCTCAAGCGACAGGAAACTTCTCCATGGGATCATGACTGATACTTCAGCCCAGATATCAGGGGAGGCCCTGTTTCGGTGAAGCTTTAAGGAATTGTGCATTTATTCTGTTTCTGACCAGAGGAAACCCCAAGTTTCCGAGGATGGCCGTTCCCTAGGCTCTACCATTTCTCAGCCTGGAAACATCACCCCAGCCTTCAGCTCAGCAAGGGTGTGCCCCATCTTTCTGTGAAATCAGGCCCTCTGACCCCCTTTCCGGTGCCTTGGTGCCCAGTGAAGGCCCTGCCTGCTTATCATGACGACAGCCTGGTCAAGTGGTTACGAGTACGGGCTGGAGTCAGACAGAATCCTGAGTCTGCTCTTCAGCTGCGTGGCTGTGGGCAGGGACCTCATCACTCTCCTCATCACGCAAAGGTGGAGGTGAGAGGAAACCCCATACCTGGTTTCTGTTGGTCACATACGTTGGTGTTGCCTTCGGTCAGTGACTTGGGCCTCTCTCCAGGGAAGTCTGTGGCCCCTGAGGTGGTGTGGGGCTGCAGGCCTCGGGCCAGGTTCCACTAGGCAGGGAGCAAAGCCAACCTTGGACCAGGGCAGAGCATCAGGCAGATGCTTAGGTCACAGCCATGTTCAAGGTCTTGAAGTTGAGGAGGTCCCAGCCTCTCCCCACTGGGTCAAAGGGAAAGCCACCTAGGCTGCAAGTCGGTAAGGCTGAGGGTCCAGGAAGTGTCTGACACCAAGGCTGACTGTGCAAAGACAGCTGAGAGACTTCCTGTATCCATTCCCTCTTTCTTCTTTTTAAAATAGACATTATATTTTAGAGCAGTTTTATGTTCTCAGCAAAATTGAGTGGGAAGTACAGAGTTCCCCCGTACTCCCCATTCCTCCCCACAGCCTCCCTCCATGAACGTGCCCCACCAGCACGGGGCACCTGTTCCAGCTGACGAAGCTACCCTGACACCTCGTCATCACGCAGAGTGCACAGTTTACACGAGGGCTCACTCTTGGGGTCGCACATTCTCTGGGTTTGGACAAATGTATAGTGACATATATCTGTCATTATAGTCTAACACAAAACAGTTTCACTGCCCTAAATTCCTCTGGTCTCCGCCTATTCTTCTCTCCCTCCCCTCAACCCCTGGCAACCCCTGATCTCTTTGCTGTCTCCATAGTTTTTCCTTTTCCAGAATGTCACATGGTTGGAATGACACAGTATGTGGCCTTTTCAGATTGGGTTCTTTCCCTTGGTAACATGCATTTAAGGTCCCTCCGTGTCTTTTCATGGCTTGAGAGCTCATTTCTTTTTAGTGCTGAGTAATATTCCACCGTCTGGATGGACCACGGCTCATTTATCCCTTCACCTACTGAGGGACGTCTTGGTTGCTTCCAGGTTTTGGCAATTACGAATAAAGCTGCCAGAAACGTCCATGTGCAGGTTTTTGTTTGGATGTAAGTTTTCACCTCCTTTGGGTAAATGCCAAGCAGTGTGACTGCCGGATTGTATGATAAGAATATGTTTAGGTTTTTTTTTGTTTTTTTTTTTAAGATTTTATTTTTTCCTTTTTTTTCTCCCCAAAGCCCCCCAGTACATAGTTGTATATTTCTCGTTGTGGGTTCTTCTAGTTGTGGTATGTGGGACGCTGCCTCAGCGTGGTCTGACGAGCAATGCCATGTCCGCGCCCAGGATTCGAACCAACGAAACACTGGGCCGCCTGCAGCGGAGCGCGCGAACTTAACCACTCGGCCACGGGGCCAGCCCCAGAATATGTTTAGTTTTTAAGAAACTGTCAAACTGTCTTGCAAAGTGGCTCCCCACTCGTGGCCTCCCCACCAGCAACGAGTGAGCGCTCCCGCTGCTCCACATCCTCGTCGGCATTTGGTGTTGTCAGTGTTTCGGATTTTGGCCGTCCCAATAGGTGTGTAGTGGAATCTCGCTGTCGTTTTAATTTGCAATTCCCAAATGACGTCTGATGTCGAACGTCTGTTTATGTGCATATGTGCCATCTCTGTATCTTCTTTGGTGAGATGTCTGTTTAGGACCTTTGCCTACTTAAAAAATTCAGGTTGTGAGTTTTCTTATTATTGACTTTAAGAGTCTTTGTTTGTTTTGGATAATAACCCTTTATCAGATATGTCTTTTGCAAATATCGTCTCCCATTTTGTGGCTCGTCTTCTCATTCTCTTGACAGTATCTTTCTCGAGAAGAGCAGAAATTTTTAATTTTAACAAAGTCTAGCTTATCACTTATTTATTTTATGGATCATGGCTTTGGAGTTGTATTTTAAAGTGATAGCTACCCCCAGGTCATCTAGATTTTCTCCTATTTATACTCGAGGAGTTTTATAGTTTCGCATTTTACATTTAGGTCTATGATCCACTTTGAGTTAACTTTCGCGAAGGGTCTAAGGTCTGTGTCTAGATTCATTGTCTCTTTTTTGTTGCATGTGAATGTCCAGTTCCAGCTCCATTTATCGAATAGACTGTCTTTGTATTGTATTGCCTGTGCTCCTTTGTCAGAGGTCAGTTGACTATACGTGGATCTGTTTCTGGACTTTCTATTCTGTGCCATTGATCTGTTTGTCATTATTTTGCCAAAACCACACTGTCTTGATCACTGTGGCTTTATAGAAAGTCTTGAAGTCGGGGAGTGTCAGTCCTTCAATTTTGTTCTTCTCCTTCATATTGAATTGGCTACTCTGGGTCGTTTGCCTCTTAATAGAAACTTTAGAATCAGTTGGTCAATATCCACAAAGAAACTTGCGGGGTTTTGTTTGGGGTCACACTGAACGCAGAGATCAAGTTGGGAAGAACTGACATCTTGATAATATTGAGTGTTCGTGTCCACAAACGTGGAATATGCCTCCATTTATTTAGTTCTTTGATTTCTTTGATCAGAGTTTTGCAATTTTCCTCATATAGATCTTGTACATGTTTTGTTAGATTTACATCTAAGTATTTCATTTTGGGGGGTCCTAGCGTAAATGGTAATGTGTTTTTTATTTCAAATTCCACTTGTTTGTTGCTGGTACACAGCAAAGCGACTGACTTTTATATATTTATCTTGTACCCCGTAATCTTACTACAATTGCTTATTAGTTCCAGTTTTTTTGTGGATTCTTTTTGATTTCTACTTAGATGATCATGTCATCTTCAAACAAAGACGATTTTCCTTCCTCCTTCCCAATCTGTATAACTTTGTTTTTGCTGAGGAAGACTGTCCCTGAGCTAACATCTGTGCCAGTCTTCCTCTCTTTTGTATGTGGACGCTGCCACAGCACGGCTTGATGAGCGCTGTGTAGGTCTGTGCCCAGGATCCGAGCCCGCCAACCTCGGGCCACTGAAGCAGAGCAGGCAAACTTAACCACTCGGCCACGGGGCAGGTACCCAATCTGTATATCTTTTGTCTTAGTCAATTCGGGCTGCTGTAAGAAGATACCACAGACTGGGTGACTTAAATGACAAACATTCATTTCTCACAGTTCTAGAGGCTGGAAGTCCAAGATCAGGGTGCCAGCATGGTTGGGTTCTTGGTGAGGGCCTCTTCCTGGTTTACAGATGGCCACTTTCTTGTTTTCTCACAAGGTGGAGACAGAGAGAGAGGAAGCAAGCTCTCTCCTGTCTCTTCTCAGAAGGGCACCTTCCTGACCTAATTTCCTCCCAAAGGCCTCGTCTCCAACACCATCACACTGGGATTAGGGTTTTGACATACGACCTTCGCGGGGATGCAGACGGTCAGTCTGCAGCACCTTTCGTTTCCTTCCTCCGTCTTTTGCAGTAGCCAGGACTTCTGGTAAGACAATGAGGAGGGGTGAGAGGGGACGTCCCTGCCTTCTTCCTGATCTGAGTGGGAAAGCTTCTAGTTTCTCTCCATTAAGTGTGACGTTAGCTGTAGGTTTTCTGTAGATGTTCTTTCTCAAGTTGAGGAAGTTCCCTCTATTCCTAGTTTGCTGACTTTTTTTTTTACAGACGTTGGATTTTGTCAAATGCTTTTTCTGCATCTATTGATATGATCACGTGATTTTCCTTCTTTAGCTTGTTGATGTGGTGGATTATATTAGCTGAATTTTGAATGTTGAACCAGGCTTGCAGCCCTGT
The DNA here is from genome assembly GCF_037783145.1 of Equus przewalskii. NCBI lineage: Eukaryota > Metazoa > Chordata > Mammalia > Perissodactyla > Equidae > Equus > Equus przewalskii. The sequence goes on from NC_091845.1 coordinate 3,100,523, forward strand.
GATAAATCTACTTGGCTGTGGTGTATAATTCTTTTTGCACATTGTTGGATTCAATTTGCTAATATTAAGTTGAGGATTTTCGCATCTATTTTCATGGCAGATATTGCTGTCTAGCTCTCTTTTCTTGTCATGTCTTTGTACTGTTCTGGTATTAGGGTAATGCTGGCCTCACAGAATAAGTTAGGAAGTATTCCCTCTGCCTCTGTCTCCTGGAGGAGATTGTAGAGAATTGGGGTAATTTTCTTAAACGTTTGGTAGAATTCACCAGTGAACCCACGTGGGCCTGGTGCTTTCTGTTTTGGAAGGTTATTAATTACTAATTCAATTTCTTTAATAGATATAGGCCTATTCCGATTCCTCCTTCTGTGAGGTTTGGCAGATTGTGTCTCAGGGAACTGGTCCATTCCATCCAGGTTCTCAGAGGTGTGGGCTTAGAGCTGTTCCCAGTGTCCTTTATTATCCTTTTAATGTCCATGGGCTCTGTAGTGACCTCCTCTTTCATTTCTGATATTACTAACTTGTGTCTTCTCTCTTTTCCCCTTAGTTAGCCTGGCTAGAGGCTTATTGATTTTATTGATCTTTTCAAAGAACCAGCTTTTGATTTCATTGATTTTCTCTATTGTTTTTCTGTCTTCAATTTTATTGATTTTTGCTCTAATTTTTATTATTTCTTTTCTTCTACTTCTTTTGGAATTAATTTGCTCTTCTTTTTCTAGTTTCCTAAGGTGAAAGCTTAGATTATTGATTTTAGATCTTTCTTCTTGTCTAATATATACATTCAATGCTACAAACTTCCCTCTAAGCACTGCATCCCACAGATTTTGATAAACTGTTATTTTCTTTTTCATTTAGTTGAAAGTCTCCCTCTTGCGATTTCTTCTTTGACCCCTGTGTTGTTTAGAAGCGTAGTTTACTCTCCACATATTTTGGAGTTTTCCAGCTATATTTCTGCTACTGATGGCTATTTTAATTCCATCGTGGGCTGAGAGCAGACACTGTATGATTTCTGTTCTTTGAAATTTGTTAAGGTGTGTTTTATGACCCAGAGTGTGGTCTACGTTGGTGAACGTTCCATGTGAGCTTGAGGAAACTGTGTGTCCTGCGATTGCTGGGTGAAGCGGTCTGCAGATGCCCGTTACATCCAGTTGACTGTGGGGCTGTGGCGTCAACCACGTCCTTGCTGACTTTCTGCCTGCTGGGTCTGTCCACTTCTGTTAGAGCGGCGCTGAAGTCTCCAGATAGAATAGTGGATTCATCTTTTCCTTGCAGTTCTGTTGGCTTTTGCCTCGTGTATTCTGACACTCTGTTTTTAGGCACATACTCACTAAGGATTGTTATGTCTTCTTGGAGAATCGACCCGTTTATCATTATGTAATGCCCCTCTTTATCTCGGACAATTTTCCTTGCTCTGAAGTCTACTTCCTCTTAAGGGCAGGCTTCATTAAGAAGAACAGAAGAGGGGCCGGCCTGGTGCTGCAGCAGTTAAGTTTGCACGATCCACTTCGGTGGCCCAGGGTTCATTGGTTTGGATCCTGGGTGTGGACCTACCCATCACTAGTCAAGCCATGCTGTGGCAGGCATCCCACATATAAAGTAGAGGAGGATGGGCACAAATGTTAGCTCAGGGCCAGTCTTCCTCAGCAAAAAGAGGAGGATTGACAGCAGATGTTAGCTCAGGGCTGATCTTCCTCCAAAAAAAAAAAAGAACAGAATGCTCTGGCATACTTCAAAATGGTTACCTGCCCACCCCCTACCAGAAGCATGAGAAGACTTTTCTCTTATACTCACTGTGGGGACCTGGTAGGGCCTCAAAGAGCTCTCAAAGAAAACTCACAAAGGTGCGGGCCCCCCATGACTGGTGCCCCCTGGACTGCGTGACTGGCACACCTGTCCACATGAGCCTCTGGCAATTCGTTAGTCACAGTTCAGAGGGTTCTGTTCTAGTGCTGGCTCCTGCAGAGGTAGCTTTCTGCTTTGATAAATTGTGATTCTATGTATCTTTTTCGAAGGTTCTTTTTTTTTTTTTTGAGATACAGTTGATATATAACATTATATTAGTTTCAAGTCTACAACATAACAATTAGATATTTGTATACATTGTGAAATGAGCACCACAATAAATCTAGTTAACATCTGTTACCATACACAGTTACAGAATTTTTCTTCCTATGAGAACTTTTCAGATCTACTCTCTTAACTACTTTCAAATACACAATACAATATAGCATTATTAACTACAGTTGCCATGCCATACATCACATCCCCAGGACTTACTTATTTTATAACTGAAAGTTTGTACCTTTTGACCCCTTCACTCATTTTCTCTCCCGCCCCACCACTGTGTTCTCTGCATCTATGGGCTTGGTTGTTTTTTTTTTAGATTCCAAGTATAAGTGAGATCGTATGGTATTTGTCTTTCTCTTTCTGAATTATTTCACCTAGCATAATGCCCTCAAGGTCCATCCTTGTCACAAATGGCAAGATTTCCTTCTTTTAATGCATGAATAATATTCCTTTGTGTATATACATTGTGTGCATATATATATAAACACCACATTATCTTTATCCACTCATCTATTGATGGACACTTGGGTTGCAGCCATGTCTTGGCTATTGTAAATGATGCTGCAGTGAACGTGGGAGTACATATATCTTTTCATGATTCTCTGTATTCCCCTGTCTGTCTCTCCAATTTTGAGGGCAGCTGTTTGCCCTTTGACCTCACTTCTCTGATGGATCCAAGAAGAGTCATTGGTTTTTCAATTTGTTCAGCTTTTTACTTGCTGTTAAGACAAAGTGATGACTTTCAAGCTCCTCACATGCTGGACTGGAAACTGGAAGCCTTTTTTATTTTAACAATATTAGTATTAGCTGGACACATGGTTGCCCAGCTACAGACTACATTTCCCAGCCTCCCTTGCAGCTAGGTATAGCCAATGGGATGAGAGTAGGCGAGATGTGAGCAGAGTGCCTGACCCTTCCCTTCCTCTCTCCTCCTTCCTGTGAGCTGGAAGGCAGATGCAATGCTGGTGAATTGGCTTCCACCGTACAAAGGATGGCATCACTCTAGGGAATGGCAGAGCAACAAAGTGGAAGGAACCTGGGCCTGTGGGTGACCATATGGAGTGGAGCTGCTCTGCCAACCAGGACCACTCACCTCTGGACAGTTACAGGAGAGAAATAAGTTCCATGCTGTTTGACCCAAAGTATTTTGGGATCCTTTAATCAAGTTTGGCCTGTACCATAACTAATCCAGACCCCAAACCCTTATCAAGCCTGGAGTTTCCCAGCCAGAGACAGCTGGCTGTGGTAGAAAGTGCATGAGACATGGGCTCAGAAAACAGGCCTCACTCCAAGCTTGGATGCTAATTTACTGTGTGTTGCTGGGTAGCTCACCTAGCCTCTCTGGGCACCTGTGAATCCTAGTCCACATCATAAACTTGCCTCCAGTGGGATTATGAGCATATGAGTGTGATGATGAATGTTGGCTTATTGGGCCGTGGTAAGAGAGGATTTTCATTAGGAAGCTCCTGAAAATACAGCTTCGTGCAGCTGTAGTCCACAAGCACCCTCTGCCTGCTGACTGCCGATCAGGCAGCCAGAGCTGAGGGCACCTCGGGAACGTCTCTGCCAGCCCCTGTAATTTTTTTATTAGCACATAGTAAGGCTGACTTTTCTGAGAGCAGCTCCCAGTTCTACGAATTTTAACACGTGTGTAGATTCCCGGGACCACAACCACGATCAACATATGGAACAGTCAGCCCCTCCTACTGGGCAGGGGGCACACGTGGGGCTCGCCTGGGTCATGCAGTCATTAGAGGCAGAGCTGAGGGAGTAGGACCCGGTGGGCTCAGGCTAAGCTGAGAGGAGCAAGCTGGGGGCAGCCCCCTCTGCCCAGACCAGCCTCCTCAGTGCCCGGGGACCTTCTCAAACAGACAGGACCAGGGGTGGGGTAGTCCCTCTGTCATTTCCACTGGCCTAGGTCCCTTTTATTCCATGTCCAGAAGAACCATTGGGAAACTGGGCTTTGGGCCTGCACTGCCTGCTTAGGAGCCTGTAGTGGCTCCCCAGTGCCTCGGGCACCCATCCAAGCTGCTGAGCGTCTGAGGCCAGACATGAGGTGAGGCGTTGTCCCGAGCCCGCCCTGTGGCCCCTGCCCTGGCGTGCCTACTGCTCTTGGGCTCCCTCTGGGCACCCCCTTGAGCCTCCCTTCTCCATGGTCCCCCGTCTGTGTTCCCATGGCTCCTCCAGTCCCATAGTGACCCCTTGCTCCTACAGTCCTGCAGCTGCCTCTTTTTCACTCCCCTCCAGCCCACCCTCCACGAGGCAGCTCAGAATCCTCCCACGGCTCCCCATTGTCTGCGGGACCAAGTCCCGATCCTGGTCTGCCATTGAGGCCCCCTGTGACCTGCCCCTGCTACCTCCAGGCCCCTCCCTCACCCCTGCCGTTCCTCCCTGTAGCGTGACCATCCTCCTCAGCTCAGGCAGATGCCTCCTGGCTGGACTCTCATGACACTCTATCTTACCTCGAGTTAGCACTGATTTCACCTACACTGCACTATGTGACAATGTATCTTTTTTTCTCATGAGATTTTAAGGTAGGTGAGGCCAGGCAGCTTGTCTTGCTCCTTCCTGTGACTCCATGAGGCCCAGCACCTACTATGTGCTCAGGAAAGAGGGGATCCGGGTACTAGATAAATGGGGCTTTTTCTGGCACCACACTTTTTGTGCTTGCTGTTACCTCACGTTAAATGCCCTTCCTTCCTCTCTCTGCCCATCTAAATCCTACCTCTCTTCTAGAACTAGTTCAGGGCCAGCCTCCACCAGGAAGCCTGCAGTGATGACTCCCCGCTTTGACTTCCCCCAGTCCTGGTCTTCAACATTTCTGGGGACATGGGTATTTTCCCCTTGGACTAGTGTGACCTGAAGGTTGGGCACAGAGTCTCTGCAGCAGGCACGCTAGTGGGAGGAAGGAGACAGTGCCGAGAAGGGAAGAAAAACTGGGAGCCTAGGGAAGGGATGCTGGGCTGGGCTGGGCAGGAAAGTGGGCACCTCTGCTCTGAGTGCAGGGAGGTGGCAGCAGGTGCAGGCTGATCCAGCAACTACAGGGCTTGAATGTGGACTCTGGCAGCACGAATGCAGGGGCTGCAAGGAAATCTGGGAGGAGCCCAAGGAAGGGATGGCTGCTAGGCTCTGCAGTGTGATGCTCTGAGCTTTGGCCCCACCTCAGAAGGAGTCAGGGCCTCCAGGGTTCCAAGGATGTGATGGTGGCCAGGCTGATCCTGGAGGTTGGTCTGATGGTGGCCAGGCTGATGCTGGAGGCTGGTCTGATGGTGGCCAGGCTGATCCTGGAGGCTGGTCTGATGGTGGCCAGGCTGATGCTGGAGGCTGGTCTGATGGTGGCCAGGCTGATCCTGGAGGTTGGTCTGATGGTGGCCAGGCTGATCCTGGAGGCTGGTCTGATGGTGGCCAGGCTGATCCTGGAGGCTGGTCTGATGGTGGCCGGGCTGATCCTGGAGGCTGGTCTGACGGTGGCCAGGCTGACCAGGGTTCCCACAGGCTGGGGCAGCAAGCTCAGCAGGAGATGAGGAGGGAGCTGGTGAGCACAGGAGCTGCAGAAGCTGGTGCCAAGGGCTCTCTACGCAAGAGCTCACAGCCAGCCAAAGCTTGGTGCAGGGCGTCCAGCAAGGCCAAGGGGCCACATATCCCCTCTGGAAGGAAAGAGTGGGTGGGGAGGGCGGCTCAGTCGACTCCCTCTGGCCCGCAGCGCCACTCTCCCTCCTCCCCGGGGCCCTCCCAGCCCTGTCCAGCTATCTCCCTCTCTGTCCCTCTCCTACTGAGTAACCTGGGGAAGGGGCCTTCTGGCACACAATTTCTGACCTCTTCCTTGATGCCAGTGACCATTCTGGGCACTGGACATCCCTGAGCCCTGTGCGGTGATGCCTGGGAGGCCAGCGAGCAAAAGTTTATCACCAGTCAGTCGCCTCATCAGCCTGTGCGGCCTCTTCAGCAGGAACTCGGCCCAGCTCGTCTTGATTTCATCGAGAAATTCGGCTGCCCTGACCTCTAAGCAATGGGGACCTTGTAGCTTAGTGCTTAAGGGAGCGAGGCAAGCCCTCGGGTGTGGCCAGCACTTGACCTCTCCGTGTCTCAGTCTTTTCATCTGTGGAAAGGGTGTCATAACAGCACTTCCTCGCTGGGCTGTCCTAAGGACGTGGGGTTAAAACCACGTGAGGTGCATCCCCAGCGCCTGGCCCACAGGAAGCCCTGTGACTGTGGGAACAAGTCTGAATTGCCCTCCCAGCTGCCCGGTGCGTCTCCCCTGGGTGTCTCCTCCCTTGCTCTTGTCAAATAGCACTTGTAACTTTCTGAAGCCTGTTCCTGACTATACCCTACGCAGGTGGTCACGCAGGAACGAGGGTGGCATTTTGCAGACAGGACACTTAGGACAGAAGGCGCCGGGTCAAGATGCTCTCCAGGCTCTGAAAGATAGGGGAGCTCTCTTACCACATGCGGGGTCCCTGCAAGCGTCCAGTGTGTTCAGCAACATCTTCCCCAGCGCTCTCTTCGATATGTTCTTAAAAAGAAATGGACAGGGCTGGGCTGGACTGTGGCTGTCATGGCCTCATCGGTGGGCGGGACTTGGTGGCCCCTACGGGCTCCTGAGAGTCCCCCAAGTCATCCCTTCCTCGCCCCCGACCCCTAGGCTGGCTGCACTGCTCATGGGCTTCTCAGACTCTTGGTGGGTGGAGCAGTGTGCAGGATCCGCTCCATCAAAGATCACATATGTATGGATCACCGTCTATGTGCCCAAGTAGGCACTTGGGAAATGACCGTGAATAAAGAGCATTTTCACGCATTAGCTCATTTAATCCTTGCAACAACCTATTTTATTATGCTCATTTTAACCTGTGAAAAAAGCAAAGCTGAGAAAGAATGAGAACTTGGTCCTAAGCCATCCAGCTGGCAGGTGGATGAACCAGCATTTGCCCCCAGGCTGCATGGCCGGGAGCTGTGCTGGGGACCACTGCCTCCCCTGTCTGCCAGCGCTGGGCTGCCACTCGGTGACTCTCTCGGTCACGTTGGTCTGGGCCTCAGAAGCTGTGTGTCCTGGGCAGCCTGAAGTGCAGGCAAGAGCCCACTTCAAACCCTGAAGACCTGGGTTCAAATCCTACTTCCACCTCACAGTGGGTATACAATCCTGGCTAAGTTACATGTCTCTGAGAAAGAAAAATTTTTTTTAATGGTTTGTGGGTGCTATTTAGGAACACAATTGATCTCTGTGTTCTAATTTGTCAGCAACCTTGCCCAGGAATTACAATAATTTGCCTCTGGATTCTCTTGGGTTTTCTACATACATGAATATGATATATAATTACGGACAGCTTCGTTTCTTCCTTTCCAATCCTTATGCCCTTTCTTCCTTTTTCTTGTCTTACTGCATTGGCTAAAGCCTCTAGTTGGCACACAAGCAGAGAGGACAGGCATGCCCGTCTTGATTCTATTTCAGAAGGATTTCTTCTTACATTTCACAGTAAGTGTGAGCCTTGCAAGGGGTGGTTGGCCTGAGACGCCTTATCTGGTAAAGGAAAGTCCTTACTGTTCGTAATCTGCTGAGGGGTTGTGTAATAAAAGGAGACTGCTATTGACTTTTCTATATCCAGTGAGATGAATATATTGTTTTTCTCCTTTAATCTGCAATGTGTTGTGTTATGTTAGCAGATTTTTTGACGTTGAATCATCTTTGAATTCCTGGGATAAATCCAACTTGGTCATGTTGCATTTCTTTAAACACTGCTGGTTTGGTTTGCTAATATGTCATTTAATATTTTTGCACCCATGTTTAAATGTGATGTTAGCTTATAATTTTCCCTTCTTGTATTTATCCTCCTTTGCTTTTGAGATCAAAATTACATTAGCATCATAAAATGGGTTATAGAGCCCACCCCTCCTCTGGACGCGCTTCCCTGAGCCTCCATTTCTGCCTCTGGAAAGTGGAGCTGACACGTGCCCCCCACGGCGCCTGACACAGACCAGGGCCTCCCTCCAGGAGCTCCTCCCCCTGCCCTGGCTGTGCCAGCTCCCGTGAGCCTACCAGGTCCCGGAGCCTCTGCAGGAGCTGCAGCACATCCACCAGCTTCTCCTCCAGCAAGGACAGCCTCACTCGCTCCGTCTCCACCATCTGCAGCTCCAGCCTCAAGCGCTCATTCTCTTCCACCTTCTGCTGCAGCTCTGCCTGCAGGGACCAACAGGGGCTCAGCACCCGCCCTGCCGCCCTCTGCCCGTATCTTTGGCACCATCCCCAGGTAGAACCCATGATCTGCCTTGACCCTTTCACAGAGGTCATCTCATCTGGCCCCTTCAGCCTGTCAGGTGACTGGGCAGATAAAACCCCCCTGTCTCCCCAGCCATGGGAGGAAGGCCCAGAGAGGCTGAACACCTGGCCTAAGGCCACAGAGAGTTGGGCTGATACAAGAACATGCATGTTTTATTTTCTAGTCGAGGGACTCCATTCTCCCTTCTCTTCTCTATCCATCTGCCTTCTTTTCTTTTCTTTTTAATATTTTCTTTTTGGTTGCCAACAATAGAAACTGATCTGGCTAGTTTAAACAGAAAGAATTCACTAGCAGGCTAGTGGGTCATTCCCAGAATGGTCTGGCAGCTGGAGAAGCTCAGAAATGGGGCCGCACCAGGGGCTGAGAACATTATGTTATGTTCTCACGTTCTGAGAACAGTGGAACTTCTCAAGCCTCTTGTCCAGGGGCCACAGCCGAGGACACTCTTCAGCCATCCCCTACCTCCCTCAAGATGGAGAGCCCCACGAGAGGCGCCTGACTGGCCCGGCCTGAGTCACTGCCCACACCTGGCTAGGGGCATCAAGACTGTCCCTCCTACCACGACAGCAGAGGGTGGATGCCGGGCAGCCACAGGGGGTCACACGGCCACCCGCCTTCTAAAGCCGGGAGCACAGAGTGAGGCTCCTGGCACTGACAGAGGGAAGCAGAAGCAGTTGAGGGCGTGGTGCCCATGGGCACTCAGGGTCCACTCCAGCGCCTGTGCCCGCTGCAGAAGGGCCTGGAAGGGGCCTGGGAACACAGCCTGCAAACTCCCCTGCCCCCTATTTCTGTGAAATTACTTGGAAAAGGGGTGATACCCACGCCCTTTGGAACTGCACCAGACCCCAGACATGTGAAAAACAGCACGGACGGAGAATGCCAGGTATATAGATACAGAGCTATCTTATATCCAAACCAGTCTGCAGAAGTGCCGTGGGCCGGGGCTAGTGAAATGCCAACTTTCAGGGGCATCCCACCTTGGAGTACTGCGGAGCAGAGCACGGAGGAGAGAGATGAGAACAAAATGCTAAGTGTCCTATGGAAATGGAGACACCTCGATGCGGATGTTGCCTGCCACCCCCCACCCAAACTTTCCTCAGGGGAAGTGTCCCTCCTCCACTTCATCCGACTCTGATGGAGCTGCCAATCACTGAACCTGCCCGCCTACCTGCAACTGGCCGGGGACATGCATTTGACTGAGCCTGGGCCAAGTGGAGTTCTTCCCGGAGATTTAAGGGACTGGGAGTGAGGCTTTTATTGTCCCCCTGGGGTTTCTTAGGTGGGCTGATGGGAACCTAGAGCTGTCTGCGGTCCTGCCCTCCCTTCCCCTACCACTTGAGGTAAGCCTCTCTGAAGTAGGGGCAGTGAGGCCAGCACACCCAGAGAAACACAGAACAGACAGGTGGAGACAATTTAGTCCAAGTCCCTGGATCCAGCTGTGCCTGAAGCTCATCTTCTCAGCTGTTCTTCTGAAGGTGATCTTCCCAGCTCCATGATCTAATAATTTCCTGTTTGGCACTCAAGCTAGTCTGAGATGGATCCTTTAACTTGCAACCAAAATATTCTTCATTAAATCTAAATCAAAGGTAATTAAGTCTCCTCTGCGAGTCTTGGTTTACTCATCTGTGAATGGGGCACAGGACTTGGCTGAGATCCCTCAGGGGCCTTCCAGCTGTGAGACCGTAGAATTGTTCCAGCCCTTTATCTCTGGGGATCAGCTGACCTCCTGCCCAGATGAGCCCAGGGTCTTCTGGCTGCAGCCCTGGGTCCCTAGCTGCTCCACCAGCATGGCGATGTGGGCCTTCAGCTCCCCCAGGGCGTTCGCGTGGGTGGTACTGCCAAAGAGGCCGAAGGAGGTCGTGAGTTCCTTGGCCATCTGGTCATCACACCTGCAGCAAAGGAGAGTGCCGGCACTGCAGGAGCTGCTTTCCAGATTCTGCTCCAGCCTCAGAGAGTACGTATTGTCACTGAGTCTGTCTCCTCCTGAGAGCTAAGCCAAGCCATGGCACCCCTCGGCCCAGCACCCTCCCATGGGTCCCTATCTCACTCAGAGGAAAAGCCAAAGGCCTCACCTGATCTACCCTGTGACCTCTCCAACCACCCTCCCCACAACCTCCACTCACTCTGCTCCACTCAGAGTGGCCTCCTGGCTGCCCCTCCAGTGTGCCTCAGGGCCTTTGCACTTGCTCTTCCCTCTTCCTGGAATGCTCTTCCTCCAACACCTGCATTGCTTACTCCCTCATTTCCTTCAGGTGTCTGCTCAAACAGCTCTTTCTCAGAGAGGCCTTCCCAACACCTCCCTCTGCCCATTCCCCTGCTTCACCTCCTTCCCTCACATTTATCATGAGAATAGAGGCTCTAGGAGAGGAGGGCCACTGTCTTGTTTATTGCCGTTTTCCCAGGGCCCCCAAGTTTGCCTGGCACATAGTATGTGCTTAATAAATGCTTGTTACTGACTTTAAAGTTTGGTGATAACAATAACTCTGGAAAATCTACAGCCCTTTACGATATAATAGTAAAGGTCACTGCCCCCATGGTGGGTCTCCTGTGATCAGGCGCCGTTAGGCATTTTATATTGTTGATCACAAATCCTCACAAACGCCTGGAGCCACACGAGAGCTTTGGAGCGTGTCTTGGCACAGTGGCCAAGGGAGTGAGAGAAAACCAATGGGAATTCAAGCCACCACCAAGTGTGTCTTCACTGACCAACTGGTTTCATCTTCACACACACTGGGGCAGTCCTGTCGCCTCCTCCAAGAGATGAGGGGACAGAGCCTCAGAGGGGCTGGGAGGTGACTGAGCCTGGACGTGAATCAGCCTGGTTGGCCTTCCAAGTTCAAGCTCTGTCACTGTATGAAGGTGTCACGTGGGCTCTGGGCTCCCAGGCCAACTTGTGAGAGCCCATGGCCCACGGCGGCAGGTCCTGGATGATGAGGATCCAGGCTGCCCCAGGGAGAGAAGCCCAAGGTGTCCTGCCCTACATACCATCTATATCATCCTCCAGGAAGCACAGGACATCCTGACCTGATCTGACCTGATCTGATCCGACCTGATTCCTGTCCAAAATATAGGACCACCCGATAACCAGACCCCACCTGCACTGATACCATTTTAATGACTTTTTTACATTATCTTTCCTTTGTCTTGTAAAGAAATAACTTACATACCTATGCCTTAAATTTAGCCATATTCTCAACCCATGTCTGCAGCCCTTCATGGCCCATGGGTCGTGTCCCCATGCTATTCTCTGAATAAAGGAGCATTGCTACCAGACCTTGAGAGTCCAAGAAATGTTTCTTTTACCTCCTCAGCTCGCTGAGCCCGCATTACTGGACACCTGTCCCCAGCAACATACCCACTCCCGCAGCTGGGGAGGTGAGCCAGCAGCATCTTGACCTCGGCTGGTGGCCTCTGTTCCTCCTGCCACTTCTCCTTGTCCTCCTCTTCCTCGTCAGAGGCGGCCTGGCCTTCCACGGAGCGGAAGAGCTGCTCACCCGCTGCTGGAGAAGCACAGGATGTGGGGACAAGGGACAAAAGGAGGGGAACCAGGCAGCCCTCCGCAGGGGGAAGTGCGGGCAGGGCGGGCAGAGGGGAGAGGCCCTGACACCATCTCCCCCTCCTCCAGGCAGCTGCCTCCCCCCATGCCCTGTGAGGTGAGGCCACCGAGGCCTGTGCCTGGCCCAGGAGTGGCGCTGGCCCATCAGAGCCCCTCCCTGGCATTTCACATAGGGACACTGGGAGAGAGAAGCCCTCTTTTCCTTCTCTGCTTTCTAAGATGACACAACAAGCCAGGGCCTGTGTGTGCCCTCAGAGGTGCGCATTACTTCCACTTTAGGACACGGCAATCCCAGCCAGGGAGGCCAGGCCATCTGTCAGGGGCTGGGCTCTGCCGGGCACGGGCACCAGGTTGAACGGATTTTCAACTCTCAGGGAACTGCATGCCTCTAACACCTGGGGGATGTGGAGCAAGGAGTGTCACGTGTGTGACTTCCTGTGACCCAACAGGGCTGTGTCTTTTTGGTGCCCTCCAATCTGACTGAACATCAGAAACCCTGGGCGTCGTCATGGCTGCCCGGTGTCTGGCTGCTGGTGTCAGGCCCCGACTCCGGGAGGCAGCTCCGACTCTCCTTGGGGAGCCCTCCCCTCTCCTCTCCAGTCCACCCCAGCTTGGGGGACATATAAGTCTGGCCTGGCCAGTCAGAGCACAGACTGCCCGCCACGTGACAGGTTCAGGCAGGGCAAGGACCAGCGTGAGCCAAGGAGAGTCAGGCCAGAGTGTGATGCAAACTTCCAGGGAGAGAAAGGCCTCCAGTCCTGCAGCCTGGGAGGTGGAGCATGCGGGTCTGGAGCTCCGGGGCCGTCCTGTCCGGATGAGGGGAGCACCTTCTGCAAAAGCAGTCCACCCAGAGGAGGCCAGGCAGCGGGGGCGGGCGCTCTGTGGACATCTCAGCAGGCCCGAGGCCCACCTGGACTTTTTAATTAATTACGTGGACCAATAAGTTTCCTTTAAGTGGAGGCAGGTCTGGCTGAACAGCCTGCCACTCTCAGAGAGACCACGTCCCGACTGACCCAGCCATGTAACAACCCCCCGAGGGGCACACAGATCTGGGGTGGGTGTGGGCATCGGTATTTTAAAAGGCTCCTGGGGGACCCGGCCCCTTGGCAGGTCTGGGAACACCGGCACAGGTATGCTGATTTGGGCCCCTCTCTGCCTCCTGGCTGTTCCCAGCTGGGCCAACTCAGGGCCCTTCTGTTTTGTCTCAATACAGCGTCCCCGACCCAAGAGAACCAGGGTCGAGGTGACTGTGCCGTGACTTTCTGATCGTGTGGGTTTCCAATATTGATGATTTGTTTTACGTTCTGGGAATTTCCTGATGCTGTATGTGTGCATGTGCATGCGTGCGTGTATAAGCATGTGTATGTGCATGTGTATACACGTCTCTGTGTATACACATATGTATGCGTGCTTGTGTACATGCATGTACATGTATATGTATACGTGTGTGTGCACGCACACATGGGTGTGTGGTGTCATTACTGTCACAGGTATTAACATGGTCCTGGTGCCCGAGGCAGCAGCAGGCGAGGGGCTCTGGGTGGGAGTGATGGCTCCCAGCCGCCCCTGCCCACGAGCCGGGGGAGCCCTGGGGCACCGGCTCAGCCCACTTTTCTCTCCTTTCCTGCTGACTCCGCACTCACCAGGCTCAGGCTTTTAAGATGATGGGCCTCTTTGTGGTTTTCTTGTGGGGTGACCATCCAGCCCCCACTTACACCCTCTGATGACGTGGAGCTTATTCCACCCCAGCTTGCTGGGCGCCCAGCTCACCTCTGCACGCCACTGACGGGAGATAGGCTCTCCCTGCACCGAGTGGGACCTGCCTCCCTGTGTTCTCAGGCCCACAGAGAAGGGCCCCTGTGGGCCCGGAAAGCCCGGCCACAGCAGGTAGGGGGCATGGGGCTCTGTCTGAAAACTGGACGGCAGCATCAGTGCAGCCAGGACCCTGTGAGCAGGGCAGGGGTCCAGCTGGATGGACTGTGAGCCTGTTAGCCAGCGTGAGCGTGCGGGGACCAACCTTCGTCCAGGGCTCTGCTCTCGGAGCTGCCTTCTGACTGCCAGGCTCCCTCTGGAGGGGCGTCTGAGCCTCTGGTCTCACAGTCCTCAGGTTCACTGCTCTTGGCTTCTGGCTCTGGGCTGGCTCGTGGTGAGGCTGGGAGCTGGGTGCCCTCTGACCTGGGGGCAGGGGCAAAACACATATGTTAGAGGGAGAAGAGGACCTGGCCAACGTCTTGCAGGGGAGCGTGGGATGCAGGCCCGCCCTGTTCCGCCTGGATCCTGCACAGGTAAGCTGTCTATGGTATGCCTGAAGGGGACTCTGGGTTATCTCTGTGTCTGACCCTACCGGCTCCCTATCCAGTGGCCGGCATGGTGGAGTCAGCCTTCCACGATCCAGGGCAAGTGCTGGATGCTCGTCCCCCAGCTGCCCTTGAAGCTGAGGCACAGACACGTAACCCAATTTTAGTCAATGGGACCAAAGGCAAAAGCTGAGGAGCCTCTGAAACAGATTTTCATCCCTTATGAAAAAAGAAGGCCAGGGCTGGCCCCGTGGCCAAGTGGTTAAAGTTCCATGTGCTCCGCTTCAGCTGCTTGGGTTCATGGGTTCAGATCCCAGGCGTGGACCTACTCCACTCATCAGCCACGCTGTGGAGGCATCCCACGTACAAAGTACAGGAAGACTGGCACAGATGTTAGCTCAGGGCTAATATTCCTAGAGCAAAAAAAAAGGAAGATCGGCAATGGATGTTAGCTCAGGGTGAATCTTCCTCACCAAAAAAAAAAAAGAAAAAAGGTCAGAAAAGGAAATGCCCTTACTTCTTGCCTTTGGATATTGTCATGTGAAGAAATGGTGTTTGGAGCTGCAGTAGTCATCTTGTGACCATGAGGAAATGATTGAGAGAATTATAGAGTAGTTGAACAAGAGCCCTAACATCTTTTAGCTGCTGAGTTATCTACTCTGGAGCCACTTGCCTCTGGACTTATTATGGGTAAGATTAAAAAAAAGTCTTCAGGGCCAGCCCTGTGGCCGAGTGGTTAAGTTCACGTGCTCTGCTTCAGCGGCCCAGGGTTTCACCGGTTCAGATCCTGGGCGCAGACATGGCACCACTCATCAGGCCATGCTGAGGCGGCGTCCCACATGCCACAACTAGAGGGACATACAGCTAGAATATACAACTATGGACTGGGGGGCTTTGGGGAGAAGAAAAACAAAAAAGAGGAAGATTGGCAACAAATGTTAGCTCAGGGCCAATCTTAAAAAAAAAAAAGCCTTCATTTTTTCAGTTACTTTTTTTATTGCTGAGGAAGACTCACCCTGAGCCAACATTTGTTGCCAATCTTCCTCTTTTTTTGCATATGTGAGCCGCCGCCACAGCATGGCCACTGACAGGTGGTGTAGGGCCACACCCAGGAACCACACCCAGGCCACCACAGCAGAGTGAGCCGAACTTAACCTCTGGGGCACCAGGGCTGCCCCCTCTCGGTTACTTTTAATTACATGTTCTATTCCTCGTCCCTGAAAGCTTTTAAATGAATCATCTCTCCTCTTCGGGCTTGGAGAACCTACTTCATCATTATCAATCAGGTTCCTCACTTTTTGAATATTCATTTTCCACGTCCCTGCAGTTACAAGGTCAGGGAAAAAAGAAAACAGTCTATCATAATATGAAAATACTGACTCGTGAACCGGCCCCTTACTAAACTAGTTCTCAGTGCCCCCCCACCCTTTTACACCAACAGCTGTCCCCTCACTCGTCTCTTCAGCATCTGCTGTTATTGATCTCTCCCTGTTTGTCAGACGTGACCCAAGACAGACAGACTGCAAGGTGAACCTGCACATCTTGACAAAAGGGAGCTTCTGTGATGTCGATGAAGGGCATACTGGAGAGCTGCGTGCATCCCAGGCGGAACCAGTGATGTGGGGGCGTGGCAGAGCTGGACCAGTTTACAAGTGAAGAGAAAATCACCAGGATGAGGAGCGGCCGGAGCACCAAAGAGGCTCACAGGACTGGGAAGAGCCCTGAGAAAAACTAAGGAAAGTCTCAAATACTTTTGCAGAAGGGACCCTCCTCATGATTAAGCTGCAAAAATAAAAAAGCATAAAGTTAAGGATGCACCATTGTGTTCCCACATAGTTTTGTTGGAGAAAATATTCCAAAAGGAATAATAAACCCTGAATCATCCTATGTATACAAATTAGTGCACTGTATTTCAGTCATGAAGATTACTTTTTATTTCTTTTTTTTGAGGAAGACTGGCCCTGAGCTAACATCCGTGCCCATCTTCCTCTACTTTATATGTGGGACGCCTACCACAGCATGGCTTGCCAAGCGCTGTGTAAGTCTGCACCCGGGATCTGAACTGGTGAACCCTGGGCCGCTGAAGTGGAACATGTGAACTTACCTGCTGCACTCCCGGGCGGCCCCCGAAGACTATTTTTTTAAATGAATGAAAAATTAAACATAGAATTACCATATGATCCAGCAACCCCACTTCTGGGCACACACCCGAAAGAACTGAAAGCAGGGACTCAAGCAGATACGTGACACCCATGTTCACGGCAACACCATTCACAGTAGCCGAAAGGTGGAAGCAGCCCAGGCGTCCATCGGCAGACGGACGGAGAGACAAAGTGGGTCAGTTCATGCAACGCAGCATCGTCAAGCCCCAAAACGGAAGTTCTGACACATACCACATGGATGAGCTTTGAAGACATCATGCTACGTGAAATAAGCCAGTCACAAAAGGACAAATGCTGTCTGATCCCACTCATGAGCAGTCAGATCCACAGAGACGGAAGGTGGAATGGGGGTGCCAGGGGCTGAGGACGGGGTGGGGAGTTGGTGTTTCATGGGGACAGAGCTGCAGTTTGGGAAGATGAAAGTTCTGGAGATGGATGGTGGCGATGGCTGCGCACAATGTGAGTGTACTCAATGCTGCTGAAGTGAACACTTAAAAGTGGTTAAAATGGTAAATTTCATGTTATGTATGAATTTTACCATAATTTTTTTAAAAAGAAAGAACGAATAGTTGAAAATACCACCTGGTTTTATCAAATAAATAGAACAATAAACTCACTTTAATACATTTTGGGTTTATTTTTCAAGTTAAAGTCTCAGTCAAACCTTGCAAACACACATGCCACTCTCTTTGGTCCCATTTTACGTGGATCCACTTTAGTGGCTTTCTCAGGACCAAACATCGTTGGAAAACAAGGACCCTTGTACTCAGTTCAGGAGTCGCTATGTGGAGTCACCCGCCAGTTCCCAGACCCACACAGATCCACTGTAAGGGGAGAAGCCACACAGCACCCAGGAGGGCCAGACAGGGATGAAGTGAGGTCCTTGGTTCTGAACCCAGTGCTGCCAACAGGGAGCTGGCAGTGGGTCATGGGCCCATCTTGCAGGGGGCCACTGCCGGGGTTCTCATGGTCAGCCTGTGGAAGCAGGCAGAGGAGCTGGGAAACCATCCGCTGGCAGCAGTTCCGCGGGCCATGGGCATGTCCATCCGTGAGACACAGCAGCGGCTTCAGTGTGACTGGAACACCAGGAGGAGGCACCGCGGAGAGGCCAAGCCGGACGGGGGGGGGGGCGCCCAGGGTTGGTCCGGTAGACTCAGCATCCAGAGGACTGTCTGCTGAGCCAATCAAGAAGGGATCTGCGGGGCTGGCTGCACTCGAGGCTTGGGGTGGGGCATCGGCCATCTGTGGCCGTGCAGCACCCGCTACCCTGGGTGACAGCTCCAGCTATCTCGCCTGCTCACCCTCTCCCACTGCAGGCGGCTCGCCTGCTCAGAGGAGGATGTGGCACGCGGCCCCTGCCCAGGCTGACCACCACAACCCCACCCCTGGTACCGTGGTTGCTCCAGGGCTGCACAGGCAGCCAGTGAGACACAAGGCGCTGTCTGCTGGCGTTTCCGCCAAACTGAAGCTTTTTCTCCGCTTGCCAACCCACTTGCTCCCTGCCTGATGAGGTGTGAGGATGACGTTGGGAGCTGTGATAGCCATTTGTGACTCTCAGGGGACAGGCTGGAGATGCTGGGGGCTACAGGTAGAGCCTAAAGATGACGGGCAATAGAAACTGGCTCCTTATTAACATTATCCGAATTGCTGGATCAGGCTCTGCCTGAAGCCAGGGCTAACTAAATGTTTGCGTCTTATGAGCCAATAAGTTTGACTGATAAAGTCTTGAATTCAAGCTCCCCCAGTGCAAGCCGAGAATGAGGATGTGGCTTGGCAGCAGTCAATGTGAAAACCCCCAGGGGGGGATTTTTGTTTCAGTGTGAAACTGTGTGACTAGAACTTAGGCCATATTAGTCAAGGTCTAACTGGGGAGGTGACTGTCCCTCTCTACTCCAGAGGTTCAGATCACAGCCTGAAGAAGAGAAAGCACAGGGGTATAAGGTTATTGTCTCCAAGAATCAAGGGTGGTGGTGAGTAGCCTCTTATATGGCCTCAGAGGGCAGTGTGTGGCCAGGATGGGGGGGAGGGTGGGGAGCAAAAATGAGAGTTGGAGAGTCAAAAGGAGGCAGTTTTAGCTCACTTTGAGGAAACACTTTCTCACAAGGACTGCTGACCAAGAATGGAAAGGGCTGCCTTACAGGTAGTGAGCTTCCTGGCAGAAGAGGTATGCAAGCAGGTAAGGGACTTTAATGGGTGGAAGTTGGAACAGAGTTGAACTAGACAATATCTAAGTCTTCCCAAAATGAAAAGTTTCTTCTTTTTTCCTCTAAATTATTTAAGGGCTTCAACAAGTAAAATGAGATGGAGGAAGAGCCTTTATTTAAGTTTCCTGGCACAGAGTGGCCTGGGTAGGCTGGATTTCTACCCTCCCTACTCCCCAAGGCATCAACAACAAGGAGAACTCCATTCTCCAGAGGGCTTCCTAGGTGCCAGGCCCTGCTCTCAGCGCCTTTGACGTTTTCCTCACCACAGCCCCACGGCGGCGGAGCACAGAGAGCTGGAGGAACCTGCTCAAGCCACATTGCTCGGAAATGGAGGAGCTGGGATTTCAACCCAGGCCCGCGGCTCGAGGCCGCCCCTGAGTGGCCCTGCCAGGCGGCGGGAGGGGAGCCGGAAGGCAGGCTGTGGAATGCCCCAGCCCAGCTGCTGTGCTCGTCAGGTGCCTAGAGGTCACCTGCAAGGAGGCCGGGCTGAGGGGCCGCCCAGAGCAGGGTTTGGAGAGCGGGATAGATGAGGATGCAGGGTGGAATTTTCCCAGAAGCAAAACGTGGCTGCAGAGAAAGCGTGCTTCCCCAGGGAGTCCGGGGGTGCTGCTCCCGTCCAGGAACTGGTGTTGACCCGCCTGTCACTGCGCCTCTTTGCCGCATCGGTCTGCAGGGCCACTGGCACAACCACACAGATGTGCTGCGTAGCTCCACCTTAAAACAAACAAAAATGCCCCTCCCGGCCTGCGGCCGCGCTACCAGCCCTTCCTCTGTCCACTCGACAGCAGAACGTGCCGCAAGAGCCGCCTCCACTACACGGCCACTGCAGTCCACGTGGCACCCATCACTGCCACGCTGCCGGTCCAAGGCCGTCCCTCAGCGCCCGGGCCCCTGGCCTCGGAGAAAGCGCTGGCCACTCCATTACTGCCCACCCCCC
Source organism: Equus przewalskii (assembly GCF_037783145.1). Lineage (NCBI taxonomy): Eukaryota > Metazoa > Chordata > Mammalia > Perissodactyla > Equidae > Equus > Equus przewalskii. The sequence continues at coordinate 3,120,015 of NC_091845.1, forward strand.
GCCCCCCAAACTTCCTTCCAAGGCCTCCAGGAGCCGGCTCAGCACGCCCTGGCACTCCTCCTAGTCTGCGTTGCCTTTCCTCCTCCCCAACCCGGCCCCGAAGTGCTGGCATGCCCTCCACCTGAGGCCCTCTCCCTTTGGGTCCATTCACTCTGGAAGGGGCTCAGTCAGTGCTGTGTCTTTCAGCGCCAACAACTGCCAAAGTCACCTCCAGCCCTGGCCTCTCAGCTCCCCCAGCTTCAAGGCGGCCTTGGTGTCTCCACCTGGATGTCCCACAGGCCTCCCAGATGCCTCCCAGCATCCTTGTCTTCTTCCATCGGCTCCCCCTGCCTCCCCCTAGTGGAAAGTGCCATCTCCCACTCGGCCAGAGTGGCCATTGGGTCTGGCCACCTGGAAGTCATATGCGAGGGCTCAGAGTCGGCCCCGGCGCTCAGTTCCAGCCCAGAGCCCAGCCCGGGCGCTGCAGCGAGAATGCCTGGCAAAGAGCCACTGTGCACCTGCTCTTTTCTGGCACCTTCTATGCGGGGGGGCGAGGCGGCAGGAGGGAGGAGGAGGGAAGGAGCGAAGCCCCTGCCCGCAGCAGACCTTTGGGAGGAGAGTGAGCGACCCATTGCTCTTTAGGGCCATGCCCAGTGGACTCAGGGTCAGACCGCCACACAGACAAGGAGGGCGCTGGGTCTGCAGAGCAGGGAAGGCATCCTGGAGGAGGCAGGACTTGTGGCCGAGCAGAATGAAAGAGGCTTGGGTGGAGGAACATGCAGCAGGCATGTTTGGGGACAGATGGGGGCAGCAGGGCCAGCGTGGAGAACTCACAGAGCAGACAGGAATGGGCTGGAAAAGGTGGGAGACAGGCGGGACAGGCCCCGACTGGGCATCCTACTCTGGGCTGGGCCTTACGTGTGCTCTTTTGGAAAATGTTCATACCCGGAACTTAGGAGGTTGATGTCTCTCAGAGTAATCACAGAGGTCGTTGGGGCAGAGCAGGAATCTGGCCCTGGGTCGCCTGACCTGGTCCTGTGGTCCCACTTCCTGTTCCTTGGGGCTGTGGAAAGTCTCGCCCTTATTTATCCCAGAGCTGGTGGAAGCCAGTGGAGATCTGCATGTGTCAGGTTGAACCATGTGGAATTGCTCATTTTTACTGCTGCTGACGTGCGAAAGGCAATTTAAAATGGTTCGATCTAATAGGACACGTTTGCACAATGTTTCTTGATTGACTAGCAGCAAATCTGTCACTGTAGCAGTGGGTATCCTGGTTTGTGAAAGGGTTTGTTAGAATTTTCTGGGCCTAGAAGTCTGACCGCCATTGTGTCCTGGGACTGGACCACATGGCCCAGTGGTTTAACTAGGGTTTCCCATAAGAATGGGTTCCCTGGGTTGGCTCTGGGGAGGAGAAAGAACAGTGTGGGGCCGGGGCAGAGAGTCAGTGGTGGCCTCACTGGGTGGACGGAGCGCTGTGGCCCCTCCTGACCTGCAGGCCCAGCTTCCTTGAAACTCCAGCCCCAAGGTCACCGAGCTGGCCCTGCAACACGTTACATTTCCACCCTCCGCTCCCACCTCCAGGCCATCAGCAGTTGCTATCATGGCCATTTTCTGGAAGACAGGTCTGACCCTGCTCCGAAGCCTTCTGTGGCTTCGCATGACCAAGCAGAAAAGTCCAGATGCTCTGGTATTCAGTCCCTCCACAAGGCAGTCTCTGAAGTTATGAAGCAAAGACCCTCAGGAAGAAAGAACATAAGTTGTTCAGGAGGGTCCCACAGGTGGGGAGAAGCGCCTCGCCCCCTTCCTGCCTCCAGTTCTGCCCTCCAGTCTCCACTCTACTCTGGCCACTGAAGGGAGCAGAGGCTCAGCGTGGAGCCTGTCTGTCTTCCTTCAAACTGCTTCAGTGGCTCCCTATGGCCCACAGAATGAGCTCCAATGTCCTTAACACAACACTGAGGGGCCTCCAAGATCCGACCCAGCCAGTCCTCCAGCCTCATCGCTGGTGAAGAGCCCCGGGCGTGACACAGCCGGACCCACTAAACTCCGCCCTCAGGGCCTTTGCACATGATAACTACAGCCAACAGCTATACGGCCTTCCTCTGTGCCAGACACTGCTCCGAGTGCTTTTATGCAAACAAACCCATCCGCTCCTCCCAGTAACCCTAAGAAGGAGTCATTCCCATTACCTCCATTTTACAGATGAGGAAACTAAGGTGCAGAGAGCTGGAGTAACTTGCCCAAGACCACAAAGATTCCTCCGCCTGCAGGGTGCACCCTTACCCCAGCCAGTTCTGCCCGGCAAATCCTACTGGCCTTCCCTCCTCGTTTCCCGATGCAAAAGTGACTTCCTGTCAGAATTCAACCTCTCCCTCACCTGGACTCCCAGAGCGCATGTGGTCTCATGTGGCCTGTTGTGCTGTGTCTCCCTCACCAGACTGGGATTTCCTTGAGGGCATTCAACACAGGGACAGCGCGGCCCAGGAAAGATTTGCTGAGTGAATGAATGAGGGAATGAATGAATGGCACAATTGGCAGCAGTTCAGGCGAGGAAAAGGAAGGTTAGGTCAGGCTGGAATGAGCCCCGAGCCTGGGTGGGCATCCCAGGTTCCTCCCATCACCTGCTCTTGGATTGTTCCAGAAAGGACAGAGAGGAGAGCACTGGCTTTGGAGCCACCAGACCCGGGTCGAGTCCCAGCCCTCACTTCCTGGTTCCTGTGGGCTTTTCCCTGTGGAATGGGGCTAATGGCCGGCCACTGCCCAGAGGGGGCCCTCGAGGTGAGAGATTATGTGGACTTTCCCAAACGGCAGACTTTGCTGGTCACGAGTCCTACTGTTTACTAATCCAGATTCCCTTTAGTACAAACATTATCATGTACAGTGAAAAGCCAGTATCTCTTGCCTTAAATAGAAAGTATCCAGAAAAATACATAAAATGACGATGTAACAAGGATAGTCAAGTCTACCTAAGTCTCGTTTTCCGTCTGCCTCCGAATCCAGGCTGTTCTCTCTCTATTATAAAGGAGGGTGGCACTGTTAGGCGGTATGAGGGTTTACTCGTTCCAAACCACGACCCAAGAGGACCGGGACTGAAGAGGCTTGGCGAAGGGCCCGCGTCCACCCCCTGCCACACCTCTGGGCCACTTTCCTTTGGGCCCTGGAGGGACCGGGTTGGGGGGCTTCTGTGACCTGCAGAGAGCCTGTCACTCAGCAGGCACTGGGGAGGCGCCTCCCTCCCAGCTCCAGGCAGTTCTGGGGAAAGGTGGGGCCCGCGGCTGCCCACTGTCCTCTCTTACCCTCTCTTCTGGACAGGCCTGAGTCCTCGTGGGCGGCTGGGCGTTCCCCCCAGCTGGCCACATCTGCACACCGCCTGCAGCCCCAGGGGAACCTCTGATGTCTTTCTCCGCTGGAGGCCAGTGGCCACATCTGGCCCCCAGCCCAGCGGCTTACACAATCTGATGAGGGCCAGATGTTGCTCCTCCCTTCCTCCGGTCCCGCCAGCTCCTGGCTCCTGCCTCAAGGTCGTCAAAGGACAGATCCCTCCCTCACTCTGGGACACAAAGAGAAGGGTCCCCGGAGCGGCCAAATCCGGGTTCCACCCACAGGACCATGGCTGTGTGGTGTGACCCTCCACAACCTCCTCTGCCTCTCTGAGCCTCCATCTCAGCCCACTACTCAATCGTCAGGAAACACCGATAGGCCCTGGGGTTCCGTGAAGACGAAACGAAATGACACGGTGCTTCTAAATGCGTGCTGCTCCGGCCTCCACTGGTGCTCCAGGCGGTTTTAGGTGGCACTCAGATGAACAGGGTGTGTGTGTTTTAAACAGTTAAGCATTTATTTTAACATGTACTAAAAACAATGAGCACAACAAACCATTTTAGTTTTACATTTATGACTGTGATATAACTCCCTTTTAAATAAATTTCTCTAAGTAAAAAGAATGAGGTGATTTAAGGGAAAATATTCATTGAATAATAAATATAAAATAGGTGCTCTGCAGATATGGCAAAAAATGACATGGATCCTTGGAGGGAGTCTGAAGTTTGGCCAGTGCTTGGACTCCCACACAGCAAGCTCTGGGCACTGAGAGCCGAGCTCTTCTCCCATCCCGCAGCCGCTCATTCTGCCCCCTCAGCAGAGGACGCCCACTCTAATATACTGACACCCTTTTTTATTAATGGATTTTTTTTTTTTTTTTGAGGAAGATTAGCCCTGAGCTAACTTCTGCTGCCAATCCTCCTCTTTTTGCTGAGGAAGACTGGCCCTGAGCTAACATCTGTTCCCATCTTCCTCTACTTTATATGTGGGACGCCCACCACAGCATGGCGTGCCAAGCGGTGCCATGTCCACACCTGGGATCCGAACCGGCGAACCCCAGGCCACCGAAGTGGAATATGTGCACTTAACTGCTGTGCCACTGGGCTGGCCCCTATTAATGGATATTTTAGAATGTTCCTGTGCTACTCCAAATGAGATGAATAAATAATATATCCTACCTTTACATATACTTTGAAAAAATTAATGTAATGCTCTAACAGTTGTTTAAAGGAGAGAGAAAGATGTTTGATAATATACATTTCAATATGTAAATACTCAGACATAGTGAAGTTTTTAGATGCTTAAACCTACTTATAATGGGTAAGTTTTAATTTAAGAGAGGTAAGGTAATATTCAATTGAATGTTGTTGACACTCTTTCCCTATATTTGAAATTTGAAACAAGAGCTAAGAAAATATATTCAGATAGAGAGATGGATGGATAGATGAATGGATGGATGGATAGCTGGACGGATGGATGGATGGATAGATACACAGATAGACAGACAGAGACTCACTGGGACACAGCATAATGGATACCAGTAGACAAAGGCATTCCTTCCCAGCTGGTTAAACACCACAAGTGTTGTCACTATCTGTGATGTGGTTCTGAAATGACAAGCAACTCCTGGAAAATTCCAAACAAAAAATAATAGAACCTTTCCTCATCCCACACAGCATTGCATTCTTGGAAAATTCTTTGTACATTAAAACTGTTCAAAAAAAATTGTGTTTATATGTAAAGCAGAGTTCGATTCTAGTCTCAGATAATTACGGTGAAAGCAAGTTTTTCAGAGAGCGCACGTCCAGCAGGACATCTGGCAGTTGTGTGGGTGCAGGGCGATTCTGCGTGCACAGGACCTGCCTGGAGGCTGGTATCCCCGGCAGACCCCCCAAGCATCAGGAATCCTGTCCCCTTAGTCACTGAGACAAACTCTCCCTCCCCCCCAACTTCCAGAATGTCTCTGAGGGAAATACTTGTCCCGTGAAGATGCCCTGGCTCCAGGCCGCCTAACTGTGGGACTCGTGGATTTGGACTCAGAGGGTGCCAGGTCAGCCAAGCGGCCCCCGCCCACGTCCCCAGGGAAGGGTGGTGTCCAGGGTCCCCATTTGCCAGGGTCTGGCTGGCCTGCAACCATCCTGCCCCCTCTCCATGTGGCCTCTGGGTTCACACGGCCACACAGGATGGGGGACCTGGCTTACTCCTGGGCCACCTCTCAAGAGAGGGTGCCTTCATCAAGTCCCTTCACCTTCCTGAGACTCAGCTTCCCTGTCTCTGAAATGGGAGTAAGGCCCCCCAGCTCCTGGAACGAGAGGGGTTAAAGGAGGGCTCTATGTGCCCGGCACTGGCACTCAACAAGTGCTAGCTCCCATCCTCTGTTCACAGCATCCTCCTTGTCCACCTTTCCTTCTCTAGTCTCTTCTTTTTTTTCCATCAAAAACCTCAAATAAATGCTTGAGTTTCAGTAGCGGTAGTCGGACAGTTTCTTAATCTGACCTGTGCTTGTCTAATATGGCAGCCACTAGCCACAGGTGGCTACTTACATTTAAATTAATTAAAATTAAATAAAACTGAAAATCCAGTTCCTCAGCAGTACTAGCCATCCACGTGCTCAGCAGCTGCCTGTGGCTTGTGGCTTCCATCCCGGGTAGCGCGGATGCAGACCTCTTCCATAATCACAGCGAGTTCTATTGGACCGTGCTGGCCCAAAGGTTATATTAAAAGCTAAATAGTACACAGTCATTTTTCCTGGAACTATAATTCTCACTTGAAACCTACCAGTTCAATTCACTATTACATTCATGCAGTGACAGGCCTGCTTAGCCTGCGATTATCTGAAGTAGAGCTTGACTCTTGTATGTAAAAACACAAAACAGACCACAAGCGAGGCTCCTGCCAGAGTCCCAGGCCCCCACAGGAGGCATCTGCCTGGAGATCAGACACTAGGATGCACGCGGATGAGGGATGCGACTGGCCTTCGACATCCACACGAGTGACGAGCGCCACCCCGCGTTACACAGAGAAGACGCAGGTGGGCTCCCATCTACACCACCTGAAAGCGTGGACTCAGGGTGGATTCAAGACTAAATCTGAAGGGCAGAATTAAAACAGAAGAACATACAGGGGAAAAGCTTCCTGACCTAGTGGTGGGGGGCAGCTCAAATAAAAATTCAAAAGCAAAAATCATAAGGCCAAAAAGATTTGGTGAGTTTGATTATGTCAAAGAACACACTGGAGCCGGCTGCTTCCCCGTGCCCAGTTACGTCCAGGTCCGCTCTGACCCAGCAACTCCCCCCGGGGCGTGTGCTCTGGGGAAGTTCTCGCCTCAGCCTGCAGGGGGCATGAGAAGATGCTCATCAGCGTCATCGGGGAGGCACAGGCAGCCTGGGGCCGCCTCTGGGCGTGGGCGGGGGGGCCGCCAGGAGGGGAAGCAGCGTGCAGATGTGCACACTGCAAATGCACCTGAACACACCGCGCTGAGTGAAGCCTGCCAGTGGCCGAGTGGGACACACAATACAGCACAATTTACATAAACAGAAAGGAGACACAAACACACACTGTGCAAGAGCACACACCAACAAGGAGACACACAGAGGTCACACGAAAATGGGTGCCTAGAGGGCAGGGAGGGGAACAGGGCGGGGAAGTCGAGAAAAGCCATTCCTCCCCACACCCTAATCCAAGCCTCTGGCTCAGAATACCTCAGTATCCGAATGGCAGAATAAACGGCCACCAATGACCCGCAGAGCGGTCGCAGGACACGCCTGTTTAACTCAGGGGTTGGCAAACTTTCCTGTGGAGGGCTGGACAGCAAAGGTTTCAGGCTTTGCAGCCCACATGGTCACCGCAGCTACTCCGCTCAGCTGCTACAGTGGGAGAGCAGCCAGGGCTGAGACAGACACAAACGGACACGCTGCGTTCCAATAAAGCTTTATTTATGGACACCAAAGTTTGAATTTCAAGAAATTTTTGTGCGTTAGGAAACAGTATTCTTTTTTGAGTTTTTCCAATCATTTAAAAATGTAAAAATCATAGCTTGCACACTTTACAAAGATAGGCACGGGGCTAGATTTGCCCCATGGGCTGTAGTTTGCTACCCCCGACTTGACTGCTGGCAGCTGCCCCGGTGGACGGAGTTCAGTCCAGGGAAACGCGTTTAATCAGCCTGGGGAACTTCCACTCCACGGCCAGGCAGCACCTTCTGGATTTGCTAAGAGCACAGAAAGTCATTAAAGAACAAAGCACCCAGCTGGCTGGAGGTAGAAGGACCCCCTGCAGGGCGGGACCCTCCTGAGAGGCGGACAGTGCACCCATCTGGGTGAGCAGAGGAAGAAGGACCCCTGATGGGCGGGACCCTCCTGAGAGGCGGACAGTGCACCCATCTGGGGGAGCAGGGGAAGGACCCCTGAACTTCACCTTTCCTTCTGGAGAAACGTCTGTCTCACCTGCCGGCGCCAGGTTACTGCGGGGGTAGGCAGAGCTTCTAGGAATGACCCTCCAGGTTCCACACACAAGTACTGCAACCTGCGAGGGTGGTGGGACTCATGCCCATGGTGGTTTTATGTCACACGGTACAGCTGACCCCGCGCCGAGACAGCATCCCCTTCTAGTCACATGCATCCCTCTGAAAGCAGAGAACTTTCTCGGCTGGTATAGAAGAGGAAGTCAGGGAGATGGGAAGCGTGAGAAGGACTCCATCCTTGCTGGGTGGGAGATGGATGGGGCCACAGGAATGGAAGGCAGAGGGCGGCCCCTGGCTGAGCACCATCCGGGAAAGCGGGATCTCAGTCCTACAACCACAGGGAACTGGATTCTGCCAACACCTGGATAAGCCTGGAAGCAGATTCTCCCTCTGAGCCTTTGGACCGGCCAAGGACACTTGATTTCAGCCTCGTGAGCGAGAGCCTGAGGAGAGAACCAGCCAAGCCTTGCCTGGACTTCCGGCCTACGGAACATGAGATCACACATGGGCGTCATGTGGAGCCACTAAGTTTGAGGTAATTTGTTTTGGTTGCGTAGAAACCGAACACAACTACCCAGTCACATCCTGTCTGTCTTATTGGTACAACCTCAATTATTCCTTTAGGCACTAAGTGGCCACGTGCTTCCAGAGAGGAAATCTGATTGGTCTAAGCTGATCATGGTGATTCTCTCCCTTGACCAAAGATTGGTTTAGGAAGAGGCATGTGATGTGATTCTGGCCAATGAGAGGTGAGGAGAAGTCTGCCAGGAAGATCTCTGGGAACAGGAAAGTCCAAGGAAGAAGTTATTTTTCTGTCTCTGGATGTGGCAGCGATGCCTGAGGCCATGGCAGCTATCTTGAAACCATGAGGAGACTTTGCTGACAGGACAAGCTGACAAGCTGAGGTAGACAGCGTGGGAAGATGAAGAATTGGATCCTTGCAAGGATCACAGAGCTGTGAAGAAACTGCTCTCCCCCGGACCTCGCATGTGGGATCATCCATGTCCTCATGGTTTAGGCCATTCTGAGTTGGGTTTTCTGTTCCTTGCAGCCTCCAGCATTATCACTGACAAACCAGTGACAGCACGGCTTGCTGTGTCCATGAAGTCCTCAGCTCAGTGCCTTATGCCCAGCAGGCGCTCAGAATGTTGGCCTCTGTCAGTGCTGCTCCCCTCCTGCCTCAGCCCCTGGGGGAGCAGGGTTCAAGCAGAGGAGCGGGGCCGGGAGGGCGTATCCATCCATGTCTGTCAAAAACCACAGCGCTATCTCAACAGATTCAAAGGAAGGAAGCAGCTTCTGGGCCGTGGCCTGCAGGAGGGGAGCCCACAGGCAGGCTGGAGCCCACGGGCAGCCGCAGAGCCTCTTCTGTCTTGCAGGGAAGCCTCAGCCTTGCACTAAGGGCTGTCAAGTGATTAGGTCAGGCCCACCCAGGTTCTCCAGGATAATCTCCCTTCCTTAAAGTTGACAGATCACAGACTTCAATTCCATCTGCGAAATGCCTTCACAGCAACTGCAGATTAGTGTTTGAACAACCTGGGGCCGTAACCAAGTGATACATCAAGATGACACATCAGAAGACCATCACAGCCCCTGGGCTCAGCTGTTTCTAGAATGGATGGAAAATGTCACTTGCATTTGCTTCTCTCTCTGCTTTGAACCCTCCGAGCCACCCAGTGCCTTGGAGAGCTTTGGGCAGCTGCAGGGCAGACAGGACACCCAGGGCCCAGCTGGCCACCGAGGAGGGGCTGTCTGGCACGGAGCCTCCGGGTCCTGGAGGTTCACACCCCCCACTTCCTCTGCTGTGGGGCTTTTCCTGAGCAAAGCCTCGCAGGCAGGAAATGGACCTAAGTGTGTGAAAACACCAGAACAACAGGAGGAAGAAGATCTGGAGGGGGGGGCCAAGGAGCATGAGCTGCAAATAAGTCAGGGCGAGAGGAGTGTGCGGACAGTGCTTGGGGCCTCTGGGCGGGAAGCCCTCCCATCTCTGGTCCCCACCCGAGCAGGGCTGCCCACCTCTACTGGGGGCAGGTGCAAGGGGAGTGTCGGCGCAGACCCGGACCCCCACCCTCCGGGCCGGGTGCAGGCCGTCCCACCGCGGCTGAGTGACCTCCCTGCCCGCCGAGCTGCTGACTTTGTTCCGTAATTCGTCCGACAGATGAGCGATGGAGCCAGCCACTGTGCTGTCCACTGTGTGTCCTCAGCAACACAAAGGTCCTGACCTCACGGAACTCACCTTCCCCTGCGGGAGGCGACCCTTAATGAAGCCGTCACAAACATAATTTAAGGACAGAAAAGGCCAGGGGCTGTGACAGACCACAGAGGAGCAGACCGGATGGGGGCCGGGGCTTCTCTGCAGACCTGAGATGTGTCCGTATGGCGGTGAATTAGTCAGGAGCAGGCTGGGGGTAGGCAGGGACCTGTGCTGAGGGCCCTGTGGGGGAGGGATGGGCAGGTTCAAGGAGGAACAGAAGGGTCAGTGTGGCTGCAGAGGGTGCACAGTGGGCGGAGCGGGGGCTGGGGGCCAGACCACTGCGGGCTGCGACAGTGAGGGCAAGGGGGCCAGCGTCTGTTCCCAGGGTGATGGGGAGGTACAAGGGTGGATGTGGGCGTTGAAAAGACCCCCCTGGCCACTGTGTGGTCAGTGGACTGGAGAAGAGTGAGGGGAACCAGTCCTGTCCAAGAGTGGCGCTGGCACTGGGCCAGGGGTGGGGGCAGCTGGAGGGGAGCAGGCGGCTCAGCAGGGCTCACTGTGGGTGGATGGGGGCGTCCTGGGCTCTCTTCCTGCCCCTCGTTGGCCCATCCTCATGGGGTCAGTTTCCAGCCCGCCCCTTCTCTCCAGGGAAACGCAGACAAGCCCACTTTGTCCGCGTCTGCGTCTCAGCGCTGGCTTCGCCCTTTCCCCACAGCGCAGAAGTCACTGCTTCCTTCTCATCACTCAGGTCTCAACTCAAACGGCGCCTCCTCAGAGGAGCTTCCTGTCACGGCTGAGCCGTGTCCCCAAGTTCACATGCTGTAGTCCTAACCCCGGAACCTCAGGATGCGACCTTATTTGGAGATGGGGTCTTTACAGAGGCGATCAGGCACAAATCGACTCTGATGGGTCCCTATGAGGAGAGGAGACCAGGACACAGAGACTCACAGAGGGAGGACCCTGTGAGGGCAGGCAGAGGTGGCGTCGCGAGCCCAGGAGGGGCCTCTGAGGGAACTGAGCCCACCGACACGCTGCTCATGGACTGCAGCCTTCAGGACGGTGAGACAATAAGCATCTGTGGTGGAGCCGCCCAGGTGGTGGCCTCTGTCTCGGGCCCGGGCTGACACCTGTGCTGCCCGCGTGCACAGCAGGCGGCGCCTACACCCCACCCTCCCTGTTCATCCCTTTCATTGTCACCTGTTGGTCGACTGTCTCTCCCTCAGGCCATCAGTCCCACAAGGGCAGGGACTTGGTCTTATTCACAGGTGTCTCCCTCAAACCCAGGGCAGCATGGGCACTCTCTGGGCACTCAACAAAATTAGGACGCATAAAGAAAAGGCAGTGGTTATCCCTGTCAGAAAATCATGAAGAGGCCAAGTGAAGGATCTCTGTTCCCGCCTTCCTGGGTTGCCGACTTCGGGCGGCTCCCAGCTTCTCCAGGCGCCTCAGCCTCTCAGGAGGCTTCCGAGCAGGCGAGGGAGGCCTCAGCCATTCCGACAGCCCCTGCACCTGCCCGGCCAGGAAGAAACACCTGCCTTTCTTGGGCCGGGCCCTCTGCTGGGCTCGGTGGCAACAGGGACAGAAAAGAGGGGCGCTGGGCGCCATCACTGCCCACAGCGGCTCCGTCTAGGGGGACTGCTATGCATTGGACAACCCACCTCTCCCCTTCTCTTAGTCCATGTGACCCGGGTCTGGTCAATCAGAGTGGCAGTGATTGGTCCAGAGTAGTCACATGACCCCACCTGGTCAATTAGCATATTTGCATCCCTGGTACCAGTGACTGGTTCAAGGATGGGGGCGAATCATGTCAGGATGATCAGAGTTAACCTAAGGGATTCGTTGGAACTACTGGGAAAGAAAAGCTCTGTCTGTCGAGGGTGACTGAGAGGACAGGTGCCAGGCCTGGTGATGCTGGTAGCTATCTTGCTACATAATGTGAACTTCCTTCACCCAAAGAAAGCATGCATGAATGCTCCCCGCAAGTGGGAAGGCTCCCCACAGGTGAGGGCCACCCGATGACAATGACATTTACTGAGTGCTGAGTATGTGCCAGGCACAATTCAAAGTGCTTTTTCTAAGTCATCTCATTTAGTTCATTCCCTAAAACATAGGCACTAAAACTAACTCCATTTTCCAGATATATGAAGAATGTCTGAAAGCGGAGCCATCTAGAAGAAAGTAGAGATAAGAGAAAGAGAGAGATTTCAGGTGTCATTACTTGAGCTCCTGGATCCAGCCATACCTGAAGCCATACACTCTCGAGATTTTTAGTTGATAAATAAATAAATAACCCCCCCTTTTTTTTTTTTTGGCTTAAAGCAGTTTGAGTTGGTTTCAGTGATTAGTAACAAAAATATCCAATGTAATATGAACTTCCTTCACCCAAAGAAAGCACACATTTATTTCTCACCATTTCCCCTTTGATTGTCTATATCCAAAGTTGTTGCATTAGAACAACCTGGAGACCACAGTGCCCACTCCCTTGTGTCCTCCAGTTTCCCTGGCTCGGGTCTACAGAAGCTGTCTATACCACCCAGAACCCGAGGCCAACACGTTAGGATCCCGGTTCTAGTACCTCCAGAGCTACAAGACAGGCCAGGCCTCCACCCAGGGACTGGCGTCTTCTTCCAGTGTCTCCCTGGGGGTAAGCAGCACATTCTTATGCGGATGGGACCACCCTTGACAAGGGAAACCATCAACACGAGCCAGGCCCTCTCTCTGGAAACCACTACACTGCATAAAAAACTGCCAGCATCTCGCTCCGAGGCCCAAACATCCACTTTCCATCTGCCCTTTGCTGGTGCCATGCTGCCACTTGCATACGGCTTAGAGTTTCACTTCCGAGGGGACGTTCCTGAGGCGGACGCTTGGTTCTGTCTGACCCGTGTCCTCCTTCTCACCTGGTAACAGCACCTCCCTGCTTTGAGGCACTGTCTCTCCCCATGCCCATCCTCGCACCCCCTCCAGGCTAGTCCCGGCTGGTGGACTGTCTCCTCTCCCGGCTGCAGCAATGGCCATATGGCCTGTCACCCAGGCTGGGCCAGGCGACGTGCTTCCCTAGGACCCTATCCACGGGTGCCGAATTTGAAAAGTTATGACTCCGGGGTCACTGTAGGCGTGTTCCCTGCCACGTGGAGCATGAGTGAGAGCAACCAACCAGGGGCAAGCAGAGACACGGGACGGAGGGAGAGTGCTGGTGGTGCGGCCATTTAAAGTCGCTCCGGAGTGTGAAGCAGACGCACGAATGCTCCCCACAAGTGAGAACTCTCCCCAGAGGTGAGGGCCAACCCACGACGACGACATTTACTGAGTGCTTAGTATGTGCTAGGCACAATTCAAAGTACTTTCTCTATGTCATCTCATTTAATTTGTGCCCTAAGACATAGGCACTAAAACGAACCCCATTTGCCAGATGAGGAAACTGAGGCACAGACAGATTGAGTCAGAGCTTCCCAAGAAGTGTCAAGGCACCAAAGAAAATGGACGGCATATAGAGGCAAGTGGACAAGGCAGGTATGGCCAAAGGCCACTGGTCTGGCACCCAAGGCCACCCCAGGTCCTGTGTGGCTGCCCCTGACCTGGGGGATGGACATTTTGTCCGCTTGTAACCCATCTGCATGCCTCAGGCCACCCCCCTGGCTTGGGGTTGGAAATGCTGAGGAACTTGACAACAGGGGATCTCAGAACCATGCCTACCCTAAGCATGAAGGCACGAGACTTGAAACTCGGCTTACTGGGTGACCTTGGGCAGATCACCGTCTCTCTCTGGGCTCCAGCCTCTTCTCTGAAGGACACACTTACTGAACACGGCAGCATTGCGTGGTCAGGATCCCTCTCCCAGTAGGGCTCAAAGCCCCAGATCGTGGGCTGTCAGCCAAAAGCGTGGGCTCCGTCCCGGTCCTCAGGGAAGCCCGCCAGGGGCAGCCTCTGAAGAGGGGCCACTTCTCCGGGAGATACCACTGACCGGACAACTCAACAGACAGTCCGGGGCTCCTCCTCCCTCGCTGCCTCCACTCTCGGGCTGCAAACGCCTCCCTCACTTCCTGGCCCTCTGCCCGTCTGTGATGCTGCTCTGGCCACGGTGCTCGCGTGGACATCCACCAGTGGTTTCTGGGCAGGACAGAAAGGAACGATGTCCCTCTTCTTTCTGCCTGTGTTAGAGTTGTGGAGGAATATGGGGGAGACTCACTGCAGAGCCACTCCCACACTCCTCTCAGGAGCGGACATGACTCCAACACTCAAACCACCGTGAGGGGAGCCTGCTGCAACCTGCAGCTGAAGACATCGCTAGCTGATAAACCCAGCAGCAGAGCGTCTCCCCAGCTGCCCACAGGAAGTCATCCTTAGGCAGGTGTGGTGTGACCGACCGCGCGGTACCCGGCCCTGGTGTGTAAACCGCGGGCAGAGCAGCAAGAGGCGTCAGGGACGGAGCAGGAACCTGTGCCTGCATCCAGGAGGCACGGTTGCCAGACACAGCTTTGCAAACTCCGGCTGCAATTTCACAGTGATGCAGCTGGGGCAAAAAAGGTGTGGTGACCCCCTCTCAGGGCTTCTTGTGCCCTGACAGGACCCTGAGGAGCCAGGAGAAATCACATTCACCCAGCACCTCGCCCCCTCCCAGCCTGTGCCCCGCGGGCTCGTCTGCGTCTGTCACTGTAAACGTAGCCCGTGTAAGGTTCATGAGTCAGGGTGCTCATTCCCACGGACATGAGGTCCTAGCTCACCACCTACCCATGTCTCTTTAACACGTCCACACTGTGTCAGAGTGCTGGCTATGCCAATGCCAGGGCGACCTCCAGATGTGTTTGCTCTGCCCAGTTCCCCGAGCCACCATAAGGTGGGAATACCAACACCTGTTCTGGGTGACCACTTGCTGGCGTGTCCACCCAGGGCAAGGTCCTCATTGTCCACTCAGCTGCTGCCCCCAGCCCCAAGTCAGCTTCAGGCCGCAGGTGCTGAGGCTCTGTCCTGGAGGAGGGCTCTGTTTGGGGATGGAGAAGGGTAGCGCTGAGGCAGGGTCTCCAGGCGCGGGGCTGATGGGCCGCTCTTCCTCAGGCACTGGAGGCCAGGCCTCGTCCTCTCTCTCTGCACCCAGAAACAGCCTCCTCACCATCCTGCTTGCCTCTCGCCTCCCCTCCTCCCCATCTGTCCTCCACATGCAGCCTGAGGGGTCTATACAAAGCTCAAATGATCATGTCACTGCCTGCTTCGATCCTTCTGTCTCCCTTTTCCTCTGGGTGAAGGCTTTCTGCCTCAGGCTAGTGCTCAAGGCCCTGCGCCATCCCCTGCCTGCCCCTCCTGCCACTTCCCATCTCAAACCCTCCAGCCACAATAGTCTCCCTGTTCCCAAGAGGCACGGAGGCCTCTCACACTTCTAAGCCCTTGTACTCACTGCAACTCAAATCTGCCATGCCTGAGAAAACTCCTACCCATCCATCAACACCCAGCACAGATGATGGCATTCCCCGAGAGATGCCTTGACCCTGGCCAGCAGCACTCATGCCTCCCTGGTGCTCGCCCACATGCAGCTGACACTGCCCATTGCTTGCTGGAGGTCTCCACCAACCGCCACCAGTATTACTATTGATGGGGGGGGAACGGTGATAAGGGATAAATAATAATTTCCAATATTTATTGCACATTTTCTCACTGCTAAGCACTATTCTAGGTGCCTTATTCACGTTAGCATTTTGAATCTTCAAATACCCTACGAAGCAGGCACTCCTACTTTTATTACTATTCTCGTCATTCCCATTTTACAGATGAGGAAACCGAGGCCCACGAAGGTGGGAATGACTTGCGGCAGGCCACACTCCCAGAGCTGCGTCCTCGGCCGCTCCACCACACTGCCTCCCCCGTCTCCCTGAGTATTCACCCAGCCCGTGAGGAACAGTAGCTCATCCTCCTTCACAGATGAGGACACCGCGCTCACAGAGGGAACAGCTCAGGAGCCCACCGGAAATATGCGGAAAGGCTGGGACTCAAACTCAGGTGGAGCTGGGCCTCCTGAGCCTGGGCCACACCCCTGAACCCGTGTCTGCACTAAAAGGCATGTGGCACTGTCCCTTTGTGAGCCCTGGGTATTGTCCTTGGGAGAAAGGCCTTGGTTCCCACCAGCGGCCACCACATACCCGCCTCCAAGGACAATGGAATCCTCGACCACATGCCTCCCAGCTCCAGATGGCACCCCCTCCCCCACTGCCCCGCCCCCGTCCGTCTGCTTCCCTCCTCCCCTGACCTGCTGACTGTGGCCACCCGAGGTCAGCCGGGGCTGCTGCAATGGGCACGAGAAAGGAGGTGGCCCTCGGATGGCCTCACCTTTGTGTCCCCGCCATGGTGGTCGGCCAAATGAGCTGCCCTCCCGCCTCCCTCCCGCCTCCCTCTCTCCCAGCCCTTTCAACTTCCCCACAACAAAGCCACAGAGGCCAGGCCCCTTCTCGCCGCTCTGGCTTGGCTGGGTTTCTGCGTTCTTTTCTGAGAGTCTGCGCCCAGCCCCTGCCCAGTGATGCTGGCCCCAGGCTGCCTGCCCAGGTGTCCTGAAGGCACAGCCCCTCCTTGGCACAGCGCGGGCGGGGGCAGGCAAATGGCTGACACGGGGGCTTTAAGAGAAAGTGGAGACACCACAAATCCCCAGTCCCCAGAGTCAAGGGGGGCTCCTCCAGGAGCACCACTCCCCTGGGAGCAGCATCAGGCCACCGGACCACTCAGGGCTTGCTTGTGCTGGCATCACCAAGGCGTTTCTGAGGTCAGCATGGATCCACATGCTCCTCGGCCCATTCATTTGTTTATACCCCACCTTCCGGGGCCTGCTGGGCCGGGCGCTGGGCCGAACAGACTCCAGGATGCCACGCTTCCTCAGGGGGGCTCCTGGCCCGGGGACAGGGGCAGTAAAGGTCCTTTTTGCCTGCCTTCCCAGCTGAAGCCTCGGAACAGGCACAGACTGGCTCCTGGTGCTCAGCAGCCTGGAAAAGCTGACTGCGAGACAAGCTGCCCCGCTTGGTCCAGGCTCCCCCGTCAGGGATGCTCCAGTTGCCACAGGTGGGCTGCCCCGAGACGAGGAGGGGGATTTGGGCTGTGAGTTCCGGACAGGGGCAAAGGTGGCGGGGGCGGGGAGGATTGTTGAACATGTCTAGGACACCCTCCCCCTTGATTCTCTTGGGAGGATCTCAGTCCCAGAGTTTGGGACTAAGGTTTAGCCAATCAGAGCATCAAATCATCCTGGTTCCCCTGATGGGTTCAGGGATGAGCAGGTTTCCAAGTTGGTCTGATGAGGCTTAGTTCCGGGACTTCAGTGGGATGGCTCAGATGAGAGATGATCTTTCTCATGGACACCTGGAGTTTTGGAGCTGTAAGTGTCCTAGGGGCTATCAGGAGAGAGAACTTGCCTGAGAGTAAAGCAGAGATTCCATATCCTGGTGACACTCTTTAAGTACCTGGATCCAGCCATGCCTGAAGCTGGACATACCTAGACTTTTCTAAGAGCCAACTTCTTTTTCACCCAAGTCAGTCGGAGTCAGGCTTTCTGGCACCCATCTAAGAAAGCTGGTTAACAGAAAGAAAGAAAGAGAAAACAGGAGAGAAAGGTGGAGTGTGGCTGAAGTATAGGTGTCGGTTGGGAGAAGTGACAATGAAACATCCTGGTTGGATGGGGGTTTAAATGACATTTTATGAATGGTGACGTCAAATATTCCATATGAAATGATTTTCATCACTCTAACATAATCCACATCCTCTCCTCCCAAATTACCAGTAAGGTCTACTATGCTCAAAAATATGTTGTGGGCAGGGACTGGCGAATGGAATTGGAAGCAGCAGCTGAGTCTCTCGTCTGAGATGAGGTGGCAGGAGACTGAGACCAGCTGTGGGGAGGCAGGAGCCCCGAGGCTGAGGTGGCTGTGACGGACGGGCAATCCTCCATGGTGAGCTGAAGCTGGGCCAGGTGAGCCCGCGGGTTCCAGGCCTGCAGACCCCCTTGTCACCTGGAATGTTTCTATTTGATTTGGGGCCCCCACAGCTCGGACAGCAGCAGTCACTTCCTCGGGCCCCCTCTGCACATAGCACACTTGTGTCCTGACGTGTGCGTTCATGCCCTGCTTGCCTCAGGCCCAGGAGACCCTCTGAGGGCAGTGGACACATCTGTGCCATCTCTGCATACCCAAGGCCTCCACCCAGGGCTTGGGCCACGGAAGGTGTTTAGAAAATGTTCTAAAACCAATAAATGAGTGTCTCCAATTGCTTAAATATTTGCTGTCCATTCTCTTAGGCTCCTGGTCCAGATGGCCAACTGAGGAGCCCTGGGAAGCTCCCTTTCCATCTACGAATGGACAGCAGTGCTGGATAAAGTATAACCATTTAAAGGAACACAGAGTCAAAGTCAAAAACAAGAAGGGAAGGCCTCCAGGCTGAGCGGGAAGCAGAAGACGGAGCTGAAATGCCCATGGGGGGTCAAGACAGGGGTTTTAATGTGCAAGTGGGGACAGGGGCAGAAGGCCTCGCATGGCGAGTTAACAGAAGAAGGCATCTTACTAGTGGAGCCAGGGCCATCCCGGGGCTGTCTCATCCACAAACAGAGCCGAGAAAAACACCACTCAATGGCCTTGGGCTGCTGTCCCCAGGTGTGGAGCTCAGCTTCTCACTGTCTGTGTAAATAGGAAACTTCAAACTAAAAGCGAATTTAAAAACTGGCCCAGAACCAGGCTCCAGTGGAGGCAGATGGGAACCGCTCTGCGGGGAACGCCACAGCCCTGGTAGGTGGGACCCTCCAGGATCATGGCTTCTGCCAAAGGTGGGCTCCCAGTCAACAATCACAAAGCCCACTGGGAACTCATCATCGTGACAAAAACAGCAGAGGGAAAACAGCAGAGAAACCTCAGCTGTTACGGCAATCCCAAGGAGCCTGTGCAGGACGGTTGTCTACAGGGGAAAGAGGCACGGGACGGACAGGGCCCACAGGCAGGCTAGAGGAGGAGGTGAGGTTGGAAAGAGAACCACACAGAGGTCTGAGGAATGAGAGAGCCAGGAGACGTCACTTTCGGAAGGTGGCGGACTCGGCGTTGGGAAGGAACGGAGTCCCAGGTCAGCGGAGTTTGGCTGTGCCGCTTCAGTAACATCTCCCCCACGCCCGAGGCTGTTTCCTCATTTGAAAACTGGTGGCACAATACCCAGCTCCAGTGTCAGGAGAGGATCAGAGAGTCGGTTTCTGTGACAGTGCTTTGAAAACTGGAAGATGCCAGGAAAGCGTGTCAGGCTTTTATTCTAACCAAATGGCCTCAAGCTGTCATTCCCAGGGGGGTTCCAGTCATTGTGCTTCGCCCCCAAGACACAGCTGCGGAGCACCCGGAGGCATCCTGGAGCGATGTCACTTAGGAGGGCGTGATGGGGTTCCCGTCTTCGGGGTGGGGGCCTCGTACTCCACCAGCTCCTCCAGACGGCAGGGGCCAGCAGTGGGCGAGGCGGTCCAGCTCGATGCAGGGCACACCTGAGTTCCTGCACTTGTCACGCAAAAGCCGGGGTAGCATCGTAGGCCACAGCCGCTCTCCAGCCAGGAAAACGTCCTGCAGACGCTGCCGGGGTGGGAGAGTCCAGGAGGAGCTGTGCATGTTGCCAAACTGGCCTGGGGTACGTGGCTTTGGGCCACCTTGGCTGGGGTGTGAATCCAGGCCTGTCACTCGCTGAGCCGTACTGGCAAGGTGCTTCCTCTCAGGCCTCAGTTTCCTCATCTGTGAAATGCAGGTAAGAATACCTTTCTCCTCGGCTGGTGGAGAGGCTGCTTGGGCTGACACTGGGTCGGTGCCTGGCCTCAGGCCTGGTCACAGCTGATGCTCGATAAATGTCCTCGTCTGCTGTGTCCTCTCTCCTTTCTTTTCTTCAAAGAGGGAGAACTTTGGAGCAAGGCAACCCACAAACCTGCAAGCTCCGGCCACAGAGAACGGGGCTGGGCAGGGTTTAGGGGGCATGTTTTTACAGGGGCAGGGAAATGGGTGACAGAGCCATCACCTAGTCACCATGTGACCTTCATACACTGTCACTCAATCTCTGGTCCTCAGTTTCCTTATTCACTAGGCATCTTCTCTGGAGCCTCTGCAATATGTGCTCCCCATTTTCCTTACTAAGAGAACCCCAAGTTAATTTGGGCATCAACATCACCAGACTCTCATGTAGACCAGAGCAGTCACACGACCCAGTTCTGGCTAAGTTGATGGAGATGCAAGTTCTGGTGGGAAACGGGTATCTCTCCATGAATCGAAAGAAAATCCTCCCCATCCCCAACGTTGCCTGTCCTCCTTCTTACACCTGAACAGCAGGCACAAGGACTGGAGGTGCAGCAGCCATTTTGTAACCATGAGTCAACAACAAAAAAGTTCAGGTGGAAAGAAAGAACCCAGGCTGTAGGGGCAGGCAGACCTTACTTTTCCACTTTCTGGCATGGGTGGAAGTGGCCTTGGGTACATTACTTAACTTCTCAGAGCCTCACTTCCCACAATCTGTAAAAGGGGGATAAAACTTCTCCCTTGCACAGTTCTCATGAGGACTGAATGGTGCAATGGATACAAATTCACTTTTTCTACTGTAAAGGGCTATCCCCATGTTTGTAGTTACTCTTACACTCATGCTGTAAAGGACAGTTACTTTAGGGCAAAACAAAGACAAGACCCTTTATTTCTCCTCTCGGAGAAGGTTCCAAGGTTGGACACGGGCCTCCAGCCAAGGGGCCCTGCTCTTTAGTGGATCAGCTATGCAAACAGGAAGTGACTATCCAAACATTTGGAGCTGCAGGAGGCTGGCCCAGAGTGGGCCTCCTCGGAGGGCTCCTTCCACCATGGCGCCTCTCATCTGCCAGCTGTGAGTGCCTCAGAAGTCAAGGACACCACCCCTCCTCTGAGAAGCCAGGTTCAAAGCCCCCCTTCCAGCTGCCCCGCCCACCAGCCTGGGCCAGACACCTCCCTTTCAGGCTGCAGGAGGACCACAGCCCCTCCCTGGGCTCCCTACTCTCTCTGGCTCTCCCCCTCCTGCCCTCTCTTTGTCACAGCTGTAAGCCAGGGTAATTTTTGTTTGAAATGCAAACCTGCTCCTGTCACCCCCTCACTTAAAACATTTCCATGGTTTCAGGCTCTCTTGAGGAAAAGACTGAAGTCTCAGCCACGACCTCCCAGGCCCCGCATGCACAGGACTCTACCCGCCTCTCCAGCTTTACCCCTCAGCCACTCTGGCCTCCTTTTCGTTTCTGGAATGTACCAAGGTCCCTCCTGCCTCAGGGCTTTGCCCATACTGTTCCCATTTTCTAGAACACTCTCCCTTCTCTGCCTCCCTGGCTCATCTCGCCAAGTAGCATCCCCTCCTCAGCTCTCAGCAAAGGCGTCACTTCTTCAGGCGCTGGCTGAGCCTGCAGCCAGCAAGACGAGGGACCGAACCGATCCTCCCCCGAGCCTGCTGCCACACCTTTAGTCACATGACATTCCCACAGGCCGTGAGTGGCTGCTCAGGGCAGGGACTTCAGGCTGTCTTGTTCACAGTCACACCCCCGGCACCTGGCACCCAGTACAGAGTGGGTGCTCAGTAAATGCGGAAGGCAGGCAGGCAGGTGTGCCTTATGATTTGTAAGGGGCTCTGTTTACTGAGCACCTCCTGTGTGCCAGGCAGGCCCTCACAGCTCTTCATAGCCACTCTGGCAGGCAGGGACTCCGATCCAGGTTTCACCAAAGAGGAAACAGAAGTTCTGAGAGGGGCAGTGATTGGCCCAAGGTCACACACCTGTCAGAGGCCCTGCCAGGATTTGCACCTTGGTCCCTAGCCCAGCTTCCTACCCTGGTGGAGCCAGCACCAGGGATCATTGGACATCTGTTTCCTCATCTGTAGATTGGGGACAGGACAGTACCTACCTCTCAGGGCTGTTGTGAGCATTCAGTGAGTTAAGCCACCAAAGCGCTCAGCTCGGGGCCTGGCACACGTTAAGTGCTCAGTAACCGTCAGCCATCGTCTTCAGTATTACTGTGTTGATCAAAGCCAAGAGCAGATCAGAGCGACCCAGTCCTACTGCAATCCGTGACCGGGCCAGTGGAGGGGCTCTGTGGTGCTCCGGCACAGGAATGGGTAGACGGATGCACGGACGATGGGCGCGTGGGTGGGTGGGTGAGGGGAGGGCACTGGAGTGGGTGAAAGGACTGAAAGCAAGAAGCGACGGACGAATGGCGGAACACAGGCATGAACGCAGGAGCAAACGGGGGACACAGGCACGCGTGGGGGTGCACACGAGGTTCGGGAGAACCGGAGCTGACCTAGGCCCTGACCCACGCCCGCGCTCACCTGTAGCGCCGCAGCTCGCCCTCCAGCCGCCGCACCCAGCGCTGCAGGCCGGGCACCCGGCGCGCCAGGGCCTCCAGCTCGCGCACGCGGCGCACGCTGCGCTGCAGCGCCTGCCGGGCCTGCTCTGCGCGCCGCCGCACCTCGGCCTGGCCCTGGCGCAGCCGCCCCGCGCGGGCCTCGGCCGCCGCCAGGGCGCCCCGCAGCCGCAGCTCCCGCGCCGCCGCCTCCGGAGCGCCCGCCTGGCTCTTCCAGAGGCCGACCTGCGGGGACAGGGCAGCAGGGCGGCGGTGAGCGCGGGGCGCCAGCCGCCCGCCGCCACCCTGCCCGCGCCCCTGGCGCCCCTGGCGCCCCTGGCGCCCCTTAGCCAGGCAGCGGGGCGCGTTCCCTGCGCGCACTGCTGAGCGGCGCCAGGCGCGTCTGCGCTCGTTAAATCCTCGCAGAAACTCTTAAGGAGGCAGCGCTCTAATTAGCCCCCTTTTTGAATGGATGAGGGAAACTGAGGCACACAGCCCGTATGCGGTCCTTTGCACGGCACGAAGGAGCCCCAAACTTCACAGCTCTTCTCGGCCTTCCTCCGGGATTCCTAGCATTCAGTCTCCGCGGCTGCTCTACCCTTAGACTGGAGCAACGACCTAAGCGCCTCGGACTAGCGTTTCCGGCCCTCACCAGTCTACTCACTAGGCTGTCCTTGAAGGTGAGGGTTCTGTCTGTCTTGTTTACTGCTGTGTCCCCAGGGCCTAAAACAGGCCTGGCACGGTAAGTGCTCAATAAACACCTGGAGAATGAATGAAACCGGACGAGCTTGCTTCACGTCCTGCGAGTACTGCCCATCCCAGGCCTCTGCTTACCCCGTGTCCCTTGGCCACTGGCCCTTGTCCGTCCACAGCCACCGCCACCGAAAGCAGCACCTTGCTGCTCTGCACACCGCAGCCTTCTGGGGGCTGCTCAGGGCTGGTGCCTGGGCTGTGGGGGCAGTGGGGCTAATACAAGGTTAGCTCCCTACTTGCCTGTGGTCTCTTGGGGCAGAGGCTGTTCTTTTTCCTCATGTCACCCCCTCGATCCCTTGGCACATGGCTGGGCACAATGTGGAAGTGTTTGTTGACTGAATCCCAGATGCTGGGCTGGGTCCATATCTCACTCAGTGCTTCGTTCTCAGTGTCCCAAAGTAGGCCTGGGCCCCGCAGGCCAGTGATGCCTGATGGACAGTGACACCGTCAATTTAGCACCTGGACACCAGGCCTGGCCCTGAGGGAGGCCCACCAGTATTGAACGCCTGCACAGAGCTGCCCATCTACCCCATTAGGCAGGGAGCTCCTTGAGGGGGGGGGACAGGGCCTCCTTGGCGCCTTAGCCCCCAACCCCACAGAAGCCTGCCGCCGCGGAGAGCTCCCGATGTTGGCTGAACGGCTGAATATCTGAGACGGCCCGCGTTTCCCAGGGAGGTTCAACTGCTGGGTTAGAAGGGGCAAGGCAAGAAGGGGAGAGGGATGGCGTGCGGTGGTTATCTGGGTGGGACTGGGGTTTTGCGGGGTAGGATGGATGTTGGGAACAGGAGGGGGTCTGGAGCGGGTTGGAGTGGAATGGGGTGGGACAGGGACAGGATGCAAGTAGGCTGGACCACTTCCCGCAGCAAGTGGGGCTGCCCTCTCTCTCCCTTTCCTCTTCCTCTGCCCAGTCCGGGCCCTGCAGCCAGCCCTGCAGCCAGTCGGCTGCTCAAACGACCCCTCATCCCGTCACTACCGACCGCCCCCCGCCGCTGCCCCCCTGCGCCGACGCGCACCTGCAGGGCCAGGCAGCGCGCGTCACTGCTCTGCAGCGCGGCGCGCAGGTCCTCCACCAGCTCCCGGAGGCTGCTGTTCTCCTCCTCCAACCGCGCCAAGCGCTCGCTGTCGGGGCCTCCGTCGGGGCCGCCGTCGGGGCCGGGCGTGCGGGGCGGCCGGCGGCGGCGGCGCGGGCGGCGCAGGCGGATCTGCGTCTCGATGTGCTCGCTGAGAGCTCCGCGGGGCAGCCGGGGCCCCGCGCGGGTGCCGAAGTAGCCGCAGAGGCGCGCGTGGAACTGGCGGAAGGTGAGCTCAGGCGGCTCAGCGCTCAGCGCCAGGCGCGCCTCCTCCTCGTCATCTGCGTCCCGGTCGGTAGCCAGCCCAGAGGCCGCATCCCCGGCGGTCACATTCCCGGAGCTAGTGTCTCCGACAGCCGCATCCCTAGTGGCCTCCCCGGCGGCGGCGGCCCCCTCGGCGCGCAGCCCCAGCACGGCGCAGAGCGCGCGGAAGTCGGCGC
This sequence comes from Equus przewalskii, assembly GCF_037783145.1. Taxonomy (NCBI): domain Eukaryota; kingdom Metazoa; phylum Chordata; class Mammalia; order Perissodactyla; family Equidae; genus Equus; species Equus przewalskii. Next base: position 3,144,545 of record NC_091845.1, read on the forward strand.
GGGGCAGGCGGCCGGCGCCGCGGCAGTCCAGATGGTGGAAGACCTCCTGCAGGTACTGGTCCAGGCCTGTGGCCAGCACCACGATCTCGTTCTCCACGCCGCGGTCCAGCCCGTAGTGGTGCGCCAGGGCGCTCAGCAGCCACTGCGTGCGCCGCGCGGGTCGCTGGTACGGGTCACCCGCTGCGCCCTCCATGCTGGCCTCCGAGCCCGGGCCGCTCGGCTCCATCGCCGCCGCACGTCGCTGCTTCAGTCCCTCCGCCCCGCCACTTCCAGGGGCGGCCCTAGAGTTTCTGGAAAGGAGGGGCTTAGCGGTCGCAGTCTGGTTGGAGCGGCGCCGAGGACCGTGTCCAGCGGCTGCGCTGGCCTGGCAGGGAGTCTGTTCACCGGGTTGGTTTGGAGGGGGCTGGGGTAGGGGGCTCAGGAGCCCCCGAGACCCCCCGCAGGGCCGCTACTGCCTGGTCTTCCCCCTGGTCTGGCTTCTCCGGGTGAACCCCGCGCTCTTCTCTCCTCACTCCCGAGGCGTTCCTGCCGCCTCCTCTCTTCCTCCCACTCCCGGCTCTGTCCGCTTTCAATTCCCCCACCCTCCGCCCCACCCCTCTTGCGCGGAGAGTTTGCCCTGGGACGGGGGCGAGGGGTGGCCGCAGGATAGGAAGCTGGGGGAGGAACCGGAGGGTGGCAGTTTGGTCCGGCTGCTGGGGGCGTGTCCCCTACGCCCGCGCATCGCTCCACCGGGTCCCCAGAAATCCCTTTGAAGGTAGCCCCACGAGCTCGCTCCCACCGTCCTTTACCTCCGTAGGTACAGAGGAGTCCCCCTTCCCTTAAACTCTGATACTGGATTCCCAAACCCGCATCTCGCTCCACGATAGACGGTGCAAAGAGCCTCACGTGATAGCTAGAGCAGAGGAGAAACAGGCTAAGGGGCTGCGTTAGGGACATTCCGCTGGGAAGAAACCGACCTGAGATGCACCCTGGCTCTCTGGGCTCTGTGTGCGTGTTTTGGGGGTGGGAGGATAGGAAAGCGGTGGTCTTCCGGTCCCGACCTTTGTGCTTGGGGATGGTGAGTTGGCCATGCCGCCTGAGTTCCATTTCTGAGCTGGGGTTAGACTGACAGGTTGCTGTTCCACCAACATTTCCTCTGGTGCCTTAGAACATTTCGGGAAGGTGAAAGAAAAACCAGCTTCTCAGGTGAATGCTGAGCTGTTTTTCCTTTCTTTTTCACAAGAGAGGCGTCGTGATGGCCTCACCTGTACTTGCACTGGGAACGGTTGTCCAACCACGTCGGGGCAAGAGGCAGACTTTCTTCACCTGTCCTGGGCTATAAGATGGGCAGAATCTGGCCTTGATACAACTCTAGGAGTTGAAATGCTAAATCCTGGAATTTGAAAAAGCACTGACATTCTCTCTGCTCTGCAGCAGGATCCCAGAATCAGCCCTGTGTCCGGTCCGCAAATTCCCACTCATTCTTGAACACTTTGCCGGGAAGGAGTTAGATGCTCCTCCCCAGCCATTTTGGACATACATTTTACTAAGATTATAAAAGTAACAGCAACTTGACAAAAAGTTTTACATCAGTTCCACTTCTTGGCTTCTAGCTTAGAAAAACACACGTGCACAGGATGTTCATTGCATCATTGTTTATAACACTGAGAAAGTGGAGATGACCTGGTGCGGGTCAGTACACTAGCCAGGATGAATCACCAAAAAAGGATGAATGAGGACAAACAAGTTGCAGCATATTGTGTACAACGGTAGTACTTATACAATGATCACAAAACCACACAAAACAGTATGAAATGTTTTCACTGAGGACAGGTGTGTGTAAGTGCACAGGAAAAGATGGAAGGGTTCACAGACTGACTCTGTAGTTATTTCTGGGGACTGGAGTGTTTGACTTTCTTCTGCAAGGTGGGTTTTTGTTTCTTCCCTTTCATTTTCTTTTTTTTTAAGGAGACGAGATACTTTGCCATTTACATACCACAAAGTTTACCCATTTAAAGTGTGGAAATAAATGGGTTTTTATTATATATAGTATATAACCATCACCACAGTCTAATTTTAGAACATTTTTATCACCCATCCCCCAAAAACCTTGTACTAGTTAGCCCATCCCCCCTCCACTTTTCCACCTTCTACTCCCAACCCCCAGCCCTGGGCAACCACTGCTTTCTTGTTCTATGGATTTTTTTCTATTCTGGACATTTCGTCTAAATGGAATCATACAACGTATGGTCTTTTGTGACTGGCTCCTTTCTGAAAACATTCACAATGTTTTCAAGGTTCATGTATGCTGTAGAATGTGTCAGCACTTCATCCCTTTTTATGGCTGAATAATATTCCACTACATGGATAGACCACATTTTGGGTATCCGTCCATCACTTGGCGGACATTGGGTTGCTTCCACGTTTTGGCTCCTGTGAGGGATGCTGCTGTGAGCATTCATGTGCGTGTTTTTGTGTGTCCACATATGTCCATTTCTCTTGGGCATGCACCTGGGGGTGGGATTGCTGCTTCTACAGTAGTTTAACTGTTTGAGGGACTGCCAAACTGTTTTCCAAAGTGGTTGTACCATTTTCATTCCTACAGCTGTATATTTTGTGTGTTTCTTGATGTATAAAGTAAGACAGATGTTCTCAATCTTGGACTCCCACTAGCCCACCCACTTCCTCTGTCTCAGCTCATGGTGCCTCCAGCCTCCGTCAGCAAATCCTTGCCAGCTTGGGTTCTTCTCTCATTTCACCCCCCTCCCACCCCATACCCACTCTGTCAGGCTGCCCAGTGCTCTACCTTCAGAACATACCCCACATCTGGCCCTTCTCCCCGCTCCACTGTCACCACTCCGGACTAAGCCCCCAGCATCTCTCACCTGTATCATTGCAACAGCCTCCTCCCAAGAACTGCCCTTGAACTCCTCCAGTCTGCTCTCTACACCCTCCTGTGCCCAGGACCCCGTCATCATTTCCCTCTCACAGGGACTAAAGCCCCAAGGCCCAGCACAGTTCACCCAGCGTCCCCCAGTATCCTCTCGTCTACTGCCACTGCCCCCCTCCCCAGCCTCCTCGCCGCTCTTCTCACTCACCTCAGGGTCTTTCCATATGCTCCCTGAGATGTTTACAGCCCACCCTCTCACCTCCAAGTCCTTTTCTCCAACATCACCTCCTCAGTGAGGTCTTTGGTGACATCACAGGGACTCTGCACCGCTACGAGATTCTGTCTTGCCTGTGTGTATTGTCTGTCTCCCCGTAGTGAGCTGTCAGCCATGAGGGTAGGGATATTTGCTGCTTCACCTGGAATGGTGTCTGGCACACTGGAAGAAGATCGCCAGCTCCCGTCTCAGCCACCTGCCCACGGTTACCATGGGAGCGGTATAGCATTTTGCCTTCCACATGCTTTCTTTGCCTACGAATGATGTGTATTTTTTAATTTGTATTTTTTAAAAGCAGCCATTGCACACGCTACCATTTATTTGTAGGCCTCGCATGAGGTCCGAGCTTCACAAAGCCGGGAACCTGGTGCCCCCGGCACCCAGCATGGGGCCTGGCATAAGGTAGGCACGAATAATGTTAGTTTGGATGAACACACATTTTAGTTAAGAATCAAACCGGATTGAGTAAATGGCAGAAGTCACCACTTAAATATTATCCTCAGCTAAAGACAAAGGAGGATTTGGTGGGGTGGGGGGTCAGTTACATGAGGTTGCCAGACAGTAAACAACTTAACTTCTTGCCTCTGGCATTGATTAAGAGTTTCTAGAGATAAGGCCATCCCCCTTCTTCCTGGCACAGAGAGGGAGGCATCTTCACAGATAGAGGTTTCCCTTAGAAATGTAAATGTTTCCCAACAAAGGGGCAAGCAAATTCCACTCCTCGCAGCCTGCTTCTCATCTGCAGTTTTAAAATTAACCAGCCTAAAAATCCTCATCAAACTCACTGCATCCAAAGGGAAAACCACCCCAGCTGGCGTCGGTGGGATCCCCGCATCCTTTGGCCCAGCGATGTTGGAGTCAGCAAGACTCCAAATATTGACAGTTGGTTGGATCCCCAGCTGGACCGCAGAAGCTTCTGGGCCGGGAGCCCCACCACCTGGGCTTTGCCATGGACGTTCAGAACAGGGCTCTGGAACTGGGCTCTGCACTTTAGAGTCGCAACCCTGCAGAAGAGTCGGATTTGATTTCACGTTAGTGCTGCGAGCTGGCAACCCAGGCAAGCCCGCGGCGCCCACCGCCGCCGGGACTGCTTTCATGAAGGAATCCTTTGAACAGCGAGTTTCCTGGGCCAGTCAATGTGGAAAAGAAAGCCTTTAAATCTCTTGCCCTGGAGCCTCGCCGGCCTCCACCCCTGCAGCTCCGCGCGGCGGGGGGTCAGGCCGGATAATGGGGTGCTGTCAGGCCTGTCTGTCTGCCGGCAGTGTTACCAGGCACCTCTGAAACCATTCGGGTTGGACCCGCAAGGTTTTGTTTAAGGTTGGAAGTGAGCAAACTCAGAGGGCCCCGTGCTCTTTTGTCTGCGCTGGGGGATGGGTGTGCGTCTGCATCAGGGAGCAGAGGCTGCAGCAGAGCAATGATTTTCTGAAGTCAGTTCAGTCTTGTTTGAGTCATTTCAAGTAGTTTTGTTCAAAGTGTCTTTAAATAGCCCAGAAAGATGCTACAAAGCAAAAATCATCCACCATTGTGCCATCAAGGAGGGACCACAGGGTACTTCTGATGTATTTATTTCCACACCTTTTCCATGTATTTGGGCAAGGAAGAACGTTTAGGGGTAATGGAAATAGTCTGTATCTTCGCAGGGATGAGGGTTTCATGACTGTATCCATCTGTCGAAGCAGTTAAATAGCGTCAGTTTTACGGGACGGGAATTGGACCTCATTAAACGTCACAAGGAAACACAGTTGAAATGCTGCTGTCGGGATCTGTCTTTGCACATCCACCAAAGTTCCTAAACAGCTTCGCCATCGTTAACCTTCCTTTGCAAAGGTTCCTGAGGGCTGCTCCACGCTCCGTCCTGGGACCGGCCTGCGAGGCGCTTCATCCTCCCCCACAGACGCGCATGGAGGTTGTTTGCAGTTTTTCTCCATTAAAACAACACTGTTGGTTCTGTATCCTGAGTGATTTGTAAGCTCTTGATGCTGTCAAACTGTTTCTCAGACAGTCTGTGTCACTCTGTGCAGTCCCCCGCAGTGTCTGGGAGTGTCCTCGGGCCATCGTTATTAGTGTCAAAGCTTTTAGATTTGTTAGCAGACTTAGTGGATCTGCTTTGTTCAGAAACCAAGTTTTACTTCTCTCTGTTGAAAATGGGCCTGAGTTAGGCCAAGTTTTCTTAGATACAACACCAAATACATGGTCCAAAAAAGAAAAAAAAAATCAATAAATTGGACCTCATCAAAATTCAAAACTTTTGCACTTCAAAGTACAATGGTAAAGACACCAATAAGAAAATGAAAGGACAAGCAGGGCACTGGGAGAAAATATTTACAAAACATATTCCTGAAAAAGGACTTGTATTCAGAATTTACAAAGAGCTCCTACAGCTCAATAAGAAGAAGACAAACTACCCAATGAGAAAGTGGGCGAAAGACAGGACAGGCCTTTCACCAAAGAAGATATATGGGGGGCCAATAAGCACATGGACAGATCCCAGTATCGTTAGTCATTAGGGAGATGCAAAACAGAACCACAGTGAGCTACTATTTCACCCTCATGAGAATGGCTCCAACAAATAAGATGGACAATAAATGTTTTTGAGGATGTGGAGAAACAGGAACTCTCACAGGTCGCTGGCAGGAATGTGAAATAGTGCGACCGCTTTGGAAAACAGTTTGGCAGTTTCTCCAAAAGATAAGCACAAAACTACCAGATGACCCAGCTCGTCCACTCCCAGGTGTCTTCCCACGAGAGATGAAGACTCTGTCCACGCAGAGACTGCCACAGGGATGTTCATAGAAGCAGTTTGCATAAATGTCTAAATGTCCAACCTCAACGTCCACTGACTGACAAATGGATAGACAAAGTGTGGTATATCATACAATGGAATATTATCCAGCCATAAAAAGGAATGAAGTGCTGATAAATGCTACGTCGTGAATGAACCTCAAAAACATTATGCTAAGTGAAAGAAGCCAGTCACAAAGCCGGACTGTGTATTGGATGACTCCATTTACAGGAAATGTCAAGAAAAGGCAAATTTTTAGGGACAGAAAGTGGATTAGTGGTTTCCTGGGGCTGGAGGTGGGAACAGAGATTAATTGTGAATGCGCGTGAGGGGTTTTATTAAGGGGATGACAATGTCCTAGAACTTATTTATGGCGATGATTTCATCACTTGGTAAAGTTACTAAAAACCATAGAATTCTACTCTTGATCTAGGTGAATTTTATGATATGAAGTAAACCTCAGTAAAGCTGTTCCAAAGGGTGGTCTGCTTTGGCTAGGGTTAGGGTGGCAAGAAGAAGACGGGTGTGGCTGTTTCCCCATATGCTTCCAACTGCCAGAGTCTTGGATAACTTCAGAAAGCCCTCTGGGTGCCCACGGAAGCTTTGGGGCTCCCCTACACTGGGAGGAAGAAGGAATCAGGGCTAGATTGCCCTCAGATTGCTCCCATCCATGGGAGGTCCCTTTGCAAGGTGACTTGGTGCTCCCTCTGACCCAGAGGTGGGGTCTATTCTTCGTGCTCCTGAATCTGGGCTGGCCCTCGGGACTTGCTCTGGGCAATGGGACATGGCGGAAGTGACACTGCCAGTTCCAAGCCTAGGTCACCAGGGAGTTTGCAGCTTCCACTTTTGCCCTCTCGGAACTCTGTCCTGAGAATGCATCTGAGGAGGCCAGTCCAGCCTGGTGGAGGATGAGGGGCCCCAAATGCCACACATGTGAGTGTGGCCATCTTGGACCTTCCGGCCCTGTTGACCCTCTAGATGAGTATGGCCCAGTGAGTGAGCCCAAGTGACACCAGTGAAGAAGCACCCAGCTGATCCACAGAACTGTGAGAAATAACAAGTGGCTGTTCTTTGATGCAACTAAGTTTTGGGATAGTTTTTTATGCAGCAGTAGACAACTGAAACATATGCCCCCTTTCTTTTCCTTTGACTTTGCCAGCCCTGAAGTTGGTGGACCACCTCGCACACCTGAGGACCAAGGGGCACACTTTGCTCTCATCCCATCCCATGATGCCCTGGGTCTTGACCTGGACACTGCCTCTCTCAGGGCAGTGGTTCCACATCTTGACTGTGCAACTTTTAAAAACACAGGTTCTGTTCCAGTTATTTATAATTGTGCAACAAGTCATCCCCAAACTTAGTGGCTTAAGACAGCAATAATTTACTTTGTTGATAAATCTGCAATTTGGGGAGGGCTTGGTGGAGACTACTACACATGGTGTCAGCCAGGGTGGCTCAAAGGCTGGGGGCTGGGATCATTTGGAGCTATTTTTTGGAATCCAGTCTGGAATTCTCACATGTCTGGTGGCTGAGGATGGCAGTCGGCGGGGAATTCAGCTGGGCCTGTCAGCCAGAACATCTACCTGGGCTTCCCATGTGGCTGCTTGGGCTTCCTCACAACATGGTGGCTGGATGCCTAGAGTGAGAGCTCCCAAATAACAAGGCAGAAATACATGATATTTGTATGACCTGGCCTCAAAAGTCACATGGTGTCACTTCTACCATTCTGTATTGGCTGAGGCAGTCACAACGGTCTCTGTGGGTTCAAGGGGAGGGGACTGCACCCGCCACCCGACGGGAGGAGCATCAACATCATGCCGGAAGAGGAGCACGTGGGAGGGAATCTATTGAGGTAGCTGTCCTTGGAAAATACAATCTGTTCAGCGGTTCCTAGCTCCGCCCTTGAGGAACCAATTCCACAGTTCTGGAGTGAAGCCTCAGAATTGAAGTTTTGACAGGTTGCTGGGTGATTCTGATGCACACCCAGCATCGGGCATTGGCCCTGTGTCCAAGACCTACGGCCTCTCAACTCTGAGCTTGAGGCTGTTGCCACAGGAGTTGCTGGGGAGACTGGCTGCTGCCCTGGGTGATAATATGATCAAGGACCCTGTGGAGCAAAACTAGGCACAGGCCAGCAGGTGGGACCTGAGGAGCAGGAGGCCTGCTGTCTGTCCAAGGGAGGGCGGTGTCGCTGACCTACTTGCTCTTGTTGACGGGGCCTTTTGCGAACTGGTGTATCTGAGCAGCCTTTTTGTCTTCCAACCCCGTGTGCATCTTCTTAGCACTTCCTGGATTGTAGACAGTAGTGTCCAGGCTGCTGGAGGTATGGTGTGGGCAGGGTGGTTATGGCATTCGGTGGTGAAAGTGAGTCCTCCCCAGGGGGCTCACTGCCGTTTACTGACTTCCCCTCACAGACGTCCTTGAGGCTTAGTTTTTTTTAAGACTGATTGAACCTGAGGAATCTTGGAGGGCCCCGGTCAGTGGGCAGTGTTCTGGAAAGCATGTCCCCAGCCCCTGGGGGTGGTCTGGGGAGGTGGGCACTGGGAGGCAGGGGCCCTGGGCTTCAGCTCCAGCTCTGCCACAGTTTTGCTCTTTGACCATGGGGAGGTCATAGCTCAGAGCCTCAGTTTCCCCAGCAGTTAAGTGTGTGGAGCCGCAGCTTCCGTTCTCTTGAACAAATTACTGCTGAGTGGAGCTACTCTCCCTTAACAGCAAACCTAACAGCTCCCCACTGCCCATAGTCTTAGTGCCCTGCCTGCGCTCCGCAGCTCTGTGCCAGGGCACACCCAGGCCCCCACTCCAGCCTCATCCTCCCTCCCCTGAACTTGCCCGGGGCTGCCACCTCTCTGGCCCTTTGCATATTGTTGTTCCCCCGCCTGGAATGCCTTCTCTTGCTTTCACTACCTGGCAAACCTCAGAGTTTAGCTTTTGTGACCTCCTCCGTGAAGCCTACTGCTGACCCCTCTGGCCAGTCACCTCTGTAGTGTGTCCCTCCACCCCAGCCCCCGTGGTGTTCTGTGGTCCTCTACATCAGGAGCAGCACCAGGGCTCTCTCAGCTGGGGTGGGGGCTGGAGCAGGGTGGGGGTGGGGGTGCAGGTTGCAGACAAGCCCAGGCTTTGGAATTAGATAGCCCGGATTTCAATTCTTTGTTGCCACACACTCGCTGTGTGACCTCAAGCAAACCGCTGCACCTCTGTAAGCCTCAGTTTCCTCATCTCTGAGTTGGGGCTCACAATCACTAAACAGAATCCTCATATTTTAAGGACATCAGCGACAGAAACAGAAAATCTATAGGAAAGGGGTTTGGGGTGGGGTGGGGTGATCCGAGTTTGCAGGGCCCATGGCTTCCTTTGCCTTTATCTAGGAGTGGGAGGTGGGGGCTGATGGCGCTGTAGGGAGGAGCCGGCAATCCTCTTCCCCATTCTATAGGTAAGGCTCGGGCGTATAATAGGTGCTCGCGTTCAGAGCAGGAATTCCTTAAAGACTGAGTGAGTGGATGAATGCAGGCAACTGGTTTCCAGGTTTGGATACACCTATTTGCCAGACCTTGTCTGCGCGCCTGGTCTGAGACCAGGCAGAGGCAGGAGGGCCCTCCCCCGAGCCCCGCCCCCAGAGGAGCCCCGCCCCGGGGGCCCGAGCCTCGCCGGTCTCCTAGCAACCTGCAAACACAGTTGAGCCTCGGGCTCGGCCGGCCAGCCCCGGGGGACTGACGCGTCCTCAGACCCTCTCGCCAAGGCGGCTGTGCAGCGGCTGTGCGAGGCGACTGAATCTGAGCTCAGGTTGCTGCCCAGCGCAGCCGCTCGCAGGTACCGCAGGCGCCTCGAGGGGACCATGCCGCCCCCACCTCCCCTCGCCCCATCGCTCCAGCCGGGTATCCCTTAACTTGGCCAGAGTTCCGCTTCCTTGGACCCTGAACTTGTGCCCTGAGCCCAGTACTCAATGCCCATCCGTGTCTTGCTTGGGGTTCTCACCCTCGGTGACCTCACGAGGCTCTTGCACACGCTGGCCTCTGGCCTGCTTTGCCTGTCCCCAAATGGCCAGGCCTCTCTGAGTGGAAGCTCAGGGATTCTCCCCCCCACCCCTGGTGGTTCCTGGGGAACTGCACTCCCCTGGGGTAGGCATTCCAGAAGCGCCAGATGACTGAAAGGGGGAGCAGCTGGGGCCGGGGGAGGCTGGGGTTGCTCATTATCATGGTACCTGACACCCTCTGTTCTCTGTGAGTCGTCCATTCATTCTCTAACTTTATTGGTTGCCTACTGTGTGCCAGGCAGTGTCTGAGGCCTTGGCCATTCAACTGGGAACAGGACAGGGCGAGGGAGGGAGGGTGGAGAGGGATGGGTGGTGGGGAGAGAGGCAGGGCTTACCTCCTGGGAGCAGGGGCGGTGACAGCAGTGCCTTTATTTTCTTCCAGCCCAGAGTGCTGGGCCCGGGGGTCTCTGCAGCATGTCGCTGCACTCCTGGGAGTGGGAGGACGAGGACAGGACCAGCACAGGGCCCCTGGTCTCCCCGGGCAGCTTTTACCAGACCAGGAGTGAGTGTGATGTGGAGGAGTGCCTGAAGGCCAGGGCGCAGGTGTCAGATTCTGACCATCAGTGCAGCAGCGTGGAGTCCTCAGACGGGCCTGCCAGCAACCCCAACTCTGACGTGCCCCAGGTCGTCCCCTGCCAATTCGTCATCTCATTGGCCTTCCCAGCGCGTTTTGGTAAGTGCTGGAGCAGATTTCTGACACTCTGCAAAAGGAGAGTGCACCAGTGACCTTCTCCCAAGAGTCAGGGCACCTGTGCTGCCTTCGTCCTCCACTGGCTCCCCCCAGGGGGCTGGCTGATGCCAGGAGCAGAGATCAGGAAAGAAACTGTAAGTTCAGGGGCCCTCTGTGGGCCAGGCAAGTAAGTAGTAGTAGGGGGCTCCACAGACTTAATCCTCTCGACAACCCTAAGAAGTAGGTGATGTTATTTCTGCCTTTTGCAAATAAAGAAACGACGGAGAGGTTAGGGCATTGATTCCTATAAGCTGGTTGTGCATCACTTAATTCCTTGTTTAAAATATGGACTCTCAGATGTATTGGAACAAAATCTCTGAGTGTAAAGGTATATCAGTTAGCTATTGCCACAAAAATGTTGTGTAACAAACCAAAATGAACTCGCCAACTGAGAGGCTTCAACCAGGAGTCCCTGGTTCTTCTGGCTGAGTAGGTGGGCTGAGCAGGCTGGGCTCCTGGCAGTGGCATGGCTCTGATTCCCGTGTTCTCAACCTCCTCAGGACATGTGGGCTAGCCCAGACACCTTCTTATTATAGAAAGCCAGAGACATCCAAGAGGGCAAGCCCAGTCACCTAAGCACTTTTCAAGGCTTTGGGCACCTCCCACCTGCTCACGTTTTGTTTGCCAAAGCAAGTCACGTGGTTGAACCCCAAGATTAGGGGCAGAGAAAAGTACTCCACTTTTTGATACAGTATTTTTTCTTTTTGTCTACTTGAACTATGCCCCCATGATGATGAATTTCAGCTTCTCCTTATAGTTCTGTCAATCCTTGCCTCAGGTATTTTGGAGACTATCAGTTAGGAGTGTACCAACCTTAGAAGTGAGCTATCTTCTTGGTGAATTGAGGTTTTTGTTATTATGTCTGACCTCCTCTATCTATAATGATGCTTTTTATCTTGCATCTATTGATATCAAGCAAAAGAGCCTGGAAAAAGACATCTGGTAAATACTAACCAAAATAAAATTGGTGCTTATTTGATCATCTTTAATCCTCACGTCTCTTGCAACATCTTCTAGACTTATTTTTCTTATTTCGGTACTTCCTCCAAAGACATTTACAAAACAGATTGCTGTGCAGCGAAACTATAGCTGACCTTGCACACCTGGGCACGCTTTCCACGCTAGTGTGTCTGAAGGATGTATCTTTGGCTGGATATAAAATTCTAGGTTCAATGATTTTCCTTCAGTACCTGAGTATTTATGGATTTGTTTATAAATGTTTTATGTAAATTGTTTATTTAAGACAAATGAGGTCCTACACATTCTGTTCTACAACTTGCTTTTTAAAAATTTGACGGTATGTCTTAGATATCTTAGAGGATATGAGCATACTTGTTTTTGCTTTACTGTTGTTTTGTTTAACATCTATTTAGTATTCTATTGTATATCTCTTATCCTACCCCTCATTGGTGGACATTTAAGTTGTTTCCAAACGTTTTTGGAATAACCATCCTTGTCTGTACGTTTCTGTGCGTATGTGTGGGCACTTGCGTAGCCTGAATTTCAAGAAGTGGGATTGCTGGGTTTCAGATATGCATTTACATTTTTTGATAGATATTGTCCAGTTGGCCACCAAAGGGGTTGTAGCAATTGGCCCTCCCATCAAGGGGAGATGAGAGGGTCTGTGTCTCCACTGGTTGGCCCACCTTGGATTCAATCGAGCACAGACCTGTGAAATGCTGCCAGCTTTCTGGTCAGTTCCACCTTCAGGAGAAATTCTAATGCCTACCAAAGACTGGCAGGAGAAGCTTTGTTCCAAACTCTGCACAAAAGCTAACTCTTCTGGTGGTACAAAATTCACACAGAAGCAGTCTTCTGGGTGTTCAAAACTTGTAATTTTAGAACTACAGCTTTAAATACAGTCATATTTTTATAGAATGAAATTTGGATTAAATATTTATGGAGCTCCCGAAGCATCTTTTTGTGGTGTGTTATGTGTGTAAAGCCCCAGCCTGGAGGGTTCAGTTTAAGGTCAAGGGCGGGCCGAGGAGGCTCTGGCCTCTGGCTGAAGCCCAGCCTTCGTTCTGCATCCTCTTCCCACCCGCCCCACACTGAGTAGCTTTGCTCATGAGGTTTTGCTGGGCTCTGCCCTCTGCCTGGAAGGGTGGCCTGCTCTGCCCCTACAAGACTCTGCTGAGGTCCCCATGGGGGGCTCTCCCCACCACTCCCAGGCAGTTTACCTCTGCCTCCTCTGTTGTACCTCAGAACCTTGCTTATGCTGCTGGTATCACACAAACCACAAGGTGCTGGGATTTTTTTTGTTTGTTTTCTTTACCTGCTTCTTACTGCCAAGGCTAGGGTGAGGCAGGTGGAGCGTTTAAGGAGATGCTCACTCTCAGAGTCATGCACTGAGATTTTGCACCCTGGCGTCGAGTCCCTGTCCTGCTACCCTGCTGGCTAGGAGCACTGGCCCTGCATCTTACTGCCAAGGGGGGCGAGCAGCGTGGGTACACGTGCCTCCCACAGCATCGGCTCGTTCTTGGTTTGAGGGAGCTATGGAGGTGGGTCTGCTTTTCCAGGTGAGGTTAAAACAAGACTCATTAAATCTACGTCTTCTAGGTCATAAAGGAAAATATACAAATTTGATGGAAAAATATAAGAAACAATCTAAAATGGACAAAGGTGCTGCAAAGTCTCGCCGTTTCTACCACATTGAGTATTTCCTTCTGCCGGATGATGCCGAGCCTAAGAGAGTTGACATTGTGGTGTTTCCAGCGGTGGCCAAAGTGTTCTTGGACTCAGGAGTAAAGGTGTGTGTGTGTGTGGCCTCGTGTATAGCATAATAGCAACTAGACAAAGTGTGTTTGCTTCCCCTGGAACTTGCTAGAAATGCAGGCTCTTGGACCCCACCCCAGACCTACCAAATGAGACTCTGCACTGACCTAAGAAGACAAGACTTTCTATTTAGATATTTTTACCTAGTAATTTGTTTGGTGTTTCAAAAGCGTTTGGAGCTCTTGCAATTTGTTTCTTTGTGTGAGTGCATGTGTACACACACCCGTCTGCCCACACGTGCACTCCTGCCTGTGGCCCGGCTCTGGGTCAGTGCTGGGAAGTCATTGGAAAGGACACTATTTGCAGGTAATTGCTTTGACTTTGTTTTTTCTGAGGAACCCAGAGGCGTGATGCGCCCAGTTCCTGACACCCATTTCCTGATGTGAGTTGGGACCTGGGAGAGAGAGAGGCACAGAAGTCAACAGGTGGAGAGCAGGGCCCGGCCTCATTGCCAGGAAGGGCGAGGCTGGCGGTGGCCTTTCATCTCCGACTGCTGATCCTCCTTGCCTTCTGCACTTCCTGCCTCTCGGTGTTCTTTTATGCAGACCGTGAGGCCGTGGCATGAAGGGGACAAAGTCTGGGTGTCATGGGCCCAAACTTTTAACATCAACATGACAAAGGAATTACTAAAGAAAATAAATTTTCACCAAATAACGTTGAGGCTCTGGGACAGTAAGGACAAGATTTCGAAAAAAGTTCGGTATTATCGACTAAAGGCTGCTGGGTACTCAGAAGACGCAGCCTCTTTCGGTAAGTCAGGTGTTCGTGTTTTATTTGAAACATTTCTGGAGGCTCGTGGCTTCTCACCAGTAACAGGATAAAAGCCAGCACGCCCTGGTTTCCTTCATCTCCTTTTCTTGGTGCCGACATTGGTTTCTGCATCAGTGACCCATCGTCCCGCCCAGACGCGCTCGGGCATTAGGAAGTGCTGCCCAGTGGGCAGTGTCTGTGTGCATGCACATTAGCCATCACCTCCTCCTCTGCCACCTTTCGGGACCTCGTGTCCCTGGGTACCCGCCACTGGCCTGTCTCCCTGGACAAGTATGGTGTATTCACTGAAAAAAATGAGAGGATACCAAGAAACAAAAGCAGACTACAAAATCCTACCATCCCAAGACAATCATGGCAATATTTTCATATAGACCCTCTAGATTCTTACTTGTGTAAAAATTTTATCAACGCCGAAAGTCTCCTGTTTACCTCCTCTCCAGGGAGAGAGCTGGGAGGAGTTGAAACACCTAGACTTCGAAGTTAGACAGCTGAGTTTGAATTCAATCCTGTCTCCATCTTGAACTAGCTGGCAGCCTTGGACACATTCCTGCCTCCTCTGGTCCTGTGCCCCCGAGGCAGCGCGGTGGGAGCCATCCCCCCAGGCATAAGCAATGAGGAGGGTGCGCGTTGTCTGTAGAGAATTTTACAACTGTAGTAAAATGCTGCCAGTTAGACTGTGCCGTGGTGTTCATCTAAGATGCGCCCAGTTTGCAGGGATGTTGAGAGGTAAAAGCAATGTGCCTCTTAGAAGTGACGGAGTGTGGTGCTGTTATTGCTCGTGTCGGCCACTTCCAGACGAGTACAACTATCCCCACGTTCCAGTGAGCAGAGTGAGAATGTCGCTGGCTTCGAATGAGCGCCAGTGCCAGAATCAGAACCCAGTTTTCTGTGACTGGGCCACCTTTGCATCCTGTGGTCTTCCAGCCTGTCTTCTCAAGGACGGCTGACATTGAGAGCTTGGGGCTTCCGATTTTGAATCTTTTGCTTATATCCAGGGTTTCTTACTCTGGGCACTATTGGCATTTTGGGTCAAGATCATTCCTTGTTGTGGGGGACTGTCCTGTGCTCTGTAGGATGTTTAGCAGCATCCCTGACCTTTACCCACTCGATGCCAGCAGTAGCCTCCCAGCTGTGACTGTCAACAATTTCTTCAGACATTGACAGATGTCCCCTGGGGCTGGGGGCAGGGGGAGGGGGCAGCAAAGTCGCCCCTGGCTGAGAATCACTGGTTTATATCTAAACTGCTCATTGTAACGTGCCTGTGTGGGAAAATGGGATTTCAGGTGACTTTTCTCACTTGGATCACAGGAAAGACCCACGTCCTCAGGATGTGGGCTCTAAACCACCTGTATCAGAGGTACTCAGAGTGCCGCCTGAATGTGGATTCCAAGGTCCGCTCCAGAGCTGCTGGGCCAGAATTTCCGGTAAACATCTGCCCGGCAGTGGGCTCTCATTGGAGCAGGGGTGCTGGGGCGAGTGTATCAGGAAGGCTTCCTGGAGAGGGGGCCAAGTTTGGAAGGGTAAATGGGACCAGCTGGCCAGACCAGGAAGGAGGAAGGGTGCTCTAGGCCCTGTGGGGAGGGCCCTGGGCCTTTTGCTGTGCGTGTTCTTGAAATGATAGCACCTGGTCTTCATCGAACCCCATCCCAAGCCTGGCACCACTGCCTTTTATGTGGAATCATTTTTTGCCATTAGAAAAAGCAGGGTGTGTTCATTTTGTAAGACAATTTGGAAATGGACAAGCACAAGGGAGAAAAAATCAAAATCACAGGATGCCCGACCAGAGAGAGTCATTGCTAACATCTCCCTGTGTGTTTCATATGTGGGTGCAAGATTTTAATGAAAACGGGTCTAGTGTGCATGTTGTCCTAAGTCCTGCCTTTCTTCATCTAAAAGAATATCCTCTTGAAACTGTTTCTTGGGAGTGCAGAAACCCCGTAAGAGGTTTGTTCCACATCACAAAGGGGCTGGGAGATTTACATGGATGCCCGGTGGGTTGTGTGCCAGAACTTGTTAGCTTTCAGCCTGCTGGTCTTAATGGAACATCCCAATCAAGAGTTAGCATTTCTCTCCTATTGATACTGCTCAGGGCCTGCTCGGTAGTAGGTGGTGAAGTTCATGCGCTCAGCTTTGGTGGCCCGGGGTTCGCAGGTTTGGATCCCGGGCATGGGCCTAGCACTGCTCATCAAGCCATACTGTGGCGGTATCCCACATAAAATAGAGGAAAATTGGCACAGATGTTAGCTCAGTGACAATCTTCCTCAAGCAAAAAGAGGAAAGATTGGCAACACCTGTTAGCTCCGGGCCAGTCTTTCTCACAAAAAGAAAAAGAAACTGCTTGGCTTCTCAGTATTGGACAAACACTGCATCATTTTGAAGGCTCCCAAGTTGTAGCTGACTCCCACTGTGCCCTCAACTCTTGGCCATCCCCTCACCCACCGCCTAGTTGGTGCCTCTGCCTGTGTGTTGCTCTCTGGATCTCTCTGTCACTCAGCTGGCTCTTCTCTCTGCACCCAGATTTTTTTCCTGTGTCTTCTCTCCTCCCATTGTTCCTTGACCTTTCCATATCACCCCTTTGACCTTAGCACTTCATTGCTGTGCAACTTTTCATGGCTGCCCAGTGTCTTAGGGAACCGAGTCTGATTTCTGAGTCTTGCCTTGAAGGCATCTTATAATTTGTTCCCCAAGGCTCCTTTCTCATGGTCACTCCCACCTTCACACCTGGTCTACCCCTTGGTCCTCAAAGACACTAGGATTTTCCTCATTGTAGGGCCTGCCTTCAGGCATTTGGCCGTACCTAGGAGGTTCTTAGCTTCATCTCTTTCTCCAAAATTTATCTATCCTTCGACACTGAATCCAATTCCACCTTTTTTCCTCCACGTCTTTCTTGTAACTTCCATTATCTCCACTTGTTCACTCACTACCTCTGCTCATTCAACGTATTTTTATATATTGGTCGCTGCCATGTACATGCAAAGCCCCATATAGATAGAAGTGAAAGACATGGAGGGGTCATCTCCCTAGCTGGGGACAAGGAGCTCTGGGTGTAGTCCCGGCTTAATAAGGACCAGCTCTCTGACGGCAGGAAAGTTAAAGTGTCAGATTCAATGCCTTCCTTAAAGTGGAGCGTGATGAGTAAATGGACCAACATCTGTCAAGTACTTAATGGTCTTGTTTGGAAGAGCCATTGCCAGTTGAGGTTTGAGTTTCCTGGTGTTGGAAACTTTGAAGCAGCCCCCTGGGCAACAGCTCCCGGAGGTCAGGACCTTGCCCATCTAATCCATCTCCAGCGCCAGGGGAGTGGTTGTTGCATAGTAGGTACTCAGTAAGGATGTATTTTTGATTGAGTTACTGAGTCTTTCTTCTCCTGCATTCTAGAGGAAGTGAGACATTTGGTTTTAAATCAAAGAAGCTTGTCTGAACAGGGCGTTCACATCGAAGAGACGTGGAGCCAGGAGTTTGCACCAGGAAAACTAGAAAAAGCAGGAAAATGCTTAAAGTCTCTGCATGGTGAGTGGAGACGACCTTTGAAGACAAGCTGAATGCAAGACTGTGTCCGAAGCAGTGGTCAATGATGTTGCCGGGGCGGTGCGCGTGCACTGGTGTCCTTCACGTGTGTAAGCAACTTCTGCTCGGGCTGGGTCACCCTGCCAGCACTGCTCTCACTCACCTTTTGTTGTTGATTCTTTTTCTTTGTGTAAGTTTTGTTTATTTTGTGACTTACAAAAAAACTTTTCTAACTGTAGAAGTTGCGTACGTGCTTTTTAAGAAAATTCAGTGAATATAGAAAAAGAGAAAACAAACAAGGAATAGTAATGTATAATTCCATCACCAGGAACAAAAATTGTAATATTTTGGTTATCATATTATAGCAAATTCCTTTTTTTTTGTTCCAAGACTTTTTGTTTTTAGAATAGATGATGTTATCTTGGATACATGATTTTGTATTCTGAGATTAATATGTCATCACATGCACTTTTTTGTTTCCCTAAAAAATTTCCATAAACTTCTTTTGTGGTGACTACATAATATTTTATCTGCTAGTAGTACTGTAATTTGCTTAACCATCCCCTATAGGTGTGAACTTAGGAATTTTGGGAGTGTTTTCAGTAATCTCTAATGTAAGCAGTGCTGAAGTGGACAATTGGATAGATAAATAGACTTCTCTTATTCTTTTTTCTCTATAAGGAGCTGGAGGCCTCCTCTTGCCTCCATTTGTCCAAATAATCCTAATTAGTCTGTATATTCATTCATTTTCTTATTTATTGTTAGCAAACCTTTTTACTAAATGCTTGGGGCTGGTATTATAAAATGTGTAAAGGGTCCTCATTTCTTAGTGGACTAGCATGGAACAAGTTTGGAGATGCTTGCTAATAAATATTATCAGGTTTTCACCCAGGAGGGCCTGAAAGTTTTCCCAAGAACGCCGAGGGATGTGAAAAGCTGCTCAAAACAGAAGATCTGGCCACAGTTCAGTAAGGATGGACTCATGTTATCTTGGGGATTGGGAGCAGAGCCCCTTGTGTAACAGCCCTACAGATGCCCACCGAGTGTCATGTAGATTTTTGTAACTTCAGTTAAGTTGGAGTTGATGCGATCTGGATGAAATTAAAGGAACAGAGAAAGGAATACTTGTGTTCATGAGCACATTTATCCATCAGGCATTATACTTTTCTATGCATTAGTTTCTCTCACTTAACCCTCATAATGATCACTCTGTGAGGTGGTATTACTATCTCCATTTTCTACACAAGGTAACTGAGTGGTTAAGCAATTTGCACAAAATTATAAAACTGTTATTCTTGGGACTCTTAGAAGTGTTGGTAAAGCTAGGATCCCAACGCACATCTTCAGATTACTGAGTCCACAGCCTTTCCTGCTGTGAGTGTAGTTGCCCTTGGGGCCTCTTGTAGCCTAAGAAGGGATTGGTGAAGGAGATTCCTTTGATGTTGTGGAGACTAGGGGTAGAACGGAGGCCTAGCTGGTGGCTCTGGGAATGGGATAGGAAAAACAAGGGAACATGTCATTGAAAAATCGTGATTTTTAAAAAATTGTTTTTGCATTGAATTTGTAGATTAATTTGGGAAGAGTTGACATTTTTACAATGTGAAGTTCTCCCATCCATGATCATGGTATATCTTTTCACCTAATTCAGCTCCCCCTTTATGCCTTTTAATAGAGTTAATTTTTTTCTTCCTGTTGGTGTAGTGGATAATTCCTGTAAATGAATTCCTGGATGTTTTAGAGTTTTGGTTGCTTTTATTAAAAAAAAATTAGTTTCCATCATATTTTCTACTTGGTTAGAAATTGATATTACAAGCGTGGTCTGCAGACCAACGGCATCAACATTACTAGGAGCTAGTTAGAAATGCAGAGTCTCAGGCCCACCACAGGGTTACTGAGCCATAATCTGCATTTTATGTAACAGCATTACCCGGCAATTCACATGCACATTGAAATTTGAGAAGCATTGGGTTAGAGAATGCAATATCATTTCTTTTTTTAATCCGCTCACATTTAGGCCAGTAAAGAGGTTCTTAGATCTGGTCCTGATTTTTTTAACCTTCATTTATTTTTCTCTTTGTGAATTTTCCAGATGGAGTACTTCAAGAGGACCGACTCTTCCTTTGGGAGTGGCAACTCTGACGGAGATGAAGGAATTAATTGAGAGATCATCATTTAGCAGCTTACCAAACATATTAGAAAAGCAAAAAGTTCAAAGTGAGGATGAGATTTTGGAATTTTATAATATAACTAGACTTGGAAGAATTATGAAATATTTCAAATTCTGAATATTTCAATAAGATTCTGACCAATTCCATAACTGATGTCTGACCAAATGTTACTCAAAAGTAAAAGAATACCGTGTATACTTTCCCATTATCCATTCCATCCCCACCATCCATCCAGCCGCCCCACCCCATCCCATCCCATTCGCTTACCGGTGTCCTCCCATCCACCCAGCCTCTCTATCGCATCCCTTCCGATTCCACGGCATTTTTGTGCTCCTAATCCACAGTGTTGTGGATATAAGGAACATAAACATCTTTAATGTTGACTGGAGACTTTCAAATAAATAATTACAATTCTATGTGATAGAGGCTATGGTAGAGGTGGGTGCATGGTATCTGGGGGAAGCACAGAAGAGTGGGGGTCTGCAAAGACTCTCCTTGGAAGGTGAGCTGTTTGCTTCTTATAGTGGAATGAGGGAAACAGCATCTCAGGTTGTGGGACCCACTCCTGCAGAAGCACGTAACCTTAGTGGCAGACTGCTGAGAGCCAAGGATCCTCAGAAGCCACTAAATCACGTCCTCATTCTTGGCCTGGATCGCCTCACCAGTTTCTCAGCAAGCACTTGGGTTCCAAGTATGAGGTAGAAAATTCTAGAGCCGGTCCACTTGCTGCCTCCTGGGATGACCCATTTCCTGTTTGTTCAGCTGCAACTGCTACAGATCCTTTCCTTAACTTTCAATTAATCTGCTTTTCCTGGTTCTAGGTCACACTCTGAAGCTGCAGAGAGAAGTGACTGCTCCAGTCAGGCTCTCTGCGGCTGTGGGAGACACAGCTGAACAAAATTCCTTCCTATTTTCAAGGCCCTAAAAGACCGGTTCACACTTTCACATCTGAACACCTCTCAGCTCCTTCTGAGCTGTCTCTTGTCCTGATTAAACAGCCTCATTCCTTTTTTATGTTCTTTAAGCATTTTAATGAGGTTTTCAAGCCATTCTTTTTATTTGGAAATAAAGATAGAAAAGTACACAGAAAAATAACAATGTACCCACAATTTAGGTATTAATATTTTTGCCATATTTTCTCCATTTCTCACTTGTTCCTTTTTTCTTTAAGAAATAAAATGTTACAGATACAGATTAGGTCCCTTTTGGATCCCCTGCTTTTAAGAAGCATACCCTAGGGTCTGGCCTGGTGGCACAGCGGTTAAGTGTGCACGCTTTGCTTCTCGGCGGCCCAGGGTTCGCTGTCGGGATCCCCGGTGGGGACATGGCACCGCTTGGCAAAAGCCATGCTGTGGCAGGCGTCCCACGTATAAAGCAGAGGAAGATGGGCACGGATGTTAGCTCAGGGCCACTCTTCCTCAGCAAAAAGAGGAGAATTGGCAGTAGTTAGCGCAGGGCTAATCTTCCTCAAAAAAAAAAAAAAAAAAAAAGCATACCCTATCCTGGCACAGAAATTGGTGTGATCCTGTCCTGCTGTCCATTCTTTCTCACATATTCATTCAACATTGTGTTGATTTTTGTTTTTATCTGTTAGAGGAATGATTTCGTACTGTACATATCTTCCTGGAGTTGCTCTTTGCACTCAACTTTGTTTCTGAGATTTGTTCGTGTCAGTATATGTAAGTCCAGCTCCTTCATTCTACCTCTGTGGAGTACCCCATCAGATGGATGGACCATCCTTCATCTGTGCAGTCCCCCACTGAGGGACACTTTTATCATCTCTAGTTTCCCGCTGCCACCAGCACTGCGATAGCGGGCATCCTTGTACAGGTCTCCATGCGCATGTGCCGGAGAGTCCAGGGCGTTTGTCCGGCGGAATTACTGTGCGTGGGAGACGCGCCTTCGCCCCTCAGAAGATGCTGCCGGTGCTACCTATTTGCTCTCGCAACAGCAGTCCCGAGAACTCCAATTTCTCCACGTCGTCACCCATGCTTGGTGCAGTGAGGGGCTAACTTCCTGATTCCTAGTGGGGTTGAGAGCATCTCATACGCTTATTTGATGACACTGTTATGTGATTTGCCTGTTTCTATTTCTTTGCTTATTTTTCTGTTGGGTTTTAAATTTTCTCTTACTGATCCGTAAACTTTATTTTTTACATCTTCTAGATAATTATGCATTGCCAGTTACACACATTGTAAACATCACAAATTGTGATCTGTAACTTGTCCCTGTACTTTAGGCATGGTGGCTGGTTTTGTACACCAGTTGATTGACTGTTCCTTTCTAGTTTGTACTTTTGGTAATGCTCAAGAAGCCCTCCCTTGCCCAGATGGCAGTCTAGTCTCCTGTGTATACTTGTGGTTTTCAAGTGTTTGTTTCCTTCCTTTAGTCTGCAGTTCATTTTGCACATGGCATGACGTGCCCAGTAATTTCATTTGCCTCCACATGGATTGTGAGTATAATTACCTGACTAGTCCATTTTCCCCGCTCATTTGAAATGCCACTTCAGCATCTACTAAGTCTCCTTATGTGTGTGGATCGACTTCTGGGCTTTCTAGTCTGTTCCATTGGTCTTTGTATCACGGAACCAACAGCTCATGGTTTTAATGACCATAGATTTATATGTCTTGTTATCTCCTTTTTCTTCCTGATCTGAGCTTGGCACTGAGCTGAGGATTTTATGTTCCTTTGCTCATTTACTCTTCTCAGCACCCTGGAAGGCAGATGCCATTGCCCCCATTCCAAGGATGGGGTAATTGAGGCTCAGAATGGTTAGGGGGCTTTCCCAGGGTGACACTTTAGGGAAGGGGCAGAGCTGGTTCTGGAACTTTGGTGCTCCAACTCCAAAGCCCAAACCTCAACCCTCCCCTGTGGTCAGAGGAGACCTGTGGTTGTAGTGCTGTTGCCATCAGGGCCACCGTCACCCCCTCTGCCCGCTTTCTCGGGTAGTGGCGGCTGAGAGATCAGGACGCCCCTCACCCTCTCCCTGCAGATAACCGACAACTCGTCTGCTGTCCACGTTTAGACGCCTCTTCTGGTTGCTGGGAAGGGGCAGCAGCGTAAAGAACAGCCTCTGCCTTCAAGGAGCTTCCAGAGCCGTCCCAAATCTCTACAGCACGTCTGCCCTCACATATGGCAGCTTGGATCTGAGCTCCTCTTCATGCTTATCTCCTCCTTTGATTTCACAGTTAAACAGAAAGAACCGGAGGGGAGAAAAAAAGGCCACAAGGGAGGGAAGAAATCTCAAGCAGAAGACGAAACTGAGCCCATGCAGGCAGGCCACTGGAAGCAAGATGCCTTCTCCATCCAGCTGGCACTCATGCCGCTCCTCGCAGGTAGCTACACCTGTTCCAGCAGTTTCTGGTTATCTCGTCACATGTGGCTAGAATGTCCATAAACAGGATGCTCACAGTGACTGAGCCCCTGCTGTACGCCACCTCATTTCACGCTCACAGCCACCTCAGCAAAGTGGGAGTAAGTGTCTCCATTATACAGAGGAGGAGTCAGAGGCACAGAGAGGTGAAGTGCATTGTCTGAGATCACACAGTGAGTAAGTGTGAAGCCAGGATTGGAACCCGGATCAGACTCCAAAGTCCAAGGAAACCTGTGAGAATAATAAATGTCGCAATTTTGTTTTCTAAATAAGACTCTGTCTTTTTATAAACATGTTGCTACAGGTTTTTACAGAAACATCTAGTAAAGGAAATGAGCAAAGGGAGCCAGTATTTATGTCCAGTTGTTTACTTCTCATGACAAACTCTGATCCTCCCGATGAGCTTGTGATGGTGGTGGCGGGGTGGTTATCATTGTCACTGTTTTCTTCAGTGAGGGATACAAACTTAGAGAAATCAAGTAACTTACTTGAGGTCACATAGCTCGGTGGCAGAACAGGGGTTTGATCCTTTTGCTTCATAAGATCCATCACAATTTATAAACTAGGTTTTCTACGGTTTAATAAATAGTAAATAGGTACTTATTATATCCATGTTTTGATGATGGAAAGCTCAGAATATGTTTTGGGTAAAATTTTGTGACTTTGCTTTAAAAAGGGTAATATCGGGGAGGAACCCTCTTCCTTTTCTTTTTAGGGAAAATTTCAAACCTATTTCGTTGAGTTTTTGGCCATCAGGGGGAAGGCGCGCCCTCTATTGGCCAATCTGTAAAGTTTAGACATGGGGCTTTGCCGAGATGGCACTGACTTTTGCAGATGCACAGGGTAAAACCCCGGAAAGTCGGCGTCCAGTTCCACGGGTGCCAGGAAAATCGTAATACTCGAAAGCTCTTTGGTTGATGTTGATATATTACCTTTCAGTTTATACTTTTAAATGGATTTTTGAAAGTCCGCTTTCACCTAAAGTTAGACCTTTCAGACTGCCTTAGCTTTCCCATGGCCCTGGAATCTTTTCTGGAGAAGAGAATTTCAGACACTCTTACCCACTCTCTGGCTGTGCTCCTGGGGGGCCGGGCCTCTCGCGCAGCAGTCACGTGTCCCTGCCAGGAGCACCCTCTCAGGTAAACGCTTCCTGGCCCTGGTCCCGAGAGGAACCGGTGCTCCTGTAGGCGGTGAGCTCGGGTGACCTGCTGGACTTGGCTCCTTAATTTTGCTGTGAGTGGCAGGAGAAGCTCAAATAGTCTTGGCCTGCCTGGCATGACTGCTTCCAGCAAGGCCGAGTCGGGAGGTGTCTGCACCTCCCTCTCTTTCACCTGGGCTGTCATGCCGTGTAATGTGACAGCTATTGGAAGGGCTCCGGGACTAACAGACTTTGAATCCTGGCTCAGCCTCTTACCAGCAAGTTGTCTGCTTTCTCTGAGCCTCAGTTTCCTCGTTTGTAAATGAGGGTGATAATTCCCAACCCAGAGGGCTGGAGGAAGGATCACGTGAGACAACGTGTGTAAACTGCTTCGCATGGAACTTTGCAGAAGGCAGGACTCAGAAATGTTGCTGGTGCGGACGTGGCAGCTGCTTCTGTCAGGACATCAGGGCACTGGGCTTCCAGCAAAGAAAACAGAAAGACAACCCTCCTCCCTTACACTGATGTCATGGTTTACGGTCATAAACTGAGAATTGTCTTGGCTCGGCAGGCCAATTGTATGTTTGTTTTTGCCATAAAATAATAGCATAAGATTAGCTATTCCAAAACTACCATGATTATTTTTAGTAATCATCTTCAATTTCAAATTAGGCCATTGGCTTTGAATATCTTAGTGGTAAATATCCATTGGCTAGTAACCCAGTAAGATTCTAGAAAGATTCTGTTTGGAATGAACTCTTAGGTTTTTTGCATAGTGGAGGGGCCAAACTTAGCCACGCAGGACTGGTTTGGTCGCTGGTTCCACCACTAATTAGCTAAGAGGCCTTGGATGATTGCTTAACTTCTCTGGGCCTCCGTTTCCCATCTGTAAAGCAGAGATGATAGCAACCCCACAGGGTCGCTCTGAGGGTTAAATGGCATTGAGGCACATTCAGGTCTGGCAGTTGGCGCACACGTGGTGTGATGTTGGTTCCCCACAACTTTTCCCTTACTTTGGAACACTGGTCCTCAACTTGGGCACTTGCGCCCCCCAGGGAACATTTGGCAGAATGTGGAGGCATTTTCAGTTGTCTCAAGTGGGAGTGGGGTGCTGTTGGCACCTAGTGGGATGCTGCTAAATGTCCCACAATGCACCGAACAGCCCCCACAGCAAAGAATTCTCTGTCCCCGAATGTCAGTAGTGCTGAGGTTGAGAAACCTTCCGTGGAATCGTGGCTGACACTTCCATCAGTTTCTGAATGATGATTTGAGTGTATGTTTGCGCTGGAGATTTCTTCTAAACGGGGCGAATTTTATACGAAAAGGCTTACAAAGTTCTAGAACACAAATGCTAATTAGTTATGGCTTTATAGGAAAGAATCACGTGGGAGCAGTGCGGGCTGCCCCCAGGGGAAGCATGCGGCCCCACGCCCTCGGCCGTGCAGACAGCTGCACACGCCAGCCCGAGACTTGTTTTGGCAGTGACTGCTCTTTCTACTGTGGGCTTCTTGTGCCCTGGAAATATAATTACAGTCATTTGGAAAGGAATAGAATGGTCTCTTTGAACACACACTGTGTGCCAGGCGGTGTTCTTGGCACCTTCACAGACAGAATCCCTCTTGACCCTCTCAATCCATTTTGCACATGAGGAAACTGAGCCTCAAAGAGCCTCTCGCTTGTAGGTTACATGACTACTAAGAGTCAGGTCTAGGGTGTGGACCTAGGCGTCTCTCCTGACAAGTCTGGAGCTTTGCTTTTTTTTTTTTTTTTCTCTACGCCAGCATGTCTCCGCCTGGTAAAATGTATGGACCCCTTTTATGAGAAAAGTATTCTCACAGCTACCTGTGTGTGCCGCGCAGTGGCTCAGTTCACCTACGCTCTTCTCTGGTTGCACTATTGCAAAACTGCCATAGCAGGAGGTGTGCCACGTGTGGTTTGGCTCGAATGTACCAGTTATGTGAGGCAGCCCTGAAGGCCTAGTGGTTAAGTCCAATGCACTCCACTTTGGTGGCCTGGGTTCACTTCCCGGTTTCAGAACCACACCACCCATCTGTCAGCTGCCATGCTGTGGTGGTGGCTCACAGAGAAGAACCAGAAGGACTTACAACTAGGATGTACAATCATGCACTGGAGCTTTGGGGAGGGGAAAAAAAAGAGAGGAAGATTGACAACAGATGTTAGCTCAGGGCCAATCTTTCCCTGCAAAAAAAAAAAAAAAAAAATTCCAGTTTTGTTCTACATCAATATCTATGCTTTTCTCATTAGACCACAACGGTTAAAGTGAACCACTGGGCACCAAATGTAGACACTGGCATTATTTGTTCTTGAATGCATTCTATTCTAAAATAATTGCCTGGAGCAGCATTCTCCAATAGAGCTTTCTGCAGTGATGGAAACATTCTATATCTGCTTGTGGTCACACATGGCTACTGAGCATTTGACATGTGACTAACGTGATGAAGGAACTGCCTGTTAAATTTTATTTAATTCTAATTAATTTAAATTTAAGTAGCCACATATGGCCAGTAGCTCCTGGCCATCCTAGCCACAAGTCTAGGGTGGTGGTTCTAGAATCACCTAGGGGAGCTTTCACAGGCCCAGTGTGGAGGCTGTACCCAGACCGAGGAGATCAGACTGTTTGGGGGTGGCATTCAAGCATGAGTATTCCTTATTGTATCCTGTAGGTGACTCAGGAAATACTTATGTTATAAGATGACCATCAAGATTAAATCATAAAAATTAAATTCTCTTAGAGAATCTATGGGACCTCAGTTTGAGAAAGTCGTGTGTAACATTCTGCCTGTAGGCAATTCCCAGTTCCTTTTTTTTTTTTTCAGTTTTCCTCTTTTAGGCGTAATTTTATCACTGGCTCTTCTCAGGTTGCCTGGTCCCTCTGTGCCTGTCTCGGGGCTGTCACGAGTAAACGTCTAACGCTGTGTGTATTTTCTCCCAGGACAGAAAACTGTTGTGAGTCGTGGCAGTGGGAAGTGTGCCAACATTTTAGATTGTCTTTTGACTTTAAAAACAGAAGTTCCTATCATGACTGAGGAGCAAAAGCAGGACTTGAACCCTCTGACCATAACGATCAAGTGTGCCTCCTGCCTTCCATCACAACCTGTGCCCATCCATGAACTAGAGGTAAGAACGAGACAGGTGAACTGATTGAAGTCCTCCTTTTCCCAGCCAATTGCCCATTACGTGTCATCCCTAATGCCCCCAATGGCCTTTTGTGGGAAGTATAGTCATCATCCATGTTTCACCGTTTAGGATCTCACAGTGAGACTTGAAAGAGATTTGGTTCCTGGGAACAGGAGCTACCAAGTGTGAGTTCTCTCGCTACACCACAGGTGTTCTTCAAATGGAGGTAGAAATCCTCGTTTCAGCAGGAGCCCTAGGCTTCCTGTCCCAGCAGTGGTGCTCACTGAGATGCTCACTCATCTTGAACCAACCAGGGTTAGTACTGCTGTTTATCCTGGGAATTCCCTTTCCCTTCTCCCAGTGAGAGTCCCATCTCCTGGATTCTATGTCTTCCTCTTGCTTTGTTTGCTCCCTGGTTTTGCTGGAGCACATCCTCCTGTAGCTTCATGCAAAAAAGTTAATGGGAGATATTTGTTTTGAGATCGCCTCTGTCTGAAAATATATTTATTCTACCCTTAGACTTGATTGATAATTTGGCTGGGTATAAAATTTTAGATCAAAAATCATTTTCTTTCAGAGTTTTGAAGGCATTATTCCATCATCTTTTGATGTTCCACGTTGAAGCTTTGTATGTGCTTTGTGTGTGTTTTTACTTCTCTCATAGCTTGTGGAAACTTCTTTTTTGTCTTCTGAAACTGCTTAATTATGTTTCTTAGTTTGGGCATATCCATACACGTATTTATACTTTTGTTTTGAAATAGAGATTCACAGGATCTTGAAGTTGCAAAAATAGTACAGAGAGGTCCCATATACCCTTCACTCAGTTTTCCCCAGTGATTACATCTTATATAACTATAGCACAACTTCAAAATCAGGATATTGACAGTGGTCCGACATGTGTGTATGGTTCTATGTCATTTTATCACATGTATAGATTTATGTAACTGTCACTGCACTCAAGATACAGAACTATTTCATCACCACAACGATTTCTCTCATGCTACCCCTTTATAGTCACAACCACCTCCTTACCTCCCACCATCCCATATCACTAATTTGTTTTCCATCTTTGTAATTTTGTAAGTTTGAGAATGTTATTGTTATGGGTTGAATTGTACAGTTTCCCCAAAAAGGTATGTTGAACTTCTAATCTCCAGGACCTCAGAACGTTCCCTTATTTGGAAATAGGGTCTTTAAAGAGGTGATCAAGTTCATATGAGGTCATTGAGATGGGCCCCAAGCTAATATGACTGGTGTCCTTATAAAAAAGAGAAATTTGGACATAGAGACAAGGAAGACTATGTGAAGAGATGTAGGGAGGATGCCATGTGAGGAGCGAAGTTATGTTGTCCAAGCCAGGGAATATATGGGGCTGTCAGAAGCTGGAAGAGGCAAGGAACGACCCTTCCTTAGCACCTGCAGAGGGAACGTGGCCCCGCTGACACCTTGATTTCACACTTCTAGCCTCCAGAACCATGAGACAATCAATTTCTGTTGTTCCAAGTCACCCAATTTGTGGTAATTTATTATAGCAGCCCTAGGAAACTCACAGAGTTATATAAATGGAGACATCCAGTATGTGACCTTTTGAAATTGCCTCCCCCCAACTCAGCATAATGCCCTTGCATATAGTTGAGTCATCTTCCTTTATTCACCAGGTCTTTTAATGGGTGTATTTAGGCCATTTACATTTAGTGTAATTATTTATCTGTTAGAGCTGAAGTCTGCCATTAAAATTTTTGTTTTCTGTCTGTTCCTTCCGTTTTGTTTTGTTTTCTCTCTTTCCTTTTTCCTACCTTCCTGTGGGTTACTTGAACAATTTTTATAATTCTATTTTGATCTTTCTGTAGTGTTTTTGAGTGTCTCTCTTTGTATAAATTTTTAGTGGTTACTCTAGGAATTACATGATGCATCCCTAACTTATCACAGTCTACTGATGTTGACGTTTGACCAGTTTGAGTGAACTTTAGAAAGCTTGCCTTCCTTTAAATCCTTTTACCTTCCCTCATTCATAATATAATTATCGTAAATATTTCCTTTACATAACTGAGAACCACACCAGATGATGTTATACTCTTTGCTTCAATTGCCAAGCCTAATTTAGAAAATTCCAGAGGAGAAGGAAAGTGTATTGTATTTACCCATAGCTTTGCTCTTTCCGTTGTTCTTCCTTGCTGATGTGCCAAGATTTCTCTCTTTCATTCTTTTTTTTATCATAGCCTTTCTGTTTCAAGAACTTCCTTTAGTCATTCTTTTAGGGTAGATCTGCTGAGGACAAATTCTCTTAGTTTTCCTTTGTCTGAAGACGTCTTTATTTCTCCTTCATTCCCAAAGGATAGTTTCACTTGATTTAGAATTTGGGGTTGGCAGTTCTTTTTTTTCTTCAGCACTTGAAAAATGTTGCGCCATGTCCTCTTGGCTCCTATGGTTTTTGATAAGAAATCCAATGTCATTTGAATTGTTTTCATCCTGTAGACAAGGTGGCATTTATCTATTGCAACTTTCAAGATTTTTTTCTTTGTCTCTGGTTTTCAGAAGTTTGACTGTGATGTATCTTGCTGTGGATTTCTTTGGGTTTATCCCGTGGGGTTCACTCAGCTTTTTGAATCAGTAGGCTTATGTCTTTGGCCAAAGTTGGGGAAACTTCAGCCATTAGTTTTTTGAATACTTTTCAGTACCTCTCTTTTCTCTCCTTCTGGGACTCCAAGGACAAGAATGTCAGTTCTTTTGTTATAGT
Source organism: Equus przewalskii (assembly GCF_037783145.1). Lineage (NCBI taxonomy): Eukaryota > Metazoa > Chordata > Mammalia > Perissodactyla > Equidae > Equus > Equus przewalskii. The sequence goes on from NC_091845.1 coordinate 3,174,837, forward strand.
CCCTCAGGTCCCTGAAGCTCTGTTCATTTGTTTTTAGTCTATTTTTCTCTATGTTCTTCAGATTGTATAATTTCCATTGATTTATCTTCAAGTTCACCATTCTTGTCTCTGTCCATTCCATTCTGCTGTTGAGCCCATCCATTGAGTTTTTCAATTTCAGTTATTGTATTTTTCAGTTCTAAAATTTCCATTTGATTCTTTTTTACATATTCTATTTCTTTGCTGAGACTTTCTGGTTTTTTCCATGTGTTTCAAGCATGTTCATAATTGCTGTAAAATTCTTGTCAGATAATTCCAAGATTAATTGGTATTAGCATCCGTTGATTGTCTTTTCTCATTTAAACTGAGATTTTCATGGTTCTTGGTATGATAAGTGATTTTTTTTTAAAGATTGGCACCTGAGCTAACATCTGTTGCCAATCTTCTTCTTCTCCTCCTCCTCCTCCTCCCCCCTTCAACACCCCCCCCAGTACATAGTTGTATATTCTAGTGTGAGTGCCTCTGGTTGTGCTACGTGGGACACCACCTCAGTGTGGCCTGATGAGCAGTGCTAGGTCTGTGCCCAGGATCTAAACTGGCAAAACCCTGCGCAGCTGAAGCAGAGCACATGCACTTAACCACTCAGCCATGGGGCTGGCCCCAAAAAGTGATTTCTTAATTGAATCTTGGGCATAATTGGGTATTAAGTTACGAGACTCTGGATCTTATTTAAATCTTCTGTTTTAGGAAGATTTATACCCTGCCAGTGGAGAAAGGGGGATGGCTTCTGATTCCTGCCAGGTAGAGGTGGAAGTCCAGGTTCCCCACTTTGCCACTACACTCTAGGGGATGGGGACCTCACTGCTGCTCCCCACATGACCTTTACTGACACCATGGTGGTGGGGAGGCCTCATTACCACTGGATGGTGGTGAAAGATTTTGACTTCCCCAGCCTTCTCTGTTGCCTTGTTACCGCTGGGCAGGATGAAAGTCCCAAATCCCGACTCGGTCTTTTCTGGTACCATCTGAGGAGGATAGCAAGGGGCACTTGTTACAACCAGGCAAGGATGGGAGTTCAGGCTCTCCATCTGGCCTTTGCTTATGGGAGTGAAGTGGGCCTGGGGTTCTTTCTGGTGCTTGGGCTGGAGTAGGGGAGTTACTTGTCTAAAAGTTTTCTGGCTTGCTGGGCTGCCCCTTTCTTGGTCCGTTGGCCGGAGAGAGAAGACTTTTCTTGGCATTTTTCCTGCCCGCTCCCATGAGCATTTCTGGGCTGCTCTGTTCTCTAGCACCTACTCCAGAATACACGGGACAAGTAGAAACCCCAGATAACTCTTCACATGTCGTTCCTCAGATCCCACAGTCCTAGCTTTCTTCTCTCCACCTTTCAGAGCCCTCTTATGTTTGTTTTAAGTATAAAGTCCAGGGTTTTAAAGATCTGTATTTAGCAGGAGAGATAGAAAACAGTGTCTATTTCATCTTAGTCCAGAACAGGAAGTCTCTCGGTGTGCTTTCATCCCTTGAGCTGCGGACTCAGTGAGCCCTGTCAACCCCAGAAACTCAGGTCCTTCAGTGCTACAAAACTGTCCGGAATTATTCCCCTCGCTCTTTCCTCCTCTTCTCCTCTTATTTTGGAGTTCCTGTTACTTAGATGTTGTCTCTCATGGACTGTTACTCTAATTGCTTTTGTTGCTTTTTCTTCCTGGTTGTTCCTTTTTATAGCATGTGCACAAAAAAGTTAACACTGAGGCCTGAGGCTACTGTCCTTAAAAAGGCCGGCTTGAAAGGCCGGCCCTGGGCTGGTATCTGGGAACTTGTATTTCAGGAGGGTCCCCCTGCACTCCCTGAAAAGAATCGCTCTGTCCCTAAACTCTGTGCAGACAATACGATTTGTGCCGAACACCTGTTTTCCTTTGGGGAGTCTGGAATTCGGAACGCGCTAGGCAGAGGGTGCCTACACGACCAGCCCCAATAAAAACTCTGGGCGCTGAGTCTCTAAGGAGCTTCCCTGGTAGACAACATGTCCCCCGAGTCATCACAATGTATTATGGAGGCACTAAGCGCATCCTGGGACCCCACTGGAAGAGGACGTTGGAGACTCATGCCTGTGTCCTCCCGCCTTTGCGTCACGTGCTCTGGGTGCGTAGTGGGCTGTCAGTTCTGAGCTTCATTATCGAGTGATCTGGGTGAGTGGGTGGTGGGGAGACCCCAAGGTCAGTGTCTAGAGGTCTCTCCCAGTTGCCTGCTTGGAGGTTAAGGGTCTGATAGCCAAGTGACTGGAAGGGACTGAGGGTCTGCCTTGAACCGTCAGCGAGCATTTGGTCCCTGGATCCATCTGGTTTGGGGATGAGCCGAGTACCCTCAACTTTCCTCATTCCAGAGACCCTCTGTTTTTCCATTTTTTGTTTTTAAAACAAAAGCAAAAAAATAAAAATATCCTATGGTAAAATTGACTTATTTTCTTTTGGTGTACAGTTCTATAAATTGTAATTCATGTATAGATTGGTGTTCTCACCACCACAATTAGGATATAGAACAGTTCTATCATCCCCAAAACTTCTTGTACTAGCCCTTTATAACCACATCATCCCCCACCCACACCCCCTGGGGACCACTGATGTGCTCTCCATCATTATAGTTTTAACTTTTGAATAAGGTCATATAAATGGAGTTATATACTGTGTAACATCATAGACTATTAACCTGTTTCAGCATGGAACAATGTGTATGGCCTCTTTCTCTCAGCATGATGCCTTTGAGATTCATCCAAATTGTGTCTATCAAGAATTCATTCCTTTTTATTGCCGAGTCCCTTTCCATTGCAAGGGTGTACCACAGTGTAGCCATTCTCTCGTTGAAGGACATTTGGGTTGTTTCTAGTTTTTGACAGTCATGATTAGAGCTTCTAAAAGCATCTGTGTACATGTTTTTGTGTGAATGTAAGTTTTCAGTTCTTTAGGATAAACGCCCACAAATGGGATTGCTGGGCCATGTAGGGTGTGTATGTTTGACTTCGTGAGAAACTGCCAAACCATTTCCCAGAGTGGTTGTATCATTTCTCATTCACACCAGCAGTGTATGAGGGTTCAAGTTGCTCCTCTCTCCGCGGAACTTGGTATTGTCAGTATTGTTTTCAAAATTTTAGCCATTCTAGTCCGTATGTGGTGTTATCTCATCATGGTTTTAATTTGCATTTCCCTGACGCATAAAGATGTTGAGCATCTCTTAATGTGCTTAGTTGCCATGTTTTATCCCCTTTGGTGAGGCATCTATTCAGGTTTTTGCCCACTTTGCAGTTGGGTTGTTTGTTTTCTTGTTGTTGAGTTTTCAAGGTTTTAAAATCCATTCTGGATATAAGTCCTCTGCTGGATATATTATTCGCAATCATTTTCTCCTAGTTGGCAGTTTGTCTTTTCATTCTCTTAACAATGTCTTTTGCAGAGCAAAAGTTTTTAATTTTGATGAAGTCCAAATTATACATTTTTTTCTTTATGGATTGTGTTTTTGTGTCACATTTAAGAACTCTTTGCCTAACCCTAGGTCACAAGGATGTTTTCCCTATTTTCTTCTATATGTTTCTAGTTTTATATTTTACATTTAGATCTATGATCAATTTTGAGTTAATTTTTGTAAAAGGCTTAGGTTGAGGTTCTTCTCTTTTTTCTTTTTGCATATGCATGACTAACTGTTCCAACAACATTTGTGGAAAAGACTATTTTCATTGAATTTCCTTTGCACTTCTGATAAAAATCAATTGGCCGTACTTGTGTAAGTCTATTTCTAGGTTCTTTATTCTTCTTTTTCAAAATTGTGTTAGCCCTTCCAATTTCTTTGCTCTTCCAAATACATTTTAGAATCAGTTTTTCTATGTCTAAAAAAAATTGTGCTAGGATTTTGACTGGTACTGCATTAACTCCAAGATCAGTTTGGGGAGAATTGACGTCTTTACTATGTTGAGTCTGAATACAGTCCTGAATTCAGGGTGCCTCTCCATTTATTTAGGTGTTCTTTTTTTTCTTTGATCAGTGTTTTGAAGCTTTCAGGACCCTCCGTTTTCATGTTGCCTAGGGAAAAAACTAGCAGACTTCCGCTGAGCTGTTGGGGAGGCCCCGAGGGCTTGCGTCTTGGGGGACTTGCACCCACTTCTCCGGGCATGTCCCTGTGACCTCCAGGTCCAGAGATACTGGGTTCTGCCAGTTCCTGAGCCTTTTGAGGGTTTTGCAGAGGAAATCTGGTTGTTCTTATCTTCTCTGGTGCTTGGGATTGGCTTTCCCAACTGTGCTGAGTCCGTTTCCACTCGCCTGTCGCTCTTCTAGGTTCCTGCACCTTTACGTCTTTTTAGAAAATCTCCTTTGGTTTTAGTGGAGTTCAGGTGAGGAGTGAAATTAGATGTATGTGTTCAGTCTGCCACTTAAAACAGCATGATCTGATGTTTAGCTCATGTCCCCCCTGGACTTGGGGGTCATCCCTGGACAAGTTACCACCCTGTCAGCATCCCCAGTGCCCAGCCAGGGCCTGGGATAGAACCGGAGCTCAGTGAACATCAGTCAGATGCAGGAATGCATGAGCAGGCAGTTTGCCTAGCGAGTTGTACCCATGTAATGACCCAGCACACAAAGGAGAGAAGAGAAGTGCCATCTGTACTGCCTACTATGTGTTGGACTCTCTGTCAGACACTCTCTCCATCCATTCAGTGATTTTGCAGACATGGCTACCCTCATTTTACAGAGCAGGACTTGGAGGCTTATGAGATTCATGGCTGGCCCAAGATCACACAGCTAGTTTGTAGCAGAGCCAGGATTTTCACAGCCTGTGCCTTTCGCCTTGGGTAGACAAGCAGGGGGCCCTGGAGGAACACAGTAGCATCAGTGGCCTGTGTGGGTGTCCTTTGCAGCTGGTTCCTTCCTGTGCTGGGACTGGAAGTATGGCTGGCCCAGCCTGGCCATCTGCGTCTGCCCTGCCCTGATTGTGCTCAGCAATGGAGGGACCTCCAGGAGCCCCTTGGCATCTAGATCAGGACACGATCTCAACACTTAGACCAGTGGGTTCCTTTCTCCTTGGCACTAGGTTCGAATGGGGAAAGAGGCCGAAGAGCACCTTTCACTGTGGATGTCTTGGCCTCAAGAGGTGTGGAGCTGGGGATAGCTGGCTGGCATCTTCCCGAAGACCCAGCCTCTCCTTTGACTCCCACTTCCATCCAGGTGGCAGACTTCCGGTGGGCAGCCAAGGTGCAACCGATGTTTTCACAAGTCATCCTCACAAAACCATGCCAGGCAGGCAGTCCTGTCTCCACCCTGTTTGAAAGAGAAGCACAGAGGGGTGGCCTGATTTTCCCAAAGACATGTCGTTTGTAAATGGTGGAGTATGAATTCATAATAAGGTAGGAATATAAGAAAGAGTATTCTCTGTGGTCAAGAAATTTATGAGGAATTTCCAAAGATAGGAGGCAGATGAATTTGAATCAAAGTAGGAAATTATAGCTCAAAATCATTTACTAGAAGAGGAAAGCATCCACAAAAGGTGGAGATGTCTCTTGCAGGGGCAAGAGACACGCCTTAGGGCAGCTAAGCCATTCTCCTCCACCCCCCTCTCACCCTGCTTCCACGCCCCTAGACAGAAGCAGTGAGTATGAGAGCCAGAGCCTAACCCTCCTGTCTAGTAACACCCAGAGGGCCTAGGAGCCCCAAGCCCAGAGGCCTGGCTGTTGGCCACTGCGCTGGGAAGCACGCCCTGCCCGTCTCCGCATTCACTGGAGACCAGCTGCAGAAAATGGATGAAACAGAGACCAGTTAGTGGAAACCTTACACTCATATATGGACATCACCAAGAACTGCCAGATATTTGACCCAAAAAAACACCAAAAACCAAGATATAGCACCATGAAAGAAATGTATCATACTCCACACTCAGAAGAACTAACCTCTGAAGAAATAGAATTAATAAAACAAACAGATGAAGACTTTGAAAAGGTGATATTAATGTCTTTACAGAGATGAGTGGACATCAAATTCCTGAAACTAGAACAAGTTGTTATGAAAATGATCGAATAGTCAAATGAACACACACACATACACACTCAGTGACAGATCTGGTGAGGGTCTTTTTTTTAATTAATAGCCTTTATTTTTTGGAATAGTTGTAATTTGTGGAAAAACTGAACAGATGGTACAGAGTTCCCATATACTTTCCCCCACATTCTCCCCTATTGTTAGTATGGTATATTTGTTACCATTAATGAACCAATGTTGATATATTATTATTAACTGAAGTCCATAAATTATTCAGATTTTCTTAGGTTTTTTATTTTTAAAAATTTTAATGTTTGGCTATTCTTTATTGTGATAAAATATATATAACAAAATTGACTATTTTAACCATTTTTAAGTGGCATTAGGTAGACTCACAATGTTATGTAACCATTACCACTACCTGTTTCCAGAACCTTTTCATCATCCCAACCAGAAACTGTACCCATTAAACAGTAACTCCCTCTCCTGGTCCACACAGCCACTGGTAACCTCTATTCTACTTTCTGCCTCTATGAATTTACCTGTGCTAGGTCCCTCATATAAGTGGAATCATATAATATTTGTCCTTTTGGGTCTGGATTATTTCACTCAGCATAATGTTGTCAAGATTCATCCATGTTGTAGCATGTATCAGAATTTCATTCCAGGGCCAGCCAAGTGGCATAGTGGTTAAGTTCATGTGCTCTGCTTCAGTGGCCTGGGGTTCATGGGCTTGGATCCTGGGCATGGACCTATACACCGCTCATCATCAAGCCATGCTGTGGAGGTGTTCCACATACAAAAAATAGAGGAAGATTGCCACAGATGTTAGCTTAGGGCTAATCTTCCTCAAGCAAAAAAAAAAAAACAAACCCCAAAAACAGGAAGATTGGCAAAAGATGTTAGCTCAGGGCCAGTCTTCTTCACCACTGCCCCCTGAAAAAAGAGGAAAACATTTAAAAAGAAAGAATTTCATTCCATTTTATGGCTGAATAATAATCCATTGTATGGATATACCACATTTTATTTATCCATTCATCTGTTGATGGACACTTGGGTTCCTTCTACCTTTTGGCTACTGTGAATGATGCTGCTATGAACATTGGTGCGCAGTTATTGGTTTCAGTACCTATTTTCAGTTATTTTAGATATATTCCTAGGAGTGGAATTGCTGGATCATATGGTAATTATATGTTTAACTTTTTGTGGGACTGCCAAACTGTTTTCCACAGAGGTTGCACCATTTTACGTCCCTGTCAGCAATGCACAAGGTTTCCAACGCTCCATATGCTTGTCAACACTTACTATTTTCCATTTTTTTTAAAAAAAAGCCATCCCGATGGGTGTGAAGTAGTATCTCATGGCTTTGGTTTACATTTCCCTAATGACTAATGATGCTGAGCATCTTTTCATATGCTTCTGGGACATTTGTATATTTTCTTTGGAGACATGTCTATTCAAGTCCTTTGCCCATTTTTGAATTGGGTTGTTTGTTTCTTGTCGTTGAGTTGTAGGAGTTCTTTATATATTCTGGATATTAATCCCTCATCAGATATATGATTTGCAAATATTTTCTCCCATTTTATGGGTTGTCTTTTTACTCTCTTGATGGTGCCCTTCGATGCACAAAAGTTTTAAATTTTAGTGGAGTTCAATTTATCTGGTTGTTGTTGCCTGTGCTCCTGGTGTCATATCCAAGACATCACTGACAAATCCAATGTTGTGAAGCTTTGCCCTAGGTTTTCTTCTAAGAGTTTTATAATTTTATTTAAGTGTAGGTCTTTGATCCATTTTGAGTTAATTTTTGTGTATGGTATAAGGTAAGAGTCCAACTTCATTCTTTTACATGTGCATATCCAGTTTTCCAAGCACCAGTCTTTGTTGAAAAGACTGTCCTTTATCCATTGCCAAAGGTACTCTTGCCAACAATCGGTTGACCAATATATGTAAAGATTTGTTTCAGGGGCTTATATTCTACTTCATTGGTCTATATATCTGTTATTATACCAGTACTATGCTGTTTTAATTGCTGTAGTTTTGTAGGAAGTTTTGAAATCAGGAAGTGTGAGTCTTCCAACTTTGTTCTTTTCCAGGTTTGTTAGCTATTTGGAGTTCCTTAAGATTTCATATGAATTTTAGGATGGGTTTTTCTAGCTCTGCAACAATACCCTTGGGATTTTGGCAGGGACTGCATTGAATCTCTAGTCATTTTGTCATCTTAACAATATTAAGTCTTCAATCCATGAACACAGGATGTCATTCCATTTTTTTTTTAGGTCTTCTTTCATTTCATTCAGCAATGTTTTGTAGTTTTCAGTGGGCAAGTCTTTCACTCTTTGGTTAAATTTACTCCTAAATATTTTATTCTTTTTCATATGATTGTAAATGGAATTACTTTCTTAATTTCCTTTTTAGATAGTTCCTCAATAATGTATAGAAATGCAACTAATTTTTGTGTGTTGACTTTGCATCCTGCTGCTTTGATGAATTTATTAGCTCTAACAGTTTTTGTGTGGAATCTTTAGGGTTTTCTACATATAAGATCATGTCATTTGCAAACATCTTCCATTCCAATTTGCCTTTAATTTCCAAGGACGCCTTTAATTTCTTCTTGCCTAATTGCTCTGGCTAGAACTTCCAATACTACATTGGCTACTGGTGAAAGTGGGCATCCTTGTCTTGTTCCTGATTTTAGGGGAAAGACTTTCACCATTGAATATGAGGTTAACTATGGCTTTTTCATATATGGTCTTTATTATGTTAAAGAACTTCCCTTCTATTCCTAGTTTGAATGTTGTTTTTTTTTTTTTTTTTTATCATGAAAGAGTATTGAATTTTGTCACATGCTTTTTCTGCCACATTTGAGATGATTATGGTTTTCCCCCCTTCATTCTAATAATGTGGTATATTATATTGATTCATTTTCATATATAGAACCATCCTGCATTCTAGGAATAAATCCCACTTGGTTGTGGTGTATAATCTTTTTAATATGCTACTAAATTTGGTTTGCTTATATTTTGTTGAGGATTTTTGCATCTATATTCATAACAGATATTGGTAGTTTTCTTATAGTGTCTTTGTCTGGCTTTGATATCAGTGTAATGCCTCAGAGAATGAGTTAAGAAATATTCCCTCCTTTTCAATTTCTGGGAAGAGTTTGACAAAGATTGGTGCTAATTCTTTAAATTTGGTAGAACTCACCAATGAAACCATCTGGTCCTGGGATTCTCCTTTTTGGGAGGTTTTTGGTTACTGATTCAATCTTCTTACTTGTTATGAATCTATTGAAAATTTCTATCTCTTCATGAGTTAGTTTTAAAGAATTGTATGTTTTTAGGAATTTGTCCATTTCTTCTAGGTTATCCAATTTGTTGGTGTATAATTGTTCATAGTATTATCTTATAACCCCTTATATTTCTGTAAAATCATTAGTAATATTCCCATTGAAATTTCTGATTTTAATAATTTGAGTATTTTCCCTCTCTCTCTCTCTCTCTCTCTTTTCTTTTTACTAAATATAGCTAAAGGTTTGTCAATTTTGTTGTTCTTCTCAAAGAACCAACTTTTGGTTTGGTTGATTTTCTCTATGTCTATTCTCTCTTTCATTTATATCTGCTCTTATCTTTATTATGTCTTTCTTCTAGCTTTGAGTTAAATTTTCTCTTCTTTTTCTACTTTCTTAAGGTATACAGTTAGATTATTGATTTGAGATTTTTCTTTTTAATATATGCATTTACAGCTGTAAATTTCCCTCTTAGCACTGTTTTTGCTGTATCCCATGAGTTTTGGTATGTTGTTTTTTCTTTTTCACTAGTCTCTAGGCATTTTCTAATTTCCTTTGTGATTTCTTCTTTAACCTATTGGTTGATTAAAGTATATTGTTTAATTTCCACATATTTATGAATTTTCCAATTTTCCTTCTGTTATTGATTTCTATTTTCATTCCATTGTGATCGGAAAAGATACTTTGTGAGATTTCAGTCTTTCACAATTTATTAAAACTTGTTTTGTGGCCTCACATCTAGTCTGTTTTGGAGAATGTCCCAAGTGCACTTGAGAAGAACGTGTATTCTGCTTTTGGTGTGGAGTGTTCTGTATACATCTGTTAGGTCTAATTGGTTTATACTGTTGTTCAAGCCCTCTATTTCCTCACTGATTTTCCATCTGTTTGTTCTATTCATTATTGAAATGAGGTGAGGAAATCTCCAACTATTATTGTTGAACTACTTCTCTCTTCAATTCTGTCAGTTTCTGCTTCATATATTTTGGGACTCTGCTGTTAGGTATGCGTATGTTTATAATTGTTTTATCTTCTTGCTTTATGGAAACCTTTATCAGTATATAATGTCTTTCTTTGTCTTTTATAAACTTTTTGATTTAAAGTCTGTTTGGCAATAATATCTCCACCCAGGTCTCTTTTGGCCACTATTTGCATAGAACATTTTTTTATATTCTTTTTCCTGCAACCTCTGTGTCCTTATATCTAAAGTGAGTTTCTTGTGGACAGCATATGAGTGGACCTGTTTTTTTATATCCAGTCTGCCAATCTCTACCTGTTAAAGGACAGTTTAGTCTATTTACTTTTAATATAATTGCTGAAAAAGAAGGATTTGTTTCTGCCATTTTTCTATTTGTTTTCTGCATGTCTTATATGGTTTTTGTTTCTCAGTTCCTTCATTACTGCATTTTTGGATATTTAGTTGATTTTTTTTGTAGTATATCATTTTGATTTCCTTCTTTCTTGCTCTATTTGTTTCCTTTAGAGTAATCTTTCTGCTTATCTTGGTCACCTTCGTACTGGAGGCCTTCTTCAAATGACCGATGATCTTTGGTTGTCTGCTCATATATATAAGGTGGTAACATAAAAAGTTAGGAGAGGGTTACATAGAGCAGACAACTTATATCTGAGTATTAGACAGCGCTATACCACATTTTCTTGGCCACGTTCATCACAGGGACTATTTCACTGGATAACTTTGGCCTCCAACCCCTTGTCTGGGATCCCAGCTCTGTCCCCAGACCATCCTCACATCTTCTCTCAGTTTCTAGGATTCTCACCTTCTCTTTCTACATCACCCATGCAATGTAAACATTCTCGCCATGTTCTTCAGCACAGTCACTCCCCTGTTCACTTCTCTCTTGCGTGTCCTAACCGTGCTGGGGGGAGAGTGATTCAGCCAAGGAGCCCCAGCAGATGTTCTCCGGAACAAGGGGATTGTCTAAGCTGGAGTGAATGCTGCTTCTCCTCTAGGGGGGCAAAACTGCCGCGTGCATTTGTGCTCCAACAGCGTCGATCTTCTTCCTGCCGCATTCCTTACGTGGGACAATCAGAGGAGCTGGGTTGTTTAGTTTGGAGAAAGAAAACTTAGGAAATTTGTTGGATCTTTTAAAACCTCAAGGCTGACAAGGGGTGACGATGGCACAGGCAGACACAGTTGGGCAGATGGACAATCCCAGGAAAAGGTGTAACTGGGAGCCTGAGCTCCCCTCAGACACGCTGATGCCTGACGCCTGGCTCCTTCGGGTGGAGCCTTTTTTCTCCTCTCTGGGAACTAGTAGGATCTTTTCTTCTCCAGTGTTCAGAAATTTTGTATTCACGTGCCTTGCTGTGGGTCTATCTTTATCCACACAGTGGGCTCTTTCAACGTGGAAGTGTGTGTCCTTCGGTTCACTCACCTTGCGAGAGTCCTCCATGTTGACGTAGGGCCTGGAGCTCATTTATTTTCACTCACAGGAAGATTCCACAGCTTTTCACCCACTCTCCTGTCAGTATCTGTGCTGGTGGTTTCCTGTATTTTTCGTCGTTACAAACAATGACACCGTGAACATTCTTGTACATATTTCCATGTGCACTTTGCAAGAGCTCTCCATGGTGATAGCTTTCAATTTTACCTGCATATTAGACTCACTTGAGGAAACTCTGATAGATTTGATTGGTCTGATGGAGGGCCCAGACACCAGTGTTTAAAATGTCTTTATTGAGACATAATTCATATAGCATCAATCCCCCCATTTAAAGTGTACAATCCAGTAGTTTTAGTATATCCACAGAGTTGTGCATCCATCTCTACAATCTAAGTTTAAACACCTTCCTCATTAGCAGTCACTCCTCCCAGCCCCTGGCAACCACCGATGTGCTTTTTGTCCTTATACATTTGCCTATTCTAGACATTTCATACAAATGGAATTACACAATTGGTGGCCTTTTGTGACTGGCTTCATTGAGCTTGGTGTTTTCAGGGTTCATCCATGGTGCAGAGTGCGTCAGAACTCTACTGCTTTTTACTGTCCGGTTATATTCCATTGTATGGATCTATCACATTTTGTTTATCGATTCCCCAGTTGATGGACATTTGGGTTGTTTCCACTGTGAGCCATTGTGAATGGTGCCGCAGTGAACACTCCTGCACGAGTGTTTTTGTGGACACATACAAGGAATGGAATTGCTGGGTCGTATGGTTATTCTATGTTTAACCTTTTAAGGGACTGCCAAATTATTCTCCAAAGTGGCAGCCCCTTTTTATATGTCTACCAACACTGTGTGAGTCTTCCGATTTCTCCCGAGGAGACCTCTGGGGGAACCAGGACAAGGGAGGAAAACGCAAACCGTAACTGATGCATTTGTGGAGCCTCCTCTAAACCAGGTTGTGGGGTGAAAACTTCAGGGGGGCACAGTCTTCGGGGGGCCTCCACGCTTTCATGAGTTTTATCTCCAGGCGCCCTACCAGGTTATCACAGGGAAGACCAGACATATATACTCCTGGGTTTCACGGGGAAAAAGTAGCCTTTTAAAAATATGCAAGAGCATTCTGTTCTGCTTAAGGAGGCCTGCCCTCAAGAGAAACTATTTTTTTTTTTACCAGATCCTAAATTATTAGGATTTTGTCAGATATTATCCAACCTGGGGGGAGAGAATTACTCAACTCCAGCCTGCTCCAGCCATCCTATCCCACCTAAGGGATTGGGGTGGGGGCGCTGAGAAGCACTTGTGAAGGGCACAGCCCAGGGCACAGGCTCACTAAGAGACTGGGACCTTCTCCTAGGGCTGTCGAACGCTCCCCTCCCCACACCTCACCTCCACACCACTGAAGGCCTCGTTATTGGAGTTCCTTTGCCCCAGTACATCATGTCTGCCTTTCGACAAAAAATTATAAGGCACACTAAAAGGAAAACACAAACAAAAACAAACAGTTTGAAGAGACAGAGCAAGCCCCAGAACCAGAGTCCAGAGTCAGATATAGCAAGAATGTTGAAATTATCAGACTGGGAATTTTATAAAACTATGATTAATATATTAAGGCCTCTAAAGAAGAAAGCGGACAACATGCAAGAACATATGGGTAACATAAGCAGAGAGATGGAAGTCTAACGAAGCGTCAAAAAGAAATGGTAGAGATAAAAAAAATTGTGACAGAAACGAAGAATGCCTTTGCTGGGCTCCTTAGTAGAAGAGACACAGCTAAGGAAAGATTCTCTGAGCTTCAGGCTGTGTCAGTAGAAACACCCAAAACTCTGTGAAGCAAATAGGAAAACATGACTACAAAAAGGGAAGAGAATATCCAAGAACTATGGGACAACTACAAAAAGTGTAACAGAGTTGTAACGGGAATACCAGAAAGAGAGAAAGGAACAGAATAAATACGTGAATAATAATGACTGAGAATTTCCCCCAATTTAATGTCAGACATGAAACCACAGATGCAGGAAGCTCAGAGAATACCAGGCAGAATAAATGCCCCTAAAAAACAACACCTAGGCGGGGCTGGCCCCGTGGCCGAGTGGTTAGGTTTGCGCGCTCCACTGCAGGCGGTCCAGTGTTTCGTTAGTTCGAATCCTGGGCGCGGACATGGCACTGCTCATCAGACCACGCTGAGGCAGCGTCCCACATGCCACAACTAGAAGGACCCACAACGAAGAATACACAACTATGTACCGGGGGGCTTTGGGGAGAAAAAGGAAAAAAATAAAAAAATCTTTAAAAAAAAAAAAAAACAAAAAAAACAACACCTAGGCATATCATATTCAAACTGTAGAAAATCAAAGATCAAGAAAAAATCTTGAAAGACTCCAGTGGAAAAATCACCTTATCTATAGAGAAGCAAAGATAAGAATTACACCTGATTTCTCAGAAACCATGCAAGCAAAAAGAGAGAGAAGTGTTAAAATATTATAGAAAAGTTTCTTCAGAGAGAAGAAAAATGATATATCAGAAACTCAGATCTACATAAAGAAAGAAATAGCATTAGAGAAAGAATATGTGAAAAGTAAAATAAAACTTTTTTTTTTTTAAAGATTGGCACCCGAGCTAACATCTATCGCCAATCTTTGTGTGTGTTTTTTTTTTTCCTTCTTCTCCCCAAAGCCCCCTGGCAGATAGTTGTATATTCTAGTTGTGAGTGCCTCTGGTTGTGCTATGTGGGACGCCACCTCAGCATGGCCTGATGAGTGAGGCCATGTCTGCACCCCAGATCTGAACTGGTGAAACCCTGGGCCACGAAAGCAGAGCCTGTGAACTTAACCACTTGGCCACCCGGCTGGCCCCAAAATTTGTATTTTTCTCATTCTTAATTGATCTAACAGTAACACTTTGTTCAAAATAACAATAGCAACAATGTATTTGATGGTTGTCATGTGTATATGTGTGTGTGTTTGTGTGTGTCTGAAACGAATGATAACAGTGATACAAGGAATGAGAGAGAGGAAGGAATTAAACAATTCTGTTTCTATGAGGTATTTGTAAAAGCTATGAAGTGGTAGAGTGTTATTTGAAAATTGACAGATTAGTGGTAAATGTATATTGCAAATTTCAGAGCGACAACTTTAAAAAGGAAAACAAGGAAGTATGCTAAAAGGAGAGTTAAAAAGGAATATGCTAAGAGAGGAGAGAAATGGAATCATATAAAACGCTCAATTAAAACCACCAAGGCAGAAAAAGAGTAGAAGACAAAAATAGGAACAAAGAACAAGGACAATGAATATAAAACAGTAACAAATGTGGTAGATATGAATCCAACTATATAATCACCTTAAATAGCCATGGTCTAAATATACCAATCAAAAGATAGAGACTGTCAGAGCAGATTGAAAAACCAAGACTCAACTCTATGTCCAGAAGAAACCCACTTTAAATATAAAGATACAGATTAAAAGTAAAGAGATGGAGGGAGATATACCATTCTAACACTAACAAAAAGAAAACTCCAGTAGCTATATTAATTACAGAAAAGTAGACTTCAGAGCAGAGGAAATTATTAGGAATAAGGAGGGCCATTACATAATGATAAAAGCAGTCAATTCTCCGAGAAGACGTAACAGTCCTTAATGTGTATGCACCTAACAACAGAGTGTCAAATATCTCAGGCAAAAACTGATTGAACTGCCAGGTGAACTAGATGAACCTGCTATTATATTTGGAGACTTCAACACCCCTTTATCAGGAATTAACAGATCCAGGAGGCAGAAAATCAGTAAGGACATATTTTAACTCAAAAGCACCATCAATCAATAGGATCTAATTGACACCTATGGAATACTTCATCCAGTAAATGCAGAATACATATTCTTGTCAAGTTCACTTGGCTCATTCACAAAGGCCACATTCTGGGTCATAAAACAAAACCTTAACAAATTTAAGGGAATAGAAATCATACAAAGTATGCTCTCAGACCACAGTGGAATTAAAATAGGAATCAATAACAAAGATAACTGGAAAGCCCCAAAATACTTAGAGATTAAATAACACACGAGTCAGGGCCAGCCCCAGTGGCCTAGAGGTTAAGGTTGGTGCATTCCACTTTTACGGCCTGCGTTCAGTTCCCGGCTGCAGACCTACACTGCTCTGTTAGCGGCCATGCTGTATTGGCGGCCCACATACTAAAAAATAGAAGATTGGCATGGATGTTAGCGCAGGGCAAATCTTCCTCAAGAAAAAAAACCCATAAACCCTGAACAGGTTTTCTCAGGAGAAATTTGAATTCAAATGTCTCAGGAGAAATTTGAAAATATTTTGAATATAAAAGAACCCTTAAAATTCAACAGTAAGAAAATGAAAAACCTGATTTTTAAAAATGGGCAAAACATCTGAATAGACACTTCACCAAAGAAGATATACAGATGGCAAATAAGCATATGAAGAGATGCTCAACATCATCTTATTAAGGAACTGCAAATTAAAACAACGAGATACCACTGCACACCTATTAGAATGGCCAACATCCAAAACACTGACAACAACAAATACTGGTGAGGATATGGAGCAACAGAGACTCTCATTCATTGCTGGCGGGAAGGTCAAATGGTATAGCCACTTTGGAAGACAGTTTGGCAGTATCTTACAAAACTAAACGTAATCTTAATGTACAATCCAGCAATCATGCTCCATGGTATTTACCCAAAGGAGTTGAAAACTTATGTCCACACAAAAACCTGCACACGGATGTTTATGGCAGCTTTATTCATAATTGCCCAAACTTGGAAGCAACCAAGATGTCCTTCAGTAAGTGAATGAATAAACTGCAATACATCCAGGCAATGGAATATTATTCTTCACTAAAAAGAAATGAGCTTTGGGCTGGCCTGGTAGCGCAGCGGTTAAGTGCACATGTTCCACTTCGGCGGCCCGGGTTCGCTGGTTCGGATCCCGGGTGCGGACATGGCACTGCTTGGCACACCATGCTGTGGTAGTCGTCCCACATATAAAGTAGAAGAAGATGGGGACAGATGTTAGCTCAGGGCCAGTCTTCCTCAGCAAAAAGAGGAGGATTGGCAGTAGTTAGCTCAGGGCTAATCTTCCTAAAAAAAAAAAAAAAAAAGGAAATGAACTATTATGCTACAAAAAGACATGGAGGAGTCTGAAATGCACATTACTAAGTGAAAGAAGCTGATCTGAAAAGGCTACGTACTGTGTGATTCCAACTATATGACACTCTGCAATAGGCAAAACTATAGGGATCGCAAACAGATCAAGGGTTAGAGGAGAGGGTAGAGGATTTTTAGGTTATTGAAACTGCTTTGCATGATGGTATAATGGTAGATACACATCATTATACGTTTGTCAAAAACCGGAGAATGTATAGCACCAAGAATGAACCCTAACTGAACTGTGGACTTTTGGTGATAACGATGTGTCAGTGTAGGAACATCAGCTGTAACAAGTGTACCCCTCTGGTGTGGGATGTGGATGGGGGAGGTGCTATGCACGTGTCGGGGCAGGGGGTCTATGGGCAATCTTTGTACCCTCCACTCAGTTTTGCTGTGAGCCTAAAATTTTCATAAAAAGAGTCTTTTAAATAAAATATTTTGAATGAAATGAAAGTGAAAGTACAACTTATCAAAGTTTGTGGCATGCAGTAAAAGCAGTGCTTAGAGGGAAATTTGTAGTATTGAATGTACATATTAGAATGGAAGAAAGACCTAAAATCAGTCATCTAAGCTTTCTCCTTAGGAAACTAGAAAAAGAAGAGCAATTTAAGTCCAAAGCCAGCAGAAGAAAAGAAATAATAAAAATTAGAGCAGAAATCAATGAAATTAAAAATGGAAAATCAGTAGAGAAAATCAACAAAACCAAAAGCTGGTTTTGAAAAGATCAATACAATTGAGAAATCTCTACCTAAGTTAAGAAAAAAGAGAAGAGACACAAATTACTAATATCAGAAATGAAAAGAGGGGTCAGCAAGATGCAGAATAGGAGATCTCCCATTCATATCACCCCTCAGCAAAGATAATTTGGCAGCCATCCATGGACAAAAGTTCCCTCGTGAGCATTGAGATCTGGGTGGGAGACTGTGACCCTCCGTGGAGTCCAACACCACGGAGGGTCGTTTTGAGAAGGCAGACCCACCCCCAGGCTCTCTGACTGTGGCCCTGGCTACAGACCCGGAGACCACTTCATCTCCCTTTGGACTCAGCTACAGCCCTGTTTGGCCTTGGTCTTGCCGCCAACACCATATGCTAAGGGACCTGGGTGGAATCACGTCTATGCCTTGGGTAATAGGCCTGCAGACCTCAGTTCCAGAGGTGGACCCTGAAGTTGACCATGACCTGCCTCCAGCCCCTCTCAGCCACGGTCCAGAAGCCCCTGGAGGCAAGCTGCCAAATTCACTCTGACTGTAGATCCTGAAATGGCCCCTAGAACTCAGCTCCAGACTCTCCCAGCTGCCACCCCAGGGACCCATTGGGAGACATGCCCATCTGTGCCCTCAGATCCTGAAGTGGCCCTATAATTCAGCTCTTACCTCTCTCAGCTATAATCTACAAGAAGTCCTGCCAGCTAGGGACACACCAGGGGACGTGCCTGTTAGTGCCCCCAGAGGCAGGCCAGCCAACCTTTGTCTTCCAGCGGGTCCTGAGATGGCCCTGAGGCCCCAGTCCCTCCCAGCAGTGGTCTACAAGCAGTCCTGTCTGCCCAGCGACCTGGCAGGAGACACGACTGTCTGCACCTCCAGAGCCAGGTCTGTACACCTCAGTCTCAGCTGTGGATCCTGAAGCAGCATTGGAACTGGATTCCAGCACCTCTCAGCCACAGTCCGAGGCCTGTCCTGCCCACCCAGGGATCTACCCAGTGATCCAGCAGGAGATTTTCCAGGGATCTGGCAGGAGCCACACCCACCTGTGCACCTGGTAACCGGCCCACTGTCTGTGGACCCAACTGTGGACTCTGAGGTGGACTCATATCCCAGTTCCAGACCTCTTGAACAAGGTTCTTGAGGCAGTCTCATCCACCAGGGACCAGACGGGATCCATGCCCACTCAAGCCCCTAATAACAGGCCCCACAATTGAGGACCCCACTGCAGACCCAGAAACATCCATGTAACCTGGCTCCAACCCAGCTTAACTGTGATTCTCAAGCTAATACCATCAGCCAGGGGAACAGACAGGATAAGGTCTTTACTTGTTGCAACTGGTCTGTAAATATTGGAATAGGTGTTTTCTCCTTCAAATGCACAGACACCAAAACAAGGCTACATTGATCATGAGGAATCAGGCAAAAATGATACCACCAAAGGAAATTAATAAAGCTCCAGTAACTGACCACAAAGAAATAGAAATCTATGAATTTCCCGACAAAGAATTTAAAATAATCATCTTAAAGAAACTTAGTGAAATGCAAGAGAACAAAGATAGACAACTAAGGGAAATCAAGAAAATAATGCACGAACGAAATAAGTTTAATGAAGAAGGAGAAACCATAAAAAGAACCAAACAGAAATCCTGGAGCTGAAAAATACAGTGACAGAACTGAAAAATTCAGTAGAGAGCTTCAACATCAGACTCAATCATGCAGAAGAAGGAATTAGTGAGCTCAAAGAAAGTCATTTGAATTTAGCCAGTTAGAGGACAAAAAGAAAAAAGAAGGAAAAAGAGTGAAGAAAGCCTACGTGAGTTATGGGAGACCATCAAGGAAACAATAATGTGGATCATGGGAGTCCCAGGAGGAGAAGAAAGAGAAGGGGACAGAAGCTTATTTAAAGAAATAATAGCCATTACTTCCCCAATCTTGGGAGAGAAATGGACATACAGGTACAGAAGCTCAAAGGACCCCAAGCAAGATCAATCCAAAGAAGATTTCCCTGAGACATATTATAGTAAAATTGCTAACACTCAAAAACAAAGAGAATTTTGAAAGCAGCAAAAGAAAAATGACTCATCACATACAAAGGAATCCCCATAAGGCCATCAGTGCATTTATCAGGAGAAACCTTGCGGGCCAGGAGAGAATGAGATGATATATTCAAAGTTCCGAAAGAAAAAAAATCTGCTAACCAGGAATACTATACCTGTCAAAATTGTCCTTTGTAATGAAGGAGAGATAAAGACATTCCTAGACCGAAAAAGCTGAGGGAGTTTATCACTACTAGACCTATCTTACAAGAAATGCTAAAGGGAGTTCTTCAAGTTGAAATGAAAAGATGCTAAGTAACAATATGAAAACATATGAAAGTATAAAACTCACTGGTAAAGGTAAATATATAGTCAAATTCAGAATACCATAATACTCAGTGGTGATGTGTAAATGTAAATCATTTCTGTCTCTAGGATAAAAGTTAAAAGGCAGTAGTATTAAAAATAACTGTAGCTACAATAATTTGTTAATAGATGCACAATGTAAAAAGATGTAAAGTATGATGTTGGTAGCATAAAATGGGGGAGGAGAAGTAAAAGTGT
Source organism: Equus przewalskii (assembly GCF_037783145.1). Taxonomy (NCBI): domain Eukaryota; kingdom Metazoa; phylum Chordata; class Mammalia; order Perissodactyla; family Equidae; genus Equus; species Equus przewalskii. The sequence continues at coordinate 3,194,988 of NC_091845.1, forward strand.
GGAGTTTTGAATGTAATTGAAAGTAGGCTGTTAACAGCTCAAAACAGATATAAGACGTTTTAGGTAACTCTCATGGTAACTACAAAGAAAAAAACCTCTAGTAGATACACAAAAGATAGATAAAGAAATTAATCCACTATAAAACATCAATCACAAAGGAAGACATCAAGAGAGGAAGAAAGGAACCAAGGAACTACAAGACAGTCAGAAGACAATTAACGAAATGGCAATAAGTCCTTACCTATCAATAATTACTCTAAATGTAAGTGGATTGACTTCTCTAATCAAAAGACACAGAGTGGCTGAATGGACCAAAAAACAAGATCAACAATATGCTGCCTACAAGAGACTCACTTTAGCTTCAAGGACACACATATGCTGAAAGTTAAGGGATGGAAAAAGATATTCCATGTAAATGGTAACCAAAAGAGAGAAGGTAAATAGCAGAGAAAATAGACTTTCAGTCAAAATTGGTCACAAGACACAAAGAAAGTTACTATATAGTGCTAAAGAGGTCAAATTCATCAAGAAGATATAACAGTTGTAAATATATATGAACACAACATTGGAGCACCTAAATATTTAAAGTAAATATTAATAAAACTAAAGGGATAAATAGCAATACAATAACATTATGGGACTTCTGTAGCCCACTTTCAACAATGGATAGACTATCCAGAGAGAAAATCAATAAGGAAACAGCAGTCTTGAATAACACAATAGATCTAATGGACCTAACAGATTTACAGAACATTCCATCCAGCACCTGAATACATATTCTTCTCAAGTGCACACAGGACTTTCTCCAGCATAGATCAGATGTGAGGCCACAAAGCAAGTCTTATCAAATTTAAGAAGATTGAAATCATAATCAAGTATCTTTTCTGACACGACAGTATGAAACTAGAAATCAGTAACAGGAGGAAAATTGGAAAATTCACAAATGTGTGAAAATTAAGCAACACACTCCTGAACAACCAATGTGTCAAAGAAGTAATCAAAAAGGAAATCAAAAAGTATCTTGGGACAGGGGCCAGCCCGGTGGCGCAGCAGTTAAGTTCACATGTTCCACTTCGGCGGCCCAGGATTTGCCAGTTCGGATCCCGGGTGCAGACCTACGCACTGCTGGCAAGCCATTCTGGGGCAGGCGTCTCACATATAAAGTAGAGGAAGATGGGCATGGATGTTAGCTCAGGGCCAGTCTTCTTCAACAAAAAAAAGAGGAGCATTGGTGGCAGATGTTAGCTCAGGGCTAATCTTCCTCAAGGAAAAAAAAGTATCTTGAGACAAAAAAAATGGAAACGCAACATAGCATAACTTAGGGGATGCAACAAAAGCAATTCTAAGAGAGAGGTTTATAGTGATAAATGCCAACATTAAGAAGGAAATGGTAAAGGTTAGAGCAGAAATAAATGAAATAAACATTAGAGAAACAATAGAAAAAAATAAGTGAAACTAACAGTTGGATTTTTTAAAAGATAAAATTGACAAATGTTTAGCTACACTCACCAAGAAAAAAGAGAGAGGACTCAAATAAATAAAATTATAAATGACAGAGGAGACATACAACAGATACCAAAGAAATAAAAAGAATCTTAAGAGATTACTATGAATAATTATACACCAACAAATTGGATAACCTAGAAGAATTGGATAAATTCCTACCTATAAGACTGAACTTTATACAACCTACCAAGACTAAATTATGAAGAAATATGAAATCTGAATAGACCAATAACAATTAAGGGGTTTGGATTAGTAATCAAAAACCTACCCAGAAAGAAAACCCTGGACCAGGGCTTCATGTGTAAATTCTACCAAACATTTAAAGAAGAATTAACACCAGTCCTTTTCACACTCTTCCCAAAAAATTGAAGAATTCAATTACCAGAATTACTTTCATACCAAAGCCAAATAAGGACACTGCAAGAAAAGGAAATTACAGGGCAACGTGCCTCATGAACATGGATGCAAAAATCCTCAACCAAATACTAGCGAACCAAATTCAATAGCATATTAAAAGGATGATACACCATGATCAAGTGGGATTTATCCCTGAAATGTAAGGATGGTTTAACAAAGAGAAATCAATAAATATGACGCACCACATTAACAAAACAAGGACCATCTCAAAAGATGCAGAAAAAGCATTGGACAAAATTCAACATCCTTTCATGATAAGAACTCTCAAGAAATCAGGTACAAAACGATAATAAATGTCATATATGACAAGCCTACCGCTAACATAATAGTCAATGGGGAAAGCTGAAAGCTTTTCCACTAAGATCAGGAACAAGATAAGGTAGCCACTCTCACCACTTTTATTCAACATGGTACTAGAAGTCCTAGCCAGAGCAACTAGGCAAGAAAAAGAAAAGGCATCCAAATCAGAAAGGAAGAAGTCAAATTGTCTCTGTTTGCAGATAACATGATCTTATATGTAGAAAACTCTAAGGATTCCACCAAGAAACTGTTAGAACTAATAAAAGAATTCAGTGGAGTTGCAGAACACAAAGTTAATGTACGAAAATTAGTCACAATTCTATACACTGACAAGGAATTCTCTAGAAACGAAATTAAGAAAGCAATCCCATTATGATACTGTCAAAAGAATAAAATATTAGGAATAAATTTAAACAAGGAGGTGAAAGAGCTGAAAAGCATACCCTGCTCATGTACTGGAAAACTTAATATTATTAAAATGTCCATGCTACCCAAAGCAATCTACAGATTCAATGTAATTTCTATCAAAATTCCAATGGCATTTTTCGCAGAAATATTAAAAACAATCCTAAAATTAGTATGGAACCATAAAAGACTCCAAATAGCCAAAGAAACCTTGAGAAAGAACAAGGCTGGAGCCATCACACTTCCTGATTTCAAACTATGTTACAAAGCTATCATAATCAAAACAGTACGGTACAGGCATAAAGGCAGACATGTAGACCAATGGAACAGAAAAGAGAACCCAAAATAAACCCACACATATATGGCCAACTAATCTATGACAAGGGCACCGAGAATACACAATGGACCTTACACCATATACAAAAATTAAATCAAAATGGATTAAAGACTTAAACAAAAGATCTGAAACCATAAAACTCCTAGAAGAAACCTAGGGAGAAATTTCCTTGACATTTGTCTTGGCGATGATTTTTTACATATGACACCAAAAGCACAGGAAACGAGCAAAAATAAACTAGGGCTACATCAAACTAAATAGCTTCTGCACAGCAAAGGAAACCATTAAAAAAAATGAAAAGGCAACCTAAGAACTGGGAGAAAATATTTGCAAATCATATGTCTAATAAGGGGTTAATGTTCAAAATATATAAGGAACTCATACAATTCAACAGCAAAAAATATAAATAACCCGAATTTTTAAATGGGCAAAGGACCAGAATAGACTTTTTTCCAAGAAGACATGCAAATGGCCAACAGGTGTATTAAAAAAGTGCTCATCATCACTAATCATCAGGGAAATGCAAATCAAGCCCACAATGAGATATTACCTCATACCTGTTAGGATGACTATTATCAAGAAGGTAAGAGAGAACAAGTGTGAGTAAGGGTATGGAGAAGAGAGAACTCTTGTACATTGTTGGGGGGAACATAAATTGTTATAGCCATTATGGAAAACAGTATGGATGTTCCCCCCCAAAAATAAAAAATAGCTATTATATGATTCAGCTTTCATATGATTCCCACTGTTGAGTATATAGCCAAAGGAAATGAAGTCAGTATCTTGAAGAGATATCTGCTACCACGTTCATTACAGCATTATTCACAATAGCCAAGACATGGCAGTAAGCTAAGTGTCGACAGGAATGGATAAAGAAAATGTGGGGGATATATGTGTATACACACACATATACATACATACATACTCATACATACACATATATACAGTGGAATATTATTCAGTCATAAAAAGGAGGAAATTCTGCCATTTGCAACAACATAGATGAGCCTGGAAGACATTATTCTAAGTGAAATAAGTCAGACGGAGAAAGACAAATACTGTATGATCTGGTTCTCGTAGAACCAGAGAGTAGAATGGTGGTTACGAGGAGCTGGGAGGTGGGGAAAATAGGGAGATGTTGGTCAAAAGGTACAAACTCAGTTATAAGACGAATAAGTTCTGAGGATCTAATGTACAGCAGGTTGACTATAGTTAATAATCCTGTATTGTGTACTTGAAATCTGCTAAGAGAGTAGATCTCAAGTGTTCTCAACAGACCACCAACAAAAAAGGTTAGTCTGTGAGGTGATGGGTGTGTGAATTAATTTGTTTGTGGTAGTAATTTCACAATGTATATATATATATCAAACTATCACGTGTACACTTTAAACATATGAAATATTTATTTGTCAGTTATACCTCAGTAAACCTGGGGGGAAAAGAAATGAAAAAAGGATCACCACCTCCGATCCCGTGGACATTAAAAGGATAATAAAGGAATATTATTAACAACTCACCACCCACAAATTTGATAACCTAGATGAAATGGACCAATTCCTTGAAAGACAGTTTACCACAACCCACATAAGAAGAACTAGATGGTCTGAATAGGCCTATGTCTACTAAAGAAATGGAATCAATAATCAATAACCTGCTAAAACAGAAAGCGTGAGGCCCAGAGGGGTTCACTGGTGAATTCTACCAAACATTTAAGGAAGGAATTATCCCAGTTCTCTACAATCTTTTTCAGAAAACAGGAGAGGTAACACTTCCTCCCTCATTCTGTGAAGTCAGCGTTACTCTAATACCAAACCCAACGGAGAAATTGCAAGAAAACTACAGAGCAATATCTGTCATGAACGTTGATGCAGAAATCCTCGATACAATATTAGCAAGTCAAACCCAAAATGGATAAAAAGAATTAGACATCATGACCCAGTAGGACTTATTCCAAGTATGTAAGGCTGGTTCAACATTTGAAAATCAAGGACTATAATCCATCGCATCAGTGGCTAAAGACATGTCATATTGGATTAGGGCCCACCCTAATGACCTCATCTTAACTTGATCACATCTGCAAAGACATCACACTCTCAGGCACCAGGTATTAGAATTCCAACAGACCTTTCAGGGCGACATAATTCAACTTGAAAAATCTCCTTTCACCATGTAACATATTCAGAGGTTTTTGGGATTAGGATGTGGATGTCTTTCGGGGGCATTATTCTGCCGACCACAATAAGCATAGTGATTAATGTCTGTATCTGATCATTCCAATATCTGGAGCCTGTCAGATTGTTTATATGATCTGTTGTTTCTACTGTTTCTTATTCATGGTGTCTTGTTTAGTATGCCTGTTTATCTCTCTGAACTTGACATTGTATTCGAAAAATAATTTATAGAAATAATTTGAAGGCTAGTATTTATCTTCCTTCAGAGAAGATTTTTTTTTCTTCTGTCAGGTGCTGGGGGCTTAATCAAATTCCAGTTTTATTGAGATCTAATTGACATACAGAACTGTGTAACTTTAAGGCGGACAGCTTAATGACTTGACCCACGTATACTGCGAAACAGCTACCACGGTAAGCCTGGTTAATATCCATCTTCTCATAGAGATACTTGTGATGAGAACTCTTAGGATAAACAGGGTGCTTTTTAGTAGGGCCCAGATCTAGAAACCTGGAGCTGGGCAGCTAGCCACTTCCTGCCCTGGGTGTCTCCTCTTTGAGGCTTGCATCTTTTTGTCTTTGGAATCCAAAATGATGCTCAGCCTCTCAGAAATCTATTCTGGAATTGGCAGATGTAGTACCAAACGCTAGATTCAGGTCTCTGGATTTCTTTCTTCTTCAGGCTCTTGGATCAGGAATTTAATTTTTCCACTATCTTTATAAATTTCCAATGACTTTAAGGAAATACTTTGGATATTTTGTCTACTTTTTCTGGTTGTCTTTATCAGGAAGATTAGTTCTGATGATCTGTTCTGCTGTTACTGGAAGTCTGTTATCTTTTTTAAAATGCTCTCCATCACATCCCCAGTACTTATTTATTTTATAACTGGAAGTTTGTACCTTTTGACCCCTTCATCCAACTCCCCCTCCAACACCCTCTGCCTCTGGTAACTACAAATCTGATCTCTTTTTCTATGAGTTTGTTTGTTTGTAGATTCCTCATGTGAGATCATACAGTGTTTGTCTTTCTCTGTCTGACTTTTTTCACTTATCATTAATGCCTCAGGATCCATCCATATTGTTGCAAATAGAAGGATTTCCTTCTTTTTTATGGCTAAATACTATTCCATAAAGAAGATGTGACATGTGTGTATTGGTGTGTATGTATGTACCTTTATCCATTTATCCATTGATGGGCACTTAGGTTGTTTTCGTGTCTTGGCTATTGTAAATGATGCTGCTATGAACTTGGGGGTGTATATATCTTTTCAAATTAGTGTTTTTGTTTCCTTCAGATATATTCCCAGAAGCAGAATCGCTAGATCATATAGTAGTTCTATTTTTAATTTTTTGAGGAATCATCACGCAGTTTTTCACAGAGGCTGCACCAATTTACTTTCCCACCAGCAGCGCGTAAGTGTTCTCTTTTCTCCACATCCTCACCAGCATTTGTTATCGCTTGTCTTTTTGATAATAGCCATTCTCCCAGGTGTGAGGTGATATCTCATTGTGGTTTTGATTTGTGGTTCCCTTATGATTAGTGATATTGAGCATCTTTTCATGTACCTGTTGGCCATTTGTATTGGTAGCAAACTCAATTTCTGTTTGTCTGAAAATATCTTTATTTCACTCTTGTTCTTGAAAGGTAGATTGAAAGTTATCTTTTCTTAGCATTTGGAAAATATTATTTCAATTTCTTCAGGCTTTCTTTATTCTTTTCAGTCTAATTGTTCTTTTGAATATAAGCTGTTTTTCTCTCAAGCTGATTTCAAGATCACTTTGTTATTTTCGGTGTTCTGAAGTTTCACTGTGATATGTAGGTGAGCGTTTCTTCTATTCATTATTCTTGTGACTCATGCCTCTTCAGCCTACAATTCATGTCTTTGATATGTTCTTAAGAATACGCTGTCCTTATCTTTTCTATTTTTACCTCTCTTCAATTCCACTTATAATTGTCTTCTGGAACTCCAATTAGATATATGTTAGATCTTACATTTGCCTCCATTTTCTTTTGGCCTTCCTTTTATATTTCTGATATCTTTTTCTTTGTGTGTAAACATGGGTAATCCATTCAGCTCTGTATTCTAGTTCACTAATTCTCTTTTCGACATTTTCTAATCTGGTGTTTAATCCTTTTGTTGAGATTTTTTTGGAGTGAGATGGAGATTAAGTTTTTAAGAATATTTTCTCACTGAAATACATTATTCACAACACTCCAGAAGTTTTCTCACACGACTTTGTGATCTCTAGTCCTTCTCTCACACTGCCCCTTTCTCGTTAACTCCACTGCCACACCTCACCCCTGGAAACCACTGATGTGTTCTCTATGTCTATAGTTTCACCTTTTCCGGAATGTCATATAAATGGAATCATACAGTAGTAACCTTTTGTGGTCTGCTAGCAACAAATTCTTTGATAGTTATCTTTCATGTGAGAATGACTTTGTATTGTCTTCATCCCTGAAGTGTATTTTCACTAGATGTAGAATTCTGGGGGAAAAGTTCTTTTGTTTTTCAGCACCGTAAACATTCTATTCAAGTTTGTATTGGCTTCATAGTTTCTGTTGAAAAATCCATAGTTATTGAAATTGTTGTTCTCCAGGAGTAATGCGTCATTTTTCTCTGGTTGCTTTGGTGACACACTCTTTGTCTTTGGTTTCCACCAGTTCAATGAGGATGTGTCTGGGTGTGTGTTTCTTTTGAGTTTATCCTGACTGAGACTGACCCAGTTTCTTGAATCTGCATGTTCATGCCTTTTACCAAATTTAGGATATTTTTAGCCATTATTTCTTCAAATATTTTTTTCTACAAATATCTTTTCTCCTCTTCCCCTGGGACTCTGATGATGCAAATGTTAGAACTTTGATATTGTCCCACAGGTTCCTGAGGCTCTGTTTACTTTTTAATTTTCAATCTTTTTTCTCTTTGTGTTCAGACTGCATATTGATCTATCTTCAAATTCACTTACTCTTTCCTCTGCCATCTCCATTTAGTTCTTTGGGGCTCTAGTGAATTTTTTATTTCAGTTATTTTATTTTCAGTTCTAAAATTTCCATTGGGTTCTTCATTGTAGTTTCTATTTGCTGATACTGGCTACCTTCCAGTTGTTTCAAGAGTGTTTGCTGTTACTTCTTGGAGCACAGTTATAATAGTGGTTTTAAAGTCTTCATCTGATCATTTCAATATTTGAGTCCCACCTTAGAATTGGCATCTCTTGGTTGTCTCTCCCTTTCATAATTGGTCACATTCCTGGTTCTTTGTATGTCAATTAATTTTGGATATCTTAGACTTGTGTGTGTGAAGATGATTCACCTGGAGCTAACATCTGTTGCCAGTATTCCTCTTTTTTTTGCTTGAGGAAGATTAGCCCTGAGCTAATATCTGTACCAGTCTTCCTCCACTTTCTATGTGAGATGCCTCCACAGCATGGCTGAAGAGTGGAGTATGCCCGTGCCAGGGATCCAAACATGCGAACCTGCCACTGCCACCAGATTGCAGCTTTAGAACTTGAACTTGCCTGAGGGCAGGGCCAGGAGAGAAAAAATCAGGGGATTTCACCCCACCCTCTCTGTCCCATAGAGGCCCCCCGTCATTCCTTGGAACAGAAAGAGAGGGCTTCTCTTAGAGCTTGCTCTGGTGCACAATTCTGAGATCCAGGCTTCCTTTGAGTCCAGTCTGTGACATACAGGAGGAAAATAAAATCCAGGAAACTCACTGCTAGGTCAGTTGTACTGTGAGTTTGGTCTTTCCTCAATCCACCCACTACCTTTCACTTTTCAGAGGCCTCTGATGGCTGCTCCACACATCCTGTCTAGGGGTTTCAGTTGCATTCACTGGGAAAGGCAGGGTGGGGTGTGCTTACTCCATTTAGCCAGATTTGAATGTTCTTCTTTTACTATTTTTAATTTTTTTCTTTTTTATTATTTATTTGTAGATGTTCTTTTTATATTCTGGAAAAAAGTCCTTTGTCAGATATATATGTATTGTACATATTTTCTGCCAATCTTGGGCTTGACTTTAATTTTGTGTGTGTGTGTGAAGAAGATTGTCCCTGAGCTAACATCTCTGCCCATCTTCCTCTGTTTTGTATATGGGACGCTGCCACAGCCTGGCTTGGTAAGCAGGGTATAGGTTTATGCCCAGGATCGGAACCTACAAACCCCAGGCCACCAAAGCAGAGCATGCAAACAACCACCACGCCACTGGGCTGGCCCCTGACTTTAATTTGTTTAATAGAGTCTTTGATGAAGTCCGTTTTATCAACTTTTTCTGTTATGATTAGTGCTTTTTGTGTCCTGTCGAAGAAATCTTTTCCCATGATTTCAAGTTCATGAAGATACCCTCTTATGTTTTCTTCTAGAAGATGTATAATTTTAGCTTTTATGTTTAGGTCTATGATTCATCTAGAATTAATTGCATTTTCCTGGCCATGAAAATTTCTGTATTTCTTTCATTTCTCTCTGCAATGTTTTATACTTTTCAGTGTACAAGTCTTACACATCTTCCATTTAATTTCTTCCTGAGTATTTTATGTTTTTCTACTACTATAGGTGATATTTTTTAAATTTCATTTTTAAATTGTTCATTGCTAGTAAGTACAATTACAATACATTTGACCTTGATGATATTCTTGTATTTTTTAACCTAAAAAATATATTACTTTATGTATCTGCTCATTCTGATGTCTTATGCCTTTATGCATCTGATTTTGATAGTACTACATTTTCCCCTTAGGTGTTTTGTGATTTCTACTGTGATCTCATATTCAGTGGAACTTTGTGGGAATTCCTTGAGGCCTAAGTTGAAAGATTTCTTTCTTTCTTTCTTTCTTTTTTTGGTGAGGAAGATTGGCCTTGAGCTAACATCTGTGCCCATCTTCCAATATTTTGTATGTGGGATGCCACCACAGCATGGCTTGATGAGTGGTGTGTAGGTCCATGTCCAGGATCTGAACTTGCAAATCCTGGGCTGCCAAAGTGGAGCAAGTAAACTTAACCACTACACCATGGGACTGCCCCTCAGAAAAGTTTCTTAATTACTTCTGCCAGGTACCTGGGAGCACTACCAATCCAGGATTATTTTTAAATAAATTGTCAGCTTCATTGTAGAAGAAATAGGACACTTAAGACTATGAATTTGAACCACAGAGTTGCGTAAGGATTAGCTCTTTATTATAAAATCTTAGCACTAAGGTTAAAACATGCAAAGTTCCCTATTTTCTGCCTCAAAACAGCTCTGCCTCTCCTTTCCATCTCACCATGTGGCAGCTTTCTGTGTGGGTGCTTAACATGCTGAAGGTGAGCCTGTGCCAACCTTCCAGATGGGTGTCTGGAAAATATGGATCACCTTTCCTAAAACCACTTATTCCCACCTCTTCTGTGCCTTGCCTTGGGCTCAGAACTAGAAATACACATGTGAAAAAGGCACGTCGCCTGTCCTCCTGGTGCTCACAGTCTGGGAGGAGGAAACAGTGCCTCCCACTTGTTGAGGCTCGTCTGGTGCCACCGCCATCGTGGTGCTTTCACGCTTGCCGCCCAGTCCTAGGAATGACCGTGCAGGGCAGGCTCTCACGCAGTGTTGTGGGGAGGACACCCAGGCGTGGGCTGCAGGTAGTGAGTCTGGCCCTGGGATTTGAGCCCCTGTGTTGGCAGCCTTCCCTTAGAGGGGAGGAGGAGTGATTGCTGTTGCAGCCAGTGACCTGCTGTCACCTTTCTCTCTCGCAGAGGCTGTGCAGCCCCGTGTACTGCAGGTACCAGTTCCACAGGACTCCAATCCACAAGACTCAGGGGCAGCCCCATGGAGTCCACATCTACTTCCAGGATGTCAATGTCATCTTCCTTGGGGCGATTCACCCCAGTGACCTGAGGGAATACCTGGAGGGCCCCCCCATGGTGGTGGAAGTTCACGACCGGGACCGCAAGTCAGAGGAGTATTCCCGGAAGCCCACCCTGTTTGGGGAGGACCCCCTGGATTCATACCTCAACCTCCAGTCTCTCATCTCTCCAAAAGAGACAGAGAACAACCCCTTTGAATCCCAAAATAAGATGTGGGACCCTTATGGGGTTGCCCAGGTCAGTTTTGCTGACCTCCTTCTTGGCCACAAGTACTTGAACCTGGCTGTCCCCATCCAAAACTGCCAGCCCAAGCCCACAAACTGTGGCGGCCGGGACAGCACGAGCAGGAAGGTTGTGGGGTTCCGGGCTCCCATAGACGGCCTCCAGCACGGCCCAATGCCTACGGGCAACTACCTAGAGGCCAACTCCTTGCTCAAGCTGCGGGTGGAGATCGCCGTGCCGCTGCGGGCCAGGGCCGAAGCCCCCGATCCAGACCTCACAGGCAGCCAGTTTGGTCGGATCATTTTCGTGTTCGGCTCCAGGAAGATCCTCCTGTACAGCCTGCTGCAGGACGTCGCCATGATCAATGCCAAGGCCCTCGACCTGGACTCCTACCCTATCCTGACCATCCAGCAGATCCTGTCAGGGTTTAAGATGCGGGTGAGGATCCAGGAGAAGCAGGACCTGGATGTGCTCACAGGCTTCCACCTGCTGGATGGCAAGATCCACCTCCTCATTCTGGAAGGCTTGGCTGACCGAGGCTTAAAGTGGCTGTGGGAGAGCCACCAGAGGCGGTAGGTGATTTGTTTTGTGTTTCATGGAGAAGTGATGGCACCTGGATGCTGAGTGAGTGGAGAGATCGTTCCAGGCCAAGCTCAGGTTCAGTGTTCTCGTCTATGAGAGGGATATGCCGGTTCAGTTCCTCTTGGGGTTTGTATAAGACGCTTTGCAGGGCTCGGTAACTGGACTTGATAACAGGAAAAGTGGCTTGCCTTTGGTTGAAGGGAAGACTTTCGGGGTATATAGAAGAGAAGGTGGCTCAGGAAAATGAGTCCTGCCTTCAGACTTCTGAGGGGCCAACTCAGTTAAGAGGGAGGAGAATGTTCTCTATGGCCCTAATATGGAAATAGATTTCAACTCGGCCCAGTAAGGCACATCTGATTATTTTGAAGCCTGAGGGGCTGCCTAGGCTACAGAAAGCTCCCCTTTCCTGGAGGCCTTCAGGACCCACTGCTGGCCGCTCAGTGGGGGCGTTGTAGAGGCAATTAAAGCGTCTGGTTCTGGAGCAAGTGGCCCTTCATGGTCCTTCCATTCTTTAGTTTTGGTGACATGAAAATTCTCTTTTCCTTTCATGATTTGCAAGTAGCCTGGTTTGGGTAAACGGGACCTCCCTCCTTTAGTCGGCAGGTTCCTTCTCTGTCCTCAGAGCTCAGATGCCCCAGGACCCGGATGCTGACAGCATCTCCAGGGAGTCCAGAAGTTGAGTCTGTCCACACAGGAGGGGAGTGCAGTGCTGCGGGGGCCTGTCTTGCTGTGCTGATGGGCCAGGAGAAACTGGTGAGGAGCTGGCCTCATGGCCAGTTATCTGCCCAGGAGGGCTAGAAACATGTCCCCACAAAAACATGCACACGAATGTTCATAACAGCATTATTTAGAATAGTCAAAAAGTGGAAACAACCCAAATTTCCATAAACTGATGAACAAAATGTGATATATATGTATTTTTTCAAACTGTGATATATTCCTACAATGGAATAATATTCAGGCATGAAAAAGAAATAAAATATTGATACACATACTTCTACATGGACTAACCTTGAAAGCTTTATGCTAAGTAAAAGAAGCCAGACATAAAAGGGCACATATTATATGATTCCATTTATATGAAATGTCCAGAATGTCAAATCATAGAGATAGAAGTAGACAGGGGTTGCCAAGCTCTCAGGGGAGGGCTGAGGGTGAAGTGAGGAGTGACTGCCGATGGGTACAGTTTCTTTTTGGGGTGATGAAAATGTTCTCAAATTAGACAGTGTTTATGTTTGCACAGCATTGTGAGTATACTAAAAAAACACTAAATTTTACCTTTAAAAGGGTGAACTTTATGGTGTGTGGTAAAGAATTGGGCCTTGCCCAACAGAGGTCTGGCCTTTGCCCTTGGCTTCTGGGAGGTGATCTGTGTCAGACCTGATAGGACTGTCTTCTTTTAGGTTGGGGGCTTTCCACACAGGATCTTAGGATGTGACCAGCCTCACCTGATAGTCAAATGATGGAGGGTGGCCGTACCAGAAGGACCAACAATGTGGTTTAGAGTGGAAGCTTCCGGTCAGGCAGTGTCAGTTGACCTGGATGCTGAGATTGCTGTGTGGGCAGTCAACCAATCGTGGCTCTGTAATGGACCCTCAGTAAAACTGGACATCAAGGCTTGGGAGAGCTATTCTGCGCTTTGTCACTCGTCAGTGTCATCGGGGCAGCACACCCTGACTCCATGAGGAAAGGGCAATGGAAGCCTTGTGTTCAGAACGATCCTGGACCCTGCCTTATGTGTCTCTTCCTTTAGGTGATTTTAATCTGTATTCGTTCCCAGTAATAAGCCCTGAGTATGAGCATAACAGCTTTTAGTAATTCTGTGAGTTCTTCTAGCAAATTGACAAACCTGAGAGTAGTTTTAGGGATCCCCAAACTGGCAATTGGTGTCAGAGGTCAGGGCATTTTGGGGGACTGTGCTCTCAAACTTTGCAGTTTGGCTAACTCGGTGCATATGGTATCGGAATTATATCTCAATGAAAAGTTTTCTCCAATGGAAGAAATAATATAAAATATGTTCACTGACCCCAGTTCAATTTATGTAGAAATAAAAAAAATCATTAACGAGAAAAAAATTTCATATGCTTGGAAATTAACAAATACTTCCAAATAACCCCTGGGTCAAAGAGAAACTGTAATGGAAATTAGACATTTTTGATCTGAACAATAATGACAATAGTATATTATCTAAATTTGTTGCTTGATGTCAAAACATTATTTAGGAGAAATTTAATAGACTTAAATGCTTGTATTAGAAAAGAAGAAAGCCTGAAAATTACTGAGATATAACTATAGATATTGCAGACATTGAAATGTGTTTTAAACTATGTCAATAAATTAAAAAGTTTACAAGAAATTAAAAAAAATAATACCAAAAATATTTTCAGATGAGATAGTTTAATTAGGTTTCTGGATACAAAAATTAATGTAAAAATCATTGAATTTCTGAATACCATCTACATACACAAAATAATTTTTAAAAGAAACACTTTAAAAAATCATAAAAATATGAAATTCACAGGAGTAAATTCGACAGAAAGGAAAGTCTTCTGTCATGAATATTATAGAACTTTTAGAAACATTAAAGAAAACTTAAATAAGTGAAGAGACAGACCATGTTCATGGATTGGAATACTCAATATTATAAGTGTCAATTATCCCCAAATTGGATCTATAGATTCAATGCAACCTCAGTTTGAAAATACCAACTTTTAAAAAACTGTGGAACTTGAAAAGCTGTTTTAAAATTTTACATCAACATGTAGAGGCCTAAAAGAAAGACACTCTTGAATAAGGACAAGATGGGAGAACTTGCTCTAGTAGATACCGAGACATTATAAAACTCTGGTGATCAAACAGCCAACATCATACTCAATGAGCAAGAACTGAACGCCATCCCCCTGAGAACAGGAACAAGTCAGGAATGCCCACTATCACCACTCTTATTCAACACAGTGCTGGAGGTTTTAGCCAGAGCAATTAGATGAGAGAAAGGAATAAAAGGAATCCAAATAAGGAGTGAAGAAGTGAAATTCTGTTTGCAGACGACATGATCTTATATATAGAAAACCCCAAAGAATCCACTGGAAAACTAATAGAAATTATTAACAACTACAGTAAAGTTGCAGGGTACAAAACCAACTTACAAAAATCAGTTGCTTTTCTATACTCCAATAACAAACTTACAGAAAGAGAACTCAAGAATATCATTCTATTTGCAATCGCAACTAAAAGAATAAAGTACTTAGGAATAAATTTAACCAAGGAGGTGAAGGACTTATACAATGAACACTATAAGTCATTACTGAAAGAAATTGATGATGACATAAAGAGATGGAAAGAGATTCCATGCACAGGGATTGGAAGAATAAACATGGTTAAAATGTCCATACTACCTAAAGCAATCTACAGATGAAATGCAACCCCAATCAGAATCCCAATGAAATTCTCCATGGAAATGGAGCAAAGAATCCTAAAATTCATATGGGGCAACCAAAGACCCCAAATTGCTAAGGCAATCCTGAGAAAAAGAACAAAGCTGGAGGCATCACAATCCCTGACTTCAAAATGTACTACAAAGTCATAGTGATCAAAACAGCACAGTACTGGTACAAAAACAGGCACACAGATCAATGGAAGAGAATTGAAAGCCCAGAAATAAAATTGCACACAATGGAATACTACTCAGCCATAAAAAAGACAAAATCATCCCATTTGCAACAACATGGATGGACCTGGAGGGAATTATGCTTAGCAAAATAAGCCAGACTGAGAAAGACAAACACCAGATGATTTCACTCATATGTGGAATATAAACATACACATGGGCAAAGAAAACAGTTCAGTGGTTACCAAGGCAAGGGGGGTGGGAGGTGGGCACAGGGGGTGAAGGGGAGCACTTATGTGGTGACAGGCAAGAAATAACATACAACTGAAATGAACTCAATAAAAAAAAACTTTGGTGATTCAGACAGTGTGGTATTGGTTCAGGGACAGACAAGCAGACCTATGGAATATAGTAGAAAACTCAGAACAGACCTAAACATAAGTGGTCACTTTACATACAAAATATTTGATATTGCAAAATCAGTGGGAAATGAATATACTAAAATCACCGAATTGTACACTTTATTTTTTTTCATTTTTATTTTTTGAGGAAGATTAGCCCTGAGCTAACTGCTGCCAATCTTCCTCTTTTTGCTGAGGAAGACTGGCCCTGAGCTAACATCCGTGCCCATCTTCCTCTACTTTATACGTGGGACGCCCACCACAGCATGGCTTGCCAAGTGGTGCCATGTCCGCACCCGGGATCCAAACCAGTGAACCCCGGGCCATGAAGCGGAACGTGTGCACTTAACTGCTGCACCACCGGGCTGGCCCCACTTTAAAAGGGTGAATTTATGCAATGGAATACCACTTCACACCCACCAGGATGACTAGAATCAAAAGTCAGATAATAACCAGTGCTGGCGAGGACGTGGAGGAGTCAGGATGGGTGTTCACTGCTGGTGGGGGTTAGAGGGTGGACTCACTTTGGAAAACAGCCTGGCAGTTCCTTAAACGATTTAGCAGAGTGACTGTGTGACCAGCAACCCTGCTCCTAGGTAAACGCCCAAGATAAATGAAAACATATGTCCACACTGAACTAGCGCATTGTTCATAACAGCCATTACATGGGAACAAGTCACATGTCCACTGATTGATGAAGAGTAAACAAAATGTGGTATATAAATACAATGAACTATCATTTGGACATAAAAAGGAATGAGATACTTGTTAACGCTACAACATGGATGAACCTTGAAAACATTATTCTAAGTGAATGAAGTCGGTCACAAAAACCACATATTATATGATTGATTTGTGTGGAATGTCCAGAATGGGCAAATCTGTAGAGACAGAAAGTAGATTAGTGGATACTCAGAGCTGTAGATCAGAGAGTAGGGATATAGGGGTGATAGGTAAGGGGTACAAAGTTTCTTTTTTAGGTGATGAAAACGTCCTAAAATTGATTGTGGTGATGGTTGCACGTATCTGTGAATAGACTAAAAACTATTGCATTATATACTTTAAATGAGTTAATTGTATGACATGTGAGTTATATCTCAATTTAAAAATTCCTCTAGTGGACAAAAAAAAATTCAGTGAAGAAAGGATAAACTTTTCAATAAGTGGTGTTGGGGTAATTGTTTATCTGTAGGAAAAAGGGAAAATAATTTCCTACATCAAATCATTCACAAAAATCAATTCCAGTTGGAGAGTGACGTCAGCATCATGGTGGAGTGAGGTGTCTCAGAAATCTCTCCCCTCCAATATACAACAAAAAAATCTGTAATCCAACAGAGGACATCCAAACACAACACAAAAAACGTCAGAGAGACCCACGCAGCCATAGGACGGAGGGTGGAGAGCCTGGAGTCCCCCTCAGAGGAGGTGGAACGGGGTAAGAGAAAACTTCACTCCTTCCCCTTAAAGACTGCAGTGGTGACTGCGGGAGGATCCATGAGGGAAGGAACAGGGGAGGGGACGTTTGTTCACGGGAACATCAAGGGCTCCCGAGGGCCCTTGCAGTCTAGAGGGAAGCCCTCTACCAGGGCAAAAGCTTTCATGGGGGGGGGGGTGACTGTATCAAACCAACACCCCAGGAGAGCAGATAGTGAGAGCAGAGGGAGAAAACCCCGAGAACATGCATGAGAAAGCACCCCTCCCCCCACCCACTCAGCACAGCTCCAGCCCCTGGGATTTCGGCTGAAAGTGGAGGGCTCAGAATATATGGCTCTTGACCCCCACCCACTGGCAATAGGTGGTAACTATGACCAAATGATGCCAGGATGTGAAAGAACAGAGCCACTCCCTCTAGTAATATCAAACATATTAGATCTCCAGACCAGAGAGAAAATGACAAGTACCCAGAAGTCAGTCCTGAGGACACAGAAATATGTAATCTAAATGACAAAGAATTCAAAACAGCTATCATCAAAAAAGTCAACAAAGTAAAAGGTAGAGAAACAATTCAATGAGTTCAGGAGCTACTTCACAAAAGAGATTGAAACTATAAAGAAAAATCAATCAGAAATATTAGAGATGAAAGACACAATGGAAGACATAAAACAAAATATGGATTCCATGAATGCTCGAGTGGACACTGTAGAGGAGTGTATTAGCATAATCGAAGATAGACATGTTGAAATGCTCCAGATAGAGGAGGAGAGAGAATTAAGACTAAAAAGAAATGAAGAAAGTCTCCAAGAAATATCCGACTCAATTAGGAAATGCAACATAAGAATTATAGGTATTCAAGAAGGAGAAGAGAAGGAGAATGGAGTAGAAAGCTTGTTCAAAGAAATAATAGCAGAGAACTTCCCAAACCTAAGGAAGAAGATGGAAATCCACATGGAAGACACTGCCAGATCTCCAAATATGTCAATGTAAAAAGTCCTACTGCAAGGCATATAGTAGTGAAACTGGCAAAACTGAATGACAAAGAAAGAATACTAAGGGCAGCAAGGCAGAAGGAAATAACCTACAAAGGAACCCCTATCAGGCTTTCAGCAGATTTCTCTGCAGAAACCTTACAGGCTAGGGGAGACTGGAATGACATATTCAAATCATTGGAGGACAAAAACTTTCAGCCCAGAATACTCTCTCCAGCAAAAATATCCATCAGATATGACGGAGAAATAAAACTTTCCCAGACAAACATAAGCTAAGGGAGCCACAAGACCCCTTACAAGAAATCCTCAAGAAGGCCTCATACCTGAAAAAAAAAACTCAACTCCAGCTGGATGAAAAACCTGTGCACGTTTTTAACTTTTCGTTTTGAAATAATTATGGAGTCCTAGGAAATCTAAGGAATATTACAGAGAGGTCCCATGGACCCTTCACCCACTTCCCTCCAATGGTTGCATCTTACATAGCTATCAACAGCTATATTGATACACTATACACAACCATATCTAAACCAGGCAATTGCCATTGGTACAATGTGTTGTGTTGGAAAAAAAATCCACTTTTTCACAAAAAAAAGTGAATTTTGTGACCACTACTACAATGAAGATACAAAACTGTTACACCACCACAATCTATTTTCCATTTCCATGATTTTGTCATCTGGAGAATGTTACACATGAATAGAATCATAACCTTTTGAGGTTGGTTTTTCCAGTCAGTGTAACACCCTGAGTTTTGTGCATCAACAGTTTGCTCATTTTTATTGCTGAGTAGTATTTCATGGCATGGATGTGCCATAATTTAACCATCCACCTATGGAGGGACAGTTTGGTTGTTTCCAGTTTTCGATTATTACAAATGAAGCTGCTATGAACAATAATGTACAGATTTTTGTGTGGGCAAAAGTTTTCATTTCCTTGGGATGTACCCCGGAGAGTATGACTGCTGGGTTGTATGGTAAGTATATGTTTAGTGTGGCAGGCAAAATTCTAACATGGCCCCCAAGATTCCTGCCTATGGTGTGCACACACCTTCTCCCAGTTATTCAGCCAATCTGGGTACTGCTGTGAAGGGATTTTCTAGCAATTAAGGTCCCAAATCAATTCACCTTAAGATAGGAAGGTGGGCCTGATCTAATCAGGTGAGCCCCATAAAAACACACAGTTTTCTATGGTTGGTCTAGATGTCAGAGACAGAGGAAGTCAGAGGTTCAAAGCACAAGAAGGACTCAATGCATCATTGCTGGCTTGAAGTTGGAGGGGGCTACATGTCCAGGAATGCAAGTAGCCAGTAAAAGACTGAATTCTGCCAGCAACAAGAATGAGCTTGGAAGTGGATTTTTTTTCCAGGGCATCCAGATCAGAGCTCTTTCTGGCTGACCCCTTGATTTCGGCCTTGTGATACCCTGAGCTAATAACCCAGTCACATGGTGCAGGGCTTTGGACTTACAGAGCTGTGTGAGCTAGTAAATTGTCCTAAGCTGCTCATTTGTGGTAATTTGTTACACAGCAATAGAAAACTAATACGTTGAGGGTTTTTTTTGTGGTTTTTTTTTTCTTTCTGAGTAAGATTAGCCCTGAGCTAGCATCTGTTACTAATCCTCCTCTTTTATTTGCTTGAGGAAGATTAGCGCTGAGCTAACATCTCTGCCAGTCTTCCTCTATTTTGCACGTGGGTCACCACCACAGCATGGCTGACGAGTGCTATAGGTGCCCAGGATCTGAACCCATGAACCCAGGCCACCGAATCAGAGTGTGCTGAACTTAACCACTATGCCATGGGGCTGGCCCCCTGCATTGAGTTTTTAAAGAAACTACCAAGCTATTATTCAGAGTGGCTGTAACATTTTACATTTCTACTAGCAATGTAGGAGAGATTCAGTTTCTTTGCATCCTTGCCATCTTTTGATATTGTCAGTATTTTTTACTTCAGCTGCTCTAATAAGTGTGGTCATATCTCACTGTGATCTTAACTAGCATTTCCCTAGTGGCTAGTGATGTTGAACCTTTTCATCTGCTATGTGCCATCTGCATATCCTCTCGGTGAGATGTCTCTCCATGTCCTTTGCCCATTTTCTGATTGGATTACTTGGTGTCAAAATTGAGTTTTGAGAGTTCTTTATATGTGCTAGATGTGAGACCTTTGTCAGATATGTGGTTAGTGTATCATATTTCTCTACTTTGTAGCTTGTCTTTTCATCATCTTAAAAAGGTCTTTTCCAAAGAAAAAGTTTTAAATTTTGATGCAGTCTAACTTATTGATTTTTTTTAATCTTACAGATTATGCTTTTGGAGCCATGTTTAAGAATTCTTCATAAAGCCTTACGTCCTGAGTATTTTCTTCCAAAAGTTTCATAACTTACATTTAAACCTATGATCCATTTTCAGTTAATTTTTGTATAAGGTATAAGGTTTAGGTTGAGTTTTTTTCCTTTATTATTTTTTATTGAGGTATAATCGACATATAACATTATATTAGTTTCAGGTGTGCACCATAATGATTTGGTATTTGTGGATATTGTGAAACGATCACCACAGAAGTCTAGGTAACATTTCTCACCACACAGAGTTACAGATTTTTTTCTTGTGATGAGAACTTTTAAGAGCTACTCTTAGCAACTTTCAAATATACGATATAGTATTATTAACTATAGTTGCCATGCTACACAGCGCATCCCCATGACACTTATTTTCTACCATTTATCTGCACCTTTTGACACCTTCACTCATTAGGCCTATCCCCTACCCCTGACCTCTGGCAACCACCAATCTGTTCTCTGTATCAATGAGCTTGGTTTGGGTTTTTGTTTGTTTGTTTTTAGATTCCACATATAAGTGAGATCATATGGTATTTATCTTTCTCTGTCTGGCTTATTTCACTTAGCATAGTGCCCTCAAGGTCCATGTGTGTTGTCACAAATGTCAAGATTTCCTTCTTTTTTTATGACTGAATAATATTCTAGTGTGTGTGTGTACAACACATTTTCTTTATTCATTTAACCATCAATGGACACTTAGGCTGTTTTCATATCTTGGCTATTATAAAATAGCTTTTCAAATTAGTTTTTTGTTTTTCTCAGATAAATACCCAGAAGAGGGATTGCTGGATCATATAATAGATCCATTTTTAATTTTTTGTGGAACCTTCATACTATTTTCCATAGTGGTTGCACCAATTTACATTCCCACCTTCAGTGCACAAGGGTTCCCTTTTCTCCACATCCTTGACAACACTTGTTATTTCTTGTCTTTTTGGTAATAACCATTCTAACAGGTAGTTTTGATTCGCATTTCCCTGATTAGTGATGTTCAGCATCTTTTCAGGTACCCGTTGGCCATCTGTATGTTTTCTTTGGGAAAAGGTCTGTTCAAATCTTCTGCCCATTTTTTAATCAGATTCTTTGGGGTTTTTTTTGCTATTGACTTGTGTGAGTTCTTTATATATTTTAGGTAGTAACTCCTTGTTAGGTATATGATTTGCAAATATTTTTCTCCCATTAAGTAGGTCGCTTTTTCATTATGTCGATGGTTTCCTTTGTTGTGCAGAAGCTTTTTAGCTTGATGTTGTCCCACTTGTTTATTTTGACTTTTGTTACCTTTGCTTTTGGTGTCAGATCCAAAAAATCATTGCCAAGACTAATGTCAAGGAGCTGTAAACCTAGGTTTTCTTCTAAGAGTTTTATGGTTTCAGGTCTTACATTCAAGTCTTTCACCCATTTTGACTTAATTTTTGTGTATGGTGTAAAATAATGGTCCAGTTTCATTCTTTTGCATGTAGCTGTCCAGTTTTCCCAGAACCATTGATTGAAGAGACTGTCCTTTCCCCATTGTATATTGTTGGCTCCTTTGTCATAAATTGATTGATCATATATGCATAGGGTTTTTCTGGGCTCTCGATCCTGTTCCATTGTTCTATGTGTCTGTTTTTATGGCAATACCCTACTGTTTTGATTACTATAGCTTTGTAATATAGTTTGAAATCAGGGACATGATGCCTCCAGCTTTGTTCTTCTTTCTCAGGATTGCTTCAGCTATTTGAGATCTTTTGTGATTTCATACAAACTTTACGATTGTTTTACTTCTGTGAAAAATACCATTGGAATTTTGATTGGGATTGCATTGAATCTGTAGATTGCTTTGGGTAGTATGGACATTTTAATGATATTAATTCTTCCAATCCATGACCACAGAATATCTTTCCATTTATTTCTGTCTTCTTCAATTTCTTTCATCAGTGTCTTATAGTTTCAGTATACAGGTCTTTCAACTCTTTGGTAAAATTTAATCCTAGGCATTTTTTAAATGCAATTGTAAGTGGGATTGTTTGCTTAATTTCTCTTTCTGATAGTTTGTTACTAGTGTATAGAAATGCAACTGATTTTTGTATATTGATTTTGTATCCTGCAACTTCACTGAATTCATTTATTAGTTCCAACAGTTTTTTGGTGGAGTCTTTAGGGTTTTCTATATATAAAATCATGTCTTCTGCAAATAGTGACAGTGTTACTCCTTCCTTTCCAATTTGGGTGCCTTTTATTTTTTTTCTGCCTAATTACTCTCTAGGACTTACAATACTATGTTGAATGAAAGTGGTGACAGTGGGCATCCTTCTCTTGTTGCTGACTTTAGAGGAAAAGCTTTCCTCTTTTCACCATTGAGTATCATGTTAGCTGTGGGCTTGTCATATACGGCCTTTCTTATGTTAAAGTATGTTTCCTCTATACAGACTTTGTTGAGAGATTTTTTCAGAAATGGATGTTGAATTTTGTCAGATACTTTTTCTTCATCTATTAATATGATTATATAATTTTTATACTTCATTTTGTTAATGTGGTGTATCACACTGATTGATTTGCAGATGTTGAACCATCCTTGCAATCCTGGAATAAATCCCACTTGATCATGGTGTATGATCCTTTTAATGTATCATTGAATTTGGTTTGCTAAGACTTTGTTGAGGACTTTTGCATCCGTGTTCATCAGGGATACTGGCCTGTAGTTTTCTTCCCTCTGATGTTCGCGTTTGCTTTTGGTAGCAGGGTAACGCTGGCCTCATAAAGTGAGTTTGGACGTATTCCTTCTTCTATTTTTTGGAAGATGTTGAGAGGATTGGTACTAATTATTCTTTGAATGATTGATTGATTGAGAGGATTAGTACTAATTATTCTTTCAATTCTTTGGTAGAATTCACCAGTGAAGCTGTCTGGTCCTGGACTTTTGTTTGTTGGAGGTTTTTGATTACTGATTCCATCTCCTCACTAGTAATAAATCTGTTGAGATATTTTTCTTTCTTCATGATTCAGTCTTCATAGGTTGTGTGTTTCTAGGAATTTATTCATTTCTCCTAGGTTGTCCAATTTGTTGGTGTGTAATTGTTCATAGTCTGTTATGATGCTTTGTATTTCTATGGTATCAGTTTGTGGAAATTAATAGAGAAACCTTAATTAAATTGGGTTTAGGAAGGCCTGGAGGAGGAGCTGTCACGCCCTATCTTACATCATCAATTACACCAAACAGGGAGACAGATGCTTGTATCTTTGACGGGAAGTAAAACTACTTTACTACTAAAGGAAGATTTCTCTGCCTACCTGGCAACAGACCAGCCAATGAGAAATGCCACAGCTCAGCCAATGAGAAATGCCACAACTCAGCCAACCAGAAACACCACAGCTCAGCCAATGAGAAACACCACAGCTCGGCCAATGAGAAACGTCGCAGCTCGGCCAATGAGAAACATTGCAGCTCGGCCAATGAGAAATGTCGCAGCTCGGCCAATGAGAAACGCCACAGCTTGGCCAATGAGAAACGTCGCAGCTCAGCCAATGAGAAACACTGCAGCTCAGCCACTGAGAAATGTCACAGATCAGCCAATGATAAGCCGTTGCTGCCCTGAACTGTTACCTTCTTCCAATGGACTTTCAATTAGAAAAACCCTCCCCCTCCCCCTTTTTTTCTATAAAAGCAGTTCCCTGGCTTTGTTTTCCAGACTTGCCTATGGTTCCCCATAGCGTGTACATCCCGGATTGCAATTCCTATGGCTATTCCCCAAAAAACTCATTTTGAGGGTAAAATGACAGGAAAATTTTCTTTCTAAGTTGACATATATGGTGTCAGAAAAGTGGGATCCAAAGGAGGTGACCCCCGAGAGATGGGGCCCCCAGAGGCAAGTGAGGCACCTGCACCGAGCCCTTTGTGCTCATCACTTGTGTGAGCTGCTGCCTGCTTTCAGCTTGGTGAGTCTCCTCTTGGATTTTGAGCTCCCCTCCCTTTGTGTTCTGAGCTCTCAGACTTTATCCAGGATCAAGAGAGGGTTTGTCCTCTCAGGGGAGGGACTTTGTCCTCCTGTTCAAGGCTCTGTCCTTGGGTTTAAGGCATCATCCTTGGTGAGTGCTCAGTCATTTTCTGAAGGTAACACAGTTCCTCCTGGGGTTCAGGCTTGCTGAAAATCCAAGAGTTTTTGTTTAGTTTTTAGATTCCTTTTGGAGTCTGGGCTGGGAATCTAGCAACTTTCTTTGGTTTTTAGATTCCTAAAATCTAAATTTGGTTTTTAGATTTTAGATGTGGTTTTTAGATCAAGGTTAGCACTCTAGCAACTTTCTTGGATTTTCAGAGGAAATTTCAGAAATTGGATCCTAGTCATCTAAGTGTTCTGAGGGAAACCCTCTTTCAGGGACCCTGGCTGCGTTTATGTTTAAGAACTGTGGGCTGGGGCCAGACCGGTGGCACAGTAGTTCAGTTCACACACTCTGCTTCAGCAGCCCAGGGTTCATGGGTTTGTATCTGGGGTGTGGACCTGCACACCACTCATCAAGCCATGCTGTGGCCGCATCCCATGTACAAAATAGAGGAAGACTGGTACAGATGCTAGCTCAGTGACAATCTTCCTCACCAAAAACCCCCACCAAAACACGTGCATTTTTAACTAAATGGGCCAAACAAACCACAGGAAGTCCAGAATTGCAATCGCCATTATGGAGAACTTTTGATCTCCCCAGACTAGCTTTTCTTAAAACCAAATTGGAAGACTGCAGCTCTAAATTTAAGCAGAATGAATGGTATATCTACTTTCCTTGGTACCTGGAGGCTTCTGGATGCACACAAAGCTCTAAAATCATGCCACTACAAGACACCTTGTCTAAATTAGCCAAAACAACTAGAAAACAAAGAAAAAACAAACTGGCTTCTGAAGCCTCGTGTTCCCCTCCCCCTTCTTCTTTGTCTCAGGCACCCTCTTGTCTTCCCAGACCCCTCTGTCTCTGGCTCCACCCCCGGCAGCCTTCCTGCGCTCAGGCTCTGCCCCGGACCATCCTCCTATCTTCCCCTCTGGGAAAACTGGCCCCTTTGAAATCAGACACTCTGAAGATTCAAATGCTAAACCCCTAATTACTAATTCTAAGTTAACTGGAACAAATCAACAACCAGAAGGAAACATTTAAATAGCAATTACCCTAAACTTTCGATAAAAGACAAAATGACTCCAAAAAACAGCTCTACCAGGATCCTTACAGCATGCAAATAAAAATCTTTAGTAAAAGACTTTTGACCAGCTGAACAGCTAACCTTAACTAAGTCCATCTAGCAGAAATACAATTTGGATCCAATTATTCTTTTGAGTTTCATACCTGAGACATGGCTAAACTTTTTAAATGAAAGCTGTGAGATCTCTGTCTGTGCCTGTCTATATGTTACGGACGTCTATGTGTGTATGTTTATGTGTGTATGTTATGGAGATGTGATATTTTTCTACCTCTGTATGGTGTTGCCAAAACAAATGTGTAAAAAAGCTCTATTTAATTGACTTGAAATTAAGTGCTTATAAGTTGTTTTCTTAAATCTGAGAAATACAATAGAAACTAACTCAAATGCTTTTCAAGTTTATGTGATCTAGGATTAATCTTTAGTAAATGAAAGCTAGTTGAAGGTTGTTGGTGTAAATAAAAAACGGGTATGTCTTCAGAGTTTTTAGTGTTGGACATAAGGCAAATGTGCAGCTTTTTTCTCTGCCTGAGTTTACTGGTCAAGTAGGTGCATGCTGTCCCTGTTATAAAATTTGTTGGTAAGAAAGTAACTTAAGGGGCCGCCCCGTGGCCGAGTGGTTAAGTTCGAGCGCTCTGCTTCAGCAGCCCAGGGTTTCGCCAGTTCAGATCCTGGGCACGGACACAGCACTGCTCATCAGGCCATGCTGAGGCGGCGTCCCACATGCCACAACTAGAAAGACCCACAACTAAAATATGAAACTATGTACTGGGGGGATTTGGGGAGAAAAAGCAGAAAAACAAAAGAAGACAATTGGCAACAGTTGTGAGCTCAGCTGCCAATCTAAAAAAAAAAAAAAAGAAGAATATTCCTATAAAAAAAAGTAACAAGATTTAACTTAAGATGATGGTTGGATTATTTAATTTAATCCAAGCATGATTGTTAAAAGCCAGTAATTAAAATAAATGTAAATAAGATCAAAGTTTATGCCAAGTTAAACTACATACTAGATAGTCATTGAATATCTAAATCACCTTTCAAACAAGACAAAATACCAAAACATTAATTACTGAACATAGATTTATCTACTTTTGGCTTCCTATTGCAAAGAAACTAAAGATAAATTTGGGTCTGTTGGTAACCATGTCTTGTGCCACACTGAAAGATCGCGCTATTCAAAAGGGCATATACTCCTAGAAATTATGAAATGTATTTATAAATCTGCCAGTCCACGGTTGCTTACTTCTTAGTTTTCACTAGGATTTGGGGATTCCAAGGGTTAAGAATTCTAATCTATGCAAGAAAAGCTACTAGAAACAAAAAGGGAAGCACCTCTGAGTGCAAGGAAAGCAGGATGTGTGTTTCAGTAAAAGAAGGAATGAGGGATGGAAATGTATTCTGTTGAGGAAAAGAAAGGAATTCTGTCCTAAAGAGAGACTGCTTAATCCAGAATGGGAAAGAAGAAAAATAGGACAAATCTAAGTGTAAAAAGCAAGTTGTAGAAGGTTGGGGAAAGGAATCTCAGGAAAAGAATTTTATGAGCAGTCAGGACTGGCTAAGATTGGAATGAGTAAATTTTAATATCAAAATAAGCCAATGCAAACTTAAAATATGGCTTTCTTTTGTGTTAAAAGGACAAAGTTTTCTTGGGTTATTGGGCTGCTGATGAAACAAATGGTAAAATCTTCTTTGCCTTTAAGCGATATGCCTAGAAAACAGAGATTTTATATTTTATCAAAATAATTTCCTGCGTTTTCTTTTTCTTTATCAGATCTTTCATTACTTAGGAAAACCGAGACTTCTTAGTATTGAAGGAGTTAAGTTTTGCTTACAACTGTGTAACATTTTCTATTTGCCTTTGAAACCTGTTATTGTTACTTTAGTCAAATAGATGCTTAAGGATTATTTCGTAATGATCTGTGATATTTGGTCAACTGTCCAAATCTCTTAATATTTTTGACAAACTTCCCCAAATATTCAAATCCTAAATGATGTTTTTTCAACCTGGATGTAACTTTGGGATTTTCCAGAGAGGACCTGGGACATCTCAAAAGATTTATTAGCTCTTCTTATAAAAAGAGAAATATTACACTAATTAGTCTTATTTGGTATGTGAAATTACATGAGCAGCATGATCGAATAAGCAATAATAAACCTTTTAGGTTATATTGTATGGGTGAGTGTTACTAGCAAGTGTTTTAGAAATTGTATAAAATTTTTAAAAATATGATATAGCCTAATATAATGTTATTACCTGTAATTCTAATTACTATTAAAATATATGTTGCAAAAATACCCAAATTTTCTTGTCAATTGTATTTACCCGTCGCCTTTTCTAAAAACAGTCTTTTGTCAGTTACAGACAGCTGTTGTTTTACTGTGATGCTTTTACACGTTTCATTTTCAAAAAGATTCATTAAAGTGACTCTGACAAGTACTCTGGAATATAGGTTTTGGTAGCTTTAAGATCATAACACTGAGCTGGGTGGGAATTTCTGGAACTTAAGCGGAGGACTGATTGCTCTAATGTTTTGTTTTCCAAATGTCAAGGACCCGTTTTTCTCCTCTCCTTTAAGCTCTCTATGATTTACAGCAATTTGGTAAAGTGTATCTTTGCAAGAAGGGTTGAAACATTTATCTTTTTCTCTCTGCCTGATCCCCTCAGGATTTGGTAACTCATAAGTATTCTTTTCATGACAGTGTATGTATTTGCATGCGTTCACTGAAGGTCTGTTCTCCTTGTAATAGGACGCAGTTGGAAATATTGGCTGGATTATTCTAGATAAGCCTTTATCTAAAATGTCATATTCAAGAAAGATGTACATAGACTAAAAAATGACCAGACAGCTTTTAGGGACTGCTTTGAAAAATCAGCCTAGTACCTTGCTTACAAGGTCCAGCAAAGCAATCTTGAAAAAGCTTATATGATCAATCACTAGTCTTGCTACATTTATATAAATAATCAGGCCAAGCCTAATACAAACAAATTAGTTTTACTATGATTATCTTTATTTTTTAGAATGGAGGTTATTGTGGAGAGAGAAATTATGCTCACACCTTTGTAGGTATTAGATTCTAGCCCTATTGTCTTTAAGGTGTTGTTATACCTGTAAGCTGGGCTGGACCCTAAATTCTTCTAGTGTCCTTAAATGTCTGGCTGTGATACTCCAAACTGACATTTCCACTTTTAGTGCCCTTGAAGTCTCCTTGGGAGGGACTACACCAGGCCCTCCTCTCTACCCAGATGCAGCCAAACTTCAGGGACTCGAGCCTTGGGTGCACATCTCACAGCTGAAGAAGGCTCACCTGACATCTGGTCCTGAACAAACACTGGGGACCTCAAATCAAACTGACCAGGAAGAGAAGCAGCCGACGTCTGAGGCAGACAGCTTTCCCAGGACGAGTGGACCAGGCCTAAATACCCTTTTCCACTGTTGTTTCTTTATTTTCTCCCTCTCTTTTGTGGAAGAACAATGCCCTTGCTGACGTTTCCCAATCCCTTCCAAACAGGGGAACCTCTCTGATTGCTGGATTTGCCATCAGAAACCTCAGTGTGTCTTAAGACAGTAATGACCCTTAGTTCGCCCTATAAGTAATTTCACTGTGATTCCAGATGCTGTTGATTGTCTAAATTGCTTTTCTGGCCCATTTTACTGACTCGGGGTGGTAAGGCCATCTAAACTCATTTATTGCTTTAATTTAACCTAGCCTTGGGAGGAGAAAACAGGATCTTCTGAATATTTGTATGAAAAATTCTGTGCGGCCACCAGTGTAACCCAGGCCATCTGTAAATTTCTTGATATACCCAGGCAACCTCTCAGCATGTAACAAAATAGTATCTGAGCCTTGTTACACGAGGCTAACGCCTCTATGCTGATGAACGAGTCTACAGATGATGTCACTGATGTGGGAGCCTTGTGTGCACCCCCTGATTACCTCTTCATCTGTGGAGGTTTCAGTAATGGCCTTTATGCCTGGGCAACTCATTGCCTTGACAGCTGGGGAACAGAAGGACAGCATGCCCTTGCTGTATCCACTGTCCTGTGTTCGCTGCATGAGCAAACAGAGACCTCTCATTGTCTCTCCCATTGAATCTGCTCTCCTATATTGAGTGCATATTTACAAATGTTATATCCTTTTGTTGGATTGACCCCTTTATCGTTATGCAATGCCCTTATTTGTCTATGACAGTCTTTGTTTTAAAGTCTGTTTTGTCTGATATAAGCATAGCTACCTCAGCTTTCTTTTGCTTTCCATTTGCATGGAATAGCTTTTTCCATCCATTCACTTTCAGTTTGTATGTGTCCTTATGTCTGAAGTGAGTCTCTTGTAGGCAGCATATAGATGGGTCTTGTTTTTTTAAACGTTCAGCCACTCTATGTCTTTTGATTGGAGTATTTAGTCCATTTACATTTAAAGTAATTGTCAATAGGTATGTACTTATTGCCATTTTGTTAATTAATTGTTTTCTGGCTGTTTTGTAGTTCCTCTGATCCTTTCTTCTTCCCTTACTCTCTTCCTTTGTGGCTTGATGTCTTTCTTTAGTGGTATGCTTACATTCCATGCTCATTATTTTTTTGTGTGTCTACTATAGGTTTTTGATATATATGTATCAGATATAGGGTTATATATATATAGGGTATATATATAGGATATAGGGTATCTTGAGGTTTACATATAACAAGTTCTATTTATAACAATGTATTTTAAATTGATAACAACTTGAGTTTGAATACCTTCTAAAGCTCTGCATTTTTCCTCTCCTCCCTCCACATTTTATATTTTTGATGTCACGTTTTACATCTTTTTATTTTGTGGATCCCTTGACTAGTTATTGTAGTTTTCGTTATTTTTACTACGTTTGTCTTTTAACCTTCATTCCAATTGCTGTAGCACTATTTGTTGAAAACACTATTTTTCTTTATGGAATTGCTTTTGCACCTTTATCAAAAATCAGTTGATTAGAATTGTATGGATCTATTTCTGGGTTCTCTGTTCTGTTCCACTGATCTATGTGTCTACCCCTTCACCAGTAACATACAGTCTTGATTACTGTAGCTATATAATCAGAGTCAGGTAGAGTCATTCCTTCCACATTATTCTTCTTTTTCAAAATTGTCTTAGCTAGTCTAGTTCCTTTGCCTTTTCATTTAAATTTTACAATAAGCTGTCTATATCTACAAAACGTCTTGCTAGAATGTAGACAGGAATGGTGCAACCTTATGTATCATTTTAGAGAGAACGGATATGGCTACGTTAAAATCTTCCAATCCATGAATATGGTGTAGATCTTTGATTTCTTTCAGCCATGTTCTGTAGTTTTCAGCATACAAGTCCTGCACGTGTTTTGGTAGATTTATATCAAAGTATTTTATTTTATGAGTGATTTTAAATGGTACTGTATTTTTCATTTCAGTTTCCAAGTGTTCATTGCTTGTATATAGAAATACAATTGATTTTTCTATGTTGGTCCTGCAGCCTTGCTAAGGTCACTTATAGGTTTTAGGAGGTTTTTTGGTTTGTTCATTTGTTTTTGGTAAATTCCTTGGGATTTTCTACATAGACCATCATGTCATCTGCAAATAGAGTTTAATTTCTTCCTTTCCAATCTGTATGTCTTTATTTTCTTAATGTGCTGGCTAGGACTTGTAGAACTATTTTGTATATGAGTAGTGACATCCTTGCCTTGTTTCTGATCTTTGGTGGAAGACATTCTTAGTCTTTCCCCATTACATATGATGTTAAATGTAGGTATTTCTGTAGATGTCCAGTATCAATTTGAGGAAGTTCCACTCTATTCCTAATTTGCTGAGAGTTTCCTAATTTCCTGGCTCACATAATTCACAGAAATCAATTCCAGGTAGATTAAAAACCTATTTGAAATAATTACAGACTCACGATAAATTGCAAAAATAATATAGAGAGGTTCCATGTACCCAATACCCAGTTTCCCCCACTGGTGACATCTGAGATAACTAAAGTGAATTGTTGATAGTACAATTAACTAGACCACAATTATCTGGTTTTACTCAGACTTCACCAGAAAAATCTATTTTTGAAAAGCAAAATTATAAAGGTTATAGATCATAATGCAGGAGAACAGATTCATGACTTCAGAATAAAGAAAGATTTCTTGAACAAGACAGAAGGACAGAGAATAAAGGAGAAGGATGATAGATTTGGCTACCTTAAAATTATTAACTTCTGTTCATCCAAAGACACCATAAAAATTGTGAAAAGACAAGCCACAAACTGAGAAAAAATTATTTGCAACGTGTGGAGCTAGTATCCTGAATATATAAAAATGCCTGTGGATCAATAAGAAAACAATAAAAACATCCCAGTGGAAGGATGGGCAAAAGAATTGAACAGGTACTTCACAAAAGAGGAGAGCCTGTGACCAAACATGCAGACCTGCCAGCAGGATGTGTGGGCTATGTGTAGACGTCACCTGGTTCAATGAGGTGTGGGAACAGTGTGAGCCACACATGTCTGGGGGTGGGCGCACACAGCAGGCTGTGTTTAGAGACTCTGCCTGGCTGGTGCTGCCAGCATGTGAAGTGTGAGTGCAGGGCAGGGGCTGGGGAGGGGGCAGCAGGACACAAGCAGGACAAGGCTGGTTGCAGCGTTTTCACTGCCAACCTTCCTTCCAAGGGCCCTTGTTTTGAAAGGTTTATTTACTATTTGGCGTTTATTAGTAATACATTCCTTTTGTTTGTGTGTTTTTAAACAAGCAAAAAAAAAAAAAGCTCTGCCAGACAGAGCAAAGCCACATAGTGTCCCCGAGCCGGCAGAGCAGTGGTAAGGCCCTGCCCTGTGGCCTCCTCTTGCAGAATCACTGAGTCCGAGCACGGGAGGTACAAGGTGCTCTACAGCTCCCAGCTGCTGTTCCGACGCCGCCTCTACGCAGACCTGGAGACCGTCCTGTACCACGTGCACCTCTTCAAGCCGCTGTCGCTGC
Organism: Equus przewalskii; assembly: GCF_037783145.1. Taxonomy (NCBI): domain Eukaryota; kingdom Metazoa; phylum Chordata; class Mammalia; order Perissodactyla; family Equidae; genus Equus; species Equus przewalskii. The sequence goes on from NC_091845.1 coordinate 3,227,644, forward strand.
TCATGAAGCAGGCGTCACTCTACATCCGCAACACCGTGCCGCAGACGGCCTTCCAGGCCCTGACCAGGTGTGGTCCCCGGGCCTGCTGCGGGGAGGGGAGTGGGCTGCCTGCCCTCGTGGCGGCCATGGGGGGTGGCACAGTGGCCCTTTGAGGTGCGCTTTTTATTATTCCTTATGCCCGAAGAGCCCGGGTCAGGAGTGAAGGCCGGTGCCGAGGGGCCCCGAGTCCGTGTCATTCCCACTGTTCCACATGCTCTCCCATGACAGTTGCAGAAACATACCGGTGAAAGGACAGTTTTACTCAAGCACATGTCACATGAATCTGTCTGCTCCTCTTGGGAATATCCCAGAAGAGGCTGAGGAGTGAGGCACCAGTTAGAACCCATTTTCCCAGTGAGCCATGGGGACACAATGAGGACTGGGACCACCAGATCCACCAGGCCAACAACAGCTTTCTCTCCCAACCAAATGTTACTTTTCTGTGTGCCTCCCACCTAGTCCCCTATTCCACCCTCCCTCCCTCTTCCTCAGAAAGCCGTTCTCCAAAGATCTGGATCTTTCTCTTCCTACACACCTTCACCTGTGCTGTTCCTTCTGCTCCAACGCTGGTGACCTGCCAGGCTGGTCACCCACCCTGGGAAGCTGGGTGGAGCGCTGCTCATGCTTGCCCGAGGGTCTCCTCCAGTGCGTATGGAACAGCCACTGCCCTGTGCCTGCTCTGGGAGGAGGGCCGAGAGAGGCAGACCCAGTTTAGAAGCGGAGGCTGACAAAGAATAGCGCAGTGGGGTGCCCCGGGACCGTGGGCAGTCGGTGCCGCGCTCAGTGCAGCAGTGAAGGACAGTGACTGGTACTTTGAGGAGGTGAGCAAAGGCTGACCTGGAGAAGGAAGGAGCAGACATTCATCAGGTGGACAGTTCACTCACTGCCGGTCTGGGGCAGGAGGTGCAGACCACCTCTACACTTGTAGAGCCAGCAACAGGTGTGGCCAAGAGCTGCTCCCCGCGTCGCCCCCCACACACCAGCACATCCTTGTTGAATGTACTAGTAGAGGAGAGGGGGAGGCAGGAGAGGGAGGGAGCAGGCTGGGGACACGGGAAGGAGAACTCAGGGCTGAGAACCTCTCCTTTTAGTCCCACCCTCTGGCAGCAGCTGTGCCCAAAGAACCGGGCAGGTGTAGATTGGGCAACCCCCAAACAGTGCCCAAAGCTGCAAGTCAGGACAGGGCACAGCAGGAGGCTCGTGCTGGGGAGGCGCTGGAGCATTTGGGTGTCCAGATCCTCAGTGGTGAGTCGAGGAGGCTGGACCCTGTCCTGCCTGGTGAGTGACAGGAAGTAGCTGGGGACCTCTCTTAGGGAAAGGGAAGAAAACAGCTATTTATGAAGTGCTCACTGCATCCTAGGTAGCTACATCCATCATGGCTTTATTCCTTTCTGGAAGGTCAGGAAACAGAAGCTCACAAAGGCCAAGTGGTGGGGCAGGGAGCTCAGCTAGGGAGAGGCGGAGCGCACCAACCTCAGGCATCACCTCACCTGGACCTTGGAAACAGCTGAGACAGCAAGCTGCAAACAATGGTTCCCATAGTATTGTCGAGAGCGTCAGAGTGACTCAAGTGCCCGCGGCTGGGCCTTAGGAGACGGCAATGAGAAGGAGTCCTGGGGCCCTTGAGCTTTGCTAAGATAAGAGGCTATGTGCTAGTGCCACCTCCTGGGGCAGGAGGCTCTGAGATTAACACCACTGACAGCCAGCTTGTTGGGGCTGCTCCCTGGTGGGGCATGGGTAGGTGAGAGGCATGGAATAAGGCCACAGTTACAGGAAAATGATTAGAGCAGAAAGTGGGAAGCTTTTAATTCTAGGGGCTGGGTGGAGAGAGGGAAGGAGGCATTCTCCTTTGTAGGCTCATTGGACTGGAATCAGAGCTCCTCATGTAGGACCTGGGACCAGCTAATCAACCTCTCGGGGTTTCCATTTCCTCTTGTAAAATGGGGGTGGTTTGACCTACCTTGCAAGGCAGGTGGGGCTGAGCAGCCGGCCATTCTGTGTTCCAGGATCCACTGCATCTGCTTTTACAGCACCAGGCTCAGGGAGGTGATCGCAAGAGACCTGCTGCCCTCCTCCGCCATGATCAAAGACTTGAGCCAAGAGTTTGGGTTGCCCCTTTCACAAGAAGATCTCAGAGATGGGAAACTGTTCGCTGTGCCACCTCAGCCTGCCCCCAATCTCGAGGACTTACGAAGTCGGAATTCCACCTTCACTGATGAGATCCATGCCCACCAGGAGAAGTACCTGCAGTGGCGGAATGCCATGATGCTGAAGAAAAGCCAGGAGCACAGCCTGATCCAGGTGGGCAGTCTCTCTCCCTGGGTCGGGGGTCCCAGGCCTTTACCCTACCTGGGCTGTCCAGTCACCTGCCAGGAGATACAGGGCAGATGGCCAATTCCTGAGCCGGGCATCTGCCTCCGGCCGTTATCTGCTCTCACTCCCAGCCCCGGTGTACCTCGTCCTTCCTGAAAGGTGAAAAAGAACGCTCTTAGGTTTATCACCTTTACCTTGGCCACAGAGTTCATCTTAGAGAAAGAACTGTTGCGTGTGTGTGTGTGTATGTGTAACATCTTGCTTAAGCTGCTAAGGGCATGGATATTGAGATGCCCAAGCAACACTGGCGATGAACTAATCTGCATGAGAAAATGGGAATAGAAAGGAAGGGAAGAGGAGATTGCGGAGCTGGTGAGGTGACAGAGGGCTGGGTGCTATGTGCCCTGGGCCAAGGAGCCCCTCAGCCCATACCACCCAAAAAGACTTAAAAACACTGACATCCACGGCATGACTTGTAGTCGTTCGCCCGTGGTCCGTCTGGGTGAAGCCCCTCCCTCAACCCTAATCTCTAGTAGAAAGTGTCTCACAAGTTTGTAAGCTTTCTATGTGTACACACTGTATGAAAACCAGTGAGGAGGCTGCCATTAGTATTCAAGTTTTTAGTTTTTTCAAAAGAACAGGTTCTTGGATTTATTTATAAATCTGCTTTTTCTGTTTTTCTAATTCATTAACTTCAGCTTTTATTTTTTATGATATTTTAAAACATGTTTTTCTCCTTTCTAGCTTGTTGAGTTGGCGATTTCATTTATTTTTATTCTTTAAATTTTTTTCCCAGTTTTATTGAGATATAATTGACATATATCACTGTACAAGTTTAACGTGTACAGCATAATGGTTTGACTTACATATGTTGTGAAACGATTACCACAATTAGTTTAGTTAGCATCCGTCATCTCATATAGATACAAGAAAAAGAAAAAGGAAAAAATACTTTCCTTATAAAAACTCTTAGGGTTTACTCTCTTAACAACTTTTCTATACATCACACAGCAGTGTTAACTATGGGCCTCATACATCACATCCCCAGGACTTATTGATCTTATAACTGGAAGTTTGTGCCTTTTGACTACCTTCCTCCAGTCTCCATTCCTCCACCCCTGGCCTCTGGTAACCATAAATCTGATCTCTTTTTCTGAGATTAGGGTTTGTTTGTTTGTTTTCAGATTCCACATATACACAGTATTTGTCTTTCTCTGTCTGACTTTTCTCACTCAGCGTAATGCCCTCAAGGTTCATCCATGGTGTCGCAAATGGCAGAATTTCCCCCTTTTTTTATGGCTGACTCATACACGCATACCTCGGAGATATTGTGGGTTCAGTCCCAGGTCGCCACAATAAAGCAAATATCCCAATACAGTGGGCACGTGGATTTTTTGGTTTCCCAGTGCATATAAAAGTTATGTTTACAGTATATAGTAGTCTATTGAGTGTGTTATAGCATTGTGTCTAAAATAACAATGTACACACCCTAATTAAAAAATGCTTTATTGCTAAAAAATGCTAACCATCATCTGAGCCTTCAATGAGTCATAATCTTTTTGCTGGTGGAGGGTCTTGTAGAAAACACAGTATCTGTGAAGCACAGTAAAGAGAAGTGCAATAAAATGAGGTAAGCCTGTGTTCCATTGTGTATGTTCATGTTATATATGTGCACACACCACATTTCTTTATCCACTCATTGATTGATGGACACGTAGGTTGTTTCCATGTCCTGGCTATTGTGAATAACGCTGCCGTGAACCTGGGGGTACTGATATCTTTTTGAGTTAGTAGTTTTGTTTCTTTTGGATATATTCCCAGAAGTGGAGTTGCTGGATCATATGGTATGTCTATTTTTAATTTTTTAAGAATCCTCTGTACTGTTTTCCATAGTGGCTATACCGATTTACATTCTCACCAACGGTGCACAAGGGGTTCCTTTTCTCCACATCCTTGCCAGCATTTGTTAACTCTTATCCTTTTGATGATGGCCATTCTAAAAGGAATGAGGTGATGTCTCACTGTGGGTTTGATTTGTATTTCCCTAATGACTAGTGATGTTGAGCATCTTTACGTGTACCTCTTGGCCATTCATATATCTTCTTTGGAAAAATATCTATTCAGGTTTCTGCCCATTTTAAAATTGGATCATTTGGGATTTTTTGCTACTGAATTGTGTGAGTTCTTTATATATTTTGGATATTAACCCCTTATTAGATAAACAGTTTGCAATTTTTTTCCCCATTCTGTAGGCTGTCTTTTCACTTTGTTGATGTTTCTAAGAATTTTCCATTTCTTCTAGGTTGTCCAGTTTGTTGGTCTATAGTTTTGTTCATAAAACCCTCTTATGAGCCTTTGTATTTCTGCGACATGAGTTGTAATGTCTCCTTTTCATTTATACATCTTTTGATTTGGGTCCTCTTTTTTTTCCCTTGGTTAGTCTAGCTAAAAGTTTGTCAATTTTGTATATCTTTTCAAAGAACCAGCTCTTACTTTGGTTAATCTTTTCTATTGTTTTCCTGTTCTCTATATTTCATTTATTTCTGCTCTAATCTTTATTCTTTCCTTCCTTGACTAACTTTGGGCTCAGTTTGTTCTTTTTCTAGTTCCTTAAGGCATAGAGTTAGGCATAGTTGTTTATTTGGGATCTTTCTTACTTCTTAATATAGGTGTTTATTGCTATGAACGTACCTCTTAGAGCTGCTTTTGCCGTGTCCCGTAAGTTTTGGTGTCTTGTGTTTCCATTTTCATTTGTCTCAAGAGATTCTTTTTAATTTCCCTTTTAATTTCTTCTTTGATCCATTGGTTGTTCAGGAGGGTGTTAATTTCCATATGTTTATGAGTTTTCCAGTTTTCCTCCTGTTATTGATTTGTAGTTTTATAGCATTGTGGCCAGAAAAGGTACTTGTTATGATTTCAGTCTTTTTGAATTTGCTAAGACTTGTTCTGTGGCCTAACGTATGGTCTATCCTAGAAAATGTTCCGTGTGCACTTGAAGAATATGCATTCTGCTGTTGTCAGACAGAATGTTCTGTATGTGTCTATTAGGTCCATTTGGTTTATAACGTTGTTCAAATCTACTCGTTCTTTATTGATTTTCTGTCTGGATGATTTATCCATTGTTGAGAGTGGGTATTAATGTCTCTAACTAGTATCGTATTGCTGTTTATTTCTCCTTTTAGCTCTGCTTTTGCTTTATGTATTTAGGTGCTCTGATGTCAGGTGCATAAATATTTATAATTGTGATTTTTCTTGTTTTTGGCTGAGGAAGATTCACCCTGAGCAAACGTCTGTTGCCAATATTCCTCTTTTTTTCCTTTTTTATGTGAGCCACCGCTACAGTGTGGCCACTAACAGACAAGTGGTACAGGTCTGCACCTGGGAATCAAACCCAGGCTGCCAAAGTGGAACACGCCAAACTTAACCACTAGGCCACCAGGCTGGCCTCATTCTGTCTTCTTGATGTCTTGACCCTTTACCCTTATACAATGACCCTCTTTGTCCCCCTTTACCATTTTTCCTTTTATTTATTATTTTTTTTCTCCCTCACACAGTTCCCCTACCCCCATCCTCCACCTCTGGAAACCACCAATGAACTTGGTTTTTTTGTTTGTGTCTTTGTTTTTTACATTCCACATATAAGTGAGATCATACACTATTTATCTTTCTCTGTCTGACTGATTTCACTTAGCATAATGCCCTCAAGGTCCATCCATGTTGTTGCAAATGGCAAGATCTCATTCTTTTTTATGGCTGAATAGTATTCCATTGTATATATATGAACCATTTTTTCTTTATCCATTCATCCATTGATGGACATGTAGGTTATTTCCATAACTTAGCTATTGTAAATATGTTGCAATGAACACGTGGATGCATATATCTTTTTGAATTAGTGTTTTCATTTTCTTTGGGTAAATACCCAAAAGTGGAATTGCTGGATCATATGGTAGTTCTATTTTTAATTTTTTTCAAATCTTCCTTACTGTTTTCCGTAGTGGTTGTGCTGATTTACATTTCCCACTAACAGCACACAAATGTTCCCTTTTCTCCACATTTGCCACCACTTGTTACTTCTTGTCTTTTTGATAATAGCCATTCTACCAGGTGTGAGGGGATATCTCATTGTGGTTTTGATTTGCATTTCCCTAATGACTAGTGATGGTGAGCATATTTTCATGTACCTGTTGGCCACTGTATGTCTTCTTTGGAATAATGTCTACTCATATCTTTTGCCCATATTTTAATTGGATTGTTTGTATTTTTGCCATTGAGTTATATGAGTTCTTTATATATTTTTTATATTAACCCCTTATCAGACAAATGATTTGCAAATATTTTCTCCCACTCAGTAGGTTGCCTTTTCATTATGTTGATGATTTCCTTTGCTGTGCAGAAGCTTTTTAGTTTAATGTAGTCCCACTTGTTTATTTTTGCTTTTGCTACCTTTGCTTTTGGTGTCAGATCCAAAAAATCATTGCCAAGATCGATGTCAAAGAGGCTACCACCTATGTTTTCTTCTAAGAGTTTTATGGTTTCAGGTCTTACATTCAAGTCCTTAATCCATTTTGAGTTAGCTTTTATTTACAGTCATAAGATAGTGGTCCAGTTTCATACTTCTGCGCGTGCCTGTCCCGTTTACCCAGCACCATTTATTGAAGAGACTGCCCTTTCCCCATTGTATATTCTTGGTTCCTTTGTCATAAATTAATTGACCAAATATGCATGAATTTATTTCTGAGCTCTCTATTCTGTTCCATTGTTCTATGTGTCTGTTTTTATGGCAATACCCTACTGTTTTGATTACGATAGCTTTGTAATATAGTTTGAAATCAGAGAGCACAATGCCTCCAGCTTTGTTCTTCTTTCTCAAGATTGCTTTGGCTATTCGGGGTCTTTTGTGATTTCATACAAATTTTATGATTGCTTGTTCTATTTTTGTGAAAAATGCCATTGGAATTTTGATAGCAATTGTATTGAATCAGTAGATTGCTTTGGGTAGTATAGACATTTTAACAATATTTAATTTTTCCAATCCAGGAGCACAGAATGTCTCTCCATTTATTTGTATCTTCTTCAATTTCTTTTATCAATGTCATAGTTTCAGCATACAGGTCTTTCAACTCCTTGGTTAAATTTACTCCTAGGTATTTCATTGTTTTTGATGTAAATGTAAATGGGATTGTTTGCTTAATTTCTCTTTCTGATTGCTCATTGTTAATGTATAGAAACACAACAGATTTCTGTATATTGATTTTGTTTGCAAAACAGCTTTACTGAATTCATTTATTAGTTCTGAAAGTTTTTTGGTGGAGTCTTTAGGGAGGGTTTTCTATATACAACATCATGTCATCTGCAAATGGTGACAGTTTTACTTCTTCCTTTCCAATTTCTATGCCTTTATATCTTTTTCTTGCCTGATTGCTCTGGCTAGTACTTTCAATAGTTGAATAAAAGTGGTGAGAGTGGACATCTTTGTCTTGTTCCTGATCTTAGAGGAAAAGCTTTCATCTTTTCTTGAGTATGTTAGTTGTGGGCTTCTTATGTATGGCCTTTATTATGTTGAGGTACGTTTCCTCTATACACATTTTGTTGAGAGTTTTTATCATTAAATGGATGTTGAATTTTGTCAAATGCTTTTCTGCATCTATTGAGATGATCATATGATTTTCATACTTCATTTTGTTAATGTAGTGTATCACACTGATTGATTTGTGGATGTTGAACCATCCCTGCATCCCTGGAATAAATCCCACTGGATCATGGTGTATGATCCTTTTAATGTATTGTTGAATTCGGTTTGCTAATATTTTGTTGACGATTTTTGCATCTATGTTCATCAGGGATATTGGCTGGTAACTTTTCTTGTAGTGTTCTTGTCTGGTTTTCGTATCAGGGTACTGCTGGTCTCATAACATGAGTTAGGCAGCATTTCCTCCTCTTCTATTTTTTGGAAGAGTTTGAAAAGGATTGGTATTAGTCCTTTTTCAAATGTTTGGTAGAATTCAAGAGTGAAGCCATCTTGTCCTGGAGTTTCGTTTGTTCAGAAATTTTTGATTACTGATTCAATCTCCTTACTAGTAATCAGTCTATTCAGATTTTTTATTTTTTCGTGATTCGCTCTTGGCAGGTGGTTTGTTTCTAGGAATTTATTCATTTCTTCTAGGCTGTCCAATTTGTTGGGGTATAATTGTTCATAGTATTCTCTTATGATCCTTTGTATTTCTGTGGTTTCGCTTGTAAGGTCTCCTGTTTCATTTCTGATTTTATTTATTCAAGCTCTCTTTTTTTCTTGGTTAGTCTAGCTAAAGGTTTGTCAATTTTGTTTATCTTTTCAAAGAACCCGCTGTTAGTTTTATTGATCTTTTCTATTATCTTTTTAGTCTCTATTTTATTTATTTCCACTCTGCTCTTTATTTCCTTTCTTCTGCTAACTTTGGGCTTCATTTATTCTTCTTATTCAAGTTCCTTGAGGTGTATATTCTGGTTGCGTATATGAGATTTTTGTTTTTTCTTGAGGGTAGGCATTTATGACTACAAACTTTCCTCTTCGAACTGCTTTTGCTGAATCCCATAAGTTTTGGTATATTGTATTTCAATTTTCATATGCCTCAAGGTATTTTTGATTTCTCTTTTGATATCTTTATTGACCCTTTGGTTGTTCAGTAGCATGTTGTTTAATTTCCACATATTTGTGAATTTTTCAGTTTTTTTCTGTAATTGATTTCTAGTTTCATACCATTGTGGTCAGGAAAGTTGCTTGATATGATTTCAATCTTCTTAAATTTATTAAGACTTTTCTGTGGCCTAACAGGATCCATCCTGGAGAATGTTCCATGTGCACTTCAGAAGAATGTGTATTCCGGTATATTTGGATGGGATGTTGTGTATACATCTGTTCAGTCCATCTGCTCTAATGTGTCATTTCAGGCTGATGTTTCCTTCTTGATTTTCTGTCTGGATGATAGATGTAAATGGGGTATAAAAGTCCCCTACTATTATTGTATTTCTGTCTATTTCTTCCTTTAGGTCTGTTAATATTTGCTTTATGTATTTAGCTGCTCTTATGTTGGGTACATAAATATTTACAAATGTCATATCCTCTTGCTGGATTTGTCCCCTTATCAATATGTAATACCCTTCTTATTTCTATTTCTAGTTTAAAGTCTATTTTGTCTGATATAAGCATAGCTCCTCCTGCTTTTTTTTGGTTACCATTTGCTTGAAATATCCCCCCCCCTTTTTTTTTTGCTGAGGAAGATTCACCCTAGGCTAAAATCTGTTGCCAATCTTCCTCTTTTTTTTTCCTGAGGAAGATTTGCCCTGAGCTAACATCTGTACCAATCTTGCTCTATTTTGTACGTGGGTTGCTGCCACAGCGTGGCCACCAATGGGTGGTGTAGGTCCACACCCAGGAACTGAACCCAGGCCACTGAAGTGAAGCGTGCTGTACTTAACCTCTAGGCCACAGGGCCAGCCCCCTTGAAATACCTTTTTCCCTCCCTTCACTCTCAGTCTATGTGTGTCTTTTAGGCTAAAGTGAGTCTCTTGTCAGCAGCATATAGTTGGATCTTGTTTTTAATCCATTCAGCCATTGTCTGTCTTTGGATTGGAGAATTCAATCTATCTACCTTTAAAGTAATTATTGGTAAGTAAGGACTTACTATTGCCATTTTGTTAACTGTCTTCTGATTTTGTCACAGATCCATTGTTCCTTGTTTCTTATCCTGCTGTCTTTTTTTGTGTTTTGATATCTTTTGCCATCAGTAGCTTTTACTTCTTTATCATTTTATTTTGTGTAATTACTACAGGTTTCCCCCTTGTAGTTACTACGAGGCTTATAGAAAATATCTTAAAATTGTAACAGCATATTTTAAACTAATAACAACTTAACTTCAGTGGAATTCCTAAGCTTTACACTTTTACTTCTCCTCTCCCTCACATTTCAGGTTTTTGATGTTACAATTTACGTGCTTTTCATATTGTGTAACTAGTAACAGATTATTGTAGCTAGGGTTATTTATATTATGTTTGCTTTTAACTTTTAAAGTGGAATTTTAAGTGAATTACACACCACCATTACCATATTGCAGAATCTAACTTTGACTATATATTTCTCATTACCAGTTTTATGCTACATTCTTATGTTTTTATGATGTTAATTATCATCCTTTTATTTCCACTCAAAGAACTCCATTTAGTATTTCTTGTAAGGCAGGTCTAGTAGTGATAAATTCCCCAGCTTTTGTTTGTTCAGGAAAGTCTTCATCCCTCCTTCACTTCTGAAGGACAGCTTTGCTGAGTATCGTATTCCTGTTTTACAGTCTTTTTCTTTCACTATTTTGAATATGTCATCCCATTCTCTCCGGGCTTGAAAAGTTTCTGTTGATAAATTTGCCTACAGTCTTATGGCGGTTCCCTTCTATTTAACTTCCCTCTCTTCTCTGCTTTCAAAATTCTTTTTTTGCCTTTGACATTTGACAATTTAAGTATAATATGTCTTGGTGCAGCCCTATTTGGGTGCCTTTGAGCCTCTTGAATCTGGATGTCTATTTTTCTCCTCAGGTTTGGGAAGTTTTCAGCCATGATTGCTTTAAGAATACTTTCTGTTCCTTTGTCTTTCTCTTTTCCTTCTGGAATTCCCATATTGCAAATAATATTTCTTTTCATTGTGTCCATAAGTCCCATAGGCTTTCTTCAGTCTTTTTTATTCTTTTTTCTTTTTGCTCCTCTGGCTGCATAATTTCAAATGTCTTGTCTTCCAGGTTGCTGATTCTTTCTGCTACAGGGTTGAATATGTTTTTGAAGCTCTTTATTGAATTATTCAGTTCAGTTATTCTATTTGTTTGGATTTTCTGATAGTTTCTGTGTGTTTGTTGAACTTCTCATTTTGTTCAAGCATTATTTTCCTAATTTAGTTGTCATTATGTTTTTGTAATTCACTAAACTTCTTTAATAGGATTATTCCGAATTCTTTATCTGACAGTTCATAGATCTCCATTTCTTTAGGGTCCGTTATTGGAGCTTCATTAGTTTCTTTGGTGGTGTCGTATTTACCAGTTTTTCATGGTCCTTGATTCCTTACATTGGTTTCTGTGCGTTTGAGTAAGTGGTCTCCTCTTCCAGACTTTACGGGTTCACTTTGGTGTAGACAGTTCTTCGCTAGTCAGTTTGGGTTTCTGGTAATGTACTTGGGCAGGCGGGGCCTGCTATTATGGTCTACTTTGGGGCAAGGCAATTTTTCAGTTCTGAGGTCAGGGTAGGGGGTTTGCCACTGGCCAAGAACAGCTGGATAGGGCTGCTGGCTTGGTTTGCTGCCCAAGTGAGGCTACGGGGTGGGCTCTGCAGTTACCTGGATCAGGCTCTGGTCAGGCTTACTAGATGGTCAGGACTGGGCACTATACTCAGCAGTAGGTGGAGCTACGAATTAGCTTCCCTGGCCTGGTGGGGCAGCAGGACGGGACCCATGGCTCTTTGTTTGGGGACCTGAATCAGGCAAGAGTGTGTAGTGAATATCTTGGTCAGGTGAGGCCATCAGTTTTGCTCTGCAGACAGGGAAGCCATGGGCTGTGCTTTCTGTTCAAGTACTACTGTAAACAGGGCTGTTGGATGGGCTAGACAGCTTCCCGTGTGCTCTGGTAATGTTCCCTGGTTGAATGGGCTGAAGGCTGTATTCAGAAATGAGTGGGTCTGTGAGTTAGTTTCCCTTCCCATGTGCAGTAGGAGAAGCAGCTCTAAGTCCAGTAAGGTTCGTTGTGGTTTTGACTCAAGCCAACCCATGCCCAAGGTGCCCGGTCAAGCAGGGCCACTGGTGTTGCTCTGGGGTGATCAGCTCTGCCCACCCACCTCTCAGCTCAAGTGTTGCTGGGTTATGCAGCAGCTTCCAGGCGTTCCTGCCAGCCCGTCCGTCAGATGGGTCCAGGAGCTTTGCTTTGCCGTAGGTTGCTTTGCAGGCTCAGCTCTCCTGCCTGAGTGGGACTGGCAGGGCCTACTTCAGACAACTCCCCAATTTTCCCTAACAGGCTTTCTGGTGAGGAGGGGCCAGGAGCTACACTAAGCATTGGGTAAGGCTATGAATTAACTCCCCTGCCTGGGCATAGCAGAACCCTCCACCCCCTGTACTAGCTTTTCCCTGAGGGCGCTAAGCTCTGCCTGCCCACCTGCCTCTCACCTTGAGCACTGCTGGGTCACGCAGCTTCCAGGTGTTCTTGCCAGCCCTTCCTGTCAGATGAGGCTGGGGGCTGTGCTCTGCAGGTGGTGGGGCTATGACTTAGCTCCTTTGCCTGGGCATGGGCAGACCAGGCTCCAGAGCTGGCAGAACTTCTAGTTCGAGGTCCTGAATCAGGCAGACCTATACCCTGCTAAGTTCCCCAGTCAGACTGTGCCACTGACTTGGTTCCACAGATGAGCACAGGCGATGTCTGGGATTACTACTTGGGTTCTGCGGGCAGGAGCTCCATCTGCCAAGACCTGAGCACTGGCTGTTGGAAGCCCCTCCCCCTTCTCCATCACAGTCAGATTCCCAGTGGTTGAGCCCTTCAGATTCCCCTGTGATCCCTGTGTGGTGAGACCAGAGTAGGGGCTCACACAAAGTAACCCACAATGCTAGATGTCACCCCTGGGCTTTCTTTTCCCACTGGAGGATCCATAGATTCAGGGGAGATCCCTCAGCTGTGTGCTGCACCAGCCTGGGGGAGGGGCAGTGCAGTGAGCATGCAGCCATTCCTCTTACCTTTCTTTCTTTTTTTTCCCTAAAGATTGGCACCTGAGCTAACATCCGTTGCCAATCTTCTCTTCTTCTTCTTTCTTTTTCTTTTTCTTCTTCTCCTCCTCCTCAAAGCGCCCCAGTACATAGTTGTATATTCCAGTTGCAGATCCTTGTGGCTCTGCTCTGAGGGATGCCGCCTCAGCGTGGCCTGATGAGCAGTGCCAGGTCCACATTCAGGATCTGAACCGGTGAAACCCTGGGCTGCCAAAGTGGAGTGCGTGAACTTACCCACTCGGCCTGGGCTGGCCCCTCCTCTTACCTTTCTAATGCAATCTGTCCTGGTCTCTGCGATGCAGGGTCTCTGCGATTCAGCTTCACCACTGGGTTCTAGGCTTCTCTCAGTGGCGTCTTGTGCATGAATAGTTGCTGTTCTTCTTGTAAGGGGAAGCAAAGTCAGGAATGACCATATCACAATCTTAGTGACATCCTCTCTATTCTTTCTTGTTTAGTAATACATGTATTTAAGGGTATGAATTGTCCTCTGTATACATCCTTGGCTAGATTCTGTATAGTGTTGTATGTACTGTTTGTTATGGTCATTTGCCTTAACTTTCTTATAAATTACAAAACAAGACCTAAGTATATGCCTATAAAAAAGTCAAACAACGTTGAGAGTATTAGCAGTCTTCTCTTTCCCACCTTCTTAATGCACTTACATATGTTCACACATGTACATACATAAGTACATGAATAACATCATATTCTTTTATGGATTGATACCATTTTGTTAATGCCATTTAACAAGGGGTCTTGAACCTTTTACAATAATATGGCTGTACAGAATTTTATATATTACTACAATTTAATATCCCCTTATCTCCTATATTTTGTTAAAATCACTTGTAAATATTGTTCCAGAGTTTTAAAAAATTATGCTCCTATTGTCTTAGGAATTGCTACTTTAAAATTGCTTTAAATATCTTATCCATACTATAATCAATAATTAAAACCCAACCATACTTTAACTTTCTATTTTTACACTGTTGAGATATAATTTATATACCATAAAATTTACCCATTGTATGTATGTATAAATCAATCACTTTGTAGTAAATTTGTGGAGTTGTACAACCATCACAATCCAGTTCTGGAACATTTCGATCCCCATGAAAAGCTTCCTTATGCTCATTTTCAATCTCTGCTCCTGCTCCCGCCCCTGGTAACCACCGATCTGCATTCTTTCTCTACAGATTTGCCTTTTCTGGACATTTCATATAAATGGAATCATACACTATGTGACCTTTTGTGTCTGGCTTCTTTCACTGAGCATAATGTTTCTGAGGTTCATCCATGTTGCAGAATGTATCAGTAGTTTCTTTCTTTTGTAAAAAAATTGCTGGATAGTATTCCATCCATTGAATGTACCACATTTTATTTATCCAGTCATCACTTGGTGGAATTTGTATTGTTTCTGGTTTGGGGCTATTATGAATATTGCTGCTATGAATATGTGCATACAAATGAAAATATGTTCTTATTTCTCTTGGGTAGAAACCCAGAAATAGAATTGCTGGCTCATATGGTAAGTTTATGTTTAACACAGTTTTACAATGCAGTTGCACCATTTTACTCCACCACCAGCAATGCACAAGGGTTGCAGTTTCTCCGTATCCTCACAAACACTCATTATCGTCAGTCTTTTTGATTATAACCATTCTAGTATGTGTGTATTGGTGCCTCACTGTGGTTTTAAGTTGCATTTTATAGTCACTAGTGATGCTAGATGTCTTTTAATGTACTTATTAGCAATTTGTATATCTTCTTTGGTGGAATATCTTTTACCTACTTTAAAATCAGGTTGTTTGTCTTCTAACTATTGAGTTGTAAGTGTTCTTTATACATTCTGGATACAATTGCTTAATCAGAAATATAAGCATACCTTATTTTATTGCACTTAGTAGATACTGCATTATTCACAGATTGAAGATTTGTGATAACTTTGGGTCAAGCAAGTCTGTCAACGCCAAACTTCATTGTTGTTCTATTTTAAGAAATTGCCACAGCCACCCCAGCCTTCAGCGACTACCACCCTGATCAGTCAGCAGCCATCAACATCGAGACAAGGAAAAAGATTACAACTTGCTGAAGGCTGTGATAGTTAGCATTTTTCAGCAATAAAGCATTTTTTAATTAAGGTATATATATTGTTATTTTAGACATAATGCTATCACAGACTGCAGTATAGTGTAAACATAACTTTTATATCCTCTGGGAAACCAGGAAATTTGTGTGACTTGCTTTATTGTGATAATCGCTTTATTGCCGTGGCTTGGAACCAAGCCCGCTATTATCTCTGACGTATGCCTGTATGATTTGCAAATATTTTCTCCATATCTGTTGTGTGCTTTTTAATTTTCTTAACAGTGTAAGGAAAAACTCTTAAAGTGTAGAAGTTTTCAATTTTGATGAATTTTAGTTTATGATCATGCTTTTGGTGTCAGAGCTAAGAACTAGACCTAACTCAAAGTGACAAACATTTTCTCCTATGCCTTCTTCTAGGAGATTTCTAGTTTTAGCTTACATTTAGGTCTATGAACCATTTTGACCAATTTTTTGGTGTAGGATGTAAGGGAGGAATCTAAATTCATCTTTTTGCGTATGGCTATCTAATTGTTTTAGCACTATTTCTCAAAAAACCTAGCTAGTCCCCCATTGAATTGCCTTGGCACTTTTGTCAAGAATCAATTGACCCTAAATGCAAGAGTTTATTTCTGGGCTTTGTAATGTTCCATTGACTTAATGCCTATCCTCACCAGCCTCATATTGTAGCTTTACTTTAAAAAAATTATTTTATTGAGGTCATATTGGCTTATAACATTGTGTAAATTTAAGGTGTATATTATTATATACCAGTTTCTGTACAGACTGCATCATGCTCACCACCAAATCTAGTTTTCATTCATCACCATACACATGTGCCCCTTTACCCTTTCTGCCCTCCCCCCACCCCCTTCCCCTCTGGTAACCACCAGTCTGTTCTCCTTATCTATGTGTTTGTTTATACTTCTCATATGAGTGAAATCATACAGTATTTGTCTTTCTCTGACTTATTTTGCATAGCATAATATTCTCAAGGTCCGTCCATGTTGTTGCAAATGACACAATTTTGTCTTTTTTTATGGCTGAGTAGTATTCCTTTTTATATATATATATATATATATATATATATATATATACGACATCCTCTTTATCCATTCATCTGCTCTTGGGCACTTGAGCTGCTTCCACGTCTTGGCTATTGTGAATAATGCTGCAATGAACACAGGAATGCATATATATATATATATATATATATATATATTTTTTTTTTTTTTTTACTAGGGAAGATTGGCCCTGAACTAACATCTGTTGCAAATCATCCTCTTCTTTTCTATGTGAGCTACCATGACAGCATGGCCGCTAACAGACGGGTGGCATAATTCCATGCCCAGGAACTGAACCTGGGCCACTGAAGTGGAGCACAGCAAACTTAACCACTAGGCCTGGGGCTGGCCGTGAATGCATACATATTTTTGAATTATTGATTTCATGCTCTTTAGATAAATACCCAGTAGTGGGATAGCTGAATCATAGGGTATTTCTATTTTTAATTTTTTGAGAAGTCTCCATACTGTTTTCCATAGTGGCTGTACCAGTCTGCATTCCCACCAGCAGTGTATGGGGGTTCTCTTTTGTCCACATCCTCTCCAACACTTGTTATTTCTTGTCTTGTTAATTATAGCCACTGTGACGAGTGTGAGGTGGTATCTCATTGTAGTTTTGATTTGCGTTTCTCTAATAATTAGTGATGATGCACATCATTTCCATGCCTGTTGACCATCTGTATATCTTCTTTGGAAAAGTGTCTGTTCACATCCTCTGCCAATTTTTTTGATCACGTTTTTTTTTGTTATTGAGCTGTATGAGTTCTTTATATATTTTGGAAATTAACCCCTTGTTGGCTATATGATTTGCAAATATTCTCTCCCAGTTGGTGGGTTGTCTTTTCATTTTGTTGATGGTTTCCTTTGCTGTACAGAAGCTTTTTAGTCTGATGTAGTCCTGTTTGTTTATTTTTTATTCTGTTTCCCTTGCCTGAGTAGACATGGTATTTGAAAGATACTGCTAAGACCGATGTCAAAGAGTGTACTGCCTATATTTTCTTCTGTTTTATGGTTTCAGCCTTATATTCAAGTCTTTAATCTATTTTGAATTAATTTTTGTGTATGGTGTAAGATAATGATCTACTTTCATTCTTTTGCACATGGCTGTCGAGTTTTCCCAGCAGCATTTGTTGAAGAGACTTTCCTTTCTCCATTGTATGTTCTTGGCTCCTTTGTCAAAAATCAGCAGTCCATAGATGTGTGGGTTTATTTCTGAGCTTTCAATTCTGTTCCATTGATCTGTGTGTCTGTTTTTCGGCCAGTACCGTGCTATTTTGATTACTATACCTTTGTAGTATACTTTGAAGTCAGGGAGTGTGATACCACCAAATTTCTTCTTTTTTCTCAGGATTGTTTTGGCTATTCAGGGTCTCTTGTTGTTCCATATAAATTTTAGGATTCTTTGTTCTATTTCCATGAAGAATGTCATTGGGATTCTGACTTGAATTGCATTGAATCTGTAGATTGCTTTAGGTAATATGGACATTTTAACTATATTTATTCTTCTGATCTATGAGCATGGAATGTCTTTCCATTTCTTTATGTCTTCTTTGATTTCTTTTAATATTGTCTTATGGCTTTCACTTGCTTGGTTAAATTTATTCCTGGGTATTTTATTCTTTTTGTTGTGATTGTAAATGGGATTGTATTCTTGATTTCTCTTTCTGCTAGTTTGTTATTAGTGTATAGAAATGCAACTGATTTTTGTATGTTAATTTTGAACCTTGCAACTTTACTGTATTCATTAATTATTTCTAATAGTTTTTTGGTGGATTCTTTAGGGTTTTCTAAATATAGAATCACATCACCAACAAATAGTGAGAGTTTTACTTTTTCCTTTCCAATTTGGATCCCTTTTATTTCTTTTTCTTGCCTAATTGCTCTGTCTAAAACTTCCAGTGCTATGTTGAATGAGTTTGGTGAGAGTGGGCATCCTTGTCTTCTTCCTGTTCTCAGAGGAATAGCTTTCAGTTTTTCACCACTAAGTATGATGTTGGCTGTGAGTGTGTCATATATGGCCTTTCTTATGTTGAGGTACTTTCCTTCTATACCCATTTTATTGAGAGTTTTTATCATAAATGGATGTTGGATCTTGCCAAATACTTTCTCTGCATCTATTGAGATGATCGTGTGAGTTTTATCCTTCATTTTGTTAATGTAGT
This sequence comes from Equus przewalskii, assembly GCF_037783145.1. Lineage (NCBI taxonomy): Eukaryota > Metazoa > Chordata > Mammalia > Perissodactyla > Equidae > Equus > Equus przewalskii. The sequence continues at coordinate 3,246,069 of NC_091845.1, forward strand.
GTATCACATTGATTTGCAGATGTTGAACCATCCCTGAATCCCTGGAATAAATCCCAATTGATTGTGGTGCATGATCCTTTTAATGTGTTGTTGCATTCAATTTGCTAATATTTTGTTGAGGATTTTTGCATCTATGTTCATCAGCAATGTTGGCCTATAATTTTTCCTTTTTTGTGTTGTCCTTGTCTGGTTTTGGTATCAGGGTAATATTAGCCTCATAAAATGAGTTAGGAAGTGTCCCATCCTCTTCAATTTTTTGGAAGAGTTTGACAAGGATAGGTATTAAATCTTCTTTGAATGTTTGGTAGAATTCACCAGAGAAGCCATCTGGTCCTGGACTTTTTGGTATTTTTGTGAAGTTTTTGATTACTGCTTCAATCTCTTTACTTGTGATTGGTCTATTCAGATTCTCTATTTCTTCTTGGTTCAGTTTTGGGAGATTGTATGATTCTAAGAATGTATCCGTTTCTTGTAGGTTGTATAATTTGTTGGGATATAATTTTTCATAGTGTTCTCTTACAATCCTTTGTATTTCTTTGGTGTCCATTGCAATTTCTCCTCTTTAATTTCTGATTTTATTTATTTGAGTCTTCTTTTTTTCCTAGAGATTCTAGCTAAGAGTTTTTCAAGTTTTTCTATTTGCTTAAAGAACCAGCTCTTAGCTTCATTGATCTTTTCTATTGTTTTTTTAGCCTCTATTTCATTTATTTCTGCTCTGATTTTTATTATTTCCTTTCTTCCATTGACCTTGGGCTTTCTTTGTTCTTCTTTTTCTATTTTAGGTATAGTGTAAGATTGTTTATTTGAGATCTTCTTCTTTGTTGAGGTAGGCCTGTATTGCTATAAACTTCCCTCTTAATACTGCTTTTGCTGCATCCCATAAGTTTTGGTATGTCGTGTTTTCATTTTCATGTCTCCAGGTATATTCTGATTTCTCCTATTATTTCATTGATCCAGTGGTTGTTCAGTGGCATGTTGTTTAGTCTCCATATATTTGTGACGTTCCAGCTTTCTTCTTGTAGTTGATTTCTAGTTTCATACCACTGTGGTCAGAAAAGATAGTTGATATGATTTCAATTTTCTTAAATTTATTGAGGCTTGCTTTGTTTCCCAACATATGTTCTATCTTTGAGAATATTCCATATGCTCTTGAGAAGAATGTGTATTCTGCTGTTTTTGGATAGAATGTTCTAAAGGTATGTATTAAGTCTATTTGCTCTAGTGTTTCATTTAAGGCCACTATTTCCTTGTTGTATTTCTGTCTAGATGATCAATCCACTGATGTAAGTGGGGTGTTGAGGTCCCCTACTATTATTGTGTTGTTGTCAATTTGTCTCTTTAGGTCTGTCAGTAGTTGCTTTATATATTTTGGTGTTCCTGTGTTAGGTGCATATATATTAATAAGTGTTATATCTTCTTGGTGGAATGTCCCTTTTCTCATTATATAATGCCCATCTCTGTCTCTGGTTATCTTTTTTGTCTTGAAGTCTGTTTTGTCTGATATAAGTACAGCTACACCTGCTTTCTTTTGCTTGTCATTTGCTTATAGTATCATCTTCCATCCCTTCATTCTGAATCTGTGTTTGTCTTTAGAGCTGAGATGTGTTTCCTGGAGGCAGCATATTGTTGGGTCTTATTTTTTAATCCATCTAGCCACTCTGTGTCTTTTGATTGGTGAACTCAATCCATTACATTTAGAGTGATTATTGATATATGAAGGCTTAATGCTGCCATTTTATCTTCTGTTTTCTTGATGCTCTGTATTTCCATTGTTTCTTTTTCCCATGTTTGTCTGCCATTTCAGTTTGGTAGTTTGCTGTGATTTTTTTTTTCTGTTTTCTCTTTATTTATGATTTGTGACTCTGCTCTGATTTTTTGTTTTGTGGTTATCATGAAGTTTGTATAAAAGATCCTATAGATGAGATAGTGCTTTTTCTGATAGCCTCTTATCTCCATTAGCCTATATAGGTTACATCCTTTTCCTCTTCCCCTTCTATGTTATTGTTGTCCCAAATTATTCTTTTTTGTGTTGTGAGTTTGTGACCAAATTGAAGTGGTTATAGTTTTCTGTGTGTGTGTGTTTGGTGAGAACGATTGGCCCTGAGTTAACATCTGTTGCCAATCTTCCTCTTTTTGCTTGAGGGAAATTGTCCCTGAGCTAATGTCTGTGCCAATCTTCCTCTATTTTGTACGTGGGATGCCGCCACAGCATGGCTTGATAAGCAGTGTGGAGGTCCATGCTGAGGATTTGAACCCACAAACCCTGGGCATGTGAACTTAACCATTATACCACTGGGTCAGTCCTTGTTATAGTTCTTTTTGATACTTTCTTTCCCTTTATCTTTTATAATTAATTGTTTACTAACCTGTTCTGATATAGAGTTGCAATTTTCTAATTCTATTTTCCTCCCTGCTGAAAGCTTTGTAAATCTTTGCGCTTTTGTTTCAGGTTGGAGGGCTCCTTTCAACATTTCCTGTAAGGCAGGTCTAGTGGTGATGGACTTCCTCAGCTTTTATCTGGGAAAGCTTTTATTTCTCTGTCATATCTGAAAGATAATTTCACTGGATAGAGTATTCTTGGCTGATAGTTTTTGTGTTTCAGTATTTTGAATATATCATTCCAGTCTCTCCTAGCCCGTAGGGTTTTTGCTGAGAAATCCACTGAAAGCCTGATGGAGGTTCCTTTGTAAGTTATTTTCTTCTCTCTTGCTTCCCTTAGTATTTTTTCTTTCTCATTGACTTTTGACAGTTTTAATATTATATGCCTTGGAGAAGATCTTTTTGCATTCAGATAATTAAGAGTTCTATTATCTTCGTGTATTTGCATCTCTAGTTCCTTCTCCAGGTCTGGGAAGTTCTCTGCTATTATCTTTGAATAAGCTTTCTGCTCCCTTCTTCCACTCTTCTCCTTCTGGGATACAGATAATCCTCATGTTACTTTTCCTAATTGAATCAGATGTTTCTTGAAGAATTTTTTTCATTAAAAAAAAATCTTAGTTCTCTCTTCTCCTCTACCCAAATCATTTCTACATTTCTATCTTCAAGCTCACTAATTGTCTCTGCCATATGGTCTGCTCTATTTTTTTTTTCCTTTTTCTCCCCAAAGCCCCCCAGTACATAGTTGTGTATTCTTCGTTGTGGGTTCTTCTAGTTGTGGCATGTGGGACGCTGCCTCAGCGTGGTCTGATGAGCAGTGCCATGTCCGTGCCCAGGATTTGAACTAATGAAACACTGGGCCGCCTGCAGCGGAGCGTGCGAACTTAACCACTCGGCCACGGGGCCAGCCCCTGGTCTGCTCTATTTTTAATGCTTTCTACATTATTTTTAATCTTATTAAATATGTTCTTCATTTCCAGAGTTCCTGGTGGGTTTTTTGTTGTTGTTGTTGTTTGTTTTTTAGTTTTAATCTCCTTGGTAAAGTACTCCTTCTGTTCATTAATCTTGTTCTTGAGCTCACTGAACTGTCTTTCTGAGTTTTCTTGTAACTCATTGAGTTTCTTTATGACAGCTATTTTGAATTCTCTGTCAGATTATAATCTTCTGTGACTTCAAGTTTGGTTTCTGGAGAGTTGTTCTCTTTCTGTTCTGCTGTGTTACTGTAGTTCTTCATAGTGTTTGATGAATTGATCCTCTGCCTGTGCATTTGTGTTGGTACCTACCTTTCCTTATTTGGGTACAGCTTTGGTTACTTTGATTCTGAGCTGCTTCTGGTTGTGTTGGAGAGCCCACACTTTTCACTCTCCATTGCCTCTGCTAGAGGCATTGTCAGTGCCCTCCTTATGCTGCCTTGTGCCTGAGGTTGCAATATCACTGCAGTCTCAGGTGTTGTCACTGGGGTCACCAGGCTGCAAGCACTTCTGCTCCTTCCAGCATTGCCTGGGTCTTGTGTTCCTCCACTGGCTCTCTGTGGGCTCTCCACAGGTTCGGATGCTGCTGTGACACCGCCTGTCCTGCTGTTCCCAGGTTGTCTGGTGGTGCTAGTTGCACCACTGCCAGGGATTCTGGATTCACAGGTGTCAATGTTGCTGGCAGGGGCCTGGAGACCCTGGGACTTGTGTGCATCCCCTGCTGCTGGTGGAGCTGGTATTGGGGGTGCTGCCACTAGGGGCTGGATCACCAGTTCTGCTGTAGTTTCTGATGCTTCTGTTCCCAGTTTCCACCCTGCCACCACTGGGGACAGGGGCAGAAGCTGTTTTTTCTACTCCCATGGTGTCCGCTCATAGTTGTGTGGGTCAGACTGCCACTGCTCCACCAGCCATCACATGGGTGGGGTCACTGCCACTGCTCCACAGGAAGTCATACACAGGCCAGGCTGCCCTCGCCTCCACTCACAGTTGCACAGACCACTGCATGAGGATCTGCACCTTGAATCACTGTCACTGTCAGAGGGGCGAGGGCTGCTCCCCTAGTTCCACTGTTTCTCGGGGCTCCAGCCCACCCACCTTTAGATGTACAGATGCCTGGATCTCTTACACATCCTGTTGTGTTGTGTAGGGAATATTCTCTTGGTCAATGGATGTCTGATTGGTTGTAACCTAGAGGGGAGAGACAAAGGTAACAACTCTCCACCATAATGCTGATGTCATTCACTTTGATTACTGTAGCTTTATAGTCAGTTTTGAAATTGGATTGTGTAAGTCCTTTAAGTTTTTTTCAAAATCATTAGACTATTTTGGGTCCTTTGCGTTTCCACATAAATTTTAGGATCAGCTTGCCAACTTCTATAAAAAAGCCTGTACAAATTTTCATAAGGATTGTATTGAATCTATAGATTCATTTGGGGAGAATTGTTATTATAACAATTTTGAAGCTGTTAATTCATAAAGAAGGAATGTCTATGCCTTTATGTATGTTTTATGTAAAGAAAACCTATGTAGGTTTTCTTTAATTTCCTTCAATAACTTCTGTAGTTGTCAGTGTAGAAGTCTTATACTTCTTTTGTGAAATTAATGCTGTTATGAATTGAATTGTTTTACTTTTGTATCATTTGTTGCCAGAACATAGAAATACAATTGAGTTTTGTATACTGATCTTGTATCCTGCAACCTTTTGAAATGGCATCATGTCATCCGTGGATAAAGATCATTTTACTTCTTTCCCATTCTCCCTTCCTTCCTTTCCTTTCTGTATTAGTCTACTCAGGCTGCCATACAAAATACCACAGACTGGGCGCATTAAACATCAGAAACTAATTTTCTCACAGTTCTGGAGGCAGGAAGTCCAAGATTAAGGTGCTGGTAAAGTAGGTTTCATTCTGAGGTCTTTTCTCATGGCTTGTAGGTAGCTGTCACCTCACTGTGTGCACATATGACCTCTTGTTTGTGTGCAGGTGTGGGGAGAGAAAGAGTGAGCTCTCTGGCACCTCTTCTTCTAAGGACATTAATCCTATCAGGTCAGGGCCCCAGTTTATGACCTCATTTAATCACTACCTTACTCCAAATGCAGCTACACTATGGGTTAAGGAATTCAACATGCGAATTTGAGAGGGACTCACTCTGTCCTTAATCGTCCTCCTCCCTTCCCCTCCCCTTTGCACTGCCTAGAACCTCTGTATAGTGTGTGGTGTTGAATAAGCTGATGACAACAGGCATACCTGCCTTGTTTCTGATCTTAAAGGGGGAAAGTGTTCAGTCTTTTACCATTAAATTGGATATTAACTGCAGGTTTTTGGGAGATGCACTTTATCAGGTTGAGGAAGTTCCCTTGTAGTCTTAGTTTGTTGAGAGTTACTATCATGAATAAATGTTGGATTTTGTCAAATGCTTTTTTGTGCATAAATTGAGGTAGCTCTTGTTCTTGTCTTTTATTAATGTGGTGTATTATATTCCTTGATGTTTGGATGTTAAAACAACCTTGCATTCTTGGGATAAATCCCACTTGGTTGTGGTGTATAGTCCTTTATTTATATGTTGCTGGATTTGGTTTGCTGATAATTTGTATTTTTCTTGTGATAGCTTTGTCTGACTTTGGTACAGTGTAATATTGGCCCTGTAGAATGATTTGGGACGTGTTCCCTCCTCTTCTGCTTTCTGGAAATTTGTGAAAAGTCGGTATTCATTATTTCAGTGTTTGGTAGAGCTAACCTTGAAGCTGTCTAAGCCTGAGCTTTCCTTGGTGGGAAAATTTCAAATTCTAATTTGGGCTCTCGACTTATTATAAGTCTATTCAGAGATCTATTTCTTCTTAAGACAGTTTTGTTAATTTGTGTCTTTCTAGGAATTTTTCTACTTCATTTCAGTCATCTAGTTTGTTGGCATATAGTTATTCGTAGTATTCTCTTATGATTCTTTATAATCCCACATATTCCTTTTAATTTCTGTGAAGTCAGTAGAATGTCTCCTCCTTTATTCTAATTTTACTAATTTGTGTCTTTTCTCCTTTTTTCTTGGTCAGTCTAGCTAAAGGTTTGTCAATTTTGGTAGTCTTTTCAAAGAACCGGTTTTGGAGCCCACTGATTTCTCTATTTTCTATTTCATTTATTTCCATTCTAAACTATATTATAATTTTCTTCCTTCTGCTTACTTTGGATTCAATTTTTAACTCGTTTCTTGAGGAAAGTTAGGTTTTGATTTGAGATCTTTTTTCGTATATATTTTTTTACAGCTACAAATTTCCCCCTAAGCACTACTTTAGCTGCATCCCACAAAATTGGTAGGTTGTATTTTCATTGACCTCAAAATATTTTATAATTTTCATTGTGGTTTTTAGAATTGTGCTGTTTAATATCCAAATATTTGTTGACTTCTCAAGTGTCTCACTGTTGCAAATTTTAAATTTAATTTTATTGTTACTGGAGAACCTACTTTGTATGATTTCTATCCTATGAAATTTATTGCCATTTATGGCCTAGCATATGATCCATCCTCAGACTTCAAAGGAATATCTATTCTTTTGATATTAAGAGAAGTGTTATGTAAATGGCGAGTCAAATTGGTTAATAGTGTTGTTCAAGTCTTCTATATCATTTGCTAATTTTCTTTCTAGTTGTTCTATCAGTAATTGAGATTGAGGTACTGAAGTCTCTAATCCTGATTGAATTGTCTATTTCTCCTTTCAGTTCTGTCCATTTTTGCTTATTGTATTCTGGGGCTCTGTTATTGGGTATGTTTGTATTTATAATTGTTATATCTTCCTGATGAATTGACCTTTCAATCATTGTAAAATATCCTTCTTTGTTTCTAGTAACATTTCTTGTCTTAAATACTAGTTTGTCTTATATTGATGTACCCACTCCAGCTCTTCTGGTATGCATACTGTATGTTTTTTCCTTCCTTTTACTTTCTAGTTATTTGTGCCTTTGAATCTAAAGTGTGTCTTCTGTAGACAGCACATAGTTGGGTCCTGTCTTTTTTTTTTTAGTCCAGTCTGACAGTCTGTGCCTTTTGATCGTCCATGTACAATATAATTAATGATGTGGTTGGATTTATGTCTTATGTTTTCTATTTTTTCTATATATTTCATCTTGATTTTATTCCTCTGTCACTCCTTTATTGACTTTTGTATTGAACAGATATTTTTAGTGTACCATTTGAATTCCCTTATTGATTTTTACCTTAAAAAAGTTCTTAGTTGTTCGTTTTTCTACGTTTCTTCTATAATACACATCTTAATTTATCACAGATTACTAACTTAATTTGGGTAAAATGTAGAAACAATTCTAGAATATAGTTCCATTTCTTCCTCCTTCTTTGTGCTATTGTCATATTGTATTACATCTATATATGCAATAAACTAAAAAATATTGTGCTACAATTACTGTTTTATGCAATCATGTCTTTTAAATTAGAAGGTAAAAGAAAAATATATTTACATACTCTTTTATATTTACCCATATATTTATCTTTCCCATGATATTTCTTTATGTAGAGTCTAGTTACAAGCTGGTGTCATTTCTTTTCAGCCTAAGGATCTCCTTTAGTAATTCTGATAAAGTAGGGCACTACCAGCAAATTCTGTCTTTATGAGAGAATATCTTTATTTTGCCTTCATTTTTGAAGGATAGTTTTTGATAAATATAGATTCTTGGTTTACACTTTTTTTTCTTTCAGCACTTTGAAAATATCATTACATTGTGCTCTGGTCTCTTGTTTCTGATGAGTATTTAGCCATTAATCATATGGTTGTTCCCTTGTACATGATAAGTTTTTTTTTCTTGCTGTTTTCAAGATTTTCTTATCTTTTTCTTTCAACTGTTTGACTCTGATATGTCCAGGTGTGGATCTCTTTATATTTTTCCTACTTGAGATTCATTGAGCTTCCTAGATTGGTAGAATAGTGTTTGGGGTCATTATTTCTTCAAATATTTTTTTTTTGCTCCTTCCTCTCTCTTCCCTTCCCAGACTCCCATTATGTGTATGTTGGTTCACTAGACAATGGGTCTTGAGGCTCTGTTCATTTTTTTAAATTCCTTTTTTGTTTCTGTTCTTCTCTTTTTCAGACTGGATAATCTCTGTTGACCTATTTTCAAGTTCTTTGTCAGCTCAAATCTGCTGTTGAGTCCCTCTAGTAAATTCTTCATTTCAGTTACTGTACTTTTCAACTCCAGAATTTTCATTTAGCTTTTTAAAAATAATTTCTCTGTATTCAGATGGTCTCTTTGTCTTGAACTTTAAAATACTATCCTTTAGTTTTTTAAAATAATAGCTGCTGTGAAGTCTTTGTCTACTAAGTCATCCAGCTGGACCCACTCCAGTTTCTATTGACTGCTTCACTTTCCTGAAAAAGGTTTACACTTTCTTATTTCTTTGCATGGTCTCCTAATTTGGGGGGAAAAACCCTGGACACCTAAAATACACTGCAGCCACCCTGCAGTCTGACTTGTCCCCCTGGGGGAGGGAGTGTGTTGTTGTTGTTGTGTGGTAAGTTGCTGACTAAATCTGTCTCCTCATTGGTGTGTGGCTGCTGCTATCTCTGCTGTTTTAAAATTGTTTTTATTTTCAAGCCTGGCTTCCTTGGGGTCACCTCTGTGTCTGCATCACATAGTGATCAGCCAGTAATTGGTCAGAAGTTGTGCTCAAAGACCTTGATCCAGTAAGGCTTCCGACCGTAACCAATGGATCTGTGTGTGGGCAGGGGAATACACTCAGCCTGCCCTAGCTTCCACTTTCCACTGGGCCTTACAAGTGCAGGCAACCTCTCAGCAAGGGATGTGTGAAGAGCTTATTAAAGTCCTCTGTGGCTCTTTCCTTTCCTGTATCTCCCTGTTCAATTCTGATTAATCTGCTGGGCTGATGCTTGCCCCGTCTAGGATTGCCACCTGTCTCCCTTAGCAGCTGGCCTTCCCTGCGCGTTTGCTGCTGAGATTGCTGCTGTTACTCACAATAGCCACGCACATGGGCTTCCTCAAGCTCCACTTCCAGTCAAGTGAGCCTGTACTCAAGTGCTGCTGACCTTCATGACTTGCCTCAGCCTAGAAGAAACTACTGCTCTGACTGCACTAGGATGGCAAGCATGACACTGACTATTCTTACCTGAGGTCCAGTGTATTTTTATGAACAAACACTTCCATTTGTTGTATGCCTTGGACAACTTTCAATGGTTGCTTGTGGTAATTTTGTTCAGTTTTTTTCACTGCTTTTTGAGGAAAGGACTGAGCTCCTTGCCCCACCATACTAGAAGTCCTATCTTCCTCCTACCCAACTACAAGTTTTACTTTTTTTATGTTTGCTAATATTTCTTGGGCCCATGTCTGCTTTACCCTTTGTTTTGCTATTTTTTTCTTTCAGAAACTTTTTGTGGATAATAAACTTTCAGAGTGCTTGCAGATCCAAGGTTTTCATTCTGTCTTTGCACTTGAGGCAAACTGAGTTGCTTTTAGGATTACAGACTCAAATCCCTGCATGCCCCACCCTAAAACCCATTGCTCTCCAGAATAAAGAGTTGCAGATAACGCTGATGCCCACATGATTCATTTTTCTTTTTAGCTAAACTATGATTCCCTTCAGTCTTTTAAAACTTTCTCTTATCCTTAGTGTTCTTACCTAAGAGTCCTGATGGGGACTTTTTTTGTTTTTCACTGAAATTTAAAGAGCCTTCCTCTACATTTTTGCCTCTTAATTTGTACTTGTTGGTCTTTTGTATTGAGTTCTGCTGTATCTTCCACTTCACTAATTTGATCTTCCATTGTGACCATTATGTTAGTTAACAATTTATAATTTTAAACTGCACCCATCATGTTTTATTTTCCAGAAATTCTCATGACTTCCTGTTTCATTTTCATAAATGATATAGTTAATACTTTATTAAATATACATATAAGAAAATGTGTGTACTATCAGAAATAATAAAATCTATTTTATGTCCACTATTCAACTTAAGAAATCAAACATTATCGATACTTTTATAGTTTCCTGTGTGCCCACTCCCGTCTCTTACCCCTTACGCAAAAGTGACCACTATCCCAATTTTATCTTTTACTTGTTTTTCTCTAGTTTTACTGCATATTTTATGAACATTTTGTTTAGATTTGCATATCTTTGTTATAAAATGGAATAATACTGTATATAATCTTCTGTAGTTTTAATTTTTGCTCAGTATTAATGAGATCCAACCATGTTTATGTGTCTAGCTGTAGGAATATACCACAATTTATTGATGGGTATTTGGACTGTTTCTTTTGTTTTGCTATTTAAACAATATAATTGCAAACATATGTTAAACATGTCTTCTCCTAAAAAATAAGCAAGATATTCTTCTAAGATACATACCTAGGATTAGAATTGCTGAGTAGTACTTCCACTTGCCTAGATGATACTTATTTTCCAAAATGATTATACCAATATATATCCCCCCAACCAGGCATGATTTCCCATTATCCTACTTCCATGCTCACGTGTGTTATAGTGAGACTTAAACTATTGCTAATCTGATGTGTAATAGTATCTCATGGAAGTTTCAACTTGCATTTCATTGTTTACTAGTGAAGTTGAATATCCTTTCATAAATTTAATAATTTCTTCTTTTACGAAATTTTTTCCCTTGAATTTTAAGTGTCATTTTGCGTTGTTTTAAAGTGCTCAATGCTAACCCAAGGACATTTTATATACATGGCAAAATCCTCTGGTGTCAGATTTGTCGTTTCACTCTGTTAATGGTGTCTTTTAATGGACAAAAGTTACTTGAAATTTTGTAAATTTTCCATTTCTTCCCTTATGACTTGAACTTTTGGCCTTATTTAAGAAATCTTCTCCTACTCCAAGGTCATAAAACTATTCTGTGTTTTCTTCTAAAAGATTTAAAATTTTGCTCATCACAAATTTTTAATCCACCTGGAATTTAATTTTTGTGTAAAGGTAGGACTCTAATTTCATTTCTTCCGTATAATCAACGGCACCAGCAATTTGTTAAAAAGTCCATCCTTTCCAGAATATAGATATATTGCTAAATCTGTCAGATCAAGTTGCCATTTATGCTTAAGTCTGTTTATGGGTGATTTTGAGATCTTTATTGAAATTACATTTATGAATGTATTATTCTCTTCAAAGAGCCAATGTTCTTTGCTGCCTTTTTGATTTCCATATTGTACATTTATTTCCTATTTCATTGATTTCTGCTCTTATTAATTTCCTTCCTTTTAATTTCTTTAGATGCAATTTTCTCTTCTTTTTCTAACTTTTTCAGATGGATGTTTATATCTTGATTTTCAGGCATTCATCATTTTATTATAATGTAACCACTTGGGATATAAATTTCTTATGAACAGTAGGTGCATCCCCCAAGTTTTTATACATCATATTTCCATGATGACTCTGTTAAAAATATTTTCCAATTTCTACTTTCATTTCTTTTTTGACCCATGGATTATTTAATAGTACATTGTTTAATTTCCAAGTACTTTAGAAGTTTTTAGTTACCCATATCTTTTTGCTATTGAGTTCTACTTTAATTTGTTATCAGGAATATATTTTGTATAATTTCTATCCTTTGTTGAGGTTTTCTTTATGGTCCAGCATACGTCAATTTTGGCAAATGTTTCAGTGTACTGGAAAAAATATGTATTCTGCAGTTGTTGATATAGTGTTCTGTATGTGTTAATTTTGTCAACTTCATTGTTTTATTCAGATCTTCTGTATCCTTACTTATCTTTAAATTCTCTTTCTTCTCTCAGTTACTAGGGGAAGTCTTAAAATGTCCAAATATGATTATGGATTTTTTTTCTCCTCTTACATATCTGGTTTTGCTTTATACATGTCAAGACTATGTTTTACGTAAATATATATATTTAAAATTGTTTTATCCTATTGACTCGATCCTTTCATAAATATGACAGGTCTCTTCTTATCTCTGGTAATATATTTTAGATGTATACTTTAATTAAGTTAGTAAAGTGCACAAATCTTAAGTGTACAGCCTCATTTATTTTTATCTATGTATGTACCTGTGAAACTATTACTATTAGATCAGGATGTAGAACATTTCTGTCACCCCAGAAAGTATCATGTTCCTTCTCGGTTAACTGCTGTTCTGAACTCTATCACTGTAAAATAATTTTGCTTGTTCAATTTCATATAGTGGAACCAGACAGCCTGTGTTCTTGCACTGGCTTCTTTGGCTGCTCATATATATTTTTAAAGATTTATGGTATTACATATATATTTATTGTTGAGCAGTTTTCCATTGTGTATATGCCACAATTAGTTTATCTATTCTCCAACTGATTTACATTTGCATTGTTTTCCAGGTTTTTTGGAGGAAGAGGCTATCATGGATAAAGCTGCTATGGACATTTTAGTAAAGTTCCTCTTTGTTGGACCTATATACTCATTCCTCTTGGACATAACGTAGGAGTAAAGTTTCTGGGCCACAGGGTAGGCCTATGTTCAGCTTTCAACTGCCACATTTCCAAAGTGGTTGTACTACTTTATACTCCCAAAAGCAATTGTATGAGAGTTCCATTTGTGCTGCAACCCTGCAAACACTTGGATTTGTCAATCTTTATAATCTCAGCCCCTCTGGTGAGGTGTACTGGTATTACATTCTGGCTTTAATGTGTCCTTCCCTGATGAATAATAATGTTGAGCACCTTTTCACATATTATTGGCCATTTGGATATCCCCTTTTGTGAAGTGCCTGTTCAAATGTAATTTTTTCCTCTGTTTAAAAGAAACTTAGTTGTATTTTTCTCACTGGTTTGTAGGTTTTTAAAAAAATCCAGATGAGTTGTCAGTTCCATGTATTACAAATATCTTTTCCCAGTCTGTGGTTGGCTTTTTCATTGTTTCAATGTCGTATTTTGATGAGAAGTGTTCAATGTTAATGAGTTCCAATTCCTCACTTTTCTCTGATCAGTTTTTTTTTTTTTTTTTTTTTTTTGAGGAAGATGAGGCGCTAACATCCATGCCCATCTTCCTTTACTTTATATGTGGGACGCCTAACACAGCACAACATGCCAAACGGTGCCATGTCCGCACCCGGGATCCGACCTGGTGAACCCTGGGCTGCCGAAGTGGAATGTGTGCACTTAACCACTGTGCCACCGGGCCAGACCTCAGATTTTTATATATTTTTTTTCCTGGCATAATGCTAGTTTGGCAGTTATTTTAACACTTTAAACATGTCATAACATCGTCTTTTGACTTCCATTGTTGAAGTCAGCTTTCAGTCTTATTCTTGCTCTTCTAAAGATAATGTGCCTTTCTCTGGTTGCCTTTAAAAATGTTTCTCCTTTACTTTGGTTTTCAGCAGTTTTACTATGATGTTCATAGATGTGTTTTTCTTTGTATTTATCTATCAGTGTGTATAGCTTGTTGAATCGGTGGCTTATCTAAGTCTTTAAAATTCTAGGCCAGTAGTTCTCTCCAGATACTCCTGCTGTGCTGTTCATACTCTCTCCCTCTCCTCCTGGGATCCTAATGACCAGTTAGAGATTTTTGCTATGACTTATATTTTACCTTACTTACTTAGACATCTCATACTTTTTATTTTCCATCTTTTTTTGTGTTTCAATCTGGATATATTCAACCAATGTATCTTCTGACTCGTTAATCTTTTCTTCTGCTGTATGTCTAGTCTGTTATTAAACCCATCCAGTGAATTATGATTTTAATGATTTTTTTTCTTTTTCTTCTTTTTGAGGAAGATTAGCCCTGAGCTAACTACTGCCAATCCTCCTCTTTTTGCTGAGGAAGACTGGTCCTGAGCTAACATCCATGCCCACCTTCCTCTACTTTATATGTGGGACGCCTACCACAGCATGGCTTTTGCCAAATGGTGCCATGTCCACACCCGGGATCTGAACCAGTGAACCCCGGGCTGCTGAGAAGTGGAATATGTGCACTTAACCACTGCGCCACCGGGCCAGCCCTAATGAGTATTTTTTCACGTCTAACATTTCCATTTAATTCTTCTATAGATTCCAGGTGTCTGGTTCAATTTCCTCACCTTTTCCTTTATTTTCTTCATTATATTAATCAATTATTTTAATGTTCTTGTCTGATAATTCCAGTATCTGAATTACCTTGGGTCTGTTTCTATTGTCTATCTTTTCTCTTGGTTTTCATTATTTCTTCCTGTTTCCTGGCATGTCTGTTAATTTTTTTAAATTGAGATGCATTTGATATGTAACATTATATTAGTTTCAGGTGTACAACATAATGATTTGATATTTGTATAAATTGTGAAACAATCACAATGTCTAGTTAACATCCATCACCACATAGTTACAAGTTTTTCCTTGTGATGAAATCTTTTAAGAGCTACTCTCTTAGCGACTTACACATATACAATATCGTTAACTATAATCACCACGTACATCCCCATGACTTATAATGGAAGTTTATACTTTTAGACCCCCCTCCACCCATTTCACACACCCCAGCCCCTACCTCTGGCAACTACCAATCTGTTCTCTGTATCTGAGTTCATTTTTTTTTTTAAGATTCCACAAATAAGTGAAATCATAAAGTATTTGTTATTCTGTCTTATTTCACTTAGCATAATGCCCTCAAGGTCCATCCTTGCTGTCACAAATGGCAATATTTCCTTCTTTTTTATGGCTGAATAATATTTGACGGCGTGTACGTATATACACACACATATATACACCAATCTTCTTTATCCGCTCACCCAGCAATGGATACTTGGGTTGCTCCCATGTCTTGGCTGTTGTGAATAATGCTGTAACGAACATGGGAGCGCATAAATCGTTTGGAACTAGTGTTTTTGTATGCTGCAGTTAAATACCCAGCAGAATAGCTGTATCATATGGTAGTTCTATTTTTAGCTTTTTGAGGACTCTTTATATTGTTTTCCATAGAGGCTGCACCAATTTACATTCCTACAACAAGGGTTCCTTTTTCTCAACATTTTCACCAACACTTATTTCCTATCTTTTTGGTAATTAATAGTCATTCTAAATATGTGAGGTGTGAGGTGGTGTCTCATTATGGTTTTGATTTGCATTTCCCTGGTAATTAGTGATGTTGAGCACCATTTCATCTATCTTTAGGCCATCTGTGTGTCTTCTTTGGGAAAATGTCTATTCAGATGCTTTACTCATTTTTTTAGTTGGACTTTTTTTGTTGTTGCTATTGAGTTATATGAGCTCTTTATATATTTTGGATATTAACCCTTTATCAGATATATGATTTGCAAATATTTTCTCCCATTCAGTAGGGTGCCTTTTCATTTTGTTGGTGGTTTCCTTTCCTCTACAGAAGCTTTTTAGTTTGATGCAATCCCACTTGTTTATTTTTACTTTTGTTCCCTTTGTTTATAACGTAAAATCCAAAAAAAAATCACCAAGACCAATGTCAAGGAACTTAGTGCCTATGTTTTCCTCTAGGAGTCTTATGGTTTCAGGCCTTATGTTCAGGTCTTTAATCCATTTTGAGTTAGTTGTTGTGTGTGGTGTAAGACAGTGCTTCGGATTTCCCAGCACCATTTATTGAAGAGACTATTCATTCCCCATTGTGTTCTTGGACCCTTTGTTGCAAATTAATTGACCATATATGCTTGGGTTTATTTTTGGCTTCTCTATTTTATTCCATTGATCTTTGCTCCTGTTTGAATGCCAATACCATACTGCTTTGATTACTATAGCTCTGTAATATACCATGAAGTCAGGAAGCATGATGCTTCCAGCTTTGTTCTTCTTTCTCAAGATTGCTTTGGCTCTTCCAGGCCTTCTGTGATTCCATATGAATTTTAGGATTCTTTGTTCTATTTCTGTGAAAAAAATGCCACAGGAATTTTGATAAGGATTGTAATGAAACCATAGGTTGCTCTGGGTGTTAATTTTTATTAAATAGGGAACAATTTAGGAAAAATTATAGAGGCTCTTGTTGATATTTTCCTCCAGAGAGGATCGAATTTTCTTCTAGCAGTCAAATAAAGGACAAATTCCCTTAAACAGGTTGATTCTTGATTCGCCCTTACTTCTGATGCATAGATTTCCTGAATTCCGAACTGAAAACCTTGGACATTACCAGGGCCCCTCCTCCTTGGCACACTCTGAAATCCAATTTTTGTTTCCCTAGCACAGGGACATTTCCCAAAGTATTTGCTTAACTTTTGAACCTCTTAGCTGCTTTTTCTATTTGGGTTCTTATCTGCTTCATTCATCTCATTCATGTGCAACTTGGAATCAGCAAATACCTTGAGAGAAAACTGTGCAAAAAAAAAAAAAGAAAAAAAAGAAAAAAGGATGCAATGCGTTTCCCTTCTCTTGCCCAGATTCTTGGCCCCTCAAAGCCTGGCTGTAGCCTTGACTAGTCTCCAATGATGTCAAACAGATGTCTCTTTCTCTTTGCAAGCCTGTAAGCTGTTGCTTAATATGTTTTGAGATAATATTGTTAGGTGTGTAAGTGTTCACAATAGTTATATCTTCTTGCTGTCTTGTTCTTTTTTTCTCAACATGTAATATCCCTTTTTGCCTCTTTGGATTGATTTTCATCTTGAATTATGTGGTCAGGTACTAAGAATGCCACTCTAGCTTTCTGGTACCTTCCTGCCTAGTTTTTATTCTTCCTCCCTTTAATTCAAACCTGTATCTTTTTGTCTAAAGCACTTTTTATAGACAGCATATTGTTAGTTTAAAAAAATCCAATGTGAGATTCTTTAACTGGCAAGCTTACCCCATTTATTGTGGTAACTATTAGATTAGGCTTTTTTGGCTACCTCATTTTATCCTTTCCTGCTTGCTGATTTAAGTTATACATTCTATCTTTCTTTCTAAGATGGTTATCCTAAAGACCATATTCATTTTTATATATTCCTATTGAATTTTGAAACTTCTAATTTATATTGATTTCCTTTATAAGACACACAGCACACTTATAACCCTTTTCTCTCTTCTCCTACCCACACTGCACCACCCCTTTTATATGTCTCTAGAACTCCACTTCTAGATTATGATAATTTACTTTTCCTGGTTCTTTTTAGACAAAAAAACTTCAGTAGAATATTGGACACCATCACTTGCTAACTTTATCCAAATACTCCTGGATTTTCCTCCTCCACTTTGAATTTTCTCCCAAGCATGTTTTCAAAGGAAGGTCTTTGTGTAAAACCTCCTATGGCCTTGTAAATGTGAGTATGCCCTCCCAATAAAATGGATATAAAATTCTAGGTTCAAGTTATAGTTCTTGTTTACAGTACCTGCTAGTGTCAAATCTGACACTGTTTCCTTTACAGGTGGCTGCTTGTTTTCTCTGGAAGTTTTCAGAATTTATTTTTGCCTTTGTTGTTTTAGATCTCACTAACGGTGTGTCCAGGCTTGGTATTTTCCTTATCTATTCTGGTACTCATTTCTTCAAATTTTCCTATTCTCACTTTCCCCCTGCTTTTGGGACTTTTATTTTTTGGATACTGCTACTTCTATTTCCATCCTCTCAACTCAGGTTTTCTAATTTTTTCTTTTCATCCAGGGCTGCCTTCTGGGAGCATATCTCAAGCTGATTTTTCAGTTCACTAATTCCTCCCACAGCTGTTATCACTTCTGCAGTCTATCTCACCCACCTGTGTTCTTTATTTCAACTGTAATATTTTTATACCCCAAATTTCTTTTTCTTTGGTCTTACTTCTCCTTCATATTGCTAATATTTTCAGTTGTATCTTTTAGGGATGATTATTAAATTTACCTTAAATTCTTATCTCATCCTTTCTACTAATTTGGCTTCAGCTGATCAGCTTCTGGTCTTTTATATGGGATAGACTTCTCAGGCATCCAGTTACTTTGGCTGTGAGTCCAAATTCACCTGCAGGCATCAGCCCCAGGGAAGAGAATCCCAGGCATCCAGAACAACTGTTGATCACTATGTGTTTTCACTTCACCAAGTAACTCTTTCAGGCAGAACTTTAACTTTAAACTCTAAGGAAGAAGTAGCCCAGAGGAGCAGTCGGTCTCCCTAAGGTGGAACCCACCGGCTCCAGGGTTTGGAAGGAGCAGGGGACTTCTACTTTTATTAATGGCAGACGGATTAATTCAGACCAACCCTCCCACTGAGGATAACTAGAAAAACTAGACAAAATATTAAATATTCTGATTGAAGCTACATGTGGGCCCATGGCAAGATCCTAGCTTTCATGGCCTCTCCAGCATAGTCTTCTGGAAGGGGCTCAAAGGCTGAGCTTTGTCCCTCATCCAGTGACCCTTGGCCTGCCTTTGCCTTCAGTCCCTGTTGCTCTGAGCCACAGGGGTCTTGTTGCTTGGAGGGTCTGTTCTCTCACGTGTGTGAACACATTTATTTAGTCCTTCCCTTGATTACTTTGCACTCTCTTGCAGAACTTCCTCAAAAATTCCAAAGTCAAGACACTGGGCTTGGCCTAAAGACATGGCTAATATGTGAGTCAATGTCACCATTTTCAGAAAAGTTCTTTTTTTTTTAAGCATAAAGTGGTTATTTTGCTGGAATTAATATGCAAAGGAAGGGTAAGCTACATTGCACAGTACTTAACAATTTAGAGTGGCAACTCTTCCTCCTTCCCTTTTTGGGTCCCAGCCACCTTTCTCTGCAACATTCTGTTTTATCTCCTTTTTCCTCATTGCTATTTTCATTCACAAAGGAAACCGACAGATGCTCTCCAGGCTATGGAGAGAAGGTGACACTCCCCATGCACTCAGCACTAAAAGGAGACCATGGTAAAGACAGGCAGTCCTTGCTGTTTTAGGTGGTAATCTCCCCTGTATAGACCATGAAAGCCTCGAGCCTCTCCCACTTCTGACCACCTAAGCCATAAATTCTATCTGTTGCCAGGTGCTGTGTGCCCCAGTTACAGAGACCTTAGGCAAATCTCAAGTTTCTGATCCTCTGAATCCCACTGTGGACAGTGAGGGGTTGGACTAGACAGTCCTGTGGCAGGGTTCTGTGAAGAAATGGCAGCCCAGAATTCAAGAATTCGTCCCTGCACTGCAGCCACGTACCAGAGAGCACCTCACTGAACACAACTGGTGAACGGCAGTTGGTGGTAAGGGGGCCTTGTGCAGGTAACAACTGGTGTGTCTCTCTTCAGAAAAACATCATGGCAGTGCACCAGGTCAGCAGCAAGCCTCCAAAGTCTGCAGTGAAGGTGATTAGAATTGCAGCCCCTGCCAAAGATGCTGTCTATAACTACAGTACTCAGACCCTGAGTTCCACAGAGTTTGCCAAGAAGGAGCTGTATCGAAAGATGGCCAAGGTGAGTGAGGGACCCAGAGTGGGAAGCAGTCACATGCTTGCAGCCCAGACAGGATAGCGGCAGTGGGCTAATCCAGTGACCTTTCCTCTCTGAACACACTGCCTGGATGTCAGCGGGGGATCTGCAGTAGTGGATGAAAGCCAGTCAGCCAGCCAGGGGACGTAGACAAGGGGTCAGGTGCGGGGAGAGGGGTGTTCTGTGCCCACACTAAATGTGAACCCTGCACACACAAGCGTGAGCCAAGAGATGCTCGGTGAGGGCTCAGACGTGCATGGCTGAAGACACTGCAGGCTCCTCGCTTCCAGGGAGCATTCTGTTGCTGCTTATGAACGCCAGCTGTCACTCTGAAGGAAAGCCTTGGCTTAGGCTTCCGGCACACAGTAACTTTAGAAAGGGTTTCTCTGTCAAACGCACCAATCGTGTGACCCTCATGGGGCCGCTGCACAGTTCAGTGAGTTCCTGACAAAGTAAACTGCATTCAGATTATCACTCTGCCCCAGTGGTTCTGACACCCCACTGGAAACCTGGGGGTCGGGCGGCCTGATCCGAGTCTGCCACCAGCTCTCCCACCCACGTTTGCCCTTCATTTCCAGGAACCAGGCAGGAGATTCACATATTCACAGAATTACCTCTCAGCCATGGTGGAGCCTCAGGACTCAAAGGAAGACGAGAAGAGAGCCAAGAAGAAATCCCAGCAAGCCTGGATCACAGCCGATGGGTTCCGAGTGACAGGTCTTCACAGCAGCATTGCAAGTGACTATCACCTCAGGCTGCTGCCCACTGGCACCATCACAGAGCTGCATGAGGTCCACAGAGGGCAGCAGAGGCTGAGGTGGGGTGTCCATAGGGACCACTCTCCTAACCAACTGTTCCCCAATTTAGGAGTGGAGGGAAAACGCACTGTTTGCTAATACGCTGAGGCCTGTGCTCAATCGAGAGAGGTGGAGCTGGGACAGGCGCCACCAGGACTTTGATCTGTACAAGAAGCCACCACCTTTCCTCAAGCTGCCCCCTTCTCCAGCACTGACGCCTGTAACAGGTAACAGACGAGCCCTGTGCAAAGCTGGGCCCTGAGGCTGTCAGCAGGCAGGAGCTCTGAGCCGCTTTATAGCTTCAGCAGTAGACATTTTGTTAGGTCCAAACTTTCCCTGACACGAAATCCAGATTCCAGATGGGCCCGGTATAACAGACTGAAGGCTGGGCTCGAACTCAGGAGACCCGATTCTAGTTCAACTCTAACACTAACTTGCTGTGTGACTTTGGGCAGATCCCATTACTGCTCTGGGCCTGGTTTCTTAGCTATAAAGTGGGGAAGTTGGAAGATAAGTCTAAAGGCTTTCTGAGTGTCAACACTGAGTTACCGACTGGCCTCTGGCCCATCAGGCAACAGACGGGGGCAGAGGCTCCAGGTTCACTGGGACCTTCCATCTCCTTCCAGCTAAAAGACATTGCCAGTTGTCCCTCTGTGGGGGAGGAAGGGAGTCTGAAAGCATGGGTCTTGCCACACCAATCCCCTCCGAGTGCTCTTCTCTTCCTCCTCATCCCTCTGTTTATGAAGAGGGACCACAAAATCATTCATAGGTTGATAAAGAACCCAAATCTCTTGGTTAACAGAGCCAGAAGCTTTGTTTGAGGATAAAGAGAGATGAGTTTATTGGTAACAAAGTCTCCCAGAGAATCCTTTCCCAGAAAGCCAAATCAGAAAAACGAGATGGATTCCTTTCTCCCTCGACTCCCGACTCCAGAGGGCAGCTGGTAACAGCTCCAGGAAACAGGAGACGTGCTGACAAGCTGTGAAATTTGTCTCTCCTCTTGCCCGGAACTTGCTGCCTCCCTTCAGGGCAGGCCCCAGGCTCAGGGTCATTGCTGTAGTCCAGCCCAGGCCTGCTGCACTGGCCAGAGTGCTCCCGGCGGGCGCCCTACAGCCTCAGCACAAGCTCCCTGGGTATTTCAAGCAGCCTGTGCATATTGCTGAAACACTACACACACGTGCTCGGGCCTCCTGCCCACGGCATGTGCAGCAAAAACTCAGACACGGCACAAGAGAAGGGGAGACTCAAACTGGTGGCCTCAGCCTTTTAAACTCAGCTGGACGGAGAGAAAACCTGCTGCTGATGGGGCTTCCATGCCAACAGGCCTACAGGGAAACCCTCTTTCCTGAGGGCTGCCCAGAAGGGCACGGGCCCCTCCTTAAGCTGTCACCTGCACAGGAGCTCCCCGCAGCCTCCTGTCCCCGGCACTGCGCAAGAGGATACGTACTCCACATTCTGTGCAAAATGCCTCCTTGCCAACAAAATCTTTAAGAACTTTTGGTTTCATTGGGACGATATTTCCAAAGCCATGATATCTGTAAACTTTTGCCTTTTGAAGATTAGTTTCCAAAACCCTGGCAGAGTGCTCCAGCCAGTCCCCCTAAGCCAGCTCAGCTGTCAGCGTCCCCAACCTTCTATTTCTGTCATCACAGCAGATTGTGACTTGGAGGAAAAGAAGAGCCTGGCCTCCCCGTCCCGCCTCAAGGCAATGTCTAGAACGGGCTTTTTGGAGCCCCAAACCACCCAGGGATCAGACCACAGCTTGAAGCCTGCCAGCATGGGAGCCAGCGTAGCTAGCAAATAACAGCAGACAAGAGCCTGGAGAAATTAAGTCCTCTTATTGCCACCTAAAGACACCTTCTTGTCCTCACTTCAAGAGTGGAGGCCAATCCTTGTAAAGAAAACAAAGAGAAAAGCCCAGGCAGGAATAAGCACATGCTGCCATACACCAGGCTGTGAGTTTTGCAGCCACCACCTGAGAGGGATCAAAGACAGGGCTCACGACCCCCACGGCCCTGTGGCCCTGGACTCGGCACTGCCCCTCGGCTGGCTCTCAGGGCCCTCTTCTCGCAGGGAGGACAAAGGGCACTGGAAGTCCTCACCAAAGGGTGGACCTCAGGCTCACGTTGTCACCAATTAAAGGCTGGCTGAAGAAAACTGTGACAATACAGCAAAGGCCAGAAGGGTACACACAAACTGCCTTTTTATGTTCTTTTTTGTTAAATGGTTCCTGGTACACGTTTTCAGTGCATTTTGCTTTTAGTTTGAATGAATGACATGTACATAGCTTTCAAGCTGTTTCTTGGAGAATACACGGTCTAGCAGAAATGGCTTTCGGTGCCCGAAACAGGTCCCCACCAGCCTCAGGCCATGCAGGCAGCAGCGCAAGCGCCAGCTTCCACTGTGAAGTCTCCTAAACCAGCAGAATATCCTGCACTCCCAGGTCTCAGCAATTCCAGCCTCTCTCCGTCTCTGGGCAGAATCCAGGCTCACGTGAGGCAGCACGGCTACGGGGCACAGCCTAGAAGAGGCTGCCTCAGGTCAGAAGAAAGCCCCTCAGGTGAAGACTGGGAAGAAATGGTTCCACTTGTAAGAACCCCAAGTTTTCCACCTTCTGGAAAAAGAGTGCAAGTTGTCCTGCAGTGGGCTGCAGCCTGGGGGCGGGGGGAGCACTGTCCTTCCACTTCAGGATGTCCTGTCCAGAGGGTGGGCACAGATATAGGCTCTCTTCTCCAAGATCTGTTGGGACACTTTCTTAATCTGCTCATCCAGATTTTCTGGAGCATCTGGGAGGGAAAAGAGAGAGTATGTGATCCTTCTGCACTGTGATAATAGAAAGATGGCTGAAGCTGGAGCCGTTTTTTCCCCAATAAGGTCAGCCCACCCGCTGTGAAGGTCAAGCACTGGGAAGTGATTCTGGGCGCAGGGAGAAAAAGGGACAGATGTTTCATTCTAAATAACAAAGGGCTCATCCATAAAAATTCCAGATCTTGTGGGACTAGAGGTGAGGAGAAGGTACTTGCTCAATGAAAGACCCCGTTGCTGTTTGAGCCTACTGGAGGAGAAACCATTTCTTCACCCTCTCCAGCATGTAACAGTCATGTCAGCACTGGGGAGGGTGCCTGGCCAGCACCCAGAGCAGGAGCTACACAGAATCATGTACCCCTCTCCTCAGCAAGTGCTCTAACACTGGCAGCCTCTCCACCATCTCCTGGCCAAGGGCTGGGCTCTGCAGCAGACACCTGATATAGAGCCTTGAGGCCAACGGGACTGTAAGGGTCAGGAGGAGAAGAGGAGCTGGATGTTCTAAGACATGGCCAAGTGGCTACAGAAGAGGAAAGCCCTCCAGACAACCTGAGCAGCAGGAGCGACGCCCGCACTGTCGAGGTCCAGAGCCTGGGGCCTCTGCGAGAAGGGCAGGTGCATTTAGCTGGAGTGCGGGCAGTGAAGAGGCAGGTAAAGTGCCTCCTTCCTCTGCGACCTTCACGGGCAGAGGTCGACAGGGCCCTCATCTGCAGGTGTGCCTCCTGCCTGGCATCCCCTGCGCAGGCCGTACCAGCCTTCTCTCAAGGCAGAAGTTTGTGAGCAGCCAGCAGGCCTAGGAGCCTGACGGGGTCCAGAGACAGTTCGCCATCAAGAGTCGCCTGGAGTCAGGCCCCCTCCCCCTCCTCCACACCACCTCACTTACACTTGTCCAGCTGAGACAGGGAGAAGAGATTCTGGTAATAAGCTTCCGTGCAGAACATGTTGGCCAACAGAACCTGCCAGAACCAAAGTCAGTGAGGATGGCCCCTGAGAGGCCTGGGATCTCTGTACCACAGGGGAGCCCCTGGTGTCTGACCCCTGAGCTTCAAAGAACTCAGTCTGTCAGCCAAACTGTGAGCCTGGCAGCAGCTGAGAAGCCTGGCTCACAAGTCATAGCCTTAGGTTCTAATTGCAGCCCTGAGCCAAACTAGTTCTGTCCCAACTTAGCCTCAGCTTCCTCCTCTGTGAGAAGGACATCATAATCCCCGTGGCCACGGGATGCTAGGGAACAGTGCCTGTAAAGATGCCATACACAGCAGGCACCTGATGACAGCATCCACCTGTCCAGCAGGGTGAGGAAGGCAGACAGGGTGAGGGTGCTGGGTTGGGAGCTGTCACTCACTCACCTCTTCTCTCAGGGAGGAAGGCGACAGCGCAGGCCCTGCGCCCCGAGCAGCACGGACCCTCCCGTTAGCTCCCCACGGGCCTCAACTCGGCAAACCCGACAGGCCTCGGGCCAGCTGCAGCATGGACCTCGCACTTCACCTGCTCTGGGACCACCGCTGGGCGCCGAGGCCCTTGATTTGCTCCTGAGACTCCCTAACGGAGCCATGCCTCCCAATGAGCCCCTCCCCAACCTAGCAGCCTCATTAAAGTGCAAGAGGACAAAGCTGGCAAAGAAGCTGCCCATGGGGTTGCGCGCTGTGGGCTCACCTCGTGGTCATGGTTCCGGAGCCCCACTCGGATTGAGCGGCTGGCCCGCGACAGCACGGCTGTCATGCCATACAGGTTGATGAGGATATTGGCCACCCGCTTCAAGACCAT
Organism: Equus przewalskii; assembly: GCF_037783145.1. Classification (NCBI taxonomy): domain Eukaryota; kingdom Metazoa; phylum Chordata; class Mammalia; order Perissodactyla; family Equidae; genus Equus; species Equus przewalskii. The sequence continues at coordinate 3,271,064 of NC_091845.1, forward strand.
CTGCTCCTCCACGATGGTCTGGGGACAGAGGCCCAGGGTGAAGACTCGTCACCTAAGACCCCACGCCCCCACCACAGGCCCTCCCTGGGATGCGTCTTCACCCATCTCCAAGCCTCGCTCGTGCCTCGGGAGAGGCGCTAGTGCTACCTTCCCTGTCGTGCTGTGGGAGGCCGGCGTGCGGCTGCCTTCTGTTTTCCCCTTGCTCTGTCTAGATTTGGGCAGAGGTCAAGGTAAGACCAGCTCCCGGAGCCCTGGCTGAGACCACAGGCTGGTGCTTCACATACCCTTAGGCAGCAAGAGGCTCAGACATCAGGTCCCAAGATTCAGGCCCGGGTGGGGCTGCCCCTCCCAGCTCCAGGGAGTCCCTCTTTATCTGGAAGGCACCCACCCAGCTGAGTAGCCTCCAGGACGGGCAGCCACAGCCAGCCCCACCTCCCTACGCCCCCCTCCACGGTGACCAAGATTTCTTTCTAGGCCTGGTCCCAAAGGTGGACACTTTACAAAACACCTTGGAGGGCCTGCCACAGCCCAGGTCTGGCAGGGGCCCAGGTACCTTGCCAAAGCGGAGCAGCAACGTCTCCACAGTACGGCCGAAGTAATACACATTCTCCTCGAGCTTGTTGGCACTGTCCTAGAAGGCCAGAGGGGAGGACTCGGCTCAGTACCTCCCCACAGTGCCCATCCTGTCCCACCTGGACCAGGCAAGGCAGGGGTTCCAGGGCCCAAGCCCTGCTACCAGGCTGGGCTGCTCCCCGTGACAGGGTGGAGACGGGGCATCAGGTGTCCCTTGGACTGCCTGGGCCTCCTCAATGCTCAATGCCTCTGGTCACATCCCTTCTGGGAAGGGGCTATTCGACAGGAGGAAACCCAGGTAGGGGGTACGCCTGCTGAGCCCACTCACCGCAACAGTGGGGTGCACGGCTCCAAGCTTTCCTGTCAGCCCCAGGTCCACAGTTCGGCCCAGGGAGTCCCGAAGCCTCTGGCCAACGGTCTCCATGATAGTGGTCACATTGCCCCGTTTAAGCTCACTGCAGAAAACCCATGGCCCATGACCCAAGGCCCTGCTGCCAGCTCCCACTGCCCAGCAACAAGGCCCCCTTCAGTACCCCAAAGCTCCCGGGCACCTGTTCCCTCTCCCCAACTACACAAAGCCATAAACGGCCAACTCAGGACCTACGTGCCCCTGCCCCCGGCCTGGGCCTGCTGGACGCCTGGCTGCCAGGGGAGCCCTCCCAGTCAGAGAGCAGCCAGTCTCCTTTGAGGCAGAGCCACACGCATGCTTGTCACAAGGGGCCAAGTCACAGCCAGCTTCTAGGTCATCCTCTCCCGTTAAGTGGTCTGCAAAATGCTCTGAGCAACCCATACTTGGGCTCCAGCAGTGACTCCTAACTGCTCTGGCCCCAGGACAGGGGTCGAGGGGAGCAAGAGAGAGGAAACTGGTCTTTGTTGGCCTCGGAACAGGGCACCTGTTGGAGGGGCATCTCTCATTCCCTGGGTTCTGAAAGCCCAGCTTCCTGCAGCATGGGTGATGGGGGCTGCTCGGGGAGAAGGGCAGCAAGGGCTTCCTAGGCAGCTGGCCCTCTCATCACACGCAGGTGAAGCCAAGCTCTGAAGCCTGGCTTTCAGGGCACCACGCTCACCGGTCAAGGCTCCCACCCTCTTCCCTCCTTCCAGCCTAATGCGTGAGGCCGTGCCAGCCCCCCCTCCTGGGACAAGGCAGCCCTTCCTGCTGCCCCAGGGTCTCTTCTAGGCAGTGGGACCTAAGCAGCAGACAGTGGGAACGGCACCTACTTGATCCTTGCAGTCAGGATGCGGCCGGCGTGCTGCAGGCCCGTCAGGGCAATGTACATCCGCAGAATCTCGTTGGTTCCCTGTGGCCAGCAGTACAGAGGTCAAAGGCCACCCCCACTGGGGCAGCCCCAGGAGTGCCACGTGTGTGACTGGGCAGGCCACGCCTCTGCCCACTCACCTGCGCTGTGGAAGCCACTGCTTTGGAAGCAGCCCGGAGCAGGGTTGTGACCAAGGGGTCAGGGCAACACGTAGGCTAGCACCTCCACAGGGACGAGTGGGGAGCTGACCAAATGGCTGTGGCCTCCCTCTGGCACCTACCATCTCTCCATGACCAATCGCACATGGGTCATCCCTTCCCCAAACCTCCGATTCTGCTTCCTTCTAATGGCAGAAACAGGCCTCCCCAAGTAGAGAGAGATACTGACGCCCAGGACACAGCTGGGGCTGGGCAACGCTGCTGGCTCTGGTCCAGGCCCATTTCCTCAGGGAAGCCACAGACCGCCAAGGAGGGGTAGCTGGCGCTCCCTAGCACCAGGCGTCGACACCCAGAGGGCCACTTCTCCCTGCTGCCATCCTGGGCACAGCCCCTCACCACCCACGATTTCATCTGACCTTGGAGAGGCAGGCAGAGGGCTGTGCTCATTGTGCACAATGGTGCTAGGGGTCAGAAGGGCAAGGGCTGGACTCAGGCCACAAAATCGGCGGGCGCTGAGCCCTCCAGCCAGGCTGTGCCACTGACAGCGAGACTCCTACAGGAGGAAAGGGGAGCGCAGAGGCCCCCAGGCTAACCCATGCCCCGTCCTCAGCAGTCTCAATGGGACCATCTGTTTCATGCTGAGGGCTCCGCACCCCTCAGAGCTTCCTGAACCTCTGCTGGCACCCCATGCAGCCACAGAGGACTGCACACGCCCAGACTGAGGGGAGGGGCCCTGGGAGAGGCCGTCCTGGGGCAGCAGGACCGTGACTGTCCCTGTGCCCTTGGGAAACTGCCCTTTGCATCCTCAGGCTGGCTATGCGTCTGTCCACTCCAGGAGGAAGACTCCAGGCTGGGGCATTTGGGGCACACAAGGAGCAAAAGCAGCCAGTGAGGCTTCCCCCACCAGCCCCAGCTGCAGACAGTCTGAGGGTGCCCTCAGGGACCACAGCACCTGCTCAGGCACCAAGCCTCACGTTATCAAGGGTCTGCCTCAGGCACACCCAACATCCATCCTAAAATTCTGTCCATCCTCTATAGCCTCTGAGTCCATCCCTTCCCGACCCCCGTGGGCGCCCTGCCCTCTGGTCTCACCCCTGCACCCACCTCCCCTGCCCCGCCCCCGCCCCGAGCCTTGGGGAATTTCCTAGAAAGCAAATGCAACCAAGTCAGTTCCTACTCAAAAACCTTTTATGGCTTCCACCACCCTCACAATAAGACCCAAATTCCTCTGCTTATCAGCCAAGGTCCTCCACAACCTGGCCACTTGTCTCCCCTTCCCATCCACCCTCTCAACCCCATTGAGCAGGACTGGCCACTGCTCCCACACAGACTTGCTTATTCTCCCTCCATTCACCCAGTGCTGGCAGGTAGGGTCCTATCTGGGCCTGGTACGTACTATTTCCGTGCCCTCAGCCCAAAGTGCCCTCCTCTAGGCCTGGCCAAAGTCCTTTCTGCCCCCCAGGACCAAATGCACTTGCTTTATGAGACTCCGATGCCTCCTGGGAGGAGGTGCACCTCGGTCCCTCACTGCAGCAGTATTCCAGTGTCTTCCTCGGTCAGTCGGGCCATGCAATCACACCACGAGCACCCCAAAGGCATCTCTGTGATCCCAACCCGCCTTCCTCCTCGCCCTCAGACCCCACCTGGCACACGCTCACTGAACTGACTCTTTAGGCGGGAGGGGGCAGACGTCAGAGAAGTGTCGGGGTTGGGCAAGCCCTCAGGGAGGACCCTGTTGAGCTGCCCCAAGACACTGACGAGGTGACCCAGAGAGCGAGCAGTCAAGGCAGAACCTAGGCCTCCTACAAGACCTCTGCTTATCCCACCACAGCCAGCCAGAAGCAACTCGGCAGACATGCAGCGTCGCCAGGAGGTGGTGGGCTCAGCACAAAGGGCCCTCCAGAGCGGGACCCAGATGAGCTGCCCAGCTTCCCCACCTCTACCTCCTCCTCTGCAGAACAGGGTGTACGCAGGGTTGTGAGGACCAGCCCAGGCCGCGGCGCAGCCCCGGACCAGGAGGCGTGGGAGGGGCACTCACCTCGAAGATGAGCAGGATGCGCGCGTCTCGCAGAATGCGCTCCAACGGGCAGTCCTTCACGTAGCCCGAGCCCCCGAACACCTGCAGCGCCTCACTCACACACTGCCAGGCGCCCTCCGAGCTGAACACCTGCCATGCACCCAGGCAAGGTCAGCACGGAGGAGAGGTGCCGAGGCCCTTCCTGGAGGGGACCACAGCCACCGGGGGCAGGCAGCTGGGGGTGCAGTGGGAGACTTGGTGCGAAGAACCGGGCTTTGGAATGAGACCAACCCAGGTAGGAGCCCTGACTGTCACGGTCGCACTGGGTGGCCCAGGCCTTTCCTTCCTCGACCACACTGACCAGGTGTGGCTCCTCTGCCACCATGACTTTTCATAGCTGGGAGGCTTCCTTAGGGTGGGAGGGCCCTCTCCACACTTCCACACCTGGGGAAACTCCTGTCCTCTCATCACCCACCGCAGATTCCACCCCCTCCTCTGGGAAGCCTGGCCCACTCCTGCCCAGCCCTGGTCGCCTGAGACTGGAGCTCTGTGGCTGGACACCGGGCCCTGTGTTGACGGCCTATGTGTCTGTCCACGTGAGAACACCCTGAGAGCAGAGACACTGTCAGACTGGGCTCTGGGCGGAGCTCTAGGAGAGGAGCTGCTGACGGGGCAGTGACTGTCAGAGGTGAGAGCGATGAGGGCGAGGCAGACGAGGACGGCGGAAGCACAGCCCTCAGGAGACCACAAGACCCAGAACGGCAGTAAAGCCACCTGCGGTCCCACAGCAGCCAGCCACACTCTCCTCCCGACACCAGAATGCCACTGCTCTAAGCTGCCGTCCCTCTCACCATTTCTCTCAAGAGTTTAACTCCAGAGACCAGTTTAAAAATAACGATGGGTACCAACACAGGATTGCCGTCTTTTACATTACAGCTAAAAAATGACACTTCCCCTAAAACAAAACAGAAGCACAGAAAACTAGATTTTACCTCAACAAACATAAAGGGAGGTTTTGATACCAAAAAGCAGGAAGGCCAGGCACTCAGAATAAAAGACAGTCCTTCCCAAGAAGGCCCAGCTGCTCTTTTACACGAACAGGAAGTTATAACACACCACCTGCATGTTCTCCTTTCACTGTCGACTGGTAACCAGCTGGTGACAACTTAGCACAAACTGCACTGGGAGGCGCTGACCTATAAACTGGCACTCAGCTGGGCACTGTCCTTTGCTGCTTCCCCCGTGCTATTCTGGTCTCCCCAGCTGTGTCCTAGGGCCGTGCCTGCACATGGTGGGTCCAGCATGAATACTGGATCAATGATAAGCTGACCCATAAACTAACGAGAAGAGGAAGATGGCAGGCGACACCGTGGGTCTGAAAGGCGGCAGCTGAGGACCGTTTCTCAGTCTCTCTGGCTGGGCTGGGCTCACCTTCACCATGGCAGCCTCGATGGAGCAGTCGGGAAACCCTGGCTGGTCCAGCATCCCTGCAGTGAGGTAGGCCATACTTTCCATTACGTAAGCCTTCTGGGCCATGAGGGCAAACTTCTCCTGGAGCATTCGGAGAGAAACACGAGACAATCCACATGTGCCAAGACCCAGATCTGCCAACCAGCAGAGACGGGAACACAGCCCAAAGCCTCGGCACCTGAGAGAAGCGCCCAGCACTCACGGAGGGGGCCACACTGACCAGGGCCGCATCCCGTCTTCCTCCCAAGTCCCCATAGGGGGACGCCAGGACAAACACAGAACGCACCCTGTGAAGGCCCGTGTGAAATCCATGAGCGCAGCCCTCCGAGCCTTCAGTACCTGAATTAACCCGAATTCACTGAGGCTCCTGTTGAACTGTTTCCTCATGCAGGCATATTCCGTGGTCATTTCTGAAGAAGAGCAAAGTTAGTAGAAAGAACACTTTGCTGGCTGTCCTAAGACGACTCCTAAGGCTCATCATCACCCTTCAAACACTTGGGGAGGAACTATGAGAAACGGGTCTGCTGAGACCAAATGCCCTGAGAGATGGAGCCCCCATTTCCAGCATATCTGGGTTGGAGGGACCATCCCCTCCCTGTGGTGCCCGCGGCAGTGGACACGAGCAGAAGCGGAGTCTAGGGTCAGACACAGGTTTGAATCTGGCACTTTTTTTTACCAGCTGGCAGCCTGGGCCAAGCAGCTTCACCTCCCCCCAAGTCCTACCACCTCACAGAGCTGCTGCAAAGATTACACGAGGGGCGGGGGTGAGGAGCCCAGCGCAGGGCTGACCCCTGGAAGCACCCTGGACACAAGTGGGGCAGGCTCACAGCTGTCACAGCTGTTCATCACCAAGGCAGGAGGGTGGCCTGTGTTGAAACTTGGGCCTGTGGCTTCAAGGCATATGGTTGTGAACGTGCGCACCTCTGAAGGCGCCTGAGTGAACACAGTGGCCACCCCCGAGCGGGCAGAGCCCCATCTTCCTCCCCCTGCAGTCAGTGTTCTCCAGACACTTCACAGGCGGGATCCAAGTACAGACAGGTGCCAATGCTGGCTTAGAAGGTCGACAGGCAGCCACATTCACACATTTCTGGGCCTCGGGGTCTCATCAGAGGTTCTACGTCCTTTGGGGATAGGCTGACTATGAGAGCCCCCGTGAAGCTCTTGTAGAGTTTTCCAGATGGGGAAGCAAAGGCCCAGGGAGCTTCAGGGCCTTGGGAGCATCACAGCAAACTGAGACGAGCCCTGAGCTTGGAGTCTGACAGGCTCAGCTTTTAGCCCAGGTGCATGGCCTTGTGCCAATCACTCACCCTCTCTGAGCCTCAGTCTTGTCATCAATAAAATGGAGGTGAGAGCCTAAAACAAGGCCTCCCCACCCCCACCCTGCCCTGAACTCTGAGGAACTTCACAAGTACTCAGGGGTATGCCAGCCCGGGGTACCCCACCACTGGCAGCCAGGCCCCTCCCTCCCCTGCAGTCACCTCCACAAAGCTAAGGTGGCAATCACATTTCGTACCCAACAAAAACCCTCTAGGGCTGTTTTAGGTTTACTGGCAAATGACAGTCCAGATTTCAGATATCCCAAGAGAAAAAACATGGGGAAGATCCAGAGGCCGAGGGATCTGGGTTCCCAACCTGATCCCACTCCTGACCCACTGTGCATAGAGCCATCTACAAAACGGGAATCTTGTGAGAATTAGCACTAATGTTTATTGGTGTCTGGCTCACATCCAGATGTTCCCTAAGAAGCTCTGCTCTGAGTGGTTAGACCAGCAACCCCCTTTGACCTCCGAGAGAACATCCACTCCCTCTGTCCTCTGACCCTCTGTGTGGGTAAAACAGAAGAATGTTGAAAGTGAAGACTAACCCTTTGGGGGAAGACTGAGTACATTCTTTGGTCTAAACGGAAGCCCAGATCCTAAACTTCAGCTGGATCGTTTGTCCAGGTGGCCTGGCTCAGCACCAGCCTGCCCCAGGGACATGGCAGAGCCTTGGGGCTGGAGTAGGGGCAGCAGGGGCAAGACTGTGCCACAAAGGGCTCCTGTCCCCAACTCACCTACCGATCAATTTCTTGAGCATCCCGGCCACGGCACTGCCCATGCTGAACCTCCCGCTGTTGAGGATATTCATGGCCACCTGCAGGGAGAGCGGAGACTCATGGAAATCCACGCCCTAGACGTCCTGCTTGCCCCTGCTGCGCTGGGAAAAGCCCAAGGGCCCTGGAAGACCAGAGGTGACAGTCTACAACACTGCCTGGTTATTTTCACCACGTTTCTTGAAAATAAATGGCAGGTCTCTAGAGAATTCTGTGTCAGCATCTGGGATGAGTTAAACATCCTGCTAATCCTCACTGGACCAGGAGAGTGCACAGTCCCCGTGCTTCAAAACAAGTTGACTCAGTCACTGCAATGGCTCTCAGGAACATCCTTGGAGTCATCCCTCCAAAAGGCAGTGATAATCTTATTCCAAAAGAAGAGGTCAATTCTCTTAGTCCTTAGGAGAAGGGAACAGAAACTCAAGACTTACTGGGTAGAGCTGCAAGCTACTTAGACTTTCCCAACAATGCTTCAGCATCAGGATCCTCATTATACAGATGAAGAAGCTGAGGTTCAGAGTGGTGAGGTGACTCTCCCAAGGTCACACAGCAAGCACCTGTCTGACATCTAGACCTGCGCTCTCGCCACTGAACCAGCCCCTCACACAACACACTCCTCCCCCACCAAATCCCTACAATCCTGACACCTGCTAGGAGTGACAGGGCTCCTCTCCTCTTTCCCAGTCCTCCCTCCCTACCTACTGCAGACAGAGAGCAGCTGCTGAGGAGCACGGCCCACACCTGTCTACACACACTGCTTCCTTACTAGACTATCTAGATTCATGGAGCTTCTCCTTACACACCCAAAGGGGCAGAGAGACAAAGAGCTGACGAGGCAGCAGGGTGTCAGTGGTCTGACGGGGTACTGAAGAGGGGGACACAAGTCCAGTGGGGATGGCTGCGTGTGTGTTTCTTTTGGTGTGGGAGGAGGGGATGTTGGGCAGCAAAGGCTCCCAGGGAGCCGCTGAGCTAGGTCTACCAGACCACCCAGGGAAGAGCACCCCAGGCACAGGACCAACACGTGGCCCCCCCCCCATGAGCCTCTCACAGGAGAGCGTAGCCTGCCCAGCCTGTGCTCAAGCCCATGCCGCCCAGTTAGGAGGCCTCGGAGGAGGGCTGGGGTCTGAGGGCAGAATGCAGCCTGTGAGCTCCAGTTTTCCTAGAAGCCCAACTTCAGCTGCTTTTTACTGAAGGCTTGCCCATGTGAGACTTGGATTAAACATGCAACTGAATTTGAACTCATGATGACCTGTTAACCTGAAGAGATCTCTTAACACAGATCCTGTGGGGTTGAGAGACTGCAAACTGCCCCAGCTACTGGCAAGGGCAAGCGCTGATTCCAGCTGCTCAGCTGCACGGTCAGGAGACATGGTGGACAAGGCCGCACGCACCCTGGTGTCAGGCCAGCGCCGGCACTGAACAGTGGAGGGGGCCTGGTATAGCCCATCACAGTGTGACACTCAGATCCTCCGCCCGGGGCCTCTGACCTCTAGCTTCAGACTTCCTGCGACTCAGGACATGGGAGGACACTGGCCTCTCTAGACCTGCCTGGCTGTGAAGAGGAACTAAATTCTCCCGCCTCTATTCCCTCTTCCCAAATGGGCTTTCAAAACCAAGCTCACAGTTGTATGAACAAATCCACTTCACCGCCCCTTCAGAGTTTATTCTTAACCTCATTAAAAAAAAAAGAAGGAAAAAAGGTTTTGACAGTAGGTCTCATTCCCCAGAGGCTCAAAGACCTACTAGGTTTAGCACCATCTGAAGAGCAGCTTGTGAGCTCAAACATTGATCGTCCTCCTTCCCCCGGAGTCCTCTCCTCCGGCCTCCTCGACACTTGGAGGCTTCGTCACCGCCTCCACCGCGGAACAGCTTCCTCCTAGAATTTCCACAACCACCCTCTGGACCGCAGTTTGCCCAGACCAAGATACAATGCATTCCTTCCGCAGCCTGTCAGTGAACTGCCTGCGTGCCTTCAGAGGTCTGACTGCCGATAAACCTCTGACTCCCCAGAGGAAGCAGCTTTACTTGACCTCACATCAGCCACTCAATTTTCACCCGGCCTGTGATCACTCCATGACATCTAGAATAACCTCGAGTGTATCAACTTTTTAGTATTTAAGTTAACTGGCAAGCAATCCTACTAATAACAAAAAAAGGGCTTTAGAAATCTATTTTCTTTTGCATATTAAAACAGTCATTTTTCACCTAACACAATGGAAAAAAATTTTTTTAATGCAGTGTTGGGAAGGACTGGGGAAGAGGCATCAGCCCCCAGTGCTGGAGGGAGGACACGGATCCACCTTCCCAGCAGGCACCTTGGCAACACGAGTCAAGAACCCTCTGGCCCGGTAGTTTTAGTGGTGGTGTTGAAACTCAGGAAACAATGAGACAAGTGTGCAAAGATATGTACAAGAATAGATGCCTCACAATGAAGTTCTGAGCAGAGAAGAAGTGAGAATAGTGTTAAGTGCCCGATCCCAGGAACCTGGTAACATTCATTGTGGCATCACCACACAAAGAAATATGATGCCGCATTAAACACTAGTAATATACACTCAGTAGCATGAAGAGATTATTAGGATTTATTGATAAGTGAAAAAATGAAGGCTATATTACACATACTAAACATTTAAGTGATGTATACTCTTAAAAGATCTAGAAAACTAAGTACCCCAAAACGTGAACAGTGAATGGCTACTGGCTTGGGGACAGCTTCAGGTGATTTCACTTTTCTCTGTCTATATTCACTAATTTGTGTGTAACATCTGGGTTACACAAATAATAATCAAACGTATCACTGCAAAGATTGTTTCCTTGTTTGTCTTTCCACCTCTCCAATCCTCTGTTCCACAGTCACTGAGCAGCCGGTGACAGGAGCTTTGGCTGATGGTGTTTATCTGACTCTCAAGACACCCGGGAGGGGAGGAAGGTATTGCTTTGATCCCTGCTTCACAGCAGGTGGGGGTGCCGTGAAGATATTACCCAGGCCATCCAGTAAATTAGGGCAGGCCAACAATAAAAAGACAGCCTAATTTAAAAATGGGCAAAGGATCTGAAAAGACATTTCTCCAAAGAAGATATACAAATGGCTAACAAGCACATGAAAAGATGCTCAACACGATTGGTCATTAGGGAAATACAAATGAACCACAGTGACACCACTTCACACCCACTGAGATGGCTCTAATTTTAAAAACGGACAGTAACAAGTATCAGTGTCACTGAGCAGGTGGAGAAACGAGCCCTCACATACTGCTGGTGGGAACGGAAAGTGGTGCAGCCACTGGGGAACAGTCTGGCAATTCCTCACAAACTTAAACATGCGGTCATCATTCGACCCAGTAATTCCACTTCTGGACCTATATCCAAAAGAACTGAAAATGTATTTTCACACAAAATATGTACATGAATGTTCATAGCAGCGTTACTGATAATGGCCAAAAAGTGGAAACATCCCAAATATCCATCAAGTGATGAACGGATCAACGAAATGCAGTCTACCACACAATGGAATGTTACTCAGCCACAGAACGGAATGACAAGCTACAACTTGGATGAGCCTTAAAAACACTGTGCTACACGAAAGAAGCCAAACACAAAAGACCACAAAGGGGTCCACTGATGTGAAATGTTCAAAACAGGCAAATTCATAGAAACAGAAAGCAAAACAGCAGTTGCCAAGGGATGGGGGGCAGGGAACTGAGCAGGTATGGCATTTCTTTCCTGGGCGATGGAAATGTACTCGAATTAGACCATGGTGATGACTGTAGGACATAGTGAATACACTAAAAGCCACTGAAGTGTACCTTTGCAAACGGTGAACTTATGTTAGGTGAATTAACTGTTAACAAAACAAATAATAAACCTCACTCCAAGAAAGAAAAATTAGAGCAGGGACTCAGGACCCAGGGCTGTGCATTCAGAGACCTGAGCTTCTCCAGTGCCTGCTGGCCTGCTTTCTCGCACTCGCTGGAGAAAGGAAGCCTGTCCCCACTCAAGGCAAATGAAGCCTCACACTTGCTGACTCCCCAGTGGAGAGCCACGCACGGTCCCCTGCAAGCACAGGCTGGTCGGCTACAAGTAGGGGAGGGACAGAAAGCTGGGGGCCCACAACCACACCACAAAACTGCACAGCACTCGCAGGGCTGCTGGCAACTCACCTTAAACCCACCTCCGACTTCTCCAAGGACGTTTTCCACGGGCACCCTGGTGTTTTCAAAATGGACTTCACAAGCTGAAACACACACAAGTGAGGGCCTTAGCTGACAACGCGAACCACGCTGCACTTGACCCACAGGCAAGCAATGCGACTCCTTCATTCACTCACTCACTCTCCATCTACTGACAGGACAACACAGAAAGACACGGTCCCGTCCATGTGGAGCTCATACTTTGGTTGGGGAGGGAAACTAGAAACGAGATGATATAATATTGTGGTAAGAGCCATGGAAGAAATAAATATGGCCTGGTGAGACAAATGGAGGCTGGAGGACAGCAGATAACAATACCTTTACTAAGGATATACATCAGATTTTTCTAAGGTGAAGTCTGAAGGATGAGAAAGAGCCAGAGATGGAGCAACGAGGCCAGGTGGCATGGCACTGCCTAAGGTCCCTGTGCTGGACGGAAAGGGAAGATCAGTCCCACTGAACTCTACCTTACCACAGCCACAGCCTGCCCTGGCTCTGCGGGAGGAGCAGCCTGCCTTCCTCCGCCCAATGGGTTTGGCCATGTGACTTGCTGAGGCCTGCGGCCTCCCCTGTGCTGACACAACCTGGCGCAGCCCTCAGGCCCTTGCGATCTGCTGTAAAAAGCAGCCCCAGCTCAGTACCAAGTACACACCAGCAGACCTGAATGCAGCCCCCAGCCTGAAGCAGACTGCCTCAGACAGCCGTGGCCCGTTAGAGGGAACAAATGCCGACTTCTGGGGAGGTTTCTCAGACAGGGTTATGGCATGGATGGACGACGAGCAGACCTTAAAGTGAGGAAGCGCATGCGCGCTGGAGGCGGCCAAGGTCAGTGTGAGTGAGCAGCAGTCAGAACCAGCGTGGCAGGGGCGAGGGCAGGCAGGGAAGGGACAGAGGCTTCTGCACTGTGTTTTCTGTAACAGCATGTTTTTGTATATAACACGGCGGCTCCCAGCAACTTCCACTGGAGAAAAGGGAGGCCTGGGACAGAGGGCCATGGTTCGAGGAGCCAAGCAGCAGCCAAGCCAAGTGTGGGCAACCAGGGGTCTGCTGACCTTTCATTCTACTATTACAACGTGTTCAAATAGCCTGGTTGTGAAACACAGTGAAATTTCCATCTCTCTGGCCTATTTCCGGCTGTGAGGCCAGGCCCTTCTCTTAATAACTCTTGTTCCTTCACGGGCTGCTGGGTATGGGGAGGGCCCTGCCCCTCTCTGATCTCATCTTGTGCCACTTGACATCCCCTCACAGGCCACTGCACAATCCCAGTGGGCACCACCTACCCAGACCTCAGTGTGGACAGTGGCCCCGCAGTAGTGCATGGCAGCAACCCTGCTCCCTCCCTCCACCTCAGGCACTCTGGCCACCTTTTCCCCATCAGCACACCAAGCTATTTCTCTCTCAGGCCTTATAGCACACTCGTTTCTCTCCTGGAACACTCTGAGTCCGTCCTCAGCAGGCCGCACTGGGTGTAAAGTGAACGTCCTACCAGCAGCAGCTAACACTGCTGTGCTTCCCCATGCCCTACACAAGTCCTAACACTCCCTTCTCACGTCTCCCTCACAAGGTGGGTTCTCTTATCACCCCTTCCCTTTAGGGGGGAAACAAGCACAGGGAAGTAAACTAGCTTGTTCAAGGTCACACAGCTTCTAAGTGGCAGAGCCAGGTTAGAGCTGGGGGCCCTCTGACCCCTAAGGCTAAGCAGATGTCGTGGCAGACAGCGCCATCCAGAACCAGGGTCACCAAAGCAAAGGTGGCAAACAAGTGGGTTGGGAGGGGCCAAGTGTGGCACATGCCCCCTTGAAACACAGATACTCTATGATCTGAACCAGGAGAGCGACGAGGGAGAGTCTTATGAGGACTCCACGGCAGCACTGGGCGGGTTGAGGGCTAGAGGACACCAGCCTCAGTGAATCAACTGCTGACCAGGGGGCTACAGGTGGGCTGGGCGGGTAAAAGGGAGAGCGAGCAGGAGGACAAGGTTCCAGGCAGGGAAGACGGGGTATCCTGTAATGGAGTGCTTACCGAGGACAGCCCACTGTCCTTCTCACTGTCCACCACAGCCTCCCTCACAGGGCTGAGAGCTCTATGACATTGTAATTATTTTACCTTGAAATCACCAATGCTCAATATGTCACTGTGGCATTCTTTATTTTTTTCTGAGGAAGATTGGCCCTGAACCAACATCTGTTGCCAGTCTTCCTTGTTTGGCTTCAGGAAGATTGTCACTGAGCTAACATCTGTGCCAAACTTTCTCTATTTTATATGGGATGCTGCCACAGCATGGCTTGATAAGCAGCGCTAGGTCTGCACCTGGGATCTGAACCTGCGAACCCCAGACTGCTGAAGCGGAGCACGAACTTAACCACTAGACCACCGAGCTGGCCCCTCACTGTGGCGTTCTTAATTTGATTTTGTTAAAACGCTTAAGTGGAACCAAAACTATTTAAATCTCATTTTATCTTGATACTTCTTTGCAGCTAAAGGGTCTCTTTCCCTCCCTCCCTCCTTCTCTCCTACACACACACACGTGCTACTTACTGTCGGAGCCACGGATGCCTAACTTATCTTCAGGTTTCCCGTTAGTGACTCCACCGAAGTCCCTCTCTACTATGAATGCTGTAATTTTGTCCTTTACTGAGTTGTCAGAATCAACAATGCTGGTCTTTGCAAAAACAGTAAAAATATTGGCCCGTGCTCCATTGGTGATCCAGACCTAAGGAAAGGAAGCAAAAGGGCTTTGTAGGAAACCAAACAATCGTGGGCCACCTCTCAGCAACATCTTTGCCACAAGACACTTCGGCTGCCTGTCAAACTTCAGGCCATGATGTAAGCCTTTGGCTCTGAGGAAGCCAGGCCTGTGCGAACAGAAGACGGGGCTCAGCCCAGTCTCCCCGGAGCAAGGACTGTCGCAGGAGACACAGGTGGCCCGGGGTGTGTGCTTGTGCATAGAAGAGCAGCCAACGGTACCAAGACAGCCCAGGTCTAGCACGGAACAACCGGGTTTCCTCAAGAAAGGGGAGTGAGGGGTGGGAAGGAGGCAGAAAGGAGAAAGGCGGGGAAGGAAGAGGGAGAGGGAGAAATCAAGAGACTTCTCAACAAACTACCACGTGCAGAACTTACTTGGGTCTTGATTCAAGCAAATTGTTTGAAAAACAAAACGGTACAAGACAATCAGAAATTTGAATGCTACCTAGATAGTAAGAAATTATTATCCACTTTTTAAATGTAGTAATGGTATTGTGACTTTGTTTTTTAATAGTCCTATCCTGTAGAGATACATGCCGAAACCATTATGGATGCAAGCCAGGAGTGGTGATGCTGACAGAAGAAACAGGACTGGCTGTGAGCTAACAACTGCTGAAGCTGGGCGACGGGTAAGTGGGAGCTCGTCACACTAAACTTTTCTATGTTTCAAAACCTGTGTAATAAAAAAATTAAACAACAAACACAGAGAGCAGCTCAAGGTGGTAGCTGGTACTATGGAAGCATGCAGACTGTAGAGCCAGAAGGCCTGGGTTCCAATCCAGGCTCTGCCACTAAGCAGACATACAATGCTGGCAAGTCACTTAACCTCTCTGAAGCAATTTCTTCTTCCAAAAAAGAGTAGCATCCACCCAACGGGTGGTCAAGGGATGATGTGTATGCCCTTTATGATCCCTGGTGCATAGACAGTGGTCAGTGTGTGGTGGCGCAGGTCATGACAGAGCCCCGAGGCGGCCCTGGAACCGTACCTTGGAGCCGTTGAGCACGTAGTGCTTCTTATCTTCACTTAGCGTGGCCCTGGTCTGGATGGAGGCAGCATCACTCCCACTGCAAGGACAAAAATATGGAGGACAGTAATACTGGGAATGAAGAAGAATGGTTTTGAGGGCCCCAAAATAGAGGCTTTTAGTAATTTAATACAGGAGTTGGCAAATTTTAAAATAAAGGGCCAGATGATAAATATATTCAGCCTTGCAAACTACAGAAGTATGTCCCAACTCAACTCTGCCAGTTGTGACATGAGGGCAGCCACAGACAATTTGTAAACAAACGGGCATGCTCCAGAAAAGCTTTATTTACAAAAACAGGTGGCAGGCTGGACTTGGCCAACACCTGCTTTAACACATCAGGTAAAAAAGTGGCAGTGAGGGGCTGGCCCCATGGCCGAGTGGTTAAGTTTGCGGGCTCCGCTTCGGCGGCCCAGGGTTTCACCGGTTCGGATCCTGGGCACAGACATGGCACCACTCATCAGGCCATGCTGAGGCGGCATCCCACATGCCACAACTAGAAGGACCCACAACTAAAATATACAACCATGTACTGGGGGGATTTGTGGGAAAAAAGCAGAAAAAAAAGATGATTGGCAACAGTTGTTAGCTCAGGGGCCAATCTTTAAAAAAAAAAAAAAGCAGCAGTGAAAACAACTCAGGTTTAGGTTTAAACACAGAAACGTGTGCTCAAAACAGGCTCATCTAAGCTCCTGTGAGGACGAGTTCAGGAGACGCCAGGTTCCCAAGGGTGGGGAAGCAGGATGGAGTTTGGACCACTTAGCAGTCTTGCCATCAGAAGTCCAGAGTCCTGCACCAGCCTTATGATGTCCTAGCTGTGTGACTGGGCTGATCACACAATCTCAATGAACCTCAGTTCCTCATCTGTAAAATGGAGACACCACCACTGGCCCTACACACTCTGAAAGTTGATTTGAAGCCTGAATGCATTATCGTATGGAAAGTTCTTGCAAATCACGAAAAAATTATTTAATGGTGCTGTCAGGCGTGTCATCTCACTTGTAAGTCTCACTGGGGCAGAGGAATAAAGATAACAGAACTGGCGGGGCCAGCCCCGTGGCCGAGTGGTTAAGTTCGTGCGCTCCGCTGCAGGCGACCCAGTGTTTCGTCAGTTCGAATCCTGGGCGTGGACATGGCACCGCTCATCAAGCCACGCTGAGGCGGCGTCCCACATGCCACAACTAGAAAGACCCACAACTAAGAATAAACAACTATGTACCGGGGGACTTTGGGGAGAAAAAGGAAAAAAATAAAATCTTAAAAAAAAAAAAAAGAGAAGAGAACTGGCAAGAAAAGTTGCTGAGTTGACTCTGGAAGATTTCAGGGAGGGAAGAAATAAGGCACCATCTAAACCACAGTCCCAGGTCCCAGTACACGCTGGAGGGTGCCCAAGCTGCTGTCACGTGACTCCTCGCTGAGGGGCAGACCTGGCTGGCTCCGTCAGGCAGAAGGCAGCGATGTGCTCCCCAGATGCCAGTTTGGGCAGGTATTTGGCCTTCTGCGCCTCACTGCCGGCCAAGATGATCCCCTACACAAAACACACAGGCTGATTTCAGCTGCGGGGAGAAAAGAGTGTGAAACGTGCTTGCAGAACACAGCTCCTTCTGAAGAAAATACCTACTTTACGCAAGAGCTCAGAGCTGGCACCCTCTGGTAAAAAATGGGGAGCTGCTGGGGAAAACGGGGAGCCAGGTGCCAGGGAGCCACCTCAAGTGCACACTCCAGGGCAGCCTGAGCCCAGAGAACCGACAGAGCTTTGGGTCAGACTTGGCAACCGTCATCGCAGCTCCTCCATTTCTGGGATGGGTGGCCAGCGGCAGGGATGTCCTTTCTCTGAGTCTCCATCTTACTACCTCCACACTGGGGATGACCCTACACAATGGAGGGGTGGTTTGGATGATAAAACATGAAGATGCAGGAGTGCCAGAGCCACGTGGCATAAAGAAGGTGCTCAGTCAATGTCAGACTGTCCCACGCCCTCCTCAGTCAGTGCAGGTGGGTGAGTCCACTCTCCACGTGTGCGCTCAGGGTTGGGAGGCCGAGCAAGTTGCTCATTCAGCTCCCCTTAACATTTACCTTGAGCAAAAACCACCAAGTACTGTCACCAAGAGCTGTGTGACCCTAGATCTACCCTAACATGCTCTGAGCCCACCGGGGTGAGGAAAGCGTGGGCACAAACAGCAGGAGGACACACTCGGGCCCCCAGTGAGTAACACCGAGCTCAGGGGGCAGGCTCACTTCCAGCCCAAGGGGAAGGCAGGCCCCATAGCGGCAGGGGCATCTGACCTGGTCTCAAAGGATGGGTCAAAGGTGATGGGGACAGGAAGAGGATTCAAAGGGAAGGACCAGTGTGATCAAAGGGCTGTTGGCTTGCGTGAAGATTGAGCACCATATGGCATGGCTAGAGAGAGGACGTGCAGGAGGAAGGCACTGCAGGGCGAGGCTGCATGAGCAGGATGCGCCCTCCAAGACCCTGAGACGGCCAGCCCGTTCACTTCTTGGTAAAAATGAGCAAGTCTCCTGCCCTAACGCCACCATTTGACTCCAGAAGACCTGCAGACAGCACCACACAGACAGAAACCCCAGAAACTTGACCTTGAGGCCGATAGCCTGGTGTGCTGCCAGGGTCACGGCGATCGATGCGTCCAGGCTGATGATTTCCCCTAGCCGCGCGTACATGGTGTTGGAGAGGCCCAGGCCACCTAGAGAAGCAACAGACCAGCTTTACTTATGGTCTAGCCCCAAACTCCTCCAGGAAAGGCAAATGGCTTTATGGGTTTTTTCTGATTATAAAGTAATGCTACATCACCATTTAAAAAAAAATCACAATAAAGGTATGAAGAAAACAAAAACTACCCATAAACTTATCACTCAGAGCATTTTTGTGTACATCTTTTCATACTTTTTCTAGGCATATAAGCATATACAGATACATATTTTTGAAATAAAAATATAATATTTAATACAAAAACATAAAAATACCTATACATACATTAAGTCATTTAATATGCTGTAGAGAGGTCCTGCCACAGACACACATCTTTACAAACATAACAGCTGTCCAGTGTCCCACTCCCAGGATCTACTGGACTCTAGGACGGGGTTTCTCCGCCTTGGCGCTACTGGCATTTTGGGATGGATCACACTTTGTCATGGGGACTGTCCTGTGCCCTGTAGGATGTTCAGCAGCATCCTGGGCTGCTACCCACTAAATGGCAGTAGTTCCTCCTCCCCCACAGTTGCAACAAGCAAAAACGTCTCTAGATATTGCCAAATGTCCCCTGGAGGGCAAAATCATGCCAGCTGGGAATCACAATTCTAGGAATAAAAAGACAAAAAGATTAAGAAAGCAGAAACTCCACTGAACTCGAGTATTCTGTGTTTCATCTTCAACTTCCAG
Source organism: Equus przewalskii (assembly GCF_037783145.1). NCBI lineage: Eukaryota > Metazoa > Chordata > Mammalia > Perissodactyla > Equidae > Equus > Equus przewalskii. Next base: position 3,289,990 of record NC_091845.1, read on the forward strand.
AGGCGGTTGAGTGGCCTTATGTGTATCTTACAAATGACACACTGATGCCTACGGGCATGCGGCCGACACGCAGTAGCGGTGGGCCCTCCACTCAGGAGTATGGGCGATGGCCCTGGAGCCAGCACGCAGCCCATCTGCAGAGGGCGCCATTCACACAAATGGAAGGGTGTCCCTGCAGGGGCGTGCAGTGGCCCAGCTGGGCCTGTAGTGCCCTGGGTTCAGTGACGGTACCAGGGGAAGGCCAGGGCTCTGCAGTAACCACCGCTTGCCTCTGTTTCAGTCCAAACATGTTTACTCATTTCATATACAGAAGGAGTCAGTTTCGTTTGTTAAAAAAACTTCTGATGCTTTCTCCTCAACCAACTATCACTAAAATCATGGGGGGATGGCAATCACACGGGTACAGATGGCAGGTGGGTGGAGACTGCTGTGGGGGCGGGTTGAGAGGCAGGAGGGAGCCCCAAACCAGCAGGCTGGGCAGCACGCAGGGTGCTGGGGGGAGCACGCAGGCTCAGCTGGTGGGAAGGCCACCACTTTCCAGGACAGCAGTTTCCAGTCTTTCGAATGCTCCAGACTGGGAAAACCTCCCTACAACTTTTTGGGCATGAACATAAGGTTGTTGCCCTAATTTCCCAAGGAAGGATAAGAAAAAAAGACAGAAAATGAAATGGCCCCAAACCATTACCATCTCATTTTCACACCAGAGTGTAGGCTAGGAGACAGGAATAAGGATGGAGAGCTGTGCAACGTCACACTGCCAGACTCCCTGTCCATGCTGGCATAAAACACACGCAGATGCAAAAAGACATAGCCCAACTTCACACAGAAGGTGTTTCGGGGGAAAATTAAGTACTTTTCATCAGTCCAGAAGTAATTTCAAAATGATCCTAAAAGGAAATACGTATTACTACCATCCTGGCTATTTTGAGCACCTTTCCTTGGCTAATTGTTTTCTCCAGGCACTTATTTTTTTGAGCTGATGACAGACCAATCACCTCTCTCTGGCTCCACCCCACCTTCCTTCTAGTCTAACATTCGAGGTGGCCCTCCTGTGACCCTCCTGTTATGGCACACAGTTCCTCGGTCGCCTGTGAGTTACAACACCCACAAGTCTCAGATGTCTGGGAGGAGCTCAGTCCTCCCCTACCTTCCTACAGGCTGTGGATTTTTGTGAAGAGAAGCACAGGCAGCTCAGCTCCCCCTGCAGAGGTCTGTGCCACTGTGCCCACCCCCAGGGGCAGCCCCACTGATTATTTTACGTATTCTGCAGAGATAGGGGAATTCTTTTAAAAGTCTGGAAATGTGGTGGAGGTATTTCATAGGATGACAAGTCAGATACATCTTTCAACAGCTTAAAACACTGCAATAAACATATACATAATCTATGATTTAACCTGATTAAAATATGCCTCAGAATCAAGAAAATCAGGCATCACACTAATTTGTCCTAAATTTTCACATTTTGTCTCAGACTGGGACCAGCTCCAGACCAGGTACCAGAGGAAACTTTCTCTACGTACATCGAGGGCCCCCCAGCCTTGGCTGCAGGAGGACAGCCTAACCTTAGTCTCTGGAGATGAACCAGGCAAGGAGACAGAACATCAAGAAAAGCTCCCGGCTTCTGCAACGGTCTGTTTAAAACCTAACTCACGACCTGGTGGGAAAATGCCCAAAATATTAAACCTCCAAATGACCAGCTCACAGCCACGAAATGTGCCCAGCCCTTAAATCACCACCACCTACAGCTCTCCCCGAACCCCTGGCCCTGAGCTGATCAAAGCTGGAAGCAGCCCCAGTAAAGGCCCAGGGGGAGGGCTCAGAGAGCAGTGGGTGCGGGGCAAAGGCTGCAGAGCCAAGAGCACACTTTTATCTCAAAAGGACCTGAGAGTAAACATATATGGTATGTGCACATGCATGCCTGCACACACATGACTATGTCCTGTCCTGATGAAACAGTTTCCATTCCTTGCCCCAACACGCACTTCTTGCTTGTCCCCTTAACCCCACAGAACAGGGATGACCACCTCTGCATTAGGTAAGAGACAAGCTGCAGTGATTGGCTAAGGGTAGTAAGGCAGAATTACACTGGGATTCCGGGGAGAAAGCCAAGGTCTTCACCTGGGGCTAAACATATCACTGCAATGCTGCAAGAATTACGCAGACAGTCCTAAGGATAAAGAGCCCTGTTCCAAGGTTCCGGCTTGTCGAATCTCCCATCTCAATGTGCCTTGTGCCCTATAGCCATACGCCTTACTCCTCTGCACCATAATGAGCAGCCATGCCTGGTGGGCTCCGCCTGAGCTCTCCCCATATGGTTACTCCTCCAACACAAAGTGCTCTTGGCTCTGGGGGAAAAGCCTCTGCCAGGGAGAACTAAGGGCTTCCCGGTGGAGATGACGCTGACATCAGCCAACTCGGCTTTGAGGTTACACACACTGCTCCTCCACTGCCCACAGGGACCCAGAGAGCACAGCCACCTTCAGGGTCCTTATCCATCTCGGACAAAGAGTGCAGAACTCAATAGCTCTTCCTGCCTAGAAGTCCCCTACCCAGTCCACATGCACTCACCAGCCAGCACCCCGTATTTAGCCCACAATGGGTGTTTCTGTTCATACCAGCAGTGTTACAGCTTGATCTTAAATACCTTTAAAGGCTACCTTTCCTGACCAGAGCACTTTTTTGGACAAATATAGAAAGCTTTCTCAAGAGGCAACCAGTGGGTGGTGATCTCCTTTACTTACCATACTCTTCTGGGACTTGCATTCCAAAAAGCCCCAGGCTCTTCAACTTCTCTAAAGTTTCATGTGGAATTTTTCCCTCCCGGTCAATTTTTTGAGAGTCCACTGCCAAGAGGAAGTATCTTGATTAAACAAACACAAGCTATGTTTATAAAAATAATAGTAAACACCAGTTTTTGCATAGGATACAACCCGAGTATCAGAAACTTCAAAACTGGAAATTGTCCAGTCATGGTCCATTCAGGATGTGCTCAATTTCACCTAATTAGCCCAGCAAGAATTGCATTTTAAAAATACCAGTACCAAGTAATGTTCTGTTTCTTGATCTGGGTACCATTCACATGGGTTTATTCATTGCATAAAACTACAGCAAATTATACATTCATAAGATGTAAACTTTTCTGTAAGAATTTACTAAACTTGACATTTTTTTTTATTACCAGTACCTTCTATAAAACTAGATAGTAAGCAACTCCCAGAACTGTCCTAAAATGTTCAGCTCGACAGCCAAACTCTAGGTAATGCCTGGGCTGAGACTGACCCAGTGCTCAGAAACCACTCCTCTGTCACCACAGTCCACAGGCTCTGAGAACACTTTAGTCTGTTTACCACCAAGACTCATATTCGTTAGCGTAAAACTGAACAATCACTAGCCTTAGGTCTTTAACTGCACACTTTTGCCTGAATCAAGTTAGAGTGCTTTTCAAAAATTTAACAAATTAAACTTCATCACTATCATACATTTTTAAAATCACCATAACCTACAATTATAAAATTTTTATACACTGCGTCACTAATAAGAAATATGGATTCCTCAAAATGGAGTCTAAACCTTTCGTTTTTTATTTACTTTCACAATTTTACTGACACATAATTAACAAACAATAAACTGCACACATTTCAAGAATATAATTTGTTGAGTTCCAACATCTGTTCACCCATAAAACCATCACTGCAATCAACCAAAAACATTTCCTTTTCCACAAAAAGGTTCCTTGTACTGCTCTGTGATCAATCCTTCCCTCCATCTCCAACCCTAGGCAACTACCAATTTCCTTTTTGTCTATAGATTAGTTTCCATTTTTGAGCTTTATATAAAAGGAATCAGGGGCCGGCGCGGTGGCACAGCGGTTAAATTCACACGTTCTGCTTCTCGAGGCCCGGGGTTCACCGGTTCGGATCCCGGGTGTGGACATGGCACAGCTTGGCACTCCATGCTGTGGTAGGCGTCCCACATATAAAGTAGAGGAAGATGGGCACGGATGTTAGCTCAGGGCCAGTCTTCCTCAGCAAAAAGAGGAGGATTGGCAGTAGTTAGCTCAGGACTAATCTTCCTCAAAAAAAAAAAAACTATTTTAATAATAAGACAAAGATGTTCTTTGCCTTGTTAATTTCTAATTCTGTGTGTACAGGAGTTTTCCAGGGGCTACATGATACATAACACACATTAAATACAGAAATAGATATGAGAATCCAGCTGTCTTCTAATAAGCCAAATATTTTAAAAATTTTCAAAACTGTAAAATAATGCCACCCTTCACCACTTTTTATGGTTTTAGAAATATTTTTCATTAAAAATATTGTTTATGTGGGGCCAGCCCCATGGCCAAGTGGTTAAGTTCGAGCGTTCTGCTTCAGCAGCCCAGGGTTTTGCTGGTTTGGATCCTGGGCACAGACATGGCACCGCTAATCAGGCCATGTTGAGGTGGCACCCCACATGCCACAACTAGAAGGACCCACAACTAAAAGTATACAACTATCTACTGGGGGGATTTGGGGAGAAAAAGAAAAAAGAAAAAAAGATTGGCATGTTGTTAGCTCAGGTGCCAATCTTTAAAAAAGAATATTGTTTACGTCATGTACCAGATTTATCATTATTTTTAAATGCAGTAATAAATGAACACAGCCTTTTTTAAATTTCGCAGTTTTAATTTCTAACAGGGCACATACTGGTAGACAACACCCACATAAACAAGAAGTCTTGGGGGTCCTCAGTGTCGGAGGAGCACTACTGTCAGCCTCATCACTGAACTTCCAGTGGGCTCCCTTAGGTGGAGGCAGCTGCCTTTGCCGAGGGCATGCTGACCACTGCAAGGGGGGACCCTGCAGGCTGTAGGCCGCTGCTGGTCCACAACTACTCCTGGTTCATGATAAGCAAAGTACAGAAAATGAGAGTAAACCTTTAGAAAGATTTACAGCAATTTTACATTGTCACACAACCAAGCACATGATCAATGGGCTCGTATGTTCTATGTCCTCAGCTTTTTTCCATTTCATCTTTCTAGTTGTTCATTTCTATTGTATTTTATAAAAGCATCAGTCTGTGACAGTTTGGAAATGTTTAAAAGTGGTTCTTCACCATGGATACACTGAGAAGTACAAATAGCAATTGGGACGACCCTTAAAGCAAAATATCAATAGATACTACTTCTCCATGATCAGTGACACTCAAGAGAGTTTCCTCTATGGATATTACTTCTAATTCAAATACAAAAGCAATCACCCTTAAAATGGAAATTGGTAATGATAAATAATCATACATACCCTCTTCAGTGAAGAATTTTTCTACAGGTGCCACAAACTGGTTGATTTCATTAAGTTCCTCTTGGCCAACTTCTGGAAAGGGGAAAACTTCTTTCTAAAAATGATACACATTTACCAAAAATTTAATTTTTAGCAACCTCCCATCGTGATAATATCAGTCAAAAGGGAAGGAAAAAGAACCGCTAAATTCCATTTGGTGGGCAGGGACATTATTCACTTAAGGAATTAGAAGACAAACCTCAGAGGGTGCTAAGGATGCAGGAATCCTACTTTGGACGCCACCACCTGGGTACATCCTCCTTCCCAGCTAAAGCAGGTTTAGTCCTGATTTTGATCAGCTTTCCTTATCAATAACAAGTTACGATGACTGTCCCACGAAATAAATTTCAAAAGCCGTGGGTTCCGTCCTGGCTCTGCAGCTTGCTAACTGTGTGGCCTCAGCCAAATCCCTTCACCTCTCCACACTTCCATTTTCTCACCCATAATATGTAGGTAAGATTTACTCAAGGTCGTCGTAAGGATCTTGGAAGATAATGGATGTGCAAAAGCTCTTTACTAAAATTGTAACAATTTTTTTTAATGTTATTTTTTTTTTGAGGAAGACTAGCCCTGGGCTAACATCTGCCACCAATCCTCCTCTTTTTGTTGAGGAACGCTGGCCCTGAGCTAACATCCGTGCCCATCTTCCTCCACTTTATATGTGGGACGCCTGACACAGCATGGGTTGCCAGGCGGTGCCATGTCCGTACCCGGGATCCGAACTGGCGAACCCTGGGCTGCCGAAGCGGAATTTGCAAACTCAACCGCTGCACCACCGGGCTGGCCCCTAAAATTATAAAATTTTACGTTAGTTATTTTGTGAGTTCAAAGATGCTGCCACTGACAAGATCATACCGTGGTGACAAGGTCTGACATCTCACCAGGTTCTTGTCCATCCACACATTCCAGCCTCGAGCCCTCTGCTCGACGACATCTGCTACTTGTGCTGGTCATGCCAGGTAGCAGGGTCACGGGAGGAGGCCCAGTTACGAGGCTGATCAACCTGAATTCAGTCCAGGCTCTGCCACTTCTTACAGTGTGACTTGGGCAAGTGAACCTTTCTCAGTGTCAACTCTTCTTGTTATAGATGATACCTCAGAAGGTAGCTGTGAGGTTCAAAACAGATAATGTGTCCCGGAACATGAAGTAACTGTAATTATTTGTGCCAGATACTGGCTCTGCTCTCGTATCCACCTCACAGCCTGGAAACCACTTAGCTTGAAGTCTCTGTCTCAAAGCGGTCAGTGAGTGGCCAATGTTTCTGACTGGCCCAGGATTCCCCACTGGGCCATCACTATATGTTGCTTGAAATCATCCTGCTGTGTCCTTACCCCTTCCGGCTTTTGGGGCTCCAGCTACCCCTCTGGCTGCCAATACGACATGACTATTTGGATTTGGACCCACAGCTGCTGAGAAGTGATGTCCCCTGGGAGCCCTGCCTCTCCTCACAGCACCTCTCACCAAATGACTCGAGAAAGGTCTTCAGAGCAGAGGAGTCCTCAATTTCCCCCTCCAGCCTGTCTATCTAATCAGCCACCAAAGCCTGCCCACTCTGGCAATACGCCCCCAAATGTTCTCTCCTCTCAGGCCCCAGGACTCCAGGCTTACAGGTGCCTCCCTGTCCAAAAGCGACAGTTGACTTAAAGGAATCCCTGCCTCCAGGCCATCCCTGGCCCTGCCCTCCAAGTGGTCTAGAAGAAAAATAGACCGAGACTCTCATCACTCTGCAGCCTCTCGGAACAAAGACAGAGCCTCAGCTGAATATACAAACCCATCTGGGTTTCATCTGGGCCTTGTGCAATGGATTGTGTTAGAGGAAGATTATTCTGGTACCAATGAGCACGCCAGATGAGAAGAGAACAGCCTGGCAACTAGCTGGCCTTCAACTATAGCCATAAGATCAGTGCTACAGGGAGAGAGAGGTCTCAAGTGCATGCAGGAATGAATCTGTGGTAGCAATGTTCAAAAACCGAATGTAGTGTGGGCTTCAATTTCTACCAGCAGTTTTTAAATTTTTTAAAGCAATGGAACCTGTTTTTCAAATAAATCTAACGCAAAAACCAAATATGTGAAACAGATAACAGCCAAGCTGCTCTGGTTGAGGCTGCGGATGGGGAGGTCACCCAAAAGCCTCCCACTCAGCTCCCCACTGGTCCCTGCAGTAATATGGGGGCACTTCATGAACAGCGAGCATCCAACAGAGGGCAGAGTGACAGCTACTGGCCCAGATGATCTTGAAGGGCTCTTTCTATTCTAAGCATCTCAGATGACACATTCCTGCTCAAACCTCAGTGATGCTGGCCCGAATCAGAGCCACAGAGTAGAGATGCTTAAAAGTGGTCAGATTCTAAATACAACCTGAAGGTAGAGGAAATCTGATTTGTAGTCAGATTAGATGTGGATTATGAGAATGAGAGGCATCAAAGGCGACTCCAGGTGTTTGGCCTGAACAAGTAGAACAGAGTGGCCACCATCTACGATAAAGAAGGCTGGTGGGAGGAACAGGATTGGGTGGGGAGACCAGGAGCTTGGTTTTGAATGTGGTTACTTTGAGATGTCTGTTAGACGTCTAAGTGGAGCTTTTGAGTAGAAAAGTAGTTATCAATAGTCTGGAGTTCAGGGGAGAAATCTGAGCTGGAGAAATAAATTTGAGTCATCAGGATATTGACACCATTTAAAGCCATGATACTAAATTAGATCAAAGGAAGGGTTGTAGACGAAAAGAAAAGTCTACAGACTGAGCCTTATAAAACTCCAACTCTGACTGGGCTAGTTAGAAACACTGGCCAATGTTTACAGGTTAAGGAGCCAAGAAGGAACCAGCAAAGGAGACTGAGAAGGATCAGTCAATGAAGTAAAGAGAAAAACCAGGAGAGAATGGTTTCTTACAAGCCAGGAGTGATGAACTGTGTCGAATGCCAATGACGGGTCAAGTAAGATGCAGAATGAGAACAGACCACTAGATCTGACAACGTGGAGATCACAACTAACTTTCACGAGAGCAGTTTTAGGAGAATGTTAAGGACAAAAGCCTGACTGGTATGGGTTCAAGATGCAGCAGAGAGGGAACAACTGATGATGCAGATGAGAAAAAGAGAATTATTGAATGGATGCCCTTGAGTAGGTGAGAAGGCATGGGGTCTAGTGACGAGGTTGGCATTTGCTAGGAGTAGAGTGCTCATCCATAGTAGACCCTATGGGCACACATGCGGGAAGGAGGAGGTAAATGTGGTGGAAGTTCTCAGCTGGCTGCACTTATTTTTTCAATGAAACAAGAAGCAAAGTTGACAGTTGAGAATGAGGATGGGAGAGGTGGTGCAAGAAGCTTGGAGAAATAAAAGCATGGAACATCTGTGTTCTTTCTTCACCAATGTGCTAGGAGGCATCATCACAGGATAGAGCACCACACAGCCCCAGGTTCCGGGAAAAATGGTTTCCCAAACTTTAAAACTCAGCTTCGCACTTCCTAGCAGGGCAAACCACTCTTAGTCTGAGTTTCAGTTTCTGCATCTGTAATGCCTGACAGATTAGAGGAATGTTCTAAAGAGAAACCAGTGAATAACTCCTTAAGTAGTAAAGTATCAGCCAACACTTCAGCCAAGTTCAAAGCACTTTACACAAATTTCTTCTTTGGTTTGCAGGCACCTTTAGGAGGGAGCAAGTATTGCTTCCACTATTTTGTAGATTAGCACACTGAGGCACAGAAAAGCTAAGGGACTAGCCCAAGATTACAAGACTCGTAAGTGGGGAAGCCAACAGCAACTACCTACTCCGCTCTTTTTTGCATATGCACAGCACCTTACAGTTTAAAAAGCATTTCCACGCACTATATATCTCACTGGGGCTTACGACACATCTTTGAGGCAGAACACGTCACTTGAAGGGTGAAAGAACTGGGGCTCAAAGTCACAGAGCCAAGGTCAAATCCAGTCTTCCAACTATAAGAGGATAGGGAGTGCTTAACAACCAAGCTGTTACTGTTGGGTCACAGCTGGGTTACTACTAGTCTGTACGACCCGTGGAAGGGCTAAGGTGAGGAAAGCACCTTGGAGCCAGACTTCTAAGGAAGCTTAATGGCAAGGTGAGGCGCTGGGGCTGAGCTGTGGACGCCCAAGGGCCGCTGGAGGCTGAGAGAGGAGCGGCGTGGTCTGAGCTGTGTTTAGGAATCAGAGAAGAAGCCCCGCACAGCAGGGCGCCAGAACGCCGAGCTGAGGGTTGCATCGCCTCGCCTAGAGCTTCCCAAATCGACCTGCCAAGAATTTGCTAGAATACTTGTCAAAACCATGAGTTTCAGGACTCCCTGCCCGGGAAAGGTTCTAGCGGGACTCAGGAGTCTGGAGTTTTAGTTCGCCCCGCCCCTCAGGTACAGTGCTCAGGCAGGTGTGGGAACTCCGACAAAGCTGACCCCCGTCTCTCCTGATAGACGCGAAGAGCGCGGGGCAGAGAGCACGGTCGGCCCGGACTCGGGGTTACCTTCTCGATTTTGCCCAGAAAGAGCTCCTTGGCGAAAGCTCGGCTCGGCGGACTGGTGCGCAGCGCGCGGTGGCTCGCGGTGAAGGCCACCAGGGCCCGGCAGGAACGCGCCGCCGCCGCCGCACGCAGGAAGAGCTCGCAGCCGCTCATGCTGCCCGCAGTCGTCTGCACCGCCGCCTCGGCCTTACTCTCATCGCCTCAGTCACGTGCACCTCGGTGGCGCCACCGGATGACGCCACTGGCCGCGCCCTGGCCACCCCGCCCGCCGCCGTTGCACTTGCGCAGGTCCCGAGGGCGGGGCCTCCGCCATCCCGCCGGTTTTGTGCTCCGGCGTGGGGTGGCGGCGGGGTGGCGGCGGAGCGTCTTCCAAATACCAGCGGTTGTTCGTATAAATGGCAGCCAGGGGAAGCTCCTCGGGGGTGCGGGAACCTAAGCGGCAGCCTCCGCTTTTTCCCTCTTTCCGGCTGGGCGACGAGGACGTGGTAAAACTAAGGCAGGGAATGGGAGTGTTCCCGGCACACTGGGTTCTTGTCCCCAGGATGGGAAGCAAGAGAGACAACAAACGGGGGTAGAAGAGTACAAGCTGAGTAGCTTGTGCACAGGAGAGGCGCCAGGGAGCCGTGCGGGAAGGAAAGGGGCAGGCGACCAGCTTCGGGGAGCGGGATGGCTGGGCCACTCCGGCAAAGGCTGGGCTGAGCCTGCGCATGCGCCTGTGTTTGCGCCTGCGCCGTCCGGGCGCGCTGCTGCCGGCGCGGGAGCCTCGACCCGGTGCCGCGCTCCGCATTGTGAGGCGGGGCCCTCAGATGGCCGGTCTGCTTAGGCTGGTTCATGTGTCAGGAGGAAAATTCACTCTGTTGGTTACCTCTGGAGGGGAACGCGGTACGAGTAATGTTGCCTTTTGTAAGTGGATGGTGGCTGCGTGGGGACTCGTTTTGTTTTGCTTCATAGCCTGCATACGTCTATGTTCCGTACGGGGTTTTTGGAAGAGGGAAAGAAAAGGAGTGTTCTGCCCTAGAGAGATCTGGATAACTGGGTCACATCTGTCCCTGGGAAGCCCCAGGGGAAAGGGCAGGCGCGGGCAGAGCGGCGGCCGAGGGCGCCGGGCGGGGTCGGGCGGGACAGGCCGGGGGTCGGGGCGTCCCCGCGGGGCCGAGGTCGCCTCTCGAGGCCGCCCCCGGGGGGGTCTCCTCTGCTGGCCCCCTGCGCTGTGCCGGGCCGGATGGCGCTGGACCGGCCCCTCCGTCGTGTGAGCTCCTGGAGGCCAGCGCGCAGTCTCAGCCTCCACCGGCTCGGTCTGGCCCGGGAAAAGATGACCTTGTTCGGGTGCAGACCGGGTGGCACAACATCAGGGAAAAAGAGCTCAGCAACTTTTCTTGGTTGCAAAATATTTGAAGCGTCTTCTGCAAGCTGTGTTGTCTCTTTTGTCTAACTTTGAAAGACTTGTCACCTGGTTTCTTCATCAGGGGTCAGCGTTTTGCCTAATTTCAGCGCCCAGCTTCGCAAGAAGGCGTTTGAAAGCACTGCCTTTGTGAATTAATCCCAAGCGCGAAACAAAGATGATATTGTGGAAAGTGGGCTTCAACTTTAAACCCCTGTAGCTTTTGCCGAAACAAATGTAGTCACATCAATCAAGTAATCTGAGACTGTGTCACATCGGCTTAGTGCCCAGAGGTCACCGTTGATTAAACAAATGAGAAATTCCGTGGCACCTTTTCCAAAACGAAAATTAGAAAAATTTTAATCATAATTTCTAAGTATTCTCGTAGAGTGTGGTGGGAAAACATTTCTGAGTTCCACTACTTTGCCAGTTTCTAATTTGAGTTTTCTCATCTGTAAAAATGAGCATAATACCATCTATCTCAGCGGACCCTGTGAGCATCGAGTAAAATAATCCTTATGAAAGCATCTGGCACAGTAAATGGTCAATGTTTTATAGTAATAAAAATGGAAAATGGTTACACTCTGACATTCCCTCTTATACTTGAGTATTCACCTCTGAGAAATAGGATGCCGTTTTTAAACAGCTTGCTTTAAACATAGAATTTCCCATATTCAGTGTTTAAACACCCTCACTGAGTCTGTGTGAGTGTCTTTCCCGTGTGATCGCGTCAGTGTGTCTGTTCCCCCACATAACTCACCGGCACACGAGCTGGCTCGATCCCGGCCATAACGTTAGTGCCAGTAGACCAGGGTGCATGGCCTTGGGTCTCAGGCACGTTGTGCGAGTAGAAAACTACTCTCCTCAGTGTTCAAGCTGCAAAATCGGAAGCTGATGGAGAAATTTACACAGGATTGGAGAGAAGGGTTAGATTTGTCTCCTGTTCAAAGCCTACAAGATCAGTAATGAGTTGGAAAAATGAGAGTCTAGTCAAGGTTGCTGCCTCATAGTAGTCAATATCCTCATAAAAGGTCTCACAAATAAGTTGCACAGATTTTTATCACCAGTTTATTTCCTGCTGAGAGAGAATGGTTGACACCTTACTGTCTAGAGATCAAACACCTGCATGTAGGGAGATGTCCTTCAGCAGATACTCTGGTTTCATACGCTAAATTATGCTGTCTGCTATTACTTCCTTTTGACGTATATTCGTTCCCATTTGGTGTACATTAGTTATTATGGAAACATGGAAGTCAGTGACATGTTGAAAACCACAAAGGTAATGTGGCGTTATGGGTTGAATTGTGTACCCACAAAATTCGTTTGTTAAAGTCCTAACCCCCAGTACCTCAGAATGTGACCATATTTAGAAATAGGATTTTCTGTTGTGTTCCATTGCAGATGTAATTAGCCGAGTTAGGGTGAGATCATACTGCAGTAGGGTGGACCCCTAATCCAGCACAACTGTGGCCCTTGTAAGAAGGGGAGATTTGGACATACATATGCATGTAGGGAGAACACCATGTGAGGATGAAGGCGGAGACTGAGATGACACTTCTACGAGCCAAGGAATACCAAAGATGGCCAGCAAACCACAAGAAGCTGGGAGAGAGGCCTGGGACAGATTCTCTCAGCCCTCAGAAGGAACCAACCCTGCCAACACCTTGATCTTGGACTTCTAGCCTCCACACCTGTGAGACAATCAATTGTTGAAGCCGCCCAGCCTGTGGGTCTTTGTTACGGCAGCCCGGACAGACTAAGACAAGAGTATTGTGATTCTTGGCACACAGCGTTCTCAGGAGTAAATAGTTCATAGTAGTGACCACAGGACTGGGGCTGTGTCTTAGGATCCATGCCTACACCTGGTGCTCCTCTGCTGTGGTATGGAATCAGTAGTCTCCTAAATGATAGGACCCTGGCATAAACATTTTGGGAAAGTCCCTTAGACTACACAGCCTGTACCATAGGTAGGAAAGATAGCAAGATGTAGGAAAGAGATTATGGACTAGGAATCATAAGAGATCTAGTCCCAATTCTGCCACTTATCAGCTGTGTGATTGTAGGCAAGTACCTCAATTGTGTTGTCTGTGACTTGGAGGCATTGCTGTGGCAGAGACAACTAGTAATCAAAAAATTGTGCCCGCTTCCTCAGTGTGCAGTTGTCAGCACGAGGCAGCTGCCAGCCAGTGACTACACCACAAAGTCCCCCTACATCCAGATGACATTCTCACCAATGTAATGTGAGTGAAAGTAAAAAGCCTGTTAACGTGAGCAGGAAATATGTATTGTATTAAGCCACTGACATTTTGGGTTTATTTGTTACAGCTGCCAGTGTTAACCTACGTTTCAAAGAAAACACTATAAGGTACAGAATAAAGAGTTATCATTACTAGGGGCCAGTCACATTCATCAGGCAGATTAATTGATCCCCAAGCAACCACATTGTTATTATCAAGTCCTGTCCTGGTCATTGGAGACAGTGTCCTCAAAGAGGGTGATAACAGCAGCTAATATTTAATGAATGCTTTCTCTGCCAGGCACTGTTTCATGTACGTTACATGCGTTATATTATTTAATCCTCCAAACGGACCTCTGAATTCAGTGTTGTTACTTTATGTCCATTTTACAAACGAGAAAACAGGCGCTGAAAGGTCACACAGCCCTAAATAGCAAAGCCAGGCCTGGACCCTGCCCGACAGCTCCTAGAGCCTGTATGTTCTTTTTTCTTCTTCTTCTCTCCGAAGCCCCCCAATACATAATTGTATATTCTAGTTGTAGGTCCTTCTGACTCTGCTATGTGGGATGCCATCTCAGCATGGGCTTGATGAGCGGTGCCATGTCCGTGCCTAGAATCCAAACCAGCGAACCCCTGAGCTGCCAAAGTGGAGCGCAGGAACTTAACCACTTAGCCCCCGGGCCGGCCCTGAGCCTGTGTGTTCTTATCCCTACTGCCTTCCTGAACGTGGAAGGTGAGCCTCAGGCCAACAGAGACTTAGACACGCAGCCCTCTCTCTTCTCCATTATTGGTGTTTCGTAAGACAAGAGGGCTCAAGGGCTGATGCACATAAAAAGCCAATACTATGGCACTGGCTTTTGAAAGAAGAAAAGGCTTTATTGCAGGGTCCACCAGCAAGGAGATGGGAGGCAAGGTTCTCAAATCTGATCCAGGGTTTGGGGCAAAATTTAAGAGGTTAGGGGGACAGGCTGGTATGCGGTAGTGTTGGGGGGGACAGGTTTTTGAGTGGAGGGCTTTAAGCACTTATCGTAAGGTGTAGAAGCGGCTTTAACACTGGATCTTCCTAGACAGGGGACTCTACTTTTTTTTTTTTTTCTGAGGAAGATTAGCCCTTAGCTATCATCTTCCCGTCTTTCTCTATTTTATATGTGGGATGCCTACCATTGCTAAGCAGTGCTAGGTCTGTGCTCTGGATCTGGGCTGGTGAACCCCAGGCCGCTGAAGCAAGCACTTGAACTTAACCGCTAAGCCAGCAGCCAGCCCCATGGACTCCTCACTTCTGAAGAGAGTTTTGCTTTCCAGTTCTGGTCGTGTCCCAGTCCTTTGGCTCTGTGAGGGGAGAATCTTTGTTTCCGGGTGTTATTTCAGAACAAAATTTTCTCCTCTGTACCTGCTCCAGCTACATGGCTTGCTGCCCCTGAAATGCAGGTTTAACATCCTGTTGTTAAGATGGGCCACTTTAAAGTGGTCCTGTGGTTGTGTTGACTGATCTGAAATATGGTCACATTACTCTAACAGATAGAGGTGGGGGACTGGAATTGGCCACCCCAAGATACCTCTCTTTGGCATGAGGATTATTTGGGCTGGTTACTTTTAAAAAACTGCGGGCATGAGAGAAACTCTGAGAAGTAGAAGTTACCCTTTGTTAAGAGACATTTACATTTGTAAAGGAAATCTCCATCTGTAGAGGTGTCTCCCTCTCTGTAGCAGGAAGAAGTGGGGATGACCTTATCTCCAGAACTCTTATCAATGCAGAAGACGAGGACTTAAATCTGCATAATAACCTTACTCTTGTTTACTGTGCTTTTCTGGTGACCTCCCATGACTGACTCCCCCCACCCCCAACATCCTCCTTTGTCTTTAGCCAAGGGTGGTATTTAAGGGGAGAGCTTCTGCTATTTTGGCGAGTTGCTCAGTTTGCCTGAGCCTCTCCCATGTATACATGTTATAAAGCTTTTTTTGATTTTCTTCTGTTATTCTGTCTCATGTGAATTTAACTCAGCCTCTGGCCAGAAGGACCCAGAGTGGGTAGAGGAAATGTCTTCCTCCCCTACAGAGGTCAGAAGCCCCATGCGGCCTTGCTTTCACTCTCCACTTCTGCCAGTTTGTTGGGGAGGATGTCACCCACAGGCAAAGACTGCAGTGGGCATCAGGCACAGCATTTGGTACATGGTGCTCATTCTACGTGTATTCTGTCCTTTCTTTCTTAAGTGTAACTGTCAGTCTGAATATTTTGGACTCACTGAACAGGTCTAGCAATGTATTTTCAGACAAGACATAGTCATCCTGTTTTCCCCCTCCACCCCCAACCTCATGCCTTGGGAAGTCATGTCTTCTCCCTGAGTTTCAGTTTCCTCACCTATAAAATGATGAAATCAATACAAAACATGGATTTGTAATGAAGATTAAGTGGACTAACATTAATTGGCTCCTCCTACTCCACCCACCCTAGATTTTAGAGTCTAGCAATCCAGCTATTTGGGGAAAAAAGCATAAAAATAGGGGCTTTTAAGTTTAGACTTGGTCCTAATGATGACGGTCAAAATCTCAGGAGACCTGAAATAGTAACAGATTAACCATGACAAAAACAAAATACTCTTGATTTTCCCCTATGTTTCAAAAGCCAAAATAGACTAAGATCCAAGTTCTAGAGCATGTAGCCCCCACTATTACAGTATGAAAGCATTTAAAATAACACAAACGCTGCAGTGAAACTGCCAGAATTCCCAGAGCAATTGCTGTAGTGTCAGAAAGAGCCAAGTCATCACATTAACGCACTGAGGTCTTTATCTGTTGGCACAAAAGCCAGTAGAGCCTGAAATCTTATTTCAAGATGGCCAGGTGGCAGAGCCAGCATGGAAAAACCTTAACTGTGGCAAAGTGCACATAAAGAAGATGCAGTGCCAGTCCTTGCTAAAGGGACTTACTGTGGAATATTCCTCTTCTCCTCCAACAAATAACCACCAAGAAACATATTCGGGAAAGCACAATTCATCCCCTCATGCCTGCAGTAGGGGACTCCTGACACACAGCAGGTCTGCCTGGGCCATTGCCAGGGTTGCGGCAGTCAGCCTCTTCCCAGAAAGCCCTTGGGGCTCCAGTGGTGACATCTGGCACTCAGCACCGACATTTCTTTGAAACTAATAAAAATATTTTTTTGTAATTCTCCAACCAGTTACAGTGGGACTGCAAACGAGATAATGCAGTGCGACGCAGGGGCATTCATTGTAATGGTTCACCCACTGAGCATGGAAGGGACACAGTTCAGGCT
Source organism: Equus przewalskii (assembly GCF_037783145.1). Classification (NCBI taxonomy): domain Eukaryota; kingdom Metazoa; phylum Chordata; class Mammalia; order Perissodactyla; family Equidae; genus Equus; species Equus przewalskii. The sequence goes on from NC_091845.1 coordinate 3,306,669, forward strand.
CCCAGTCAGTCCCTGCGTTTCAAAAAGCTTTCAGTGCTTACTCAGCGCGAGCTGATGAAGAACAAAGTGTGCTCAACATTAAAGCTTAATAAAAATATCTAGCAGACGGGGGGCTGGCCCCGTGGCCGAGTGGTTAAGTTCGCGCGCTCCGCTCCAGGCGGCCCAGTGTTTCGTTGGTTCGAATCCTGGGCGCAGACATGGCACTGCTCGTCAAACCACGCTGAGGCGGCGTCCCGCATGCCACAACTAGAAGGACCCACAACGAAGAATATACAACTATGTACCAGGGGGCTTTGGGGAGAAAAAGGAAAAAATAAAATCTTTAAAAAAAAAAAATATCTAGCAGACGACAATGTGGTTTCCTCTGCAGAGACCAATAATCAGCTCTGTTCACATTCATTCATTTATCATTTCTATCCTGCCTGCCTCCAAGAAGGACCTGGAGTGCATATTCACACGTGATCAAAGGAATGAAGCACATGAAAGTCTTCTCTCGATTGTTCCTGGATATTGTAAATGCAGATACAGGACTGTGGAGATTCAGCGTTAAGTCAAAAACTATTGATAATTGTGGTGCCTGTTCCCTTTTAAATAAAATTACCCCTCTTAGTCGCTTAATAGAACTTGGCATTTACTTGAATTCATTTTTTTTCCAGCTGTAATTTATACAGAAGAGGTAACTAAGTGAAATTCTTCTCAGGAACTAATTTTATACTTTTCTCTGCAATACATTGTAATTAATAGTTTTTTTCCCTGAAGATCCAATATTCTCTTGCTGGCCAGATTGTGGTCCGTAAACTGTGAGTGCCCAGCAGTCCTTACAAAAAGCTCCCATCTTAGCTTCTGCCTACAAAAGGTGCACAGCGATGGGTTTTCAGAACATCCAGCCAAAGATGGACTCCAGGTCACAACGAAAAGGCCATTTAGGGTGCCATTTAGTAAGAAATATTTCCCAGAACGAAGGCTGGTTTCTTCTCAGTGCCTGCAAACATGAACGATGAAGTGCCTCCCTGACATGAACACAAATCCAGTGAAGGGTCTGAATCCGGCTTGTGAGATAGAGTATTTAGTCACCAACACTTTCTCTGTGGATACTAAAATGTTCTTTAAGGGAATAAAAGTTAGTTGTAAACATACATTATAGCTCATTATAAAACATGTTATCTGTTTATGGGTGTTAAGGAAAATGAGTTTAGCTTCAATTCCAAATATGCAAAATGAACTTTAATCAGTGAAGTGAGGACTATGTGGGAAAGGCGGGACTTCAGACTCAAAGTGAATGCAGTGGCATTTCTCCTTTAAAACCTTTCCCTTGTTATGGCTTTTGATGCAGATCAAGGCTGCCCCAGGGAGAGAAGGCCAAGGTGTCCTGCCCTACATACCATCTATATAATCCTCCTGATGTCCTGAACTGATTCAGCCTGATTCGTAACTTTGATTCAACCTGATTTGTATCCAAAGTTATATGACCACCCTATAACCAGACCCCACCTGCACTGATACCATTTTAACGAGTTTTTTACGTGATCTTTCCTTTGTCTTGTAAAGAAATAACTCACATACCTATGCCTTATAAATTTAGCCCTAACCCTCAACCCACTGCAGCCCTTACTACCCATGGGCCTGTCCCCATGCCTGCAGCCCTTCACTGCCTACGGGGCCTGTCCCCATGCTATTCTCTGAATAAAAGAGCACTGCTGCCAGATCTTGAGAGTCCAAGAAATCTTTCTTTTGACTCCTTGGCTAGCTGAGCTCGCATCAGCTTTGATGCCAGACAAGGTTACAGGATCTAGGGGGAGGCTATAAACAACCAAGTAAAAGGATGATCAGTTGGTTTATGAACAGCAATAAATGCAAATACCTTGAAAAACCTATTTTGTCCTGAGCTGCAATGTGTTTCTCTGTACACAAAAGTGACCAGGTACATTTCATCATGCTCTAAAGTTCAACTTTTGGAGAAAAAGAACTACACAAATGCCTTTGACAGATCTTAAGTTTACTAACAATATACAATAATGGGGCCGGGAAACATTTTGGAGGAAATAAAACACGGTCCAAAATAACTCTAAGACAAATATTTCCACTACAAATCCTTTGCTGGAAAAAGGCAAAGTAAAAAATAACAAATACATCCTAATCATCTTTTTCAATATACAAAACAGATACTCGAAGACAGGCTGGAGGGCTGAGTGAGATGATGGGTTGAACACATCTATTTTTGCTCCCTTCCCACTAAAACTGGAATAAAGGGATTAATAACAACAACAACGAAAGATAAAGCCTGAATCTTGGGGAGATTAGGAGAGGAGACAACACAACAAAACTGTGGAAGTTCTATTACTGGCTAATTGCCCCAAGGAACTCAAGGGTGGGTTCCGAAGCATTTAACTGTTCACGAGGTGCCATCACCAACCACCATGAACCAGACCAAGCTCTACCACAAGAGCAGGCCTATGACCTTCGCCTTATTTTAATGCTAAGATCTCCTCTCCAGGAGGAGCTTAGGCCTCATTATTATAACCTGCAGATTATGTGGGAGTATGTTTTCCAACTAAGCCTGTGTAAGCAAATGCCCACCTCTTCCCCCACCCTTTTTTTTTTTCCTGAGGAAGATTCATCCTGAGCTAGCATCTGTTGCCTATCTTCCTTTTTTTCTCTTATCGTTTTTTTATTGAGGTCATAATAGTTTACATCATTGTGAAATTTCAGTTGTACATTATTTCTTGTCTGTCACCACATAAGTGCTCCCCTTCACCCTCTGTGCCCACCCCCCACCCCCCTTCCCCTGATAACCACTGAACTGTTTTCTTTGTCCCTGGTTTTGTTCATATTCCACATATGAGTAAAAAAATAATCTGGTGTTTATTTTTCTCAGTCTGACTTATTTTGCTAAGCATAATTCCCTCCAGGTCCATCCATGTTGTTGCAAATGGGATGATTTTGTCTTTTTTTATGGCTGAGTAGTATTCCATTGTATGTCTATACCACATCTTCTTTATCCAATCATCAGTCAATGGGCGCTTGGATTGTTTCCATGTCTTGGCTATTGTGAATAGTGCTGCGATGAACATAGGGGTACATATGTTACTTTGGATTGTTGATTTCAAGTTGTTTGGGTAGATTCCCAATAGTGGGATAGCTGGGTCATATTGTATTTCTATTTCTAGTTTTTTGAGGAATCTCCATACTGTTTTCCATAGTGGCTGCACCAGTTTGCATTCCCACCAGCACTGTATGAGGGCTCCCTTCTCTCCACACGCTCTCCAACATTTGTTAATTTTAGTCTTAGTGATTATAGCCATTTTAACAGGCATAAGGTGGTATCTTAGTGTAGTTTTGATTTGCATTTCCTGATGATTAGTGATGTTGAGTATCTTTTCAGGTACCTATTGGCCATCTGTATATCTTCTTTGGAAAAATGTCTGTTCATATCCTCTACCCATTTTTTGATTGGGCTGTTTGTTTTTTTGTTGTTCAGTTGTGTGAGTTCCTTATATATTATGGAGATTAACCCCTTGTCAGATATAGGATTTGCAAATATTTTCTCCCAATTGGTGGGTTGTCTTTTTGTTTTGATCCTAGTTACTTTTGCCTTGCAGAAGCTCTTTAGTCTGATGAAGTCTCACTTGTTTATGTTTTCTTTTGTTTTCCTTGTCTGAGAACACATGGTATTCAAAGAGATCCTTTTAAGTTTGATGTCAAAGAGTGTACTACCTATATTATCTTCCAGGAGTTTTGAGTTTAATTTTGTGTATGGCCTACTTTTGTGAGATAATGGTCTACTTCATTCTTTTGCGTGTGGCTGTCCAGTTTTCCCAACGCCATTTAGTGAAGAGACTGTCTTTTCTCCATTGTATGTTCTTGGCTCCTATGTCAAAGATGAGCTTCCTGTAGATGTGCGGTTTTATTTCTGGGCTTTCACTTCTGTTCCATTGATCTGTGTGCCCTTTTTGTGGTACCAGTACCGTGCTGTTTTGATCACTATGGCTTTGTAGTACATTTTGAAGTCAGGGGTTGTGATGCCTCCAGCTTTGTTCTTTTTTCTCAGGATTGCCTTAGCAATTTGGGGTCTTTGGTTGCCCCATATGAATTTTAGGATTCTTTGTTCTATTTCCGTGAAGAATGTCATTGAGATTCTGATTGGGATTGCACTGAATCTGTAGATTGCTTTGGGTAGTATGGACATTTTAACTATGTTTATTCTTCCAGTCTGTGTGCATGGTATCTCTTTCCATCTCTTTATGTCATCATCGATTTCTCTCAGTAATGTCTTATAGTTTTCATTGTATAAGTCCTTCACTGCCTTAGTTAAACTTATTCCTAAATACTTTATTCTTTTTGTTGCAATTGTAAATGGAATTGTATTCTTGAATTCTCCTTTGGTAAGTTTGTTATTAGAGTATAGAAATGCAACTGACTTTTGTAAGTTGATTTTGTACCCTGCAACCTTACTGTAAAGTATTTTTAGTAGTTTTCCAATGGATTCTTTAGGGTTTTCTACATATAAGATCATGTTGTCTGCAAACAGCGAGAGTTTCACTTCCTTCCATGCCCATCTTCCTCTACTTTATGTGTGGACGCCTACCACAGCATGGTGTTCAAGCGGTGCCATGTCTGCACCCGGGATCTGAACGGGCGAACCCTGAGCTGCCAAGAAGTGGAACGTGCGACCTTAACTGCTGTGCCACTGGGCCAGCCCCATTTTCTGGTGGCTTCTAATTTCCTTAGACTGCACTGATTCAGTCCCTTTCCTCTTCCCCCTCCTAAGTTGTTTTTCTCACATCTTATTCCATTTGTATTGTGAGTTTGTGATTAAAGTGACAAGATTATCTTTGTTTTTGGTATTTTCCTTCCCTTTATCTTTAATGCTATTCTTGAGTACTTGCTAACCTGTTCTGATGTACAGTTACAATTTTCTGATTTTGTCTACCTATTTATCTCCTTACTCTGTGCTTTGTAACCACTTTCTCCCCTTTTTTGTTCAAGTATGAGGGCCTTCTTGAGGATTTCTTGTAGGGGGGCATCTCATGGGTACAAACTCCCATAGCTTATGTTTGGGAAAGTTTTTATTTCTCCATCATATCTGAAGGATATTTTCACTGGATAGAGCATTCTTGGCTGAAAGTTTTTGTCCTTCAAAGATTCGAATATGTCATTCCAGTCTCCCCTAGCCTGTAAGGTTTCTGTAGAGAAATCCACTGAAAGCCTGATGAGGGTTCCTTTGTAGGTTATTTCCTTCTGCCTTGCTGCCCTTAGTATTCTTTCTTCGTCATTCAGTTTTGCCAGTTTCACTGCTATATGCCTTGCAGTAGGTCTTCTTACATTGACATATTTAGGAGATCTGACAGCCTCTTCCATGTGGATTTCCATCTTCTTCCTTAGGTTTGGGAAGTTCTCTGCCATTATTTCTTTGAACAAGCTTTTTGCTCCATTCTCCTTCTCTTCTCCCTGTGGAATACCTGTAATTCTTATGTTGCATTTCCTAATTGAGTCAGATAGTTCTTGGAGACTTGATTCATTTCTTTTTAGTCTTAATTCTCTCTCCTCCTCTGTCTGGAGCATTTCAACATGTCTGTCTTCAGTTATGCTCATTCGCTCCTCTATGATGTCCACTTGAGCATTCAGGGAATCCATATTTCGTTTTATCTCTTCCATTGTGTCTTTCATCTCTAATATTTCTGATTGATTCTTCTTTACAGTTTCAATCTCTTTTGTGCAGTAGCTCCTGAACTTGTTCAATTGTTTCTCTACATTCTCTTTTAACTCGTTGAGTTTTTTGATGATAGCTATTTTGAATTCTCTGTCATTTAGATTACATATTTCTGTGTCCTCAGGACTGTTTTCTGGGTACTTGTCATTTTCTCTCTGGTCTGGAGATTTAATATAATTTTTGATATTGCTAGAGGGGGTGGCTCTGTTTTGGGCATTGTCATAGTATTTAGTCACAGTTACCGCCTACTGCCACTGGGTGGGGGTCAAGAGCCATGTATTCTGTGTTCCTCCAAGATCCCAGGCACTGGAGCTGGTGCTGTGTGGGTGGGGGGAGGGGTGATTTCTCCTGTGCACTTTTGGGGTTTTCTCACTCTACCCTCACTATCTGCTCTCCATAGGTTTGGCCTGATGAGGTCACCTCCAAGTTAGCTTTCCCCTTGGTAGGGGCTTTCCCCTTGGCTGCGAGTGCTCTCGGGTATCTTTGATGTTCCCATGAACAAATGTCCCCTCCCCTGTTCCTTCCCTCTCAGAGGCTGTGCATGGTCTTGGATCACAGTCTTTAGGGGAGAGAGCGAAGTTTTCTCTTACCCTGTTCCATCTCCTCTGAGGGGGTCTCTAGCCTCTCTGCCCTCTGTTATATGGCTGCACGGGTCTTTCAGATGTCTTTTGTGTTGTGTTTGGATGTCCTCTGTTGGAGTATGAATGTCTTTTTTGTTGTATTGTGGCGGGGAGAGATTGCCAGGAGAACTCACTCTGCCATGATGCTGACGTCATGTAATCTTCCTCTTTTTGCTGAGGAAGATTTGCTCTGAGTTAACATCTGTGCCAATCTTCCTCTATGCTGTATGTGGGTTGCCACCATAAAATGGCTGCTGAGGAGTGGTGTAGGTCTGCACCCAGGAATCGAACCCAGGCTGCCACAGTGGAGTGCACCAAACTCAACCACTAGGCCATGGGGCTGGCCCAACCCACCTCTCACTTTTGAATATTCATTCCCCATCCGAAATAAAAGATCCCTGCTTCCCTTTGTTTGGGAAGCCCTATGACTTTGGAAATGATTCTACTTGGCTTCCTATTTGCTGCAAATACACCCTACTTTGTGTGACAACTACTTCCGGTGGAGAGCCTGATTTAACTCACCAGGAGGGAACCCACTTTGGTTTCAGTAACAGTTGGAAAGCAGATGGACAAGCTGTCCGTGACTTGGCAGATAGCCAAACCCTACACTGGCCGTGGAGAAGGTGAGAAAGAATCCTTACACCACAGAATTCTCAAAAGGCTCAGGAATTGGAAACCCCAGGACCTGCTGCAATGGGGGTAACAGAATGGCAGAAATAAGCAGAGGTGGGTAAAAGGTGTTTAAGAAGAGTTAAACAGGTCCCTTTTCCAAGTTTACTGCTAGGAACTGCCCGTCCTCTACCCCACCTTAACCTGAAGATGCATTCTTCGGAAAGAGTGAAAAAAGAGTCTTTAGACGATTATTCAGTTGAAGGCATGCTATTAGGCTGAAGATGGGCAAATAAGTGATTATGTGTGAACTAAAAGTTGAGGCTTCCCAGCCCCTCTCCTCACCTCTCTCCTACTATGAGGACAGCAGACTGGAGGACCTTCCTCTGGGGAATCCAGCCCGCCCCAGAGGAAAGACCTAAAGATATCCTTGTTGGGGATTCCCCCACATGGTCCAGCCAGACCCTGTCCAGTGAGGCCCATCCTTGACGGCACCTCCCAACACTCTAGAGCTCTGAGCCAGTTTTAGTCCCTGAATTGTAATCATAAGCACTTGACCAAGGTTGGAAATGTCTGAGGAAACCCTCCAGTGTAGAAGATAAAGATCAAAACACACTCTGAAAAGGCGACTGGGAGGAAACAAAGACTGTGCAGGGAAGGGGGAACATGAGCGCCCTCTCAGCGCCTCGGAGGGTGCGGGAGATTCTGTGCTCATGAAACTGGGACGGGCACCCTGAACAAATGAGCACTTCCAGAAAAGAAGCTATTTAACATGAAAACCAAGATAAAAAATGAAAGCCTCCACTGAGGAATTGGAAATAAAACCAAGAAGATCTCCCAGAAAGCAGAGCAGAAAATTTGAGGACTAGACCAATAAATTAATAAAAGAATTTCCAAAAAGAATAGGGTGAGGGAGGGGAAATCGCCAATGAAATAATCCAGGAAAATTTCCCAGGACTGAGAGATAATAATTTCCAGATTAGAAAGACCATCAAGTACTCAGTGCAATGAATGAAAACAGACTCAAAACCAAGGAACATGATTTTGAATTTTAGAACAGTGGAGTCAAAGAGAAGATGCCACAAACTTCTAGAGAGAGAAAAAGTAAAGTTACATGAATGAATTAGGAATGCTAGCCGCTTCCTATTTCTTATCAACAGCACTGGGAGCTAAAATAGAAATGCCTGAGGCCATCAAAATTCTGAAAATCTTTTCTCTGAAAAATCATTTTCAACCTAGAATCTATACTCAGCCAAATTGTCAATCAAATGTGAAAGTATAAAAAAGGCATTTTGGGACATACAAAGACTCAAATAATTTATCTCCCATGTGTTCATCCTTTCTGAGGAAGCCACTGGAGAGCATGATCTATCAAAGCAAAGAAACTGAGAAAGAGGATATGATGCCCAGGAAACAGGGGATCCAGTACCGGAAAGGGGTAAAGGGAGCCCCAAGCTGGTTCTCCTCAACAGTCATAGGGGACAAGCACTTCCAACTTAAGATGCAAACATTTGTAACTAAAAAAACTGTGGGGCTCTGCATCTGTAGCCACCCATGAAAGTAAAGGGAAGCCGAGTGTTCTCCGTGAGATCCACGGAGACGGTGCAGGCCGCTGAGACTGCAGAAGGAGACCGCCAAGCAGGAGACGATGCATATAATGCACACGTTTGTACTGAAGCTTGGTGCCTTGCTTTTAACCAGTATTTTGGCAGGAACCTTCAGATCCTCACAGTCTTTACATCAGAATAAAATATAAATCTGCCTGAACAAGAGGAATTCTTAACCATGCATGCATTATACGTGAGAATATCTCTGAATTGACCACAATAAGCTGGTAACAATAGTTGCCCGGGGAAGAGAACTGGGAGGCTGTGGAGAAAGAGGAAAGAGCCAGACTTTTTTTCTGTTTGGTTTTTGTTGTTGTTTTTCCTTTTGAATTTTGTACCATGTGGTGAATTACTTATTCAAAATAATAGGATAAAATAGATCTAAAAAATCGTGCTTGTCACTATTATTCACTTTATTGGAACTTCTGCCAATAAGAATTCTTGAGGCCACGATTACAAAATAACCCACTAAGTTATTTTAGCATGGTCCACAGCTTCTAACGCAAACATTTCACGTTAGCTATCTCATCTCACCAAGGTGAACAGAACTTTAAATTCCATGACCTTGGTAAACAGGCAACAGCAAAAATAAAGCATTTCCTTCTCTTTATACGGCCCCTGGGGGGGTTCTGTGGGCCGAAGGTTCTCAGGGAACAGAAAGAGCTCACAACTAGAAGTCATCAGAAGTGGGTTTCTGGGGGCCAGCCCCATGGCAGAGTGGTTAAGTTCACGTGCTCCAGTTTGGTGGCCCAGGGTTTTGCCAGTTTGGATCCTGGGCGCAGACATGGCACCACTCATCAGGCCATGCTGAGGTGGCGTCCCACATGCCACAACCAGAGGCACTCACAACTAGAATATACAACTATGTACTGGGGGGCTTTGGGGAGAAGAAGAAGAAGGGAAAGAAAAGAGAAGATTGGCAATAGTTTTTGGCTCAGGTGCCAATCTTTAAAAAAAAAAGAAGTGGGTTTCTGTCCCAGCTGCTCTGCTTACCAATGGTGTGACCTTGCATAAGTGACGAGCTGTCTGAGCCAGTTTCCTCCTCTGGGATAAGGTGATGTGAGAATATCATGAGATGACACTGCCGCCACAGTGCCTGGCACAGGGGAGGACCTTTTAAAGCATCAGTAGGATCTGAAGGGCTATTTTGAATGGTGTCATGCTCTTCCTTTCTGCCATTCTTCCTTTTAACTTGGAAACTTTGGAAAATGGGATCTTTCCTGGTGCTTAAAGAATTTCCCTACTGGTCTAATAGGCTTTATACTAAAAGGAAAATAACGACAATAACAACTTCATCTTATTTAGAGTTGGCTTTTAACTGGTCAATGTGTTTGCCCCTGAAAGAGCAAGAGTGAATGAGGGTGTGGTAGGCAGCCTCCAAGATGGCCCCAGGGAGCCCCAACTTCATGCCTGCGTGCAGTCCCCTCCTGCATTGTACCAGTGTTGGTCCATGTGACCAGTAGTGCTGCTGTGCTATTTCTCAGATTAGGCTGGACACTTCAGCTTCTACCTTGATCTCTCTCTCTCCCCTCTGTTGTCACACACTCTGGGGGCAGCCACGTACTGACGCCCAGCCCTATGGAAAGCCCCGCCTGCTGAGTGAGCAATGGAAGCCTCTTGCCAGCAGCCAAGTGAGCTTGGAGACATCCTCCAGCCCCACTCACGTCTTCAGAGATTGTGGCTCCTGCTGATATCCTGACTGCACTCATGAGAGACTCTGAGCCACAATAAAACCATCAAAATAGGGATATTAACGTTGATGTGTTACCACTATCTAATCCTCAGACCTCCTTCAGGTTTTTCCAATCATCCCAGCAATGTCCTTCGTAGCGAAAAGAATTAACTCCAAAATCATGTTCCTTCAATCTAGAATAGTGCCTGAGTCATTCCTTTACTCTCATAACCTTGATTCTTTTACTTTGATATTTTTGAAGCCAACAGGCCAGTTATGTTGTAGAATGTCCTTCAGTGCGAGTTTATCTGGTGCGTCTTCATCACTAGAGTCAAGACATGCATCTTGGGCAGGAATATCACTGAATTCACTAAGAAATAATGCTGTGTTCTTCTCACTGCATTCTACTAGGTGGTATACGATTTAGGTGGTATCTGGCAGGCTTACTCAGTGAAAAGTTAGTCATTTTCCCATTGTAATTAACAGGTCTTTTGTGGGAAAGTACTTTGAATTATGTAAATATCCCAATCCTTATCAGACTTTTGATTAATTTATTGTTAACTCGATAATATGGATTCCTATTTTATTCAAGGATTAGTATAATCATTACTATAATTACTTATTTTAAAGCTCAAATTGTCCCATATTTGTGCAGTAGGAGTCCTTTCAAACTGGCTTCTGTGTCATCTTGAAACATCCCCATCATTTTTGAGCATGTCCTTATTTACTGGCACAACGAAATGCTCCAGACTCATCTTCTACTTCCTCTGCCCCAGTCCTGGAATCAGCCATTACTTCTCAGAGCCCTGGGTCCTTTTCATGGAGACATGTATTTAGAAGCTAAGAGCTAGGTGCTAGGTGTGCTTATGGCTATTGAGGTCTCACTACTACAAACTCCTCTCAGTAAACAGAATTAGGGAATATATGTATTTCTTACATATTTATACCTCTCTTTATTTCTATATTTATCTCTATATATTGAAAACCTTGAATTTACACCATGTGGTAGCCAGGCTCCAAGATGGTCCTCAACGATCCCGGCCTCCTGAGATTCATGTCCTTGTCTGAAAGGCTCAAAGACTGTAAGAAAGGAGAAGAGGCTGTTGGACATCCAAAATTCCACTGGCAGAAGGCAGGCTGAGAAAATCACCCAACTGCAAACACATACTACCTTTCTTGCAAAAGGAAGGATGGCCTAGAGGGAGGAGCCGAGAGCAATGGAGAATCACTCTGGGGAAGGAATAGGACTAAGTCCCAGTCAATAAGCTTCTGACAGTCTTGGCTGCATTTCAAAACTACTATGGACCAGTGACTGCTGTGTGCCTCCCATTTTTCCCCATTTATGAGTAGGTCTATGGAGGTTATCCTATGCTTATCTCATCATTGTGTGTGAAGTGTGTGTGTCTCTTTAATTCATAAGTCAAAGGAACCGTGCTTGAAAAGCATTATCTGCACCTGGATGATGAGCCCCTAGACTTTGATCTGACGCTATAATAGCACGAGGTTTTGGGAGGGGTGAGCATATTTTGCATATGAGAGGGACATGAGTTACTGGGGGCTAGAGGGTAGACTGTGATATCCAGCCTCCAAGGCGGTCCCTATTCTTACCCTAGTGTAATTGCCACACATTGCACATGGGCTAGACTTAGTGACTTGGTCCTAATGAATAGAATAAGTTGAAAGTGACTCTGTGTCTGAGACACTAAGTCATAGAAGGCAATGGGGCATTGCTTTGGCTCTCTTGCATCATTCACTCTGGGGGAAGCCAGTGCCATGCCGGGAGCAGGGCTATGGAGAGGGCCACATTGAAAGGAGCTGAATCCCTAGGCCAAGAGCCACATAAGCCAAGAGCTTGGAAGCCCTGGTCAAGATTTGAGATGACTGTGGCTCTGCCTAACACTGACTGCAACCTTGTGATAAACTCTGGGCCAGAACCAGCAGCTAAGCCCCTGTATTTCTGACCCACAGAAACTATGGAATAATAAATATTTATTGTTTGAAGCCCCTAAGTTTTGGGGAAATTTGTTATGCAACAATAGATAACTAATACACTTGAATATCAATTTCGCTCCATCACTATGGGGTTCATTCTAGATTTCTCTCTTTCCATATTTGTAACTCCCTTCTCTGATGATGAGAAACATAGCTCCCATTTTCCTTAAGACAGTCACTTATATATTAATCTCCCTCTATGTAACCAATCTCCATTGCTGTTGCCACCTGCTGTGCTGCCTCACGTTTTCATCCTGCTCACACTTCAACACCCCTCATAAGGTTGCTCCACGCCCTCTGCCCAGACTGGGTGCCATCACTCTGATCTGCCTCCATGACTCCCTCCCGACTCCTGGCTGGACACCTATCTTGCTTTTTCCCCTTCTAATGACCTTTGGACTGAATTGTCCAGGAAAGGAGAAGAAGGAAGGACAAGGGCAACACTGACTTTCTGAAGAGTCTAGGCCAGTGGTCCCACATTCAAGATTTGTCTAATTCTTTTTCCCTCATGGTTATATTTAACTCTTATTTCTATCCCCTGTAATTGCTGTATGGAAAGTTAGCTCTAAAGGTTTGGTAAGATTCAGGTTAAAGCATTTGGCAAAAGGTGTTACTGTGTACTTCATATCAAATCACCTCAAGAGGTGTTTAAGTATCAAGTTTTTCATTCTTGATCACTTTATAAAAGTGGTGACCACCACATCTCTCCACTATAAAAGTGTGGGTTTTTTTTCCCCCTTAGTAATTAGCAAGTAATCTGTGTGATGATGTTTTGGTACTGCGCAAATATCTGCTTCCCAATCACCTTTCAGCTCGTGGTCTTAGCATCCATTGATGATCCTTGCCTGAATCAATAATTTCATTTACATTTATTAGCTGGTATTCTTCTGCTAAAAAAAAAAAACAAAACCCAGCCTTTCCTCATTAACTGGGGATAAATTACAGTTCCTCCAAAAGAGATACGGGAAGTAATTAATTCCTTCCTCTTAATTATAAATTTTCAGAATAAAAAATTGGTGTAATCATCATGTTTAGTTGCAGAAAGTGAGTTTCTCTATCTTTGGAAGTATCCTTATGGACTCATGGATTTTTAATTTATTTGATGAATTACACTCAATTACATTAATTATTATTTTATCCTACAATTGTCCCAAATTTGGCTACTTGGAACTTCTTCAGGCTGACTCCTGTGTTCTATTGATATGCCCCTATTAGTCTTTTGAGTGCTTTATCGTTTTTTTGGCAAAAAAAGATATCTCAATTTCCTCCTTTCTTCCCCAGCCCTAGAATAAGCCATTTATCTAAGGAGCCTTTATTATTTATAGTGGGGGATGGTAGAATGAAAATCTGGGTGCTAAGGATGTTTCTTGCTACTCGGTGGGGGAGGAGTTCTTATTTCTAGGTTCCTACAGTGAATGGATCTAGAAATATCTGTTTTTTAAAGTCAGGAGTTAATTATTGATACTTCCAAATCAAATTAACATTATAGGATTTTTCTTAATTTCTTTGATATATTTATATCTTTCTTCTTACATTAAATACCAGTTCTATTAAGATTAACATATTTGCTTACTTGCTTTATCCAACTATATATAGTTTCAACTTACAGTAACAATATTACTAATTATAGTAAAACTGAGTGAAGTTTAAGGTTTACTTGAAGTTCTTTTTGTCCCTAGACTATATCCCACTTAGCATATACAGTAAAAATAGTGGGTTTGCAAGTCACCCGAAATTACCATATGACCCAGCGATTCCACTCCTAGATGTATATCCAGAAGAAATGAAAACGAGAACTCAAACACTTGTCCATGAATGTTCACAGCAGCATTATTCATGATAGCCAAAAGCTGGAAACAGCCCAAGTGTCCATCAACAGATGATGAATGAACAAAATGTGGTATATCTTGTAATTCTTTTGACTGAAGCTACTTGTAAGCTACTTCCTCCTGCGTCATGTGTACTTGTCCTCCAGAAGCATGCTGAGATGTCCCCCTAGTGATGGATCTTGTGGCAACAGGTGGTGGTTGTCATGGGTCTGGAGGAAAATGAGCATCTCTGTCATCCGCCCCAGGTGCTGTAGCCAGGGTTCTCAAGCAAAGGAAGGGTAGTCCCCTCAGACATGGGGGAGGGGCCAGGGAGCTCCTGCCACTGGCACGGGAGGCTCAGAGAGACTTGGGGATTCAAGAGTCTCTGTTTCATCTGGGTCCAACCAGATGTTCTCATTCGAAGCTTCAGCATCTTATCTTTCCCTGATTAATTCCCTAACTTTTCTAGGAGAAACTTGGTGAGACTGTGAATTCAACTGTTGCTGTAAACCCAGCAACCTGCACAATTACATTTTGTGCTTGCTTTTCAGCAATATCACCCTGTGGCTACAAGAAACGAGGATTTTTTAGGGCTGTCATAAAAGCTATCGACTTCTCAGACTCTCAGAGGGAGATAAAGGACTCAAGCTTGTCATTTTCTCTCTGTAAATGTTCCAGGGCTGCACTCAGGAAAATCCATCCCACACCACAGGCCTTGCAGTCATCATTCCCGTCACGACCCTCAAGTGCAGCAGCTTCTTGGGTTCCAAAGACACATGCGTCGGCTGGCATTCCATCACAACCCATCACAGATGACAGCTCCATCAACGGTGAAGCCACTACAGGACGTGGAGTGCCAGCACCCTTTTCCCACTGTCCCATTGCTCAGCGCTGCATTCAAGCCCAAGACTCCACACAATGAGTTCCCAAAGCCCGTCACTGTGGGTCCACCTCCTGGGACCACTCCCAGCACCCAGTTCTATATCCGCTGGGATCCAGGAGACAGAAACCAGTCAATCGAACAGGAGAGGTTAACATAAAGACGTTTTTAACTATTTGGAGGGAATTAAATACTTAGAAGGGATAGAAAAGTACTCTCAAGAAGTGCCCTTGGGCTGAAAGAACTATCTGAGGAGGAAACAAACTCGGGCAGGAGCAGGGCTTCCCACATTGTGCTCCACGCCTCCTTGGAGAAGGCCTGCTTGCAGCCCGCTGGGCTGCCGTGGCCATAGCTGGCCTCTGGTCACCAAGTCACAGTGGGCACAGGGAACCACGGGCAGGGAGTGGCCAGCAGGAGACTGCCCACTGGTGTGCAGGTGGGCCGAGGCTTGTGTGCAGGAACTGTCGGCTGGGACTGCCCGCAGGGAGCCTGGCAGGCGCGCGTGTGCTGAGATGCCCACAGTGCGAAAAAGAGACGCTCACTGGAACCTGGGAGAAAATCCTCTTGCTCTGGCAGTTCCCTCCAACACCCTCTACTGACAAAGCTAAACACCACGCCAGGTGACAAGTGATGCAGAAGCCAGCTCCACAAGCACAGAGCAAGGAGGGGTGGGCGGGAGCTGTGGCAGTAAACCGATGACAAGGAGTGACGGTAAGTGAAGACGCAAGGTTCACAACAGCGTGCACAGTATGCTGTCTTCTGTGGAGGAAAAGCTGGGGAATAACGTATGCGTATCTATGCTTAATTTTGTAAAACAAAACACAGGAATGATAAACCTAGAAACTAATAAAAATGGTTACCTATGGAGCACAGAGTGAGCTAGGATGAAGAGAAAGGCGAAGGAAGCGAGATATTCTGAAAATATGTAGTTTTGACTTTTGAACCATGTATTTCACATGTTCGAAAAATAGAATTAAACTGAAAAAGAAAACAAAGCAAACCCTAACTGGTCTTGCCATATAGCCACCATCACCAAGCAACAGCAGGCCTAATTCAGAGGTGGAATGGCTTACTGAAAACTCAGTTACAGCACCAACGGGGGGACACTACCTCGAAAGGACAGGTTCTGTGTTACAGGACCTAGAACATGTTTGGAGCAGAGTCCACTATAGGGTGGTGTCTCCTTCACGGTTGGAGAACAGTCACGCGCCACATAACGACATTATGGTCAACAACAGATCACATACACGACGGTGGTTCCGTAAGATCAGTCCCATAAGGCCTAGGTGTGTGGAAGGCTGTACCAGGGTCGACACAAATACCCAAGAGCCAGTTTACAGACACAGTTTACAGTTTACAGGAGAGAAGGTGAATTTTACCTGAGTTGGGGAGGCCGTCTCCCCCAAGGGAGGTGGTCCAGGGAAGCGTGGTTTGCAGCATGACGCTGCACCGCTTCAGAACAGAGAACATACAGCAAGCATTACAAGGATACGTTTTTTCTCAAAGTCACAAGGGGATACTTTGCTGCAGTTTAGCACATACACAGCAGGTCAACTTGATTTCTGGGAAGAAAAACATATCTTCTAAAGTGTCCTGGCTCTGACGTCAGAGGAGCGGAGGCGTTCCTCCCTCTCTTCAAAGAGTGCATCCCCTGCTTTGGGACAGTGAATTAAAGCACATGTGCCACGTCTGCCAGTCAGACCATAAACCAGGCTGCTCTGGTCAAAATAAAACTCAGGTCAAGTCAGGTTTCAACTAGAATAGTTTCCTCATACACCTTGGTATTTTAAATTTTTCTTGCATCACCATCTAAGTTTGTGTAAGTGCACTGTGATGTTTGCATAACGTCAAAATCACCTAACGAGGCATTTCTCAGAAGGTAGTCCTGACGTTAGGAGACGCATGACTGTACACAGGGCGTAAAAAACTGCAAAAAACTGTAAAAAACTAGTTTTTTGTTTTCCCATGTTTTAATCATTTCCTCACATATATTTTGATTATTTCTTGTGAAGCTATTCCAAGGTATTTTAAAAAAATTATGTTGTAAATGCAGTCTTTTCTCCCATTTTTTGTTCTGTTTTTTAAAAATATGTAAGGCTCCTGACCCTATGTATCAATTTTATATCCAATCATCTTGCTAAGTTTTCTTAATGTTGATAGCTTTTTTATGGATTCTTTTGGTTTTTCCAGATATGCTATTATATCATCTGCAAAAAGAAATAATTTACCTCTTCGTTTCCAATTCTTAAGTCTGTAACTGTTTCTGATTGTGTCAGCTAAAGCCTTCACTACAATGTGAAACAGAAGTGAAGATGGTGGTCATCCATGTCTTTTTCCTGATTTTCTGGAATGCATTCACTGTTTCTCCATTAAATAAAATGCTGGCTTTTGGATGAAGGTGCATACACTTTGTCGTGCTAACAAAGTATCCATTTGTTAAGTGCCTTGTATATCAGGAATGAGTCTGGATTTTGGTAAAAGCCTTTCACATCCATGGAGACAATCATAAAATTTTTCTTCTCATTTCAATTAAAATGGTGGGTTTTACTAGTGGATTTCCTAATGGTGAACCATCCTTGCACTCCTGAAACACATCCCTACTTGGTCATGAAGTTTATGAGTTTACATTCAATGCGCCATTACATGTTTGCTTTCATTTTATTCACGATTTTGCATCGATGGTCTGTAGTTTTGTATTCATGCAACCTTTATCAGGTTTAGGAAAGTTGCTATAGTCACTTCATAAAAAGAATTTAGAAGGCTTCCTTACTCTGCTATGATCTGAAACACTGGAAGTAGCATCAAGTTTGTCTGGTATTTGAAGGTCTGGAAGAATTCCCCTATGAAACCACATGGATCTCGCAGGTTGTTTACTTTTTCTATTTCTCTTATGGGAATTTGTCTGTTTAAAATTTCTTTCTCTCAGGGCCAGGCTGGTGGCATAGTGGTTAAGTTTACAATCCACTTCGGAGGCCCAGGGTTTGTGGGTTTGGATCCTGGGTGCGGACCTAGCACCACTTGTCAGGCCACTCTGTGGCGGCATCCCACATAAAATAGAGGAAGATTGGCAACAGATGTTAGCTTAGGACCAATCTTCCTCGCCAAAAACAAACAAACAAACAAAAACTTTCTCTCCCGGGGTCAATTTTGGCTAATTATCAGTGTCATAGGGTTTTCCAATGTATTTGCATAAAGTTGTCCAAAGTAGTACCACTTTAAAAAGTCTCCTTCATTTCAATAGTTACTTCCCTCTTATTATTTCTTCTTTTGTGTTTGTGCTTTCTTTTCATCTTTATTTGGTTACTCATAGGTTTGTCTACTTTGTTTATTTTCAAAGAACAAGCTTTTTGATTTACTATTTCTCTGTTTTCTAACTGATTAATTTTTGCTTTCTGTTACTTACTTCTTCTGCTTTGTTTGCTATGTTGTTCTTTTCCTAATTTTGAGTTTGATGTTTCTTTTCGTTCTTTTATTTTTGTCAATGTAATTTTTCTTGGATTATTGCTGTAATTGTATCACAAATTCTAATATAAGGTTTTATCATATTTAAAGAAATTCTACAGTTTTAGTTTGTATTTCTCTTTTGACCCAAGAGTAATTTAATAGAGAGTTAATAACATTTCCAGTTGGGATTTTTTTATTTTAGAACTAATTTCTAATTAGAGAATATGTTTGTATCATTTCTACCTAAGGGAAGTTATTCAGGTTTTCTTTGTGACTCAATACACGGTTGACTTCACCAATGTTCCACGTGTGCTTGAAAGCGGTGTCGTCTCTATTATCTGGCTATGAAGTTAGGTGTCCATCGATCAGAAACTTTCAATTTTCGTCTTCTTAACCTCTTTTGGATTCAGAGTGCTGTTACCCTGTTATTAACCTGTTTTTATTTCTTCTTGCATCTCCTATATTTCTGCTTTTTGCAGATTGCTGCTATATTATTTGGTACATAGATATTCATAACTATTATGTTTTCATTTAGAATTCATCTTTTAGCATTGTTATTTGTTTTTAAGGTTGAATTCTACCTTGTCAAGTTTCAAGATTGTTACTTCTTTCCCCTTGTTTTGGTTTGTGTTTGTCTCTACACACCTGTCCCTCTCTTGATGTTTAGGGTTTCTGAATTTCTGTGCTAGGTGTGCCTGGAGTGTACTGGCATAGATGTGCTTGGGTTTTACTTTGTGATCTGGGGTAATTGAGTATAGTAGTATTCTATCTCCTTGTCATGCTTTCATGGAAGGCAGGGTATATATTCCAACCCTCTGACTTTGGGCTTGGGCATGGGCTTGATTTGGTCAATGGGATTTTAATGGACACAGCATGAGCAAAGGTTTGAAATGTGCATACTTGGTTGGGCTTTCCTTCTTGCACTCTAGCCTTTTGCTATGAATAGGACATGCCTCTAATAGGCACTGGTTCCAGGAGAATGAGGGACACATGGAGCAGACCTAGACCCAACTTGCAGCTCAGAGATAAGCCCAGTCTAGATCAGCAGAACCTCAATCAACATTCAGATGCATGGGTAAGAAATAAATTGTGTGTGTGTGTGTGGTGTGTGTGTGTGTGTGTGTGTGTGTTTAAAGACTGGCACTGGAGCTAACATCTGTTGCCAATCCCTTTTTTTTTTTTTCCTTCTCCCCAAAGGCCCCCAGTACATAGTTGTAGGCCCTTCTGGTTGAGCTTTGTGGGACGCCGCCTCAGCGTGGCCTGACGAGCAGTGCCATGTCCGTGCCCAGGATCTGAACCAGTGAAACCCTGGGCCACCAAAGCAGAGCTCATGAACTTAACCACTCAGCCACGGGGCTAGCCCCAGAAATAAATGTTTATTGTTTAATGCTGCTGAGTTTTGGGATTATTTGTCACACAGAATTATTATGGCAATAGCTGAATGATACATGAGCCAGTATTAAAATCTTTTTAATAAGGGATCTAAACACATTTACATTTATTGGTATAATTGACATGTTTGGTATTTGTTCTGTAATATTTTATGTTGTATAGTTATTGTGTACATTATGTTATCCTCACTGTGTATCCTTCACTCTGAGGTCTGTTCTCCTCTTTCTGCCCAGCCTTTTTCCTCTGTTTTGTTCCTGTATTTGGGAAGGTTTGTACTTTTGTTCTAGACGTTACCCTTACAAAAAATCTTCATATAATGCCCTCAGCCCCCCTTTTTCTTACTTAGCCTTTTACTATTTGGCTTTACCAGGTTTAAATAACATCATTTGACTCTCACCTATTAACAATCCAGCAGTGAATAGGCTTATTCTACTCTCCCCTTACTCTCTTCCTTTTAAAAGACTGTGTTATTTCTTTCTTTTAAAAAACTGTGTTATTTCTATTTTGTCTGAACATATAACATTACATAGTATTCTTCCAGCCTTATCCCCGCTTATGTTTTAGTCCTAGATCTGTAATTAAATATATCCAGTGCTAGTCATCAGTCCTTTTGCAAAAATTTCTCAGATCTCTTGTTCGGATGGTTTATCCTATAAGAGAGTCCTCAGAAAGGACTCATAAGGACTATATTCACCACATTCTTGTATGTTCAAAACTTGTCTGAAGCTACTTTTCTGTACCCTTGATACCTGAAAGATGGCTTGGTTAGATACAAAATCCTTGGTTCATGCTTTTTCTTTTCTTGAGTCTCTTTAAAATGTTGTTCCTCTGTCATCTTGATTTACATGTTATTTTGAGGAATCTAATACCAATGTGATTTTCTTTTCTTTGTGTTTGACTTGATTTTATTGCCTGGACATCCAGAGAATTTCCTCTTTATCTTCAAAGTTCAATAATTTTACTAGGATTCATCTCTCAGTGTTGATAATTCTAGGTCTTTTTTTCCCCAAGAACAAAGTGGGACCTTTCAGGATGTAAGCTCAGGTTTTCTTTACCACAGAAAATTTTCTTTAATTATAGTTTTACATCTTAGTTCTATATCGTTTTGTTTCTCTTCTTCGCAGACTCCAATTATATGTATGTTAGACACTTTTTCCATCTGCTACGTCTCTACTTTCTCTCTGATCTCTAATGCCTCCTTATTTGTTTCATTTTCTTGGATCTTTTTTATTTCCATCCTCTATGTCCATTTCAATACTTTCAGTTATATCTATTCTCCTTTGGGCACTTGAGATAATTTTATATTTTTCTTCCATTTTTTTCTTAAGTTTAGTGAGCTCCCATTGCATGTCCTATTTGTCCGTCTTTATTCTGAGCTTGAGTTTATGATTTATGGTGTTCTTTCATATGTTATTGCTTGTTTAATTATATTTAATTAATATAGGAGTGTTGTTACAATTTTCCCTACTTTTCCCTTTTTATTCTGTTCATATGTATGTATGTTTTTATTGATAAAATTTTTCTCATTTTCCTCCTTAAAGTACTTTTGTATGAATACTTTACATGTTTATTTGTATTGGGTTTTCCAGGGCCAACAATAGCATTTGATGCTATAGGGAAGAGCCAGGGGCTTGGCTGGTTTACTTGATTTTTTTTAGTCCAATAATGCCATATTTTGCTGCTACAGGGAATTGCAATTCCTTTAAGAAAAGGTGCTTTTATTGAAGGCCCCTCTTCTGATTCTCCAAGAGCATCTTGTTTGAATAGGGCCCTCAGCGGCTTCCAAGCAGGACCATCACCAGGTCTCCAAGGGGAATCTTCCTTTTCCTAGGTGCTTCCCTCTCCCAGAAGCAGTGCCTTCTGCCACCTCTGGTCCCACAACTTTTCCAAGTGTTTTCCTTTGGATTCCACCAGGTCTCAATTCTCCTTTCTGCATTTCTCCATGCAGGGTCATTCTCTCTCTGTATGGGCATGAACCCCAGTGGATGTTATCTGTTTCTACCACCATCAGGACCATGCCATTCCTCTTTTCTGTGCAGTTCCCACCTGGATCTATATTCTGGGATGGAACTTGATGTCAACTCTGCTAGTCTACGATGCTTATTTTCCCACTGACTTTTCATTAAAATGTGTGGTTTTCACTCTTTCCTGGTGACACTGTAGGTCTGAGCTATAGGTGATTTTATTTGTTCTTTTTTCTAAACAGTTCCTGAAGGACGTGGGAAGAGATTCCAATTTAGGTGGCCTCGATTATCCTCTGGCATTTTTATTTTAGAATGCTTTCTATGACAACTAAAGTGTTTTAGTTCCTGTCTTTCAGATTTAAATGAACTTTTCCCACATAGGACACTGGTCACATTGTGGAGGTGGCAGAGTGTGGTCAGAAATAACAGAAAGGGAAGAAAAGATTTCCCTAAAAGGACCTTAAAAGTCATGAAGCTACACAGTAGGGGTGATGGTAAATAGCCTTCCGAATACGCCCGCCATCAGCCAGCCAGTGAATCTCTGCTGCAGGCCAACTCTGTGCTGCAAAGTGAGATGCGTTCCTTGGAAAGTGAGCACTGAATTGAATATACTGAATCAAGCAGCATCTCAGGTGACACGTGGCTACCCAGAATTACCAAAACAGTGTCACCGGTCATCCCAGGAACTCCCCACTAAAGTTAGATTCCATGGTGTCCAGCTCCTCTAGGTCCCAAATCTTTCCCAGAATCACCAAATCTGCTCAGAAAAGTATTCTTTCTTTTTCTGTTCCTTGTTCACCAAAATAACTATCTGCCTGGCAAATGCATCCTGGGACATGCATATGATGCACACATTATAAACTGCTGAGTCTTTCATAACATCAGAATATATTAAGGAAAAAAATGAGCAAAACTTACACATACAAACTTTCACTAAACTGCATGCTATGGAATGCGAGAGGATTCCCTAACTTTAGTTTAGGAAACGTGGCACAGGCTGTCCTTCAGGCAGTCACAGTGCACAGCAGCCTTTTAAAAGCTTCTGAGAAGTCTTGCAGTGAAGAAATCGATTGAACTTTTTCTAATCCAGCATTTCCTCTATGTTCTTGATTGCGAAAACTCTTTTTTCATGAGGCGCACCAAATAACACTTACAAACTCTTTCGGACACGTACAGAAGACCTGAGCTGGGTAACTCAGAAATATGTGAAGAGAAGATGGGAAGGAAATAGACCTAACAATTATAATGTTTTTTTGGGTGATAGGATTGTGGATGATTTTTTTTCCCTGCTTTTTATGAATCTGTTCTTTCCAAATGCTCTAAATGTTAAAATGCATTTGATCAAAGTTAAAACACTATAAGGAAAGCCTCCAACCACTGCCCAATTGTTCCTATTGCCAGGGAGAATTCCTAAGTTCTGATTGAAACAACTCAATGGTGATGCCATTTGCCAAAATAGGGAACACAGCAGAGGCCCTGGTTTCATGAGTGCCTGTGTATGACCGTGAACTTGGTCATGCAGATAGTCTGAAGTGCTGCTGGAAGACCCAAGGGAACATGGGTGCTCAGAGTAGAGGTCTGAGCTGGCCATTCAAGTTTGGAAGCAATAGGGGTGCAGGAGGGAGACCGAAACTCGGAGGCGAGAGGAGGCAGAGGGCTCCGACATGGGCCTGACAGCAACACTCGATGGCACCGCGGAGGAGCGTCAGCCTGCAGAGGAGACGGTGAAGGAGTCCCCAGAAAGGAGGAGAAGAGAGTGTGGGCTCAGAGATGCCAAGGAAAGAGTATTTCAAGAAGGAATGCGTGAACATATCGAAAATTGCTGAGAGGTCAAGTGAAACGAGCGCCAGAAATGTGCGGCAAGGGGGGGAAGGACACAGTCAGTGAGCATGAAATGCTCATTTAGAGGCCTGCTGTGTCACCTGTGACCCCAGCTAGACTTGTTGATGTCAAGGGCAGCAGAGGGCAGAGCAAACAAGTTTCCATGTTTTTGATGATGATTTACAGACTGTAAGATCAGCCAGTGGTTTTGCCCCGCCCCCATCAATTCATTTCAGATGCATTTTGACAAGACCAGTCCTGTGCTAGTCAATGGACACAGAGAAGTGGGTCAGATGCACCCCTTGCCCTCGAGGAGCTCACAGTCTGGTGGGGGGGAAACAGACGCAGACTCAGAGAACCATCACCTCGAAGCACCGGCTGAGCAGCTCACCCCCATCAGGCAGCAGGTCGGGGGCAGCCCTGGGCATCACACAACCAGAGGCTGAAGCAGAGCCAAGTACGTGGGGCAATTTGAACAACCAGCTTCCCCCTCCTGGACAGCCCCTGAATGGCCTGGAAAAGGAACACCCGCCCAGCTGCGGAAGCTAAGAACATCCTTCAAGCAGAATTCACTTCTCTACGAAGGGTGGGCCACAGCTAAATCTGGTCATTAAAATTAACGTTTTTTCCACAAATGAGATCTACCACTTTTAGTTCATTTTATGATACATACTGAAACTTTAAGGTGGTATTCTCTAGAACTGAATTTGGGTCCAGGAAAGGGGAAACAGTACAAGCCAATCCTGTTCTCACAGAACTCCTCGTTCGGGGGGATCAGACGTCACCTTCCTGGCTTTTGCAGATCACATTAACCAGCACGTGGACAAACGGGCAGCTTGACTTCATCAATCATCTCTTCAAGCATTTGGGACTGGGCCATCGGGGTTTTCTTGCCCCCAGAAGTCATTCCCAGTCCACCTCAACACTTCACAGGATCCAGCTCCTCTCTCTAACTCGATGAAAGCACTAAAATTTATTGAAAGTTGCTAGAAATTATAAATACCCTTGAAATCGTCTATCAGTGCCTATGTTGTGATCTGTACATCGACGTCCTCACGTTACAGTCAGTCCACTGTCCTCCAGGAAGGCCAGTACCCAGAGCAGTCACGACAAGGATGGGCAAACTTGCCAGCTGATCTGTGTCTGGCCGACAGGGAAACTGCTGGACTTGTCAGAGAAAGTAGGAACCCGAGAGTTTTAAAGGATTTATTTGATTTCTCCACACGATCACAGCTATGGTTTTACATCAATAGAGTCTTACTACTCACAGGCAGAGTGCATATTAAAACAAAAGCGCTCCTCTCCTCCCCAGTCACACGGGGGGTGCTGGGCTCCTCGTGAGCGAGGGGTCCCTGCAAGTCTTTGAACAGTCTGCATTCGAGACCTGACTCTGTGTGTTTAAAACGACTCGAAGGTGAATGACGTTCTCAGGAGACGGGCACCGCGCGCGACCCCAGCATGCCCGCACACAGAACACCGACACCGCCGGGCACGCGCAGGACAACCGACAGAGCTCCTCCCTCGCGCCCCTCGCCACCCCCACCGCACGCTGATTCACCTCACAATCTGCTTCCTCAATTGTTGTTGTTATTTAAAATACTTACAAAATTATTCACTTTTCAGGCAGGAAAGGTGATGATATTTTACAACAAAACTGTCAGAGGCATGCTTCCCTGTGGAGACGCAGCTTTGCGCCAAGTCAACACCTAGGGTCATGGTTACATATCTGCTGTCTTTTCAGCTCATTTTAAAGAAAAACGAGGCTTCTGCTGCATGCAGCGCGTGATGGAAAAATCGCTCTACACTGGCTGACTGAAGATATTTTTAAGCAAGACGTGCACATCATATTAGGATGAACTTTATTTTTACATTGTTGTACAATTCATTCGTAAACTTAAAATACAAATACATGATTTAATTGTTGTCCCAGAAAAGATTTTTGTGATGCTACCAGCCGCTTCCTCTAAGGGTCCCCTGCTCCTGCCGGAAATTATTGTATAATTGAAATAATTTGTGCAACTTGAGAAAAATGTCCCGTGTGTCCTGACAGTAAGAAAGGATGACACGAATGTCCTGGTGGCGCTCCTGCCTCCTATCCTGGGGGTGAATGATAGGTACCCCCAGCTGTGACCCTGTGACCGGTTGGGATCTGGGGAACAGTCCCATGGAAACAACATGGGGGACACCAGTTTATCAGAAGCTTTTGCTTCCCAGACAAGATTTGTGCAGCGTGGCTCCAGCCTCCTCAATGGGACAGTGTGCTAGAAACACTTCCCATGACAGTTTGTAAACAAAACACACAGAACAATGAAACCTCATTGACCTGAACCTGATACACTGAATGAAGCTGGAAATGCGAGAACTGAATTTGTTCAAGAAGCTATTTCACTACATCTGGCCCTGTGGCACCCTGACAGCTTCAGGACACATCGGTGACAGTTTTGGAGGTCAGAGTTCTGAATGGCCTGTGGAGCACGCAGGATGGCAATGAAGAGAGAAGCCGCCCCTCCCTCGGATTTATTGTTGGTTCTGTTGTTTTTCCTTAGTGACTGTCCTTTCAGAAAGGGCAATCTTGTACCAAACAGCCTCATCTTTTCTGGAACAACCTAGAGTTTACAGTTAGACTCTACCATTGGTACAGGAGAGTGAAGAAAAGCTGACATATTTAATATGTTACCACTTTACTTCAACTATTTGTCAACAGTAACACTGATGTATTTTGCAAATATACAATACAGAGTGTGGCCTCACACGACTGACGCCAGGTGACATGCAGCACAATTCGACTTTTCCTTGTCAGAACAACATCTGTTACACTGCAAGACAGAGAACGCCTCGGGGAGCCTGACTCTGAAGGGAAACCAAAGAATTTAGGAGTCAGTGGAACCGGGGAGCCTCCCACCAGCCTGGCCTGGGCCAGATCAGACACACCGTGCTTTTCATTTCTCTCTTTCTGAGCAGATGCCCGAGAGAAATACTACGCTGATGGGGACATGAAGGCGGGCAGGTTAAAGTCACACTTCTTTTAAAAAAACGCTAAACTCTAAATTGCTGTATTTGCTCTCCGTGGAGATTAACAAAGTGCTCGGTTTGCAGATTGCTGGTATGGTGACCTCAATGATATGAGAAAGGGGTGAGTGGGGAGGGAAATGGGCAGAACCCTCGGCTGGCCGGCCAGGGTGGGCTCCCCTCTGTCGTCCTGCTGTCCAGCCATGGCTCGCCACGCTGTCCACGGAGCGCGGAGCCCCGCGGCCCGCAGAGTCCTGCGTTAGCTTCGCCCTTTCTGAAAGGGCTCTCCGCCTGGGCAGGTGCCGTGGGGCAGTCCTCGGGTCCCACGGCTTAGGAGCACAGCACTGGTGGCTGCAGTGGCTCGAAAGGCTGAAACTGCAAAGTACGGCCCGTGGGTGACTCAGGCACAGAACCGGATGCGTGCAGCGCCCGGCCCCTGGGGGAGTGGATGGTGTCACCACAACACGGAAGCGACAAGAGCACAGCTGAGTCATGTGATGCCCTGGCAACTAACTGGACCATGAGAAGGTAGCAGGGGCTTCGCTGGCGAGGCCGGTGCTCATCAGCCGGGGTCAGATGGGCCACGGTGATGACAAGGGGGTTGTGCTGGCACATGGCTACATGGAATTACGATGGTCACGGCTACCACTCAGAAAACAAAACGGGAGACACACACACCGCCCTGGCTGCTAAACGCTAAAGTCAGCCTTCAGGTTCGAGAGCGGTTCCTGGTGGAAACACGCTCGGGGCTCCTGCCTGGTGCGGTTGGAACAGGATGAGTAAGTTATGGTGCTGGGGAGACGAGGATGAGAGCTGGCCGCTTTCATGTTGGAGATGAGTACTTCTGCCGTGTATGGGTGCCCCCTCAGAGGACTCGGAATGAGTGTGCATTAAATCAGATGCATGTAAAAGAAATATGGAACATGGGAATTCACAGTTATCGCAGCCATTAAAGTGTCTAAGCATCTGTGTAACCAATATTCTAGGACAACTGGTTCCGAACTAGTTGTCCCGAGTTGCTACTGTAGTTTACTGCATTTTATCTATTTGCTTACCTGAAATAACAGAGCAGTAATAATACTGATTACTTATGATAGTATTCTGTTAATAAAATAAGGATTTATACAAAGCAATATTGGACTTTTTAAACAGTTAGATGCTATGTTACTTGGCACAGTTAGTAAAGATTGCGTAAAGGTTTTAGCCAGTCCTAGAGGGACTTCTCTTCTTTTTATGAAAATATGGAAGTATCTGAATTTGTTCCTAGCATTTAAGTTTTTGGTCTACTCTCTCACACATTCATCTAAGGTCCTGTCTTCCTATCAGGTAAGTGGAGCTCCTTGTAAAGTCTATATTGCTAATTCTGTGGACTGAAACGCTTGCCTCTCACACACAAATACTACCTATACAGTATATATATATATATATTTATATATTTATATATTTATATTATATAAAGTTTACTTACGTATTTTCATCAACCATATCAGGTCTACTTAATTTTTTGCCCATTGTCAACAAAAGAGCAATAATGCAGCAAGTGTTGGGTTTTTGTTTTGTTCTCTCTGGTTTTGTGTCTCGTTTCTTCTTTTCCTAGGCTGGGTTTCATGTGCGTGTACAATCGGGCAGAGAGCTGAGGGCTGCAGTGGGCTGGGGGCAGCTCAAGACCTACTTGGCCGGCGTCACGGCTTCGAGGCTGATGGTGGCCGAGGTCCACCCCTCGGGTTGAGGCAGATGGAGCCCGGACGCCAACATTAAATTAAATCAGGAGCTTTGTTCCCTACAACGCAAGCCCTGTGGGCTCAGGGGGCTCCGTCCGGCTGTGAGGAGCAGAGGGGAGAGATGGAAACACAAGTGCCCTGGGTCTGGCCCGAGGCTGGCCACCCCGGGCGGGCCTCTGTGTGGTGTGCAGTTAGTTGTTCCAGGGAGTCTGGGACCCCCGCACAGGCTGTCTACACAATTGTGCTGATGCCGCTGGGTTTGGCCTTGCTGCTGGTAGGGGGCGGCGGTGCGGGGGGCTGCCCGTGGTGATGCGCTGCATGGCCTACGTGGCCTGGGTGGCCCAGGTGGGCCGAGGGCAGCGGTGGGTGGCCGTGCACATGGGCCCCATAGGGTGGATGCCCCCCGTGGGGGCCATGGTGGTACTGGTGTGCATGCTGGATGTGCTGGGGGGGGTGGTAGTGGTGGTGGTGGTGGTAGGGGGGTGGGTTCTGCTGCATGTGGCAGTACTGGGTGTGGTGCCCATGTACCTGGGCCTGTGGTGGGCCCTCTGTGGGCCCCTGGTGATGGCCAGCGGAGGAGTGCTGCGGGTGGGGCAGGCCCGGCGGGTGGGGGGGTGGCTGGGGAGGGGCTGAGGGCAGGTGGGCCTGGGGAGGGGGCTTCCCTCTCTTACTCCCAAATAAGGAGCCCAGGAGGGAGGATGAATTAGGCATAGTCTGGTGTGGGCGAGATGGACACTCTCGTGTTGATGTAGCTCTCCGGCGCATGTGAGGACTGCTAATGATGGACCCCTAAAAAGGAAATTCATAGAAATCAAAATTAAAAGATCTTAAATCACTTATGTCAGAATGATTTTTTAAAAAAAAAATGTAAAAGTTCCCCCACTGACTGCTAAGCCTTAGTTTCACTCGCTGGCTGCGGAGGACGGGGACTCAGGAGCCATGTCCTCGCACACTACTGTGGCGAGACTGCTGAGGGGCTGGACGGACCCTGAGAAGTGGCCTTCCAGGGAGAAAAGCGGGGCTGGGGCAGGGGAGGAGGGAACCCTCCCTTCTGGGCAGCAGCAGCAGCAGCACAAGTGTGACTCCTGCTCCATCCTGACGAGCACCCTGTCACAGAGGCAGCCTGAGCTTTCAGATCGGACCCTTTGTTTGGGGGTGTCTGAGTGGCGTGTACTGAGTGGAGCGGGGCAGGCTGGTGTGCACAATGAGGAACCCCATTCCTGCTGAAACTGTACTCTGAGCTCTCCTGGGTCCTCTCAATGGGTCTGAGCGCATTGCTCTGCCTGTGTGGGTCCCGAGGCTTCTGGGAAGGTGGCGAGAGGGACAGGAGGGGCTCGGGAAACCCGGTCCTGGGGGGCGGGCTGCCTGGGCATTTCACTGCAGCTACCTACAGCAAACCAAACAAGTAAAAAGAAGGAAACAAAAAGGTCTGCAAGCTGAGGTTAAGATGTGAACAGTAATATAGAGATGGTTGAAGATGAATGAAATCTCATGAAATCCACACTGAACTTTCCTTTCTCTCACGGCTCTCCTCCTCCCGAGCTAGCTAAGCAATTCCATGGTGCCCTGACTGCAGACACATGACAATCAAGACTCCAGGAAGGAAGCGATGGGGATGGCGGAGCGTGGAAGTCAAGAGATCCACAAAACCCCCAGCAGCGAGGGTGGAGGGTGCCCGGCGGCTGCTGCCTCCCTCCCAGGAGCAGTGCCGGGAAGCCAGGAATGTGAACCATGCTGGGGACCACAGGGGACAGGGGTTAAGCAGGAACTAGAACACAAAATCCAGAGCCACCCCCCACCGTTCCAGCCCAAACAAGCGGTGGGAGGCGCAGCAGTTCTAGGTGGAGGGGCTGGCATGCACCGGGCTGAGGCAGGCAGGGGCGGGCGTGTCTGCGCCTCTGTGCAGTAGGGGAAGGAAGAGCAAAAAAACAAAGACGACAGATATAAACCAAGGAGTAGGGAGGTGACACACGACAGCCAGCTGGACGAGGCGCTTCCTACTTACTTCCACATTGCTCTCTAGCGATCCCGCACTGCTGCGACGCCCTCGCTTCCCTGCCCAGAACATGCAATACCAGAGGTTAGACACAGACACGAGGCCACGGCGCTGCCTGCCGGGCACTGGGCCGCCACCGCCACCAGGCTCAGGTGTGGGGCCCACCTGCTGCAGGCCCAGGTGTGAGGGTCGGAGGAAGGGCTCAGTGGGGAAGCCGGTGGCAGGGCAGAAATGAGTTAAAAAAAAAAAAAACAAAAAACAAAAAAGGGGGCTTTTAATAAGCAAAAAGCAAAAAAAAGATTCTTTTTCAACCAGCCCCAAGTTTATACCCCTTCTCCTGGAATGGGCAGTCTGTGGGGAGGGGCCTCCGGGGGCTGGGGCAGGTGGCACAGGTGGGGCCCGACACCCGGAGACCAAGCAGGCCTCAGCCATCTGCTGACAGGGGACAGGGTGAGGGCAGCTTCTCCAATGGCTGAAAACAAACAAAATGAGGTCCTGCGGGGCCTGGCTTTCAGTGGATTTCATATACGTATGCATACACGCAGACACACATACGTACAGACACACACACCTCCCGCTCCTGGCGGGGTGGGACTGGTGCTTAGGAGGAAACCGAACCTTGCACCCCAAACTTTTCTCCTTGGTGGATCAGATGTGCCTGTGCCTCTGGGGCCTGGTGTTTGGTTTGTGTAGTGCCCTGGCCGGCACAGCAGACAGGGCTGGGGGCTGCTGGGAGGCCTTCCTCCGCTCAGGGCCTGAAGTCCTGCCTCCCCTCTGTGGGCTCACCTCTCTGGATGCCACAAGCATTCCCTCAGCTGTGAGGACTCCCTGCCCAGGCCTTCTTATGTCCCTAGTGCACACAGTAGGCACGCAATATGTGTTGGCTGTCAGAAGAAGGCTGAGTCTTTCTCTTGGTCCTGGATGCCCAGGGCCCAGCCAGGCCTCCACAGTCCCTCCAGAGGATTCTCCATGGATTTCTGCAGGACATTGACGCCAGTGGGAATGATGTTGCCCAAGCTTAGGGGTCTGGTCTCCGGCCAGCACTCTGAGAACATGGATGTGAAGAGGGGGCAGAGAAAGGCTTTCCCTCTTGACGTTCTCTAGCCTTCCATTTGTGCAGCCCTGGCCATGAGCTGAGCACCATGCCAGTTCTTGGTCAAGCCCTGCAATGATGCAGGACAGGTGTCCCTCTGTCCATGCCAAGGAAGAAAAGATGGAGACCCTGGCTGATGGACTGACTGGCTCAATTCCCACAGTCAGCAGAGTTCACACCCAGGTCTGTCCATCCAACTCTGAGGCTGGAAATCTTGGCCATGCTGCTTTCTGAGCTGGCCCCAAGCCAGGCCCAGGAGCCTAGAAGATGGAGACTGCCATGTGCCTCCCTGTGGCCCACACCCCAGCCCCACATTGGGTGGAGAGGGTGTCTGTGGGTCCTCTGAGCCTCACGGTGGCACCTGAGCATGCTGGGCCATGCCTGGGACAGGGCCTTGGTCCTGGGCATACAACAGCAGGCTTGGGGTGGTCTGGTCCCTTTGCCTTGCCTGCTGATCCCAACCCTGGGTTCCAGCTGGGAGTCTTGATTCCAGAGAAGGCCTTGCTGGACTCTGGCATGTGGGAGAGGGTCTCAGAGGTCATTCAGGACAGGGCCACACAGTGGACGTGGGCAAGAGCATTTTCTACCAGCTGCTGAGGACCAGGAGAACCAGCAGGGCCTGGCTTGTTCCCAGCCGGAAGAGATGAGGGTCACATTTCCTCACGTGCGAGAAGAGGGGCTGAGCGTCTTCCCTTCCTGTCTTCTGCCTCAACAGTGGCCAGGGAGACAGAGAGTTAGAGTCTAGCCTCCCTAGGGTCTTTGGCTGGGGGGGGTGACCTCATCTGGCACTCCTTCGATTCTTTTTTCCTTTTTAATTTAATTGTGATTTTCCTAAGATTTCATGCATTTTTCCCCCTTCTTCTCCCCAAAGCCCCCCAGTACACAGTTGTATATCCTACCTAGTTGTGGGTCCTTCTGGCTCTGCTATGTGGGACGCCGCCTCAGCATGGCCTGATGAGTGGTGCCATGTCCATGCCCAGGATCCCAACTGGCGAAACCCTGCGAACCTAACCACTTGGCATCGGGGCCGGCCCCACTCCTTCGATTCTTTATGGCCGTTTCTGCATCTGTGAAATGGGCATGCCTCCCTCCTGGGGTGGCCACAAGCATCAGACACTCGGGATGCTGCAGTACCACGTGGAAGTGCTAAGCCCAGACGTCTGCTGTCTTTGGGGTTTTTAAATTGCTCTCTGGCCCCTCTTAGGCCTGGGGACTCCTCTGACTGACTAAACACCAGAGACGGAGGAAAGATAGCCTGCTCCGCCAGCGCCCAGCAGCACATGCCAGTCGCCTGCTGCTGCTGAAAGGACTTGGGCCAGGCCTGGAGCTAGGTCTGGGGCTTCAGACGGTGCTGACCGGGAGTTGAACAAGACCCTCCTCCCCCTCCCCCTTCCCAGTTTGGGCCAAGACTTAAGAGTTTGGCTTTTCTAGGAGAGCGTTAACTTGGATGTCTTTGAATGACGCTGAGCTTCTTAGAATTCGTCTTTCCAACCTCCTAGATCCGCATGAGACGTGGGTGTCCCTACAGGAGCGCTCTGTGCTCCAGTCCCAGAGCCCCGCCCCCAGGCACACCCACAGACAGCTGCCCACTACAGACGTGCGTCCAGGTGTGCACATGTGCACACAAGCACACACCATCTACTCATGGAGGCGGAGCATGCCGGAACAGGGGCTCGTGCCCATGTGGCCACGCACCCCTCACTGCACTCTCCGTCCAGGTACCTCCCCTCCCTCTGGATCCTGGACCAGCCTCTCCTAGAGCCAGACCAGGCCCTGCCAGCCCGCCACGGCTGGGATCAGGACCATGTGTGGAAGGGGCTCCTGGCACGGCTCTTCACAGCCTTCCCCTGCTCTCAGCGTCAGGACAGGATCCAGGCAGGGCTCGCTGCCCAGAGGTCTTGCTTTGGCCCTTAGCAAGGCTAGGGGCTGAGGGGCACCCACTCAGCGACAACAGCCACGCACGCTGTGCCAGGCCTTGCTCTGAATGCTTTGCAGGCGTTGACTCTCACAGAGATTCTTGGAGTGCAGTACTAGTCCCCACCTTGCAGATGGGGAAACTGAGGCCCAGAGATATAACTTATCCAGGGCCTGACAGCTCATGAGCGGCAGGTGGAGGGGAGATGATCTCATGGATGTTACTCCAGAACCCATGTGCTGTGTGCCCTCTGCTGGGTTCTGCTTCGGTGGCCATCCTGAGTGTGGCCCCAGTGCATTTCCTGTGCAGAGTGCCTGTCCTTGGGTAGCAGGTGCTGCTTTGGAAACTGGTCGCCAAGAGCTGCCAACTCTCCCCAGAGAGGCTGGCCCTGGTGCAGGACCCAGCAGGTCTCCCCCTGGGCTGATGACAGGTGCAGACAGGTCTTTTAGCCCCTGGGAGACGTTCTCTCTGTGGGGACTGCTGTGGACTCAGAGACCCATGGACAGTGTGCACCAGGACTTGACTGATCTGGGAAAGGGACTAAGGCCCAGTCACGCCTCTGGTCACGGTTCCTGCAGGTCCTTGATTTCTGGCCAGCAGGGCTCTGGTGCCACTGAAATGAGCCTGGGGCCCTGGCCAAAGGAAGGCCATGTGGAGAGACAGAAGGCAAGGCCTGGAAGCTGAGCCGGGAGCTGGAGCTGGAGGTCAGGCCCCTCCCTCTAGCTCTGGAACGTCAGGGGCTCCTGGAGGCATCTGCTGCTGGGCTTCCCCCAGGCCCAGCAAACTGCAACTGCTTCTCCCGTGGCCAGGGTTCACGCCGGGCTGGGGCCACGTTCCTGTGTGCTGTCTCCTGGATGCATGTGTGACTGCAGGCCAGGGCAGCTGCTCTGAGAGTGATGACATGCCGACCACTGAGTGTCCTGAGCAGAGAGGCTGCCCCCAAGGCCTTGCCTCTTCTTGACAAGCTCTTCTTGGTGAGGGCCATGGGGGGTGGGAGTGATGCTGCCTCTGGAGAGCAGATAATTTCACGTCTCCAGCTGCCAAGCCCAGAATCTTCAGGGAAGCCTGCCGACATTCGCCTGTCTGCCTCTGGAGGTTGCAGGTGGCCCATCCCCAGTCTGGGCCTTGGCAGCTGCTAGACTCACCTAGCCCTCCAACCTCCCTGGGTGCAGGGGGCTTTCTTTCCTGGGGATTCTTTTCCTTGTGGCTTCAGGCCCTGAGAAGACTCAATCAGTGGTGTCCTTCTCAGCTCAGAATCCCCAAATGACAATGGCAATAGTAACAGTAAGTGGCAATCAACCAACCCTTGGAGCTCCATCCCTCACATGGCTGTGGGCCTGCACACGTGGGTATGTCTGACCCCTAAGCTCTGGCAGAGAGTGGACAGCTGAGGTCCTGACTACCAGGACCCGGAGTGGGTGTGGCTGGCCATGCTGAGAGCCTTGGTTCCAACAGAGCCACTGCTCCCTGAGGGGCTGGACAGGGCAGGCCCTGGCCCTCCAGGGGCTTCATCAGGGGACAGAGAGGCCAGAGCCTGCCCCACTGCACAAACTCAAACACAGGCTCGGCCCCAGCCAGCAGAGGCCCAGAGCTGTCCACTTAAGCTTATCTGGGTTTAACAAGCCATGGGGACACCAGTGCTTCTCAACCAGCGGCAATTTTGCCAACTGAGGACACCTGGCAATTTCTAGAGACACTAACGATGGTCATGACTGGGGAGTATTACTGGCATCTTGTGGGGAGAGGCCAGGGATGCTGCTAAACATCATGCACAGGACAGTCCCCAGAGCAAGGAATTATCTGCCCCAACATGTCAACAGTGCTGGGGTTGAGAAACCCTGGTTAACCCTCATGCTGGTGATGGATTGCTGATTTTTACTATGAAAAAAAAAGACAAGACAAAAAAAGCAAAGGAAAAAATTTAACTCAAAAAAAAAAAAAAAGAAGAGAAAAAAAAATTTCTGAAAAATGAATAAGCTGAAGGGAGCAGGCAGTGCTGCTGGCGGGGCAGGTGTGGGATGGAGTCATGAGCCGCTCTCTTAGGGGAGCCCAGAGCTGGCCACGCGGTGATGCCTGAGGCAGGGTGGAGTGAGCGAGCCCCTAGGAGGGGAGGAGGCCAATCTTGGCCTGAGATCGTCCCTCAGCAATCAGGGGCTGTGTCAGTCTCCTGGGGAGGGGCACCCGGGGCCTCGGGGTAGGTAGAGCCTAGGGTCCTGGGAGCCCACAGGGCCGGCCCAGCCACGCGCACACTGTGCAACAATGCCCTGCAACCTCTGCTCCCTCGTAGCCCCTGAGCCTCCTCCCTGGAGAAGCTGACCAGCTAGACACGACTAGGGCGGGGAGTAAGGGGCTGCTGGGGTGCACCCCTCACTTCACAGCTCCTCTGGCAGCGCCAGTAGGCAAAGCAGGCTGGAACAGGGCTCACAGGTTCTGGCTGGTTCTGCTCC
This sequence comes from Equus przewalskii, assembly GCF_037783145.1. Lineage (NCBI taxonomy): Eukaryota > Metazoa > Chordata > Mammalia > Perissodactyla > Equidae > Equus > Equus przewalskii. The sequence continues at coordinate 3,342,369 of NC_091845.1, forward strand.
CACGCTTCCCTCCTTCACCTGCCCCAGCTGAGAGGACCAGGCCAGTGAAGGCTGCCCACAGAAGCTCCCTGCTCCCTGACGCTCCAGGGACACCTTGCCCCGGGAAATCTGGGAGGCTTGAGGAGTGCTGCTTGCTTGGGTTTAAGAGGCTGGCAGCAAATTAAACACACACAGAAACAAAGAAACAACAGCAACAAAAACCACAGTTTCTGCCAGGGCTCTCCCCTGACATCCCAGAGCCAGCCGTGGCCATCGCCTCTGGGCTGGACGGAGGCCCGGGCTTCCCAGGAAGACCTGTGCGGGGAAAGCAAGACCAGGGGCAGCGGGAGAGGACATCTCCAGACAGTTTAGAGGGCTTCACTCCATTTCATTCATCAGCATAAAACACAGGGACGTGGCAGCACAGAGTACACGGGACACACCTGTCAGCACGGCCTGGCTTGCCCTGTGTGAGCAGTTTCAGAAAATAAATAAAAGAATAAATAAAACCCCGAGAAAAAGAAAGGGAGAGTGGGGATAACATGGCTGTTCTGCCTCTGACAGTTCGGTCCTGTTCCTTTTGCCTTTTGGGGATGCCCTGTCTGTAAGGTCAGACGCTGCTGTGGTTTGGGAGGGTCACGGGAAACAGTGGTCTGCTTGAGCCCTGCCACTGGGGGCCACCACCTCAGTCCCTTCCCGGGCACAACGCATGCCCCACCGCTGATGCCCAGTCTGAGTCCTGCATGCATTGGGCTAGGACGCTGGCCCTGGGTCCAGCTCTTACCCGCTTCGGAGAGGTCCCGCAGGGAGCTGCTGAGGGCGCTGCGCTTGAGGCCCTCGCCACTGGTGTAGCTGTCGTCCAGGCAGGCCCGGCTCAGCGTCCCGTTGCCTGACTCCTTTTTGAGGCTGGAGCACTGGGACATGCTGGGCCGCACAACGCCCTTCTGCTTCTCGAGCTCCGCTGAAACAGAGGGGCGAGGGGCCCAGTGAGAGGAGCACGGCCTGGAGAGGGCAGCCTGGGTGGGTACAGGACTAGGACCCACGTCAGGAGGGCAACACAGAGGCCCAAAGCCCTTTGTGCAGGGCTGGCACTGCACCACATGGCCATCTGCCTGGAAGGAGCAAGGGTTGTCTTGGGAAGAGAAGGTGTAATGGCTACCTTCAAAAAGAGGGAGCCGAAAGGAGACCCTGGGAGGGAGGGCAGAGAGGCCAGAGGGCCCCGTGGTTTGTGGGAAAGACAGTCGCTTCAGGCTCCAGGGTTGACAAGGAGACAGACTTGCCTGGGTCTGGAGATAAGCAAGGTTGACTTGACCTTGCCGTAGATGGGGGCCACAGGTGGGGACACCCGTGTGCCTTCAAGGAGTGAGGCTTGGAGCCAGGGGAAGCAGGGTTATAATCAGCTTTAATGGAACCCAGGGGATGGCCTCAGCTGTGACCCCATCAGTTGGCCGGGCCATGATGCAGAAGACCAATAGATAACAGCCATGCGCAAGTGCAAAGAACTCAGCTCCAGGACTCTGGAAGCTCTTGTCCCATGGGGTGACCAGGGAACCAGGGGCCCAGCTCAGGGCATGCAATGTGGTCCCAGAGGCAGGACAGGCTTGGGTTTCTGAAGCCCTGGCTCTGACCAGGAGGCCTCTGTCCCTTCCTCTCCCCTCTGTGGTACCTTCTGTGGCCTAGGTATGTGGGCTGCCTGGTCACGTGGCCAGGGAAAGGCCAGAAGAGACCGGGGCATCTCATTTCTGTGGGCTCCATGGGTCTCTGACTGCCGTCAGGGCCGCCAGATGGGAGGCAAGGCCTGAGTCCAGAAAGTTCTGAGAGATGCCAGGGTTGCTGGCTCTTCCCCTCCAGAAGGTCTGACTTACACTCTATTCTGTGCTTCTCCATCTCTTGCACCTCCGCGATGGACTCCCGCAGGTCATCGGTGAATTTCTTCCTGTCTTGAGGATTGGGAGCATTAAAGTTTATTAACACTTTGATGTCTGCTCCGGGGACGGCAGACGTGAGCCGGATGCCATTGGGGTAGTCTGCAAAAAACAAGGAGAGAAGAGCCCATGGTCTCAGCGTGTTCTCCACAATCTGCCTCTGGTCAGGAAAATACTAGCAAGTCTAAATTGAAGACAGGCATGAGAAGCGCTCAGAGCCCAGGCTCTCAGCAGACACGTGGCACCACGAGGAAAGGCTTTCACAGGGCACGCCGAGGGGCCACACGACACTCCCCATCTCCCTACTTGGGTCCGTGTTCTCCATTCGTAAGTTGGGGGCAGATCTGGCCCATCTGAGGGGAAGCCAGGGCTCTCATTTTTCCCCTGACCTGATGGTCATGGAGCCCTGGACCCTCCAATTTGAGTCCTTGGTCACTGTGCCTGGGGCTTGAGACAGTGGCCAGGTGCTGCGTCCAGGAGATACGCAGTGTCCTGTGCTGGGTGGAGAGTCCTATCCAGTTGCCTCCGACGATTCTGAAACCAGATTGAGCTCAGTTCTCTCCCAATGGCTTCCAGACCCCCAATTCCCTGGGGGTGCACTATGGGCGCCCCACACCCCACACACTCTATGCTGAGCGCAGCGTCTTTCTGCTCAGTCCTGTCGGGTCCCACCTCCAGGCTCAAGGGGTCTCTGGGCCTTTGGTCCCCCGGCAGTGCCTCTCTTGTGAGGGGGAATTTTGAGCATCAGCCACGGGGTGTTTGAAGGCTCTTGGCCCAAACCAGACCTCACCTGGCCTAGGTCAAGGCTGGGAACTCAAATGCCTTGAGGCCCGAGCGGCCCCCAGAATGCAGGATGCAGGCCAGGTGAGACGGAGCAGCGGGAGAGGGCCAGGGGAGGGGTGCAGCACGCGGCCAGCCGCTGCGGGGGACTGCGGGCCCAGGGATGCCACACCTCACTTTTCAAGAGAAACCAAAAGTATCTCAATTTTAATGTGAAGATTAAATATCAGCTCAACAAACTTAAAAAACTGTGCAAATCAAATATAACATAACTGAGCTGGGACTGACCCAAAGGCTGCCAGTTTGAGACCCCTAGTGTGAAGGCAGGTCCTATAGGAGTGTCAGGGTTGGCTCTTGCCAGCATCTGTCTCCAGGACCAAGAGTCAAGCCCTGGGAATCTGAAAATGATCCGGGTGCAGCCTCTGTCCGGGGATTCAGTCTGGTCAGGCCCACTGCTGGGAGCATCACTGCTGCCACCACCCCTCGTGAGACGGGGCCTGCTGGTCGGGACAGTGCACCAACCTCTCTGGTGCCGTCTGATGAAAAAACCAAGGAAAGGTGTGTCTTCTGGCCTAGGGTAGGGTAGACAAGGCAAGAGATGGGGAAATGGATGGCGGGGTCAGCATCCAGGGCTTCTTGTGGGCACCTGAGAAAGGAGGGGCCAGGCAGGTGCTGGGCCAATTTGGGATAGAGAAGGGATAAAGAACCGCAATCCCAGGCCCTTGGGATGGCCCAGCCATAGGCCTGGCCCTCTCTCAACCTGCAGATGGAGGGCCTATCAGGCAGTGCCCTGGAGACCTGTCCTAAAGGACGAGGCCTCCCTGCTGCTGGAGACACGGTGACGCTCCATTGGGCAGTCCTCCCCTCGGGCCACTCTAGGACAGGCTGGGCGGCAGGCCCCCACCCATCTCAGGAGGACTGGCCCAGCATGCAGCTCAGGGACCTCCAACAGGGAAGGGACAAAGAGGGAGAGAGGAAAAAGGAAGGGCACCGGCAGCAAAAGGAGCAAGGTCAAAAGAAAAGTCAGCAGGATGTCCTGGGGGAGCCAGCTCCCCTCCGAAATCCCCAGGCCCCCATGACACCCTTACACCCAAGAAGGCTTTCTAACGGCACCGAGGAATAAACCCCGACTAAGCACGTCCTCTGTGCCAGCGGCTCCCCCAGCGCTTTACGGGCGTGGACTCATCTGATCCTGCGAGGTGCACTGTCCTCCCCCCGTTTTATAGATAAGGGGACGCAGCCAGGGAGGTTGAACAGCCAGCCCACACAGCTGCTAACCGTGGAGCTGGGGTCTGCGCCCAGCCCTCGGGTGTGGGGCTCAGCTCTTGACCTCTGCAGCCCCTCAGCCTTCACCTCCCCCTGTTTGTCCGTCTGTATCTGCATATCACCTATGCTATTTACTTGATGTTTTCCTATCAATATTTTATTTAAATAAACTCACTCTGCCCTAAATTAAAAAATCTTACCACCTACAAGAAGTGACAAAGTAACCTTGGTGAGCACCCAGTGTGGTGTTATGAAATTCTTCCTAGTTACTGTGCTTATCAGACACCGAGCCCGTGCTCTGCCCTGAGGGAAAGTGGGACGAAGAGAGCACGGGAGAGGCCACCCCAGGGTTCTGTCCTCGATGGACCCAGGAGGAAGGAGAGAGAATGGGAGGAGGCTGCTAACTCGTTAGGCACTTAGAGCGGTGTGAGGCTATCTCCTGCCACACGGGGTGCAGGCTGAGCCTGGACAAGTGCTCCAGGGGACACGGCCCCTGCCAGGCCAGGCCAGCCCGAGGACAGACTTACACTGGTTCTCGAAGAGCAGGACCTGCATGCCGTACAGGGAGAAGGACTGCCGGAAGCTGTACGTCACCGAGTTCTTCTTCTTCTGGAAGATCTTGGTGACCTGGGGGAGCCAGAGACAGAGGCTGAGCCACACGGCCCACCCTGCCTTGGAGCAGCACTGGGAGCCAGGGTCCTGAGCAGACTCGACGGCAACCACACCGTCCTGCGTGAGTGCGCCCTGCAGTTCAGAGGTCAGGAGGCCGTCGGCGCGGGGGAGGGTGGACATGGGGAGGAATGCGTGCCCATTCGCACCGTGATGCGGACACCGGTGCGAGACCCTGGTGCCATCCTGGCCGGCAACAAAGCCTCTCAACCCAGCAGAGGTGGTAGGCATGTCACCGTGCCCAGCTCCGATGGCACTAGGCAAGGCTCTTATGTCCAGGCCCCTATCTGCCCACTGTCACCCTCTGAGGGATTAATTTTACAGAGGAGGAAACCGAGGCTCAGCAATCTGAAGTGACTTTCCCAAAGGCAGGCGCTCTCAGTAAAGGACTTGAACCCACATGTCTGACTTCCAGCCTCAGGAAGCAGAGAGAAACAGCGGGTCCTGGTGCCATCAAGCACTCAGAGGTCAGGGACAGGGCCTTCTGGCAGGGGAGCCCGTGGTGCGCAGGAGGGACAGAGCCGAAGGACAGGCTCCCCCGCTCTCCGCAGGGGCGTCTTCACTCCCCTGGCTGGCGTCCATGCTACCTTTTTCCAGGCAAGAGCTCCTCGCCTTCCCTTTGGGGAGCTCCCTCTCTGCCACTTTCCGTCCATCAGTCCGGGGGGTGGGCTTTGGCCAGGCTTAGCCAACGAGACAGCACTGCACCTGCTGGCCCCTGGGACCAGCCCAGGCGCGGGGCGAGAGGCAGGGGACCCTTCTCAGATTACGAGGAAGAGACTCCCACTGGTGGAGCTGCCGAGGCCGACTGTCTTCCTGGACGGAGCTGCCTGGCAAGGGAGCCGGCGGAGGGGAGGGCCCGTACAGCTGAGAGCTGGAGGCCATAAAAAGGAGCCCTGCTGATTCAGGGCCTCTGGAACAGCTGGCGCCGACACTCCAACCCGCTCTGGCCTCTTACAGGAGCCAGTGAAGCCCGCTTTCATGGGCAGCAGTTTGAGCAGGATTCTGTCCCTTGTAACCCAAAGACCCTGCGCTCACCCCACCCCTGCCCTCTGCCTCCCGACCCCTGGCCTCTGCTCCCCACTGCCCACTGTGTGCAGGCACACCGCCAGGTCTCCCAGTGCCATGCGCTCAGCCACCTCACCCCACGGGAACCACATACCACCAGGAGGTCGTTGAACAGGAAGATTTCTCGCTGGTGCAGCCCGAGTTTCTGGGGCTTGTTTGGGTCGGGAACCTCGAAGAGCCGGCAGTAGCAGACCAGCCGCCGGTGGGGCAGAGAGAGCACCTGCATGGGGAGAGGCAGTGCTGCTGTTGGTGCCGCCCCCTGGGGCCCCGTGGCACGGGAGTCCAGCCTGCAGGCCAGGGCCCCAGCCCGCAGGCCTCATGTGTGAAACGTCTTCTCTGGGAAACTGTCCAGAATGGAGCATGTTCCTTGGCTTGTGGCCATTCCCGCCCCTGTCCCCAGGAGTCTCCTGAAGGACCACGGGAGCATCCTGCCTCTGGTGAGACCTCCTTCTGACTCTTCCAGCCACGGACCAGACTTCTGAGCACATCACACTCACAGGGAGCCCCAGGCAGGGAGGAGGGCATGTTTTCAGAGCCCCACAAAGCGCCCGTCACACACACAAGCGCATTAGTCCCTGCAAACATATCTCTGGAGGGGTCTATTCCAGGTGAGGAAGCTGAGGAACAGAGAGGCTGAGCAACTTGCCTCAGCCACCCCTGGAAGGTGCAGAGCCAGGAGCCGATTCCAGGCCCCGGAGCTTTCCTACTTTCCCAGGCCCTTCCTAACGGACTTTCACGGCTCTGATGCCTGAGATCCCATCCAAAATCCTGAGCCAGCAGGTGCTGCTCGGCAGGGCCTGACCTGGGCCTCCGCTCTGCACACAGCCTCTGGACACACCTGCCTGCACGACCCTGGCTGTTCACGTGAGCCCCCCACTCACTGAAACCCAAGCCACCCTCAAGACCAGGCACAACTCAGCTGGCGTGTAAGGGTCATGGTGACAGACCATCAAGGAGGCCCAGCTGTGGCTCTGGGAGGGCCCAGGCTCATGCAGGAGACAGACACATTAGTAAAGAGACGGGACACACCCAGACAAGTGCGATGGAAAGCAGGGAGCGTTAACTCTGAGGGGCGCCCTGCGGAGGGACGCCCGAGATCAGCACATCACGAATTCATGACAAGGGGAGGGAACCGTGTGGCCTGGCCTGGCATGCTCAAGGAGCAGCATCGTTTGGAGCAAAAGCGTGAAGAAGAGAGGCTGGTGGGACGTGGGGCTGGAGGTGGGTGAGGGCAGGTCATGGGAGCGTCCAAGGGCCATGGTCTCTCTGGGGAAGCTCTCAGTGTCAGGTCTCATGCTCAGGCCTGTCTCGGGCTCTGTCTGTCTGCTCTCGGCCTGACAGCACAGCCCTCCCCGTGTGGCTGTGGTCTCTGGGCCCACAGAGATTCACAGCTGGGATACTTAGGAAAATCAAATTTCTTATTGCTCTGGAAATGAACTCCTGCAGCCAGAAACACAGATCTGGGAGCTGGGAGATGTGGAGCAGGGGGAGGACAAGCTGGCCCCCCAGGGCGGGGTCCCGCCGGAACGTGAAAGAGAGGGATACTCACGCAGCCCAGGCCGTGGTGCAGGGATCCAATCTAGATGGGGAAGAGCAAACACGCAAAAAGATGTTATGTTCGGAAGATGCATCTGGGCCCGGGGAGCTAACAGGACGACACCCAGGAGGTGAGTGCGCCCCCCCACCCCCCGCCCCTTCCCTCTGCTCTCTCCAGCCATGCCACATGGAGCAGGCCGGGGGACCCTCTCTCTGGCAGGCTCTGGGGGACTTCGAGGGCATTCCCAGGTCACCAAAGAACCACTGCACAACCCTGGCTGTTGGTTTATTAAGAGCCTCAGGTTCGCTTCAAATATAACCCAGAGCCAACAGTTGTCATTCCCAAATATTAGGAGCCACTTAAAACACAGAAAACCTGAATCAGTCACCAACCCCTGCCTGGAGGAGCCAGTTCCAAATGGTGCCAGGGCCACCGGCCGAGGCCAAAGCCAGTAGGGCGGACCTGGGTCACGCAGAGAGGGTGGGTAGGTGGGGGCGAGCACCTCGGGCCTCCCCCAGCGGCTCCCCTGGCGACTCGGGGCCACCACATACCGGCTTCTTCCCCACAATGAGCTTCTCCACCTTCTGCACCTGGGACACATGGTCCTCATTGGTCTTCAGCTCCCGCTTTCGGATCCGCTCATAGATGCCAATCAGCATCTCCCGGGGAATGTCCTCGCCGTCGTCCACCCCTGGGCAGGGAACAGCGGCCAGGCATCAGGTCTGGCGGGGGCCGAGGTGGCTGTGGCTCCATCCAGCCTCAGGTCCCAGGCTCACCCCTGATTTACCAGTTTCTCAACCAAATCAGAACAGCGACCCCTTTAACCAGTCCCCAACAGAATCGAAGACCCTCCAGTCCCACAGCTACGGAACGTTTTCAGTGAATTACAAATTTCCTCAGAATCCTTCCAGGGGCAAGGCCAGCACAACGCCCCGCACCAGCACAGAACCCCTGTGCCACCTTCTAGCTGTGCTCAGAGGGCTTTAGAAATAGTCCCTTGCTCGATCCTGACCACGGCCCTGTAGGGTGGCAATAACTATCGCCATTCCACAGATGGGAAGGCTGAGGCCTGGGGAAGGGGCTGGGGTCGGGGGAGGCTGTGTAGTCGGGGTTTGAGCATTCAGGCTCTGACAGGCCTGGGCCCAAGTCCTCACGTCACCCCTTACTGGCCGTGTGACTCAGTCTCTCTGAGCTGGGAGTCCTCTGTGTAACGGGCCACCAAGAGCACAGGTGGCTTCACAGGGCTGTTGTGAGGAAGCGAGAGCAGCTCGTGGCATGCCCCAGCAAGGGAGAGCCCGAGCGGCCGAGGGGTGTGGCCGGCTGTTGTCCCACAGCACGTGGGCAGAAGCTGGGGGCGGGGACTCCATCCAGGTTGCTCTGACAACAAGCCTTTCTGCTACACCTCCCTGGACAACTGCTATGAGGAGAACCCAGCGCTGCTCAGGAGAGAAATGCAAACCCACGTCCACCCTCAGACCGCAGACTGGCAAAAGCCCAGCGGTTTGGTACGGTGCTCTGGGGCGAGTCTGTGGGGCCGGTGCCCTCCCAGACTGCGGCAGATGTGAAAGGGATCAACCCTCTGGCGGGCAGTGTCGCACTGCCCATCACAATTACACTTTCCAGCACTCTCTGGCCCACTGATTGCACTCGGGGAACGGATGCCACGGGACATGATATCCCAAAGTTATTCACTGCAGCATCCTGCATCTCTATCCACAAACAGCAGACAACCGGAACGAAGCCATTTACCCACCGCACATCAGCACCACAGAATACTGTGTCCCCGCCAGGAACAGCGAAGGAGGCCACGGTGAACGACGCGAAACTATCTCCTAGATTTATTAGACGAAAAAAGCAAGGTGCAAACCCACGAGAGTAAAGCATTCATGCACGTCCACGCCTGTGCAGCAGAGGCCCTGTGGGCAGGACAGCAGGACTAAATGCTGCCCACGTCCAGGAGGAGACGGCGTGGCCAGATGGGGGTGGAGGGTGGGGGCCTCTGCTACCACCTTTTATACTTTCTGGGTTTTGTTTCGTTTTTTAAATAGACTATTTTTTAGAGAAGTTTTAAGTTCACAGAAAAATTGAGGGGAAAGCACAGAGATTTCCCATATACCCCCAGCTCCCTAACAGCCTCCTGGACTGTTAACCTCCCCCATCCGAGTGGTAGGCTCGTCACAACTGATGAAGCTACACTGACACATCATAATCCCCCGGAGCCCACAGTTTGCATGAGGTTCACGCTCGGTGTTGCACACTCTATGGGTTTGGACAAATGTACAATGACATGGATCCACGATCACAATACTATACAGAGGATTTTCACTGCCCTAAAAATCCTCTGTGCTTTGCCTATTCGGCTCTCCCTCCACCCTCACCCCTGGCACCCACTGAACTTTCCACTGTCTAAACAGTTTTTCCTTGTCCAGAATGTCATGTAGTTGGAATCCTACAGTGTGCAGCCTTTTCAGATTGGCTTCTTTCACTTAGTAATATGTATTTAAGGTTCCTCTGTGTCTTTTTTTTGGTGAGGAAGATTGTCGCTGGGCTAACATCTGTACTACTCTTCCTCTATTTTGTATGCGAGACTCTGCCACAGCATGGCTCATGAGCAGTGTGTAGGTCTGCACCCAGGATCCGAATCTGTGAACCCCAGGCCGCTGAAGCGGAGCGTGCGAACTTAACCACTCGGCCACCGGCCTGGCCCCTCCTCCATGTCTCTTCGCGGCTTGGTAGCTCATTTCTTTTTAGTGCTGAGTAACAGCCTACCGTCTGGATGCACCACAGTGGATTTACCCCTTCACCTACTGAAGGGCATCTCGGTTGCGTCCAAGTTTTGGCAATTGTGAAAAAGCTGCTGTAAACATCTGTGTGCAGGGCTTTCTGTGGACATAAGTTCTCAACTCACGTGGTAAATACCAAGGAGCACAATCACGGGGTCATACTACTTTCAGGTCTTTAAACTATGTGAAGATAATACCCATTCAAAAAATAAATTAAAAAAATTTAAAAACAATTGCCAATAGTCTTCTTGTCTCTGGACCAGAGCACAGGAACACATCTAGGTTACACGATGTCTGACCCCGTGGACCTTCCTGAAGGAAAGCACCAGAAGTATCCACAAAGGAAAGGAACCATGTTCCCTGAGAAACAATCAGCAGGTTTGCAGCTCCTGTTCAACAAGAACCCCCACCCGAGCCCCAGCCTTCAGAAAGAAACGGCCTCAGAAAGGGAGACACACCCGCCAGCAGTGCAGGTGTGGTTCCAGAACCCCAGAGCAAAACTCAGGAGAGCCAAGCACAAGCCTACTCAGCAAAAACAAGAAGCTCCCCAACAGCAGTTAGCGGAGGCAGGAGGCAAGGCCAGCTCTTCCAAGACAGACACGGATGCAGCTCCCGGATCCCCTCACGGGCCACCTGCACCCCTGGTTTAGCCAGAGCACCCAATGCCTGCCTTCCAGCTCCGCCTGTGCCCCAATGTGAAGGCTCCCACAGACCACTTTGTTGGCCACAAAATAGTTCATTTCGGGGACTGCCAAGACCCCAATATATACTGCCTCTCTCCCATTCTGGAATCCCAAGGTCTTTCTACAAGCACCAATGCGAATTCTTTCTGCTCTTCATCTCCACAAAGATCTTGTCAGTGAGGGAACCCAGACACAAAAGGTCACGTGGTGGAATGATTTGCCATGATTCCCACACACGGGAATACTTTTCAGCCATAAAAAGGAACGAACACAAGATATACACAACATGAATGCATTTCAACATTATGTTGAATGAAAGAAAAAAGACACAAAAGACTACATACTATATAGTTCCATTTATAGGAATTCCTGGAGCGGGAAATACTACAGTGGCAAAAACAGATTAGTGGCTGCCCATGTGGGGATAGAAGAGACTAGTACGGACAGTATCTTTTTTCTTTTTCCTGCCCCTTTGTTTTGATTTTATTATTTTCTTCAGTAAGAAGTTCAGTTAAGAAGATTTAGTCGGCGTCAGTAAGTGGAGAATTGGCTGATTTTTCTACTTTCTATTTTTCGGTCACCTTCCCAGCCATCTCTTTATAACTTTGACCACTCAAATATCTCCAGCTCCCACATTTTTCTCTTTTTTAACCTTTATTTTTTTTGCCTCCCGCTCAACTTTTTTTTTTTTTTAAAAGATTGGCACCCGAGCTAACGTCTGTTGCCAATCTTCCTTTTCCTTTTTCCTTTTCTTCTTCTCCCCAAAGCCCCCCAGTACACAGCCGTACACTTCAGCTGCAGGTCCTTCTGGTTGTGCTATGTGGGACACCGCCCCATCAGGGCCCAATGATTGGTGCCATGTCTGTGGCCAGGATCCAAACCGACAAACCCCCAGGCCATCGAAGCAGAGAGCGTGAACTCAACCACTCAACCAGGGGGCCAGCCCCTCAATTCTTCTTAAGACAATGAAGGGGCCGGCCCAGTGGCGCAGCAGTTAAGTGCGCACGTTCCTGCTTTGACGGCCCAGGGTTTGCCAGTTCGAATCCTGGGTGTGGACATGGCACTGCTTGGCAAGGCATGCTGTGGCAGGCGTCCCACATATAAAGTAGAGGCAGATGGGCACAGATGTTAGCTCAGAGCCAGTCTTCCTCAGCAAAAAAAAAAAACCCCAGGATTGGCAGATGTTAACTCAGGGCTAGCCTTCCTCAAAAAAAAAAAAAAAAGACAATGAAAACACCACAACCCTTCCAAGGAAGTTGTCAAGCCTCCTGATTTCTTCCTTCTAACTCCCCTCTCCCTGCATGTGTGGCATCTATAAATAAAGTGACATGTGATCAATTAAAAAATAAAGTAAAATAAAAAAATAAAAGCAATTATCAATAAAAGTAAAACCCTGCTTCTCTGGCGCCCATGCTGAGCCATTCCCCCCACGTATCCCTGGACCCCCCAGAGGGTCTCCTGCTGCTGGACCCATAGGGCAAACTGGAGTGAGAGATTCTGGAGAAAGGGTGTGGCCAGCACATGTGGGGAAGGCGTCCTCTGAAAAGAGCAAGCTGGGTGTGTGCTCAGCAAGAGCGCCAGCCTGGCTTTGGGAGGCCAGCCTCCTGCCTCCTCTGACACTCACTTCCTGTGGGACCTCGCGTAAGTCCCTTCCCTCTCTGAACCTTGGTTGCCCCTTCTTGAAACATAAGGAAGATGGGGCAGCACACCGGCGAGTCCCTGACTTAAAAGAGATGAGTTGGTGGGAACAGCCCAGCCACTGACATGAGAGTGGCTGACCAGCAAACATCTGACTCGGCAGCCCGGTCCTACCTGAGCCTTCCGTCCTCTGGGCGAACCATTTCTGGCTCCTCTGTTATTTCTCATACAGGGGAGTCCCAGATTACAGGGATGAGGTGCCAAAGGCAGGAAAAAGAAAATCCTAATCGCATCCCAGAGACCTTTGAACGCCCCCAGGGTCACCAAGCGTGCAGCACGCAGCCAGCTCCCCTGGCAGTGCCGGAGCGGCCTGCGCCTGGGCCACGTGGACTCTGAAGAGCAGAACAGGCTCAGCCCAGAGAGGACGAGGCTCATGGCTGGACAGGCCCAGGGCTGGCGGTGAGGGGGTGGAGGAGTGCACGACCCCTGCACGTCGATGTGTCCTCTGCCCGCCCTCGCTCGCTCTCCTGGCCATTCTACCTGCCGTTAGTGAGGCTCCTAGACTCCTTGGTTTCCCAGGAACCACAGCCAGGACCGGGCTTCCCCTGGGGCCTGCGATGCCCCTCAGAGCCGGGAAGGCCACACGCAGGGAGTGCTCTGAACCACGCCCGAGCCGCCTGGCTTCCCGACTGTCTGTGCCCGCTCAGGTCTTGGAGACAGACCCCGGGGAGGCAACGTCCTGCCATCCCCTGGTGGCCTCTGCTCTCTGGGAAACATCCGGAGATCCTGGTAGCTGCCCTGTTACGGCGGCACCCACCACCAGGGGGCGCGCTAGGACGGTTCAAATCCGGGGAGGGTCTGGAGATGCTGCAGGGAGAATTATCTTGCCACGGAGAGGGGGTGACAGACAGCAGTTTTACAGAAATAAAGGATGAGGGTGGAACATTTAAATGGCTCAGCAAGCTCACAAAGGTGGACTGGATTCAGAGTAGCTTCCCCTTTTTTAAAAATGTGATCCCATTTCTTAGGGGACCTCAGCCCACTGCAGCTGGCGTTTCCCAAGGAGGGGGCACAGCCCCTCCCTCTCCTCCCTCCAGGGGCGCCAGGTGCACGAGGGACATGCTGTCCGCTAAGAGAGCCACCAGAGAGCTGGCCGCTCCCTGTTTGGCTCCTTCCTACGGGACGCTGCCAGGAGGAGGCCCCTGTGCCTGCCTCACCAGCACCTGCCTAGCACAGGCCCACCCACCGAGGAGAGCTGGCCATGGTCTTGGGCCCAGCCAGACACAGCGCTCTCCGTCACTGCACTCATCGTCAGAATGAGCACCGGGGAGGCACACAGCACTGGTTTCCCCTTTAGAGTGACGACGCACGGTTCCTTTTTTAAATACAGAGGCTTCAGCAAAACACAAACGAAGAGGTCAGTGTGGAGAGGAACGCGGAGCACAGAGGAGGGGTGCCGGCCCTGCCTGCTCGGCGGCCTTGTGGCTGCAGCTGTTCTCCTCCGACCCCACAGGGTGCCTCCCTGGGCACCCCTGTGCCGGGCTGCTTTCTTGGGCCTCTGCTCCCTTAATGCATTGCGAATAACTCCTCACCCTGGCCTGTCAAACCCCCGCGCGCCCTTTAGGAACAAGCTGAAACATCTCCTCCTCCGTGACTGAGGTTCCCCGACACCCCCAGGCCCAGGCCTGAGTCGCCCAGTCTGCGCTCTTCACAGTACTCGGTGCTGCGTTCTCTCGTCCCGAGGCCCCGCTGAGAGCCAGCTGCCCTGGAGCCCAGCTCCCCGTGTCCAGCCTGCGGTCCCCCACCCGGCAGGGCTGCTCAGAGGCTGGCTCTGCGGCGCAGCGGCCGGGAGCTCACCTCGGAGGTTCTTGACGAAGTCTTCCAGCTTCATCTTGCGCTCTGGCTTGACGTTAGGGCTGTACATGTCCGTGTTGAGCAGAATGATGGCGAAGGCCAGGATGAAGATGGTGTCCGGGTTCCGGAACTGCCGCACCACCCCAGGGTTGCAGATGCAGTACCGCTGACTGGGGGGGGGCGGGGGAGAGGGGGGAGGAGGGTCAGGGCCACGCCCTTCAGGGCTGGAAGGGCGCCTGCCCCTCACTCACGAGCAGCCGCCACAGCTCGGCCAGCACTAATCAGCGAGGCCGCTCAGCACCCCCGGAGCCTGTTTCTGCATCTGGTACGGGGTCCGGCAGAGTTGGCCCCGACTACATACCCGCCCCTTCTCAGGTTAGCCATGTCCCAGTCACCTGTAGCTGAGCTGTCAGCGGCTGCCCAGGGTGGGAGGACCACATTCTCCAGTCTCTCTGGAGCTGGGGGCAGCCACGTGGCTAAGTGCTAACCACTGGGATGTGAGCAGACGGGATGTGGCGCCTTAAAGGCAGGGTGTGCCCTCCACGGTGTCCATCCTGCCTGGAACAGGGATGTGACAGTGGGCAATGGACCTGCCACCTGGGACCCTGAGATGACAGGAGCCAAGGCCTCCTCATACCAGCTCAGATGGAGATGCACTTCCATAGAGTTTCACCCACGGCTGCTGGGGCATCTTTCTTATGGCAGCTGAACCAACAGCCTTGCTAACACATGCTGTCTCACTAAGTCACCTATTTACCACCGTCCTCACTGCCTCAAACAGTTCCCCTACCCCCAACCCCACCCCTAAAAGGCCCCCTCCACTGGTGACCTTGTGGAGGGGTGGGTGAGAGGGGCAGGGGGGGAGAAGAGGAACCAGGTGGGGCCCTGTGACCAAGGCCTACATCTAGCAGGCAGCAGCCATCGGAGCTTAGAAGATGTGGCTTCAATTCCATCTTCTCCGTTGAGTGCTGCCCCCTCCAGGAAGCCCCCCTGGAAGCAGGTGGCTGAACGTTCCCCTTCCAGGGCCTGGGGTTTTTCCTTCTGCATCTTCGCTCCTCCGTGGCTCCACCACCGGAGCTAAGCCTGGAGGGCTGGGTCACTGGCTGACTTGTGTCTCCTACACCTAGCACGCAGGATCCTACACAGCCAGTGTGCACACAATCCCAGATCCAAGACTGCACAGTGACAGCCGACCTTGACTGCGGGCTCTCTGTCGTGCCAGGACTGGGCTAAGTGTGCCAACATGTCCTGAGTGGGTCAATCCTCCCACACTCTCTAGGGTAGGTGCTCTTGTTATCCCCACTCTAACGAGAGAATGGGAGGCACAGAGAAGTTAAGTAACCAGTGCAAGGTCACAAAGCTGGTAGTGAAGAGGATGTCAGAATGAGGCTGTGTGAGTCACTGTGAGAGAGCAGCTGCCCCTTGTGAATAACCAGATAAGTGACGACAGACACACTCATGAAGAAATGATGGCTCACGAGGACTTGGAGGAAGACAAAGAGTGCTCAAAACCCTGGCTCCAGCGGAGTGCCTGGCACTCAGGAGGGGCTGCTGCCTCATCCCAGCAAGTTCATGGCCACCCACCCTGCCTAGGGGAAGGGGAGGAAGGAGGCTCTGGCCCTTGAGCCACGGGCCTTCGAGCCCAGGACCTTCCTCTCCCCGACACCCACCCCGCTATGCCAAGGCGCTGACCTGAATGCCTCGATGAGCCGCTCCACCTTCTGAGCCTCCCCCTGGACCCGGATGTGCGCCTGGAACTTCCTGAGGGCCTCGTCCAGCTCCATAGCAGAGAAGTCCATCTCGTCTACCACGCAGCTGGAACAAGAGACAAAGGCCATGTCAGAGCCCTCTGCCCGCACAGCCTCTGCCAGTCCTCCTTAGGCGAGGGGAGCACACGCGTGCAGAGGGGGTCAGTGCAGGGAGGGGCCTGTGAGCAAGGGGGCAAGGAGCACGCTCCACCCTCACGAGGAGGAAGTGCAGGCCCCAGCACTAACGCCACGCAGTGACCGCACTGAGCCTGTCCTCGCACAGCAAGGATACGGGGAGAGGTGGCGGGGTCTCGCTGGGGTTTAAGGAGCATCTCAGAGGGGCTGCGCCATCCCCGTCTGCTGAGGAGGCGAGCAGGGGGTGAGGTGGGGTTGGAGAGTCGGCTGGTTGGTTCCACTCTTATCACAGTCCCACCCCCAGGACAGCCTGCTCCATCCTCCGATCGGGACCCCTGAACAGAGAAAGTGGGGTTTGCACCAGGGACCCACACAGCAGGTTCAGGTGTCTGTCTGTAACAAAGCCGTGGCCACTCCTGGTGGGGCCGCAGAGGCCTCGGCCATGGGGGGCCTAACATGCACTCCCAGGGCTCTCCCTCTACTGTGGGCGATGGGCTCAGACAGAACCTGTGGTACCCTCCTTTTCTGAGGACTCAGGACCCTGGGCAGCAGTCTTTTGGGGTTGCTGCAGAGCAGCTGCGAGACCGGGGCCGCACTGGATGACCCACTGACCAGCACCCGAGGGGGATGCCTGCTGGGGAGGGTCGGGGGTCTCGCAACTTCCTGCGGCTGCTGCTATTTTCTGATCTGAGGAGAACAATGCACGGATTTCCTGCGGGCCAGGAGCCAGCTGGGAGGGGGCCATGGGGGAGCGCAGGAATGGCTGCAGGGGTTGTGGGGCTGGACCAAGACGGTCTTGGGCCTGATTCCCTAGGAGCTAATCTGCCTCCTTGAACCGTCTCCTTACTCCTGCTTGATGGGGGGAGGGGCGCTAACAATGCAGCAGGCTTTTCCCAGCGAGGCCAGCACAGAAACACTGAGCAGGTGGGCATGCCTGGCCAAGGAGGGGCACAGACGCCGTTCTGCTGGGTGCCAGCCACTTGCCAGCCACCACCAAAGGCCTTGGCTCACTGCATCTCCTGCACCGGTGCCTGCGTGTGCAACCGAGCGAATACACACATGCATGAATGTGTGTACAGGTGGGTGTGTGACTTTGGAGTACGTACATGAGTCTGTGTGTTGGGGTGGGGGCACCAGGCCAGTTCCCCCGCTCTGAACCCAGGGTTCCTCACCTGTGAAACAAAGAGGCCCCAGCACCCGCCTGCCTCCTCCCAGGGAAGCAGGTGAGACAGCAGGTGCATGCGGCCAGGTCCCTCCTCACTGCAGAGCAGGCCTGGCCCCGGGGCCTGCTGCCTGCCCCCTCGCTTGCTCTTTCACCTGATGAGGCAGGGGCTGCACAGGTGGAAGTCACTGCCCTTGTCGCTGATGGCTACCTCTTTACCCTATTTTGGTTTCGTTCCTGGCCTGCCAGCCTGGGGTCAACCATCTCAACGTGTAGCTGCCTGGATCAGAAAAATCCTCAACAGGCCTGGGGATGTTCCCCCAGGTCCTGACAAGGGGTGAGCAGGACCCTCATTCCAAGCCATCTTATCCCACTGGCTTTGGCTTTTCATCTGTGAAAGGAGGTTAGCGACCCCGACTCCCACCCCTGTGGGTGAGATGAGGACACAGGGCCTGTACACCCCACCTGCTCAGTAAACAGGGTCTAAACGTGGGTACCTTGCTACTCATGACAGTCTTAAGAAAGAACAGAGAGATTTAGGGTACATCCTGGGTGGCACTTCTCAAAACTGTCAGTAGCCCCCAGAGAACTGGGAGCTCATCTTTCTGTAGGGCTCCAGGCAGCTGAGAGTGCTGTGGCCGACAGCTCTCTAGGTGGTTGGGGTGCGGGGTCGGGAGGTCGGGGTTAGGCTCTCACCCCCAAATCTCCCAGCCAGCAGAGGCAGGAGGCGCTGGGATGGCTCGGCCGACTCCCCTCCCATTCGCTCTCAAAGTGTGTTAGGATTGGGGCTGGGCCCTGCTGGAGTGGGACAGAGGCATGGGGTACATGTGGGGGGCAGGCAAGGTCGGCATCTGAGACACGGTGCCCGAGGGCAGATGCCCAGGTATGTACCCGACAGGGTGTGATGTGCAAATAGGGCACGTATGTGTGAGCATGTGTCTAGGAGCAGAAAGAGACAAGGGGAGGATTTGGGGCACGTTCCACAAGCAGGGCAAGCCCGGGACTGTGCACAGGCACACGCCCCCCAGCCCAGCACTCACTCCAGCACGTCGCGGTTGAACTGCTTCTGCCGGTTGCCCAGGAACTCGCCAATCATCTGCCGGCTGAGGCCCTTGCGCTGCAGCAGGAAGTGGGCCACCCCCACAGGCGTGTCGGGCACAAAGCCACGCTCAATGAGGTACTGGACGCCCTTCTCAGGCTTCCTGCGGGGGAGACAAGAGGGATGCTCAGCCCCGGTTCCTCCCAGTTCCTGACCCCTCCTCAGGCCCTCGAGGTGCCCCAGCCAGTGCTGGGAGACCGTGGGCTACAGGCACCCCGTCCTGTCCCAGCCTGAGTCCGTGACACGGGGAAGCCAGAACTGCCCAGACCTTGCACCAAGAACAGGCTGGGACTGGGCCAGCTGCAGGGGCACAGCTGTGGGTGCTGGACAGGGACCCTCCCCCGTGGCCTCGCACTGCCCCAGATGCCTACTCGAATATACAACTGGCCCTCTGCCTGGTCCTCGCTCCCCTCTGCATAGAAAACACCACCTGTGCTGTACCTCTAGGCAGACTGGAACCCCTGGCCCCGCACACGCCAGCCTGCCCACCAAGAAGACACCACGGTTTCCATCACCTGCTAAGCCTTGACTCTGTGCCATTACTGTCTAAGCAGCACACACACCAGCTTACTCCTCACACTGCTCCTGGGGTCAGCAGTCCTGCCACCTGTGCTGTTAGGAGCCCGACAGCTGCGTAAACCTTGCCAGGGGCCTCACTCGCCCTTGTCATAAGGACTCACTGAGTTAACAGTCGGGTACCTGGAACAGGGTGCGCAGTCGGCACTGCGAAGGGTTCTCAGGATCGGCCCCAGCTTACAGGAGAGGAAACAGGGGTGGGTGCAGCCCTGCCTGGCAGTCACTAGGGCTTCGGGGAGGGCTGGGCTGGCCCCACAGGGCTGAGGGTGTCCGCCTGCACCGGGAGCTGTGGGGCCAGGTAGGGCCCAGGTGGGCTGTGGGGAAGGCAGGCCCAGGAGGCTCCTTCCTCCCTCTGGGCCTCTGTCCTCTTGAGTGATAGGCCACGAGCTCGGCTGACCTCACAGGGAGGTGCTGGTGGTCAAAGGAGACACGGTGGCATGTATTTCCCCCAGAGGGCAGGTGTCCTCCTCCACCAGCCTCAGAGCCTCCGACTGGCCTGGGGAGCTGTGGAGCCCTTGGGCTGCACCTGGTCCCCATGCCAGGGCGGAGTCAGTGGGTCAGCCACTATCTGGGGGCCAGGCTGTACCCCTTGCCCCAGCAGGTAGAGATCAGTACTCTGCTGTCCCCTGGGCACATGGAGGTGAGGACCAGTGACTACCTGCTCTGAGAAACCACACAGCTCTCGGTTGACCATGGTGACCTGCAGATACTTTATTTCCACGTGCCAGCAAGCAAAGCTCCTGCTGCAAGGTGGCCTGCGGGCCTACCCCAGCTGGCCGGACCCGACCTTGCCCTCAGCAGCTGGCAGGGAGCAGCTCCGGCACAGCTGGGTCCTGGCGCACAGGTGGGGACAGAGTGGCCCCGTTCCTCCCCGCAACTCCAGGGTCTCCAACCAAGAAGTGCCCCATGGCCCAGGCCTCTCGCCACTTGGCCGCTAAGGCTGCAGCCAGGGAGGTCCCACTTCCTCACTGCCCAGCCCCATGCTGGCCCCTACAGGACCCCAGCCCATGCCCACCTCCCCCTCTCTCAACTTGCAGGCCAGGGGTCACCATGGCTAGCCCACAGACATGTTCTCTTTCACACACACAATGTTAGTGCAAAGAATTCTAGGTAATTGCCAACGTTTAGAAATTGAGAGTGCTCATACAGTCTGGATTCCCAACCTCCCTTGGAAAATCAGACCATCTGGCACCCCTGGGCCTGTGCTCCTGTGTGGCCATGACGGGACAGCTGGGCTGGGCATCCCCTACTCGGGTGCCCTCCGTCACCCACCCAACTGCTTGGCCCCTTGAGGCCCCGATATGTGCCCTGGTCCAGGCCCAGCCAGCTCCTGCTTCCTCCTGCTTCCCCGGGGTGGCTGCTCTCCCTTCTCTGTCCCCGTCTGCTCCCTCCTGTGTTTACACACCAACGTCACACAGCATCATGGACTTCCAGGATGCAGGCCCCTCCACCCTCAAGGAGCTCAGGGCGCAGTGGGAGAGGGAGTCCAGCCGTGGGAAGGAGAGGCTGTGCAAGGGGCCGTGGGAACGCAGATTCTTCACCGATTAAGAAGTGCCGTGTGCCTCCTCTGCGCCAGGCACCGCTCTGGCAGACAGGAGCGAGCAGCGCCAGCTGTGAACACCCAGCACAACGGTAGGCTGCAGTCCACAGTCTGAAGGGCAAAGGGACTCAGTGAGGCTGGAGGGCAGAGGTGAAGCAGAGAGGCCTTCTCTGAGCAGGTGACACTGGACAGCGACCAGAGTGATTAAGGAGCTTTCCGGGTGGAGGCAAACACAGGACGCAAAGGCCCTGGAGCAGGAATGGGTTTTGCAGGATGAAGGGCCCACGAAGCTGCTCCAGGGTGGCTGAGAGTAGGGAACACGGGGGAGGGGGAGAGGAGGGCAGTGGGGAGAGCCGGACCACACATGGCTGCGCAGGCCACAGGGGAGTCTGGTCATCCTGAGCAAGATGAGAAGCCCTGGCGTGTTCTGAATAGGGCAGTGAGAGGACCTGATGTCCATGTTCTAGAAGCTTTCTGGCTGTTCCACAGGCAGCAAGGCTAGGTCCAGGCTGGGAGCCCGGCTAGGAAACTCCTGCAGGCATCCAGGCAGTGGGGCAGGAGGCGGGGAGCTGCAGCCAGTTTAGGACGTAGTTTGAGGGTAGAAATGACACTATTTGTAGATCTGTGTGTGAACCCGATGGTTCAGCTTTTAGCCTGAACCGAATGTGGGAGAGGTTGATTCCAGCTGGCAGGTTTCACTGCAATGTCACAGGAGAGAGAAATCTGAAATGACTGGCCCTTGACCAGTGACCAGGAGCTTGCCAGGCAATTGAGAAGAAAGGTGTGGCAGGAGGTATAGGTGGGGAGCTGGGGCAGGTGAGATGGGGAGGCCAGGAGGGGCCCCGGGTTGGGACAGATGTGGCCAGCGAAGGGAGCCTCTGAATGGCGTTACACAGGGGAGTGACGTCCCCGAGGCAAGCAGCCAGTGCGCTGGGCATCTGCTGGGGTGAGCCCCCTGCCGTCAGGACCCCCGCCCACCCTCAGCAGTACAGCAAGGCCCTTCTTGCCCCAAGTGTGCTCTCGGGGGCCCATCCAGGCTGCGGCCCTGGACCCACTGGCTCCCCGGCAGAGCTCCACGCGTGTCCTGCCACGCGTCACACACAACCACCTGCCAGGTGAGGGGATGCAGGGGCGTGAGCCGTTAGTGCTGCCCGCCCCCTGCCCCTCCTCCCCTTGTGGCAGTGAGGGCCATGCCATGTGCTTTGGCCAATGCACCGTGAGCAGAAGGGGTGCGCGGAACTTCCCATGGGAGCCGTGAGACCCCCTACAGCACCTTCCCTCGTCACAGAGAACCGAGAAGCCCACATCAAAAGGATGCCTCTGACCATCTCCTCCCTCAGAGACTTGATGAGCAGAGGCCCCGGCTGACTATGATGAATGAGCCCGTGACAGTCACAATAACTCGTGTTGCGTTAGCATGGCAGAGCCCCCCCAAGACTGGCAGAGAAGGGTTCCCGGCTGGGGAAACTGGGTCGCAGAGTGCCATGTTCCGCCCCCAGGCACAGACACAGCTCCAGCTCCTCCCAGCTGTGGCTCTGCCTTCTTTTCCTACAAGGGTCCACAGGCCTGCAGACACATCTGCCTGGAGCTCCAGGCTCTAGGGACTGACACGGCTATGGCCTGGGGCTCATCTGACTCTGGACCCTCAGGGCCCAGAAAGGGGCTAGCCCACGCAGAGCAGGCCCAACAAAGATAAACAGCCCGTGCTCCGCGTCCAGGCTCGGGGAAGACGGGACTCTCGGAAGGGCTGCCTCAGCCTGTGTCACCAGGACTGTTTTAAAAGCTTCCAGCCACTCAACGCCTGCAGGATGAGTTCCAGGCTCTGTTCATTCCACAAACGTTCACTGAGGGCCCACTTGGCGCCAGCTGCTGTGCTAGCATACAGTTGGTCCAAACCAAGTCCCCATCCTTGCAAAACATGCATTCTAGCTGGAGTGCGACAAAGGAGCGATATAAACTCCCAGGACACAGAGATACAGCACAGGCGCCCAGGGCGTGGCCTCAGGAGTCAGAAGCCTGGGCTCAAATCCAAGCTCCACTTACAAGCTGGGTGACCTAGAGGAAGTTATTTAACCTCTCTGTGCCTCAGCGTCCCCACTTGTATGATGGAGACAGCAACAGTGTACATGGCAGAGTTGCTGTGAAGATTAAATAAGTTAATGCCCGTAAGGCCTCAAAAAACTGTCAGTTCTGTAAGAAAGGCAATGCTTTCTTCAGCTGTGAGAAAGCGACGCTGCAGTGCCCTGGAGAAGGAGTGGACGTTAGCTGGAAGGCACAGGGAGTGACAGTCAGGACAGGCCCCCTCGGGAACTGGGAGCCACGACAAGGGGCGCTGCTAGAAGGAACAGCCAACACAAAAGCCTCATTTGACAGATAAGGAAATGAGGGCACAGGAAGGTGAGGCAGCTCGGCTCCAGGCTGCCCAGTGAGAAGAGTGCCGGGTGCTTACCCGCTCCTTGCTGTGAGAAGCCCCTAAGATTCACTGCGCCCTCCTCACCCCAGCACGGCTGACAGTCCGCTCTGCCCAGCTCTGTGCAGCCTGCTCTCCCAGTCTCTCTGGATCCCACATTCCTTCTTCTCGGGCGTTCCTGACTTCCACCCTCTGAGGCTCAGGATCAACAGGTGCCGAGTGCGACTGTCACCATCCACAGCTGACCCGCTGCTGCACTCTGGGCCGCTGTCTCCCTGAACGGCTCCAGCAGGACAGGCCTGGCTGGGAGAGTCCAAGATGCATCCCTGCTGTCTGCTGCCAGGCTGGGCCGGCTTTTCTCTACGTCAGCTGCTGATTCAGAAGCGGCTGTGACAGACGAGCGCACGCAGACCACACCAGTGGCTTCCCTCACACACATCTCTGTCCTCGTGCCATGAGCGGTCAGTGGTGCTGCCGAGCCCGCAGGCTTTTGTGAAGGCAGTTACAAGGCTGTGTGCCGCACTGAGGACGCCCACTTGCTGGAACCCAGTGCTGAGTGCCTTGCCTGCTCTTTCCCCGGCAAGGGGCTGGAGGGTCAACGACTGGCTGCTCCTGTAGCTTTTAGTTTCTCGAGCAGCTGAAGACAAGTGGAAGTGGGCAGCTGCCCAGCACCTCCTGGCCTGGCGTCCAGCCGGCCTCCGGATTTCCCTCCCCACCTCGAGCTCCATTCTCCTGACGCAGCAGGCTGACCTCACTCCCAGCCTGGCCAGTCAGAGCCCTGTACCCTGCGACCAGAGTGAGCGGTTCAGAGAGCCAGCAGGAGCCGACAGGGAGGAAGAGCTCTTTCCCTGCCGGGTCGCCATGGGGTTGGACCAGGAGCCTGGGACTGCTGGTGGCCCTTCTGCTGGGGTGGAGGACCAAGGTGCGGGACAGGGCCAGCTCTGGGAAGGCATCCGAGAGATGACCGACGGCTTTTCAGGTCCATGAACCAGTAAGGCCTCTTTACTGAAACCAGTTTGCCTGAGTCCCTGTCGCTTGCAATGAGAAGCCCTGATCAACAACACAAGGGTCTGATACCATAGTGCCCGGGGTCCTCTGTGGTCAGGAGGCCAAC
Source organism: Equus przewalskii (assembly GCF_037783145.1). Taxonomy (NCBI): domain Eukaryota; kingdom Metazoa; phylum Chordata; class Mammalia; order Perissodactyla; family Equidae; genus Equus; species Equus przewalskii. The sequence goes on from NC_091845.1 coordinate 3,366,332, forward strand.
CATCCCGGTGACTGCTCTCACACTGGCCACAGGGTGGATGGACTCACAAGTTCAGCACTCAGAGAGCCCTGCACATCTGGAATGCCCTTCAACTTGGCAATCCAGGCTCCGGGCCCTCCCACGTCCTGCAAGGAAGTGGCTCCCTTCCAGCTGCTCACACACCTCAGGGCCAGCAGGCTCACCACCTCCTCAGACTGCTTATGTTACCCAGCTCTGACTTTTACCAAGTTATTTCTGATATTGCGAATCCAAGCTGAAGGTGGCTGCTGGGGTCTTCCTTGCACTTGTCCCAGAGAGAAGGTGGAAGAATTACCCTCTAGCAGGCTGGTCCGCCCTGAGGGACCCGGCACCTGTCACTCCAGACTCAGGACAGGACCCCGGGGGCTCTGAGGGTGGCTCATGTTGAGGGGAATGGGACCTAGACCTCCCAAAATCCAGCTCAAAGTGCTCCTAAGAGAGCCAGTCATTTGAACTGTCAGCACTACCAGCAACGGCAAATAGCCTGGCACAGGCACTGGGTCCACCAGAACCCTGGAGCCAGCACTTCTGATGCTGTGGCCTGGCCCTCTTTGAGTCCTGGTTCCCTAGAGCCACGCCTCACAGGATTACTGCGAGGAGTCAGTAAGATGATGCACGTGACGTGTGTAGCACGGTGCCTGGCACTTATTACAGATCTATACAGGCTGGCTGTCGTCACTGCTATTTTCATTGATTACAACGAACACGTTACATGCAAGCAGCATGGAGCTGGAGTCAGCAGATCGGGAGCCTCACCCCAGCTCTGCTGCTTCCCGAGAGAGGCTGGCCAAGCCCTGCGCCCTCTGAGCCCGCTCCCCTCGCAGGTAGAGTGCGGCTGGTCCCCGTGGATAGAGGTGGGGTGAAATCTCGGAGCGCCCCTGCCCCGACTCACAGCAGTGTTCCTGCCTCCCTCCTGCAGCAGCTCCAGCAGGCACCAGGCATGCAGAAAGGAACGGCAGGCAGGCTGGCAACCAGCAGTTGGCAGCCCCAAGGGTCGAGCTCACAGAGTAAGGCCTGCCTCCGAACATAGGCCCTGGGCTGGAGGGGACTTCAGAGGCCCCTGTGAACAGCTCCCAGCATGAGCAGGAGTCCCAGTACACCATCACACCAAGTGGCTGCTGAGGCCCTGCTTACATGCTCCTCAGAGATGAGGTGCTCACTCCCCTATGAGGGTGCCCGTTTCATCACAGGGCAGCTCTGGGGATGAGGACACTCTTCCTGAGGTAGGAGAGGTCTGGCCTGGTCCACCTGGGACAAAACCAGCCTGGGCTGCTACACCTGGGCCCATGCCAGGCAGTAAATGGGAGAGGTCTGAAGGAAGGGAAACGGACATAGTAAGGCCTGCACCCCTAAGCACGTGTACTGGGTACAGGAGCAGGGGACCCTGGGGATCTAAATGCCCTCCGGGGCAAGCAGCCGACAGGCGGAATGAGGGTCCTGCTGGGCGGCCCCCAGGGCTGTGAGGCGCTGACGCAGCTCCTGTCCCGCAGCCCGAGGACCACCACTCCAGGGCTATGTGGCTTCCACGAGTGCTGTGGCCGTGCCTCCTGGACTCAGTTCCCAGATCCATGGCCCAGCGAGCAGGTGGAGGACACAGGACTGCACGCATGGGAGCAGTTCCTACACTGGATTTTAAGAGGATGTGTTCAGCAGTCAGGTGGAGGGTATGAATTCCAGCCTGGACACCTACCAGCCGCGTGATCTCAGTTCACCCATCTGTAAAGTGGGGTTACTCCTATCCCACAGGAGAACATGACTTAAAGCATGACAGGCTCTTAGAACAGTGCCTGGCACATGGTCAACTCATCAAAGTGTTAGCCATTCTCAATATTTCCAACTGCTCTATTCACCAAACTGCCTGTGGGGTGTTCCTGAAGCCCCCCACCCTTGGCACTGGCTCTGGGCACAGAAGCTGTAGCTAACCACAACAGCTGCCATTCACAAGTACCTCCTTGAAGGCGGGCTCTGGGCGAGGTTCTTGGCTCCACTGCCTCTAATCCTCACCAGGCCTGGGGGCAGGGACCTTGCATCCATAGTCCAGGTGCAACCGGGGAGGCCCAGAGGGAGCGGGGCACTGCCAAGTTGCAGCTGAAGTGTGGCAGAGCAGAAGCTGAAAGCCCCCTGCCTCTGGCTCCTAGGCCCCCACCCTCCCCTCAGGGCTGTGAGCCATATGTGGCCCCCCGGCTGGTGAAGGCAGATGCTCAAGGAACGTCTGGACGTCAGGCAGACAGCTGCACCCCCTCTAGCACCCCAGCGACGCCCCGTCCTCGCCAACCTGCATCACTTTCTCAGGTTTTGTTTGTACCCCCCTTGCTGGCTCCCTTGCCCACTTTGGAGACATCATTCGGACCCTCCTCACACCCCTTGCAAGGGTCTCTGTGTCGGGGAAGCTCACGTCTGGGAGTGGGGGAAAGTAAGAGCTGTCTGGGAGGCTGGGTAGGCAGTCAGGGGTGTGGAGCCTCCTCAGGGGTTGGGGGCTGGGGAGGGAGGAAGATGGTGGTATGGGGGGGACAGGAGACCCACAGGGAGCAGAGGTAGGTAGACAGTGAAGAGGTGGGAGATGGCACGGAGGGACCTTCTAGGGATGGAGCCCGGCCTTGGGTGGCAGGACTGCTCAGAGTCCACTAGGATCTCTGGCCCTCGGTCACCCCCAGCTGGCAGCTCCAGTGCCTGCTGGTGGAAAACCCGCCACGTTCCTGCCCAACCCTTGCAGGCTCCTGCAGCGGAACTGGGGCTCCATCTGCTCAGAGTTTAATCGCCAGCCCTCTCTGGCCCTGGTGAGGCTCGGCAATGGGCATACGTCTGTGGAAGGGCTTCATGAACCAAAAAGCTCGGAATCTGTGTAAGAAAGGTGCTTGATTGTTTAAATAACACAGTTTTGGAAAAGCAGTTTCTCCTTCAATCCTCCCAACAACATGAGGTGTAAACCGAGGCCCGAGGTGGTGAAGGTTGAGCTGGGAGGAAGGTGCTCTGTGACACACTCAGGCCCTGGAGCCCCTGACGAGCAGACGGGCTTGTGCACACGGGATCTGACGGCTGCCGCAGGGGAGCCGGCCCACGCCACTCTGCCCCACACACCACACGGGCCAGCTCACTGCGCCTGGACTCTCAGTGCTCCAGCCCAGCACTGTGCCCCGGCGCATCTGCAGCGACGGAGTCGTTCTAGACGGCACTGCAGCGACAGTAGCCACTGACCACGTGTGGCTGGTGAGCAGCGCACTGTGGCTAGTGCACCTGAGGACCTGGACTAATTTTACTGAACCTTACACTCAATTTACATAGCCGCCTGTGGTTGGACCTCACGCAGTAAAGGCTCAAGTTCCCCCAGGCTAGTCTCTGAGCTGAAGGCAACTCCAGTGGAAAGCCCAGGTTTTCCCTGGGTCTTGATGAGCTGATTCTGAAACTCATGTGAGAAGAACACCTACCAAGAACAGCCAAGACAATTTTTAAAAATAACAAAACAGGGGTTTTGCCCTAATAAGAAAATATACATAACTACAAGTCTGACGCTGGCGGAAGGATAATAACACAGATCTCTAACCCTTCGCGGGGGCTGCATGGGACCTTTGCTCCCTCCCTGAAACATCCCGGGCCTCTAAAGCAGGGCCCGCCATACAGCAGGTCTCAACAAACATCTGCTGAATGAATGACAGGATCCAGGCACAGACCCACGTTCGTGCAGGAATTGGGTGGAATTTCAAGTCGATAGAGAGAGGGCGGACTGTCCAATAATCTGTTTGGAGACAACTGGCTAACCCCCATAGAACAATAAAAGCTAGCCCCTCACTCACCTTGCACCATTCCCCAAAACAAACTCCAGGTTAAAGTCCCGAAGGGTATGAAACAGAACTATACAAGTACTGAACAAAGTATTTCAAAACCATACTAGGACCTCGGGCAGATCCCTTTAAAACATAACATGAAAAACTAAAGTAATAAAAAAAGAAAACACTGATGACTTGACTAATTAACATTAAAATCTTGTATAGCATGGTGACTACAGTTAGTAACACTGTACTGTATCATATATTCAAAAGTTGCTAAGACAGTAAATCTTAAAAGTTCTCATCACAAGAAAAAAAATTTGTAGCTATGTGTGGTGACTGATGTTGACTAGACTTATTGTGGTGATCATCTTGCGGTGATCATTTTGCACGACATACAAACATTGAATCATTATGTTGTACACCTGAAATTAATACGTTATATGTCAATTAGCAAATCTCAATTAAATGCAAAATAAATTAAAAACTTCTGGTAGAGGAGAGAGCATACACAAAGTTAAAAGGTGTATAATTAAAAATCATTGAGTTCTACAGTTTATAAGGATGAATTTTATGGTATGTGAATTATACCTCAAAAGAAAAAGTCAAAAAGAAGAAAAAGACAAGTGACGGACAGGAAGAAGACGTTTGTAATCACAAAGGACTAGTATCCACAACATACAAAGAACAAATCAAAAGGACTACCTGACAGAAAAGTGCGCAAAGAATACAAACAGGCATTTTATGGAAGAGAAAACCCAAATGGCCAAAAGACACACAGAGATGCTCTGTCTTAGAAGCAAGTGGGAAGAGGCAAATTAAAACCAGCGAGAGGCCACACCTCTACCTGCGACAGGGTGCGGGGTGACACTGAATGCTGAGTGTGGGGAGACGGGCTCTCAGGTCCAGCTGCAGAGAGGAGACGGGTAGAGCCCGCTTCTAAAGAGCAAACTGGCAGTTCCTACTTCGGTTAAAAGCACAGCGACCGAAGCCCGGCAATCCCACCTCTCGCTCTCTTTCCTGGAGACCCTCTTGGGAGCGTGTGGGAGGAGCAGATACACGCTCATTGTCCTATCGTTGGTAGTCATGAAAGGGTGGAAGCAACTGGCCAGATAAATAATACGGATAGCCACACATGGACCACTATGCAGCAGCAAGCAGAAACGAGGTGGTCCATGTGCACCGACGGGAAGACCCACAGAAACCGCACGGCGACTTCACAGTAAGACAACATGCACAACCCCTGCCCAGATAACGCCAGCAGGGGTCACAGAAACCGTGCTGATACTGGACAGAGCTTACCGTGTGCCAGGCACTGCTCCAGGCACTTCACACACTCACTCATTTCCAACTCCCCGCGCCAGACAGACACCACTGGCCTCGGCCCCACTGCACAGATGAGGCCCTACTGCAGGAGGCTGCACTGCTCAAGGACATACACAGGGGACGTGAAGCGCCAGGGTCTGAACCCGGGCTGCTGGCCCCAGAGCTGTGTTCTGAACCACGGCTGTCTGTAGAGCCTAGGAACACACACACATGCACAGGACAAAAATCTGGGAGGAGAGACTCCGGAATGAGAGGCATCAAAGGAGATGTCATCCTAAGCGGAAGGCCTTCATTTTCTACCGGGAGTGTATTATGCACATAATTAAAAACTAACAGCTAGGCGGCCAGCCCCGTGGCCGAGTGGTTAAGTTCCTGCACTCCGCCTTCGACGGCCCAGGGTTTCACCAGTTCAGATCCTGCGCGCAGACATGGCACCGCTCATCAGGCTGCGTTGAGGCGGTGTCCCACATGCCACAACTAGAAGGACCCATAGCTAAAAATATACAACTGTGTACTGGGGGGATTGGGGGAGAAAAAGCCGGGGGCGTGGGGTGTGGGGAAGAAGACTGGCAACAGTTGTTAGCTCAGGTGCCAATCTTTACAAAACAAAACAAAACTAACAGCTAGAAAGAACCTACAGAGACTCAAGCTGGCTGGTTGGGGGAGACTGTTTGTTCTGGCCTCCACTTGTCCACTCAGCTGGGACTCCACCAGGATGCAATGCCTGTCAGAGACGAGGTGAGTTAGGCATGGGGACACCCCCAGGTTACCCTGGCCTCCCCCAGCAGTGTACAGGCCTGGGTTTAGGGTGACCTGGGAGCGGCTGTGCCCAGGAGCAGGCAGGGGCAGGCTTGTGGGACAGAGCTCAGGATGGGCTCAGCAGCACGTGACCCTCCCTGTCCAGTCTGCTGTTCTGGCCACAGCTCGCGTGGCAGTGGGACTGGTTGGTCCTGATGTGCAGAAGGCCCCGGGCAGGTGGAAGCCTCAGGAGAGAGCACTCCTGGCAGATGTGAGGTGTCCAAGACTCTTAGTTCTTAGCTGAGTGAGGACCAATGACCCACAGCCCCCTGGCCACCCCTCGTGTGAATGTGCTGCACCCTACACCCACCTCCTGAGACAGGCCTCTCTGACTCCCTCAGCCACCACTTCCATTGTACCAGGATGGCTCAGAAATGCCCCATATCTCCCCCAGTCTAGAAGAGGAAGCAGGCAGCAGGGAAGTACAGCAGATGTGTGTCAGGAACCACCGGGCAGGCTGGCCACATCCCCTCTACGTCCCCAACCCTGGAGGAGTCAGCACCAGGCCAGCGTCTGGTGACCCCAAATCCTGGAAGCCCCGTGAACGGAAATGATGAGAAATCTGAGGTTTAATAAGCAGAGTCTGCCAACGCCCCTCCAAGGGAGTGCTCAGCCCTCCTCCCTTCCGCTTGCTATTTTTGGCCACACCAAGAATAGTCTGCTTTAAATACCGGTCTCGCTCCCCAGGCCAGCTCTCGGGACTGTCCCCACAGAACCTTTCCAGAAGCCCCGGTGCAGTGGCCACTCAACGGACCCAATTCAAGCAGCTCCCAGAGGGCCTGGCTGAGACTTCTGCTGGCAGCAGGTCCATCTGTGTCCCCCTGCCCGGCCACGCGGGAGCCAGCCTGCAGCTGTCCCCGGGGATCTCACTCAGATGCGGGCCCGTCAGCCCCTTGCTCAGACCTTCCTGCCCCTCATCGCGCAGGGAACAAAATCCAAACCCCGAGCCTGACGTTCACAGCTGGCTGCGGCATGGCCCAACCACCGAGTCAGGCTTCACACAACACAGGCCCTGAGCACTGACTGTGTGCTGGCTACTGTTCTAGGTGCCAACAGGGCCCCAAACCTGGGGAGCCGACACCCCTCTCTCATGTTGCTTTATCACAGAGAAGCTCCTCATTCTGTCACTGTTCAGCCTGTGAGCATCTGCTCTGCCCAAGATAGCACCCTTGGGAGAGGGCCAGCCCTGGGGACTGGGGGTCACGTCCTCAGCTCAGTGGGCTCCAATCTCCCCTATTAACAACACTGGCTGCGCCAGGCATTGCTGTAGGTACATTTGCGCAGTGTCCTACCCTTACACACACTCACTTTTAACCTCCCAACATGTGCAAAGGCACCGTGGCATGAGAGGAAGGCCCCAGCTGCGGTCCTGTGGGTGTCACTGCCCACCCTACTCTTCCCTGCAGGGCCAGTGGCTGGAGGCAGGCACTCACTTGTTGAAGAGGTTGAGGCCAATGCGATAGTGCCTCTTGCGAATTACATCGTTGCTGAAGGCGGGGGAGTCCCAGCTGTTGCGGGTCTCCTTGTGGTAGGTCTGCTTGCTGAGCGTCTGCTCCCGCAGGCTGTCACGGGACGACGACTCAGAGCTGCAGTTGATGGTGTCGTTGGAGTTGGACGTGCTGTTGATACTGTCATTGTCCCCATCTGAGTAGTCCGACTCGGACTTGCTCTGCCTGTTGGCTGAGCCATTGATGGCCAGATGGCTGTCGAGGGGCCTGGGGGGCCGGGGCCGCAACTCCGGCTCCTCCCGGGGCAGGCCCTTGGGGGGGCCACCGTGGGAGCCGTGCTTGGGACTGCCCTGCTGCCCGCCGAGGCTGCGCTCATAGGCGCTCTGCCTCTTGAGCGAGCCGCGGTCCGAGCGGTCACTGAGGTCCACGGAGCTGTCGCTGGGCGGCTCGATAGTGAGCAGTGGGAGGTGTTCCACCCGCAGCCGCTGCTCCTGCCGCTCAAGCGATGGTGTGCTCCGGCAGCTCGTGTCCGTGTCCCCCTTGTCGTCCTTGTGAGCAAGGGCCCAGTAGTCCTGGGTGGCGCCCCCAGCCCGCAGCCGCAGGTCCGACTCGGCACTGGATGGGCGGTGCCCTGCCTGTGAGAGGGGCAGTGGTGGCGACAGCTCCTCCTCGTCGATGTACAGGGTGACATCGCTGTACGAGGCCGTCATCTCGTCCAGTTTGCGGTGGTCCACGCCATGCAGGGCCGGCTTGGGCTCGGCGTCCCGGGCCCGCCCCGCATCGGGGGCTGGCGCCTCCTCGGCGTGCAGGCTGCGGCAGTTGAGCGCGTCGTCGATGGACTCGGCCAGCGATTTCACCTGCCGGGAGAAGGCGTCCTCCAGCTCTGTGATGGCATCCGCAAAGTCGCTGGAGGGGGCTGGAGACTTGAGAGCGGGTGGCTCACCAAGATCGCCACACTCAGATGGCACCAGGGCCCCCAACTGAGAGCCATCACCTGTCACGGAGACCTGCTTCCCCTCGAAGTAGGAGCTGTGCAGCTTCTCAGGCCCCTCGAAGGAGAACTGCATCCTCATGTTGGACAGCACGATCCGGCGCGACATGCGGTTCTCCGACATGGAGCTGCGCAGGCGCTCGAAGTTCTTGTTCATCTGGTACTGGCGGAAGGCCGTCTGGATGGTGCGGGCCGCATGGCGGGTCACGAGGCGTCCCCCATACTTCCGTTCTAGCATCTCCACCTGGAGGGGGAAGGAGAAGAGAGTGAAGGCAGCCCTGTGTGCTGGCGTGGTGCAACACTGACCTTTCACTCCCGCGCCCCAGCTCTGTGGTGGCATGACCTGGGAAGCCCTCAGTGTGTCCTAGAGTTGGTTAAAACCACCGGTGGGGCACGCTGGTGGGCTGTGCAAGGTTGCGCAACCTATGGGTTCCAAGGTCAAACAAGATGGAGAAAGACCGTGTTAAGTTAAAGCAAGTGTGTTCCCTGCAGGCTCTTCAGAACCTGTAAAGGTGGTGGTTTCCCAAACTCCTCTGGCCAGAGGCCTTTGGCCCTGGAGCCACCTGTGGCAGGCAGTTGAACGAAACTTCGGAGGTGCTGGAAGGAGTGAAGGCAGCCCCTCCAGAGACAAGGAGCCTGAGGCAAGCACAGGTTAAGAGACCTGCCAGAGAGCTCAGCAAGGTCTGGGGTGCTGAGCACCGCCGCGGCTCAGCCTGGTTTCCTTTCCCCGGCATCGGCAGCGCACTCCTGGCACCTGGGGAGTCACTGAGCTCAGGGAGGCCTAGAGATCTGCCCATGCGTGGAGCCAGCCTCGAGGCCAGCTGCCTGGGCTCCAGTCCTGGCCCTGCCCCTCGCCAGCTGTGTGACTCTGAGTAAGCCTGGGAACCAGCAGGTCCTCAGCTTCCTCGTCTGTAAAATGGGGATGGTACTCACACCCCCTCACAGGACTGAGGTGAGCACTTGGTGAGACGGACGCAGGTGCTCAGCACACGCCAAGTTCAGGGACGGCAAGGGCTAGAAGGCCCTCAACTGCATTCCTGGAAGGTGTTTACAGTTTATGGGGCCCCCAAGTCCCCTCACTGTAGAGAGGGGGAAACTGAGGCCTGGAGAAGAGACCCAACACACACCGTGAGCGAGCTCTCTGGCCCCTCAGGTCCTGCTGCCCTTCTCTGGGAGTTTGGAGGGGGCAGGGCTGCAGGCAGGCAGGAGGGACGGGGTGAGCCCACAGGCCCTTGGGCCCATGTCTTCCCAGCATGACATGTGGACCTCCTGAAGTCCTGCGGCTCAAGTGCCCCCGTGATCAAGAACAGCCCCGAGGGCCGCCCCCATGCCTTGCTCCTGAGTGAAAACAAACACAGGCCTGCAGCTGGAGTCAAAGAAAACCCCGGAGACGGAACCGCCCAGCCAAGCTCTCGGGGACAGGGCAGAGTGGGCACCGGCTGCAGAGCCACGGGAGGCCTCAGGTCCTCAGGAGGGAGGCCCCCTGCACCAGCGGGGCAGAGTGCCACAGCCTGCTGGTCCAGGCCCCCCGCTCACGCGGTCATCATTCCAAAGCTGGCAGCGAAAAGAAAGGTCCCTGCTCTCAAGAAGCAGTCCGTCTAGGAGAACAGACTGACGCACACATGTAACTGAAACAGAGCCAAACAGACGTGAGCAAACCCAGGCTGTGGCCGAGTTGGGGGGAGGGCTGCTCAGAGCCTCTTGGGCCGGCAGGCAAATCGGAGCCGCACACAGCAAATGCCAGTCTTGGCCCTCGCATGCCTGGCGGCGGCCTGTGCCCCTCTCTGGGAAGCGAGAGTGTGCCTGGCTAGTGAGGGCACCCATCTCAGGGACGGGCCAGCTCTCGGGGGCCCACAGGGGAGGGCACGGCAGGCGGGCAGAGCAGCTCCCTTCGAAGGGGAGTGGGCGGGGGTGGGTGTGGATCAAACTGACTTTCCACAGCCGGTCAGGCCCAGAGTCAGCCAGGGCGGGCCTGCTTCTCCTCTCGCCGGAAGTCACTGACCGCCATCCAGAGATGACCTCACTTCTACATCTGTAAGCAAAGTTTCTGTGTTTTCGGGATCTGAGTGGAGCTCTGAAAGCCCATGGGGCCAATGAAGGGCCCAAGGCTGAGCTCTGGGAAACCCTCTGCCCCTGTGCTCCCAGGCCTGTGGTCCTGGGCCCCATGTCAGCCCTGCGGGAGAGGTCACGGTTCCAAGGCCACCAGCCCACTCCAGGGCCCCTCCTCTCCTGCTGCCTTTGGACCTCGAAAACTAGGCAGTGACCCTGTTTGCCTGAGACCGTCTCCCCATATGTGGGGGCAAGGAAGGGGGAGAAGAGGGAGTTCCGGAAGGCAGAAACGGGCCACATTTCGTCATCAAAGCCCCTCTCAGTCCCTCCTACCTGGCCTCCCCCAGAGGACATGCTGACCCTGGCCTGGTCTTACTCATCGCAGACTCAGCGTGGTCAGTCCCCCTTCAAGGCCCAGTCTGAAAGTTTACCGGGGTGCAGGGCGGGAACCCGATCAGCAAGCGCTGCCTGCTGTGCGTGCCATGGGCTGTGCAGCCTCCCCTGATGCTCCCACTGACGCCTGCCTGCCAAGGGGCTCGAGGGGGAGGGCAGAAGCTCAGAGAGGTGACGGCGAGGAGCCGACCCGAGCCAGGCCTCTCCCATGAAGCCCTCACGCTCCCTTTAAAGGGAGCCTTTCAACAGCAGGGATGTGGAACTGAGGGGACACCCTTCCAAAAGCAGAACCGCCCCCTCTGGCCGACTCAGGTCTCCCACTCCTATGGACAGGAAACCACTAGACGGTGCAGAGGCCCAGGGGCCAGAGGAAAATACATGACTTCCCATCGGGCTCCTTTCACTAAAATGGGGTGTTGTATTACTCAGGCTTTAACCCCTTGTGGAATTGGGCACCCTACTTTCATCTGACAATTCCCATATAATCTGTCCTATTCCTACTTTTGCCTTGATTGCCAGGAAGCTCAGTGCAGAGTTGAATGCTCAGTGGCTCTCAACATCACCTCTTCCCCTCTCACCTGTTTCCTACCTCTTCTCTGCCATTCTTTCCCCTAAGCTTGTTCTGCCTCAGGGCCTTTGCAACTGCTGTTACCGCTTCCAGGAAAGGCCCTTCCTCAAATACCCAGTTCTTTTTTTTTTTATTTTGAGGAAGATTAGCCCCGAGCTAACTACTGCCAATCCTACTCTTTTTGCTGAGGAAGACTGGTCCTGAGCTAACCTCCATGCCCATCTTCCTCTACTTTATACGTGGAATGCCTACCACAGCATGGCTTTTGCCAAGCGGTGCCATGTCTGCACCCAGGATCTGAACTGGTGAACCCCGGGCTGCCAAGAAGCAGAACGTGCAAACTTGACCATTGTGCTACCGGGCTGGCCCCTCAAATACCCAGTCCTAATGCTACCTTGGAAAGGTCTTCTCCACCACCCTTATCCAATGCTGTTATCTCCCACAGTCACTCAATTTCTTTCCCCTATTTCCTAAGCTCTAGAGTTTGTATCACTTTCTGGAATTAATTGTGTCTTTAATGCTAACCTGTCCGTGGCCCATCTCCTGGACCACAGTGTCAGCTCAAGAGCTGGGGCCTCCCCTTGTCCACCACTGAGTCCCCCGGACCCAGCGCAGCGTCTGGCGCACGGTGGGCATCCCACTGATCAGCCGGAACAAAGATGCACGGCGGCAGCCGCATCAAGGCTGTGCGAAGCACACGACGCTCTGAGGCCTCTCAAGTCTTGACCTTTCTCACCTCTATCTTAGCGGTCCTGCTGCAGATGCCTTTTACTATAAACTGTTTCTGATCTACTTTGGTTCCGGTGTAACTGATAAACGGAACCACAGAGGCTGTCCTCCCTGCCGTGGGCCTGGCCATGGGGACAAAGTGCCACAAGGGGCAGAGGGCTATTTGCTCCCACAGCCTGACAAGGAGCCACTTGTCGGCCCCCCCTGTCAGCCCCAGCTCACAGGCAGAAGGATGAGGAGAGATCAGGGCTGTCGAAAGTTGCGGGGCTGCACCGAGCGCAGAGAGAGGAGGGGGGAAGACCCCCCCCAGGCAGTACCTGCACTGCTCCCCAAACAAGTTGGGGGCCACACAGCCCCAGACCTCTGCTCCACAAAAGACAAACAAGAAGACTGGGGAGCAGACAGAGGGCAGCTGGGCAACGGGCAGATGTGGGCAAGAGGGAAGGCAAGGCAGCTCCTGCCGCCTGGTGTTGGAAGGCTGCTGGAAGGGGCCCTGGCGCCAGGCCAGGGCAGAGGTGGCCACCTGGGACCCAGAGGAGACTGCCCAGAGCTCGGGGCAAAGTTGGACAGACAAGCCTAGCCTGGTGTACTCGCACAGCTGCTTCTTGGCAGCCTAGGGGCCCTCCTGAAGCCGGAAACCTTCCCTGAGAGTCTCACACAAGAATTCTTATTAAAGTGCCTCCTATGTGTCTGCATGCTGAGGGGCTGGAAGGGAGAACCCTGTCCCCCACCCACCACCCAGCCTGGAAGGCCTCTCCTCCCTCCCCTCAACCCCGAGAGCCTGCCTCCAGTCCTTCATGGAGCCGGCCAGGCCATGCATCCTCCTTGCTCTGCACACAGGTGCCAACCCCAAGGTGGGCTGGGCCAAGGCCCCTGGGGGAGGAAGTGCAGCTTTCAATGAGGTGATTTCCCACGAGAACACAGAATTGTAAACCACAGGGGATATCACACGCAACCTCACCTCGTGCCGGCTGTGAACGGGCTTGGTGTTCTTTCCAGAGCGTGTGATATTTATGCTGTAAACTGACCTCCCTCCTTCTCCCCAGGGGCTTCTCTCACAGACTCCCATAGGTTTGGGCCTCCTGGGACCTCAGAATCTCGGTGGCTAGCCATGTAACCTGTGTTACGTGATCCCAGCACGAGGTCTGTGAACTGGGTAGAGGCAGAGGCCTGACAAGGGGAAGGTGGACAGTCCAGTTCCTTCTCTCGTAACCCTCCAGGTGCTGGGAGGAGCAAGAGGAGAGTCCGGGCTGAGGCAAGGCCAGTTCTTGGTGAGCGTGCCCCTAACTCGTACTGCCCTCTGCGGGGGAGCGCAGGACAGTGGGTGCAAGAGCTGAGGGACTTCTGCACTCTGGCACCAGCGCATATTCCCAGAGGACACGTGGCAGACAGAGCAGCCTGCTGCCCGGCCCCACCTACCTGCTTGTCCTGCAGGTCCGAGGAGAGCTCATAGCTCTCAGAGAGCGACCGCGAGCGCTTGATGGCCTCCTCCTCAGCCTGCTTGCGTAGGATGGAGGTCGAGTGCTGCAGCTTGGGCCTCCGCGCGCGCTGCCCTGGCGGCCCCGAGTACAGCCCATAGGCTCCTGCCGACGTGTGCTCGTAGTGGTCTGGGCTCAGGCTGGCACCGGGCGCTAAGGGGCCCTGGTGGTAGGCCGACGGGCTGTCCAGTGACGTGCCAGTCTCACTGCCGGGCGCCTCGCCCTCGACGCTGCAGAGGAGAGAGAAGCAAGAGGCTCCTGTAAGCGGCAAACCAGAACCCAGGGGCTGACAGGGGGCCACGAGTGGGAGGGGGGCCAAAGTCTCACTACATTCCAGGGGTACCCCACTACACCCGGTCTCCTTGCTTCCCCCTCTCCTTCCTACAACCGATCCCCAAATGCAGCCAGAGGGACCCTGCAAAAACCCTCTGCTCTGTGCCTACCTAAGCCTTGCCTCCTCAGGTTTCAATGTCTGTGTAAAACTCACCACCTTCTAACATCCAACACACTTCACTGTGGAGTTGGTTTACTGTCCGTCCCCTACATGAGAACGTCAGCTCCATGAGGACAGAGGTTTGGCCAAGTGGTCTGAGGTTTGGCCTATCAGTCCGAGGTTTGGCGTAGCGGTCCACTGAGGACCCAAGTGCCCAGAGCAGGGCCTGCCATACAGCAGGTGCTCAGTAAATATGTCCTGAACCACCAGATGGGTCCTGGCACTGTCTCCTTCTCACTCCATCACCTGGATTAGGTAAACCACTGATTGTTGTACTTTTTTTTAAACAGTAATTAACAAAGTGCCTCTTTATTGCACACCCACTCGGGGGGCAGGCCTGGTGGTGTCTATGAGGGCTGAGTCCCATGCCCCAACTCATGAACGGAAGCCCTCACCCTCAGCACCTCAGAGTGGGACTGTATTTGGAGACAGGGTCTGTACAGAGCTAGTTAAGTTAAAATGGGTCATGCGGGTGGACCCTACCCCAATATGATGGGTGTCCTTATGAGAAGAGATCAGGACACAGACACACACAGAGGGAAGACCACATGAGGACACAGGGAGAAGGCGGCATCTGGACACCAAGGAGAGAGGCCTCAGAGAAACCAACCCTGCCGACACCTTGATCTCGGACATGCAGCCTCTGGAACTGTGAGGAGTAAACGTCTGCTGTGTGAGCCGCCAGCCTGCGCACTTGTTACGGAAGGCTTGGAAACAAACACAGTGTTGTACATAGATTTTCTCTAAATCTTAAAAACCAGTCTGCAAAGGAGGAATTAACTCCCCTTTTCCAGGTGAGGAACGCAAAGCCCATGAAAGTACAGGGCTTGCCTGGGGTTGCGAGCAGGTAAGCTGGGATGAAAGCCCAAGTTGGTGGGACTCCCAAGACCAGGTGTTCCCCTCAGCCTCACTGCCCCTTGTCCCCAGGATGCATACACATCCCCCTCAACGTTCCAAGTGCCCAGCACAGCGGGACCAACTCGGGGGATAGATAGGGACTGGCTGACTTACTTGTCCCAAACTCAAGGACTTCCGAGACGGACATCGGTCCCCCCTGCAGACTGCTTTTCAGTAGAGGGCAAGGAGAGGAGAAGAGATGTACGCAACGACTTTCTAACACAGCTTCTGGTAGCTTCTCCAGTCTTGCCCTGCCATTCCCCTGTCCCTGGAGAATATCATTCAAACTTTAAAGGTCCCCCGATCCCCAGGGCCAGGGCAGGGGTCTCTCTGGAAGTGGTCCAGCAGAGAGAAGGTAACAAGAACCCACCCAGGCTGCAGGCCTTCCTCAATCGTCCTATCTTCAGACTAACGTGAATACCTCGCATTTAACAGCCAACTGGTACCCCCTGCTCAGCTCTGCTTCCACTGTCCCCACTTGTCACAGGGCCTGGCAGGGCCTGGCTGCCAAATGCAGAATGTGAGGCTGTTTACTGACTCCAGGGGAGGGACTCAGAGTGGGGCAGGGAAGGAGGCCCTGGAGCAGAGAGGCCGGGACAAGCCGCAGACCCAGGCGGCAGGAAGCGGCCTGCCCTTTGAGTCCAGCTCTGCCCTGAGCCAGGAAGGCCGGGATGCAAATCCCTGCACTTGCTTTCCAACTTGCGGCTTAAGAATAGGACAGGACTTCCGCTCCACCAACTGGCTCTGGCCTCCAGGGACACACAGTGGGTCTCCTGTGACAAAGGACATCCCAGCCTGCTCCCCAGAGGCTAAAGTGCGACACTGTCCTTCCTTGGGCAAGAGCCCTGGGCTAGGAATTAAGACGCCTGGGTGCTTTGCCTTGATCTGGCTGTGAGTCAGCATGGTGACCCCTCATTGCAAGGCCTGTCTCCCCAACTGTGATACAAATGGGCTGGACCAGACGTTCTCGAGGCGTCAGGCAAACAGCACCCTTCAAGGTTCTCCCGACACCAGCAGCTTCCTCTGGGCCTCGTGGGCCGGTGCAGGAGAGGCACAGTGATTAGCAGAGCTTAAAACACTCCATTCTTTCAATAAAGCTTCAAACAGTGTCTCCCAATAAATCCTTGGCATCTCAATCGATAGTTTCAGGAAGCGTGAAGGAGTCCCAAATGGGACCTGCGGGCAATCGACGACTGGCTTAGAGACGAGCAACCAGGCTCCCAAGAGAAGCCTGTCCACACCGCGGGGACCGGGAGCCCAGGCCCCTCCCTCCGCCTCCCTCCCCCGTGAGCACTTCCCAGGGAGGCCCATCCATGCTACCCCCCAACCCCCACCCCAAACTCTGCGTTCAGGGCCCAATCTGTTTTTCTGAGCAGGAGGCAGACAGGAAACAAAACCTTGTCCTTGGAGCGAGGCCGCGGAGCTCTGCTCACAAGGATTTTCAACAGTCTCGCAACCCCGAGTCTGCAGAAACACCTGGACGCTGAGGGTGATTCCAGGAAGCCCTGGGCGAGAAGCCCCTCCGGGCCTGGGGCCGCATCTGAGCTGCCTGCTGCAGCTCTGCCAGGAGTGGTGGCGGGGCCCCTCACCGTGCTGCCCAGCCCCGCCCCGGATGATGGAGCAGTGCCCACCTTTCACGTCGGCCAGGGGGTCAACCCTTTGCCAGGCCCTTCCTTGTCCGGCCTCACAAGAGCCGTGAGCAGGCAAACAGGGCATCCATTCTCCCTGACTGCGGGCAGGGCAGGGTGGGCCTGGGCCTGCCTATGAATTTGAGAGGTTGTCATCATGCCCAGTCGACTGCTGTTTGGGGCAGAGGGAGCTGAGAAAAGAGAAGCAGGGGCTGGTCCCTAAACTCAAGGGCTGCACCCTGCTCTGTAGCGGAGACGGGTGTCTGGCTGCCTGGATGGTTGGGCTCGTGGGCAATGGGTGTCACCAGCGTGGAAGGAGGCTTTGCCCAAGGGAGGGGCGCTCTTTGGGATATGACAGGGAGAGAGGTGGCTGGGGGAAGGCAAGAACTTTATGGAGCTGTGCCAGCCCAGCGTTCTGCTCTGGGCACTAGTTGGCTCCTGCCTGCCTTGGGCCAGCAGGTTCCAGAACAGATGAGTAAGGGAAAAGCAGTCAAGAAAGGAGTCTTGGGAGAGAGGGCCCGGCCTCCCTCAACAAGGGAAGGGGTCTGACAGCCACCCGGCCTTTCCCTTCACCATGATGGCAACTGCAGCTTCCTCTCCCTTCAGCCCTACCTTCAAACACACCCAGGATCTGCCCACTTCTCAGCGGGCGGTCCAGGCCACCAGCACTGCTCCCGGACTGTCACAACAGCTTCCTCACTGGTCCCCCTGCCTCTTCTCTCCCCAACGGCAGTCAGAGCAATCCTGACAAAACACAAGCCAGGTCAAATGCCTCCCCTGCTCCCATCACACTTGGAAGACACTGTCCTTACAATGTCCTTCAAGGCCTGACCTCAGCTGACCTCATCTTGACTCCTTTCCTCTTACCCATTCTGTTCCAGCCTCACTGGCTTCCATCCTCTCTTCTCAAAGGAGTCAGGCATGCTCCTGCCTCGGGGCCTTTACACTGGCTGTTCCTTCTGCCTGGAATGCTCTTCTCCAGATCTCTGCATGACCACATTTTCACCTCCTTCAGGTCTTTACTCAGTGTCGCCTTCTAAGGAGGCCCACCCTACTCATCTGACTTAAAACCACACCTCCGTCTGCCCAGCATTCCCAACCTTTTACTCTTTTTTTCTCTCCATGACCATCATCACCTTGTAGCACACTGCATACCGTATTTATCCTGTGTTTGGTTTGTTGTCTATCTCCCGCATCAGTATATAAGCTCTAAGAGGGCAAGGAAAATTTGTCTGTTTTGCTTACTGACGTGCTCCAGGTGCCAACACACGTCTCTGAATAACAGTAAACACTTGCCGAATTTGGGAAGCCATTTCCCCGAGTCTGCTGTGTGCCGGGTCCTGGAACACGGTTTCTGCACTTACATCATCCCCGTTGGACATCCTACATGTCCCAAACCAAACTTGTCATCTTTCTACATCACCACGCAGTGATCGGAGCCAGGGTCCTGGGCATCATCACCTTAGTCTGTCCCCTACAGCCAACACCACCCTGCCGCCTCTGTTCAACTTGTCCCAAGTCCCACTAAACCTAAGTGAATGGCATCCCCTGGAGCCGTGCAATGTGGCAGCCAGCCCTCCACATCCAAACGATCCAAGCCAACCTCAGACCATCCCAATGAGCAAAGAAACGGGCAGGCCATCCCACTGCAGCCAGCATGGGGCCACCGGGCTTCCTCCAGTAAGTAGGCACAGCATCAAGAGATGGATGGAGCAGAAGAACCCATTCTGAGCCACAGAATATCACTTCCTGATGGTCCCAATCAAAGCTGTACGGGATGAGACACTAAGAGGGTCTTCTCAGTCTGAATCAAACGACTGGCTAACAGAAAGATAACTCTCTCTAAGAGAGAATGCCCAGGATTGACAAGCACGTGCAGCAACAGGCACTCTCAGGAGCATAAATTGGTGTAACTTTTTCAGAGTACTAGCTAGAAGCAGTTACCAAACTTAAATCACGTCGCTGTGTGACCATTCTCTGGCTGAACCCATAAGGACATCTGTCTTATAGCAACACCCTGAAACTCAAGGATCTATGTCCCTCTGCCCCGATGCCACTCAGTTCTTCCCCCAGTCTCTTCCTGGGGGAGAAACAAATGCCAAATGTGGGCAGAACAGTCATCTTGTTCTCCCCACAAGCAGGACACCACAGTGCAAGGGCCATGCCCTCGTGACACAGACCTCGGCTGTGACACATGGTTCACACTTGACATCAGCACCTGAACCTCTAGGGGCACTTCTGGGTCAGGGAACTGGCAGGCCCAGCCCCCACACCCTGCTCCCCCGCTGCCCCCACCCTCCTGAGCCGCCCTGCACACCGCTTCTCCACCACGGCCATTCCCAACGTCTCGCCACCTAGGTCAGTGCCCTTGGGGAAGCTTCTCCCACAGCCCGCATCCATCAGCCAGGACTGAGCACTGCGGAGTCCGCCCTCCACTGCATGCTGGCATTCCCGATCTCTCTCACAGACTCCCGAGACACATGGAAATCAAGGAATGGGCGGGCTCCTCTCACAAGTCCCTGACACTCTGACAGGTTAGAGTTTCTGGAACATACTATGACAGGTAGCTGCTGCCCAGCACTCTCAGAAAGTGCTCCTGGTCCAGCAATCCCTTTTCTAGAGATTCAAGCTAAGGAGATAAGACCAATACACAAATAGGTAAGTACAAGGAATTTCACTGCAGTGTGTTTCTAATTACAAAAATTTGGAAATAATCTAAATGCAAGGGATTGAATTAAGTTAATTATATATCCATACAACGGAAACAATGTTAAGATGGAGGAAGAGCTCATTTGACGGCTGTTTTTATGAAAAAGACTGGGCGGGGGGTTTTGGCCAATAGCCGTTTACATGAAATGATGCTGTGCTGCAGCTGAGAAGCCAGTCACTAACGCGAATTAATAAAAACGTAGAAGAGAAAACAGCCCTGTTGTGTACCACAGGTGTGGGAGACAGGGGAAGACCATGTCTGGGCTCTGACCATCCAGAGCCCAGAGTGGGGATCGCAAACCTGGGGCACACGCTTGCCCCTCCGTCTCCTCACCAGCCCGTGGCCGACACCGCTAACTGCTCACAGACGCCCTTCTGCAGCTCTTTCAACACAGCACTCCACACAGCCGACCCCAGCTGGCACAGAAGGAGAACTCTGTCTGTCAACCCCAAATTACAGTATGCCAGCAGAAGAACTCGAGGTCTGGAAACTACCCCTCACTAAGAGCTGGGACTGCCTGGCCAGGAGAAAAGCAGCTAGAGAGGAGAGACGATGCCTGTCGTCAGGCCTCTGACGGGCTGGCAAGCAGAGGACGCAGAAGTTTCTCCTGTGGACAGAACTATGACCAGTGTCGCCCAACCCGAGAAAGAACGCTCTCGTGAGGTTAAGGCTGCTTAGGAGGTGGTGAGCTCTCTGTCACTGGAGGTGTGCAAGCTGAGGCAGGTCAGACATCTGTCAAAGGTGTGGTAAAAAGACTCCTACACTGGCTAGAAGCCGCTAAGAACCGTCTGAATCTGCGCCCCCACCCTGTATCTGCTCGCTGCCCTTTAGTTCTATATCTTGGCCTCTGAGGGGCCACATTCAGGTCTGAGCTCAACCTGCTTCCTCCACAAGACCACCTCCCACCTACTGCAGCCCCTACTCCCACACTCTTCGTCACCATGTAGATTACCCGGAGAGAGAGAGTGTGTGCGCGTGTTCGTGTGGTCCACCCACCCAGCCCACCAGGAGTCCTGCTCCCCGAAAGCCCTGGCCTCCAGCAGAGACAGGAACCCGAGACCAGCTCCTTCCCGAGGCAAGCTCCACACGCGCACAGCAGGGCCCTGGAGGTGGGACTGTGCCAACACAGCGCTAGAGCGCAGGTGAGGGCTGGAGCTGCACCGGGATGCGGCCACACTCGGTCCCCGCGGCCCCGGCCCCCCCCCACCAGATGGCCCAGGGCCGCCAAGCTCTGAGTCACTGGACAGTCACCCGAAGCTTCTCCTCCCCCCTCCAGTTTTCCAAACACGCCTTCCTCTGCTGGAGGCTGGTTTGTGTTATTTTTATGTAGGGAAATGGCTGGATCGCTAAGAACAGCGTCCAGAATTTCCGACTGCCCGAGGATGATGGAAACCACATAAGAACAGAGAACACGTTTTGAAAAGTGCCCCCTCCGGCCCCACCCCCGCGCCTCTCTGCCAAGTGAGGAGCTGGACGGGCTCCTTGCTGCAGCTTCCCAGCCAGACGTCTGGTTGGAATTCTGGTTCTGCTGCTTACCAGCTGTGTGAACATGGGCAGGAATATTTCCATGCCTCAGTTTCCTTTCCTGTAAAATGGGAGCTATTAGAGTACCGACTTCCCATGACTATTGTGAGGCCTAACAAACTCGATACAGGTAAAGTCCCTGAAAGACTGCTCGGCTCATAAAAAGCGGCTTTCCAACTGCTGTCTCTGGCCATCCTTTGACTTTGAGAGGGCCTGGCCTACGAGTCCTGGCCGTTGGTGGCGGGAGCGGCAGACGGGCCCAGTGTGTGAGCCGGGTGGCCTGGCCCTGACTGCTGCAGGGCCCACCTCCACTGTGGGCCGCAGACGCTGGTGATGAGCCCCTGGGTAGGAAGGAGACTCTAGAAAGGGACCCGGGCCCCACCCAGACGCCACGTCCTGACTCTAGCTGGGGAGCGAGTCAGGGCGGGGGGCCCTCAGCCTCTTGGGACACGGATGTCTCTAATTATGGCCTGTGAAGTCAGGAATGACTTTTCTCAAGAAAAATGTTAGTCAGAGGCAGCTCTGGGCAGAGGCAAGGGGGCACGGCAGAAGCAGGGACCCTATGTTAGGGGGCCGGCCATTCATCCCCAACATCGAGGATGATGACAGTGATGATGATCACAGCTAATGTCTACACAGTTAGCAGTGTTCTAAGTTTTACACGTACAGTAACTCGTTTCGTCCTCTCAACCACCCTGCAGGCCTGGAGAGGTGAAGCCCACCCCCCAGGTCATACAGCTCGTGAGTGACATCAGAGCCCAGGCAGCCTGGCTCCAGGGCCTCGACACTCACCCTGTGCCTGTACGGTTTCCTAGGGAAACACACACACACGGGTTTGTGTTAGTGACAGTAACTCTTCTCTGTAACCCTGCCAGGTGCGGGCACTGTGTTGGGTATTGAAACTATATGGCCTGCAACCCAAACTCCAGCCCTGGGAGCTGTCCCTTCAGTGACCTAGCTGATGAACCCGGGGCTCCGTGCAGCTGAGTCAGTGGGCCAAGGTCACCCAAGCAGGGAAGAGTGGGGCTGGGACCTGACCCCAAGCGGGCGCACCTGCCACCTGGCTGCCCAGAAGAGCACGTAGCTGACACACTAGGGGCAGGGCCGCGGTCCAGAGCCTGGGGGTCTTGGAGACGTGAGTGGTCACGAGACAAACAAGCTAGGCTGTGTGTGGCCAGCTGTGCTCACACTCCCCGGTAAGGCCAACCTCTTCACGGTGGGCCAGGCCCCGCACTGGAGGAAGCAGCTCTCTGACAGCCTGTGGTTAAATGTCCACACTGGGGCCTCAACCCAGACTCTGGCAGACTGCACGGGCCAGAGCAGAACAGCCTCCTGACCTACGCATGCCCCTCACACCTCCACGCTGGTGGCCTCCCTAGGCTCTGCTTTCAGGGTTTCTGATTTCCAGAAAGGGAGTTGAGGCTGGGCAGAAACAACTCATTCCCAGCCCTGGCTCCCTCGCGGGGCTTCTGCAGCTCTTCGCGGCCTGGGCCACGTTAACTGAGGTTTATCACCCTAAGTTATACGGAGGACAGGGAAGTGGACAGTCTTGCTCTGCTCCAGGTCCTGGGGGAAGGATGCAGACAGACCAGGAAGGGCCTGGGGAAGAGTGGGAAGGAACTGGAGGCCGTGTCCTCTGAGCAAGAGCTGGGATGGCTAAGCTGGGGAAGGCAGCCTCAGGACAGCCGCCACCCCAGGTCTCCGCAGGGCCATCCTGGGGCAAAGGGAGCAGGCAGGGCTGCGGGGCCAGAGGCAGGGTGAAGGCAGCCCGGGGGTCGGGGGGGGAGAGGTTGTTAGCAGTTCAGCTACTGGGGAAGGAGCTGTCTCAGGGGGGTAGTGTAGGTGTGCCAGCAGGATCTGGAACAGCAGTCTTCAGGGTCTGCAGTGGCTAGGGGTGGGTCACCATGCACAAAACCTCGCCCACCATGCCACATGAGAGCCCTGGCACAAGCTACGTCCATGTATTTAATCCCTGCCATGATCTCCCCTAGAAGGCATTGCTCTCCCCATTCTGCAGATGAGAAAGTGGAGACTCAGAAAGGATTCATGGCTTGCGCAAGATTGCAGAGGTCAGGGCAGAGCCAGGATTCAAAATGCATGTCATCCTCCCAGTCCTGCCCACCCTGTGAAAAGCTCCTGGGCCTTGAGGCAGCCCTCAAGAGCTGGCCTGGGCCCAAGGAGCAGAATACAAGGACATAGAGAGGTAGATTTCAAGGGAAGAGTGAGTGTGTAAAGGGACACAGAACTGTGTGCCCAGCAAGAAGGGGACAGAGAGGGCTTCCCCAGGGCACTCAGGGAGGCCGTTCCTTTGTAGGTCATCCATATCTTCTTCCTTCGTCTGGGGAGAAGCAGCATCTCCACAGATGCCTAAAGTCTTGCAGCCTGGACCACAGTTGATAAGTGGTTCCTGAGAGGCCAGAGGCCTGCCTGGCAACCAAAGGGACTTACGGACCCCTGGAACACCTCCTCCCAGGGAGGAGGAGCTGGGGACCCCCTAGATGGAGGCCCAGCAATGCTGGGCATCTCCCCTGATGGGCAAGGTTGGGAGGAACGTGACCTAGAAGGAAAAGTCCTCAGGAGGAGTGGTGAGCAGGGGCGGGCAGGCTCCCAGCCTGCAGGGCCCAGTGCAAGTCGAGGGAGGGTGGCCAGGGAGGCAGCGAGGGTGAGTTCACAGGGAGCAGGTGCCTGGGCACAGATGTTGAGCTCTGCATTCAGAGCCTCCAGGCACAGCCAAGCTGGGATAGAGGGCCTGGCAGAGGCCGGAGCCCTTACAGGAGCTGAAAAGATTTAGGGCACAAGTCTATGTGAGGCACAGACTTGACGTGACATCCACCTAAACATCCAACACGACTTCTGGCTGGTTAACTAGGAGCACTGTATCCAAAATGAGGGAGGTGATGAGCTTTCTGGACAATTCAGAAGGCATTTGGCAGGGGTCAGAGGGAGGCAGGAGGATCTGTGCTTTTACCCAGTTCCCAAATTTGCTTTAACGAGGATGGACTCTAATCAGAAAGGAACCAAATAAACTCAACATCCAACTGCCTGGCACTTCCCCTTCGACGACTAACAGACATCTCAAATGCAGGCCCAAACTGAGCTCCTGCACCCCCACCCCAGGCCAGCTCCTCAGGCAGCCTCCCATCTTGGCTGATAGCAACTTGATGATCCTTCCAGCTATTCAGGCCAATAGTCTGAGAGTCACTCTTGGCAACTCTCTTTTTCTCACACCCTACTTCCCATCTGTCAGCAAATCAGGCTGCTCCACCTTCAAAACAGGGCCAGCATCTGAGCACCTGGCCTACCCCACTACCAGCCCTGGTCTGTGCTGCCCTCGCCTCTTCCCTGCATTAGTTCCCCAGCCTCTCCAGTGGGCTCTTCTGCCTCTCTCAGCACACCCGTCCACCCTCCTCCATACAGCAGCTGGTATGCTGTTAATTGGAGCCCAAGTCCTCACAGTGACCCAGAAGACTCTGCAGGACCCAGCCATTCCTCCTGCTACCCTTCCTCCACGCCCCTTGGCCATCCCACCTCAGCCCCATGGGCCTCCTGGCTGTTCCTCTACAGTCCTGGCACACTCCTACCTCAGGACCTTTGCACACACTGTTCCTGGTGTCTCTTCTCCTAGATGTCCACCTGGTTCACTCCCTCACCTCATTCAGGTCTTTGCTCAAAGGTCACCTGGGTCTCAGTGAGGCTTTCCTTCACCTCTCTTTTTAAAAACCACACCCCTCCACCAGGCTCCCTTATCCTTGCCTGCTCTACTTCTCTCTATAGCCCCTACACTATCACCACCACACACTATATGTGGGTGTGTTACTGTCCGGCTTCTCCACTAGGATGTCTGTCCTGTGAGAGCTGGGTCTCCAGAACAGTGTCTGGCACACAGGAAGTGCTCACACACCGAGCTACTCCTACCAAGCCAAGGAAGCTTTTTTCCCGCAATGCTGACTCTTGATGTTGCAGTCGGCCATAAGGACCATAAAGTCCATGGGAGCAGGGTGGGCACCACCTTACGACACACGGTCACAGCCAGAACCTCAAGGAGGGTTCCAGATCCTGGCTGGGGATGGGGGGGCAGGGAATCACGGACATCCAAAATGCACCCAAAGTTCAGATTTCAGCGCAGGAAATCCACACAAACACGACTGGAAACAGGTTTTCAAAATAAAAGTTGGAAGCTTTTCTTCTCCCCCGAGTCCCAACCATGAGAATGAAAAGGCACAAAGACTCTCTGGCCAGACACTAACACCCCTCCCTGAGGAGGGGGTGGCCGGGTGACAGGCATAAGACAATTTTCAGAACCAGAAGACCCCCCCAGAGGGCCTAGAGCCACGTGGCCCCAAACGAGGCTGATCCCTAGACTTACCTGGGGAGAGCCAGCAGCCTATTCCTGTGTAGGCCTGAAAATCCCAAGAATTCAAAGGGTCAGTCAGCGAGGGGGCCCCAGAAACTGTACTTTGAAAAGAGCCCTGAGTGGTTGTATCACGTGGCCTGTCTGGAATCCCATGACTGACAAGTCCCTCTGTTGGACACATGAGGAAACTGAGGCCCCAGGAGGAGAGACCTGTTCAAGCTCTGCCAGGCACTCAGCGGCAGATGGGGCAGAGGCCAGTGCTCCTCTCCCGCTGCCCACCCACAGGCAAGGTGCACACCCACGGCCAAGGGCCTGGGTCCAGCCCACGTGGCTCTGTTTGGTCTACAGAGAGCAGGGGTTGCCATTATCTTGTTTCTTAAATTAGAACTAGGTATCAGAAACGTTCACTCAAAATCCAGATTTCCGGCTTTTCTTAGACAACAGGAATCAGAAGAGAATGCCTTCCCAGGTGGTATTCATCACTGAGCTGACAGTGGCCACCTGCAGTGACCTGGGCCCCTAGCGGGCTGCCCGCTCACCCGGTGGTGGATACCTGCCTCTCTGCAAAGAACCCAGGGGTCTGTCCTGGGCCTGCTTCCCTGGGGCCGAGAGCACAGAGCCATAGCCACAGGTCCAAATCCTGCCAGCTGCTGTGTGTTTTGTGTGACTTCCCCCAGCGGGACCTCAGCTTTCCACCAGTAAAATGGTTCTAAATTCACCCCAAGCTCGCAAGGCTGTTGTGTGGGTGGGGCTCTGGGCTGGGCACACGGCAAGTGCTCAGGAAATAACTTTGTGCTCGCCCTCCAAACCCAGGCAGAAAGTTGTCTCCTCCTGGGCCCCTAGCAGACCACCGGGTACCAGGGCGGGAGTCTAAGGGGTGGGCCTGGCCCAGCTCCCTTACTTAGGCTTAAACCGTAGCCAACAAGAACAATTACTATAGAGTTTTGTTTTTTAAAAAAAGGAAGGTGATTTTAAAAGCTCACTGGTTTTAATCTCTCTTGAGATTTTTCTCTGGACCTAAAAGTCTTATTCACCAAACCATGGACAGCCACGTTGCCCGGGAACTACAATGTAGACACAAAACAAGCCACCCATGGGAAGCTCTGCCCTCTCCCAGGACCCTCCCTGCAACCCTCCCTCCGTCCGCTAGGCACTTCATTCCGTGAACATTTACTGAATGCCAACTACGTGACAGGCCTGTGTCTGTCACATGGATCTGGGGATGTGGCTGTGGACAGACAAGCCCTGTCCTTGTGGGGACACTGGGACACAGTTAGATGATGATGATGGCTTGTGTTAGGAACAGGAATGGGGGAGGCGTCAGGCACCGCAGGATGGAGAGCAGAGCCTCGTGCCCCGTGCCCTGTGCCAGAGGTAGGAAGGCTTCCTAGAAGGCAGGTACCATCAGCCAGGACCCAAGGAGGAGTGGCCGCGTGGCAGGCGAGGGGTGCTCTCAGCTGAGGACACTCCCTTTGTGAGGGCTGAGCAGACGGAAGTGAAGTCCACAATGTACACAGGGACGGAAAAGCTCAGTTTGGTGGGAACATGGATAGGGGTCAAAGGGCGGCAGATAGGACCTGAATTTTCAGGACTTTTTAAGGCTTGTTAAGGAGTTTGCACTGGACTCCAGGACCAGGGCAAGGCCGAGGAAGGGTCCAAGGTTTAACTTGTGAGGGACAGGGTGGTAGTAACATTCTAGAAAGGCAACTCTAACTGCAGAGTGCATGGCATTAGCAGGGAGGATGGGGGCCACTTCAGTGACTCTGAGGGGGACGAGGGGACTGCGTCAGGTGGCACCAGTGGGGTGGAGAAGAGGACCAATCTGAGGGACAGTGATAAGCCGGGCGGCAGGACAGCTATGGGAGGAGCAGGAGGAAGGAGAGGAGTCCTCAAGGGCCTAGAAGCCAAGCTGGTAAGGCCAGATGTCACCGAGAAGTGGAAGAAGCTGAGGACAGGGACATGAGCTGTTGGTCAGGAGCAGGGGCAGGAGCTGGGCTGCGGCGGGGTGGGGAGAGGAAGCTGGGACAGAAGAAGGGGGACTGAAGACAACTTTGGAGGGCTGTGGCTGAGTGGAAGGGGGAGGAGCAGGGGACAGCTGAAGGGACGGGGGCTCCAGGGCAGGCTTGTGGCTCTGAAGCTGGGAGAGACCTGGGCACATGTGATGGTGACAGGAGCAGAGAGGCCCTGGGAGGAGCTGCCAGAAGGGAAGGGGCTGGCACCGGCTGAGGTGAAGCTGGTGGGGGGCAGGTAGCCGGGTGACAGCCCCTCCTCTGGGGGCCTGGCTTTTCTCTGAGTGGCAGGGAAAGGGTCACTGGGCTGCCGAGGGGGCTGATCCGCCCCTGCCACCAGCAAGCTGGGGCTCAGGCAGGGCCAATTCCAGGAGCCTGGGGTCTAGATTAGGCAAACCAAGAGAAAATGGGGGGTTCACTGCAACCCTGTGCCGGGTGCAGGGAGTGGGCCCACAGCCCCTACCACTGGCCTCTGGTCTCCATCCCCACGCCTCTCAGCCTCCGCGACCCACAGGCCTCTCAGGTGGCCCCCGAGCCTGGAACAGCCCTTCCTGGGCAGCTCAACCATCCCCTGCCTGTCTGCATGGGTACAGGTCGCTGGCCCCACCTCTCCATTGACTACCTGTCACCTCTGGGGGAGAGGGCCGTGGCCAAGACCCGTCTTGCTGCTTCCCACCCTGAGGCCCGCCCTGCCGAGGCTGAGATAAGGGCTGGCCCAGCTCTGGCTCACAGGCTGCAGCATTATCTCTAATTACCCAGCACGGAGACCTCCAGAAGTGGCTTTTATATACGTATGAAAATATAGGACTCGGAACAATGGACTTCTCAAAGCAGGAGGCTATTATTAGAGCTCTGCTTACGGAACCCACATTCAGCATTTCACCGTTTGTCAGCTGCTGCTGGAGAGATGGGCAGGCAGCTCGCGGGTATGCGGACAGCAGTTAGGAGTGGAGGGGTCTCCTCAGGCCACTGGTGCATCTCAAAAAAGGTGCAGCTTTTCAGGATGCCCACGCTGCAAGGCAGTGGCCTCCTGGTGGCTGGCCTGAGCAGTCTGCGCAGCTCTGCCAGGCACGCACCATCCCAACGCGGGAACAACGTGAGTGACAGCGAGAGGACTAAGCTGGAGTCCGACATCTGGGTTCTAACCCAACTTCTCTGGGCCTCAGTTTCCCACCTGCACAGCCAGGGTGAGGCCACCACTTGGTGGCATCCTGGTGGCATGGGAAGCGGTGCCTGGAGAGCTCTGCAGGACAGTTAGACAGGGTCTTCCAGGGGGGCTGAGGCTGCAGCCTTCCTCAGACAGGCCTTGTTCTCATCAGCACATAGCCGGAGGGAAGAAAGAAGTCTGGTGTCCTGTGAACCCAGCACACACAGCCAGGCCCTCGCCCCATCCTGTCAACATGTTTTCCAAGGTTGTCTTTCCGGCCCCGGGGAGGTGTCGGCTCCAGCCTCGCTGGCCAGGCCCAGGCTTCAGTCTCAAACATAAAGACCGTCTGTCTGCTTGCCTGCTGGAGCCCAGCTGGACCTCCCCCCGCTCTGCTTATGAGTCACTCCCATCGAAACAGCCAGGAGGACCTGAGTGGGCTTTGGAGATTAGAATTCCTGGAGTTGAGGAGGGGTGAGAGGTCAGCCCCAAGAACCCAGAATGAGATCTCCCCTGTCCATGTACGACTTCGGGGGACGCCATCACAAAGAGCCGAGGGTCTCAGCTGTGTGCAAACACGGCGCCTAGCACAGGGCTGGGGGCGGCCCCCCACAGCACGTAGGTGCCAGTGCAGGGTGTCTGCAGGGCTCAGAGCACGGCAAACGTCAGGGGAAGGCGTCAGCCCTGGCAGGAGGGCAGGAAAGGGGTACTCTAGATGCACAGGTGCCACCTCCCTCACCTCGACCGTCTCTATCACACTGAGCTCCCGGCTTCTTCATAGCATATCTCATTATGTGGCGCCACCCTTTTTCATTCGTTCTAATTTTCAGTCTCTCTCCACTAGAGAGTCAGCTCTGGGAGGGAAAAGGTGTGGTGCTGTGCTGCCTCTGTCCTGCACTCGGGCACCCCCAGTGCTGCGAAGAAGGCTCAGCACAAGCAGGAGCTCAGTTAGTATCTGTCAAATGAATGAATGAATGAATGAGTGATGCTACCAGTGACTAAGGAACCCACACAAACCTGGGAAGTAGCATTACTCATTCATTCATTCAGCAAATACAGAGACGAGAACAATGATGCCCAGGGAACAATCAGGATCTGAAGCCACAGAACTCCATGTCAAGCGCACCCTCCCTCAACTGCGGCGCATGTGTCTTATCTTCTCTGTGGACCAGGAGCCACGAGGATCAAAGCCCTCTCTTTTTCCTCTAAGACCCTTGGGGGACGCCACTCTCATCCTGGCCTGCCTGCATTTCACTTGGGCCAACTCGCTGACCCCCTGCGAGCAGACGGCGGGGCTCACTCCCCCCCCTTTTCGAGTGGAAGCACTGAGGCCTGGAGGGGAGGGAGGCTATCTGGGTCATGCAGCTGACACGTGGCACAGCCACGACAGGGACCTGCCACTCTGAACCTGTGTCCATGCTCGCTCCTTCGCCCTGCATCTGGACCTCGGAAATACTAAATGGCTGCGGAAATCGGAGAGTTTCTCTGAGATACAGATGTGTTCTGTGCCCAGAACACTGACCCCCAGGCCTCAAGTCACAAAAGGATAGGGGCTGCATGCAGTCCCACCCCTCAGGGACACCCTGGTTTAGCTCCTCTGAGCCCACCTATACCCCCTGCCCACCTCCCACAACCCTGGGAGGCCGGCCGGGTGGGGATGGTGCTGGCAGGGCCTCAGACAGGAAGCAGGAGCAGAGACTCACCCCACAGCCTGGCAAAGGTGCTGAAAGCCAGCTGGCAGAGGGCAACCAGGAGGCTCTGGGGGCCAGCAGCCCATGGGGAAGGGGTGGAGGCCAGTCCAAACACCCTGCATGCCAGAGCCTCTGCTTAGCGAGGTACTGCTCATACTGGCGTCACTATCAGTCCCGCAGACGGCCCCAACCTACCTGAGGGTCTCTCCCCACATCTTGGGGGACTGGAGCACCAATCCAAGAGGGAAATGAGGCCTCTGATGCCAGTCCTGCAGCCAAACCCAGGATGGGCAGCCTTTCCAGAGGGAGGCTGTGAAGAAGCCCTGTATTCTCCCAGTGCCATTTGGGCAAGACCCAAAGCAAGGGTGAGGCCCATCCACCTGGGACCCTGAACCTCGCCTCTGGGACAGCCAGCTGGGAGGTCCAGAGCCACTGGAGAGCCAGGCCAGGCACCCACCCTGCCACTCCTCATAAGGACACTTTAGACGGGGCAGAGCTCTCCAGGAGACAGAAGGCCTACGTGTAAGGGGCTCACAAGAGCTCTAGACTGGCAGCCCCTGGGCCAAATGGTTTTTTTTTTTTTAATTGGAAGGAATTACCAACATTTTAACATCTAGATATTGTACATGAAAATCAAAGCTTCTGACTCCTCTTTGGGGGAAACAGTTGAGGATCTGGCCACACTGGGCCCATATTCCCGCTTGACAACAGTCAGATGGGGTGGCATCTGCATTTGCTTGCGGTGCTTGCAAAGGACCAAAATTCAAGACCCAAGTCAAAGAGCAGGAGGATCTGTAGCTTGGCGGTCAGTCATTCCCAGGGAAAGTGATCTGGAAGACTGAGTCCTGAGGGCCAGGGCTCAAGAATTCCCACAGCTCCGCAGACCTGGTGGGAACGCCAAGGTTTCCGCACACCGCATCCTCTGAGTGTCTGATTTTTACAGACCCTACCAAAGTGACGCCATCACCCTGCTCTCCACCCGCAATCACATGGTCGTCATAGCCACCAGCCTGCAATTCACCAGACACCCCCACTCCTCAGTTTCCTACAGTCAAGACAGAGTCTAAATCAGTGTCTGATATCTGGTGTTTATTCTAAAACTGGACCCTCAGGTGCCGTCCTGGGGCCTGAAGCCACGCTCTGCTCACTCTCAGCAGACCCTGTGCCCATGTCCGTGTTTAGAACGATGCCCCTGCGGCTCCAGCAGTGCCCAGAGGGAGTGTGGGGAGAGCTGTGGGTGGAGATCAGACAGGTCAAGCCGCAGCGTCCCCACTTCCGGGCTGAGTGCCAGGCCAGGTTACCTCACCTCTAGGGGCTTCCGGTGTCTCATCTTTGCAATAGGCATCATTCTTCCTCCGCTTACACAAGAGGAATGTGGGAATCGAGCAAGGACATGCTTTGCCAGCCTCGAATCCCTGTGTGAATGCACGGCGCTCTTTCTGCAGCACCACTGATCCGAGAAGGAGGGCTTCCCCGAGTCCTTGCTGGGCTGGTCAAGGCCAGAAAGAGGGACCTCAGGAGACGCAGCTCTCCAGTCCGACACCAAATAAAGCACTCCCTGCTCAGGAACCAGGACATCTCGTGTGTGTCTGTATAAAGCTTTGTACTTTCAAAAGCTCCTTTCCTTTCATTCTACCCACAGTGCCTACCCGGTCTTGAGTGACAGTTTACAAAACCGTTTCTCTTGCCGTGATCTCATCTGTGGACTGCATCATCCTTTTCCCTTCTTATCTATTTTCTTAGCCATTTCCTATAGCCTGCCCTCTGCCAGACCCTCACCCGCAGCCAGGCCAGAGCGGTTCTTGTTGGTTCTGACTGCACAAAGACGAGCAGAGCTTCCAACCCCAGGGCTCACTCGGAAAGACTTTTCAGAACACACACACACACATACACAGCCAAGAATCTTCCCAGCTGAGCCAAATTAAATACAGAGGCCTCTAGTTATTTCCATACGTGCAAAATGGACTTGAATAAAGCAGCTTTCTGTGGCAGGCTCCAGCAGACAGGGCTGGGCCGGACCCCAGGGACACGCCAAGAGTGCCAGGCAGGAGGCACAGGCCAGGGAGGCTGGTCTGTGAGAGAGTGTGGGCAGAGAGGGGGAGAAAGATGCCCATCGTGCAGGCCTCCCTGCCTCCAGCCCACCCTGTCAGCCAGGGCTAGGCGTCTGGCCCGCTCGGAGCCCAGGACAAACTCGGCCCTGGCTCTCCAGTCCCATCGCAGACCACAGCCACCACCAAAGCACCTTCGGGCTCCCCCTTCCACTTGCCCACCCCTCAGCGGCCAGAAAGCACTTTCTAAAATGCAAAGTGCCCAAGTCCTGGCTGGCTTAAAATCTTTGTCACCGTCCAAACTCCTCAGGGCGGCACCGATGCCCCGCCCCTGCCCATCTCCCAGCCCTCTGTCTGTCTCGCAGGCCCCGGCTCACTGCAAAGCTCGGGCCGCACGGCGCTGTCTGCAGGCTGGAGGCCACGAGCCGCCCTGCCATGCTGCGCCCCTTCCCGGGACACTCGGTGCCCCACAGCAGAGGGAGCAGAGCCCACGGGCCTCCTCTGCCCGACCATGAGTGGACCCCGGGAGGGGCGTGTTGTGCGTGTCTGTGTCCTCAGTGCCGGCACAGCGGTTAGAAAGTGTGCTGTAGAATGGATGCGAGAGTGAACTGACGATGGTGGAAAGAACAATAACACAGCAACAACAGATGACAGCTACCGTGCCAGGCACTGCTCTGAGCGCTCAGCACGGAACCAACTCAGATCATCCTGTGACGTTTCCTAGTAGATTTTCATTTTTTAGAGTAGTTTTCAGTTCCCAGCAAAATAGAATAGAAAGTGCAGAGCCTCAAGTACCCTCTGCCTGCACAAATGCACAGCCTCCCCTACTATCAGCATCCCCCACCAGAGTGGTGCATTTGTTACAAGTGACAAACCTACAGTGACATGTCACAATCACCCAGACGCCACGTGGCGCTTTCATCAGGGCTCACTCTGGGCGGGGTATGTAACCACCTTTTGAGGTAGGTGCAATATCATCTTCCCATTTTGTAGATGGAGAAACTGAGGCACAGAGAGACCAAGGCCGTGATTCACACAGAGGGTGAGGAAGGGTAGGCTGACTGAGGCAGTGGGCCACCAGCTGATGGATAAGCTGCCTCACACGCCTTGTCATGCTCTCCCCTCCATGGGGCTTTAAAGCCACCTGCCTTCTGCCCGTTGAACTCCTCCTGCCTCTCGGGACCAGGGCCTGCAGTGCAGCACCACAGGGCTCCACAGCACGTCAGCATCCACCCGACTGGTCCCCATCTGCACACCAGGCCCAGGGCAGGCACTGAGACAAGGTCTAGGGAAGAATGAAGGCTCAAGGGTGGGAACGCAGCCCGCCTCAACCTCCCACAACTGCAGTACTGGCACACAGAGCCCTTCCCTGGCAATTGTCTGGCACCTGGCAGGCAGGAGCTCTGTGACCTTGGGCAAGTGACTTGATCTCTCTGTGCCTCAGTTTCTCTGCCATAAAATGGGGGCATTATCTACCTCACAGCCAAATGTTAATGCATGCAGAAATCCTCAGCCTGGGGCCTGTCACCCAGGAAGTGCTTAGGGTAGCTGCTGTCATTATCACAGCATAAGACTGTTATTCCTTGCCCACATCGCATGGCATCACGGGGACTAAGGGGGGCCTATAAGGTGGTGAGTGGGAAGCAGTGGGAAGAGGCCTTAAGGAGCAGCCTTCGCTCAGAGACAGGTATCAGACCATGTGACCCGACACCAGTACCTGTGCCTGAGGACAGCGTGGGGCGAACTGACTTGGGGTGGTCACTGGTTCAGGGCAGGACTGGGTGGGACTCTGGCCACTGTTTGTTTTTTAACTAAACTTGGCTGAGGGTCCTCTATGTGCCAAGCACCATGTTAGACGCTAGGGGCAGTAATAATAACGTATTCATAATAATGACAGAACCTACTATGTGCCAGGCTCCAAACTCGGCACTGCGGGAGGGCCCAGGACTGAGTGATGATGGCATGCGGTGGGTACAGGTGACATGAGGGGTCAAGGATGACTGCAGTACTCTGGGTGGAGCGTGGGCAGACAGATGAAGACATGGAGAAGCAGCAGATTTGGGCGGGGGGAGGTTACAAGAAGCCAGCTTAGCAGCTGCTGGATGGAAGAGAAGGGACAAAGGCCTGGCAGAGGCCTGGGGAAGCCCAGTGCTAACAGACTAAGGAGGAAGAGGAGCTGGCCAAGAGGGCTGGGAGGAACCCAGGAGGGCCCAGGCTCTTAAGCCAGAGAGAAGAGCCCCTGAGGGCAGCATGTCAGGCTGCCAGAGGCCAAGCAAGGGGAGGGCCGATATGCCTATGCACTCTACTACCTGCCAAGGGGCAGCCAGGGGCAGCAGGCGGGGACCGGTGGGGAAACTCAGCAGAGAGCCCACACCTGCCAAGGAGTGCAGGCAAGCACCTTGGGCGCCCCTGATCCAAGGGGAGCGGCCAAGAGCTCTTCCCCAAGGAAAGCCCTGTCTGATGGGGACTCCCAGGCCTGGCCTCTCCAGTCACCTCCAGACGCTGGGCCTCCCACATAGATTTCCCCAAGCGGGGCAGGATCAGTCTTCAAGGCTGGGAAACTGGCCCAGGCTGCCAACACAGCCAAGGGCTGTTCAGGGATCTCTGTGGCTTTGCCCCAGGACCCACCCCAACAATATGACACCTCCACCTTGGTCAGAAATGAGGCTGATTGCACGACAGGTCCTTGATTTAAAATCAAGAAAATGGGATTTGCTTCAAAATAATCTGGCAGCAATGAAATATAATTGCCCATGGGGGTCATTATGCTATTCTCTCTATTTCTGTATTTGTTTGAAATTTTCTACAAGAAAAAGTTTAAAATAGTGCTAAGAATGTTCTATCCACATCAAGGCCTGTTATCTTCCTGGGCCATTTTGCCATTTTTACTAAGTAAGTGGGGAAAAAAAACCAAAACCCCAAACCCTGCACATTTAAATTATGGCTCTGGGAAAAGTCAAGGGCTCAGAGGGAACAGAGAATTTGAGTTTGCACGCGGGTACCCCCCTCCACTAACAGCAGAGGAAGGGGCGTCTTCCCTAGACACTTCCTCTCCAACCCTCGCACAGGACTAACTGTACTTCTGGGGTCCTGTCCAAGCCTACACAGGGAAATAAAGGCAACGACAAGAACCGTGGCTGATACCAATTAATAGGAGCCATAGGAGAGGCAGCGTTTTCTGGACACCTACCGTGAGCCCAGCCCTGTTCTAGCCCCGTCTCCTCCATCATCTCCAACAGAGAGGCATCCTGACACTATCAGGGAATCTGGAGGGCAGTCCTACACGCACATGACCTCTTGGGGCTGGCAAACACGTTTCTGAGATTCAAGGCCACTAGCCAGAGCTTCCAAGGGTGCTCTGTCCACTCTGCAAAGTGGCAATGCACCTCTGTGCCTGTCCACGAGTGGGGGAGTCCTGCAGGTCTGTCTCCCCTACTTCTCCACCCCCCCACCCCTTCCTGCCTCTGCCTCATCCTCTGTCCTAAAAAACTCAAGGCCTGAAACAATGTCAGGGAGGGAGAAAGACACACACGAATCAAAAGACCAAACGTATGTCCCGCAAAGCGTGAATACGTTATTTCATTTTCTCTCCTTGGTTTCCTTGTCTGTAAAATGAGAATAATACTAGCTCCTTCACAGGGCTCTGGGGAGGTTAAAATAAGATAAGCATGTATAAAATTCAAAGGCCACCCAGACGTCAGATATTACCATTTTTATTCTACAGCCTGTTTCAGTTCCAGTCTTAAACCTGCACCAACTCCAGACCCACCAAAAACAGTTACAGCTTTGCCCAAGCCCAGCTGTGCCCTTCTCCACTTCCTGCCAGCACGCACTGGGCACCTCCTGTGGGCGCTACCCACTGCCTCTCCCTCCAGATCCCCACTTGACAGACAAGGCTGCTGTGGCTCACGGAGGTGACTACACACTCACAAAGGGCAGGACTGGGACTCGTTATGAGTTTCTCCAGCTACCAATGCCACCCTCTGCCCACTGCAGCAAGCTGCCTCGCTGCCTGGTGGCTAGACCAGGCTGGAGAGGGCAGAGCAGCAGAACTAGGGACCTGAGGCCACTGATCCCAAGGCCAGGCTCTGGAGCTCTCAGTCTCATTAGGTGCCAGAAACAGCCCCAGGATGCCAGAGTTGCCCAAGGCCCCCGAGATCAGCACAGGCCACCCTGTTGAGAACTCCAGAGGCACTGCTGCCAGGTTCCACCTGACACAGGGCTGGGCATCAGCTCTGCGCCTCCACCCTCAAGTGTCCCTGGGCCTCAAGGGACCTCTCCCTCACCCATGGCAGATGCCATTTGCCCCTCCTGTCTAAGACATCTTCACCATAGGCAAGCGGCAATTTTTCCCAATCCACGAGCAAAACATTCATACCTGTCCACTCTTGGGGGCCATTAAGTCGGCAGCTGGGCACGCAGCTGTAAGCACACACAAGTCTGTCAGCTTAGTCACTCACCGCCAAGCCTGCAGCCTGTCACCCCAGCGCCGCCGCCTCACACCACGAACAGTTTTCACTCTTAACTGCATCCCTCACTACCGTCCTTCTGTGGCCAGAGCGAGATGCTCCACTCTGGTCCAGCAACGCCTCTCCCAAACAGGTAACACCGCCCGTTCCAGCAGCCAGATAGCAGCCCTGAAATATGAGCTAAAGGCGACCGTCTAGGTGCTGACTGTGCGCCGTTCAAGCACTTTACGGGCATTAACTCACTCAATCCTCACAACTCCATGAGCTCCCACTATCACCCACGCTACAAATGGAGAAACTGAGGCACAGAAAGGCTAAGTCACAGAGGGTGTGAGGAGCAGAGCTGGGGTGAGGGTTACAGGGGGTCTGGCTACAGAATCTGCTCCCCTAACCACTGGGCAAAATGTCCTCCCCCAGCAAATGACCACAGGCTCACGAAGCTCGCCCTCTTCAGTGCAGAAACTGAGGCCCAGAAGGGGATGTGACAGGATGGCAGACGCCAGGGCTTGCAGGTAGGCCGGGTGCCAACAGCCAAGCAGAGCTGGCTCTGCCCAGGCTTCCTGTGAGGCCTCCTCTCGGGAGGGAGAGACCCTTCCAAGCTCAGTAATAATGAGGATAAATAACAACAGTTGCAATCACTGTAACTAACACGGAGCACTAACAGAATAATGAACATTTTAAACATTTTCCATGTACTAACGTATTTAATTCTTATACCACCTAGCCCCCCAGCCAGAAATAGAAAAGTAAGCACAATCTGTGTGTCTTTTAAAACAGGCATCGGGGGGGGGGGGGGGGGCTGGCCCCGTGGTCGAGTGGTTAAGTTCGCGCGCTCCGCTGCAGGCGGCCCAGTGTTTCGTTGGTTCGAATCCTGGGCGCGGACATGGCACTGCTCATCAAACCACGCTGAGGCAGCGTCCCACATGCCACAACTAGAAGGACCCACAACGAAGAGTATACAACTATGTACCGGGGGGCTTTGGGGAGAAAAAGGAAAAAATAAAATCTTAAAAAAAAAAAAAAACAGGCATCGGGGGGCCGGCCCCGTGGCCGAGTGGTTAAGTTTGCGCGCTCTGCTGCAGCGGCCCAGGGTTTCATGGGTTCGAATCCTGGGCACGGACATGACACCGCTCATCAGCCCATGCTGAGGAGGCGTCCCACATGCCACAACTAGAAGGACCCACGACTAAGAATAGTACAACTATGTACCAGGGGGCTTTGAGGAGAAAAAGGAAAAAAATAATATCTTAAAATAATAATAATAGTAAAACAAGCATCAGGGAGAAAGCACTCCCCTTGCCAGACTGACTCCGGCCTGGCCTGGGCAACAGGTGATTCAGGGAACCTGGATGGGGAGGCTGCCTCCTAGCTGGGGACGCTTCCAAACTGTCCAGTTTATTAATGGTCTTCCTCTCCTCCCATAAGGGTCAGCAGCGCACACATCTGTGTCCCCTAACGAGGTCCAAGGTCCTGCTCCTGTGTTTCCTCACCACGCAGAAGCCGGGTGTGTGCACACAGGTCCCACAGTGAGTCAGGGGACAGTCGGCTCTAGTCCCTGAGGCCTCGCTCCATGCCGAGGCCGGCCTGGGGCAAGCACGCTACCCTCAAAATGCTGCATGCTCGAGACCAAAGGGCACTGTCCCAGAATACTGCTAGAGCGTCTGGGGAAGCAGCTCTTGGGGTCTGTGGGCTCTGGCAAGACACCAGGAGAGCCTGGAGAGCAGTCGCCACCAGCCTGCAGGCTGGGACATTTGGGAAACATTTGGGGAATCCAGATACCACGAGATGCCAGACACATGTTCTGCGGCTTAGGAAAGATGCAAAAGGCTCCATTTACGACGCTGACATATTTTGCTGAAGATGACTTAATCCCAGAGGAAGCAGAGTCTCCAGAGCTGGCGAGGAAGAGCGCGGACCCCAAGCCAAGCAGACTGAGTTCAAGCCCCAGCTCGAGGACGTACTGGCCAGTGACCCTGGGCAACTCACATAACCTTCCCGCAACTGGAAAATGGGAACAGCAGAAGCCCTTACTCACAAGCTACTTTGAGAATTAAGTACTTCACACAGAGTTCACTAAATAGCAACCATGGCTATTATTATTATCGTTACACTGACCTTTGAACAAAGAGGAAAAAATAAATGCCGTCACAGCTTCCCCATCGACACCAACAGGGAGGCACACTGGCTGCGGCTCTACATCTGGGCCTCAAGCTCAAGTCAAACCGTCACCATTAGGAAGCCGCAAACCAGGGAAATAAAATGGAAAGAATGGTCCTTTCCATCAAGGAGCTGGGAAGCCAGAGCCATGTTTGAATAAGGCAGCGAAAGACACTAAAGTGGGAGCAACTAGGACCACGTCTCAGCCCCTTAAGGAGACATGCCACAAAGTCACGCAGGCCCCAGAAACCAGGAAAAAGGACACTGTGAGGAACCACTTTAATTCAGCAGTAATTTTACAAATGGGACATGGTGGTGATGATGATGGGGATGAAAGCCACCATTGGTTGGACATCTAAACTGCGTCAGTCACCAAGCAAAGCTGCACAAGCCCCAGGAGGTATTTTCCAGCCACATTTCACAGACAAGAAAATCAGAGTTCAGACAGGGGAGGCAACATGTCTGAAGCCCCACAGCTGGGGAGAGAAGAGTCAGGGTTCTGTGAGACCAAGTCTGTGCTCTGGATGCACGCTTTCACGTTATTAACCTCGGTTCCTCCACATCTGCCCAGGGCCTGGCATGAAGCAGGTGCTCAGTAACTGTTTGGTGAGTGAATAAAGGAACACAGGAAAGGGCAACACTGGGTGCTCCTTGGGTTGCACACCTCTCTCCAGGGAACAAAGCACCCTCCAGGCCCAGGAGAACACATGTGCATCCACAGGTGCATTCGCTCACCGATGGCGTGCTGGCCACGTGGCCAGGCACCATGCTGGGCAGGCACTGGAGCACAAGCCACAGGCCCAGGGCTTGCAGGGGCGCTCACCCAACTACGGCTATAGCCACAGCAGCCAGAAGAGTGACAGGTCCAGGTGGCACCACACCATATTTTCCACCATAATCACCGTCAATTTTCTCTTGGTAGCAGCTCACACAGTGGGAGCAGCCAGATTCTCTAAGGCTGCACCAATTAATTCTTCAAGAGCCTCAACGGCCTTTAAACTCATTAGGATTTGCTTCTGAGGACAAATGATAAATCACACTCAATAGCCTTGGAGCATCCTCCCCTACCACACAAGCACACACTCTTCCACAGGGGACCTGAGCCACCTCCACGGACCTCCCGCCAGGCTCCAGCCAGGTCCAAGCCCATCAGAGTTGGCCGTCATCTTGCCTCTGTGCTTTCTGGGCAGATATTCCACACGTCATCACAGTTCAGAGGAAATTTACAAAAGAGGAAGGGAGAAGCTCCAGCGGGTCACCAGCGGTGGGAAGGGCAGAGTGCTGACTTGGATGATCGCTGCTTCTGCCTGGAGGCCCGGGGCTGGCCAGCCGTGCTTGAGCTCTTAGACACCCACGTCCTCAGGCACCTCTGTGAAACACTATAATCATTCCCTTTCATAGAGGGGGAAACTGAGGCTCAGAGGGGTGTGGTAACTTTCACAAACTCATGAAGCTGAGCTGGGATTTGAAACAAAGTCTGTTTGCCTCCCTGAGTCCTTCTTTCCTGATGCCCCAGGCTGCCCTGGACTCACAGATTCTCCCGACAAACCATGATCCCATGTTCCACAGAGGGCAGCCAGATAACACCCGCACACATGCATACACACTGATACATACTGAGCTCCCATAGCCTGGGGAGCCCTGTCCAATCCCTTCCAGAGACAGCTATTTGCCCAGTCATCACACTGCTTGACTGTGCAGCTGTCCGTCCTGTCCATGTTTTCGAACTGAAGCTGTGTAAATATTAGCACAACTAGTTCATAGTCCAACTTCCTTGAGCAAAAGCCTGACAATCCCGGCAGGGCCGGCAGACCCTCAGGGGCCCTCCGTCAGAAAATCTGGGTTCTACTCCTGGCTCGCTTCGTAATATTCTGAGCAAGTCACTGAATTCCCCACCTTTATGTGCCCATCTAGAAAGGGAAGGAGAGAACCGGGTTGCCGAGGCTCAAAGAGCATAGCATCAAGGCGCTGATGTGCGTGCTGTCAGAGAGAAGCCGTGCTGGCGGGGGCGAGGCTGTGCCGGCAGAGTTTGTCCTGGACCTCTTACAGACTGGGGTCTCCCATGGTCTCTGGAGCTTGCTGATCCTTTTTCGGTTTAGAGAGGATGAGACAGCCAGCTGAAAGGCCTGGCAGGGCTAAGCCTCCGTAGGCCAGGGGCTGAGCTGATTCCCTTCATCCCCCCCACACTCCCCAGGCTTCCTTTGGAACCACATACTGGTCACTCCAGAACAAACATGACCCACCTGCTCTGAGGCCAGAGGGTGTGGGCCTCTCAGTCTCCAGGACACCTGGCCCATGCTCTGGGACCGGGGAAGCAGCTGTGTATCACCAACCCTGACCACAGAAGGACCCAAGGAGGCTCCCCTGTAGCTGGAAGATTTAGATTGGACACGCGGAGGCACTTCCCTCGAGAAGGGATGCAGGACCAATATGCAAAAGAGGTGGCCATGGACATCCCAACTGAAAAAGTGACACTGGAAAGGTCCTAAAGGAGGGGCAGAGAATCCCCTCAGGTCCTCTCAGCTGAGGGCCAGGGAGGAGGTGCAGCCAGCAGGGGACATGCCGGCTACCATGTCCCCACTAGCCTGCTGGCCCCAGGAGGACAAAGACTGTGAATTTTGCTCACTGCTATGTCCCCAGTGCCTAGAGCAGAGCCTGTACACAGCAGGCACTGAAACTCAAGAGCCTTGGGGCTGACAAGACTTAATGCGCGACCTCAGTTTGCTCTCCTGAGATATGGGGATGCTAATACCACAGGATATGAATGGAAACACAGCATGGGGTGGGACAGCTGCGTAAGGCAGAGGCACGGGTGGGATATGAAAATTGTGACCCCCACTGGTCGGACTGATGCTGCCGATTCCAGACAGCTGGCCTTGCAGCTGTAGCTTGCCCAGCCTCCACCCCAGACGCAAGAAGCAATGGGTCCTTGGGAACCGCAGCCCCACAACCTGACATGGAGCCTCAGGCCCAGAGCCCCAGGCCCCGGCGGTGGGGAGGGGGCAGAGGGGAACACGTGTGTTCTCAGTGTAACCGCCAGACCCACGCTGCAGGACTTTTGAACTCAAAGATCAAAGGGCTGCAGGTGGGCTTCCCCGCAGGGGCCTGACACAAGCCAAGCTAACTTGTCAACAAATCCCCTCCGTCCCACAGCCCTGCTCCTCCGAGGGGCCTGCAGTCAGCGCAGGGGGCAGCTGTGCTGGCGAGCGGAGTGAGGAAATCGATATTCCTAGCACACACACTCTCTCTTTCTCCCTCTGTCCATAAATACAGGCCCTTGGATCTCAGACAGCTGCCCACAGGCCCTGAAGCAGAAAAGGGTGGGTCTCTCCGACACACGCTCGTCGCCCCCAGACCCCATCCCTGACCACACCAGGTGCACATGCGCATGAACACCCGCCCGCCAGCAGCCTC
Source organism: Equus przewalskii (assembly GCF_037783145.1). Lineage (NCBI taxonomy): Eukaryota > Metazoa > Chordata > Mammalia > Perissodactyla > Equidae > Equus > Equus przewalskii. Next base: position 3,408,432 of record NC_091845.1, read on the forward strand.
CTCACAGCTGCACTCAGTCACATCAGCAGCCACCCAGGACTGAAGCTCCCTGGCTCCCGGCACGGCGCCGGCAGCACACCGGGACTACCTGCGCAGAGCCCTGAACGGCCCGCGTCCTTGAACGCACACACTCGCCCGGCTCTCTCTGACACCGGCCTGGGGTCTCGCTCACGCAAGCCCGCAGGAGGACTCCTGGCAGCTTCTGCTCGCCTGCCACCAGACACAAGTGCAGCGCCCTCTCACCAACTCCAGCCGCTGGCTCTCCCGACTCCACCAGACACCAACGCCCACCAGCTTCTCCCGGGAAATTCACCCACGCACGAGCTCCCATCCTAAGTCACTCGAACACACACACTCCTGTCCTGACAGCAACTCTTTTTCTCACACGCACAAACTCTGGTCCTGTGTCTGGTTCACACACAGACACTAACACAGACACGCTCCACACTCCACCCTGTCAGCCTTCCTCACTCACCCCGGCGCCCATCTGGCAGTCTCGCGCACCCTCGCACACCCATTCCCGCAGCCCCTCTCCGGCACACACTTACACTTACATCCCGGCAGTCTCCCACAAACCATCGCACAACAGAACACAACGCACTGCATGCCACCGTGCCGCGGCCGGTCTCGGTGCAGCCCCTCCCCGCCGCCCTGCGGCCCGAGCCCCCGCGCCCACCCCGGCCCCGCCCGCCCGGGCCCTTACCCGCTGTCAAGCTCCAGCTCCAGCAGGGATTGCGTCCGCTCAGAGTTGCAGTGCAGGCACCACATGGCGGCCGCGGCGGGGTGACCCGGCCGGGCGCCCGGGACCCAGGCCCGGCCGAGCGCGGCCGACTCCCGCCAGAGGCAGCCGGAGTCCGGGGCCGACACCGACCACCCCGACACCTGACCACCCGCCACGCGACCACCTCGGGTCACCCAGCCCACGGCCCGGCGGTTCCCGCTGCTCCCGGCCCCTCGTCCGAGCCCCAGGCCGGCCGAGCCCACCCCTCCGCGCCACCGCCGCCCGCCTGGCGCAGCGCGAGGCCGGGCCGGAGGAATGTGGCCCCGGAGGGGGCGGGGCCCGGGGCGGGGCCGAGGCCGGGCGGCGCGGGCCGCGTGGGGCAGCGCAGGGGGCGGGGCCGCGCGCAGGGGGAGGAGCCATGTGCAGGGGGCGGGGCACAGAGGGCGGGGAAGCGCGCAGGGGGAGGGGCCGGCGCGCAGGGGGCGGGGCACAGAGGGCGGGGAAGCGCGCAGAGGGCGGGGCAGAGAGGCCGGGGATGCGCGCAGAGAGCGGGGCGCGGGGGGCAGCGCAGGGGGAGGGGCCGGGGCGCAGGGGGCGGGGCAGAGAGGGCGGGGATGCGCGCAGGGAGCGGGGCGCGGGCGGAAGCGCAGGGGGAGGGGCCGCGCGCCTGGGGCGGGGCGAGCAGAGCCGGTGTTCCCTGGCTACTGCATCTCGTGTACCAGCAAGCTAGGTCCTTTTGTGGGAGGATCGCGCACTCGCTCCAACACAGAGCCCCCCCAACATCCATATCTCCCTCGCCAACCTGTAGGCACAACAAATGCAAAACCCGGAAGCAGCCAACTAGCCTATTCTGCCGACAGCGCCAACCTCTGCCAATCCTGACTTCGGTCTCAGTTTATAAAAGGGGGCCTTTGCTCTCCTGGAGGGGGTGGCTCTGGGGCTCTGATGCCCCTGACCCAGAGAAAGGAGTGGGTCCCATCTTGAGGCTGGGGACACCCTTTTGGGGACTTTTTGATGAAGATCTGATGAAAACAGCTTCTTTCTCCCCAAACCCACCCAAACTCCTGCCCTTCCCTCACCGGGAGACAACTTTCAGACCACCACAGCAGGTTTAAAGTAACGCTAATTAGCATTTTTGAGCTTTTTACTGACGTTTGGTCCTCAAGACAACATTGTGATGCAAGTGGAGTTACTACTAGCTCCATTTTCCAGAAGAGGAAACGGAAGCTCAGTTGAACTGGATTAACTCCATGAGGCTTTCCCTCACCTCCTCTCCCAGGCTACACAGCTCTCCCTACTATAAGCAATCACGGCTTGCTGTTCTAAATTTGCATATTTACTTGTTTATTAACTGCCCTTGGGCTTCATGAAGGCATGCACAGTGCCCAGCACCCACACTGTGGAATGCCCAAATGTGGTTGGGAGACATCAAGCAGACACAGGTACAATGGAAACCCCACCTGCCCTGGGCTGCCCCACCTGCAAGTCCATCTCCTGGAGGGCCAGGCAGCCCGCAAGTCTGCGTGAGTCAGGAAGCTGTGGGAAGCCACTAATGCAGGGGAATAGTCTTGTGTCCTTTTGAATCTTTCATTTGGAGTGGGTGGTGCAAAGGGCCCGATGATGAGTGTTATTTCCAAATGGGGAAACTGTGGTTGAGTGGGGGACGGGGAAGGAAGAGGGCCGGGCTAGCCCAGCCTGCAGCACAGGCAGGGGCAGTCCCTAGAGCCAGTTCAACGCACCACGGCTCCCAGGCAAGAGGCTGAGCAGGAAGTCAGTGCTCCTTACTGCCCATTCCACAGTCCTCCTCTTAAGCTTCTGATGTTTTCTTTGCTACACTAAAAATAAATAAAGACACAGAATGGGAGAAAGCATTTACAAATCATATATCTGATAAGGCTCTAGGATCCATACTATATAAAAACTCTTACAGGGGCTGGCCCCGTGGCCGAGTGGTAAGTGGCGCCCGTGCAGCGGCCCAGTGTTTCGTTGGTTCGAATCCTGGGCGCGGACATGACACTGCTCATCAAACCACGCTGAGGCAGCGTCCCACATACCACAACTAGAAGGACCCACAACGAAGAATATACAACTATGTACCGGGGGGGCTGGGGAGAAAAGGAAAAAATAAAAAAATCTTTAAAAAAAAAACTCTTACAACTCAACAATAAAAAAGCAAATAACCCAATTTAAAAATGGGCAAAGGATCTGAATAGACTGTTCTCCAAAGAAGATATACGAATGGCCAATAAACACACCTAAAAGATGCTCAACATCCCTTGTGATTGGGGGAATGCAAATCGAGACCACCATGAGGTATCACCTCACCCCCACAAGGATGACTAGAATCCAGAATAATGACAGAGGTACCTACACACAAGGATTCTGGAAGGAGAAGACCACTGAGCAACACTGCTCAAAGATTGCAATCATATCCTGCATCCTGTTTGGGGGGTTGGGGAGGGAGGCAGTTGGGAGGGAATAGGGTTGAAATAGTCCAGTTGTGGGGGTCAGGAGGTGGAAAACTCCCACCTCAGCTTGAACTACCCTCTAAAAATAGGCTGCACTAAATGCAGCCAAGAGAATTCCCCCAGCCCAGCTGTGGGAATAGTCCAGACACTGGCTCTGACAGCCTCACGACCCGGATTCTCCAAGAATTCCAGGCACTTCTCCAGGCCCAGGCCCTCGCCGCCTGCCAGGATGATCTTGGCGACATTGTTCCAGCTATGATTTAGAAGAAGGGGCTTGAATTTCCCCGTTAGCATTTGGAATACCAGAGGATGCAGTCCCTGGAAACCAAACATCTCTTAACTCTCTTGTTCTATCTTCCTACAAAGTGTGCTTCTTGCTTAGCAGATTAATAATTTAAGGAATCGTGAGGTGAGACAAGTTCCAGCCTGAAGAGGCAGAGAAAGCCAATTTTTCTGCTGCAATGACTAGACTGGACAGAATTCTTACATGTACCATTTGGGCAAATTGCTCAGCCTTCTGAGTCTCAGCTTCCTCAATTGTAAAGTGTGGCTCATCAGTCACCTCTACCCTGGCTAACTCACCTTGCTGTTTAAATTAATTTAGCATGCATTTATAAGTGTTTACTCTATGCCTGTCTTCTGAGGCCTCAATTGGGAGACACTGATGTGACAAATGTCCCCCAGTGTGATAGTCTCAAAGAAAGAGCCTATAACTTTGCCCCATGAAAGGCTCCAAAGATGAAGAGACACTTGGGTTGGGTTGGGCCTTGAGGAATGAGTAGGAGCCCACATGTGGGGTTGTAGGAGGCAAGAAAGTCATGAAAATGTTTAGTTCCACTCTATCATCATGGGCTTCAATCCTGAGCTGCTTGCTTCCCGTTTCACATGCCACAACCCAAATTCATCCCCATCTTTCTGGCTTCTGACAGCCTCCTGTCTTCCACAGCCTCCCTGCTGTCCTTCAACCAGACATGTGGCACCCCAACAAAGGCCAACCTTTGCAGTCCCTCTCCCAGAGCTGTCAGGATGAAGGTCAGCCCCTCCACATGGTGGGCCTCAAGGTCTGGTTCAGGCTCATCTCTCCAGCCCTCACCTCTCATCATGCCCCCCCAAGCCTGCCACACCCCAAGCAATACTAATCTTTCAGTCCCCAAACTCCCACTGTGCCTGGCTCATGGCAGGACTTTGGGTTTCAGCTTTTGATGTTACTGCTCCCAGAAAGCCACGCCCGACCAGCCCCTAGTCCATGTTAGAAACTCTCCTCCACACTCTCAGGCGACTCTGCACCTGCTCTCTCATCGCACCAGTGAGCTCAGCTATCCCTGCCAGGTGAGCTGTGCCCACGTCCTTCTCTGCAGTGTCCCCCCACGCCTATGAGGGGGCCTGGGACACAGAGGTGCCCAGCAGTTGGATCAATCAAAGGTTGTCAAACTAAGGCCCGAGAGCCAGACCTGGCCCACTTCCAGTTGTTTTGTTTTTTTTTTTTTAAATAAAGTTTTATTGGAACAGAGTCACACATTCACTTACGTATCGTTCATGGATACTTACTTTTCTGCTACAACAAAGTTGAATAGCAGCAGAGACACATGGCCTGGGGGCGTAAAATATTTACATCTAGCCCTCCACAGAAGCAGTTTGTCAGCCCTGAAATAAATGAAGCTCCCCTGAAGGATTTCTCCTCGGCTCCAGTGACCCCTGCGATGCCCTGCTGGTTCAGCCTGTGCCCTGGCTCAGGCCCCAAGGACACGACCTGACGAGCAGAATCCAAACGTCATGAGGGAAGATGGTGACTAAAACAGTACAGCTGGGCCAGGTGACCTTCAGACAAGAGGGCCACAAGATGAGATAATCCACTGTTGGGGACAAATGCTACAGAGCTACCTGCCCATGTGCACAAAGTCTTAGGTTCAAGGATGCTAGTCGTTTCTAACAGCAGAACATGGAGGTGAAACCCGCAATGTCTCTCCATGGGAACCGGTTAAGTAAACTGTGGTACCCCTCAGTGGAGTCTCATGTGAAAAACATGGCGGCAGCATCATACACACTTATAGGAAAAGATCTGAGACATGACATTCGATAAAAAGTCCAGAAAAATGTGAAACATATTTACAATAAAATATATAGGACACTAGTGCGCTTATAGAGATAATATAATTGTAAACTATTTCTTAGACCCAAGAAACAGGTACCAGTGGTTGCCTCTGGGAAGAGAAACTGGGGGCTCCAGAGATTTCTGGAGATGGGCCTCTGCCCTTTAAGCTTGAGGTCTCACTGGGACAGGGATGGGAAGGAGGAAGGAGGGCTTTTCACTCTGTGCCCTTTTATAGTTTTTGGAATTTTAAACAAGTGTTTATTACCTTAAAAAAAAAAGGCCAGTAAAATAAAGAAATCAATAAAAGACATGGTAATCCAGAGGACTGGAGGTCTTCTAGCATCTTCTAGGAAACTCTGCAGCCTGCCAGAGCTAGGCCACAAAGACCACAAATTCCATATTGTACTTAAGCTACCTCTTGGGGCACTCCCAGCTCCTCATCTTTTGAGCAGGTTGTCTTGCTGACAGAGCTGCCCTGTAGCTGTTCGAGCTTCCCTCTCAGTGTCTGTCGGTCATTAATGTTACTCTTCATAACACTGAGACAGACGTGCCTGCATCACAGACAGAGGCTGAGTCCAGGAGGGGGCTCTGCGAGCATCCTTCCAGCCCAGCTCCTCGTTTCACAGACAGGGAAGCTGAGAGGTGAAGGGAGGTGCCCCAGGGCCTGTGCCACGTACTAGAGACAGTGATGCTGGCCCCGGCGCCCTGCCTCCCAGGCCACAGCACCCCACTGCCGGGATGGCCCAGCAGGGACTCGAACAGCACAGCACTTCGCCTGGTGCAGGTGAGTCGTAGGTTCCACGCAGAACAGAACTTACTCGTATGAGGGTTGGATGCTGTGAAAAACCAGAGAGAGATGCACAGAACACAGAACTCTGCAGAGTGACATCTCAGGGAAGCCAGTTAGTCCCTCAGAAGAGAAATCACCCAGATAAATAAGGCTGTTCTTATTAAGTGCCAAGTTACTTTTTCAATTTCAATCATTTTTAACAGAAACCTCTTGCAAGTCATGGACTTCCAAAATCTTACTAAACAAAGTAAACTAAATGGCCTTGGGATAGCTTGCTTTGGGAGGCCAGGGGTCACCCTGAGGTGGTTGTTAGTCCTGCACTAGACAGCAGGCCCCATTTTCCTCTCGGGCCATTCACCTGCTCAGGCACTACCCTGGTTGTCATCCAGCCCCTGACTCTTTCCACCTCATTCTCAGCTACCATCCCTATGATATAGTTACTCCCAGTATGCACTGGGCACTTTTCTGTCCCAGTGCCTTTGCTTATGCTATTCCCACTTCCAGGGTTGCCTTCTTCATCTGCTTGGCAATCTCCTACTCAACCTTCAAGGCCCAGTCCAAATGTCACCTTCTCCTTGACCCCCCACCTAGTGCCCCCACCCCTCAGGCAGAGTGAGAACCCCTCAACCAGACTGTAGGCACTTTGAGGACAGGGACAATGGCTCTCCACTCACTCTCCTGGTTGGGGGCTTGGACACTGCCACTGCTCCACATAACTGACCTAGTTCCAGACACCTGTCATGGCACCAGGGGAATTGAGTCCCAACCACAAAAACCTCAATGGAGTCGGATTGGCCAAGACCTGGACTGTGATAGTGAGATTAAAGTGGCCTTAATGTTAGCATGTCCTAGGACTTCAGAGCCGGAAAGAGTCACCATGATCCAGTGCTGCCCGCCCATTGTGTAGATGAGGGACCTGAGGCTCAGAGAGCGGGGAGCACTTCCCCAAGTCATGCTGGGGCACAGCCAGAACGGGTCGCCTGACTTCCTTTCCACAGCTCCTTCCCCACTGCCCTGACAAAGGAAGCCACGGGGTCAGGGAACATTGTGGTTGAGGTCTAAGGAGGCTGTTTTCCTGCGGTGTTTAAATGAATGATAAAAATCACATGCAGTTGTTATCATGCCGACAGCTGACAAATGGATTAACACAGCCTGAGAGGGCATGGGAGAGACCCTGAGGGAGGGGTTACAACAACACAGAGTTAGGACACGGGGTCAGCCCCAAGGAGAAACGAAACTCCACGCTGGTACAGGGTGTCTCTGCAGGAGCCCTGAAAAATCTAGCACGTGACAGTGACTAATGAAGTGAACATCATGGCCAGGAATGATCACTTTCTCCAAGAAGCCCTGCCAGCCTGGATCCTCAGAGCACTCTACATTCCCGTGGCAGTGCTGGTTTGTCGTAGAAGTGAAAGGAGATGGTGGTGGTCCCGACAGAGCGGATGTGCTCACGGCACCCCTCCCCAGTCTGGCTGCTCCCGTGGGCACACTCCATCCCTACTGGTCCCGTGGCTGGGCCTGGCCAGGTGAGCAGGGCTGCTTGTCCTGGAGTCCAGGGGGCAGGGCCTGCGGAGAACAGGCCAGTGGTTTCTGAAGTTGGGCTACTTGAGTCACGAGTCTATTCAAGTGGATGGGAAATGGCCATTTGCTGGTCTTCTGGCAGGATTCAAGGGCTTTGACGACATCAGGAGGAAACCGAGAAGCAAAAAGCTGAGCCGGTGCCTCCACCGGTGAAGGCTCTTCCCCAGCGCCTGTCACACGTCCGTCACGCTTCCCATCAGAGTGCCCTGCCAGCCGCAGGATGCAGCCCAAAGTGCCCCCGCTTCAGCCCCTCATCCTCAGCTCTCCTTTCCCTGGCTGGTGGCACAGGGAAGCCACCACCAGACCGCAGGCAGGGCGGGGGAGGACCCACAAGGCTTACGCTGAGTGGGTTCAGCCCTCCCTCGGGGACAGCTCCAGGAAAATGACTCCAGGCAGTTCCAGGTCTGCCCCACTGTGCCCGCTCTCTGTGCCTGAGAAAGAGGCCAAGCTGCCCCCAGCTCTCCACCCCAGACCGAGGAGGCAGGCCTGTGGCTAGCAGGCCAGGACATCCATCCCAGTCCCCCTGCCCTGTGTGACCCCAGGCACAGCTTTCCGGGGCCTCAGCATCTTCACCTACAAAGACGGGACGGCAGCACCTTCCCCACAGGATTGGTGTGAGGCCTGGCAATGATACCAGTAACCGCCTCGCCAAGCCAGGCGTCCAGGAGGGCCCAGGGCCCGGCAGTCCTTTCTGTGCTGTGCGTGGCCCCCGTGCCTGGCACCAGAGCTAAAGCACAGAGGAGCTGCTGTGTGCTGAATGCAGACATGCCCTGTCCACTGAGGCTGCACCCTGGGAACGCCCCGCTCCGGCCGTCCGGGGAGCATCAAATCCCAGCTCCCCCTGGGGCCAGCCCGGGGGCTGAGCGGTCAGGTGTGCACGCTCCGCTTTGGCGGCCGGGGGTCCACCAGTTCAGATCCCGGGCGCGGACCGATCCTCAGGCCATGCTGAGGCAGCGTCCCATGTAGCAGAGGCAGAAGGACCTGCAACTAGAGTATACAACTAGGTACTGGGGGGCTTTGGGGAGAAGAACAAGAAGAAAAAAACAAATCCTAGCTCCCCTGCAACAGCGTGCAGTCTCGAATCTCGGGCAAGTGGCTGGTCTTTCTGAGCCTCCTTTCCCACCTCCCTGCCTCTTTGGTCTCTTCCTTAAGCCGGGGGGCTGTTACCTCTCGTGACAGCCATGGCCACCTCACACAGGCACATACTCTGGATCGGGCACTTTACAGAAGCGATTGCATTTAATTCTCAACGACCCTCCATTTTACAGATAAACTGAGGCTCAGAGAGATTGGGTAACTTACCTGAGGCCACATAGCTAGTGCCAGAATAGTCAGGGATTTGAGCGCAGGTCCATTTGGCTCCCAAACCATGCATGTAACCGTGAAGCTGGACCTGTGCCTTCTTCCCCTAAACAGGTGCTTGCTGAATGCAGGCCCTGTGCTCAAAGCTCTGATGTGACCGCTGAGTTAAGCTTTACAATGACCTCCAAGGTAGGCACGATTATTACGCTCCTCAATTTGTCATCCAGAAAAAGAAACCGAGGCTCGGAAGGTTTAAGGAATTTGTTTCAGGGCAAACAACCAGAGAGGGAAGGATTTGAACCAGGGCTGTCTGAGTCCCAGTCGATGCTTCTCCAGGAGGCCCCTGAAGGAGCCATCTCCCCTCTCGGCTCCCCTCTCGGCTGGTATGACGTGGATCACAAAACCAAAAGCAGCCTCCCCAGCCCAAGCCTGCGGGTCAGACCCCTGACTCTGTCCCCTTATTGGCAGCACGGCCTTGGCATGGCCTCTGTGAGCCTCGGTTTCCTCCTCTGTGAAGTGGGAATGACGGTAACGCGTATCTGAGGTTGTCACCGAGACTTCAGGGAGACGTCAAGGCTGGGGCCCTCACTTCCGCCCTCATGGGGGCACAAGTTCTGTCCACCGCTGCCCACACTGGGCCTGCCCCAGAACCCAGTTCACAAATCCCCATTCCATTCGCTCTGCTCTCCTCCAGGGCCATGCCCCCTCCCTCTGGAGTGGGGTGCACTTGGGAGGAGCAGCAGGGGCGCAGCAGTGGCTGCTGGGGGACTTGAGGTCTCTGCCAGCCCTGCTGGGCAAGCCCAAAGGACAGGCGGGGTCACACTGGGGAGGCGGTCCTTGCCTCCTCCCCTCTCCTCCCCAGCTGCCTGCTCTTCCCTCCACATGCCCCTTGGTACGAGCGCCCCTGGGAACTTGGGACCAGGGATGAATTAAAATCTGCGGTTCCAGCCCCACCCCCAGGAGGGGGACAGACCCCACAGTGAAGAGCCCTGAGATGGCCCACACATGTTCCAATGGCCGGGCGGCCCGCTCACCGTCACTCACTCCCAGGGACCTTCCTGGGCCACCAGGTCAAGCACACCCATCCTCTCCATCTCATCTAATTCCCTTTAGAGCCCAGCTCACAGCCCACATTTGTCTTCAGTCCCCGTTTACTTATTCACCGTCCGCCTCCTCCGTGAGAAGAAAGCTCCATGGAGGAGGGGACTTTGTTCACCACTGTGTCCCCAGGATCCAGAGGGTGCCTGGGCCACCAGAGGGGCTCAGTAAATGTGTGGTAAGTGAGTGAATCCTGTGAGTGAAGCAGACTCACCCTGCTTCAGGGACAACCGCAGGGACGGGGCGAGACGTGTGAGCCAGCCAGGGCTCGGTGGGCCGGCCCACTGCCCATTCTGCCCTGTCTCACTCACCTGGGCCAGTGCCCCTCTCTACACCACAGGTCCTGGAAGGGCCGTGGAAACCGCTTTTCAACAACACAGATTCTCATCTCCAGGATGCCCAGTACTTAAAGGGACCTGTCAGCTAAAGATTTTATTAAAAAGATGCATGCCTTTGGCAAAGCGAGTGAGTGTCCTTGACATATCTGGGCTTCTTCCCTAGTAGTTTTGCTTAAGCTGGGACCCATCTGGATTAAAGGGAGTGGGGGAATTGAGGGAAACTAGAAAAAAAAATGTAGAAAGCTACAGGGACTTGCTCTGCTCCGGAACACCCCGCCCAGCAGCACGGGTCGGTCCCCGCGGCAGGGCCAGTCCACACTGCAGGGGCTGCCAGGGAAGGAAGCTTGCTCACTCTCAAGGAGTGCGTTCAGTTCACACGGCGGAACGGCTACGAGGGGGTGCCAAGCCCAGGCCCCGGTGGCCCTTGACTTAATGAATAGATGCGTTCACTTATAACAAGCGCTGGGGACGCCTGTTTTGCAAATGGATGCCACTAAGTGCTCAGAAGCAACAGCTTCTCTTAAGTGGGTTAAGCGTCGTCCTCTGCGATCTTTACAGTATTGATTTAACCAACACCTTCTTTTGTCCCAGTGGGAGGAAGACTTCAACCACTGGACCTGATCCACTGATTCGGGACTGATGGAGATGGGGCATGTGTGACACCCGATTCTTTACCTGAACAAATCTATAACTGAGACCGTGCGCGTCCCTGAACGTGTTGAACAACTGCCCCCAACATTTATTACCACCTACTGTGTGTCAGGCACTGACTAGGCATTGCAGAGGATGCAGAGACAAATCGGATGTGGGCCCTCCCCACAGGAAGCTCGGTGGGTACGGGGACTGGAGGTAATTCAGAATCGTTGGTGCCAGCCTGTTCCCACAGGAGTTCACATAATCCTGACGGCAGCTCTACAAGGTGGGTGGGTATCCCAGTTTATCACGGAGGCCCTTGAAGCTCAGAGAGGGTAAGTAATTTGCCCAAGACACACAGCCATAAATGAGGGAGCCAGGATTAGAACTCAGACAGGCTGACACTCAGCCTTCGTGCTTTTCACTCCTCCAGCGGTTCTCAAAGTGTGGTTCCAGGGACAGCAGCAGCCACAGTCCTAGCCGGAAGTCAGTGGGAATGCACCTTCTCACCCCCCAGGTGATTCTGATGCCTGCTGCGGTCTGAGAACCTCTGCGCTAGGCCAGGGCACTAAAGCGAGTGATCAATACAATCATGGGAGCAACCTGGCATAGGAGCAGGAACGACTGCAAGCTGATGGGGTGGCCATCAGGGAAGGCTTCCTGGAGGAGGTGACACCTCTCCTGGGATCTGTGGCACACATGGGAATTCAATGGCTGGCCCAGGAGAAGGGCACTCCAGATACAGGGAACAGCATGAGTGAACGCTTGGTGAGCAGGGGGGAAAAACCGCTGTTCTGTGTGTATGTGGAGAACTAAGGGTGAGTATGGCGGAGCTGGGAGGGATGAGGCCAGGGATGCAGAGGGGCTTTATCCTATGGGGGTGTGCAGGGGTGGGGCTCGCAGACATGGTCTGGATTTACCCCCAGGTTAGTTTTCCCACGACCGCATAGTACCTGTATACCAATTAGTTACCACTGTTCTTTCTATCAGGGAAACTTTCTGTCTGCTCCATCAACGACAAACCAGTCTCGGTGAGCAGAAAGTGAATGTTCCCATAAAAATAAATCACCAAAACCAAAACACTGTTATAAAGTCCCGCTTGGACCCTGTTATCAGCAGAAGGCCCGGGCTTGAGGCCTGTTCTGTCTCTGTTTAAAACAGAAGTGAGCAAGTGTGGAGAGTCCGTGTTCCACAAGGCGGCCGTAAGACAGAAGGATGCTTTCTGTGCCCTGACAGGGAAAGAGATACAAGATACAATGCTGAGTGCAAAAAGTAAGGTGAAGAATGCTGTATTTGGGTAAAAAAGGAAAGGGGAAGAGTATACACACACACTGATATATGCATAAAATGTCTCTGGACAGTGGTCACCTCCGGGGGGACCTGGGCCAGGGCTGGGAGGGGGCTCACTGCTCACGGTGTACCTTTTGAATCTTTCGCTCTTGAGCCCCGTGGCTATATATATATATTTTTTTTTGAGGAAGATTAGCCCTGAGCTAACTACTGCCAATCCTCCTCTTTTTGCTGAGGAAGCCTGGCCCTGAGCTAACATCCGTGCCCATCTTCCTCTACTTTATACGTGGGACGCCTACCACAGCATGGCTTGCCAAGTGGTGCCATGTCCGCACCCGGGATCTGAAGCGGCGAACCCGGGCCACTGAAGCGGAACGTGCGAACTTAACTGCTGCGCCACTGGGCATGCCCCCATGTGACTGTATTAATTTCTGTAAAATAACGAAACATAACTAAGCCTTTTTTTGAGCGATAAAGAGGCGTTGAAGACATGTTAGCACCGCCCACACCCTGGTCTCAGTGTAAACAGAAGGGCTGGAAGCGCACGGGGAGGGGAACGACATTCTCTGGGTCCACGTCACCGAATGTTGACCCTGTGGCTCACACTCCCAGAAACCCTGCTTGTGGGTCACAGGGATCTGAGAATGCTTTTTTTGCAGCAAGAAATAACCCCCTCAAGCATGAAATGACTTCCCTGTCACCTAAGGCTGGGGAAGGCTGCCTGGTGCCAGGGGGACATGGTAGGCGGGGGTGGGACCAAGGCCGGTTCCCTCCTCTGCATCTCCCGCATCGTGAAGAGAGACGGGCCGGCCTTGGGAGTGCCTCCTGCCCTCGAGGCAGGCGTCTGCAGCTTGACGGACACTGTGTCCCACCGTCAGGATCAAGTCCTGTTATTTAGTCCATAAGGAAATGGAGACACAGAGAGGTTAAATGGCATGCCTGGAGGCCACCCAGCTGGTCGTGGCAGAGCTGGGATCCAACCTGTGGGCCTCGGTGTGAAGAGTCGAGCAGCCCCTGAGCTAAGTGGGCCTGGGCTGGTAAGAGAAGCTGACCCCATGAAATGTCAACCTCAAGACCCGGAGCAGACCCACAGCGAGCAGCCCTCGTGCAACACACTCCAGAGACAATTTTGGTCTCTCTCGCAATTTCCATAAATGACTGCAATTTATGTGTTAATAGCAAAGATATTAAGGTTTGGAAATCCCTGGAGTGTTACAAACGCCATTTGTAATTACAAGCACACAACAATTTGTTCAACATGTCAGCTACGTCTGCGTAATTATTACCCTGGTTGAGGGTAATCCCATTTACCTCACCGCAGGGCACGGGGAAGGAAGCCGGCAATGGGGTGCTGGGCTTGGACCTCACTGTTTTCCTCACGGCCATTTCCTCCTCCAGGATCCCCCTGCTCCTCCTGCACTGGGCCCGGGGTTGGCGTTGCCTGCAGGCGCCCATGTAGGGACAAGTGGGCCCGTCTTCCTGGGAGGCATTCCTGGCGGATCCTGCCTCGGGTCCTCAGGAGGGCCCGGTTCCAGGCCTGCTTCCCATCTTCCCTGGACAGTCTGAGGACAACACTACCTTCTAGTAAATTCCCTCTCGCTTTAGTCAGCCAGCCTGTCGCATGCTGCTTGCAGTCAAGGCTCTAGCTTCTGCCCCTTGGTCTCCCTTGGTGACCACCTGTAGGTCCGTGACAGGGACGGTTAATTGCACTAGCTGTTAGCTGGTGGCTGCCATTTCCTGAGCACCGATGCCATGCTGGGCGCTCTGCGGGGCCTACACAGGGAGTCTGCAACCCTTCCAACCACAGAGAGGGCACTGGCCACAACTTATAAGACGGACGGGGCTCAGAAGGACCAAACCACTTGCCCAAGATGCAAGATCGCACACGAGAACGCGGGGAGCTGGGATTTGACGGATGGCCTGAGCCCTGGCGTCCCCACTCTGGGACGCAGCCTCTGTTGGAAAGGACACTGCTTGTGCGCTTTGGCTCCAGTACCAGGTGTGGGGCCACGGTGGGCAGGGGAAGAGACTGCCGGGCTCTGAAGGCCTCCTGGGGGCCCGGCCCGGCTAGGCTAACAGTGGTTGGGCACTCACTGCACGCTTTACACAGGTAGCCCGTTGACGCCTGCCCAGCCCGTGAGCCCAGCCTCCGCTGTCCACATTTCACTGACCGAGGCCACAGAGCGAGACCTGGACCCGAGCTCTCCAGCTCCAGCCCCCAGGCCCCTGTCCTTCCCAAAGGGTGGTTTCACTTGGCTGTCCCCAGGTCGAGCTTGATGGCAAATTTAGACCGGCTTAAATAGACAGCTCAGGGCACAGCTGGAGGAACGGTCCTCGGAAGGGATGAAAGATGGGGTGGTGGGCTGCCAGCCAGAGCCACCGAACCAGCAGCCTGGGCGCCCGGGTGTGGGGACAAGGAAGTGGGACCACCGGAGCCTGACCACAGAGGTCCCCAGCCCCACCTCACTGGCCTGGGCCACAGCTGGGGGGCTGGCGCCACCTGTCGCCCTGCTGGAGAACTGCAGTCTGGCCTTCTCAGCCCCAAGACAGAGCAGGCCTGATAGGGTGGTGCCCCAGCCCTGGGGCAGGGGCCCAGAGCCAGCCTCAGGACCCCACCCTAAGTTTCTTCATTCAAACCCCTCTGTCCTGCCTGCACGACCTAAGACGCACTCATCCCCAACCCTCCTTGTCTACAGAGGAAGGCCAGCCCGGTCAGGACGCAGAGCTGGACTCAAACTCAATTCCACTGACATTTCACCTTAGCAACATATCACTGCCCTCTTCAACCCTGGTTCCTCACTGACGAAGAAATAAGCACGAGCTCCTTCCACATCCTCGAGCCTCTAGGATTCGGCCTCTCCCTCTCTCTGCCCCCCTACTCTGCTCCTGCCTCACACCCAGCACATTGGCTCCTGCCCCTGGGCCTTTGCACATGTGGTTCCCTCTGCCTGGTACACCCATCTCTCTCTTTTCACGCCTTAACCCTGACTCCACCTTCGTGCCTCAGCTCCTTCTAGGAAGCTTTGCCTGACCTCCTCTCAGGCCCCGGTGAGCAATTCCTCCCAGCACTTGGGCAACGCTGTTTGTGGCAGCATTTTCCTCCCCTTCACTGGACAGCTCCATGAGGACAAGGATCATGTCTGTTGGACTCTCCATTTCTTTCCAGCCCCTGTGCAGTGCCGGGCACATACTAGGTGCTTGAGAAATGTCTGTGGGTGAAATGCATTACGTTTAGTTCATATGAGTTCCTGTCCCCAACAGGCCTTCACAGACAAAGTGCTCACTTCTCCAGGGTCAGGCACGGAGGGAAGGGCGTCCCCAAGCTCGGGGGACGCTCACAGGTGACTAAGTAGAGGGTCTGTGCAGAAGTGGCCTGACCAGGAGCACACGGCCAGGAGAAGCCAGAGCTGAGGTGTGGACCCAGTCGGCTTGGATTTGAGCCATTCTGCGGCTGCGAAGCCCAGGCATAGTGCCCCTTCCCTCTGAGGCCTCCCGGGGCTGGGTCTACTCAGGCTGCTTGCACAGACCAAGGAGGGTATTCCGAGTTCCTTTTCCCCGGAGTTACAGGCAGAGTCCTGGAGGGAGATTCTAGAAAGCTGAGCATAGGAAGAGCACACAAGCGAGGACGGGACCCACGCCCAGGCCTCTCTCCTTTGCCAGTGAGCATGCCCAAGGCTGGTGCCATCAGTGGCAGGCAGGGCCCACGTGTGAATCTGTCAAAGGCGCCCTCTTCTGGTGGACGCAGCCTCTCGGGCCCACGGCTTGGCAAGAGTGCATTATTCCTTTGCCAACTGCTCTTGTACAGTGCACAACCTGAACATCTGTACACTGGAAGTGCCTGGAGCTCTGCCCCACTGGGTGACTGTGACCTTTGGCTGTCACCCTCCCGTCACCAACAATGGATCCCACTCTTCCTTCAAGGGGGCAGAGAGTCCTTCTGGTGAGGCCTTGTAGTCACGTATGCAGGACATGTGGTCACATGTAGCCACCTGCCACCTTCCTTTCTCAGACCGAGTGAGAGATAAAGAGTCTCTTCTCCCAGCCCTCTGGGAGACCTACGTGGCAGAGGTAAGATGACTTCAGGTCCGGGGGTCACAAGGCCCACAGAGAAAACGTCAGCGGGACTTGGCACCGACTTCAGCGGCCACGTCAAAGCTTAACAGGAAGGCAGTGAAAGCCCTCGCCCACGTCACAGGCTTCAGCCCAGGTGGGATGGGGGACACGTAGCTTGCTTGGGTCCTCAAGGATACAGACCTTCAGTCCTCTCACGGAGGCCACTGCACAGCCTGGGCTTCCACACTGAGTCAGGAGCCCAGAGGAGGTCAGGGCTGGCTCAAGGTCACCCAGTGGCCAGCTGGCAGCCAGGTTGGGCCTGGGCCAGGTCCTCAGGCTCCACCCTCACTCCAGACCCAGATCTGCTGGAGCGGGAGGAGGGGAGCTGGTCTCCAACTCGGGCCTTCGCCTGCACAGAGGGGCCTTCTTTGCTGCCCAACAATCCCATTTGCCCTGTGCCAGGCCCCAGCCTCCCTCAGGTCCTGCTGACGAGGAGAGTCCGGTGCCAGCGTCCACAGACACGGCGCCTTCTGGAGGGAGGTGGCACTCAGGCTCCGCCGAGTGGGCCGATTTAAAGGCCCAGAGCTGCCACAGGACCAGGCAGAGCCGGCTGAGGGCGTTTTCTTTAAAATACAGCAGAAGGAATAAATAACATGTGTGTATAGACGTGTATCTCCTGAATATTTCTGGCCAGATGTCCAAAACTGCTTTTCATATTTGCTCTGGGGCGGGGCCATATTAGTTTTCACCGGATACTCTTTTTTTTTGAGGAAGATTAGCCCTGAGCTAACTACTGCCAGTCCTCCTCTTTTTGCTGAGGAAGATTGGCCCTGAGCTAACATCCATGCCCATCTTCCTCTACTTTATATGTGGGACGCCTACCACAGCATGGTTTGACAAGTGGTGCCATGTCCGCACCCAGGATTCGAACCGGCGAACCCCGGGCCGCCGAAAAGCAGAACCCGCGCACTTAACTGCTACGCCACCGGGCCGGCCCCTGGATACTCTTCTAAGTTGATCATTTTTACTATGTGCCTGTATGATAGGAACAAATAGTAAACTCAGAGAAATAAACACCTAAATAAAAGGCCAGGAAGAAAGGAAGCGGACAGGAGCTCAGAATTTCAGAGCAAGAAGGAAGCTCAGGGACTGACCTTCCCTGTAAGAACAAAGGCCGAGATCTCCTGAGAGTCTGCTGGGAGCAGCCGGGAGGGGAGCGTGGCTGTGTCTGGAAGCCCTTTCATGCGCAGTCGCATTTCAGCCTCAGAGGGGCTGAAGGGGTGAGGCCTGCTATTGTCCCCGCCTGCACAAACGAGGAGATCTGGACTGGGCCGGGCCCACAGGCGGCTCTTGCTCCAGCGACTTACCCCCAGGGACCTGGAATCCCCGGGCGCTCCCCCTGGGAGGCGCAGGCCCGCTCCAGAGGCAGTGCGCTAGTCAGGCCCCCGTAGGCAGTCCACTGGGCCGAGGGGCAGGGGGGAGGGGTGAGCAGAGCCGGCGGCGGCTTCTGGGGTCACGTAGGCAGGCTGCTGAGATGCTGGGGGCCGTCTTCCCAGCCCAGGCCCAGCTGGACCACAGCCCCTCCCTGAACCTATTTCCCCATCTATTAAGTGGGTGAATCTTCCCTACCTTGCAGGGCAGGAGCAAAGATTCCCCCAGGGGACATGCCAGGCAGCAGGTGCTCAGGACACACCCACTCCCTCTTCCCTGCCCTGATGACTCCAGGAGCAGGAAGGCTGTGTCCTGCCAGGCCAGGGACTGGCCACCGCCTGGGGAAAGGCTGCAGGATCTGGAGGGCGGATTAGAGTTGGCAGTCACCCCCCTGCCTAGTGGGCAGGCCCAGGACACTAACGAGGACACAGAGTCCCTCGGGAGATGGTGGGCTCACCCTGTGTGTGTGAGCCCGAGTGAGCTGGCTCAGGGCCCGGGGACACGGCAGCTCCTTGCTGCAGGCTATGGTCCTCCACCTCCTGGCTCTCGGCCACCCTAAACAGACCCAGATGGGAAGAGCATGGGAAGGGACATCTTGTTTTCCAGACAGAGGCACCCAGAGCTGGGTGGGAAGACCAGGCCAGGGACCATCCTGGCCCTCCCTTACCTTGTCCAATGCCGTGGGCGGGGGCTCCTGCCACCAACAGCGCAGCCTCGCTGGCCTCGGGGGGCCTCCTGCGGCCCACGTAGACGAGTCCCTCCGTCCTCCCCCTGGCCTGTGCAGTGGCCAGTGCGGGACATAAGCCCTGAGCCCCTGCTTAATCCGCCAGAGCCCGAGTCAGCGCCAGTCAGACACGTGACGGCCCAGCCCCACAGACCTGTTTGGCAGGAGCGGCAGCTGGTCTGCTGGGGGAGGGCTGTCCACCCTGCCCTCAGGGGCTGTCCCTGATCACCACACTCCGCTGGGCCTTCCAGCCCGGAGCCTGGGGTCCTGGGCTCCTGCCCATCTGCCCAGGGAAAGGTATGGATAACCGTGTGGGGGTACACACTCATCACTGAGCAGTGCTGGGCCACCTGGGGAACGGGGTGTGTGTGTGTGTGAAAGAGAGAAATGGGACCCTCATCTCACACCATACACGAATACCAACTCTGGGCAGATTAAAGGTCTCATGTAAAAGGAGAATACAGGAGAATCTTTGTGACCACAGGGTAGGAAGGGATTTCTTAAAACACACAAAACATTAATAATAAGGTGAAAGATAAATTTGACTACTTAGGGGCTGGCCCGGTGGCGCAGCGGTTAAGTGCACATGTTCCCTTCGGTGGCCCGGAGTTCGCCAGTTCGGATCCTGGGTGCAGACATGGCACCGTTTGGCAAGCCATGCTGTGGCAGGCGTCCCACATATAAAGTAGAGGAAGATGGGCACGGATGTTAGCTCAGGGCCAATCTTCCTCAGCAAAAAGAGGAGGATTGACAGCAGTTAGCTCAGGGCTAATCTTGCACCAAAAAAAATAAAATTTATTTTTTTATTTAAATTAAGAGGTTCATCCCAAGACCCCAGGAAAAGTGAAAAAGGCCAGATACTTACAACATACACAACTGATGAAGGATTAGAATCTGGAATACCTAAAGAATCCTCTAGATCAACAAGAAATGCAAAGATAGCCCAAGATGGGCAAAAGACCTGACCAGGTACGTCACCAAAGAGGAGAGCTCCAAAGGGCCAAAAACAACCCAAAGACACCTGACCTGGTCCGCAGTCAGGGAAAGGCAGGGAGCCCATAGTGAGAACCACGCACCCACCAGGGGAGCGACCGTGACAGGGACTGACAGGGGGAGCGGCAGCAAGCAGGAAGGCAGGCCCAGCCGGTGTGGCGCTGTTTCGCGACACTGAGTGTGTGCACACTTCCCCACCCAGTGAGAGGACAGGCCCAGGCGCCATGTGCACCAGGTTCAAGAGCAATAGCCTCAAACTAACCCCCCACGCCCATCACAGGGGACTGGGTGGACAAACTGGGGCCGATGGTACAGCAGGCCACCCTGCAGCAGTGACAAGGACAAAGTGCGGCTGCTCATGACTGGACGAATCACAGAGCCACAAATCTGAGCAAAAGGAGCCAGACCCAAACAAATAGCCACAGCCTAAGTCTACTGATAGAGAGCTCAAAAATCAAAACAAAACTCTATCACAAAGCGCTGTTCAGATGCACAGTAAGACAGTGAGAATGAGGACAGTATGCTTTCCACCTTTCTGCGTGACAGGTCACGCAGCATGTTTAAATAGAAAGGCATGTGTGGTATGTGTAGGGACAGGCAGGGGCCCCAGCGGTGACAGCAGCACCACTGGGCTCGACAAGATGGCCACACAAGACATCTGAGCTGGAAGGGCTCATCCTGCTCTCTCACTTCACAGACAAGAACCGAGGATCAGAGACTGAAAGGAACTTGCCTAAGGTTACACAGCAAGTTGGAAGTCAGCAGGGCCAGGACTGGAATCTAGGTCCGGCAGGGCTCAAACCAGGGTTCTCTGCCTGTCCCTCTGGAAGAGTTCTTCCGCCACAAATCACCTTCAACATCAACCAGAGCAGACTCGTTCTTCTTAGCATTTTGCACTGTGAAATTCTTTCCTTTCTTTGCTGACTTATTCACTGTGGGTCATCCCCCGGTAGAACACAAGCTCCGGGAGGGCAGGGCTTTCTGAGGCTTTGCTCCTGCACTATCACAGTAGCGCTCCGTAAGTGTTGGTTGAATGAGTAAATGAACGGAGCTGGAAGTGCTATTTGGACTCTGAGGTCTGAGAAATACTCAGTGGGCTTCTCCCCAAAGGAGGAAATGAAAAATAACGGGATGACACTGACACGGTTTCACAGAGTTGTCCTCACGACTGTCTCAGGAGGGTCGGCACCTTCATCACCCTATCTTAAGGCACAGGAGGTCCAGCGACTTGTCCCAGGTCAGGACTGGAGTGCAGGCCCAGAGACAGGTGGCCCCAGCCAGGGCACAGACTGAGCCAGGGGGGCCTCACACTTCAGCCCCTCCCGTGCCCCCCAACCCTTGAGGATGCCAGTTACAACTGCCGGAGTGGCTTCTGGTCTCTTCCGAACTCCTTCGGCCAAAGCGGGGGGAGGGACTTGTCCAGAGCAGCAAGCAAGCAGCTCCCTGGCCTCCAGGCTCCCCGAGTGAGAGTGGCCGAGTGACCCCAGTGGCTGTCCACGGATTCGCCCTCCTGCTTCTCTTGGTACCAAGTCCTCAGGCCTCTTGGCTAAGTCCAAAGCTGGTCCTGAGTCTGCATCCGGAGGAGCTCGTGGTGAAACGGTGCCATCATGGCCCCAGGCAATCGGCTTTATTAAATCGCCCTGGCACTCAGCATTTTTACGAACCTGCATTACCATCCTGATAGCTTTCACTAAGTCCTCAGATAATAATTTTTTAAAAAATCATTGGCTCTGGGAGTCTTGGAGTTAAAATGACCGTCGGGTACCTAAACTGAGATACACGAATCTCCTGTACCTCCTCAGCTTGCATACCTCCAGTGAGGGGAACTCACTACCTCATAAGGCAGCTAGTTTCTTGTTTAGATTCAACTCAGATGAGGACAACAGAAACTTCTATTAGCCCCTGGTGCCAGGGGCCAGGAGGCGCCTCCGCCACCGGCCGGCCCTCAGAGAGCTCAGTCTTGAGGAGGAGACAGTGTCATCCTGACAGGAAGGGACACGGCACAGGCTAGGATTACCTTCTAGAGAGGCAGTGAGTCAGGCCCAACTCAGGTTCAGGGCCCTCTGCACGCCTCTGTCTCCATCACATGTGGCTCGTGTGGATTCATATGGGTCAGGCCCGACTCTGTGCTCTTCACTGGGGTCTGAGCACCCCTCCCAGAGGACTTCCCCCAGGGGCGTCTGGGCACAATGCAGACTGTCGGGACCCCGGGGCAACCAAGCGGCTCCGAGACGACTCAACCTAGGTGGGGATGCTCTAAATCATTCCTGCTGGCCTGCGGGGCTGACATCATTGTTTTAATACTATGTTTCTAGAACCTGCATACACGTTAATGGATGGGTTTGTGGTTTTGCAGACGAAATGGGATAATATATGTGAGAGCCACTGTGACGGGGTCTGGCACAGAATACACGCTTCTGTAAAGAAATGTCTGTAAACGTGCTGGATCAGAAGGCCACACACCGCTTCCTTGAAGAGTCCCTGGGGCTTGGCGGCCTGCGTCCTGCTTTTCCTGGTTGGCTCGTGGTGCGGTAGCCCCACAGAATAGCCCTGGCTGGGGGAGGCATCTTGAAGACTGGTGTCTCACCAGGGGTCCGGAGTCAGCCCTACCTATGCCCCTGCCCGATAACAGTGCCCGAGGGGAAGACACGGGGACTCCCCCAGACTGTGCTGAAGAGGCGACAATGACGAGAGTGGTGATGGATGAACAGAGGTCTCTGGGAGGCAGGCGTCGGGTGCAAGTCTCTGCAGGAGCCAGCACGGGGCAAGCTGGCCCAGCGGACAGCAGCGGGCGCTGGAAGACGCTACTCCCAGAAGCAGGTCTGAGTCACATTTCACCGAGGCAACGAACGCCAGGTCTGAGCAATGGCAGTGTATGGGACACCAGTCCTTACGGCCCGCACCAGGAGGAAACACCTCCTGACAGAAGCAAGCAACCCCATTCCCTACCCCATAATCATGAAGGAGCAGCAGGAAATGAAGGACATTTGCTCAACCCTCCAGATTCACAGAGCCAGGTTCACAACCTCCCTGCCCAGTCAGCATTCATCTCCAGCTCGCATACCCCAGTGACGGGGAGCTTACTACAAGAACAAAGGATGGCTGTGTCCCTTTTGGTTGGGGATGCCTAGGTGCTTAGCTTCCCCACCCCAGCAGTTAGAATACTGGTGTGGAGAAAGCTGGGGACACAAAGGGTCCCAGTCCAACATGGCCTTGGCACTTCCCTCTGCACAACGGGGAAGGGACACGACTAAAACCACAGGGTTGTTGTGGGGCCAGCAGGCACAGGGTGGGCAGGGCAGGGTGGTCAGAGCAGTGGCTGGAAGGACAGGCAGCCACTGGCCCTTTAAGCAGCCTTGAGAGAGGGTGGCAACCCTGGTCATGAGACAAGATTACTTAATGTTTGCAAACCGCGCAGGAGCCAGAGTCCCTGCAGAGGAGGGCGCCGGTCCCTTCCTTGTCCCTCCACTGCAGGGACCTCTGAGGGGAACACCGAGTCCTCTGAGCGTTCCCCAGGCAGCAGCTCCCCAAGGATGGCGGGACTGCTGGACAGCCGGGAACAGCAGGATGGTGCGTGACCTTGGGCATGTCCCTGCCTCTCTCTGGCCTCAGTTTCTCCATCTCTAACAGGGGATTGGCCCCAGGCTGCTCCCTCCAGCGCTGATGCTCAATGGCCGAGCAGTGGGCATCGTGGCACCCCAAGCACTCTTGCCTCACCTTCTCCTGCCCTGGGGGCGGGGTCTGGGCTGTCTGTCTTCTCTCCTCTCAAACCCAACCGCAAGGCTCTGGCCCTGCATGGGTTCAGAGGCTTGGCCACCTTGCAGGCCCAAGTGAGGAGCCAGGCAGAATGCTGGGGCAGAGGAGGGTGAGCAAAGGGCCAGTCCTGTGTCATTTCAGTTCAGAGTTGCTCCGAGGGGCTGCACAGGCACGTGTGCGCTGTCGGCTGGGGACTGACCGCAGAGTGGAGCAGCAGCTTGTTAAAGAGCGCAACCAGACTCCGGCTCCCAGTCCAGAATGAGTGCCTCCCCCACCAGTTACAGAGCATGCCCAGAGCAAAATGCACAAAGCTGACCAGACAGAGCCGACTGCTGTCCCCGTGAGCCTCATCCTGCGGACAGACCTGGGGGAGGGGATACCCACTGTCATCTTTCTGCTCCGTTTGCTCCAGGAACAGATCAGCTGTGACAGTTGAAAGCTTGGCAATTTAAAGTGGCAACTGCCTAGCAGAAATATGGGGGAGGGGGTTCCCCATGATTGGGGTGGGGGCAGACAGCCTTGACTCACCTCTGTCAACTTCCCTGCCCCCTCACAGCCTAAGGGCAGCTGGTTCTGGGCAGGGCAGGGGTTTGCCCCACTCTGAGCTCCTTCCCATAGGAGGGACCCACCTCAGGCTGGCAGGTGGGACAGGGTGTCCTGACACCCGAAACAGCCCCGTCACTCACTTCTTAGACCCCTGCTGCCTCCTGCCCTATTTGGGACCGGATCCAGAGATTGCCCTGTCTACTCCAGCCTCCCAGCACTGCTGCCCACACCGACTTTCCGCCCCCTGGGGGTCTGAACCCCAGGGGCTTCCGAGACTAAGAATCAGCCTCTTGCCCAAGTGGTAGCGGGAGGAGGGGCTGCCCAAGGTCACACGGGGGCGGGGGTTAGGGGCAGGACGGGATTTGGAGCCAGCCCCCCCAGCCCAGCTGAAGCTCCTCACTCCCTGCCTGCAGGCGCCTCTATCTGGCTCCCAGCGAATTCCTGAGATGCCTCAACCTCCCGCCCGCAGGCTCCGGACCCTAGGCTCAGCCGCGGGATTTCTCCGCGGGGAGGCGAAAGCAGGAAGGAGGTGGGAGAGAAGGGAAGGAGGGGGGTTGGAGGGCGGCTTCGCCTGGCGACCCTCGGGACCTGGTTGCACGTTTCCCTCCCCCCGCCCCGAGAAGGCAGCCACCTGCATAGACGCGGAGATAGAGCACCCTGGGCCCCCCTCCCCCCAAGATCGCGCCTTCAGCGTCCGCAAGGTTTCGGATGAGCAGTCCGCATAGCCGCGGAGGCTGAATCTCCTGCGTCCTCACCGCTCGAGTCCCAGAAAGCGACACTTGCAGAGCCCCAGCTCAGAAAGCCCGGCGTTGGCGACCCCAGGCCCTCCGGGCCGCCTGCGTAGCCCGGGTCCCCATTCCCGAGAGCCTGGCGGCCTCTGATCCCCAACCCTACAACACCGTGGCTGGTGTCCCCAAGACTGCAGCCCCGGAACCTCCTCCGGGCTCGGCTCCGCGAAGCCGCCCGCGATCACCACCCCCCTTCGCCGGTTCCCGAGAGCTGCTCGCGCGTCCTTGCAGCCGCGGCCCCGGGGGCGGAGCTGTCGCCCAGGCTCTCGCGGGGGGCATTCCCGGCCGCAGCCCCGCCGACCCCCAGCCCGCACTGGCCCGGCCGCCGCCGCCGCAGCCCCGCCGGCCCGCCTCCTACCTCGCGGGTCCGCCTGCAGCCGCCGAGCGCGCGCCGTCCCCGCGGCGGGCGCGGAGCGCGGGCGCGGCCCCAGCGCGTCGGGCCGGCGGGGCGCGGGGGGGCCCGGGGGCGCTCGGGAGCCGGAGCCCGAGCCGGGTGCTCGGTCGGGGCGGCCTCCCCGCGCCCGGCCCTCCTGCCCGCTCCGCCGCCCGCGCGCCGTGACCTTGGCTGTGGGCTCTCCGCGCCCGGCCTCAGTTTCCCCCCTTCGAGAGGTGTGTGGGAGTGGGGGGGGGGGGCGGGGAGGACGGGTGCCGCCCCAGCCGCCGACGTCACCGAGCCGGGGCGAGTTGAGGGCTCTCGGGTCGGCGGGGCCGCTGCCGGCGCTGGGCCCGGGGAGCGGAGAAGGGGGCCCTGTGGCCCAGCAGTCCAACCTCAGACTCCCCAAGACCCCTAAATAAACACCTAGCAAACGCAGCCTCACGCCAAGGCCCCTGGGCCCCTCCCACGGAGAACCGCACCCGCGGCGGGCACTGCCCAGCCTCCCCACTCCGCAGATGAGAAGACTGAGGCCCAGTCGCACAGCGCGGCGGGGCCGCTGGCGTCCGCTCTGGCACCACGCCCCCCGAGTCCCCTCCAGGACACGCGCTCCTCCCAATTTTGGGAAGAGGATCCCGGCCCGCCGGCAGCACCCCTTATCCCGCACCAAACACTGGCTCAGCACCCACTGGACGCTGGGGATGGGCCACAGCGGCCTGGCAACTGTTACGGGGAAGGGGGTTGCGCAGTCAGAGAGGGACCCAGTCGGTGGGGAAGCAGTGGCGCAGACAGGAGAGGCCGGCCTGGCAGGGGCAGGAAGGGGAGGCGCTCCAGGAGGAGGGCGCCTAAGGAAGAAGCAAGGATGGAAATGCGCGCTGCCCGCCGTGCAGGAGAGAGGGCGCGTGCCGAGGGCCTCGGACACCAGACCAACCAGAAGCGGCCTCCTTCCGGAGGCAGCATGGAGCCCCCGACCAGGTTGGTGCAAGGGCGTCCGTGGTCCGGGCTGTGTTTAGGAAGCGCCCCCTGGTGGCGAGAAGGGGAGAGACAGGAGGCCAGAGGGACGCGGCTGCAGTGGTCCAACAGAGAGGAAGCTGGGTGAGTGATGTAATGCGTCAGCAGACGGGAGTCTCTGCTGGCCCTCCCACGGATGGGCTGTGTGACCTTGGGCAAGGCACTTCCCCTCTCTGGGCTTTTGGGAGGGAGGGAGCTTGATTTTCAGCTCTGCTATCTCCTGAGCCTGGACACTGGGGCCAGGTGGGAGTGGGCACCGGATCCAGGAAGGAACCGGCAGATATCAGAGGGGAGAGGCAGACATTTCGTTCAGCACTTTATGAATCTTACTTCATTTACTTGAGGTAGAAACTATTATCCCAGTTTTACAGACAAGGGCACTGCAGCAGAAGGCAGTAAGTCACCTGCCCACGCTCACACAGTTGCGAAGTGGCCCGGCTGGCATTTGAGTACAGGCCTGTGAGGCTGCAGTGTCTAAGTGGAGTGCCCGACCACCTCAGTCTTCTGTCTTGAAGCAATTATTGAGCACCTAAGGTGTTCCTAGCATATACAAGGCACTGGTGACAAGCAGAGATGAAGAAGGAATGGTCCAGCTCCTGGTGGGTCCTCCTCACCTCATGGCAAGAGTGAGCCATGGCGCCTCATTGGTGCTCACAGCAAACAGGACAGTGGTCACCTGGGGGGGTGGGCTTTTGGGGCCAGGCATGAGCTCCCCCCAAACCCCCTGTCACTCTTTGTATGTTGGAAATTTTGTTTTTGAGAACTAGGAGTTAA
Organism: Equus przewalskii; assembly: GCF_037783145.1. NCBI lineage: Eukaryota > Metazoa > Chordata > Mammalia > Perissodactyla > Equidae > Equus > Equus przewalskii. The sequence continues at coordinate 3,435,194 of NC_091845.1, forward strand.
TTTTTTAATTTCAAAAATTTTTTTTGGAGGATGATTAGCCCTGAGCTAACATCCATGCCCATCTTCCTCTGCTTTATACATGGGACGCCTGCCACAGCACGGCTTGATGAGCAGTGCATAGGTGCACACCCGGGATCCGAACTGGCACACCCCGGGCCGCCGGAGCAGAACATGCGAACTTAATCACTGTGCCACTGGGCCGGCCCCTGAAAAATATTTTTAAAAAGAGCACTTAAAGGAAGAAAAGATGCTTGTAGTTTTAATAATTAAAAATTCTCTGCTAGAGAAACCACATCCTTTTGTCATCAGTGCCAGGAGTGAGTGACTTGGCTGGTTGGAAGGCAGGTGAGGGAAGTGAGAACAAAGGGTTTAGAATCTGTTCTGCTGGGCAAGTCCCACCACCTTTCTGAGCCTCATTTGAATTCACCTGTAAAAGGGAACCGACACACAGCTCACCACCCTGCCTCCCTTCAAAGGCTGCTGTAGGATCAGCTGTGATGTGTAGACAGGCTGCGTAAAATGCCTTGGGTAAATAGTCCCAGAATCCATGAAGGAAAATATTGATAAATTTAAGTATAAAGATTAAAACTTCTGAGTAGAGTGAAAAAAAACACCACACAGTAAAAAAAAAAGACAAATGGTAAACAAAAAAATATCTGCAGCACATATGCCAGAAGTTAATTGAGGAAAATGAGATGAAAGCTAATTTCCCTGATACATAAAGAGCTCTTTCAAATCGATAGGAAAAAGATGACTAACCAATTAGAAAAAGAGCAAAGCATCTGAACAAGCAGCTCATGGAAAGAGGTTCAGTCTCACTTGTAATTAAGTGCATATTAAAGAAATACAAATCAAAACATAACATGCTCGCCACTGTTTTCATCTACCAAGTTGGCAAAAATGAACAAGGTTGATAATACCTTCTCTGTTGAAGGTGAGAGGAATTGAGCGCACCCAAGAACACCGTTGGCGGAGGTGCCAGACGGCGCCACCTTTTTTCGAGGGTGATCTGTCAGAAGTATCCAGCATGCTAATATAGAAGGACAGCAGATTCCGTGTAAGAGTACGGGAGAGCCACACCTCCGCCGTCCAGCAACAGGGGAGGAGAGGCGCACGGAGACGCAGCCATAAGGTCATACATATGTGGGACTTCCTAATTTTTTCCCCCAAAGGATGCACACATACCAAAACAAACTCCTATTGGCGGCTGCCTTTTGGGAGGATGGTGGGGCGTGTGGAATGGGTGTGTGAGGAGCTTTTACTTTTTATTTCACGCTTTTCTGAGGATTTGTTGATTTTTTAAAAGCCACCAGGGGTTAGCTATCTGGGCATAGGCACAGGCTCATGGGCCAATTAAATCTTCTTTACACACATTAAAAAAAATTAAGTAACTGCTAACTTGTATTTAAAAAATTAACTGTTTTTCAAGTGAATAAAAAGTACTGAAATATTCTTATTACCTAAAAGTGCGCTGACAAGGGACTTACTCAACAGACTATCATTGTGATGCATCCTTATGAAGGGAGCCTGTGCGGCCATCACAAAGAACGTGGCTTCCGGACTGATGAGGCACTGTCTCTCAGATGTTCGGTAAGTGGGAAAAGCAAGGGGCAGCCCAGGGTGTGTGGTGTGCTGCTTTTTAGGTGAAAAAGCGGGGTACGGCATGCATGCTGGGACGTGCAGATAGTGTCTCTGACGAAGATGCTCTAGAAACGGGAATAGTGGGGTCCTGGGGAATGCATGAAGTGCTGGAGGCCAGGCTGGGAAGGAGACCACTTTCCACTGACACGTCACGGTTAAATATTTTTTTGTGCTATATGCATGTACTACCAGTTTTTAAAAATTACGTTTAAAAAATAATCCTTTCTGGGGCCAGCCCGGTGGTGTAGTGGTTAAGTTCACACACTCCACTTTGGAGGCCTGGGGTTTTCGGGTTCAGATCCTGGGTGCCGACCTATGCATTGCTCATCAAGCCATGCTATGGTGGCATCCCACATACAAAATAGAGGAAGACTGGCACAGATGTTAGCTCAGGGCCAATCTTCCTCACCAAAAAAAAAAAAAAAAAACACCTTTCTGAAACTGGATGGGGAGTTGGGAAGCCTGGTTTCCAGGGCCTGCTCTGATCTGAGCTGGGCTAATCCCTGTGTGACCTCGGGGAGGATCATCTCCCTTCCGAGTCTCTTCTATCCAGTAGACAGGCAGCGTGAATTAAGACGAGGGCCAAGGCTCCCTGTGGCTCTGATGCCATAACAGCCTGAGATCCTTTTCCCTGGAAGAGCCAACCAGATCCAGAATGGCTGCTGGGGAGGTGGGGGCTCCGCTCCTGGGCTTGTGGGAGCAGAGGCCAGAGGTCAGCTGCCTTGGGGACGTTGGCTTGCAGACTTCTAAGATCCCTCCCACTTGCCAATGGGCTGGTCCTTTTTCCTTCTCCAATTCGCAGTGCCCTGCCCAGACACTCTTGGTTCATATTTCCTCTCCAGGTTACTCCTGGCAAGGGTCCCCTCTGTCTGGGTCAGAGGTCATCCTGCGAAGCCAGGACAGATGACACAGCACTGGGCACCACATGGGGCTGAGATGACAGTGGGGGCAACGCCTCACGCTGGGAAACAGAACCCCCACACCCAGAGGTCCGCCCTGGCCTCAATCCTGCTCCCTCCCCCTCCACAGCCGCCAGCAGAGCAGCTCTCCCTGCCACTGTCTCTTCAGTTCACTCCCAGTCATCACCAAGAACCTTCAGTGGCTCCCCACTACCCACCAAACAAAGTAGACACTCCAGCTGAACAAAGTTCTGGCCTCGATTTACCCTTCTAGACCCCCCCCCCCATCATTTACTGTCTTTTATTTAAAGCAATTTTCAAAATAGAGATTCAGTCACATCCTGCTCAGAACCCTTCTATGGCTCCCATGGCCTGTGGGATGGAGGCGGGGCTCCCCAGGCTAGCACAAAACTGGTTTCTGCCTCCCTGCCTGGCGCCATCTTCACCTGCCTTTTCCAAAGTCAAGCTGTGCAATACTTAATGCCTTTGGAGCACACTGTGTTATTTTACGTCACTGAGTATTTGCACACATTATTTCCTTGGTTTCCTCAGTAGATAAAGAGTTCTTACAAATCAGTAAGAAAAAACCATAAACAACTCAAAAGAAAAATATCCAGTTGATTTAACTAGGTAGTTGAGAGAAAAAATACAAATGGCCTATAAACATACAGAAAGATATACAACCTGACTTATAAAGAAACACAAACCATAATGATGAGATATCATTTTTACCCATCAAATTGGCAAAAAATTCCTAGAATGCTTATGTCTCTTTGTTAGCTGAAGTCCAAACCCATCCTTTATACCCAGCTGCAAAAATGTCACTTCCTCCAGACATCTTGGCTCCCACCGTGCCCTGTACATGCTGAGACAGTGCCTAGAACAGGGCCAGGCATGTGGCAGAAAGTCAGTGCATGTTAGCTATTACAATAGAAATAGCAACTGCCATGCTGTTCTGTAACGGCAAGCTACTGGGACTGCTCACCTGCTTGAAGATCCTGAGGGCAGGGGTGGCGTCCCCTCTGCTCTGCCAGCATCAGCACAGGGCCTGCTACAGAGCTGCACCCACTGGATGGACAAGCACAGGGATGGGTGGCGCCTGAGGCAGAGGGCAGGCTGGAGCCTGGCGCTGGCCCTCGGGGCTGCTCTGCTGCTGTGGAGGGGACTGTACAGGCCTGTAAGGAACCTCCACTAGTCGGCACCCACTCTGTGTCAGCCAGGCACTGTGCTGGGCTCTTTGCCCACACTCTCTCTATTCCTTGCAATTCTCTGAGATGGGTGGGGCCCCCTCCACTTTATAGGTAGGAGGGAGGTGGGTGACTTCCAAGTGGCTCTTGTGCCCCACGCTGCCTCTGCTGGCCTGTGGGCACTCGCAGATGCATGACTTTGGACATGGAACTTTCCCTGTTTGGGCCTCTACTTTCCCATCTGAGAAGTGGCTCCATATTAAGGGTTTCTCAGACTTAAGAACTGGTGGATCCCTGAGAGTACAGTTTGTAGGGTTCACCAGACCCCACTTTAACAAACGCTGCACCCAGCATAAAATGCCGCCACACGGGAGGGTCCCTCAGGGGCTGCGTGCTCGTAGAAACGACAGGGAAGGCAGCCGCAGACCTCAGGTGGCAGAGCTGCTCCAGAGGGTCACCCCGGTGATCTGGAACACGCTTTCATTAAGATGGGGGAGGGCTGTCATGGTCACGAAAATAACATTTAAAAGATTATTGTATCGTGGTCAATTGATTTTTGATAAAGGTGCCAAGACAGTTCATTGGAAAGAATAGTTTCTTCAACAAATAGCACTGGGACAACCAGCTATCCACATGCAAAAGGCTGCATCTGGACCCTTCCCATCGTACATAAAAATTAACTTAAAATGATCAAAGCTCTAAATGTAAGAGTTAAAACTATAAAATTCTTAGAAGAAAACACAGGAGTAAATCTTTGTGATCTTGGGTTCGGTAATGATTTCTTAGACATAAAATGATTTCTTAGATATAAAATGATTTCTTAGATATAAAAGCATCTTAAGGACCAGCCCAGTGGCGTAGCGGTTAAGTTCATGTGCACCACTTCAGCAGCCCAGGGTTTGCTGGTTTGGATCCCGAGTGCAGACCCATGCTGTGGTGGCATCCCACATACAAAACAGAGGGAGACTGGCTCAGATGTTGGCTCTGGGACAATCTTCCTCAAGCAAAAAGAGGAAGATTGGCAACAGATGTTAGCTCAGGGTCAATCTTCCTCACCAAAAAAAAAACAAACCTGAGATACTTTTCTTAGATATAATGATTTCTTGACACCAAACACATAAGCAATAAAAGAAAAAATTGATAAATTGGATTTTGTCAAAATTCAAAACTTCTGCACTTCAAGAGACACCATCAAGAAAAGTGAAAATATAAGCCACAGACTGGGAGAAAATATTTGCAAATCATATAACCAAAAAGAGACTTGTACTTAGAATACAAAAGAAGTCTTATGAGTCAATAATAAGAAAACAATACAATTTTAAAATGGGTAAAAGCTTTGAATAGACCTTTCACCAAAGGAGATATATGAATGGCCAATAAACACATGAAAAGATGCTCAACATCATTAGCCATCCGGGAAATGCAAGTCAAAACCACAGTAAGATACCATTTCACGTCCATTAGGATGGCCTGAATTAAACAGACAATAGCAAGTGTTGGTGAGAATGCGGGGAAATCAGAACCCTCATTCGTTTCTGTTTCCGGTGGAAATGAAAAACAATGCAGTCACTTTGGAAAACAGTTGGGTGTTTCTTAAAAAGTTTAACACAGAGTTACTATAAGACCCTGCAATTCCACTCCCAGGTATCTACTCAAGAGAAATGAAAATATAGTCCACATAAAAATTTGTATGTGACTACTCACAGCAGTATTATTCATAGCAGCCAAAAAGTGGAAACAACCCAAATGTCCGTCAGTTGGACACGACAGATAAACTAAACGTGGCACAGCCATACAATGGACTATTATTCGGCAGTAAAAGGGAATGATGTACTGACACATTCTACAACATGGGTGAACCTTGACAACATTGTGCCGAGTGATGCCACTTACGTGAAATGCTCAGAAAGGCAAATCTATGGCCATAGAAAGTAGATGAGTGGTTGCTGGGGCCAGGGGTGGGACAAGAGAGTGACAGAAAATAGACATAAGGTTTCTTTTCAGGGAGATGGAAATGATTTGAAATAAAATTGTGATGGTTACACAACTCTGTAAATTTACTAATAATTGTGAAATTGTACACTTAAAATGAGTGAATTTTATGGTATGTAAATTATACCTTGATAAAGCTTCAGGAAAACACATGATGACTAAATGCAATGGCAGATCCTAGATTGGGGTACAAACTTGATATAAAGGACATTACTGGGACAACTGGTGAAGTGAGACTATAAATCGTATATTAGATGCTAAGCATCCTGTCAATGGTAAATTTCCCGAGTTTGGCTTCTGGAGCATGGTTATAGACGAGAATCTCCTTGCTCTCAGGAAATATATGCTGAGGTATTATTCAGGAGTAGAAGTCATATTGCGTGTTTGCGACGACCTCTCAAATAGTTCTGGGAGAAATAAACGTTTTTGTGAGTAAAATTTCGCAAAACGTTACTAGTGGTGAATTTGGGTGAAGGGTACATGGGAGAAACTTGTTTTGTATCATTCTTGCAAGTCTGCTTTAAGATTGAAATTATTTCAAACTAACTCTTACAACTTATAAAGAATCTACACGAAAAAGTTATTGTGTGGAACTTGAAGACCCCTGAGAATAAATCCATGGATGCCCAAAGGAGAAAAAGCACTGATCTAGTTGTGAACACAGCTGCCACGGGGGGCCCCTGCTCATCACATGTCTGTGGGACCCCCAAAGAGAAGACACAGCCAGAAGCCAGAGGGCAGAGCTGGGACAGGTGCCTGCGTGCCCCACAGCTTGCAGGCATTCATTCGTTCATTCACGCAACAAATACTGCCGAGTACCTATGATGTGCAAGAGGTCAGCCACACACACACAGATCCCTGCCCTTGTGGGGTGCTGATGACGGATGTTGATGAGTAGGTGGGGTGCGGGGAGAGTCCTGCAGGAGGGGGAAGAGGATGTGGAGACCCCTCAGCCTCCCACTAGATACAGAGCCCTGGAGGGCACGGATGGTGTCTGAATCATCCCTGTTCCCTCGGATTATAAGGAAGGCGGAGTCTGTCCCCAGGCAGCAAAGAGCGTCACAGCTGTTGAACACTGGGGCCCACAGCCTAGAGGGAGTGGGCAAACCTGTGGGGCCATCGCAGACCAGCAGAGCTCAGAACAGAACCAGCAAGAGCGGGAGCTGCGGAGGGCGGCTGCAGGCCGAGTGTGAAGGGATGGGGAGAAGGGATGTCAAGAGGGGACCTCACTCCACTCCCACCACAAAACCAGCGTGGGGCTAACCAAAGTTCGGGCCCCAGGAACAGCACAAGGTGGCCACCGCCCTGGGCACTGCTCAGAGAGACCTGCTCCTGGAGGTTTCGGGGATTCCCAAGTGGGGAGCTCCTGAATTATTTTAGGGGATCTTGCATCCCATATGCACACCCAACATGGCTGGTAGACCAAAAAAATACTGTTTCACACATCAACATCTTTCAAACCAAAACAGATGCTGCTGCGATGAATAAAATTCATAGACTTCAAATTCATCCAAAATGGCTCTTAGTGGCTTATTGCAGTTTTTCAGTCGTGCACACTAACCCTCCTGTCTGGGGCTGTGTGCGAGGGCGGGGAGGGAGGCTTCTCACAAGTTTTGATGATGAAAAGCCATCCTCCCTTTACTGGAAAAGCGCGGGCAGTGCGCGAGGAGCCCCTCGCTTCCTGGTGGGGAGGGACGCGGCTTGCTCCAAGGGCTCCCCCTCAGCTCATCTCTCAGGCTCTGGCTGCCCTGAGGTCAGGGCGGTCACAGTCAGGCCCAGCAGGAAGGGTGCCCAGCACGTACTGCGTGTTACCAGCCCACCTGCCCCCAGCAGACCTGGAGCCCCTCGAGGGCAGCACCTGGGGTGAGGCAGTTACTTCTGAGTCCCCAGCGGCCAGGGCAGGGCCGGGGTGACCAGAAAGGCGGGTGGCTAGGAGGGCAGCTGGACGAAGGGGCTGAGCTGGGCTCCAGCCAGCTGACTCCTGGCTCTCCGCTTCTTAGCTCTGTGGCTCCTGAGCACTCAGAATGTCACTAGTGAGAATGGGGAGCTGAGTTTTTTAAAAATTTTATTTGATTTCAATTAGTTAAAACTTTAATAGCCACCTGTGGCTCATGGCTTCTGTCCTGGGCACCACAACTATGGTGCTTAACAGTGACACAGAATGGAGCCCACTTGGAAGGAGAGCCGCCAGCTGAGACCCCGCCCATTCCCAGCGTCCACAGACGCTGCAGGGCCTGGCCAGCCTGGCTCCCTCACCTGGTCTGGCTCAGGGACTCGCGCTTGTCCGTGGACACAGAGCTCCCTTCAGGGTAGGGTACACAAACCAGGGACTCTGCACTCACGGGCAACTGAAGGGGTCTTCAAGGGCCATCTTACCAGGGTAGTTTTTCCTTCATATACAATGACTTTAGAACTTGTTCCCCTCGCCCCAACCTTTGTAAGATAAGAACCCAGCAAAACCCCAATGATACGCACTGGATTGCAAAATATAGCCACAAACTCCCCCCATCCTGGTGCCCAGGCCCCTCCTCCATGGGACTTGTCCCCTCCTCCGCCCACCCACAGGTGGGGTCCATTCCTCCCTTTGCCACGTGACTTTCTTTGCACAATAGAATGCAGCAGACGTGACAGCTGAGCCAGTTTGGAGACTGGCCCTCGGGACGCCTTGCAGCTCCAGCTTCATCCTCTTAGAACGTGGCCCTCAGACTGCCGTGGACGGAAGCGGCCTGTCCACTGGGGGCTGCATGGAGGGGATCCGAGGGGACCACCAGGACTGAAGGTGGCCTGTCCACTGGGGGGCTGCATGGAGGGGATCCGAGGGGACCACCATATAAAGAAGGCGGTCTGCCCTTTGGGCAAGGGGCCACGAGGGGGGAACTGAGGTGCCCCGGCACCAACTGCAGCCCTGTGAGTGAGGCCATCTTGGACCTTCCAGGTCACTGATCCTCCAGCTGACTGCAGTGAACCCGTGAGCCTCGGAAGACCACCGGAACTGTCCCAACTTTCCAACCCACAACATCAGGCACAGTAAGAAAGGAATGCTGTTGTAAGCCCTACATTTTGGGTATTTGTTCACAGAAAATACTAACTGAAACACACATGCCACATTCATCATGAGAGAGACTGCCTGGGGTATCATAGCTCACAGCCCAGCTCAGGGTCGCAGGAAGCAGACCCACGGCTCTGAAACATTCCTTGGATCCTTGGAGGTAACATGGGACACACAAGCCATCTCCACAGCCCCCAGGGGAACTCACCTGCCCCTTTAAACAGAACAGAGACTGAGTGTGTTGGGGGAGCAGCCCCTGGGAGACCCCTGAGGTCTGCTCTCTGAGCCAGGGTCTGACGGGTGCCAGGCGGGGCTGGGCGAGCCGGGGTCAGAGGGTTTCTAGGTGGGCGGCCCCTCTGGCCCGGCTCTCCTGGTACATTGACAGTATGGGTTACAAAGCCCTTGGGGGTCTTGCCATGGGTGGCGGACAGGCCTCCAACTCCCAGCCGTGGTCACGAGGAGAGGCCAGGAGGAGGCTGCCACATTGGGGACAAGGACCATGCATCTTCATGCGGTGAGGGTGGGGACGCAGACCCCTGGCAGAGGGTTGTGGAGCTGTCAGCAAAGGACCCCGCTTTCAGTTGATACACAGCATCCAGGTGCATGAGGGGGGCCCTTCTACCGTAGCGGGCTCAATGGCCATTTCAGTCACCCAGGTGATGGGGTGGTGGGGCCACCCGCTGGGGGCAGCTGCCATCTGAGAGGAGGGCAGATGCCAGGCTCGGCCTCCTTGGGGGTAGGGAGCCTGCGAGCCTCTCCCCACCTACCCCCTCCCCCACCACAGTCAACCCTCCAAATGCCAAAGGAAAGCCCAATTCTGGGTCCCAATTCTGATGCTGCCACTTTCCGCCTGGCAAGGACCATGGACAAGTCACTTGACTTGCCTCGGTTTCCCCATCTGCAAAACAGGGCACCTGTTCCTACTTGATGGGACTGCCGTGAGTGGTAAATGAGGCGGGAGCTGGGACGGTCCTGGTGCACACGGTACAGCGTGACGCGTGTTCGGCACTCACAGAGTGGCCTGTCATTACTGCTGCCACTGGAAGCCTCCTCAGGCCCCCCAGCTGTCCCGCTAGTCTGTGCTGCTGCATCACGGAGGAGGGTGTCGGGGTTCCAGGATGCAGTCCTGAGGGGCTCTCTGTGGCCTGCTTCTCTGGGGTAGCTGCGCTTGCAGAGGAAAAGAGGATTGTGACGTAGGTCCTGGCTGTTTGAAGCTTGGGGCTGAGCGTAGATGTCTCTCCCTGTTTCTGGGGCCCCACCTCTTACCCTGTCGTCTTTGGTCAGGAGCCCCAGCACATTCAGCTTGTCATCGGTACCCCTCTTGACTCCCCTCCCTGGCTAAACTCACAGAATCCCTGGGCCTGTGGGAGAACAGCTGGAGGTTTCTGAAAGGCCTTCCCACTCTGACTTTCTGTACTGCAGGGAAGCCAGTCAGAGGGCGGTGACACCGTGCTTGTGTAAGTCCATCTAGCCTCTCCAGTGGGCCAGGAGCCGCTGGTTCCTCCGTCTGACCTCGCCTGAGATGGACAGAGCAGCAGTGCCTGGCATGGAGCTCCTGTGGGCTCCGCGTGCCCCCAGCCTGGGTTCACATTCCACCTCTGACAACACTGAATAAGCTTGGCCAAGAGACCTGACCTGAAGCTCAGTTTCTTCATCCATAAAGTTATGAGTGCCGCAGAAAATCTGACTGGCTCTGGGGTAGCACGTGTGTCTCCCCTTTGGTGAGGGGATTTCAGAGAGCCACCACCCGTGTCTGCTTTTTACAGCCAGGAACGAGCCGGCGCTGACAGCACTCACGACGAGGCAGGACGCTTTTAGGGACAAACATCTTCAGGATGTAGGCACCAGATTTTTTTGGACAGAAAGAGACTGCATTTCCTGCACAAAGTCATCCTAGAATCCAGTTACAAAGTCTTTGCATACGGGTCTCAGCCCTGCCCAGCAGACCCCCGCACTGAAAAGCCCCTGTGACAACACGAGACCCCAGAGGACGACATGGTCTGTCTGAAGGGCTGACAGTGCCCAGCACACACAGACGCACCACCACCACCAGCTGTTATTATTACGGGTGTCACTGTGTCTCCAGAGGAGGCTGGAGCCCCAGGGAGGGGCAGTGGCCTGCCCTGGGCACACGGAGTCAGGGCAGAGCTGGGGTTGTGTCTATGTGCAAAGAGAAAATGTGGTTACTTATGTGGTTCTCGGTGGTTCTGAAGTTTGGGCCTGAGCTCAGCCGCCTCTCCCTGAGGCCGCTTCTCCCTGTGGCGCCCCTCCACCACCATCACCCCCACCCTCAGTCTGGGCTCCACGGCCAAGCAGGACAGGTGGCCGTGACCACCAGGCTGCTGGACACTGCCCCTCCCCCATCGCCGCTCAGAGGTGGGCCTCAGCTGGCCCTGCCTTCAGCAAATGCTTAACGAACGAGGTGGGACATCCCCTAGCATGGAGCCCAGCCCTCACGCCCGGTGGAGGTGGGTCCAGCCTATCCAGATGCCCTCCCCTGAGAGGGGGTGCCGGAAGGCCCCTGCCCTCTCTCCTTGGAGCCCCAGTTCCTGGGCAGCTGTCCACCTGCTCTGCCCTCTGCCACCAGGCCCATCCCGCATCTTTGCTGGCCACCTCCTGTCCACTGGTCCCCTCCTCAGAGAGGCTCCTGCTGACGGCCTGGCTGAAGTGGCGTCCACCAAGTCATCCCCCAGCCACCTGCCTTCTCCTCCTCATAGCACCGTCTGGTCCCACCGTAGCTGACTCATCTTCTGTCCCCCAGCCCCTTAACGTCAGTCCCAGGGGGAGGGTATCCTGTCTGACTTCCTGACTGTTTTGAGTAGCACCTGGCATACAGTAGGTGCTCAGTAGATATTAGCTGAGTGATTTATTAGTAGAACAACTCACTTGACCTACTCCCAGGGCAGGAAGGGAAGCCGTGGGAGGAAAGGGGTGTCCAACTGCCCGGTGGGAAGGAGACTCACCAGAAAATGACATCCCATGGGGTGGGCATTCCCTAAGCCTCTCAGCGACCTGAGGTGGCGCTTAGTAAGCCATTTCCCAGATAAGGCAACTGAGGCCCAGAGAAGTGAAATGACTTGCCCAAGGCCACACAGCTTGTACACAAGACAGCTGGGTCATCAAGCCCAACTTTCTTAGGATCTATAGCCGTTCACCCCTCTGAGAGTTCACCTTACAAAGGAATTGTCACAGACAACATTTAGTGACACCTGCAAGGTGCCAGGCAGGGGGCCAGGTGCTCTCCCAGGGTTTTCATTTGCCCGCTCTGCGAGGGGATTATAGGTCCATTTTGCAGAGCAAAAGCCAGGCCCAGAGCATCCATGTGATGCGCCCCAGGCCTAGGCAAGGCAGCAGCCCACCCAGGACTCGTGCTCAGGCCGCCAGACTTCCCCACGTGGTGATGGCAAGGTTAAGGCGTGCCACACCCCACTGCCTCTGTTTCCCCTTTGTGCAACGAGGGTGTGGGCAGGATGACCTCTGACATGGTATGACATCATCAGGGAGGGGGACTCTTGTCTGGGAAGTCTTAGGGCTGAAAAGGGAAGTGAGGAGTGGCTGTTTCCCCATCGCGCCCGCTCCTCACCCTGGCCGTGAGCCAGGTGGGTGGTGACCCCCCTTTGACTGCTTCCTCCGGAAGCTCACCAGGAAATGCCCCTGTGCCCACAGCCCGAGCCCAGCCCAGCCTCCAGGCCCAGGAGCCTCAGCCCCTGATCCTCCTGCTGAGACCAGCCCAGGCAGAAACCAGTGGGCAAAGTAACTACTAGGCATGTACACGTCTGTCTGTGGACATACACACCAGCCTCCTGCCCCTCTGCCTCTGGCTCCCCGCCCATCCGTGCTCCATCCAGGCTCCTGCGGCAGCCTCTTCTGACTCAGGGGGGGACTCCTGCCGGGCGGCGCAGCAGGTGGCTAAGAGCCTGGGATTTGGGGTCCAGCAGATGTCGCCTGAGGTCATTTTCTAACTGGCAAGTGACTGTCTCTCCCTGAGCCTCGGTCTTCTCATCTGCAGAAGAGGGGCTGTGAGAGACCCTCCCTCATGGGGCCGACAGAAGGGGATGGCGCGTCCCGTCACTTAGCGCAGTGCCTGGCGGGCCGCGCCAGATCACAGTGGTGATTTGCGTGCGTGTCTTGCCAGCCCAGCCTCCCGCTCGCCTCAGGACGGCACTCTAGCTTTCTTTGGTGAGTGCTCCTCCCCCACTCCCAGGGCATCTAATTGTGTCAGCTGACTCTCCTGAACTCCAGAGGACTCCGCCCCTGCCACAGGGGTCGGTCCAGGGATGGGCATGTGACCCAAGCTAGACCGGTGTCTGCTCTGGGAATTCTGTAGGAACTGTTTCCGCTGGGGTTATTAGCTATAACACTATCGTAAGCCTGGAGCTGCCGAGGCCATCATGAGAAGAGAGGCCGCCTGGGAACAAAGTCATGAGAGACGAAAGAAGAGAAAAAGACACCGGTGTCTGGAGACACAGTTTGAGTCCCTGAATCACACTGTACCTGAAGCCCTGTCTGTCTTAGAAATCGAAGACAATAAATTCAGCTTTTGGCTCAAGACAGTCTGGGTTTTTTGTTTGTTTTTATCACTTCAACCAAGAGAGTACCGGTTAATACAACCTCCCTGCTCAAAACCTCAGATGGCTCCTCTGTGCCCAGAGCAGGAGGCTGGGACCCTAGACTCCAGGCCCCACTTGCCTTCCTTTTTGGTCTCAGCTCTGGCTCATCCCTCCCAGGCGCCAGGCCACCCAAGGTTGACAGCTGTTCCCCAAACACACCACAGGGACTCAACCTGCAGGTTCCCCTTCCCGTCTTTTCCACTCTCTCCACTTGGCCACTTCCTGCTCACACTCCAGACCCGGCTCCGACGGCACCTCCCCCAGAAATCTCCCTAAACAGCCCTCCATCCCTCGGAACAGCCAGCGGCGTCTGCCTCTGGCCTCCCACCACTCTCTAATTATATCCTAGGGTATAGTTCAACAGTTTTTTCATTTTCCTCTTCAAAAAACTCTGTCTCACTGTATCATTTAAGAAATGAACACCTTGGATTGACGTGGGATTTGACAAGTTCAAAATTTGGTTTTAACTCATCAAGTGCATTTCCTGAACTCTGGGCCTAACGGGCAGAGGCTGAATGACCCAGGACCTGTCCTCAGGGGGCTGATAGTCTGGACCAGACAATTTCCCAAGGACGAACCATTCAAGTCCATGGTTTCGAAAACGATAATTTTTAAAAATGTTCTATTCAGGGGCTGGCCTGGTGGTGCAGCGGTTAAGTGCACACCTTCCGCTGGGGCTGCCCGGGGTTCACCGGTTCAGATCCCGGGTGTGGACATGGCACCGCTTGGCAAAGCCATGCTGTGGTAGGCTTCCCACATATAAAGCAGAGGAAGATGGGCACGGATATTAGCTCAGGGCCAGTCTTCCTCAGCAAAAAGAGAAGGATTGGCAGCAGGTGTTAGCTCAGGGCTAATCTTCCTCAAAAAAAAAAAAAAGTTCTATTCAAACTGAGGACATTTCTTTTACTTGGCGATAATAATCACTGATATTTATTAAGCCATGGCCATGTCATTGCACATGGGCATGCCCACACATAATGGTATTTAATCCTCGCCCTGTGAAATACAATCCCCGCTTTACAGTTGAGGAAACTGAGGCTCAGAGGGGTAGGGGCTGCCCAAGGGATTACAGCAACCAAGTGGGGAGCTGAGATCTGGTCCCCATCTTCCTGCTCCCACCACGTCCTTCCCCTTGGCCGATCTCAGCTGTGCATGAACACTGTTTGGGGGCAGCTCAGAAGTGGTTTAAAACTGCGCTGCTTACAGCTCAGGACCAGCTGGCTTCTGCGGTTGCTCATGAGCAGGTGGCTGTCCACACCCGCTTCGGCACGGGGTCTTTGGCCTCGCAGTTCCCACCAATGCCGGGCCCCTTGTTTTACAGGCGTGGGTTTCAGATGCAGTGCTTGCTTCCGGCTGCCGCTGCGACCAGAGGCGTGGCGGTTAGTCTGCTGGGAAGGTGTTTCAATACACAAGTGTTTTGAACCTGTCAACTTCCCCATATGTCCCTGCTATGGGCGGCATCTCGATGGCAGATCAGACGCCACTGAGCCTGGCCAATGGGTGCGTCCCAAATTCTGAGTCTGCAGGGTAATGTGTTTGATTGACTCCTTTAGAAAAGGCACTGTTCTGGCACCTGTTTCATCCTCTGCAACCTGGAGATGAAGACCCTCCAGGGGCTGTTGTGTGGCTGGAATGAGCCAACAGATGCAAAGTTATGGGCACACAGTAGGTGCTTACTAACTGCTCATTCTTTCCTGTCCTCACAGCCTTGAGGCCAGGCCGTTTTTCACCCACGCACAGGCCCAGTGGCCCCCTTGCCCTGCACAGGCACCCATCCTGACCTCTGAGCCCCACCTGGAACTCCACAGCCAGGCCAGCCCCACTGTGTGCGGATCCTGGACCAGCCCGAGCCCCAGGCGGGCCCCAAGGGCTCCTGCTCCCTCACCTCTCATTCCCCAGGCCAGCTCCTGCTTTGCCCTCAAAATCCAGCTCAGCTGCCACCTCTTCCAGGAAGCCTTTGGGGAACTCGCCCAGATTTGAACTCTGATGTTCCTCCTCTGGGTTTCACAGGCCTTGGAGTCCACCCCTGTGTCAGCCCTGAGGGCCCTGTGGGGCAACTTCCTCTTTTCTTGTCCCATCTCCTCTAGGGCACTGTCAACCTCCGCAAGACAGAAACAGTATGTTGTTCACCGCAGCCTGGTCCCTGCAGCTGACCTGTCCCAGGGTTAAGGAGCACTCCATCCATGCCAGCCACAGAGCTAGGGACCCCACATGGAGACAGCCTGCCTCAAAGTGAAGCTGGTAGGGAGGAAAGCAGAGGGGAGAGTCGAAAAGTCCAAGCCCATTACATTAATTAAATCCCTGGATCCAGCCATTCCTGAAGCTAGTTACCGCCTAGACTTTTTCACTTCCATGAGCCAACCAGGCCCCTTTTCTGCATAAGCCTGTTTGATTGGGATTTTCTGTCACTTGCAACTAGAAGGGCCCTCACTGACAAACTGTGGCTTGGCTGGGTAGCCTGACAGGCCCAAGGCCACAGATCTGAGAGACTCACACTAAAGTCTGGGCTCTCTACCTACTCCAGCAGCCTGACCGCACCCCAGAAACCTGCCCCGGCCCTGGATTCCAGGCCCAGCCGACAGCTGGGCACGGCCCGCACACCCTGCTCTGCCTGGACATAGGCCTCTGACCTCTTTCCCAGAAGCAGCTGAAGTCACATTAATTTGGATTTCTGGACATTGGTTTGCTCATTTGCCAAACGGGGCTAACAGTCCCTCCCTCACAGACTTGCAGTGAAGACCAAAGGGCGCCTCACACTGGCCCGGCCCATACAGGACTCAGAGAGCAGAGGCCACAGTGTGGGCCCTCCCATCTGCCCTCCCCTGCCCCAACTCGGGCCACATGGCGCTCCACACACACTCTGCCCACGCCTGGCCAGTCCTCCCATCTTGGCAGTAAGCCCACTTCTGGGCAGGCGGCTTGCAGGCCGAGCTGCCCCAGCTCTCTGATGGTGGGGGTAGGGGTCCCACACAGCCTCTACTCGCTCCAAGCCCAGGGGAGGGGGCTCCGGTTAGGACGAGGCTGGCAGGCCTCCGGGAGATGCG
Source organism: Equus przewalskii (assembly GCF_037783145.1). NCBI lineage: Eukaryota > Metazoa > Chordata > Mammalia > Perissodactyla > Equidae > Equus > Equus przewalskii. The sequence continues at coordinate 3,451,616 of NC_091845.1, forward strand.
AGGGCCGGTCAGGTCCCTGGACTCGGTGCCCCACACAGACCCATCCCCAGGAGAAAGGGTCATTGGGAAAGTGTCCAGGCCTAAGGAAGACTCTCGTGCTTCCATGGACATGGGCTCTTCAAGGTGCGGCAAGGGAAGGGGCAGGAGGAGAGAGCCACCAACCGGAACTTATTTGGTGACCATGAAACTATCTCCTTTTGTGCTCACATGAGTTGGGCTTGGGGAAGGCGCCACCTGAGCAGCCTCGCACGGGGGAGTGCCGAGCTGGGCCTGGACGGGCACCTGTTGGACCCCAACGTCCGCACAGCCGCTTCCTGCTGGGAGGGTCAGGAGGGGTCCCGCGGGATGGTGGCGTGTGAAGGACCTCCCAGCAGAGCCACGCTGAGGACGGTCATGTTATAACAGGGACTCGGTCTGGGGACTTCCAGAAGCTTCAGGAGAAGGAGTGGCTGTGGATGGCCAGGTCCCTTCAAAGCCCAGATTCCTCTCGGCTGTGCAGTAGTGACGCTCAGCCCCGTTCGCCATGATCCGCTTAGAGCCCCAGGAGTCCCACAGCTGCGCGGGCTTCTGGCCCTCTCGGGCCGCCAGCTGCTCTGCACACTGACTTCACATCCACCCACTTTTTAATCTGTTAACTCCACTTCACCCTGAGCAGTGACGTCTGTGAGGTGATGAATCTGGCGCGCTGGCTGGCTTTGTTTTCTAATGGGCCATATCTAGCCATGAAAATAAAACACGTGGGCCAGGAGCCCCTCCCCAGCTGCCTGCCCCCTTCTCCTGCCTTTTATTTGGTTTGTTTATCACTATTGTATCTTCGAAGGCAAGACAGTGCTTGGCACACATAGGTGCTCAATGAACGTTTGTCTGATGACCGAATACATGAACACATAATGAGCCTGAAACTCTGCACGGAGTCTTGGAGTGCTTCAAGGCTCCCGACTCCAGCCAGCCAGATCGCAGGTGAGGACATGCAGCCTCGGAGGGAAAGGAGCTTGTCTGAGGGCCCCAGCAAGCCAGCAGGGATGCCTGCCCCAGAGCCCAGCTGTCGTGGCTCCTGGTCACACTGTTTCTGCCCCACCCTCAGGACAGAATGGGCCTCCCCCTCAGAAAGGCGTTGGTGGGTCCCCGGCTCCTCAGCTTACACCCCAGAGCCCAACAAAGGCAGGGCTGGAGACCACTGAGCTGGGGGCCGGAGCTCTGGGCCCTGAGCTGCCTCACCACCTGCGGTCCTCTCATGGCCCCCTGGCTCACTGGGGTCATCAGGGAGCTCCACGGATGGGTCAGAGGAAGCCTTTGGTGACCCATGTTGGGACAGCAGCCCTGGGAGCTCTCACTCCCACAGCCAAGCCTCCCCTGACCCCTGACCCCAGCCCCGGCTCTTGAGGCCAGTGGGACAGACAGCCCTCCTTACACTGGAGTCAGAGCCACTGCAGACGGAAAAACTGAGACCCAGTGATGAGGCAGTCAGGAGATCATTCACCCCTGTTCCCCCACTTCCAGAGGCTGCATGACACACTGAGGGGGTGGGACTCACTCCGAGTTCAGGCCCCAGCTCCCCAACTTGCCCGTTTGGGGACATTGCACAGGTGTCCTGACACCTGGGCCTGAGTCGCCACATAACCAATGGTGACAGTTATTTCCTTCCCAGGATTGTTGGGAGGTTAGATGGGGAAGCAAGAGTCAGTAGGGAATCTCCGAGGCGCAGATGGCCCCAGTTCCCCGTCTCGCTAAAGGGGATTTCCCGAGGGACAGCACCAAACAGCCTCACCGAATCTCATTCCGTGTGTCCAGGGCTGCCCATCTACCAGGGGACCCTGCCCCTAGTCCCTCCTGGCCCTGAGATCTGCAGGTCCTCAACGCCCCACTCTGATCATTTCAGAAAGGAGCTGAAGTCATCAGCGCCTCATGGGGGCTCCTGATGGGACACACTGGGCCACTGCACAGAGGGGGACATGACCCAGGGAGTGTTTGGGGAGACCTGCCCAAGGCAGCATCCTCTCAGCACAAAGCTGACCTCGATGGACTGCCAGACGGTCGGGAATCCTAGGTCCTGGAGCCTGGGGAAGCTTCCACTCGCTCTGCCCGAGCGCCCAGGGCTCAAAGTCCACGCTCCTCGGGGTGAGGAGCAGCAGTGGGTAGGAGACTGTACCCACTGCACTCCGGGCCCAGGGCAGCTGTGTGACCTCTGGAGGCCTCAGTTTACCCAGCTGTTGAATGGGCGTGGCCAAGAGTCCCTCTTTCTCAGGGTGGTTGTGAGAGCCCCAGGCAAAGAACCAATCGGCCTGAGGGGGCTGAGGGGCCCCAGACCTTCCTCCCAGCCTGGGGCCCGTCTAACGCCCAGGGGAGCGAAAGGCAAGGACTTCCCTCCTGCAGCCCAGGCCGCCCTTCCAGCAGCTGCGGGAAACACCTGGGGTCCGGAGCGCGGCGGCCTGCGTGCCATCCAGGCAGCGAGGGGAGGGCGTAGAAAAACTGTTCCAAGAAAGAGCAGGAAGGCGACGAGAGCCGCGGAGACCGCACCACGCAGGCTGCCCTGCCGGTAGGTCGGTCGGTGGGCAGCCCCACAGGCTTCTCAGGCGGCCAAACCCCTGCCCCCCCGACAGGCGCTGGTACTCACAGTGTCCCGGGGGAGAGGGCGGAGGTGCTCCTGGAGGCACGGCAGAGGCACGGGCCTGCCCAGCGGCCCCGGGGGACCAGCTGTGGACCCTCCCCCTGTGGAGCCTGACGTCTGACTTCCTCCCTGCTCAGCCGGTGTCCAGGAAGCCACGCCCCGGGGAGAGGGTGCCAGGCGCCCTGGGGCCCCCGCCCCCCTACGCCTGGGCCCCGGACACTGCCCGAGGGCTCCTTCAGGACCTGGCCAGTCCGAATGGCCTCACCCAGCAGGCCCAGAGGCTCCAGTCAATAAATAATACAGCTCCCTGCCCAGCCAGTCTCTGGCGGCTGATCGCGTTTCGGGGCCACTCGAGTTTCGGGCACCGGGCTGGCTGGGTCTCTGGTCACACGGGTGCTGACACTCTCACTGAGGGCCAGCCTGAGCAGGCCGGACAAAGGCACATGACAGGTGGCCCTGGAGAGAGGCCGCCCTACTGACTCTGACGGCAGCTCTGGCCCCAACAGGACCTGGGGGAGGGGAGCGCATCTTTGAGGCCCCCATGCACTCAGCTCTCCATCCCGCACCAGTGGGGTCACCTGGGGAGCCCTCTCACCACTGCCCCTCTGCCGGCCACCCCCATTCCTGGAGACCATGCCTGGGCCCCTCCCCCAGGGCTCTGGTCCCCGGCTGAACTCCCACTGCCAGTCTGCCAGTCTGTCTCCTTTGGCATCACTCATCGTCCTTCTTCCAGACAGTGGTCACCGCCGCTGACTGGTCTCTGGGTCCCCTCAGCCCGCCCCTCCCTCTCCACAGTCCCATTGCCTCACAGCAGCTCCAGGGATTGTTTAAAACAGAAAGCACATCGTGTCACCATCCTGCTCAACCCCGCCTGTCTCTCCCCTGCCCCAGGGTGCTCTTGAGCCCTCGAAAGGAGCTGGCCCTGCCGACCATGGTGGCTACACATTCCTCCCCTCCCAGGCCCTGCCCAGCCTCCTCTGAGTTCTTCAAACATGTCGGGCATGCAGGCACCTCAGGGCCTTTGCACCTGCTCACTCCTCTACCTGGCATGCTCGTCCCCAGGTCTTCATGAGCTCACTCCTTCCTACCACTCTCAACTCAAGGCCACCCCCAAAACAGGCCTTTCTTTTTTAAAAAATAGTTTTATTGAGATATAATTCACATCCCATAAAATCCATTGAAAGTGTACAGTTCAACAACTTCAGTATACTCACAGAGTGCGCAAATATCACCACCATCTAAGTTTAGAACATTTTCATCTTCCCCAGAAGAAACTTTGACCATTAAGTGGTCACTCTCCATTTGTCCTGCCCCAGCCGTAGGCAACCACTTATCCACTTGCTGTCTCTGTGGACTTGCCTCCTGTGGACACTCACATGGACAGAGCCACATGCTCTGCTCTTTCATGCCCGGTGCATCTCACTGAGCACGTGGTCCAGGTTGGTCCACATCGTAGCACGTGTCAGCATGGCATTCCTTTTCATGGCTGCCTAACCTTCCACTGTAGGGAGGCACCACAATGAGCGTTTCCACTCTTCAGTCAATGGACACCTCAGAAGGGCCTTTCCTGACCCGCCAGCTCCCGCGGCCCCCTCCGCCCCAATCACTCTCTCATCTCTCCCAGTTTTATCCTCTGGCCTCTGACTGTTAGACATCTTCATCTGTTTGTTTTGCTTCTCTCCTGCCTGGGCGGTCCGCCTACTCACTGCTGTGTGCCCAGGGCCTAGCACAGGCCTGGCACACCGGAGGTGCTCAGCCTCTCCACTGTCGGCGGGGCTGCTTGTGCTCACGCAGTCTCTCTGCCTGGCTCTGAGCTCTTTGAGGACAAGTGCCAACCTCGCCGAGTGAGCGCCCTCCTCACCAACGACCTGGAGGGAAACGAATCAGCCAGGCTCCCCTCTATCGGGTGGGCAGCGCCTCCAGGGTGCATGTTAGCTGGCTGCACGTGAGGAGGTCTACTGAGCCCCTGCCATGGTGCCAGGCACAGTACGGGTCTTCAACTCCCACGCAAAGACCGATGGGAATGGGCAAGAGAGCAGCCAGGGGCAGGGTGGGGAGGGGAGGGCAGGCCTGCAGGGCTGAGGTGGTGGGGAGTCCCAGGAGTGAAGGGGTAAAGCAGCTTCCCGAAGAACCCATGTGTGCTTTGGGTAGTGCCCAGAGCCAGGGCCGGAGCTGCTTGGTTCCACCCAGCCCAGGACCTCCTGCCCTACACTGTACTTGGCTCTGGGCCTGCCCAGAGAGGGGCAGGGACAGCCAGGGCCTGTCCAGAAGGGGAAGGAGGTGAGGTGGGGACTGGAGACCCATCCTCAGCCTCAGGAGTCCTGACCATTGCAGGCTGCGCCAGGACACAGCGGCAGACGGGGTGGGGTCGGTGCACAGAACCAGCCCCCCAGTGTGTGCGCTTGTGTAGGGAGATATCACAGGAAGAGAGGGCCAGTTCCAAGCAGGAAAGACTTCCCGAGGTCAGAGCTGCCCAGGCTGTGAGGCGGTGAGCTCCCTGTCCCAGGAGGTGTGCGCACGGGGCCCCCCACCGAGGGGCATCAGATGGCTAATTGTCTGGGAAGCTCTCTGGAAGCTCCCGGAGCCTGGCTGCCAGCTGCTCCCCAGCCCTCCTCCCCAGATGCACCACGGGTGGGAGGGGGAGGGGCCAGGGTCTGCTCAGCAGGTTCCCCCAACTCCGTCCCACACCCCAAGTAGGCTGCCCCTGCCCACCAGGCAGCTCAAATGCCCCACTGGCCCTCAAGGCACAAAACTGTGTTTCGTTTCCAAAATAACACCAGATGCAAAAGTGATTTTCCTGCCTGACCCCAGAGGCTGAGGACTATGAGTACCACAGACTAAGGCCTGTGACAGACAGGGACCCAGAGGTGCATGCTCAGAGAGAGGGCTGCTCCACAGCTCCTCCCCCACCCGCCCGGGCAGGCCCACAGGCCCTAAGGGTCAATCTCAGAACAGAAGTCACTGGGGCTGCAGATGGGCTGAGCTGGGTTTCAGACTCAGGCTGCTCTTATTTGCTCTGCCCGCCACGGGGACTCAGAGGGAAGAAGGGGACAGGGCCACAGGGACGCCCTCCACTGGGCACCGAGCCAACAGAACCCATTCAGGATCTGCCCAGGAAGCCCGCCCGCTGGCACTGCTCTCCTCACCACACAGGCGAGGGAACAGGCCCAGAGAGGTTTAGCAACATGCCCGAGACTGTACGTTGAACAACCTACCGTTGCTGCCTTTGGACCCCGCTGTGCCAGCTCCTAAGTTGTTCTGTCCAGCAGATGGGCCAGAGCTGGAGGGTCCCCTCTCAGAGACCTCAGGCCAAAGTCCCAGAGACCCTGCCCCCAGCTTCCTGGTTGCAGCCACGGAACCCCCAGGCAGAGGGCCAGGGCCGGCCGGCAGCCTGCTCCCCACACGCACCTCGCGCTTTTCCAGATGTGCACGGACCCGGCCAGGGGCGACAGGCTCGCTCGGAGGGGAATCTGAAGACGCAAGTGGAAAACTATGCGCTCTGATCGCAACCCTCCAATTTGTCCCTGTGGCGGCCGCCAGCCCCGCCTCGGGCCGCAGACCTGCTGACTCAGGTCTCCCCTGGCAGCTGAGGGGGCAGGGATCCCACTGAGGGCCTGCTCTGGATGTGTGTCTGTCTGTCTGTCCTGGGGAGTGGCCTTAGCTCTCTTGGGGTCCCCAACAAAATGGGTTAGGGGTCTGGAGAGCACAGCACGTCTCCTGGAGCCCCCACAGCCCATCCTCCCAGCTAACCACAGAGGGGCCCTGTACTTACGGGTGCTAAGTGGGGGTTTGGGGCAAACCCAGTGCCAATTACGGTACCCGTCCCCAGACCGACTGCTCCTCCGCCACTGACGGCGAGGCGGCCATCCCGCTCACACCGGCCCTCGAAGCGGGACTGCCTGTGGCCACCGTCTGGCTACCAGTGGCCACAAACACTCAGCAAGCACTCCCTACGAGCCACGCCACGCAAGGCTATACCACACGACCCTGTCACAGCTCTGCAATCATCCCCACTTGGTAGATGAGGAAACTGAGGCACACTGAGGCCAGTCTGTGGGCTCTGCTAGGCTGGCTCCTCCTCCTCAGAGGGGTTGAGCCCCTGGCACAGCACAGCCGGGCCTCCCAGTGCGGAGCCCGCTGCATCCTGTAAACAAGCCCCGAGGTTTCCAGAGCGCCAATCCCCGGAAACCGAGGGAGAGGATGAGATGCAGGAAAATCCAGCTGCGGTTGGAGAGAAAGGCACACAGGGCGCTTGCCCAAGCCCGGGACTCGCCCCCCGCCTGGTCCGCCCTCCAAGGTGCCAGCTCGAGGAGGTCTATCCCAGGGTCTAAGGAGGGACAGGAGGCCACCCACTCACTCCAGCGGCGAGCTTTCCTCTCTCCATTCCTACAGCCAGCCGCACGCCCATCCAAGAGAACGCCTCTGCCCTCGTTGGCCGCTCTGTTCTCCTAAAGCCTGCTCGGGACTGAGGACTGTCCCGAAACGCCTCCCACTCACAACCACCCACCCGTCCAGGCTGAGGCCCAGGGTCCCAGACACTCCCACCCAGCAGCAGGGACAACGGTGGCCATTGTAATGACGGCTTTTTAGCACAGTGAGAGTGAGCTGGGCGGTGGGGTTCCTCTTTCTCTTTGGCTGCCAGGAAGCTCGGCAATGTTCACCTTAACAGAAGGACCTCAGGACCCTGCATATCTCCACTCTGTTCTATTTTTTTCCCAAGGTCATGACATCCTGCTCTAAATTGTGCTTTAAATTCCTGGTCCTGATTTTTTACTATTTAATTTGTTATAGGTATTTCCCATAAGCTATGACAAATATTTGGGGAAGGAAGGAAGAAATGAAGGAAGGTAGTTTTCTGTAGTGTATACACCAGGCACTGAAGGTGGGAAGAAAGAAAGAAAGAGACTATCTTTTTTTTTTTTTTCTTGAGGAAGATTAGCCCTGAGCTAACTACTGCCAGTCCTCCTCTTTTTGCTGAGGAAGCCTGGCCCTGAGCTAACATCCGTGCCCATCTTCCTCTACTTTATATGTGGGACACCTACCACAGCATGGCGTGCCAAGCAGTGCCATGTCCACACCCGGGATCTGAACCGGTGAACCCCGCTGAGAAGCAGAGCGTGTGAACTTAACCGCTGCACCACCCGGCTGGCTCCAAGAGACAATCTTCTAATCCCATACCCTTCGTAAAACTCCCCTTTAAGTAAAAAATATGCCCTTAGGTGGTATTCAAAAAGAGGCTTCCAAACAGGCAGGGCCTCTGCGCCCCTCCCAGTACAAATCCTGGCCCCGCCCACTCTCCCACGCCCCACACAGACGAGGCGACTGAGACAAGCCCGCTTGGGGTCACACAGGATCCGGCTTCCCACTCCCTGGTCTGAACCCTTTCAGCTGCCGCAGAGGCAGGAGCCAACCCGGGAAGAGGCTGTCTCTCCGCGGGGAGCAAGGAGCTTGGGCTCTGCTCCGCCCCCCTCTCACCCCCACGGCACCGGCACACCTCCCCAGCTGTCTGGCTGAGGTCACAGCCGCCGTAATCGCGCCTGGCACTGTGCCAGCCCTGTTCTTTGTTTGTCACCTCCTTTAATCCTCACACTAATCCTATAAGGATCTGCAGGTGGGAAACTGGGCAGAGGTGACGCCACTTCACACCGCTGACAACGCCAAGGCCGGTGTCAACTTGGGCGGCCTGGTGCCTGGGTCTGGGCTGAGCTCTCTGCCACCAGGCAACTGCCATTGACAGTCTAGGAAACAGCCCTACACTGAGCCCTTAAGGGACACATGTGAGTCCCATTTCACTGATGGGTAATGGGCTCAGAGGTGGTAGGGGACAGGACGAAGGTCACACAGCTGTGCCCAGTGCCAGTGTGTTACACGACAAACGCCAGGTCCTGTGCACATTGGGCAGTCTGCCAACCATGCTATACCTGCCGCTGGCACCTCCAGGACCCACCCAAGCCCCCACCCACTCCCTGCCCCCTGTTCCGCTTGCCCGCCTCCCTTCCCAGTGCAGACTCTGGGTTTCTCCGGAGAGCCAGGCATGGCTTTCCTGCCCTCCACCCCTGCTCCCCCAGCTGCCCTGGCCCTCCCGGAGCTGCGCTGCTGGCCCTGACTCGCCAGGTGCTTCATCCACACACGGCCCCCCCATACCTGAGGGTCCTCACGGAGATGCAGTACTTCCACATGAGGCTCCACACGGCGCTGCCACCTCCCTTCATGCCTGGCTAGGAGGAGGAGAGAGCTGCCCGCGGCCCACGGCCACAGCCCTCCGACACTGGTCTCCTCCTGGCCAGGGGCTGGCTCTCTTTGCTGGCTCTCAGGTCACTTCCTTCTTCATGGTGGGAAGAAGAAAGAAAAGTCCCAAAAGCCAGAGGAGAGGGGGAGGCACCGAGTCCCACAGGCCACTGCTGGTCCCAGCCACCGGCCTTGCTGTCCCTGGGCCAGCCTCCGGGCGCCGGCTCCGTTTGGCTGCTCCAGACCCTCTGGCCAGGCGGCCCTCGCAGAGCAGACCCCGTGGCTTCTGCACAACCTTGCGCCTCCTGCCTCCTGCCAGGAGACGGCGGTGGCTGGGGGCCAGGGGAGCAGTGAGTCACTCGGGCGGGCCGGCCGGGTGAGGGGCGTCCGCCGCCCGGTGAGGGAAAGCGCGGCTGCCGGAGCCCAGAGCCGGTCCTGTGTCCAGGGGCTGGCCTGGGACTGGGACCGAGAGGCTGAGCCAGGAGGGAGGGAGGTGGGCGGGGAGGCGAGGGCGGGCCCACATCCTCCCCTAGCTCCCCAGAGGCCTAAACCCAACACCGCCGGAGCCCGCAGCCCGCCCCCCCCCCCCCCCAGCCCTGGCCAGCGAGAAAGGGGCTGCTGGCTCCGGGAGGAAGCTCGGCGTGGACAGGGGACAAAGTAAAGGCAAAATCTCGGCTGCTTCCTGGAAGAGCAGCGGGCCCTCGAGGGTCTCCACCCGGTAAGAGATGAAGCTTCCAGCCCCGGCCAGGCCCCTCCTTGCTGTGTGACGGCACTGGGCGCGGCCCGCCCCTCTTTGGCCTTTACTTCTCCCTGACGACCTCAGGCTCGCAGAGCCCTGGACACGGGCCTAAGCTCTTGACAGGTCCAGAACCAGCTCACCTAATTCTCCCAACAGCCTATGAAGTGGATTTTATTATCAGCTCCATTTTACACGTGAGGAAACTGAGGCACAGACAGGGGACGTCACTAACCCCAGGTGACAGACCTAGGAAGTGGCAGAGATGGGATTTGAACCATGGCCCCCTGGCTGTAGGACCCAGCACTGGAGGGACAAAAGCCAGCCAGCTCTGCTGTGTGGAGACGGGAGGCGGAGGCGGGCTAAGGGCTGGGGGCCCCTCCCAGCAGCCTCGGGTCTGAGCCTGACCTGGGTCTGGGGCATTTCCAGACTGGGCCCCAGCTGGAGCCCCCGCCCTCGCCCCCCACCAGCTGCTCCCAGGCCCAGCCCAGGGCAGGCAGCTGGGGCTTCCCAGGCGGAGCCCCCAGGGACAGTGAGTCACGGCTCAAGGTCAGTGCTCACAGACCCACTTCTCCCCACCACAGCCCCCAGGAAGTCCCCCGGAAAGCAGGTGGGCCCGGATCCCAGACCCTGCATGGCCCTGGGCATCATGCACAGCTGCCACTACCGTCATGTCCAGGGGGTGCCATGGCCCCCATTTCACCCCTGAGGAAACTGAGGCTCAGAGAGAGGCATCACCTACACAGACCATCAGGGAGGGTAGAGCTGAGCCTGAGCCCAGGGCTCTAGGTCGAAGCCTTGCTCTGACCCTGGGCCCCTGCCCTGGCCTGTGCAGGATGGGAATTGTGTCTCAGATTCCAGCCTGATTCCCACAGCAAGGACCAGCAGCTGCCTGCTTGTCTGTCCCTCAAGCTGGGAAGAACTTTTTATCTGAAAGCAAGACGGAATTCTACAAAGGCTGTGGTTTCCCTGGGGGCTTTGGGAACCCAAGTTCTCTCTCCTCCTCATCAGAAGCTACCATGATTGGCTTCTACCTGCCATGGGTGCTCCTTGCCCAGCCTCAGCTTGAGTACCCCCAGTGACAGGAAGCTCACTACCTACAAAGGCTGCCCATTCCATCACGGGTCTCCACTGACCTAAGGAAACTCTGCCCTGGACAGGAGCCTCCCTGTCACTGTTCATATTGGCCTCACTTCCTTGTGCCACACAGAGTAAGACCTCCATTCAAGAGTTCATCTGGTCTGTCCTACTAGCAGAAGTTTTCTCAACATCTTTTGTGGGTAGAGGCAGCCTGTTTACACGGCTCCACCCGCTCACCCCTCTACTGACACATCCAGCCACCCACCCTCCTCTCCAACTAACCACCCATGGACTCATTCATCCACTCACATATCCATCACACCCCCCTTTCTTCTTCATCCCCTCTCCCTCTTCCTCCCTTCTTTCCTTTCCAGCCTTCTTCCCTCTCTCCCTTCCCCTCTTTCTTCCATCCATCCATCCATCTATCCATCCATCTATCCTTTGACCATCCATCCATCCCCTCTTCCTTGCATTCATTCATTCATCCATGCATCCATGCATCCATCCATCCCCTCTTCCTTCACACCACCCTCCTTGCATCCATCCATCCATCCATTTGACCATCCACCCATCCATGCATCCCCTCTGGCCTGGGCTGGCCGCTTGCCCACCCAGAGTCAAGAGCTATAACAGGTGGTTGCAGTGACCTCTTTCTCTTCCTGAGGCATCTTCCTGAACTCTCCTCCCAGCCTCTCTGTCAGCCCTTTGCCTCTCACTTGATCCCCCAGGTTTCCACTCATGGTCTGTCACATCCCTGGCTTCTCTCTTTCTGGTTACCATGCCCTCATGGAGCCTGTCAGGCTCTGATTTCCCATGTCTCCTGGGTCCTACAGCCCAAGGCTCTGGCCAGACCCCCCGGGGCCGGGGCTCGGCACCAGGACACTCAGCACCCAGCTGGGAGGAGTATTGGTCACGTGCATCTTCCATGCCCATCCTGCACCAAACTGCAGTCATGGCTGACACCTTTTTGCCCCGGAAGTGATATCAGAGAAAGGTGTCATTTTCAGAACCAGAGGCCCAAGACCCTTGTGGGGACCCTTCCAAGTCCCTCTCCTGGAAGACACCCCTGTCACCAAAACCTCTGGAGGGCCCGGGCCTCCCTTCTTTGCTCCTCCTCTTGGCTGCATCCACCTACGTCCCTCTCTTTCCAACAGCATCACATTAGGGCTTCTCTCCTCCCACTTTACAGATGGGGAAACTGAGGCACTGGGGTGGGTGTGGCCTCCCCAGCTCCCACAGGGCAGGGCTTACTTCTCAGACAGGCTTGGGGGTGAGTCTGAGGGCACAGAAGGAGCTCAGCTGCCCCACCCAGCAGGGGCCAACCCATGAGCCATCTCCCACGCTCTCCCTCCTGGGGCGGCCCTTGCAGATCTGCTTTGAGAAGGCCCTGGCTGCCCCGACTCCCTAGCTATCACTCGGTCCAGCCTGGAATCTGAGCTGCATGGCCCCTGGTTGCGGAGGGCAGCAGAGGTTGTCACACAGCGGAGTGCCCGGCGGTGGCTGGGGGGCCCTGGGGCTCCCCCAACAATTTTCACAGCTGTTCTCATCATGTCCCCTCTCGGCCTCTCAACAGCCCTGAGAAGAAGACGTCATTATCCCCACTTAGGGAAAGAAAACTGAGGCTCCAAGGGCTTCGAGGTTTCCTGAAAGCCGACTCATGACACTCCTATCGTCACCAGGGATGGTGGCTTGTCCTTGAGAGCAGGACAGACTCCTCATTCATCTCTGACTCCTTTGTACCTACAGGAGTCATCTCATCTCTCTGAGCCTCAGTTTACCCCTGCCCTCCCAGCCGTGGTGAGGCATAAGTGAGACCAGCTCCACAGAACCGTGTGACCCTGGTGCAAGAGTTAACCCCTCAGGGGCATCTTCTGTAGGGCATTTCAAAAACCCCTGGCACCGCTGGGCACGCATCAGTGCTCAGTGACAGCCACCTCTCCTCCTGCCCCTGTCGGCCACAGGGCAGCAGAGAGGAGCTGGCCAACTGGGCAGGTCCGCATGGAAGCATTCACACCCTTAGTTGTTCCCTCTCCCCAGCCACACAGCCAAAGCCGGGTTCTTCGGAGAGCTGGCCAGCCCTCCACCCTCAGCCCGGTGACTCACACGGCCCACTGGGGATGAGGTCACTGCCGCCCAGGCAAAGAAAAGGATACATTTGTTCCCTGGGCGATGCCGATGCCATGGTGAACTTGGCCTGAGAGGGCAGGACACAGCCCCGGGCTCGTGGTCACTTGAGGGAGGCAGCAGACCCAGGAGGGAGGGCAATGGGTGAGGACCCTGTTCAGGGTGATGGGGCCTGGGGGGTGCGCCCCTCCTCTGAGTCTCAGGCCAACCTCCAGGCCGGGCTGGGCTTATCCTCTCTACTTGCCTGGTGAGGAGTGTCTGCAGGCTTGGGGCTCTGAGACCCCCCAACTTCTGCCTCTGACTCAGGGGCAAGCTACCGCTCAAGCTACTGTCTCACCCACGGATGGGCCCCCGAACTCCACTCCCGGCAGTGAGCTGCAGATGACGGTCGGGTTTACGAGGCCAGATTTCGGCTCCCTCCCTGCTCGCTGGATCTCCTGTGGCCTCTCCTGAGCTCTCCCTGTCCTTGGTCCCTCTACCGCTGTCGACCATAAGGGTTGTTCTAATAGACAACACCCTCCCTTTGGCTGATGGTCACCCACAGGAGAAAGGCCAAACCTAAGCCGGGCGGACAAGCCCTTTGCCTCGTGCCGTCTGCACAGAGCTTCCTGACACCACAGGCGGCCCCTATTCCAGCCATACCCCCCAGCCCTCCTGGGCCTCCAGGGTTACCCACCCTGGACCGGGAATTCCACACCTGAGCTGGTTCCTCTTCACGTGCCCTGCAAATGGCTCTCCCCCTGCTCTGGCCCAGGGACGGCATCTTCAGGCCCACACCCTCTGTTTGCTGTTGGGTGTGGCCAGCGGGAGGCCTGGCAGGAGAGCAGGAGTTGGAGGAGAGAGGGGCAGTCTGGGTAGTCACTGCCCTTCCGTAGCCACAGTGCCTGGCGGGTGGCCCTCTGCACGCAGCTCTCTCTCGCTCCCTCCCCCATCAGTTCTAGGGCTGTAAGGCCTCCCACCATTGCTGGCCTAGGTGCTACACCCGCTCCTGCCAGCTCCCTCACCGCCGTCCCCTTCCCACACACAGGCATCGTGGCCAGCAGTGCATGTGAACTCTTAGTGAGCTTGCTAGTTCCTGCCAGAACCCAACCCACTATCCTTCAAGGAGCAAGTCAAAGGCCACTACCTCTAGGAAGCCAACTATTCGTCTCTTTGTTCCTTCATCCACTCAATATGTACTGACTGCCTTCTTCTGCGCCAGGTCCCCCGAGGACTTGGTGAAGACCTCCATGGAGCCTGGGAGGGCTGACATTCTGGGAGGAATAACCAGCACCAAGTACACAAATGAACAACCAGGACTTCTGGTGGCAAACTGTGCCGTGAAGAAATGGAATGAACCAGGGGATTTCTTTGGGTGGTAGCTTCCCCTGGCTCCCTCTCCCCCCCAACATCCTCTCCACTTGGGAGCCTGGACCACAGCCGCTCTCCCCTGGCAGGTGCATTACCTGTGTCTGTGGCCCCCTCCGTCAGTGCCCTGAGAGCCCGTGGAAGGTGGGGGAGAGCATCCACATAGTTCAGCTCTTTGCATGCTCCACAATAACCCGAAGGAGCAGCATCATTATCATCTCCCAGTGGTCACAGGACCACATGGGCTCCCAGCCTCCTGGACGGTTGGCCAACCTGAGTTTTTCATCTTGTTTCAGGCCTAGGAGGCCCCTAAGAGCTCAGAGTGGCAGGACTGGCCAGGACTCAGGCCAGGTGTTGGGGAGAAGCCGGAGAAGAGCTTCACAGAGGCCATCTTGGGAAGTGCGAGGGCAGCGTCCAAGCCCCCTACTGGGTGCGCAGGGCCTCGCTTTGCTTGCTGTGCAGAGAGGAGACTGTGGGGGGGGACTGTGGGGGCCAGTGCAGAAGCAAGGACCAAGGAGCAGCTGATGCTTGGCCCCGGGAGGCGGGGACAAGCGACTGCATTCTAGAAACATTCTGGCAGGGATTGCTGATGGATGAGATGAGGCGGGAGAGAAAACAAGGAGTGAAGGTGGTGCCCGGGTTTCTGGTCTGAGGGAGCAGGAGGGTGGAGGTTCTATCAAAGGTCATGGGGACACGGGGACACTAGTGTGGAGCCATTTGGGGGGATAACCAGGTGGGACAAAGTTCCCAGACTGGGGACTATACCCAGTCTAAAGAGACAATCGTTCTGTAGGAATGAGGGCTCTGGTTTTTCAAAAGTCAGAAATTCAGATTTTTGCATAAAAGCTCTTGGTTTTGAGATGTTTGCAATAAACTGAAATATTAAATGCCATGTGGGCTGAGCCCACGCAGGCCAAATAAAGGACATCTGTGGGCATGGGGCCCACGGGCCGGCTCTCGTACCTTTTGTTCCCTCTCACCTTTTAAGCCTCGCTGTGCTGCCACCTCCTCCAGGAAGCTGCCCATGACTGGCTGAGCCCCAGAGATGCCTGAGGCTCCTCACAGTCCCTGTGGCCCCGAGAAAACCAGACCGGGAGTGAGCTGGGAGGTGGGCATGCAGTTTGCTCATCAGTTTCTGGTGCCCCCAGCAAATGATTCAGCCCAGAGGGAGAGTTAATGAATGCATATCTGCTCTCACTTGATCCCTCTGCCTTTCTTTTTGCAAATGAGGAAACTGAGGCCCAGAGAAGAGAAGTGAGCTGCCGTGGGTGGCATCAGGGGCCAGGGCCTGCTCACTGTACAGCCTCTGTTTGTCAGCTGTCTCCAGCAGCAGGTGGCCAGGAAGTACGAAGACAATTGCACAATCTTATCAAGTTTACCAGCGGAGGGAAAACAGGATCCTGGGCAGCTCCTGAGCATCCGTGGGGAGGTTGCGGCGGGGCTGTCTCTCCAGGAACCTGCTATGGTGGCCGCCAGGTGGGGCTGAGGCACAGCCAGACCTTGGCACTGAACACGCCTGCAGGTGGCCTGGCTGTGGGACAGACGAGTCCAAAGGGCAGGGTGTGACATCAGCAGTCAGTCAGAAGGACAGCAGCCCTCCTGGGCTCTCTCTTCTGAGAGTTCTGACCTGGTTCTCTTTTGGTGCTGGGGAGGCAGGCAGTACCAGGGTCTCTGCCCTGAGCTGCCACGTAGGGAAATCTGACAACAGAAGCAACGCGTGCCCGAGCCCAACTCCCCAGCGTCAGAGATGGAAAAATGGAGTCTCAGAGGTGCGAAGTGACTTCGTTAAGGTCACACAGCCGGGAGGCAGCAGATCTGGGGCTCTAATCACGGGTCCCGACTCTAAGACCTGTATCCTTTCCCTGCTTCTGAGCTGCACCGGCCATGGGGTCTTCACAAGCTGCTCCTCACACCCCCACCCCTACCTCAGTGTCCCTTTCCACAAGATGGGGAGAGGAGACCCTGCCCCAGGGCCTTGTGAGGATGGGGACCGGAAGGAGCTGCTGCTGCGGGAGGCCTCTGTGCAGCTACGTGGAGGGTTATGAACGTAAAGAGTGCTCCCCTTGGCTTCCCGCATCTGCGTTTTCTGGGTGTGGTAATCGTGAAAACTCCCGGGAGAGACATATCCAATAACAGCAGTGCTAACGGCTGCTGAGCCTTTCTGCACCAGTGCCTGTGACGGACTCCTTGACCGTTAGGCCGTGCTAGGAGGCAGGCACTGTCATCACCTCATCTAGAGGGGAGGAAGCTGCAGCACAGAGAGGTTTCCCAGCACACCCAGGGCTATACGAAGAGGAAGCAACAGAGCTAGGGTTTGAACCCAAGCAACTCTGCTCCAAAACACACACTATACCCATGCTGCAACACCACTTCCCTGGTCTGGATGGAAGTCCTTCTCAGCGTCTAACCTAAATCCCTTGTGCTGCAGACTGTGCTCATTCCCTAGCTCCTTCTCAGGCAAAGGAGAAAAGCTGCTCCCTTTGAGCCCCATCCCGTGCTGAAAGGCCTAAACCCTTTGGCCCCTGGTTCCCAGGACCCTGGGTTCTGGTGTGCACTCAAGGAGCACTCCTCTTGATGGGGTGTGTGTGTGTGTGTGTGTGTGTGTGTGTGTGTGCATGCGCATGCGCACAAGTCCCTCCCATGAACCTCCTTTAAAGAGGACTAGTAAGGACCATCCCACCACAGGCCAGGACCTCACCTCCTCACGGCCCCCTGCCTCCCTCCCTTTTCATCTGCTGCCTCAGGCTGTTTCTCAGCACCAGGACCTGTCTGAGTCTGTCCCTCCTGATCCTTCTCCACCGCTCTCCTCCAGACACAGACAGGTCCCAGCTCTATCCTTACGCCATCTTCATAATGCAGACTCTCTCTGTGGACATCCCAGTATTTAACTTCATGTTATTTAATATTTGCTTTAAAATCAACTGGCTTAAATATTGCACCCAAGTCTAATCAAGCTGCTTGATGTGACTCCCACTTGATAGGAACTACAGGAGACAGAAGAACAGGTTCAATGACACCGACAGGGAGGCAATCAGCCAAAACCCTAAATGTGGGACACGCTAAAGGCAAATGGCCAATTTCATCAATAAATAAACTGCAAGGATGAAAAAGGAAGGAGAGTGGGGCTGGCTCCATGGCCGAGTGGTTAAGTTCGCGCGTTCTGCTGCGGCGGCCCAGGGTTCAGATCCTGGGGGCGGACACGGCACCGCTCATCAGGCCACGTTGAGGCGGCATCCTACATCCCACAACTAGAAGGACCTGCAACTAAGATATCCAACTATGTACCCGGCGGGGGGGGGGGGGGCGCGGTTTGGGAAATAAAGCAGGAAAAAAAAAGATTGGCAACAGTTAGTTGTTAGCCCAGGTGCCAATCCTTAAAAAAAAAAAAAAAAACAAGGAAGATTGGCAACAGTTGTTAGCCTAGGTGCCAATCTTTAAAAAAAGAAAAAAAAAGGGAAAAAGAAAAAGGAAGGAGAGCTGTACAGGGAGATTGTGGAGGCCTGCAGCGCCACACCGGTCTTCCTAGGATGCTGATTTGAACAAATCGACAGTAAAAAGACAATTTTGGAGACCACTGGGAAAGCTGAACATGAAAAAACGTGTGGAGTGGGTGGAAGAAAGACAAAATACGCGGGGCAAAGCCACGCTCTCTGGTGCAGGCGCCTGCACGGTGGGGACCAGAGGAGCCCTTCACTCTGCTTCCCATTATGTTTCAAATTCACAACAATGAAAAGTTAAAACGCACAGGGCCTGCCCTGTGGCTGAGTGGTGAAAGGTCCACACTCTGCTTCGGTGGCCTGGGATTTGTGGGTTCAGATGCAGGGTATGGACCTACTCCACCCACCAGCCATGCTGGGGCGACGTCCCACATAAAACAGAGGAAGACTGGCACAGATGTTAGCTCAGCAACAATCATCCTCAAGCAAAAAGAGGAGGATGGGCCACAGATGTTAGCTCAGGGCCAACATTCCTCACACACAAAAAAAGACAAAAAAATAACCCAGTGCACAAAATACCAAATTAATTGGCTTTCACCCTGAATACTTTATTTTAAAGGAAACTTTATATCACTCCCCCAAATGGAAAACTAGTATCACTTGCTGTAAGTAGAAGGTTACCATGAAAACAAGACAAGGCTATTCAATTTCAGGCAGATACTGTTTCCTGCCAAAGGGCTGGGCTTAAAGCCTGCCCCTGCTTTGTTAGGAAGCACCCCTGGGAGAGAAGTGAACTCACTCATGGTGAGCCCGCCTGTACAGGTGAGGTCCAGGAAGCACCTTCTCTCACCTCTGCTCTTCCTCCGTGAGGCGGGGAGCAGCGGCAAGCTTGGGGGCAGATCCACGGGCTGTAGTCCCTGCAACAGAGTGGGGCTCGGCTGCGGGGCTCCGAGCCTCTGCAGCAGCTTGGGGCTTTCTGCATCACACAGTCCAAAAGCTTTAGAGCGGGGGTCCAGATGAAGAAACTGAGGCCCGGGGCGGGGGGCACTGCCTAAGGTCACACGGCAAGTCTTGGGGCGGGGGACTGGGAAACACAAGACTCCAGGTGTTCTGACCTTCTGCCTTATGATCTTCTAACCTTTCCCTGGTTCACAGACGTTTACTGAGCACCTGCTGTGTGCCAGGCATGGAGGATTGAGGGCAGAAGTGAGCAGGACAAAGTCCCATAGACCCAGTGTTTGGAGACAGGAGATGGAGGAGACAAGTGTGAAGCTAATGAATGAGATGATTTCTGATGTTCGTGACGGAGATACAGAGAGCTGGGGACGTGGAGGAGGACAACTGGGGGACAGCTGCGCTGGACAAGGGGATCAGGGAGGACCTTTCTGAGCAGATGACATTCCAGCTGAGGCCTGAAGGACTCACAAGGAGGCAGAGGGGAGATATGGGGGCGGAGGGCTCCCAGAGGAGCGAGAGCCTGAGCACCTGCAACCAGCCCGCAGCAGCTCCTGACTTTTTCCTCTTAAACATTGTGTTCTGAAGTAATTTCAGACTTCCATAAAAGTTGCAAGAAGGGTGCTTGTATGTCCTTCAGCCAGATTCCCCGCATGTCAGCGTTATGTCCATTTGCTTTATCATATTCTCCCTCTCTCTCCAAACACACACACACACACACACACACACACACACACATACTTTGTTCCCCGGAATTGTTTGAGAGTAAGTTGCCCACTTCAAGCCCCTGCTACTTCAGAGCATCTTTCCTAAAAACAAGGACGTTCTCTGACATCATCGCAGCACGGTTTTCAAAGTCTGGATTTTAACATTGACTTGATACTACCATCTAACCCTCCGATCTTGTTCTGTTGCCAACTGACCTGAGGATGTCCTCCAGGGAGAAACAATCCCTGATTCTTGAGCCTCTGTTACAAATCTCTAGACGGAAATGCCTTCTCAGGATGGCCTTCCCAGGAGAACGCGCAGCCTGGCCCCCTGCAAGTGGAGAAGGCAGCATGTGGACAGGCCAGCTCAAGGCCAGCACCAGCACGGTGTGGGCCCATATTGGAACCTGATGCAAAAGCAAAAATGTGCACTCCTGTGTACCCTTACCAAAATAGCCTTCTGTACTTTGAACCAAGCGAAAAGAGTTCACAAAGATTTAAGATTAAAAAAGGATTACATACACAGCACCACATAGACCCATCTCTTCACATCTCATTGTCAACCCTCCTAAACCTGGCCTGCAGGCACACAGGGCTGCAGGGCTGGACACTGCGCCCTGTGGAACGGGTCGTCATCCTTGCACAGTAACACAGGCTTGTGAAACAAACGGCCTGTCTTTACGTCCAGCTTTACCATTTTGTTTACTTGGTTGCTGAGTTTCTTGTTGCCCACTAAATCCCGCCCCCAGGCTGAGTGCCTGGCTCACCCCGCCCCCATCCCAGCCTGACCTCCACGCACCAGCCGCGTGTGCTCTGCTGAGTGTACAGCGCGTGCGCACACTCTGCTCAACAGCGTCTCCCGAGAAGCCTGAGTACAGGTCCTCGTGCCCACGCCCCAGAGGAAGAGGAGCTGCTGCGGCTGTCCATTTGGGCCACCAAGCAAAGTACCACAGACCTCGTTGTCCCACAGTGCTGGAGGCCGGGCGTCTGAGTGCAAGGCACCTGCAGAGCTAGGTTCTTCCGAGACCTCTCTCCTCGACTTGTGGGTGGCCACCTTCTCGCTGTGTGCTCACACGGTGTATCAGTCAAGGTGCTCCAGAAAAAGAGAACTAATGGGACACACGCACACACACATGCGCACATATTTATTTATCATAAGGAACTGGCTCACGTGACTATGGAGGCTGACAAGTCCCCTGGTCTGCAGTCGGCAAGCTGGGGGGGTCTTGAACTCCAGAACTTCTAGGAAAGCTGAAGATGCATTTCTAATCCAAATGCCAGGAGGCACAAGATCCAGGAAGAGCCGATGTTTCAGTTTGAATCCAGACACAGGAAAAAACGGATATCCTAGCAGTCAGGCAGGTGGAGTTCCCTATTAGCCTTTTTGTTCTATTCAGGCCTTCAACTGGTTGGATGAGGCCCACCCACATTGGGGAGGGCAATCTGCTTTGCTCAGTCTACTGATAAAATGTTCATCTCATCCAGAAACACCCTCACAGACACCCCCAGAATAACACCCTAATGTCTGGGCATCCCACGGCCCAGTCAACTTGATACATAAAATTAACCACCACTCATGGTCCTCCCTCTGTGTCTGTATCCTAACCTCCTTTTCTTATAAGGACATCACTGCTATTGGATTGGGGCTCACGCTAGTGACCTCATTTCACTTTAATCACCTCCTTAAAGGCCCTTTCTCCAAATACAGTCACATCCTGAGTTACTGGGGTTAGGACCCCAACATATGAATTCTGGGGGGACACGTCACCCTGTAATGGCCCTCACAGGAGAAGGGACTCAGCTCCAAACATTCGGCCCAGTTCTTCCCTCCTCTGTGTTGGCTGGGCATTCGGAGCCCCTCGGGTTGCCATGCCCTTCCCCAGAAAGGCTGACCCCTCTGTCCGATGGCTGCCAAGACATGGCTGAGTGGATGGCCACTCAGCACAATTCCTCGCATGTGTGATGTCCAGCAATTACCGAGGGCAGAGAGCGTCCGTCTGGGAGAGCCTGGTAAGGCCTTGTCCCAGTGAGAATATTCCCCAGAACGAAACCTCCATGATCTTAGCACCTACCTCCCCCATCTTGCGGCTGCCAGAGGGAACTTGTAAAACAGAGAGGGCCACCAGGAGAGAAAGGTCACCTGTGCAGGGCTGGAGCCCCAGAGGCAAGCCCACCTGTGCTGCCCATCTTAAATGCCCTCCAGACGGGCCGGCACGCTGGCCATGCTCATGGAGGCGGCAGCCCCGTCCCACCGCGGTAGATCAAGTCCTCTCTCAACTGGGGACGGGTTCAGCTCTGGCTGCTTGATTCTTGATCTCTCACTGCTTATCTGAAGACAAGCTTCTTTAGGCCCCTGGGAGTTGGGTCAAACCGAGCCTTCTGGTGTACATCTCCTCCACGCTGGCCTCTGGGCCTTGCTCTGGTCCGACGGAAGTGCCTGACCCAGGAGGACGTGCTCACAGGGGCATCTGCACTGCCCAGCACGCAGATTCCTTCTGAACAGCCCTCTCATGTGGCCCACGGACTGGCCTCCCACAGAGTGCAGCGCTGGTGGGGCGGAGGTGTAGAGGCCTCTGTCACAGGGGGAAGCCAAGGGGTGCCTGGGGGCTGCGTCCCACAGAACCCCCCACTCTCCCAGCCCAGCCAAGGAGTGGGACCTGAGCTCAACCAAGCAGACTCCATCCTGAGACTTTACCCCTGAGTGAGGCACATGGCCCCGTCAGCCTTCCCCACAGCCGGGAGCCTGCATCTGGGGGCACAGGGCTCCTCCCTGGGCCCCGTCCACTGCCCCAGCTCCCCGCTGACCCTCTCAAGTGCCCAGGGAAGTGCCCTGAGCAGCCTTCCTGCTCTAGGTGGCTACAGGTGATTTCTGTTGCTCACCACCGAAGACCATCAGACACAATCCTCACACCACCAGCCTCACATCCTTCTCACGCCTCTTCTGCCGTGAGTACCACCCTCCCTGTGTCGCCAGAAAATGCTCCCCACCCTCGAGCCGGCTCAGCCCTCCTGGCCCCTGGACCCCAGCCCCTCGAGCCCGGCTCGGCCCTCCTGGCCTCTGGGCCCCGGTTCGGCCCCACGGAACCCCTTCTGGCTTTCCCGGCTGAAATGATCACTCCGTCTCTGGAATATTAACCACACTTTGTTTGACTTCGTTAACAAAAAGAAAACCCACCATTTATTCAGTGCCAGCTGTGCCCCAGGTGCCCTCCAGTCCGTGCGGCTCTCTCTGTGCCCACTGCATCAGGACGTGAGATCAGAGGGGAGCAGGGGTCTGGACTCTCTGTCCGAGATGGTCCCACAGGCTCTGCCAGGCCCTGCCACCCCGGTCAGGAAGTGGAGTCTGCGCCGCCTCCTCCGGGACCAGGTGAGGACTTGGCAATGTCCCAGCAAGGAGGGTGTGATGGGCATGATGCTGCATGACCTCTGAGGCCTGGTCACAAAAGGTGACATGCCTCTACTTGGCCCTCTCCCTCCCTCTCAGGACCCAGCCACCACATTGTAAGGAAGCCCAGGCTGTGTGGGGAGCCCCGTGTGGGGGTTTCGGCTGATGGCGAGAGCGATGGTAAGGGGGCGGTGGGTGAGGCTCCTGAGGAATGCAGCCCATCTTCAAGGGCCCCATCAGAGGCTGAGTAGAAGGGGCCCGCCCAAACCACAGGTCCACGGAACCAAGTGCTGCTGCTGTTTTCAGCTACTGAGTCTTAGTGTAATCTGTTACGCAGCCACAGCAAGCGCAGCTATTACATGGAGCCAGCAAGCGTGAAACAGTGTGGAAAACAAGCGAGGCAGGGCAGCTGGGTGGAGTCGATCGCCGGGGTCACATCGACCCCATTCCATCTCTGTGACCTCAGGCAGGTCACTTACCCTCTCAGGGCCTCCATTTCCTTGTCTGAAATTTGTCGAAAATAACAGTATCCACTTTACAAGGCTGTTGTGGGGATTAACAGAGATACCACATGTAAACATTTAGCACGCACAAATGCTCAATCAAAGTGAGTAATAATAGCAATAGTTATTATCAAAGGGCTGGCCAGCCTGGATTCCCAGTCAGCCTGACTTCAGAACCTGCGCTGGCCCCCAAGTCACAAAGCCCCAGGTCTTGCTGCCGAGCCACTCCTCGCTGGACTGAACTTCCAAGCCAAGAGCTGAGGCCGGGGCACGGACGTGTGTGCCCTCACAGCCTCCGACCGGCCCTGAATCTCTGCCGGCCCAGCTTCCTGGGCTGTGTGCTGGGAGCTGCCCGTCCGCCGAGTTCACTGCCTGTGGCCGCGGTGTGGGGAGCTCTCTCCAGCATTTCTTTGCATGTACCTTACATGCACCGGCCTGGTTACTCCCAGCACAAGTGGCCAGTGAACCTGCTCACCAGGAAATAAGCTGACAAGTGGACTGGAGCCTGAACTAGTCCTCCCCTGGAACCAGACAGGGGCATCCACAGCACGCGCAGAGGGGAGGCGCCAGAGTCAGCCTGCGGGGCGAGGGGACACACAGAGTTCCAGCCACCCTTGGGAACCTCACTGTGGAGGAGCTGGCACTGCACGGACAGGGGGCTGGCACCTGTACCCTCCACTCAGGATGCCTGGCGCCCAGCGGAGGTACGGGCGGAGCCCCACACCATTCACAGGGCCCTCCTCTCCCCACCCCTCTCTTTCTCTCCTTTACACATTAAAATATCCTCTGGCCTTTAATATCACGTGTAGGCAAGAACATAGAGACCCGGGGACCCTCGCCCACAGCGGCTGAGGATGCACGCTGCTACCACCACTGCAGAAGGCAGTTTTGCAAAGCCCAGTAGAGCTGAGGGTACTCACCAACCACCCTGGTACAAACCCCACAGAAACGCCACACACGTGCACAAGTTGATGCCTGCGAGAGCACTCGCTGCTCCCCTGTGTGTAGTGTCGAAAAACGGGAGGCCACCCAATACATATCAACAGAAGAACAGATGTTTAAATTGGGGTGTATTTGTACGATGGAGTACTATACACTAACGAAAATGAATGAATGAGAATGATTCAGTGCAACATGGATGTCACCAATAAGATGTTGAGTGAAAAAGGCAAGTGGCACCTTGAACAGGTTTTGCACACCCATGCCCAGAGCAGCACGGTTTACAGTAGCCAAAGGTTGGAAGCAACCCAAGCGTCCATTGACAGACGAATGGATGAACAAAGTGTGGTCCATACAATGAAATATCATTCAGCCCCCAAACGGAAGGAAGTTCTGATGCCTGCTACAGCATGGATGAACCTGGAGCACATTACGCTAAGCGCAATAAAAGCCAGTCACAAAAAGACAAATACTGTGTGATCCCACGCATACGAGGTCCCTACATTCGTCAGATTCCTAGAGACAGAGAGTAGAACGGGGGCTGCAGGGGCTGGGGGAGGGGAATGGGGCGTTGTGCTTAATGGGGACAGAGTTTCAATTTGGGAAGATGAAAGGGATCATCCATTCTGGAGATGGATGGTGGCAATGGTGGCACAACACTGAGAATGTACTTAATGCCCCTGAGCTGGACACTTAAAAATGGTTAAGATGGCCAATTTTATGTTCTGTGTATTTCACCACAATTAAAAACTTGGAAAAACAAGTTGCCAATTATGACACTATGTATCTAAATTTCAAAAACATGTCAAACAATCTTTTGTGTTAGCAAAGTTACAAAAACGTGCATGGGAAATATACACACCAAAAGGCGGGCACTGCTTGGGTGTAGCTCTGAGGGAGCAGGGCTGGGGTGGGCTGCCGGGGAGTCCACAGCGCCATCCACTGCGTCAGGAACCGTGTATTTCTGGAGCGGGCGATGGTGATCCCACTCGCGACGTTTCCGTTGCACCTGAACTATTTCACTGGCAAGAGTATCCTGAGGTCTGTTGGGCTCTGGTGAGGGGGAGAGGGTCTGTGTCCTCCCCACAATGGCCTCTGGGCCAAAGCTAAAGGGTGAGCAGGGCTGCCATCCCCCCAGGCAGAATGCAGAGGCGCCATCTCTTTCGTTTTCCGGTGGAATAGGCAGCTGTGTCCTCCCCAAGTCCCAGCCTCTGGCAGCGCTCCAGGATTATTTTACATTAATTTAAGAGCCTTAATGAAGAATAATTAACAGCTTCATGGGGGCCTGGCACACCCTGTGTTTAGAAGTGGTTAATTATGCATTGTCTGCAAAACACCCTTTTCATACTCTTAAGTTTTGGGTTGCTGTTTTAAACGATGGAATATGGCATCAGGAAAAAAAGCCAAGCGGCCTCATCCACAAAGCCTTCCTGGGGCTGGGTCTGTGTGGGCCAGGACGGCCCCCATTCCCTACGCCCTACTAAGTGCAGCGTGTGAAGTGCTTTCCTGGCGGTGACCTGCCGGTGCCCACAGGAGCCGTGGAGGAGGGCCAGCACCCTTCCCAGGCCTGGAGGGAAAGCGACTTCCTGTGCACTCTGCCAGGATGAGGGCTGACCACGGAGCCGGCGTCCTCGTCCGCCCGAGGGACTGCGTCTCCGTTATTCACAGACACCAAATGCCGGAAAGAGCACTGGCCCCTGTGTGAGCACCTCATCTGCCAGGGCGTGCAGTCGGAGCTCCTCAGCTGGCAGCGTGCGGCCCCCGAAGCCAGACTGCCTGGTGAAATCCTGGGAGTACTGACAGGCCGTGTGACTCTGGGCAAGCTACTTCTCCTGCCCCTGTCTCGGTTTCTCCCCCTGGAAAGTGGGACAATCTCATCCTCTACTCGACGGGGCCAGTACGGAGTCAGGGCTCAGGACAGCCTTCACATGTAGCAGGCGCTTGGTGAGCCTCAGCATTATCCTCACCCACTTCACCGGCCTTCCTATTCTTGCCCCCTGACATGTACCCTATGCTTCACCTTTGACCTTTTCTGAACCATTTCAGGCTTAGTCCTACCTCCCTAAGTTTGTTCATGCAATGCTCTCCGCCTGCAGTGCCCTTCCCTGTCTGGAAAAATCTCACTCTTACATCCAGGCCCAGCTCAGATGCCACCTCCTGTGGGAAGCCTTCCTTGATTTCTCCCAGATGGCCTCCCTCACGCTGCTGGTATCTTTGCGCCCCTCTCTTTACCCCGCCATCTTTACGTGTCATGGCTTGTTAGTGGATCTCTTTCCCCTTATAGGCTGCGCATGCCTTGAGAAAAGAGCACCTGCTCTGAATGAGACCCTTTCACTGTGGGCGGGGCCATGGGGCTCTCACTGCTTCCCCCTGGAGGCTGAGCCAGGCCTCACACAGAGGTGCCTCAGCCCCCGACTCCCTCCCAAAGACCCTTCCCGGGCTCCCACTGGCCCCTGGTCCTGGACTCCAGGCTCCGGGGCCCCTCTTGACTCTGTGGCCTCTCCCGGCCTCCTGAAGACCCCCGCGCTGTGAGAGCCTCTGGGCTTTCTCTAGATGCTCTTCCCCAGCTCGGAACCCGGCCTCTCCTCCACGGCCAGCACAGCAGCCACCTCCTCCGTGAAGCCCCACACCCAGTCCCGCTCCTCTGTCAAGGCTCTGACTGTGACTCTCGCCTTGTCCAGCTGGGCCCCTGTGGGGCAGGGTGGTGCCGCCTCCACCTCCCAGGACCCTGGCCTGCTGTGCGGCACCGACAGAGGGTCCATCTCAGAACAAGAGAAACCTGGTCCAGACCGTGTGGCCGCCCTTGGCTGCCCGCCCTTGGGCCTTGCTCCACTCACCTGCCCCACATGGGGGCTCCACGCCCCTCTGGCAGTAGGGGTGAGGACTGACAGTCACATAAAGGGCCCCATGCTAGCAGACGCGTGATGACCAACAGCCGGAATGTTCCAGGTGCCCAGGGCTGCGAGGACGCACTCCCGGGGCAGGGCGGGGTGACGGCCCAGCCAGCTGCCGAGTGGAGGACCGCGGGCGTGCTAATCAGATGCGGAGGGGCCCCTCTCCTGGCGCCCACCCAAGAGCGAGGACCTCCTTTCTGAGGCTGCCGTGAGACCCTGCGCGCCCGGCCCCCTCGGAGGAAGCCTACTAGAAGAGAAGAGGAACTCTCCCACGCTTCCCCAGAGCCGCCAAGGCTGCAGACTTCACAGAGCGGGAACTCAGGAGAAGCTGATTCCCCAGAAGAGCTGGTCCCCTAACCCTTCCTCCAAGGGCTTTCATTCCACGCCGCTGAGGACGACCACGGCGACAGCTCCGCGAGGCCCTCCTGGTGGCCTGGGCACCGGCCTGTCTGGGCCAAGGTGTGTGTGTGGACAGAACACACGCAGGTGTTGTCAGGACTGTTAACGTTCGGGGATGTGGTGTCTGCAGCCCACTTCATTTCAGGGAGCAGTCCCCAAGTGCCACTACATGTCATCAGGTCCAAATCCCTAAAGATGGGGAAACTGAGGCTCAGAGAGGGAAAGTGACCTGCCCAAAGTCACACAGCAAGGGAAGGGACTTGAACTCCAGTCACCTGACCTCCAGACCAGAGATGCCCCATTCTTCCTCCCCAAATAGGCCTCAAATCCCTGTGTGGGCCAGAGGCAGTCAAACCCATTAGTCACAGGAGCCACCCAGGAGGTCGGGAGGAGTGCACTGTGGCAGGGCCGGGCTGCCCTCCCGTGGGCCAGACCTGCTGGGAAGCAAGTCTGCTCCAGGGCTGATCGCAGCAGCAAAGAACAATGAAGCGCAGAGCTTGGCCACAGAGCGCCCGGGGAGACAACTTCTCCGCAGAAAGCCTACCAGTTTCAGGGTGGGAGAGAGAGGAGGGTACAACCCAGCAGACTGGCAAAGTGACCTGCAGCAAAGTGACCTGCACGAATGCCGTTCGTGGCTGGCGGCCGAGACGCTGCCGAGACGAGGAGACCCTGCGGTCCGTCGGCAGGCTCGGGGTGAACGTCCCCTCGCAGCCCCCTACCCTGGTGGCAGAGGTCCTCCCCGGAGGTCAACGTACCTTTTATAGACTCCGTGCAGCGGCTGCAGGCACAGGAACTGCCAGTAATCCAGGCAAAATGCCTTGAACTTGAGCATTTCTGCCTTTTGGTCTCCCTCCGGACTGCCGTGGCGCCTCCACTGAGACTCAGAGAGGGGCTTGTGGGAGTTGGGAGACTGGCCGCTCCGGCCCGCCCTGGTCCGTGCCTGCCACAGCGGCCCCACTCACATGGCCAGCCCTGCCCAGCCGGCTCCTGCAGCACACGCCTCCAATACAAAGGGCCGCGCGCACAAAAGCCTAGCGACTCGCCCATGCGGCTCGCCCAGGCAGGCTCAGACTGCTGCCGTCTCTGGCGGCTGGTGCTTCTTGGGGCTCCCCTGGGGGTCCCCGGGGCAAAGTGAGGCAACTCTGGCTATGCCAAGCTGTGGGGCCCCTGGCTCATCATCCCGCGGGGCCTGGATGCTGGGGCTCCTGACGGCCGCTCTGCAGGCCCCCAGGGCTCCCAGTGGCTGCACCAGCACCTGGCCCGGCCCACTGGCCACCCGCCTGCCTGGCCCAGAGCGGCTGAGGCTGGCGGGGTAGGGGGTGGCGGGGGCGAGATGACAGACAAGCACAGGCCTCGTCTGCCAGACCGATTACGTTTGGTGGAATCCTGGTTCGGGCCGCACGAGCCAAAACTCATGCCACATGGTGCGGGTGGGAGCAGCTCGGCTCTGAAGGCAGGCAGGCGGAGAAAGACTGACAGGGCCCCTTGCACGGTTGCCAGGGCGACGGGGACACATTGATAAAATCTAAAATGGAACCTCAATGACAGCCGCTCATTGGCTGCCAGGAAGGGACTCCTGTCGCTGGTGAGGGAGGGAGGGGAGCGGCGGGGCCGAGGGGCTGCGGCCAGCCAGGGGCCTTGTTGGGCAGGGACAGGGGAACCACAGGCAGAATGGGTGGCTCCATGGCCCTGGGACCTGGCAGTCACAGACGACAGAGCAGAACCACTGGGCCAACCCTGTCTCCTCAACTTCTGGAGGGCCCCCAGCTTCTGATCTGACCATGCCATTCCCCATTCCCTACGCCCACTCCCCACACCAGCTGCAGGGCATTTAAAATGCCCCTCTTCTGTTCCACATGCCTGGGGGCCCCCGCTGCTCTCAGACTAAAGGCCAAACTCCTGCCCCATCCCATGCCCTCCACGACCCGGCTCCTGCAACCGTCTGACCTCCTGGAGGCCCCTTCAAGTCCCCTCATCCGCCATGCCCTCTGGGCCTTCTTTGCAGGCTCCTCAGCCAGAAATGCCCTCCCCAGCGCCTCCGCATCCCCATGAGATGGTTCCTCAAACACTTCCCTGGCCACCTGAGCTCCCTTTGTGCTCACCCTGTCTGACTTTCTCCACGGGACACGCCATCCTCTGCGATGATCTTGTCTATACTTGTGTATTTCTTTCCTGTTTCTCCCCACCAGCTGCAGCTCAAGAACCTCCAGGGCCAGGCCCACATCTCTCTCTGAACAGCCCACCATGAGCTCACACAACGCCCGGCCCACCACAGGGGCCCAGTCAACGTCTGGCGAACGAATGAAGGATCTTGGAGAGCAGAGTGGAAGGACGTCAAAGCACAAGGCGCCCTCCCCAGCCCTGCACACTTGCCCTTCTGTACACGGGGTCCTTTGTGTGCGCAACATCGTTACAAAGCTGTGGTCCCCTCGCATTCTTACAAGGAGGCCTCGCTAACCCTCCCCTGCTCACAATGAGGAAACAGAGGCTCAGAAAGGACCCCACCCTGTGTGTGAGGGATGACACACCTGCTCAGACAGGAGCCGATGCCCCAAGGGGGCCAGGCTCTGCGCCCCGCACCAGGCTGCTGGAGTCCAGGGCTGGAGCGGAACGTGGGGCCTGACCCCAGCCCTGGGCTCACCGGCCTCAGGAGGGTGCCCCCTGGGTCCGTCACTGGCCATTGCGCTTCCAGAGCTGTGGTTCTCAACTAGGGGCGATTTTGCCAGCACCCTCTCCATGCCAGGGACAATCAGCAATGTCTGGAGGAAGTTTTGGTTGTCACAACTGGGAAGGGAGGTGCTATGGCATCTGGATGCTGCTAAGCATCCTACAGGATGACCCCTGCCACAAAGACTGATCCAGCCCCAAATGTCGGCAGTGAGAGGTCGGGAAACCCTGCTCGATGGGGTAATCCTCCCTCGGAAACATCCTGCTGTGGATGGTTAGAGCTGGAAGGCGCTCAGAGTGGGCCAGGCCAAGCTCCTCATTGTGCCCACGGGGAGCATGTGGCCCAGCAAGGGGACGGGGCACCCCCAGCACCAGCAGAATGGGCTCGGGCTGGGCACCGGATGCCCACATCCAGGGCTGGGCAGAGACGAGCCACTGGACAGCTGGGCTGATAACCGCCGGGCCGGTGAGGAAGGAGACCGATGAGCCCATCTCCCGAGGCAGTGCGGGCCAGGCCAGCCACCCGCCCCGCCCGGGGACAAGCACATTAGCTTCCCTTGCACGACTGTGGCAGAGGAAGCCGGCTGTGCCTTTGAAAGGAGGCAATTCCTGGCTGGGACCTTTGTTTCTGGATTCCCAGGCTGTGAACGGGCCTCCAGAGCCTCTGTGGGGCGGGCCTGGTTGGAAGGCACCTCCTCCCCTAGAGCCTGGGAGCCGGGCTTCTCAGAGGCGCCCCAAAGCCCCAGAGCCAGTGCTGCTGCTCCTAGACAAGGGCACAGAGGCCAGGGGGTGGGGGGGAGTAGGTGGGAGCCCTGGGTCCTGGTCCTGGGTCTGCACCACACTCCTCTGGTCTCCAGGTCTCAGTTTTCCTCATCTGTGAAGTGGGAACACTGAGCCTGGCTCTGCCTTGTCCCAAGGCTGCTGCAGCGCCAGAAGTCAGGATGTGTGTGACGGCCAGATCACAGGGACGGGGGCAGAGCCCATTGAGCACCCGCCTCTTTGCTGATCTTCAAACGTGCCCAGCGTGCTCCACCGCAGGACCTTTGCTGTGACCCACCTGGATGCTCTTATTCCAGACAGTCATGCGGCTCACCCCCTCTCTTCCTGGTGTCTGGTTAAATGGTGCCTCCTCTGAGAGGCCTTCTCTGACTACCCTCCCATCACTCCTTATCCTCTTTATCCTGACTTATTTTTCTTCAGAGCCCTTATCACCACCTGACAGTTTACGTTAAACCCCATCCCTTTACCTGCTTGCTGCTGGCTCCCCGCCTGACACGGCGGTTCTGCAAGGGCAGCAGGCCTGCTCCCCGCGGTACCTTGAGTGCCACACACCCGGGAAATACAGGCTGAGCAGAGGAGGGGGAAGGAGAGAGCCCGGGCCCTGCTGTCACTGCCCTGACCCCCAGCTCGGTCATTCAGGGCTGCGAAGGCACTGGGTCCTTGGCCAGGAGGTCAGTCTCAAGGGGTGGTGGTTACTGCGGCCAGTCTCTGACCATGACCAGCTGCCCAGTCTGACCAGAGCTGGGCCTGGGTCAAACCTGACCGCCCCCAGCTAGACACTCAGGGAGAGGAGCCCCTCCCACCCTCCCTTCACTCCAGAGCCTTCCCACACCTGGCCCTGAGCTGGGTGCCCACTGGCCGGCTGGCAGAGTGGACAGAGCAGGTGGGGCCGCACTGCCAGCCACAGCACAGGTGGCTTCAGAGAAGCCAGCACTCAGCAGCTTGCAGGGGTTCCTGAGCCTCTCACGCAGGGGCCTATCCGTCCTGTTTGGACACCCGCAGACCTGCCGGCAGCCCGGGCCAGCTGGGGCGCCTGAGTGTGCAAGTGTGTAGGAGTGTGAGCGTGTAATCACGTATGTGCTGAAAACTGGGTGCGGCTGTGGGCGTGTGCGAGCCTGTGTGTGAGTGATGGTGCAAGGGTGTGCACGAGGGACTGAGCAGGCGAACGTTTTGGAGTGTGTGTGTGTGACTGTGCAACCACAGAAGGAGGAACTGTGGGATGAGCAGGTGTATACACGGGGGCCAGGAGTGTGCGACGGCGTCGGGCACTGTGCGCACCAGGATCTGAGTTCAAATCCCAGCTCTGCCCACCAGCCAAGAAGCTGAGCAGGCGGCTTCTGTGAAGCGGGCGAACAGCGGCTCCGAGCGTCCCGAAGACACGGGCCCGTCGCTCTCACAAATGCACACACGAGGTGAAGACCACACGTGGCTGTGCAGTGTCCGCGTATGGATTATGCGAGCGTGTGAGCATGCATGAGCACATGTGTGCACAACCCAGCTTGCCATCCTCGAGGGCGCACCCTGGGGGCTGCCCAGCCCCGAGCTGGCCAGGGAGCCCCGCCCAGATGGCAGCCCCTTGCCCCTTCTTGCAGCTCCAAGGATTCCCAGCTGGTCCCTGGGACCACCCCATCCCGCAGAGCGCCTACCACCCCAGTCCTGAGGGCCAGGCCCCGCTTGATGTCCCCAGTGCGGGGCTCGCCGCCTTGTGAGTCTCCTTCCAGGTGGGTTCAGATGCCCACCCAGAGCTCCTCAGCAGGACTCCGCCCTGCCCGACCCTCTGCCTCACCCCTTCCTTGCTCTCTGACCACACCCACCCTTTGCAGGTCCTCACAAAGAATGCCCTTTCCTGGGAGCAGCTCAGCTCTCGCCCCCTAAACGGGACCACCAACTTCTAGCCACCTCTACACTGCAGCCCAGGCATCCCCTCCGTCCCAACTCACGTGGCTACGCAGAGCACGGCTCCCCTTGCCAACCCTGCTCTGGGACCAGCTGCTAGAGCGGAGCCGTGGGGACCTCCATCCAGGGCACCTTCCTCGAGGCCACAGTCTCCAGCCCTTTCTGGTAAGAACAGAACCCTTTCTCCTAAGGAAACATCAAGACACATGAGGGCAGAGACCCTCAGACTACCCGCTTCTACCAAGTACAGTCAGAAAACCAATCGAAACCACCGGCGTCTCCTTGGGGCTGCATGCTTGGTCGCCAGGGGAACCACAGCTGTAGGGTGGTCCCCGGGGAGATCACCAACCTGGGATCTCAGAGGAACTGTCACCTGAGCCTTGCTCTTTGCAGGGGACTTCAGCTGAGCCCTGGTTTGGGGGGGCCTCTCCTGGCTGTACTTGTTCTCAGGGGACATGTCAGCCTCCGATCCCTGGGGGAATCTTAGGGTCAAATGGAGAGGGTAATATCCTCTGATGGCCTCTGGGGGCCCACCCTGGGTGCCGACAGAAAGAGCGGGCCCAGTGGTCCTCGAGCAGGCCCGGAGTAGAGGGAGCGACCGTACCTGCAGTGGTCAGTGGAGAGGCTGCTCCCCGCCTCCAGAGAGCTCCTGAGGTGGCAATGTGAGACAGGGTGACCAATGACCCCACAGCACACCCCCTGGGGGCTGTGCCAGCTCAGGCCACACTGGGTCAGGTCCTGGGGTAGGTGGGCAGCCCTGGGCAAAGCATGTGGCCCCCAAATGCAAGAAACTACACGCTTTCGTCCTCCAATGGGCCAGCGTTTTGCGT
Organism: Equus przewalskii; assembly: GCF_037783145.1. NCBI lineage: Eukaryota > Metazoa > Chordata > Mammalia > Perissodactyla > Equidae > Equus > Equus przewalskii. Next base: position 3,485,130 of record NC_091845.1, read on the forward strand.
TGTCACTATTCTTTATTTTAGCCATTCTGACAGACGCGGAGTGGTGTCTCACTGTGGTTTAGTTTGCATTCCATTGGCAGCTAATGATGCTGACCATCTTTGCGTGTGTTTATGTGCCATCTGTATTTCTCCCTTGATGAGGTGTTTGCTCATGTGCACCTTCGTTTTTAAAAGCTCCCAAGTGGGTCTAACAGGGAAGCAGCCAACCCTTGGGGCCTTCCAAGCTTAGAAAGTTCTGTCAGTTTTAAAAAGAACGCATTTGCTGCTGTAAGAATTCCAGGCACCATGCGGTTTCTGGAAGGAAAATCCAGAGGGCCCTGGGGCAGGGTGTGGCTGCCCCACGTAGCTCTGAGCTGTTGTGTCTCGGGCCAGAGGACGGCCTGCCTTGCTTGCTCCTGAGAAGGAACAGAGGAGAAACAGAGACCAGGGGTAGAAAGAGGCACTGGTGGCCATGTGGCACGTGATGGGACCCCTGCGCGTAGCCCCCCGCTGTGGGGAGTCAGCCCCAAGCCCACAGGAGCTTCTACGAGTAGGCTTGTTTGTAGAAAGCGGCGGGTGGCTGAGTCCTGTCTGGGGTGAGGGCACGACCCGGGAGGGGGCCTGCGGCAAGGCGGCTCCAGATTGTCACAGGCCCGGAGTGGGCTTATTCGTGGAATTGACCTCAGTTTCCAAGGGCAGGGGAGGCGGCACACCTCCGTTATACTCTCCTCCCTCTTACTAAACAAGTAATACACACTCACGGGATCGGCTGTGGAAAATAACAGCGCACACAACCAGGAAAGTAAAATCACCCACATCCCCACTCCCTGGGAGTCACCAGTGTCGCTATTTGGGGATATTTTCTGGCCGTGCCCTTGTCTAAACGCATGCCTATGACTGGGTGTCTATATGCTTTTTGTTACACAAAAATATGTTCTGTTCTGTAAAAATGTGTACCCCCCACTTCTCTCAAGGGTGTTTTTAGGTCTTCAAACCTGCCTCCATGTCACCCTTCGAAAGCTGTTGGGATCCGGCGCTGCCCCACCCGGGCCCGGCGGCTGTTGGCCTGGCTCCTGCTCCGTCTCCCGGTAAACAGGGCCGCGGGAGCGCCCCATCAATGTGGTCTCTGTGCACAGCCGCAAGGTGCCTTTGGGACCCATTCCTGGAATTTCTGGGTCACAGGGCGGGAATGTTTTCACGGCTCTGGGTACACATGATGCTGACCCAAGAGGCTGGACCGACACAGTAGCGGCAGTGCCGGCAAGCGCTGGCCATTGCCAGGGCTCCAGAGGTTTCTCTGTTTGGGGAGGAGATGAGGGCACCATTCTACCCCATGCCTCCTCCGCGCCAGGCCCATATGCATCTGCTATGAGACGTGTCACAGGTGTCACGTGAGCAACTGGGCCCAAGTCCGCGCTCCTGAGGGCTCTGCCAGGGTGCCAGAGAGAGAGCATCTGACAGTGAGGGCTGGGCTGGGGCTCACCCCTCGCCACTACCCTTAAGCGTCAGAGAGGGGCTGTCATTCTGCCTCTTGGGCTCCAGAGGCGGAGATGCAGAGAAGGTAAGGGATGGCACCAGGACTTGAGCCCAGAAAAGCCTTTCCCCACGCCAGGCTGCCTGTCATCTGGTCTGCCATGCATTCCCGAGGGGCGGGCTATTTGCCCAGTGTCACACAGCCGGTGCCACACAGACCCACTGGGGCTTCCAGTCTGGTCTGCCTCAGTTCCCGCCGCTTTCTCTGTGAAACGGGCTGATCTTCCTGCTGCAGACGCCACAGAGAGGCTCCTGGGAGCTGAGAAACCGGCCGGATGTTCGGAGCTGCAGTGCTGGCTCAGCCTGGCTGTCCTGCCCAGGCCCCACACCCCCCAAGGCCTCCCTCTGGGAAGGACACAGAGGGCTCCTACCCAGTCACCCTCCGCCTTCCTGTCCTGGCTCTGGGCCCCAGACCGCCCTGTCCGCTGGCCCAGGGGCCCCACTGGCCGGCACAGTGAGGTGATTGTCCCTAGGCTGGCCTCCACGCCCCTCCATCCTGCCAGGGTGCCCTCCCCAGGAGCTCAGCCCGAGTCTGGAAAACTCCCTGCGGTGGGGGCGGGGGGGGCGGGTGTCTCTGCACGGCCCCCTGGATAGAGGGGTGGAGAGAGAGCTCAGGGCAGCCAGGCAGGGGGCCTGGGGTGAGACCTGAGGGGCATCTCATCCCTCTCTGGGGCTCAGTTTCCCATCTGCACGGCGAGGAGGTTGTCTAGAGAAACAGTTAACTTTGGCAGTGGGGGTCTCAGGCCCATTCATCCCACCTGCTAACCATGCAGCCCCCACGTCATGCCGGCCTCCCAGAGCCCAGTACTGACTGACGTCCCCTCACAACCACCTTGAGACCTGAGATGCTCTTATCCCCGCTCTGCAGATGAGGGAACTGAGGCTGCTAGACACGGTTGGAGGCAGTACTCGGAGCGCAGGGCAATGCAACAGTGAATAAGACAAGCGCAGCGCTGCCGTGTCAGGGAGGGGCAGGCCAGAAAGGCAGCTGAGCCACCAAGGCCACTCCCACCAGCACAGACAGGAGGGGCAGGTGGGACGGTGTGGCGGGGGTGGAGGGGGGCGACCCTCGGACGCTGGTCAGGAGCAGCGCTGAGGAAGAGGTGATAGCTGACCGAGGTCTGTGCGATGAGCAGATACCAGATCAGGAGGAGGGGGTTCCAGGCTAGGGATCCAGGCCGGGGCCCCAGCGTGGTGCGGGCAGAGCGCAGGGGGTGGGGGTGGGGGGCATCTGCTGCAGGAACAAAGGTCTGGCTGGAAGATGGAGGCCTGCCGAGACCCCAGCACCCCGCTCCAGCGTCCCAGCTTCTTCTGCGACCCGCAGGTCCCACTGGGGGTTCTCTTCTCAAGGCAGAGGCATCAGCCAAGGGTGGCCAGGGTCCGGGGCAGCGGGCGAGGCACATCCAGCCCCTCCTGGCTAGGGGAGTGGACTGAGGCCTTGCCATGTGGCTCGGAGCCCAGCCGAGCCTGTGCCCCACTGCCTTCTGGCGCCATGTCCGGAACTGCCACGTCCTGTCGTTCCCAGGCCCGACTCGCTGACAGGAGGGAGGAGATGCGGGAGGGGAGGGGTGGGTTGCAGCCCTCCCAAACCTCGACCGCTGGCCTGCAGGTCCCACAGGCACTGCCTCGTCTCCAGGGCAGATGCAGCTCCAAGCACACCCAATGAACCCCTCGCCCTCCTGCAGGTCCTGCCCAGGTTTGCAGCCGCACTCAACCACGCATCAGGCTCTTCAGGAGCGAACGGAACTTCACGTAACTGTCGGGCCTGCCTGGGGAGCTACAGCTCCCTATCCCCACCCATTGTACAGACAGAAGACTGAGGCTCAGAGAGACTGAGCCCTGTCCGCAGCCTCTCAGCTGGTAAGAGCCCCCTCAGATCCTGACCTGGGTCAGAGGGCTCTGTCACCTGCCTTCTGCCCCGGGGGCCGCCCCCCGCCATCCACAGTCGCCCCAGCTGACCTCACCCAGGAGAACATCCTGACCCCGCCCAACCAGGAGGAGGATTGCTGATTCCCTGAGGGTGCCCTTCCACTGGCAGGGTCCCTTCAGATGTCTAGAAAACAACCCAAACCCAGCAACTTACACATTTTTAAAATTTAATTTTTAAAAAGTTAACACACGCTCATGGTTCAAAAGTAAAATAAAAAAAAAGTCAAGTGAAAAGTCTCGCTCCCAACTGTCCCACGTCCGCCAAGATCCCCACCGCAGGGAGTCCCTGTTCTGTTTCTTGGGCATCCTTACAGAACCGCTTTATGCAAACAGAAGCCGGGCACACACAGGTGCACCGCTGTGGGCCTCACACACGTGCACGCCGTCTCCCTCTCTTGCTCTTCACACAAAGGTCGCACCCCGGACACACAGCCCCTGCCTCCCCCTGACCACACCTCCGGGAGCTCGTCCTCAGGCCCAGGCACAGCTGTGCACGGACTGAGGACTGAGGCAGGCGAGTGGGTGGCCACGGCTCTACGGACCCCCGGGTGTGCGGCTGAAGGGCAGCTCCCTTCTGTGCAGGGTGAGCATTGGGGGCTCCCCAGCCAGAGCCCCCGACCCTGGAACAGCGGGGAGGGCACGGTGAGCACTTCCTGGAGGCAGCGCCTCCCCTTCCACACCCGATCCGGGGCCTATGGGATGACACCCCAACCCACAGACACACTTTCAGACCCTGTGACCTTACAGAGCCAGACAAATATCTACATAAGACAGAACTTTACCATCACGTGAGCGTGCACACACACATGCACGCACACGTGTGTGTGTACACGCATAAACAGGCACACTTGCAACCTCCACATGCATGAATATACACATGATTGTGTGCGTGTACAAGCAAGACCCCAGCAAGCCTCTGGGAGCACCCGGCTGGCCTCAGATGACAGCCCAGGCTTGCAGGGTGAGCAGAGTCGGGCCCCACACTCACTTAACTAGCATGTGACAGGGAGCTCGGCCCAGGCTCCCCCACTGAGGGCCAGGAACCCGGACGGCTCAGGTCAACTTTCCTGAAAACTAGCTGTGTAGACTCATTTCAGTTAAAAGAAAGTTAAAAGCAATGAACTTTTCAAGAACCTACTGCAAGCCTGGCCCTGGGCTAGGTGCTTTCACACAAACCTCGTAGGGAAACTCGGCTTGATGTGGCAGTGACAATGAGGTCACCACGTACCGAGTGCCCACTGTGTGCCGTGTGGCCCGTGGCCTCCGGACCCCCCGGGGTCAGGGCTGTCCTCACCCCACCTCGCAGGGGAGCGAGCCAGGCCCTGAGAGGGGAAGGGGCTTGTCTCCAGTCACACGGCAGGTGAGGGCACCCAGGCGCTGTCCTCGACGGCTGGCCAGACTGGACGGCGGAGAGGGCGGGGCAGAGGGAGAGGAGGGGGCCGGGTCTGTGCAGCGGTCGGGGGCCTAGCCTGCAGCAGGAGGCCGACCCCAGCCCTGTGTCGGGGACCCTCCCTCGAGGCTGCAGCAGGGCTGAGGCCTTAGTGGGGGCCTGGGGGCAGAGCTCAGGGGACCCCCAGCCCTTTGGTCCCTGGGCTTTGGAAGAACAGGGGCCCTAGCCCACTCACTCTGTTCGTGAGAGGGAGGAGCTGGGGAGGAAAGCTCAGTCTGAAGGCCGCAGTGTGGGGGCTCCTACTCCAGGGCGGCAAGACGCCGTCACAGCACGCTCTGTTCCCCAAGCGGCTGGTCTCCACGTGGGACATGGCGCACTCTCACGGCAGATGGCAGCAGCCCTGGCAGAAGGCCTTGGGTGCCCTTGGACCATGGGGCAGGCTGGTGGCTGCAGCAGAGCGGGGAGAATCTGCTCTGGGCCAGCTGGGTAGGGCTGAGCCCTGGGGTGCAGGGCCGAGTCGGGGGATGGAGGGGCAGCGTCCTCACCAGGGCACGAGAGTGGGGGTCAGTCCCAGCCTCTGACCTCCCCACCCCAATCTACAGACTGAACTGAGTGCTCCCCAGCTCCTCCCCGGCTGTCCCACAGGAACCTCCTGCACCAGCAGCCCACACGCGGGGGGCTCCTCCGGGTGACGGCACAGCCACCCCCCTGGATGCCCAAGCCAGACCCCAGGGCACCGTGGTCTGCCTGCTTTTGATGCTTTCTTCTCCCTCACCGCCCCCCAGCCTCAGCAGCCCTCAGTGGGCACTCTTGTCACTCTGCTTGGTCAGCTGCTACGGCCTCCCCATCAGAGCCCCTCCAGATTTTCCCAGCGTGCTGCAGCCCACCCAGCCTGGGTCTGGCATGGGGGCGCCCTCTGGACAGTGTTTTTCAGATGAAAGAGAGACAGAAAACTCCAGGCTGAAGGAGACAATGTGGGACATCCTTCACTCACTCAACAAACACTGAGGGCTCCTTCACCAGGCTGGCCTCTCACGAAGGCCAGCACAGGGCCACCCCCTCTGTGCAGCACCCAAGGGCTCTGGTGCCCCGTCAGCACAGAGACGTCTGCAGAGCAGCCGCTGACTCCAGTGCTCCTCCAGGCCCGGGCACCCAGCAGTGGGCCAGGCTGGTGACAGTCTGCTGGGAAAGCCTAGTGGCAAAGGCCTGGAGGTGGACACGAGCTGGGCACGTGAGGCACAGGAAGGAGGGGGTGCGCCGGGAGGGAGGGAGCAAGGGCCGGTGTGGGGTGGCTGGCAGGGACAGGAGACCATGCCATGTCAGCAAGACGGATGTGGCCTAGGACAGGGGGGTGTGGCCCTGCTGTCCCCAAACCTGACTGCGCTCCCTGGCTTTCCACGGATGGGCTGGGCGGCCCTGGGAAGAGCCCTGCCCTCTCTGGGCTCACGTCCCTGTCTCGACCTGGGGCTTTCCGGCAGGGACACCTGTCCGAGGCTTGGTGACAAGCCATGGGTCCGTCTACGGAACAAGGACAGAGGGAGAGGCAGAGCCACAAGCACAGCCTGACTTGAGAAGGCTGCTGGAAAGGAGGTGCCTGCACATCCACCCAGGGCCCCGGGGTTCGGAGACTCCTCAGCCCAGGCTCCAGGAGGAAGCGGCAGCCCCGAGAACAGGAGGGGCGCACTCGCAGAGTAAGACTTGGTCCAGGGAGCACAGCTGAGCCCCGGACCCAGATCCAGACTCCCCAGGTCTGAACCCACTTCAGGCCAGGGGGCCTGGAGATGAGCTCTGTGCCTCCCGGGGCCTCAGTCTCCTCTCCTACCGAGGGGCCTCCAAGTCCCGCTCTACCTCCAGGGAGCTCTGAAACTAGGAAGTCCGGGGACAAAGGTGAGGGTGGGTCCTATCAGAGGCTGAGCCCCAGGTCCTCGTCCTCGCTGAGAAATGGCTCTGGCCTGAGCACCCCTGTGTGTTGTCTGCGGTCATCTCTGTGCATCCTGACCCGGCCTCAGTGGCTGGGAATGGCCCATTTCACAGATGGGGATGTGGGTACATGAGCCAGCAGACCGGGCCTGCCTGCCTCACAACTCTGCCGCCGCTCCCACACTCTTCCTCCCCAGGGAGGCTGGGCGCAGCTGCGAGCGCCTACCCTCCTTTCAGACGCGAGGTGGATCTGAAACAGATGAGGCGTCTTCTCAGGTAACACACGATGCCCCAGGCAGCTTTCTCTTTTTTCTTTCTTTCTTTTTTTTTTTCAAAATATATACCACTGGGAAAAGAGGAAAAATCAAACAGCAAGAGAAAAGCTTCTTGTTTATAGGTCCCAGTTGGATGAGAAAGAGGGACATACAGCAGCCTGGGGGTCGGGGGACAGCTGGACCCCCAGCCTCAGGGGTCCTGGGGACATACCCAGACACGGCGCCGCAAGCACTCTCCTCCCCCCAGAACCTGGCACTCAGTCAAGGACTCGGGGCTCTGCGCTGGGCCAGGGGCAGCCGCCCGGCCGAGGGCGCCCCTCTGGGGCCTAGCTGTGGCTTCGGTAAGGGGGCATCTGCCCACTACGGAGTTGAGGCCACCAGCTCGGCCTATGCTGCCCTCTAACCCCAAGTGTGCCCAGTGCCTGTCTCCAGCCTCGGTTTACGGCCCCCTCCCAACACACACACATTCAAAGCCCCTCCTGAACTCCCAGGGCAGTGGCCCAGCCCACCCCCATTGCCCAGCTCGAGGGCCCGGGGCAGAGGCAGGCCGACGGGCACATGGCCTCCTCCAGGCCACGGAGGTAGTCTCAGGAGTGGCCAGGAGCCCCAGGGCTGACCAGCAGGGTGTGAGGGTTTCTGAGGGAGCACAGCCCAGGGGGAAGGCAAGCCAGAGATGGCGACAAGAGTGTGGGAGCCCCTGGATCCGGCCCCGGGGCTGTTCACGGACAGTAACCGCTAACACAGCGACTGAGTCTCTGTTCTCTGCCACCCAAAGACCCCTGACTGATGCAGCCCCTCGGCCAGCCTGGCTTACTGCCCCTCCCCAGGTGTACACGTTCCCTAAGTCCCCGAGTGACCTGAAGCCCCTCCCTGTGCAGCGAGGATCCAGGGGAGGAAGGCACGAGAATGACGTTCATAGGCTGCAGATCCACCACGCGCTGTACCACCTCACGGAATCCTTATGGTCACCCTGCAAAGCTAGGATCGTTGACCCCATGTTACAGAAAAGGAAGCTGAGGTTCAGAGAGGCTGTCATCTGCCCCAAGTCACACAGCCACTGGGCGGCAGATAAGGGGTTCCCTGAGAGCTCCTTGGGGGGTGCTGGGTCTCGTGGTGGGGGTACTGGAAAAGACCCTGAGTACCCCACTCCCTTGGCCCCCATCTCTGCTGGGACCCCCGCTGTTGGGGAGCTCCTCCGGGGTGGTCCCCTCACTCAGCAGCCCTGGAGACAATCAGGGACTGAAGCTGGACCAAGGATGGGGCGTCTGAGGGACTCAGGAGGTGCCTGCAGCCGTCCCCGTGGGAGTAGGAGAAGCCAGTGCTTCTCCCTTGTTTGATAACGCAGAGGAAACGTGGGGAAGACGCCCCGTGTCATCTCGGGCTGGCAAGCACTGCGAGACGGGCTGCACATTTCAGCGAGGGCCGCAGTGATTAAGATTGCACCGCTTCCCTTATTAACCATTCCAAACAGACGCCGGGACCGTCTTGACGAGCGACCAGGAAGGAAACCGCCGAGGCCAACAGAACGTCCTTCGATCAGCCGCGCTCCGACTGGCCGCCCTCTGAGCTTCGGGGCTGCCCGGTGGGCCTTCACCAGTGGGTGTCTCGTCCCTCTGAGGTGCGGCCAGTGTGACTGGAGATGGGGAGACACGGGGCGTCTCTGGAGCAGGCCCCAGGTCCTTGGAGTCCTCATGTCCTCAGGTCATTCCCAGGAAATTGGACACACAGGGGAGGGAAGGCCAGAACCCTTCAGAAGGGGTCAGTCACGCGAGCCTGGCCCCTGAGACACCAGGTGGGCCGGGCCCTGAGCTGACACCACACCCACTGGCTTTGACCCCACAGCCCTGGCCTCACTGGCCGTGTGTAGGCTCTCCTGGAACCTGTGATGAGTCCATTTGCCTAAAACCAATTCACTGAATAGTCAGTCCGCAGGACGACAAAGCCATCAGGAGCGCTCGCTTCCCTTAACCTTTCAGTTTTGGTTGGCTGGGTTTCATTTTTGTCTTCAAAATGGCATTTGAAGGAATGTTCAGTTTGTGTCCGTCTCAGCTCCTGCTGCTGGGTAGGAGGCTGAGAAGGGGGGCCGGAGGGGCCGGGAAGAATGAGGTGACCGTATTATCACCCACGTAGGTGGCACTGGGCAGAGGCTGGGCGTGGGCAGTGGACGTCAGCAGGTACTCAGGCAGGCCCAACCGAGGGGCCCCTGGCTGGGGCTGCCCTGGCTCTGGGAGGGGCTCTGGGCACAGTGGATGACACCCTGCTCCTGAGTCTCAAACTCAGGGCTGGAGGCCAACGAGGCCCTAGCTGGCCACAAAAGGGGCTTGTGATGCCTTCCTCAGGGGAGCCCCTGCTGGGGTTCAGCCCTCGGCCCAAGGGGTCAAGGGGTCTCAGCTGTTAGGGAGTAGAGGGCAGCAGAGGTTGGTGACCACACAGGCCTCCCATGGAGGGACCGAGACTGGGGGGGTGGTCACTGGCCTTTCTGTCCCACAGTCACCAGGAGTGCAGTCCCCCAGACCCACCTGCCCCTGGCCTTTTTTTTTTTAATTAAAAGTTTTATTTTGAGATAATTGTAGATTCACCTGTAGTTGTTAAAAATAATACAGAGAGATCCTGTCTACACTTTCCCCACTTTCCAGTGGGGCCATCTTGCAAAACTATAGGACAATATCACCACTACATTGCTGACACTGTACCGTCCACCATCTTAGACAGAGTTCCCATTTATTCCTCCTCATGTGCGTGTGTGCATGTGTGTGTTTAGTTCCATGAGGTTTTATCACATGTGCAGGGTCACATCAAGATGCACAAGAGTTCCATCCCATGAGCATCCCTCGTCCAACACCCCCTCTTTATAACCCAAACGTTGCATACACCCTCCTCTGTTCTGAAATGAAGTTCATGAATAATATGATCTATCCACACACTTATTTTACAACAAAAATCAACAGAATGTCCTAATTGTGACAACACAGAGAGAAAAGGAGGAAAGCAATTGATAACAAAGTGACCAGTAATTAGCACGTCAGTGGTGGGCACAGCTGCCTCTCAGGGCATAGTGAGGAGGTCAGCTGCCTGCCTCTGTGACAGCAGCTACAACCCAGATGGACACAGAGGTTTGCGGGCAACTCAGGGATGCCGCCCTTGGTGACAGGATGCTCTGAATGGTGACAGCTCTTGGCAGAGGCCCAAATGTATTGAGGTCTGATCCTCCCTTGACTGTGAGAAGAGCAGTCGCATTCCTGGAAAACTCAGTGTATATTAAGATCGCAGGAAACGCACTTGTGGTTCAGACGTCAAACAGCATGAGGTCCGGGGCTCAGACAACCACGCGTGGATTTTCCCCTCCATGAATACCTGGCGAATGTCGTCAGTTCCTGGCTGTGCAGTCCTGCCCCCACCCCATAGGCTGTTAGCTGCCAGCAATGAGTCAGGACTTCCCACCAGAGACTGTCACTTCTCTCAAGGGCTAGCTAGTCACCATGTCCCCAACTGAGCCTTTAATTGGCGCAAGTCCAGAAATGCAAAGCACCGACTGGAAACCAACCTGCTCGGTATAACTGGCTGGGCGGTGGACGCACCTCAGTAATAAAGCACATATGGAACTGCGCTGGAAGGACCCAAAGAAACTGGACATGGCTGTGGCCTCTGGGCAGAGGGACAGGGAGGGAGGGAGGCAACTTTGCACTGTGTACAGACATGTGGGTGAACCGCCTCTCAATTATATGAATAAATAAAGGACAAAAAAAGATGAAAGTAGTACTCGTGTGATTAAAAATTTTTGAGCACCTACGGCATGCCAGGCACCCCCAAGGACCCAGCTCCCTGGCTACTCACGTCCTGTTGGACTGGGCTCCAGGTGAGGAACTCTGACAGAGGCACTGGAGGCCCAGGCAGACCCAGGCCTCCCGAGTCGATGCCGGGGTCCTCGGGGCGGAGTGGAGCACCGGGAGAGCAGGCGGCTGAGCTTTGTCACTCACGCCTGCCTTCATTCCGAAGGGCTAAGTCAAAACAACAACGAGATGCCACTTCTTGCCATGAGGACGGCTATTACTAAAAGACCAACAAAACAAAATAGCAAGTGTTGGCGAGGATGTGGAGAAATTGGAACATTTGTGCCCTGCTGGCAGGAAGGTAAGAGGGTGCAGTCGCTGTGGAAAACAGCATGGAGGGTCCTCAAAAAGTTAAATGGGGGCTGGCCCCAGGCCGAGTGGTTAAGTTTGCGTGCTCCGCTGCAGGCGGCCCAGTGTTTCGTTGGTTCGAATCCTGGGTGCAGACATGGCACTGTTCATCAAACCACGCTGAGGCAGCGTCCCACGTGCCACAACTAGAAGGACCCACAACGAAGAATATACAACTATGTACCGGGGGCTTTGGGGAGAAAAAGGAAAAAAATAAAATCTTTAAAAAAAAAAAAGTTAAACGTAGAGTCACCGTACGACCCAGCAATTGCAATTCTGAGTATTTATCCAAGAGAACCAAAATCAGGGACTCGAGGAGACATCTGGACACCCGTGTTCATGGCAGCATTGTTCACAACAGCCCAAAGGGGCAGCAACCCAAGTGTCCATCGACAGAGGACTGGATAAACAAAATGTGGCCCATCCACACAAGGCAATACGATTCAGCCTTAAAAAGGGAGGAGATTCTAACACCTGCTACAACATGGATGCACCTTGAGGACGTTATGCCAAATGAAATAAGCCAGTCACAAAAAGACAAATGCTGTCAGGTCCCACTCGTATGAGGCCCCTAGAGCAGTCAGATTCCTAGAGCCAGAAAGTATGATGGAGGTTGCCAGGGGCTGGGGAGAGGTGAGGAGTTGGTGTTTCGTGGGGACAGAGCTGCAGTTTGGGAAGACGGAAAAGTTCAGTGGATGGATGGCAGCGACGGTTGCACAATAATGTGAATGTGCTCAATGCCACTGAACAGGACACTTAAAAATGGTTAGAATGGTCGATTTTATGTTATACGTATTTTACCACAAGTTTGAGAGAAAGGTGATTGGTGCCTTGCCAGGCCAGAGCCTGAGGGCTGCCGGGAGACGAAGGCAGGGCCCTGCACAGAGGCTCCCAGGCTTGGGGGGCAGGCAGAAGCAGGTGGACGGGGACAACAGAGGGGCCTGTGCTGTGGAAGGGAGGACCAGGGACGCGGGAGCTCAGCGAGGGGACCAGCTTGCCGGGGGTCCAAGAAACAGGCGTGAGTTGGGGCTTGAGATCTGAGGTGAGGGGGAGAAAGGGCAGAGGAACCAGCACGGGCGGGAGTGTGGCAGCAAGCCCTCCTCCAGGACAGCGCAGGATGGCACAGGGGCCTCTGCGGCCTTATTTATTGCGTGTCCTCAGTCCAGACTGTCAGCTCCGTGTGGGCAGGGCCCGGCCTGGCCCATTTACAGGGATGGCCCACTAGGCCTAGCACACAGACCGGTGCCTGATAACCACTATGGGCTGAGTGAATGAATGAGTAAGTGGATGACGACCCCACAGCGGGCACAACTGATAGGCAGAATTAGGTGTATGTGAAAGAGCCAGAATGTCTGAAATGCAGCTTCTGCTTTTGGCAGCCACTGGCCCCTCTCCACCAGCTTCCTATGTGTTTCAGCATCACTGAGAACCAGCAAGAGCTGACTCTGCCACTCTGTTTCCAGATAAGGTCATAGGCCCAGAGAGGGAAAGAAGCCAGCCCAGGGTCACACAGCAAGGCAGGGGTAGAGCTGGAGTGGAGCATCCTTCTCCTGCTCTCTGAGCTCCCAGGAGGGCCGGGGCCTCAGAGACCAAGGGGCAGGGGTGAGTGGAGAGAGGGATAACAGGAGCCAATGAGCAGGTGTGGGAGGAGGAGTAGGCAGGAGCTGCCTGATCCACAGGCATTCAGGGGAAAGCCACTGGCCTCAAGTTGAGCTGGCAGGCGCTTAGTCAATACCTAGCAACAATGTGTCCTAGGCTCCTGCTGGTGGTGGCAAAAAGGTCTCATCCACGGGACCCAGGTGCTGGGAACCCAGTCACTGCCAGTCGAGGCACCCTCAGTGCCAAGGATGAGGGGCTGAGCTGCAGCCACATTCTAGCTCCAGGCTGACCAGGCACGAGGCGGAGGGGGACAGAACCCTGTGGCCGGAGGTCTGGAACCTGCTCAGTGGCAAGCACCAGGGTCCTTGTCACCCGGGTCTGCCTGGCCCTTGTCAGGCCCTCCGTCTGTCCACTTTCTGTGCACCTGACTCCTTTCTCAAGGGCAGACAGACCAGGGCTGGTGAAGAGAGGGATCTGGGGAATAAGGTCAGACCCTTCCCCACAGGACGGCTCCAGGAGGCGGGAGACAGGGCCGGGGAGTGCTGATGATAAAGGGCGCGGCCGGGACCAGCCCCACCGGTCCTGGCTTTGGGAATGTCCTTAAGAGCAAGCGGGGGTCCCTGTGCAGGCCACCAGGCACCAGCTCAGGCCAGACCTGACCTGAGTGTGGAGGTCAGATGGGGGATGAAGAGGGAGGGGATCCTTCTCGCCCCAGGCACAGCACCGGCCTGTTAGACTCGGCCCGGGGTGTCCTCAGGAGCATCCGGCTCCCGCCCAGTGCCTGCAGATCTGGGGGTGCAGGCCTTGCTCCTTCCCACCTAGCCTGCAGGGGGCCAGCTCCTCCTCCCCTGCAGTTTTCCTGGCTGCCCCAAGTGAGGTGCCCTGGGAGGGGGACCTTGCTGCTCTGGGGACACGCGTGCCCTGCTGTGGGTATGGGAAAAGGACAGTGGAGAGCCCTGCCCGGCCTCCCCCTCCCACTTCCCACACAGTCCAGCAATGTAAGCAGGCCCTGACCAGAGCCCTTCAGGGCCCCCACGGCCCACTGCCTGCAAGGGGAGCCCCCTCGCACTCCAGATGCCTCCACCCTGGGGCCTGCCGGCACCTCTGGCCTCACCTCTCTCTTCCTTCTCCTCCTCACTTGGGGCTTAGGCCAGACACAACTTCCTTCCGCCAAAGCCTTCAAGATAACAGCACTACAGCTGGGCTGTGGGTTCAAGCCCCTGCTCTTCCCCTCATTGGGTGACGCCTGGGGTCAGTGCCTCACTACACCGTCTGCTCAATGGGGGTAACAACAGCCGCCTCCCGGGGCGCTGTGGAGGTCGACTGAGCTAAGGCCTCCAAAACGCTAGTAACTGCAGTCTGCCATGGGCTTTCCTGAAGCGCCCTCTCCCTGACCACTCAGCAAACCCCCTCCACCCCACAGGCCTGCCGCAGGACGCAGGGACCTCCCGTCCCGGGTCCCCTGCCTGTCCCAGCCCTGGGCACTTTTACTGACACTGTTGACGCACACTGTTTTCCCCGCAGGCTCCCAGAGGCAGAAACTACTCCTTACTTGGCCCTGTCCACTGCTCAGGGGGTGCCCAGCACAGGGTCCACAGTCACTCACCCAGCAAAGACCCACTGGGCAGTCACTACGTGCCCACACTTCTCCAGGCGCTAGCGAGGGTGGCAGCTGACACACGGTCAGCCCCTCTGCCCTGGTACAGCTGACGCTCTACTGGAAAAGATGGACAACCCAGCGAGGATGCAGCAGCGGACCAGACGGAGCCCGCGCTGGGCAGGGACGGGGGAGGGAAGGCCAGGAGGGAGCTGCAGTGGAGACGTGGGGGCTGGAGCAGAGTGCTGGAGGGCTGGAGAGGGGGCCGGGAAGTCCCAGGCAGAGTGAGTGCACGGGTGAATGAGTGAACGAGCAGGTGTGTGAGGGAGGCGAGAGCCCGCCCACATCAGCCCCGAGCAGCTCCCAGTCTCACACGCTCACTGCAAACTCCCCACAGCCCAGCTTCCCGTGTTCAAGGAGCACACGCGCGCGGCACCAGGGGGACGCCGGCCACCGTGCAAGTGCAGTTACAGTTGGAAGGGGGCTGGCCTTAATTAAGACTCCATTAATTAAGCTGCCAGTACGGTAATGACCTCGGCTGTTAGCAAATTTGATTAAGGAACTGATTCTTGAAAGCCTCAGGATTCCCCCCATTTCATTAATAAATCTCCACTTTCGTCGTTGTCCTTTATCCTGTTCACGGCGCCACCTCTGCAAGTGACTGAGTCCCCAGAGGGGATCTGCCTGCCTCTTGACGACAGAGTCTAGACTCCATAACGCTCTCTTGGGGGCCCTGAGGGTGGAGGGGAAGAAAGCGGAGGTCAGGGAGGGGGGAACCGGTGGGAGGCTCCCTTGCAGGTCTCCTCAAAGCTGTGGGACCCCGGGGCCGGCCACGCGCAGGGCGCTGGAGCAGGCCTGGCCTTGTCTGGCTTGTGGCATCCTGGGGGAGGGTACTACTGCAAACAGTGCAGCAGGAAAAGCCATGTGACCCCAGTGAAGTCCTACCCTCCCTGAGCCTCACTGTCCTCCTCTGTAAACTGGGGTCGATAACACCCCACTTTACAGTAGTTTGTGAGAATCAGCGAGGCCACCGGCAGGAGAAGCTTTGACACTGGCAATGATGCTACTGTGTTTCAAGCTGCCCTGACAGGTGAACATGTGCACAGTCAATGCCCCATCCCCCCATGTGGGAAGCCCTCGTGACAACGAGGATTGAGCAGCAGGTGCTGGGAGGGCCCCGAGTCTGGGTGAGTGTGAACGGGGACTCAATACACTTACAAGCGTCCTCTGGGTAACCTCAGCAGGGCCTGCTCTGGGTCTCAAAATCCTTCTATGAGGACAGGGGCAATCGCTCCTCTCCAGCCACCACCTCCCTGGTCTATCTGCCATCTCTCTGCCCACAGGTTTGGTGGCAGCATGTGGGAGGATGGCCTGGATGTTACAGCGCCAGACTGTGGAGCCTGAGAGCTGCAGAAGCATGTAAAGACGCACAGAAATGGGAGGTGGGGAGTGCAGAGCCCCAGACAGGCGCGCCCTGCCCCCGGCCCTGCTCCTCTCCCAGGCAAGCGGCCAAAACAGTCTTAACCCACTGGTCAGCAAAGCCGCCAGGGGCCACGTGTTAAAATGCATGTTCCTGGGCCCCTGGCAGCCCGGACGAGGCTGTATTGGTATTGGGAGGGGTACTGGAATCTACCGTAAGTACCTGTGTCCCTGGCAACATCGGGACCCAATAGGCTTGGGCCGCACTGCCCTGGGAAGCAGCTGCGTCTGTGAACATCAACCACAGCTGTACATTAAAACCACGTGAGAACTAACAAGATCCTGATGCCTGAGGCCTCCCCAGACCCATAAACCAGAACCTCTCGGGGCTGGGGGACCCAGGCACGGGTGTTTTAAAAACTCGCCTCAGTGATTCTAGCGTGGAGCCTGGGTGCACCCTACCCCAGGCTAGAACGCTCCAGGTTTCCAGGGGGAACTGCGTTGAGCCTCAGTTTCCCCATCTCTAAAATGAGAGTCTTAGTGCCTGTCCAGCCAAGGCTGCTGTAAGGCTGCCATCACCCAGCATCAGAGGCAGGGCGCTCAGCTGAGTGCGCAACATGGATTGTCACGTTTCACCCTAATGACGTCTCCCCTCCCCTGGGGTTTATCAGCCCTGAGAGTTGAGAATTCCTCTGACATCGACTCCTGGGCCCAGGCAAAGACGTGGCAGGAAGGGGGCAGCTGTCTCCGGAGGACCCATTCCAGCAACGATGGTGGACGTTCGCGCAGGGAGAGGATTTACGATTTGTTTCCAAAAATATGGCCGGGGCCTCGTCACAGGGAGTGAGAGCCTGGCGTGTTCTGCTCACAACAACAAACCAACCTGTGGGCTCTTCCACTAAAAAAGCGAGTGAACGTCACAGCACACCACACACACAGGCCACCTCCGTCACCTGCGGGCTCCCGTCTGAGCCCGCTAACGTGCTTCCTTTCCTTCACGCTCCATTAGCAAGAGAGCTGTCCCTCAATGCGGTGGGGGGGGGGGGGGGCATTGCTGCTGAACTAGGGGCTCCACAGGGCCTTGTCATCATATGGGGGGTTGTGAGGCCCTGGAGTAGCCCCCCAGATGCCCCCTATGCAGTGTTCCAGGCCTCTCCCTTTTAGTCCTGGGGACTGAGCCAGCCCAAGAGGGTCCAGCTCTGCTCTCTGGCCTGCAAAGTCTGAGGTCACTGAACAACACCCGACGGCCCAGGTGCTGGGCAAGCTTCCCAGAGCAAGTGGAGATTTGGGGCTGCGTCTCAGCCACTGTGGCCTCGGGCCCCCAAGGAGGGGGCCCACGAGGCCAGAGACCAAAGGTTGCTCACTCCAGAACAGCATGCTGCAGAGCCCCAGAGAGCTGTGAGGGAAGCTGGAATTCTCATCTGATGCCCCTGGGAAGCCTGGCCTAACGAGGCACGGCCTTCAGTTTCCATAAATACCCGGAACCGTGATGTCACCGCCCCGTGCAGACTTTAACAGCTTCTGCTGCTGGCGTCAGGCCCAGGAGACAGGCGCTCTGCCGCTGGCCCACAGGACACCTGGATGGAACAGGGGGACACTGATTCCCCCTGCTCGTGATGGCAGGCTGGCTCTTCACCTGTCCACAGAGGACACAGCATCCTGTCCTCACCCCAACCTTCCTGCCAGCCTTCCATCACGCATGGCTGAAGTGTGGGTCACAGATGAGCTGGCATGAGAGGCTTCTTCCAAGCAGGCATGCTGAGGGCTACAGCAAATGCTGAAATGGTAGCAGTGGGTCTGGGGACCCTGGACCTGGATTTAGGGGGGTACCTGCCCTCTGAGATAGGGAATTTCACAGCCTGATGGAGATGCGCTAACAGCCTTTTTCTCATCATCACCACCGACAAACACCTCTGTTACAGAGGACAAATGCTGGCATCTCTGCCGAGTGGCCAGCTCCCTCTGCAAGCCACCTGCACAGCAACCTGCTTCTCCTCCACCGAGCCCCCCGTCCAGCTCCAAGCTCAGCTGGGGCCCCTGTGGCCTTGGGCCTGCCACGTATACTCACAAATAGCGTCTTCTGCAAGCCATCCTGTCTGGGGGCAGTTTTCCCCTTCTCTCTCTCTCCCTCTCCAGCTGGGAAGGCTGAGCGTGGTTAGAGGAGGCAGGATGCTCAGGCGAGAAGTGCAGGGGAATAAAATTAAATCAAGGGGCGAGTCACATTCCTGGGGGTGGAGGGCTCCACCACGGAGGCTGGGGCGGGAGCAGGGGGATGGCAGCAGCGGGCTCCAAGGGGCTCCTGGCACGCCGGGCTCACACTGTGTCCAGGAGCCCGCGAGGACGTGGAGTCACCATGGTCGCCAGGTTGGGCAGGGGCGTCGGCCTCTCTGCTACCTGGGACCACGTCGGGCTCGTCCCCTCCCGCACATCCGGGGTGGCGGGGCGCGGGGATAAGGAGGTGAAGGCTGGGGGGAGTCTGCGCCGGCTTTGCTCTGGCAGCATCCGGAGGAGGGGCGGGCGCGCGAGAGCCTCCCCCCGCGCCCAAGGAGCAACGTAGTGCGGCCGCGCTGGACCAATCGCCGAGGCGCTCGTCGCCATGGTAACTGCAACAGCAGGCGCGGCCGCCCCGTGGCGCCCTCCCTGCAAAGTCACCCACCAGGCGGAGAGCGCCGGCGCGGGCCCCTTCCTGGCCGGCGCTGGAAACCTGGAAATCTGTTGCTAAAATGCACGCACCGCCTGGGAAGCTGCGATGACGCTGCTTTCCAGGGTGGCCTCTCTGTCTTTGGCACGTTGACATGCCAGCCACGGAGTGCACAGGGCTGGCGCTCTGGAGTCAGGCCTACCGATTCCAAGACTGGCTCTGCTTCCGAAAGGCCATGAGACCTTGGGCAAGCCGCTTCTCTTCTGGGAGCCTTGATTTATGCTACCATAAAATGGGATAACAGCTATGTCACAGGGTTCCAGGAGGGCCCTCCACACACAGAAGCTGCACAGATGCATAGCTGTTATCATTTGTGCTGGCCATGTCCTGGAGCTAGGGAGAATTTCCGGTCTAGCTGTGGCACCCATTCTTCATTCACCCACTCTCTCACCCATTCATTCAACAAGCATCCGGGAGCACCTTCCACACGCCAGGCACTGCTTTTGAACTGCTAACAGTGGGCAATACGGCAAAATATCTGCCCTCATAGTGTTTACATTCTGAGGGGGAAAAAGGAAAGCGACATGGTGTCATATATATAATTTTGCATGGTAATAAGGATTGGGATAAAAATAAAGCAGAAGGGGGAAAGGAGGGGGAGGGGAGAGGGAGAGAAGCCATCTGGCTCAGATGAAGCTTCTGAGCTTCTGAGTAAGGAAGGCTTCTCTAAGAGGACCCATGTGGGCTGAGACCTGAATCATGGAAGATCCAGGGGAGGAGCCCTCCAGGCAGAGGGAAGACCTGTGTCAAGGCCCTGAGGCAGAAATAAGCTGAGCGTGTGTGAGTAACACTGAGGAGGCCAGAGTGGCTGGAGTGAGCAAGCCACAGAGAGGTGAAGGTGACAGGGTTACTGTCCGTCCTCCCCTCCCAGATTCACTTTTCTTTCATACACAGATCTCTCCCTTCTTATCTGATGCTTAACTGATCAGAGTCTGTTTCCTCATCTGTAAATCAGGAAATCCAAGCCTATTAACATATATATACATAACTTTTACATGTATTATAATCCTCATGACAACCTCAGTGAGATATAATATTATCATCCTATTTTAGAGGAGGAAACTAAAGCCAGAGGCTCACACAGCCGGTGGGTGGTATGCCAGGGCAGTCTGGCTCCAGAGTCTCGGCTCTTAAGCGCTTGCAAAACTTCCTCATTGGGAAGATGACATGCGATAACGGGTACGAAGGCCCTGGCCCCTGGTTGGCAGCCCCGAGGGCCACTCCCTTCTTCTTCCCATCCTCTCTGGACTCTCAGACTCGCTGAAATTAGAGGAAGAAAGGAGGCTGGATCCTTGAGTTTTGTTCCTTTCTTTTATGTGGAAGAAAGAGAGCTCAGAGAGGGCAAGTTACTTGTCTGAAATTACACAGCAATGAGTGGCAGAGGTGGGACTGGAACCCAGTTCTTCTGGCTGCATGTCCTCATATGGAGCAGGAGGAGAGCTGAGGCAGCTGGCTGACAGAGGTGAGGGGCACCGGGACTGCACAGTGCTTCCTGACTCGCCCTCCTGAATAGAATCTCTGAATGACCAGTCTTCCTACAGAATGGACTTCTCTCCCAGAGGAGAATCTGTCATGTTAGTGGGCTGGACAGGGTGCAGAGCCTGCCCCATCTCTCTCCTCACTTGAGTTACACGAAATGTTAATAACAACACAAAAATTACAACTCCAGCCACAAGGGCTTCATGAGGCAGTTTCGTGTCAGGCCTGATGGCAGTGAGCCCTCAGAGGCAGCCTGTGCAGTGGGTTAGTCACACTCCACTCAGAGAGGCCTCGCCTCTGCGCAGTGGGGAGCCAAGACTTGAACCCACGCTCTGACCCCCGAGCCTGGGCCCAGCAACTCACTTACGCCCTCCGCAAAGCGGGCTTACTGTATCACGTCCACTTTCCAGAGGAGGAGACCGAGGCTCGGAGTGGTGAAGGCGTGGCCCCCGACTGCATTGGCTCTGGCGGCCCCTGCCTGGGCTTCCTCTCTCTCGGTTGTGGGGCTCCTCGGGGCCGTGACACCCATCGGCACGGCCACGGCTCCTCGGCACTTCCTCCTCATAAACTCACATGTATGTTTCTTATATGTGATGCTGTGATTTCAAAATCGGGCCGATGGCACAGAGCCCGGCGCTCAGAGACAAGCGCCACGAGTGCGGATGTGTAAGGCCCTGGGGGGGTGCGCAGCAGGATGGGCTGTTCTGATGCTGCCAGTGGGCGTCAGCACCCGTCAAGCGCAAGGGAGCCTCCAGAAGCCGTGGAGCTGATTCAACGCTGGTCTCTGATTCGAGAACCGCAGGCTGCCTTTCAGGAAGTGGCCGTCGTCGCTGAGCAACGGGGCACGCCCCCTGCACCCAGTGTGTGCGAGGGCTCCACCTGCACCATCACATCAGGCCTCACTGCCACTACCATGGTGGGTGCATCAGCCCGCTTTCCGAATGTGGAGCCTGCGGTCCTGAGAGGGCCCAAGGGTGCACGGTCAGGAAGTGGAGCTGAGGGCTCTGCACAGAGTGGCAGGCTGCCCCAGCTCTAACCAGATGCCGGAAGCGGGCAGGGGGTGTCAGCTGCCTTTCAGGGTTGTAACTGCAGGCTCGCCTGTCCACCACTTCTGCAGAACTGGGGCTGGGGCACTGCGTCCATGGGTGCTGGAACAGCCCCCTCACCCAGCGGCGCCCACTCTCCGGGTCACCCTGGAAATGCCCACATTCAACCCCCGACACACACTGTTACTGGGGACCCCTGGAAGCAGCCTGGCCTGGAAGGAGAAAGCAGCTGTCAAAGCGGGTAGGGAAACATCTCATATCCTGGACTTCCCTCCTCGACTGGAAAATTCCAACCTGCGGCCAACAGGCACAGTCACACAGAGCATCTCCTCCCTCAGCCTGCAGCTGACGCGCCCCATCATCTCCCCCGTGAAAGGAGCACAATGGCAACCGGGCAGAGGGAAGATAGAGGCCCGAGCGTGTCAGCAGTCCCAGGGCACGGGGCCTTCCGGCTGGCGGCCCCAAGTCCTGGGGACTGAGCATCTCCCCTCTCACCCTTCTCACTCCCCGACTGTTCCATTTGTGGACACGCAGAACCATCAACATTCTGACTCTCAAGTCGCAGAATCACAAATCCTTCGAGTTCGAGAATTTCTTTTTCCTTTCTGCTTAAGCTTTACATTTTAAAGAAATGAAACCTCAATCGCACAAGTAACATGAAAATCTCTTCTCCTTAAACAAAATAAAACCCCCTTGACCACTCCCCTAACCTGACTCCCCCTTCCATCTCTGCAGAGGTAACCGCTGTCATCTCTTTGGAGCACATCCTCCCAAAACTTTTCTTGTGCACTTAGCTACGTATATACGCCTAGAGAAAATATAAAGTATTACGTGGACCCTAAAAGAATGGCATCATATCAAGTTAAGAAATTTAAAACAATTTAAATACACCAAAAGGCACAGAGATGAATACCAGCCACCCGTGACAAGAATTAGACGGAAGGAAGGAACGTGATGGAAGCCACAGCTGGGCCTCTGCTCTGGCCATTACCAGTCCCCCATCCTCGCGGACCACAGAGAAGGCACTCTCAGGGCGAACCCCTTCTGCACGGTACCCCACGCAGACACCCACCGGCGAACGACTGGAGAGCTGGCAGGTGCTTGTAAACTTCCCATAAGTGGGATCCCACCGCGTGCGGTTCTCCGTCCCTTTCTCTCCCCGCTCGACCTTGGGCTCGCAACACTGAATCGCGGAACCTCTAACCCACAGGCTCTTCCGCGTGGAGCGTCCAAATCGCCCGGGGACGGGGAGGGGAGCGCGAGTTCCTGACAGCCCTGCAGAGCGCAGCGCCCCTGCCCCTCACGGGCGGCAGCGGGGGAGGGATGATCGCTGGAAACGTATGGGCTTCTGGAAGCTGGCATGAACCCCCTCTGCAGGGCGCCAAGAACTACCAAGGCGCCCTGTCCCTTGTCCTGGGGAGAAGACCAGAGCCGGACCCAGGGCAGCAGAGCAGGGGTCCCTGACGTGCCGCAGAGACGCAGCGGCTGCTGCTTCCTGGTACCATCTTGGAGCCCTGGCCAGTGGCAAGCTGGAAGCCACAGGGTTGGCATCAGTCCCTGCTCTCCCATCGTTGTGCCAGCCTGGCCAAGGACGGCCAGCCCCTGGAGCCCGCTGAGGCCCAGGAGGAGCGGGGCGCCTGGCCCTCGGCTGCGCCGGCAGAGGCTCGCGGTGCGTGCAGGCTGCTGGCCGGAGAGTGCGGGGCGGGGGGCCCAGCTGCTCTGTGAGCCGGTGTGCAGCCTGGGGCTCCGCATCCTGCTCCACTTGCCCCCCGCCCCGTGCGCGGCCCTGGGAGACGAGGCTGTGCGTGAGCGTGAACAGAGGCCTCATTGGCGAGAGCTGGCGTCCTGAGGCTTGTGTGGGGCAGGACAGGGCTCCAGGGCCCAGCCACAGACGCGAGGCCAGAGACAGCATGTAGATGAGGGACCCCTTCGCCGCTCCCCATAAGCCCCTGCACCTTCTCGGCAGGCAGTGTAGCCTGGTGGCTGAGGCCAGGAGCCGCCTCTGCCACCAGCTCTGTGACTTTGGGCAGGTGACCCGCCCCAGCCCCCTCCAAAAGTGTTAGCTAGTTTGCAGCTGCTGTTGTGTTTCCGAGCCAGGCTGGGCTGCTAGAAAGCTTGCAGGACTGAAGCTCTCTGGGTCCTGGAGGTCAGAGGGTCGGGCTCCAGCCCACACCCTCAGAGTGAGGCTGACCGAGGGCAGGCAGCACCGAGGAAGATTTGGTGTCTGGTCCTGCCCACACAACGGCTCCTATTTCTCACCCTTCCTGTATTAATATTTGCCTACTATTTGTCTTTAAATGTAAAATAATTTTTATTTAAAAACTAAATGGGGCTGGCCCGGTGGCCTAGTGGTTAAGTTTGGCACACTCTGATTAAGCAGCCTGGGTTTGGCTCCTGGGTGAGGACCTACACTGCTCTTTTAGTGGCCATGCTGTGCTGGTGGCCCACACACTAAAAAATAGAGGAAGATTGGCACAGATGTTAGCTCAGGGCGAATCTTCCTCAGGGAAAAAACAAAACAACTAAACTTTCTGTCACTGTTGTAAAGCATGTACTTGACAGGCTAGTTACTTCCCTCCACCAATAAACATTCAAATAAATATGGTCATGAAAGAAGCAGTGCTCACATGAGCCCTCCCGAGGCCTGGAGGTCGGAAAGCCCCAGACCGGGAAGCCCCTCGCTGACACTGAGGACTCCTGGTGAGGTGGGCAGATAGGGGGCAGGGGGACGGCCCTGCTCACGGGCTGGGTCAGAGGCCGAGGGACCTGTATGCAGTGCTCAGGGAGGTCCCAGGGCTGCTCAAGGACACTGCTGGGCTGGTAACTGCCCCTTCCCCTTCCAGGACACCCCCTGCCCTTCTCTGCTGGAGGGTTCTGTGTGTGTGTTCACTCATGCATATGTGCATACGTGCATCTGTCTATCTCAGTAACTTCCACTGCTCCTTGCAAATAGGGTGGAGGAGGTCTCTGAGACCAGTGTGAAAGGGCAGCAACCCCCTACTGCCACCTTACATCGGCCCCAGGCTGGTCTGCAGGGTCTGTCTCCTCCTGGGTCTTCACGGGAATCTACAAAGCCATGTTGGCTGTGTGTGAGGTTGGAGACCATCTCTGCCCAGCCCCAGCCCGGGACCGCACAGCAGTGCTAACTCTCCACCCACTGCCCCTCCCTCCATAAACTGCTGACCAGTGCCTGCTTCGGGCCAGAACTGGGACTCAGGCTGGGACTCAGGCTGGCCCGTGAGAGGTAGGCTCAGAGTTCATGGCATTGCAGGGAGAGAGAAACTTCCAACTTAAACGTCAGCTTAAACCTAAAAGACAAGAGCCAGCGCTTTATGTGGGGCCCCTTGAGAAGGAAATCAGTGCAGGGGAAGCCAGACTGAGAGCAGAAGAGAGACAGGTCCTAGTGTCATCAGCAGAGCCTCTGGATCCAGCCGCACGTGAAGCTTTAAGGTTATGTGAGCTGGTAGCCCCATTTCATTTATGCCAGTTTGAAGTGGGCTGTCAGTCACTTGAAACCCAGAGTCCTAATAAACGTGCCTTCTAATAGTTGGAATACTGAGTGATTATTATAATATTGAGTGATTGTTTCAATAGAAATGCGCACAGAATACTAAGTGAGTGTGAGGGAAGGAGGGGTGAGTTCTTTGGTGAAAATGGATATAGGCAGGAAAAATGGAAGTTTCCTGGAGGGCAGGATGTTGAAGCTGAGTTGTGAAGGACGAGTAGAAGCTTGTCAGACAGTCAGCGCATGGAAAGGCATTACTCGTGGACAGAACAGCATGTGCAAAGGCCTGGAGGGGAGGAGCAGAGGGTAATGAGGCTCGACCTGCCAAGGGGCGTGGGCTTCACCGTGAGGGTAATGGGGAGCCCCAGAAGACTTCTGAGCAGACAAGGGATGTGAGATTAAACATGCGATTGAACAGACCCCTTCAAACGGGGTGGGTGGGGGGGGGGTTGGAGGGGAGAGGGGGAAGGGTGAGGAGAGGTCGGGCAGAGCCCTGGGGACACGACAATTAAAGGAAGAAGGAAAGCTGGCAGAGGAGGTGGAGAGGAGCTGAGGCCTGGGAGAAACTGACGAGCTCGCGTCCTCAGCGCGGCTCTCACGCCTGGACCTGCTGCGCTCCCCAGCCCCCAACCTGCCGTCCTGCCGTCTGCCGTCCTTCCTGGGCCCGCCAGCTGCCCTGCCCTCCACAGTGACACAGCCCCTCCCTCCCACAGTCCTCTCCCCGCCCCCTCCCGAGGATCTGAGACGAAAAAGAACGACAGAAAAGAAGATGCTCAAAGACATTCGTCACAGCATTTGCAACAATAAACAAACACCTCAAACAAGTATTAAGGTAAATGTCCGGTATTGGGAGCTGGCTGAAAATACCTGGTCACTGCACGTAATGGGCATCATGTCCTTTAAAAGAGATGTTTACGGGCAATGATGTTGACAACTGCTAGAGAAAAAAAAAAATAGGTTATCGAAGCATATACGCAGTGTGAACACCCCGTGACACCCACACGGCTGGAGGCAGGCCTGGAGGACACACAGGATGTGCCAGTCAATAGAGGGCACCTCTTGGTGCGGGAATTATGGATCAACTTTATTTCCCTCTTAATTTTCCAGATTTTCTACAACACGCTTAACTATAATAAGGGAAAATATATTATTACAAAAAATTCTTCAGTCATCTGAAAACAACTGAAAAGACCCAAGCGTCAATGTTAAAAGGAAGAGGAGACCAGCGTTCTGCAGGCCACCCTCAAGTGAGGAGTCGACGGCCGTGGTCTGTGTCCTGGGTTCTCGGGAGTCTTCGGGAAGGACCGAGGGGCAGGGCTGACCTGGATGTGCCGAGCCCTGGGGTCGCCTCTCACCCCCACTGCCAGTTGGCTGTGGCCAGGTTTCCCTCTGTCAGTCACCTGCTCGTCCTCACCCTGGGAGGGGACTTAGGCCAGCCTGGGCTGGTCTGAACGGTGACCTGGGCTGCCAGTGGTGCCCGTGCTGCAGGGCTGGGTCCCTGGGCACCCGGCCCAGAGAGACACAGCCTGTCTGGTCCCACGAGGGCCGCTCCGGGGCAGATAGGGGTGGGGGGCCTGGGGTGCAGCAGGCATGGATCTGCCCAGGTCTGCGCTCAGGTCTCCCCCACGCTCACCTGCTGTGTGACCTTGGGCAAGTGGCTGCCCATCTCTCAGTCTCCATTCCTGCCTGGGAAATCGGGAAAAGCGGAGTCCTCACGAGAAGGACACAAGAGGGTTACAGTACACAGTACATGCTCAGTGAGGACAGGCTCAACATCAGCGCGGCCACAGTACTGTCTCTGTCTCAAAGAGGGTCGAGCCCTGGGGAAGGGTGTGGGAGAAGCTGGGTGCACAGGCCACCCCGGGGCTGGGGCCAGAGGGAGACTTTTCCTGGGAGGACCAGAGACTTTCTCTGCCTGGTTGGGGCTACTGCCTATTCATTCTATGGCACATCCTGTTACATACATGCAAATCAGACCCATCCCCCTCCGGCTTCCCACTGCGCTCAGAATGAAATCTGCACGCTGGCCTGGCTCCAGGCTCTGCCACCCCCATTCCCCCAGCAACATTCGGCCCTTTGCCTGCTCACTTCCATGCCACCCTTGTTCCTGCCTCAGGGCCTTTGCACATGCTGTTCCCGCTGTCAGTACACCCTTTCCCCGGATCTCTGCCTGGCTGGCTCTGCTCAGGTCTCAGCTCAGAGGTCTCTTTCTTAGGGCGCCTTTCCAGAACCCTCACACTGAAACGGCCCCCTGGCTGCCTGTTTATTTCATCCAGAGCATTGTGAATCATCTCATCTCATTGTCTCGTTGTTCTTTTTTCAACATCGTCTTCCCTCAAGAGAACGTTGGGTCCACAGAGCAGGGCCACCACCTGCCTTGGTCATGGCAGCACCCTCCAGTGCACTGATGGGGCCTGGCACACAGCAGGTACCTAGTAAATGTTCACCAACTGAAAGAACAAATGAACGGCCTCAAGCCACACTCGCAGGCTCAGCCCAGCTGGATGAGGGGAACACGGGGGCCACCCTGCAGCTTCTCCTCATTTCCTCACGCCTCACGCTTTGTGGGTTTGGTAAAACTCCCACCCCAGACGAACATTCCTGCGACAGCCCACATCTGCACTGAGCGTCACTCACGCACCCGCACTAATGATAGGTCTTGTGATTATAGCTGATTTGCTGTGATTTCAGTTAGTGGCCGGATGGAATATTTGTATCTGGAAAGTTCCCCAGATGTGTTGGGGAGCTCCCAAATTCGCAGCTAGGGAGAAAAGGCTCTCGGTGCAGGAAGGGCCCCCGAGGGCAGGCAGGAGGCCTGAGGCAAGCCCTCCACAACTCTCCAGCCTCAGTCTCCCCGTCTGGGGAACGGGCCAATGACACCTGCCCCCCCAGGGAAGGAGATGTGGACTGACTCCAACTCCCCCCACGGGGACTGCGCCACAGGCCAGAACCCTCTGCGCCAGGATCCCAGGAATGGCTCTCTTTAAACTGATTTTTTTCACTTGAACGTGTTTTAAAGGGAAACTTTTTTTCACTGTCCTAAATGGAAATCAGGGTCAGCTGCCGTAAACACAGCTCGTGGCAGAGTGCCCCTGGGGCTCCCCAACACGAGGACGGTTTGTGTCTTCACTGTCTGTCTCTCCCACCGGAGGGGCAGCCCCTCCTCTGTCCTTTCATCTGCCCCCCCGGGGCTTAAACCCATGCCTGGCGCACAGTGGCTGAGGTTGCCCAGCCGCGGAACAGAAGGGTCCAAAGAAGCTGGCCATCCCCGAATCTGTTCATTCCGCACCTAACGAGTGTGGGCCCACTGTGCGCTGGCACCTGCTAGGTGTCTCCTGGCTCATCCCCCTCTGGTGGTTCCCTCCCAGGCTCTGCGCCTGGCTCCCCCTGTGCCCTCATGCGGGGCCTCTTCTTGTCCCCACTCCCCATGGTGGCCTCATCCAGCCTCCCGCCTCTGTAAACCCCCATCCATGGAGGATGCCCACGTTTATATCCCCAACCTCGACCTCTCTGCTGGCTCCTGACCCGAGGCCCGGCTGCCCCTGAGATGCGTCCCTCTGGAAGGACATCTAGGAGAGCGCAGATCCAGTGCGCCCAGTGCGGTACTCCCCACCGTCCCCGAGTCCCACGCCGCCACAGCCTGGCTGTCTCAGGGAATGCCACCTTACCGTGCACTTGCTCTCTCCTTCCGTCACACGCCATGTCCCCGCCTGCTCTGACTCCTCCCCACCTCCCTGCCCCACCCTGGGCCGGCCCCTCTGTCCCCTGGGTGACCAGAGCAGCCCCTGCTCCCCCTGATTCTGGCCTGGCTCTTGACAGTCTGTCCACAGACAGCAGACAGACTGGTCCTTCAGCTAAGGTGAGACCATGGCGCCGTTCTGTTCAGCATCCTCTGGAGCTCCCCTCATTCCGAGTGAAAGCCCAGTCCCTGCAATGACCCTCGAGGCCCTGTGTGACCCCTGACCTGTCTCCTGCCCCTCTCCCCATTGCTCACTCTGCCCCAGGCACAATGGCCTTTGTTTCCTCCAGCCTGCCAGGCCCTCTCCTGACCCAGGGCCTTTGCATATGCTGTGCTTTTTGCCCAGGGAGATATTCAAAATATTTAACAACAGGCCTGACCACTCGGAAGTCCCTCCTGCTGGCTGAGTGCTAACTGCTTCATTGCAGCTCCTGGGGTGTCTGAGGGGCCAGGAGAGGGGCTGGACAACAGACCAGCAGGAGGGGGGCCACTCTGGGGCTCAGGCAGTGACCTGCAACTTCTGGCATGAAAATATTTCAATATTTTAACAAAACCGTGTACACTGAGCATCCACGCTGACGGCCAGGCCTGTTCCTCCTCTGCACGTCTGCCAGCTCCTCTGTCTCCTCCAGTTTGGGGAGGCTCTGCCTGGACCCTCCCCAGCACACACGGCGGACCCCTTCCTTGCCTCTTCTCTTTAGCACCGTCACTGTCAAAGCTCTGCACAGCCCCAGATTGGGACCACCGAGTGTCCATCAGCAGATGAACAGTAAGCAAAACACAGAGTCTCCACACAATGGAGTATTATGCAGCCATGAAACATGAGGCACTGATACATCCTGCAGTGTGGATGCCCCTTAAAAACACCGTGCTAAGTAAAGAAGCCAGACAAAAAGACCACACACTGTGTGATTCATTACATGAACATCCAGCATGAGCCAATCCGCAGAGGCAGAAAGCGCAGCAGCAGGTGCCGAGGGCTGGCAGGCCCAGGGAGCGTGGGGGGACTGTTGATGGCTATGGGCTTTCTATCTGGGGTGATGGGAAGGTTCTCAAACGGATTGCGCTGATGGTTGTACAATTCTGTGAATATGCTAAAAACCATTGAATTGTACACTTTTTAAAAAAACACTGTCTATTTTTAGTTATGTATTCTATTGTTTGTTTTTTCCCCTTCCCCTCATTACTATGTTAGCTCCATGAAGACAAGGATTTCCGTCCGTTTTGTTGACGGCTATATTCCTGTGTTTGGCTCACAGCAGGTGCTCAATAAAATGTTGGGTGAGTGAATGAGTGAACGGATGAAATTTGAGCTCAAGGAACACCCCCACAGAGTCCCAGCGCTCAGGCACACCCCCATCCCGGCCTTGACTGTCCCGTGTTGTCCCTCTCTGTGTCCACATCCGCCTCCCCATTGGCTTCGCGCCCTCGCAGGACGTCCTGAGGTCTGCAGGGTGGGGACACCACAGGCCTCTTGCCGGGCAGGTCCCAGCAGGTCCCAGGTTCGCCTCAGGCCCCCGACGTCCTCCCCTCACCGCAGCCTGGCCTTCCTTCACTCCTCACACGTCTCCTGGCCCCTGTGAGCACTGGGCCCCTGCGGACACGAGGAGGACGCACCAGGGACCTCACACCCTGTGACTGGCATGGGCTCAGGGGAGATCCCCAATTTGAGCCCAGGAGGTCCACATCCCCATGCTCAGCCCGGCACCCTCAAGTACAAAAGGGCCGAGAGCAGACCTGGGGTCCGTGCGCCATGGCCGCCCTGACCGGGCACCCCAGCTGCGGGGGCAGCACATAGGACCCACTGCCCTTGCCCTTCTCACTGCCCGATGCCCACCTCCTGAGGACTTGACTCGCTCTGTGCCATTCCTATCGCCCTCCAGGAGAGGCTTTCCTGTGAGACTGAGCTGAGAGGGGCGTGGAGGGCGGAGATCCCGCAGAGGAGGAACTCAGGGAACTCCCTCTGGGCAGCGTGAACAGCCCAGGGACCTCAGGCCGGGAGGGGTCATTGCACCCGACCCAGCCAGGGGCCCCAGTGGGTTGCTTTAAGCGAGCTTCAGATATTTGCGTCCAGGGGCCGCTGAGCACTAACCTGAACAGCTCGATGCAGTTACTGTTTTGCACATTAATTTTTTTTAATGTACTTTTATATAATATATTTGCAGGATTCAAAGGCAAAAAAACATGAAAAGTTTAAGTGAAAGGTCCGGTTGCTTCCTCTGTCCGCCGTCTCGGTCCTGTGGGTCACGTGCAGAAAGGCACCCGCTTCTGCTAACTTCTTTGGAAGCCTTCTTGTGTAGGAACTGGTTTTTGTTTTCAAAAACAAGCAAATATGGAGTAAAGAATCTGAATAGACATTTCTCCAAAGAAGATATACAAACGGCCAATAAGCACATGACAAGATCCTCAACATCAGTTGTCACCAGGGAAATACAAATCCAAACCACAGTGAGAAAGTACGTCACACCCACCAGGACGGCCAGAATTCAAAAGAGACCATAACAAGTCTTGACGAGGATGCGGAGAAATGGGACCCCTCATCCACTGCCGGGGGGAACGTGAAATGGGGCAGCCACTCTGGGAGCCGTCTGCCGTTCCCCACAACAGTAAACATGGAGCCACCACACGACCCAGCAGTTCCACGCCTAGGGATATGCCCACGAGAGCTGGAACCAGACGTCCACACAGACACTGCCCGTGAACCTCCACAGCGGCATCATTCACAAAAGCCAAAAAGCGGAAACAATCCAGATGCCCATCAACTGACGAGTGGATAAAGACAGTGTGCCACATACAGACCATGGAATACGCGACGGCTATGAAGAGGAGTGCAGCATTGATAGATGCCACAACAAGGCTGAGCCTTAAAAATTACACCAAGTGAGAGAAACCAGTCACCAAAACCCACATATTGTGTGATTCTATTCTGTGAAATGTCCAGAAGAGGCGAATCCATAAAGATGGGGCTGGGGGAGAGTGGAGATGGGCTGATTGCCGGTGGACACGGCGTTACTTTAGGGGATGATGAGAATGTCCTAAAATTGACTATGGTGATGGTCACACAACTCTGAATATACTAAACACCATTAAAGTGTATACCCTCAGCTGGTGACCTCTATGCTGCATGGATTACATCTCCAGCTGTTAAACATAAGCAAATATGTTTAAATAACCTATTCCCCAGATTTTCACCTGGCCAGCTTTTCTCATCACTTTGGTTTCCAGAGCGACCCCGCTGTTTGTCTGTCCCCTGCCCCCTGCCCGTCTGTCCCCTGTTCCCTGCCCGCCTGCCCCCTGCCCGTCTGTCCCCTACCCCCTGCCCGCCTGCCCCCTGCCCGCCTGCCCCTTGCCCACCTGGCCCCTGCCCCCTGCCCGCCTGCCCCTGCCCCCTGCCCCTGCCCCCTGCCCCTCCCCCCTGCCCCCTGCCCCTGCCCCCCGCCCCCTGCCCCTGCCCGTCTGCCCCCTGCCCCTCCCCCCTGCCCCCTGCCCCTGCCCCCTGCCCCTGCCCCCTGCCCCCTGCCCCCCGCCCCCTGCCCCTGCCCGTCTGCCCCCTGCCCCTCCCCCCTGCCCCCTGCCCCTGCCCCCTGCCCCCTGCCCGTCTGCCCCCTGCCCCTGCCCCCTGCCGTGCTCCGCTCTATCACTCTCAAGCTGTCGTCTTCAGAGCACCCACCGCTCTCTGAAAGCATCTCATTTGCTGATTTGCTGAGGATCTGTCTTCCTCATAAAGGATAGGGGATTCTGTCTGCTTTGTTCACTGATGCGGCCTCAAGGCTTACGGCAGTGCCTGGCACACAGTAGGTACTCAAAAAATATTTGGTGAATGATTGAACCTCCTTGCTCGATGAATAACGTGGCTGGCTTTTCGCTCGAGTAGCTGGTCCTCCTCTTCCACCACCAAGCCCGCCAACCTCCCTCCTCTCCGCTGGTTTCCTCTTGGCCTCCTTGACAAGCAGGGGCCGGGGCCATGGAAGGTCCTGGAATCCCAGCATGGGATGGGCCCATGATGCTCCAGAGAAGCCTCGCCCCGGTTGGCCTCTCTGACTCAGCTGCTCACCTCTCTGTCCACGCCTGGCATTCCCCAGGACCAGACCCACTGTCAACCTCCTGCTGGATTCAGGGAACCTGGACGTGCCTGTGGCTCTGACATGGAAACAAAGACACAGGCACATTTGGGAAGTCTGCAGGGATTTTCCCAAGAAAGCCACATCCTCTGGGGGGGCCTAGGCCATTTGGACCTCCCGCCAGGCCTTCTCTTTGGTCTGGGGCTCCTGTATGGAAGATGGACGAGCATACGGCAGTTTGGGTGGGTCAGGGTGGGCAGGGCCTGCAGGAACTGGAGCAGCACAGCCTGGAGCAGGGCAGCTGGCGTGTGGGGAAGGTCAGTGCCCCCAGGCCCCGCAGGCAGTCCCAAGACCCAGAGGGCAGGGCTGAGAGCAGGAGGAAGCCAAGGGCAACTCCTTCTGGGATCAAGCAGGGTCAAAACAGATTGCCTCAAAAGGGAGTGAGATCCCTGTCCCTAGGGGTAAGTAAGGAAGGATGTAACATGGGCGGGAGTAGAAGACCTCAGGAGCGTCTGCCATCCCTGAGGACCCTGCATCCCAGGAATGTTCCCACAAAGTTCTTATGGAAGTTCTGGGGTTGGTCCAGCCCAATGTCACGGGGTGTAATTCTCAGATATCCCAGCAGAGGGCAGTGCTTGGCTGCTACAAAGTCCTGGGAAGAATCCTGCAAAACCCCAAGCCCTGGGACCCAAGGAGATCTAGAGAGGCCCAACGCGCCTGACTCCCCCAGGCCTGCCCAGAGCCACCTCCCTCCATGCCCACGCCCATGCTTTCTTCTCTGGCTACAGGGCCCTCCCCAGTATCCATCTCCAACAGCCCCAATCCCTCTGCTCCCTCAGGATCCTAAAGGTGAAGGGTCTGGTCTGCCCCACCCCTCCCCTCTGCACAGAACAGTCACCTGCAGGCCCTGCACTCTGGCCACCCCGCTGCACTCGCCGCCCAGTGCTCAGCCCTTCTCCCCTCTGCCCCGGGAGGCTGGCTCTCTTCCCATCTCACAAGCAACTTCTTCAAGGCCCAAGGCCTTTGCCCTTGTTCCCTCTGCTTGGAACCCCCTTCACGGTCCTGGAGCCGGCTCCCTCCATCGCTGACCTGCACAGAGGCCCTCCCGGAGCCCCTGGAACGTCCTTCCCACTCCCCCGGGGCTCGTCTCCACCTGGGATCCTCTTCACAGCATCTCAGCACCTGGGGGCATTTCAGTGCGACCCAGGCTGTGCATGGCACCTCGGCGACCTCTACCCAGGCACCACATCACTCCTCGGCGGCCCCCCAGCTCCTCAGTCACACTCAGCGACCCACCCGGTATCTCAGCCCCCTCCCTGAGAGCTGAGGGAGTGGCTGAGCCGAACCCGGTCAGCTGACATCTCTCAGCCTGAAGACTCTGAATTCAGCATTTCCCCATTTCCCATCTGTCCGTTTTCCTTACATATTTTCCCCCAAGACATTTTGGGGGCCTGTGTCCCATGTCCCTATGGGGGCCAGTAGGCCAGGCCCTGCCCTTCTTGTGCTCGGGGAGACCCCACCCCAGGCCTGACACCACAGCCCAGGTTCAGGGTGAGCACGGGCTGGACACCGTCCCCACGGAGGCCACGGGCCTGGAGAAGCTCAGCAGCCAGAGGAAGAGCCCCGTCTCAGGGAGGGGACCGCACCAGTGGCCCTGCGGAGTCACCTACCCTGACCCTAGGCTCCTGGTCTGCTGAGCGGGGCAGGGGTGGCAGCCGCCTGCTCTGGGCCTTGCCAGGAAGAGGCCCCACAGAGGAGTGTCCTGGACCAGTGGTGCGGGACTCAGGGCCAGTCACTGCAGCAGCCTCTTCCTGCTCCCCAGGCCCCTGGTACAGATGCAAAGGCTGAGGATAGGGACGTTAAGGGCCCGGCCATGGCCATGCTGCTGGGCAGGGGCCATGGGAACACACGCAGGCCCACTGGCTCCAGCAACCACAAGCTCTGAGGCCTTCTCCCAGTGAGTCCTGCAGCTGCTAAGCTGTGAGACCTGTGGTAGAGCGCACGACCTCTCAGGGCCTCCGCTGGAAATTCAGGGAGGGTGGGAGAGTTGAGTTCAATCGTCGCTTCCCCAGGTGGGGATGCACGGAGACGGTTCATGAACACAGACTTCAAGAACATGAAGTCACACCCTACGAGAGGTCGTCTGGGGCTTGGCAGGGGCGCTGCTGCGTCTGCTGTTCACGGTGGTGGTGACTACGTCACCAGTGAGCTGGACCGGGGCCAGGCCGTGCCCTCTGAGCACCCGCTCTCTCTACCTGGCTCCTGGCTCCCCGCAGCTCTGTAAAGACAAGCCAGCAGCTGCCTCAGTCCCACCCAGGGCCCTGGTTGTGGTTGCAGTCCAGGCGCTCACTGCTTCCCCAGAGGGGAGCCCAGCCCGGCCAGTCCCGTCCTTCCTGAAGGCCCCTCCTGGTCCCCAAGGTGTGGTCCCCTACTCGAACCATCGAATCTTCGGAGGGGAACTTGTGAGTGGCACGTCTCAGGTCCACCCCAGACCTCCGGAACCTGAACCAGGGGTGGGCCCAGCCCTCAGGTGGAAACAGCCTGTCCAGGGACGTGGACGCCGCCCCATTAAGGAGATACCACCTCGGGGAGCTGCTGCACAGGCTTTGGCGCAGACAGAGCAAAGGATATTTTAGAAATGCGTTCCCTACTGAATGCACGCCTGGCGGTTTCTCAGAGGCCAAGCCCACTTCCTGCTTGGTGCTGATCGCTGACACCCCCGCCTCCCCAGCCATCTGTGCTTTTTCCGACACTCCAAGTCTCGAGTAGGCCCGGTGGGGACGCTGAGGACGCAATCACCAGCCTTTTAGGAACTGGTGCTTGTGAATGAAGCATGGACGTGTTCTTGCGGAGGATGCTGAGCGAGCCTTTTGGGGCTGGCAATTTGCAGAGCGCCCCAGATGTGGCAGGACAATGGGGTCTGATTGGCAGGGGAGCGGGAGGGGCCGGCAGCTGCAGCTTCGGAGCAGGGAAAGGTGGGGGGCTAGGGGTGCCAGAGGCCCTGCAGGAAAATCTGGGGGGGCATCCTGCAGCGGCACGCGGAGGGGCGGGCAGGTCTCATTCTGCAGCCCCAGAGAAAAGTGCTGAGCCAGCTGCAGAGGAGAGAGGCCTGGGCAGCGGCTGCGGGCCTGGCGTGAGACGGAGGGAGGGGCGGCGAGATTCACAGGAGAGCTCATCATTCGTGGATCCATTTGTTCACCTGCTCATGCGCGCACGCATTAGCTCCTTCGGAAGGCATCATGATGGAGCGCTAGAGCTCTCAGAGTCCTCAAGACTCCAGGTTTAAATTCCGGCTCCTCCACAGGTCTGGGTCCCTCTGCCTCAGCATCCACATGTGCGACATGGGCTTGGCATGAGGCAAAGAAGGAAGGCAATGGGCGAAAATGCCCAGCACCATCCCCGACTCATGGGGGCTCAGCTGCCCGGGCCCCTCTTTTCCTTCTCAGCCATGCTGACATCTAGTGAGGGCCTAGCATCTCTCAAAAATCGACCTGGGCAGTGGGAGACAGACAGAGACAAGCCCCCCAGGCCAGGCCAGGCCCTGGCTCTCGGGGACTTCACAGTCTTGGAGGCAGGGGCTAGTGAGGGGCAGTCCTCTAAGTGACGTCAGGGCAGGGGCAACTGTTATGAGAGCTCCCCACTCATTTATTCACTTGTTCCTCTACTGATCCGTCCAAACCATTCATTATGTCACTGCGCACCAGGCTGCACGGGGCACAGACCCTTCCCGTAAGGGAGTCACAGTCAAGCAAGAATCAAGTATTTTTGGAGCACAGAAGGCAAGAAGCTGACTCAGCATTGGGAAGGCACCACAGAGGAGGTGCCATGTGAGGGGGGTTCTGAAGGATGCATAGGCGTTCCCTAGGGGAGTGGGGAGAAGAGATATGAAGAAAGCACATGCCCATGGGGCCAGCCCCGTGGCCCAGTGGTTAAGTTCAAGCACTCCGCTTCGGCAGCCCAGGGTTTCCCCAGTTTGGATCCTGGGCGTGGACCTAGCACTGCTCATCAAGCCATGCTGAGGTGGCATCCCACATAGCACAACTAGAAGGACCCACAACTAGAATATACCACTATGTACCGAGGGGCTTTGGGCAGAAAAAGGAAAAAATAAAATCTTAAAAAAAAAAAGAAAGAAAGCACATTCCCGAGAGGGAACAGCTGCAAAGGCACAGCAGTCTCCTGGTGCTTTGAAAGGCCATCCTGGCAAAGGGCAACTCGCTTGGCTCCAGACCCAGAACACTGTGGTCTCCACGCCCCAGGGAGGTGCAGCAGCAACCCCAGCTGCCCCCTGGACCAGTCCTGCGCCTTCAGACCACTGGGAAGGCTGTCATCATTTACCGTGTGCCTAAGGGACTCACCTAGGTCTGTGCACACGTGGCCTCCCTTCATCTTTGCCAACCTTCAAGAGGGGTCTATTTCCTCCTGGCTCAAAAGGACACTGAGGCTCAGAGAGGGGAGGTGACTTGCCCCCTGACACCTCTGGTTGGGAAAACAGCTGGGATAGAACCCGGATCTGCCTGATTCTAAAACAATGCTCTGCCCTGCCCGCATTAGCGCATGGCTCGGGGGCCCTCAGTCACTGCGTCCCCAGCATGAGATCTGCCCGGCTGCCCATCCTACGCCCCCAGGGCCCCCCACCAGGGCTCCCAGCCTTGGCCGCACCCTGGGCTGGTGCTAACCTTTCTGAATTGCACTCCACTCCCCAGCTGCGGCTCCTGTCCTTCCGTCTGTGAATGGGGCCTGGCCCCTCAGCTCTGCCTCTCCCGGCTCCCCCCTCACCCCACTTCCCACACCAGGATCTGAAAAACCCCGATAAACCATCTCTGGGCCTTTAAGGGCCTTTTATTTCACCAGCCATGCTTTTCTCTACATTTTAATAAGCTGCTTGCAAAATTGGTGATTGATGAGTAAAAACGAGGAGGATGTGGGGCTGAGCGTTTTTTTCTTGGAATCGCTTCTGGCTGCGCACTCA
The DNA here is from genome assembly GCF_037783145.1 of Equus przewalskii. Classification (NCBI taxonomy): domain Eukaryota; kingdom Metazoa; phylum Chordata; class Mammalia; order Perissodactyla; family Equidae; genus Equus; species Equus przewalskii. Next base: position 3,522,452 of record NC_091845.1, read on the forward strand.
ACTTTAAGTTGATTAATAACGTGCAGGCCCAACATTAATTATCAGCCGTTTGTCACTGAGGAAGGCTGGAGCTGCCTGCTTGCAGCTCTCTTCTTCACGACCAGCTCCGTGGCCTTGTGGGAGATGCCCCTCCACCCCACACGGGCACGCAAGGCCCTGGCCAGCCTCAGCCCCTGGTGCCCCAAGCACTGTGGGGGCATCTGGAGGCCAAGACCGAGCATCCCAGGGTGATGGTGCCCCCGACATCTGCCCGCCCCAAGGTGGCGCAGGGCCTCACCTGACCCCAGGCTGGGCCTGAAGAAGGGGGATCCAGAAGACCCCAGGATTTCTTCATTCACTCAACAAGCATTGACTGAGCAAGTATTATGTGCCGCCATCTTTCTGGGCACTGAGGGCACCGCAAGAGAACATGACATGGCCACAGACTCTTGGGGAGGCTGACAATCAGTGGAAGAAAGAAAAGAAGGTAAGACTGGGAGGGACTGGGGGGGAGAGTCACTAAGTGGTCCAGGGGGCGGGGAGGACCCTGCGGAGGAGAGGGGTGAGGGACGAGCCGTGGAGACAGCTGCGAGGTTTGGGCAGAGAAGCAGCCGTGCTCAGGCCCCAAGGCAGAGGGAAACGGATGATTAGAAAGAACACTTCTCGACACAAAAGCAGCCCGCCACGAAGACCACAGAGCACACGGCCCCACTTACGCGAATGTCGGGACAGGCTGGTCCACAGAAACAGAAAGTAGATTAGTGGCTGCTGTGCTGGGGGAGGGGGATGGGAGATGATGGTTAGAGGGACGGGGTTTCTCTCTGGGGCAATGAAAATGTTCTGAAATGAGACAGTGGTGATGGTTGCACAACTCTGTGAATATACTAAATCCACTGAACTGTACGCTTTAAGTGTGTAAACTTTATAATATGTAAATTACGTATCAATAAACTGTTACAATACACTGTTATACGTACGCCATATGTAGGGAAGCGAGCAGAGCCGCGATGGAGAAGGAACTGGGATAAGGGGATGGGGAAGCGGGACCAGGCGGTGTCGCCAAGGAGGGGACATTTGAGCAGAGACCTAGCAGAGCCTTGGGTCCAGGAAGGGGGTGACGGCTGTGCCTGCCACGGGGGCACCGTGCGCGCGGCCCTGGGCGGGTAGGCAGGAGGGGAGCCGAGCGAGCAGCCTGGGGAAGCCAAGCCAGCGCCAGGCACGCGGGTCTCATCAGATTCCACTTGGGGACGCCGGAAAGTACTTCCCGGGTGTGAGAAGACAAAGTGTTGGGTGTGCAGGATTGCATTTTATGAGAATTTGGCATTTTAAAATCACCAAGAACTGCATCATCGAGGCTGGTGGGACTCATGGCTTTTAGGCTCAGGTCACTTGGGTGGTGGCAGAGGTCAGTGCCGTCTTCTGCTCAGAAGGAGCGACAGTGGCACCACTCAGGGCTCACAGGCGGCACTGACCCCTCGCCCGAGTGCCGGCACACCGTCGGCAGCCCCGAGGAGCCCCCCTTCAGTCCTGCTAGCGCAGAGCTCCCGCCCAGGAAGCACACGCCAGCGCCTGCGACGGGCCGAGGTGACGGGCTCTCCCAGACCACACTGGCTCCACCTCTGGGACTGCGCCGTGGCCCTCAGTTGTAGGAAAATAGCCATCGGGTTTCCCAAGAGGCCCCCCTGGGGCAGCTTCAGATGCTAGGAGAGTCCTCTCTACCTCCGAGGACCACTGTTCATGCCGGGCTCCCCTCCGTCCCGTGAGAGCAGAGCCAGCGCTGGAGGAGGGCGCAGTACCCAGGCCTCCTGGTGCAGGCAGAGCGCGTGCAAAGGCACGGTGGGAGTGCGCCTGGATGCTCCCTGAACAGCGGGGAGGCCGCGAGGCTGCAGCAGGGGGAGTGATGGGGAGAGCGGAGGCTGCGGACATCAGAGGACACAGGGACTGCTGGCGCAGGCTTGGCAGGCCCTTGGCCTCTACTCGGAGGGGGCGCAGAGGATGCGAGTGGAGGACCAGAAGGGCCCTCTGCCTCTTGCTTAGAGCAGGCAGCGGGGTGGGCAGGGCAGGGCAGGGGCATGGAGACCAGGCAGGAGGCAGGTGCAAGAAGCCACGGGAAAGGACCTGCCCCCCGGCTGGAGTGACGAGCCACCGCCTCCTGAGGGGGCACAGGGACCCAGTGAGGCAGAGGAGCACCATGGCCTCCTTCCAAACTGGGCCTGGCCGGCTCCTTCCTGTTCTTTCTCTGTACAATGTGTCTCCTACAGCCAGGCCTTTGCACGTGCTGTGTCCTCTGCCCAGGACACTCTTCCCTCTCTCCTCATCCGCCTGGTGAACGTCCAGCCTCAGGTCCCCGCTCCTGGGGTGGAAGATTTACTCCCTCTGCTGGGGTTGGTACTCAAGGTGGGGGCTTCCCTTCCACCCACACCAAGGATCTGGGCTTTCTGCGCAGACCAGCCTCCAGGTGTCTCCCCGAGCCCCGCCTCTCAGAGCGAAAGCTGGGACAGTGGGGGGCTGAGGTCACAGGGTCATCGGTCCTCAGGCCAGTGGTTGGGGGTGGGGGAGACTTGGCACAATGCCACCGAGTGCTGGTAAATGCGGCAAAGCCCAGAATTCCCGGTCAGCTGCGTCTCCGGCTGAATTCTTGCTGAGCCTCGCATTCTGTTCATTGATTAAGTCTACAGATGTTTATTGAACTCTGGTCCAGGCCCTGGGGACTGGGCGGGAGGGAGGAAAGACAGTTCCTGCTGCCGTGGGGGTTGGGGACAGACAGTAAACTTGCACACGTGCACGCTGAAGACACTCTGAGAGGGCGCTACGTGCTGTGAAGGTGTAAGGGGGCAGTCCAGGAGGGCCTCCCTAGGAGGCGAATTTGAGCTGAGACCTACACAGTGACAAGGCACCAGCCGAGCGAAGACCTGGGGCACGCGAGTGGGCCACACAGGGCACAGCAAGTGCAAAGGCCCCGAGGCCAGAGAGCACCCCACGTGCTAGAAGTGCTGCAAGGAGAGTGGAGGGCCTGGAGGGGAGCGCATTGGGAAGGGGAGGCCGAGGGGGAGGCAGGCCAGGTGTGGCGGGGAGTCTGGATTTCATGCTATGTGCCGGGGGAAGCCATTGAAGGGTTTCAAGCCAGTGACACAATGTGGTTCATGTTTTTAAAAGTTCTCCCCAGCTGCTGAGAAGGTAGAAAGGAAACCAGGAGAACCAGGAGGGCCCCGGTGGGAGGGCAGTGATGGTGCCGAGGGGGCGCGATGAGGGAGCCCAGAGTTCAGCGCGCGGTGGAGGGGGGTTGGTCCAGGCTGGAGACAGAAATGTGGAGGCTGTCTTTTAGTTTTATTGTTTCAGAGACAAACCCTTATGAGTCCAGGAATCAATAAACAGACCAACACTGGCCATCTTCCCCACTCAGATTCCGGGGGGAGCATTTCACAAATGCTTTCAAAACGCCCCTGGCCCCCGAGGGAGGAGGGGCCGGGGGAGGCGGGCGCCCCCAGCGGCGCTCAGAGAGCTCTGCTGGAGCCTCGATGGCATCCACTCGCCACGGGCGGTGCGGACGGTCACCTGCACACATTCCAGAGCAGCCCAGGCTGGGACGGCCGAGCTGGGGAGCCAGCCCCAGGCCAGCCCTGCTTCAGCACTGTGGGGACACCAACAAAATACAGCCAGCGCCTGCCCACGAATCGGGGCGAAGGCCTGTAGCCGGGGTCTGACTTTCCGGCTGCGGGCTGGGGCCCGCGGCTGCACTTCTCTGAGCTTCGTTTGCTCATCTGTGAAATGGGCATAAACACACGTGTGCCACAGGGATTCTGTCAGGAGGAAGTGAGCAGGCCCATGTCAGTGGTCTTCCACAGCACTGGGGTTGGAAATTTGGGGGGCGTTTGTCGGTTGCCACGACGATGTCCCACTCACATCACAGGCTGCAGTTGTCAAGTGCAGGACACCAGGTCCCCACCCTTCCAGGCCTTTGCACATGAGTTCTCCACAACTCTCTAATCAGCAGACTTGTTTCCTTGTGGTCCACCCCACCCACTAAAACGTGAGCTCTGGGAGGACCGGGGTTGGAGGCAGTTTCTTCACTACTGGACCCCCAGCCCTGAGGACAGTGCCTGCCGCAGCCCACCCATGACTGCATTTAATCCTATAACAGCCCCAGGGGCAGGAGTTTCCAGATGAGGAAACTGAGGCGTCAAGAGGTTGGTCACCTTGTCCAGCTTAGCCAGCAAGGCAGCTCCAACGCCCAGCACAAACGCAGCCCACTCCCCTGCTCTGCTCTGGAGCCACACCCTGGGACCTGCTGGGAGGCTGGGGTCCCTCCCTGGCCCACGTCCTCAGCCTGCCCGGGCAGGTCTGCTCGGGGAGGAGCCCGCATCGATTCCTGCCACCTCTCTAAGTCAGGGCTGTCTGCTCGTCAGTACCATCAGCTTCCCACTAAGCAGATCGATAGCTTCCACTGGTTCCCATTTGTGTGTCCAGAAATTCATCTCCCAGCCACCTTTTTAATTAACCCCCCTCCGACGCACCCGAGGACCGAGAGCTCGCCCTCTCCCAGCCGCCTCTGCAGACCGCAGGCCGCAGTCTCCATGAGCCTCGGGGCAGCTGCAGGTGTTTTTAAAGCTGACCAGTGGCTCCTCCTGTCCCTGGAGGAGCCAGTCTCACGCCTGGATGCTGACTATGTCTGTCCCCTACTCCTCCTGAAGCCCCAAGGAAGGGACTGGGTCCTGCATCACAGAGAGAGCAGAGGATCAGAGAGGTCAAGGCAATGCCTAAGGCCCCCAGCTGGCAAGAGCTAGGGCAACACTTAGAACACTCCCTTGGAACACTGAGACCAGACCCCCATGTCGCCCCCTTTCCCTGTGCTCACCGGGGCCAGATCTCAGCTCCCGATCCTCCACGTCTCCTTGACCCCCTCCCCCCCTTCCCCCGACTTCTCCCCTCCTCTTGACCCGCCTCCACCCAGCTCTGGATGCAACTGCTCTCACAGGACACTGGTGCAGGGCCCATCACAGCCCCCCCAACTCCCCAGCACCACCGGAGGCTAACCCGGACGACGGGCTGGGTCCTCCGGGCTCGCACCATCCAGGGCCCTCCCAGACGTGGGCAGGGGCTGCAGGGGCGGGCTCACAGGCGCTGGCCTGGTGGAGCTGAAATGGCTGGGGGATGGGCTGGAGGTCACCTGCTCTGTGTAAGGGGGAGACTCTGGGGGGACCCCAGTGCATGGTAGCCAGGAAGGAACCCACCCAGGGCTGCCAGATTTTCTGAGCCACCAAGACAGAAACCCAACATTTCACCCAAAATCTTCTGACTTTCAAACGTCAATAGGTAATTACATTATGTCATTTAAAAAACTTTAAAATTTTAACCCACATTCTGCAGGCCAGAGGCAGACTATCAGCCACTAGTTTGTGACTTCTGCCCCACTTAGGGCAAACTCTTGGCTTGGCGTTCAAGGCCTTTCATGTCTGGCCCCTTTGTATCCAGAGTGATCCTCTAGATATGATGATACTTCCCTGTCTTAGGCCTGCCCCATCTCCCCAGAATGATGTTGCCTCCTCTAGGAAGCTGTCCCTGATTGCTCCCACCCATCACCCTCCCCACCCCACCTCCCAGAAGAATCCACTGCAGCTCTCTCTCCTGCACGACAGATTCTCCTGCTCCCACCACCCCGCTCCCCCGTGATCCCCAGGGCTCCACTGTGGCTGAGTGGGCTGAGCCCCTGACCACTACCCAGTGGGCACCTTCATGCTGCTGCTAATATCTCAGGGCCTTTTAAATCTAAACAACTAGAAAATTACAGGAAAGAGCAAAAGGACCCAAAGTCACCCATAATCCCCCCACCCAGAATATACCACTCTGCCTTTCTGTGGATTTTCTCTAAGTCACTTTTTCGAGGCCTCTGTTTTGACCTAATTGATCTTCCGCTGGAGTTTTAGTTTTGCCTTCTACTTTTTCACTGACCATTATTTCATGAGCATCCTCAGTTTTTTAAAATCCTAATTTTTAACGACTCTTACACTCATATGCGTGGCTGTAATGTAAATTATGAAATGAAACCTCTATTTTTAGCTATCAATATTATTGTTAACATTTTGGGATCATAAAGCAACGTGGTGAGGCATTTCCTTGTTTTTATCTGCGAGGACTTCCTTTACGAGCATTCCAAGAAGCAAGTTATGGGTCGAAATGTGTGGGCATTCAGGGGACCCTCGATGCCCACACCCCCGCCTCCTCCGTCTGCATGGCCAGGCTGCAGGGGGTGCTCCTGTCGAGTCTTTGCGGCCACGCACACCCATCACCCTTCTCACCAAAGTTCCCCTTCTGAGGGAACCACCTGACTCCGCTGTGAGTGGGTCGAGGTGGGACGCTCCCTTGCTCGCTAAGGGTGGACAGACGCCCCTCTGAGGCTGAAATCCTGAGCTGAGGGGCCCCAAGGCAGGGAGCCCGCCGGACCCAGCTGTGCACGTGCTCATTGCTCTCCTGTGCTCCTTCCTGGCATGGACGAAGCTTGGAAACACAGCCGCGATTCAAACAGAAAGTTGCAGAAAGACAAGCGCCATCTAACAGAGTTTGTACAAATCTCACAAATGAAACGGTAGCCTGTGGCCCACAGCCCCCTGCTGGGGATGAGGTGCAGACTGCAAGTCGCGGCCCCTGAGTCGGGAAGTACCTGAAGGTAAACGTGAGGCACAGTGGACGGGATGTGGAGGCGGGGGTGTGTGGCGCCTCCAAGTTCGGGTGTCACACAGCCAACACGTCCCTCCAGGACCCTGACTGAGGATGCAGACCTGTGAAGGCAGCCAGGGAGGGGCAGGGCACGGGGACTCCGCAGCCACTCTGCCAGAGACTGTGCACCCTGGGAGGGCAGGGCTGCCTGGAGAAGTAGCCTCCCCTCCACCCGCCCTCCTTTTTAGGGCAAAATAGAAGCCCCAGCTAACCTGGACGGTGGGTATGTGGATGTGCAGGGCTCTCCATCCACCCTGCCGGGCTCCCGTCCAGACCCTGCCGCTTCCGAGGAGCTGGCCCGGCAGTGCTCTGCGCCCCTGCGGCTTCACTTGAGAACACCACACCTGCCTCGAGGGGCTGCTGTGAGGACTCAAGACACTTGTTTGTAAAGTGCTTAGAGTAGTTCCAGGCACACGGGAGCTGTTATCTGAGTACAGCCACGCGACGCATAATGGCCTCGGTCAGCGACGGACTGCACATGTGGCAGTGCTCCCACAAGATGAGTCCCACACGACCTAGGTGTGCAGTGGGCTGCACCGTCTGGGTCTGTGTAAGTACACGCTATGATGTTCGCACGACGACGACATCGCCTAACGACGCATTTCTCGGGACGTAGCGCCCTCGTCAAGTGATTCCTGACTGTAGAGGCTGCTATCTGTATTTTCCCTAGGCTTGAGATATTTTGTAATCTGAAAAACCCACACAACTGGAGCTGAGTTATTCCCACAGCGGTGTCCCGACCAGCCTGGTCACCAGCCCCCGCTCCTGAGCCCCCGGCCCCCCAAGCTGCCCTGGCTCTGGTTCTGCGCCCCCCACCCCCTGACCGTGTGAGCACCCCCTCCCTGACTCCACAGCGACCTCTCTCTGCCTTGATTTTAGCCAAAGTCGGTTTCTGACTCTTGAACACAAAGGGCCTGCCTGACCCCTGGTCAGAGGTGCTTCCTCAGCTGCTGCCTGTCGGGGACAAGCTCAGAGCAAGCGCCGGCTGCCCAGCCTCAGAGGCCTGTGGGGACCACCACGCAGTCCTGGGCTGGGAGACTCACGCTGGGTGGGGCGGGATGCCAGTTAAAGGGACGCTGCAAACGAACTGTCTTAAAGAGCTTAGGAGGGCCCAGCGGCCCAGCGGTGAACGACGACGACGGCTTGGGGGGAATTACTGCGCCCAGCTGTCACCCTCTAAGAGGAAAACATGGAAGGGGCTGGAAGAACATGAAGACGACAGTCCAGGAAGCAGGTAAGAAACAGGAAGGAACGCCAGGGGCCTGCCACATGGCGAGGCGTGCTGGAGAGGGTCCAGCCGACCTCCTGCCTTGCCTGCAGACGGGAGAGGTCCCTCCCTGCGGCTGGGGCCGGGGATGTCCCGACCTGGGCTTTCTGCCCCTGCAGCCGCCTCGCCAGCCAGCACACCTGCGGGTTCATGGGTTCGCTGCGCTGCCCAGCCCGGCCTCTCCCTGCTCTTATTTGAGAGAGTGGTGAGGCTGGAGTGAGGTGGAGCCCAGCTCTCTGCTGCCTCGGCTGAGGCTGCCAGCATGTCTCCGAGGTCCTGGGTTTTCCCACAGCAGCTTCTGGGGGCGCAGTCGCCGGCTTTCTGGGCAGTAAAGGGCAGAATCCTTCCACTGGCAGCCTCCTCACCCTCCCCCTACTCCTGACTGTAGCAGAGGCTGCCATCCCAGGCGGGCTGTTTCCGTGGCGCTGTTCTGGGCTTGTTCCCCGAGGCCTGCCCAAAGTCTGCGCCTCCAGACTTCCCAGCGATGCGGGTCAGCACCTTGCCCCCCTGCTAAAACTCTTTCTGCGTCAGATGCTGAAGGTCATGCACTGAATATTCGTGTCCCCATCAAAGCTCCTATGTTGACGCCCTCGGCCCAAGGTGAGGGGTTTGGAGGCGGGCCCTTGGGAGGTGATCAAGCTGGATATGGTCATGAGGGTGGGGCCCCTAGGATGGGATTAGTGTCCTTCTAAGAAGGGAAAGAGACCAGAGCTTGCTTGCTCTCTCTCCCCCTTCCTCCACAGTGAGGGCACGGTGAGAATGCAGCCGTCGTAAGCCAGGAAGAGAGCCCTCACCAAGCACTGAACCCACTGGCACCTCCACCTGCAACTTCCAGCCTCCAGAACTGTGAGAAATAGATGTCTGTTGCTTCAGCCACCCAGTCTGTGGTCCTTTGTCACAGCAGCCCGAGGTGACTGAAGACACTGAGCAATTCTGTTGTTTGCACCATCTCCCAACCTTGACACTGGGCAGCCCTCCCCAGCCCCTACACTCTCCTCACCGTCCCCTGCACTTGCCAGGCCTTTGTGCATGCTGTTCCCTCTGCCTGGGCTGCCCTTTCTCCCGTCCCTCTGCCAGCTGCCCTCTTACTCGGCCTCTAAGGCAGAGCCGAAGGGCCACCCTCCTCCAGTGTCCTTCCTGCCACCTCTTCCGGGTGCCGCTGATGCACAGTCACCTGCTTCCTCCCCGCCCCAGTGCATCAAACAGTCCTCGTTAGCTCAACAGTCGGCAATCACTGATCGAGCATCTGCCAGCGGCCGGCAGCGTTCTTGCTCCTGGAGCTCTGCCGTGACAAGCACAGCAGACAGGCCAGGAATGCATGCAGTTACCAGCCAGCCCAGCTCACGAGGATCTGGGTGCCCTGGGGCAATTCCTGAATTTCTCTGTGTCCCATCAGAAAAGTGAGGCTGTCTTGGGACCCTTACCACGTGTAAATGGTCCAGCACAGTACCCAATATAGGTCTTCGAATGCTCTCTGGGTGCTAGTGATTGCTCTCTGGGTGCTAGTGATCGCTCTCAGTGGGATGGACAGACAACTGACGAGTAGACAGACACACAGAAAGCTCTGCCCCAGCCCTGGGAGCTGTGAAGGGAACAGTCTGTCTAGGGTGGTCAGGGAGGGCTTCCCTGAGGAGGCAACGCTTGAGTGGAGGTGACTTGAGTACCTCTGAGCACCTGCCATCATGGATACAGAAGGTTCTTAGTCTCTGATTTTAGCCAGTGGCCGCCAGGCAGTCCATCCAGTGGAAGAGAGTCAGGCGGTCCAGAGCCTGCGTGCGGCTGCGCTGCTCAGACAGAGGGAGCCGGCGTGAGCAGCTGCTGGGCGGCGGGCTAGGAGGCTCCCGTCGCACCTGTCCTCACGCCGCTCTCCCTCACTCGATGCCCAGGAGGCGTCGGGGAGGCCGGGGAGGCCTGAGGGCGTTCAGGGTACTCCAAAGAGCAGACACCCCCAAGTCACCACCGAGGCCAGGGAAAGCCGAGGGAGACATGAGACGATGTGGTCGCGTGAGTCGGCATCTGAATGTGCTGGACTTCAGCTCGCCGTGATGGTGAACCAGCTGGAGCATCACGGACTCGCTTGGGCTTTGGCTGCAGCGGCTGAACATGGGTCACCAGTCGTGAGCAGTGGGGCCCAGACTGCTCTCGCTGGAGCAATGCTCACTCACTGGTCAGCTCCTACTGTGCACCCGGCCTGCGGGCTCTCCAACGTCACCCTCCACGAGGGGGTTCTGCTGGCAGCCCCTCTCACGGTGAGGAAACTAAGGCTCAGAGAAGGCAAGTAACCAGCCGTGGTCACACAGCGCAGAGGAAGTGGCAGGGCTGGAGTTGAAGCCTGGTCTGCTGCTGCCTTGGCCTGGGAGAGGCAGGAAGGCAGGTGCCAGGGATGGAAGGGCTGTCGCCGAGGTAGTCGTGGGGATGGTGGATTCAGTGTATCTGGCGACTCACTACTGAAGAGGCAGAAGTAAAGTGCACAGGCCCTGGAGTCTATTGGCCTGCTCCTCACTGCTGTGTGACCTCGGCCAGCTTGTGACCTCTCTGGGCCTCCGCTTGTTCACGTGTAAAGTGGGGTGACGCCTGCCTCTGCAGCAGGGCGTGGGGAGGATCAGAGAAGCCACAGTGGGGCCCCACCCAGCGGAGAGCTGGGCAAACACCAGGACTCCATACACATCACCTGCCGGGCCCGCAGGGGCACTGCCTCAGGCATGGGGGTGCAGCGAGGGAGCTCCCGGTCTCCTAGGGAGCGGAGGGGCGGACACGGCGGCAGGAACGTGAGGCAGCGGGGCTGGTGGCGGGCTGGTGGTGAGGGGCCCCTCAGGAGCCTCTCCCCACTCACTGGCAGGGGCTCCTCAAACAAAGGAAAGCGTCCTGGATGTCCCTCGTGGGGGCCTGGTCAAGACAGGTTGTGGTCATTCCAAGCTGCAGAACTTTCCGTGTGCACTGTGGCTCTATCCATAAGAGGGGACACGGACACAGCACAGCAGAGGCTTAGCGTGTGTGCACCAAGGCCCAAAGAAGTCCTGCAGGGATGCACCCAAACAGATGACAGCAGGCACCGGGGAGGGGCTGGCTGGGAACGCGGCCGAACTTCAGCCCCCTCATCGCTTCAGGCCTCAGGAGAACGGGCATGGGTGCTGGTTCTTTAATGTGGATGCCGCAGATGCAGCTACCGAATTAGCGTTGTTTCCTCAGGCGAGGTTCTCCAGGACAGTGTCCCTGTTCTCAGCGAGGCGCGTGCTCAAGTGTTGGGGCGGGATGGGGTGTCACGGCGTCTGCAGCCCGCTGGTTGGCAAAAGGGGGATGTGGGTGTGTATTCCCAGAGAGATGGAGTGACCGCAGAAGACGCTACCGGCTGGGGAACCCAGGCAAGGTGTATATGCGTATTTATTATGTTGCGGTTTCAGCCTTTCTATGGGTTGACATTTTTCAAAATAAAAAATGTAAGAATATGTGACCTGGAAGAGATGGTGCCGAGTGCAAAGGAGGAGGGCCAAGCACCAAGGGCATCCATGGAGGAGGTGGCGTCTCAGCCAGTGGGCCGGGAGGGACAGCACGGGGTCCCAATGGCCCCAGCTGCAGGAGAGGCTGGGACCTGCATGAACGAGGCCGGAGAAGAAGGAAGGCGGGGCCGGGCAGCGTGCTAGGACCTTGGGGGGCTGGGCAGGTATGCTGCAGGGGTCTGGAAAGCTCAGGTGAGGCCTTGAATGCAGGGCCATAGGGTTTGGATTGCCTTCTCTTGTCCACAGGGAGCCACAGATGATTGTTGAGCTGAGGCGTCCCACGGCTGAGAGAGCAATGAAACACCCAGAGCATCTGGCCCAACTTAGCAAGTTTTCCTCCCCAGTCCAGGGCGGCTCCTCCTGCACCCCCTCTTTGTCCCCAGCCAAATCCTCTCCTTCCTCCTCTGGGGTGTCCTGCCTCCCCAGGTGCTCAGCAGGCCCCGATTTCAGGATGAGAAATGGGGCTCAGTCACGGTGTCCCTCAGAGATCTGGGCCCCCAAGATGGCCCCTGGCGGGGTGCCCCATCCCCTCCGTGACCGTGGATAGGTCTCCTGCTCTCAGAAGGTGTTTCCTCATCTATGAGGCAGGAACAGCAACGCCTCGTCTTGCCAGCTGGGGCTGTCAGAGCACTGTGGCCCCTGTTACTGCATCCCTGGCCCCAACAAGTGGCCAGGGGTGGGCGTCTGGAGGGGCGCTTACTGTGGGCCCACCCCAGGCCCATCTCAGCAGATGAGGTCGGCCCTGTTCTCAAGGGCTGCTGTCACTGTTAAGCAGCAAAACCCCTTTCGTCCTGTTGGTAAGCAGGTGCTGCCCTGCGCCCCTCCCACCGCCCGCTCACCTGCCTGGACCTTCTCCTTGCTCTGCCCAATTCAGCAGCGAAGAGGTTACCAGCCGGCGCGGCAGGGAGTCTCCAGGAGGCTGTGAAGTAGTTTAACCCTCCTCTGCAATGACGCCCTGCCTCAGTTTCTCCTCTAGCCAAATCAACAGGGAGGAGGAACCCTCAGGAATGAACGAAGGGTCTCCTAATAGTTTAACCTCTTAACCTCGTTGCCACTTTATCCCTGGAGAACGAGCCAGGCCAGAGGCAGCTGGAAACCCTCCTGGCTCAGGAGAGGGCAACAAACCGACAAGGTCGACCGACAGCCTGCTCCGTGCTGGGCCTTGTGCTGCCGCTGGGCGAGATGGACGGAACCAGCCAGGGAGCTCAGGGCCCAGGGAGGGCTGACCCCTGGGCTGACAGGGCCATGCAGGCACAGGGAACTGCACCAGGTGGCCCAGAGTATTTCTGGCTTCAAGAGTCAAACGTTCTCTGTTGCAACTACTCTGACTCTGCCTGTTTTCTCTTGAAAGCAGCCTCGGACAGTACACAAATGAAGGGGCGCAGCTGTGTTCCAGTAAAACTTGACTTACAAAGACAGACGGAACAGAATAGAGACCCTGGAAACAAACCCTCGCAGACATCTTCAAATGATCTTTGACAAGGGTGCCAAGACCATGCAATGGGGAAAGGCCTGTCTTCGGCAAACGGCGCCAGGAAAGCTGGACTCCACACGTGAAAGAACAGAGCTGAACCCAGACCTCACACCATAAACAAAACGTAGTTAAAAATGGACCAAAGATCTAAACATAATAGCTAAAAATATAAAGATTTTAGAAAAAAACATAGAGAAAACCTTCATGACAGTGGATTTGGCCATGATTTCCTGGATATGACAGCAAAGGTACAAGCAAGAAAGGAAAAAAATGGTTAAACTGGACTTCATCAAAACTAGAAACTTCCGTACATCAAAGGACACAATCAACAGAATGAAAGGAAGACCCACAGAATGGGAGAAAATATCTGCAAATCACATATCTGATAAGGCTCTAGTATTCAGATTATATAAAGAACTCAACAACAGCAAAAAACCAAACAATCCAACTCAAAAACGGGGAAAGGGCTTGACTAGATGCACGAATGACCAATACACGTGTGAAAAGATGCTCAACATGACTGGTCCTTAGGGAAACGCAAATCGAAACCACAGTGAAATACCACTTCACACCCATTACAATGGCTATTATCAAAAAACCCTCCAAAACAAAAAAGTGTTGGTGAGGATGTGGAGAAATTAGAACGCTTGTGCATTGCTAGTGGGAACGCAAAATGGTGCCGCTGCTGCTCAAAATGGTACCGCGCTTCCTCAAAAAGTTAATCATAGAATCACCGTCTGCTGCAGCAATTCCACTTGTGGGTCGAAACCCAAAGGAATTGACAGCAGGGGCTCAAAGAGACATTTGCACGCCCATGTTCACAGCAGCAGGATTCACCGCAGCTATGAGGAGGGATGTCCATCAGAGGATGCGCGGATAAACAAAATGTGGTCTATTCTTACAACAGCATATTCAGCCTCAAAAAGAAAGAAAATTCTGGCATGTGCTACAACAGGGGTGAACTCTGAAGACATTACGCTCAGTGAGATACGCCAGTCACAAAAGGACCGACACCGTGATCCCACTCCTGTGAGGCCCCCGGTCAGTCAGATTCCCAGACACGGAAAGTGGAAGGCGGCTGCCAGGGCTGGGGAGGGGGTGGGGAGCTGTGTTTAATGGGGACAGAGCTTCAGCTGGGAAGACGGAAGAGTTCTGGAGATGGATGGCGGTGATGGCTGCGCACAATGTGAACATAATGCTGCTGAACTAGACACTTAAAAATGGTAAATTTTATGGGGGCTGGCCCCGTGGCCGAGTGGTTAAGTTCGCGCGCTCCGCTGCAGGCAGCCCAGTGTTTCGTTGGTTCGAGTCCTGGGTGCGGACATGGCACTGCTCGTCAGACCACGCTGAGGCAGCGTCCCACATGCCACAACTAGAAGGACCCACAACGAAGAATACACAACTATGTACCGGGGGGCTTTGGGGAGAAAAAGGAAAAAATAAAATCTTTAAAAAAAAAAAATGGTAAATTTTATGTTACGTATATTTTATTGCACCAAAAAAAAAGCATGAGCCCCTGTGAAGTCTTTGTTCGGTCCCTTCAACTGTCACCCAGAACAGCCCCTAAAACATTTTCCGTGTCTAATGCTTTTTTTTAAGTTGTGCTTGCTTATAGGAACCAAGGCAGAACACTGCTAGGCAGCTAAACCACAGAACCGGGCCAAACCAGAAAGGTCCAAGATGGCGATGGGCTGCTGGGTGCAAAGGGAAACGTGTGCAAAAGGTGCCATGTGCGAAAAGGTGCCATGCGTGAGACGCCCCCTCTCCCTTCACATCCCATAAGAACCCTGCTTATGCTCCCTTTGGGGCAGGCGTCTGAGAGCACGAGCTCTGCCTGCTCCACTCATTGGTCAATGAATAGGATTTGTGCTCTGCTATTCGGAACGCCCAGCTCGTTCTATTGGTGCGAGTGGCTCCAGGCCAAAGGACCCACATGTGGGTCACGGGTCCCTTAGTGCTTAGTAACAGAGCCCTGTCCTTAAAAAGGGACTCAGGGAACTGAGAGGCTCGAGGCTAAAGCTTCTTTAGCTGGAAGTCTTCTCCTGCTGACAACAATTTAAACAACAAATGTTAAAGACAGTTCTACAGAAGCAGAGCGAGGGGAGCTGGTTGTAGGGTTTGAACGGCAAGCAGCTTAATCTAAGATGGCTTGATAGTGTCTCCATGTTGCATTTCATGGTTTGTACTTTAATATAGAGATTTTAATAAACTGCAAAATAGGCATAAGAAAGACCGACAAGGTTCTGGGTTTTTTTCCCATGATGACTGATGCTTTTTAGGAAAAAACAGTCAAAATCTTTCACAAAAGAAGCAAAAAAGCAGCGGTGGGCTGGGTATGGTGTGCTCTCTGGGCCCAGCGCAGAGCACGCAGAAGAGCCGGCTCTGCGGGCGCAGAACAAGCAGGACGGACGATGACGAGGCGGGCGGAGGGCGCAGGGTCCCGTGTGGGTCCAGAGCCCTAGTGTGCTGGGCGGCGCAGCTCGGGGTCTGCAGGGCAGCCCAGCGTGTCTGTGGGCCTCACTGAGAACAAAGGGCCCCCTGCGCCCCACTTCTTAGCCCAGCACCACCTCCTCCGTTCTCCGTGGCCCTGCCTGGGAGGCGGCCCAGGACTCGGGTGGGCGAGAGGGACGGACCCCAGTGGCTCTCCGCTCCCCTGCTGAGGCTCTGAAGACTGTCTCTGGCCTCGGCAGCATGCTTTGTGCTCCTCAGAGGGCCTTCTGTTGGCCCAGGGACAAGTGAGGAGCTAACTGCACACGGGCTGCCAATCGCTCCAGCTCAGGGACTGGGGTGCAGACGGGGCCAGCCGGGCGGTCTGCTCAGCAGTGACCTTCAGGGCCCCAGAGACAGGACAAGGACTCTCTGTCCCTCTCCCTTCCCTCCCGCCCTCTCCAGACCCTCAGGACCGCTCAGGAGGCGGTGCTGTCACTGTGCCCAGCGTACGGACGGGCACACCCAGGGCTGACTCCAGCCTGCGCTCCCCGCGCCTGCCCACTCGCGTGAGGTGGGGCCCAGGGTTGGGGGGCAGGGGATGGAGGCAGGGTCCCAGCCCAGACCCCAGCTCTGCGCTCTGTATGCTGTGTGCCCTCGGGTGGGCCTGTAGGACCTCACGTGGCACACATTTGATTAACGTTAGTCCTTCCTTTTCCCTTCCCAGAGGAGGAGCTGCTCACACTCTAAAGGGAGGAGGCGAACATTCAATTAAGAAACACTTAGGACGCAATCTGAGAGGGGTTGAAGAGAGCAATGAGTAGAGGGATGTCGGAGCCCCAGGGCGGGATGGAGTGAGAACGGGGCCAACAGAGGTGTCTCTGGGGCAATGGAGCAGGATGCAGGAAACCTGCGCGGCTCCTGCCACATCAGGTGCCCCGGGGGCACGGCCCAGGGTCCTTCAAAGTGATGGTGAGAGGCAGGGTACAGAGGGCGAAATCGGCCACCTCTGCGGGGCCTCCTGGCAGACCTCAGTCACGAGTTAAGTCTTAGCTTTTCTCAGAGAACTTACCCTGCTAGGTTAGGGATTAAATATGCACCCAGGGAACCCCAGATGAAATGAGCCCTAAACAGAAGGCGACGCTGTGGGACTCTCACCTCCTCCTGCTCACCCCCAGCGCCCTGCAGCCCCTGGACCATGGGTTCCCACAGCTCCGGATCCCGGGGGAGGATGGCGTCATCGTCTTCAGCTGGGACCACCGCAGCCGCCGCCCCTCCTCTGCACCCACACAGACACTGCGCCAGGGGCCTGCCTCACCGGAACACAGACACGCTCTCGTTGTCACGTCATCAGAGCTGAGACAGCCACAGTGTGAAGTGGTGACGACAGAGACCACGTGGCCCACGAAGCTGAACGTATTTACTATCTGGCCCTTTCCAGAAAACGTCTCTGATCCCCATCCTATCCCTGTCTCATTTGCTCCGCACAGCCTCCTGGAGAGGCCAGTGTGATTATTCTCATTCACAGAGAAGGAACCGCGCTCAGAGAGGCGAGGCCGGCCCCAAAGGCAGGGCGGCTGTCCTGTCCCCAGCAAGCAGGGCAGGGCTGGCCCACGACAGCTGCTCGGTGACCATCTGCTGAGTGAGAGAACCGAGGAGTGGACGACGTGACCCAATGAACGACCTGTGCTTGGCGTGGAGTCTGAGGTCACAGGGACCATCCTGGCAGCCTGCGGGGACAAGGTGCTCGCTGTCCTGGGAGGTGCTGGCCCCAAGTAGAGCCGTAGCTGACGTGTTCTGAGACAGCGTCTGCCAAGGTCTCAGGCAGCCAGGACGCAGCAGGGACAAGGCCAGTCCTGAGAGGACAACCAGGGCGGCCAGGCAGGTTCCACACGGGCTCTGTTTTTGTCTCTGGAAGACGATACACTTGGGGCCTCGGTTGGGCAGTGCCAACTGTAAGTGCAGGAGGGGGAGTGAGGCCAGCAGGTCCCGGCCCACAGGAGGGAGGCACCCTGCCCGTGAGCGCCGGATCAAAGGAGCGGCCACCGGGCTGGGCCCTGAGCCGGGCCTGCTGACCCTCCTCCTCTCACCATGGAGAGGACGGGCGAGGTGCTGCCTTGGGAGCGGGCGTGCCCCCCCCAGAACTGCCCCAGACGCGGGGACTGCCACGGCAGCAGGAGGCTGAAAGGGCCTCCACCCTAGTTAAAGCGTCTCTCGAGGCTGGGAGGCAAGAGTGCAGGGCACCGGGGCAGGCAAGGCTCCAGCACCTGCCCTGGACCGGGACTGCCCAGGGCACCTGCCTTCCAGCGGAGGAGATGACAACAAACCCACTCCGACAGGTGGCACCGTGCACCCAGGACAGCAATGTCATTTCCGAGAAGGGGCCAACGGTGGAAACGCAAATCGGCTGGTCGGGGAAGGCCTGGGTGAGATGAAACCCTTTGTGTGGAGATGTGAAGGAGGCGAGGGAGCCACGGGGCTGTCTGGGGGAAGCGCGAGCCAAGGCCCTGGGGCAGGAGTGTGCCTGGAGCTGGGTGAGTGACAGGGAGCCCAGGAAGAGCTGAGGCCAGAGAGACGACAGGCGGATGACCACGGAGGACTCAGTCTCTGCCGTGCGCGAGGCGGAAGCCTGCAGGGGCTGGGACAGGCGGGGCCTGGACTGACATGGGTTTTATCAGGATCCCTCTGGCTACTCAGTGGGGAATGGACTGACTGTGGGAACGAATGGATGAATGAACAAACCAATGAGTGAATGAATAAGAGGAGACAGGGCGATGGGAACGAGGGGCCAGGCAGAGCCCCACACACAGGAGACACACAGGCGAGGGCAGGATGTGGGCTGTGTGCCCTAACACCGTCCTGCCGGCCCCTGCTGACGCCTTCAAAGCTGGGGCTCAGCACAGGCTCCCTCAGCGAGCACGTCCCCCCAGGTCCCTGTTCTGGCTTCACCTGGCTGCCAAGGACCCTGAAGCTCAGAGAATGACGACTGTCAAGGCCACACGACCTCATTACAGGATTCAGTGCGATGCGAAGCCACATCCTCCTGACCACAACACCAGGCTTCCGAGCCCCAAGGGGGCAGGAGCATCCCTACTGTTCGGACCCTCCAGGAGCCGCTTCTGAGTCAGTCTGGTGAAGGGGGGCTTGGAGAAACCCCGGGGACACAGGCCGGGCCCTGCCCGCAGGAGGCGGTCTGATGCCCCCTCCTGTGTGAGGCATGCCGAGCCTCCCTCAGGCCCCCGGGGCAGGGCTGGAACTTACTGCTCTCGCTCTATTTTAATAAACACCATTCAAAGCCCTGAAAATTAATTTCCCCTAGGAAGACAATTACATGTCAAATAATACACCCGCTGAGCAAACGATTAAGAAAAAATCCAGCCAAGAAAGCTTTGCGCGGGCTGATTCTGAGATACGTGAGCTAGACATGGAAGGCCCCGGAAGGTCATTACTGAGCAGTAATGAGCACAAGCGAGCAGGCGAGGGGAGGGAGTTCATTTCTAAGATTTGTGCCCCATCGCAATTTATTTCAAACCTATAAACGGAATCCGTGGGAAAGCCAGTCTTCTCCGTCTTCTAATAAAGGACATTGACAGCACCATTGAAGGCCAGCTCTGGAGGGATCAGATTATCTCTGAGCTGATGGGCTGCACAGGGACACGGGCTGTGGCCACGGCCAGCCCCAACAGGCAAGGCTGCCTGAGTCAGTGGCCAGCATACAATGGGGAGGGCTCACGTCGAAATGTGGGCTGGTGACTTCTGAAATGTTAGGGGCCAGCCTCTCCATTGGCAAAGATTGGTGGGAACTGAGAAGCCAGCTGAGTCCTGAGATGGGCCCCAAGTCCCTCCACGAGCCAGCCTTTGTTAGTTACACGGCTGTGTGACCCCAGCAGGCCCCTGAGTATGCATCCCCTAATCAAGTCTTCACGCATGGAGAGTGAAGCCCAGAGAGGTTAAGCAAGTTGCTCAGGATCATGCTGTGAAGTGGGAATAGCGAGGACTCCAGCCCAGCTCTGCTCCCTCCCAGCCCCCATGTCAGGGTTGCAGCTTGGCCTGGGGTCAGACCCACCAAGCTGGCTTAGCACGGGATTTAGCATATGCAGATCAAGGGTTGGCTGACTGTGGCCCTTGAGCCAAATCCAGCCCGAAGCCTGCTTTCTGTAAGTAGTTTTATCAGAACATGGCCGCGTCCACCCAGGTGTGTGTTGGGGTACAGCAGCTTGCAGACAACAGCAGCCCAAGGGATGCTGCCCAAGAGATGCTGCCCACTCTCGCCACCCGGCCGCTGTCGGAGCCCAAAGGCTCAGTGTGGGCTTGCACCCTCGCCTGGCAATCCCTTCTTTGTCCGGAGGAGGCTCATATCAGAGTCCACGGCTCCTTCAAGGCTGCGAGGGTGGGCAGCCTGTGGGAGAGGGAGTGGCGGGGATGGCAGAGCATCAAGACCCCGCTCACAGAGCAGGTCACCCTGGCTGCTGCAGCAAGCTCTGACAGCTGGGGTGGGGGTGGGGCAGCTTCCAGGGGGTCACGATGGTCCCCACCAAGCTCCCCAAATTGTTTGTGCCCCAAAGCACGGAATTCTAGGACTTGAGAATGTTAGTGTGGGAAGTCACGCCCACCCCTGAGCTGGCTTCCCCGTCTGGAAGGCAGTTGTTTCCCACCGTGTCTGAGGCCTGCTCTGCCAGGAGGGCCCTTGGGCCTTCTCGGGGACCTGCCAGGCTCCGAGCCCTTCCTCTTGACAACTGAGGAAGCCGGTGGCTCGCCTGTGAGACCCACGCGCACTTGTGCAGTGTGCACACAATTGTGCGGACTGAGGGGCCCCTGGGCTGGGAGGGCTGGACAGGCTAGCACATGGTGAGAGCTCAGGAAAGTGCACTAGCGAGATGGCCACCAGTGGGGTGACAGGCCAAGGCTGTGGAGAGAGCCCGTGCCCCCGACCTGTGGCCAGAGGAGCTCCTGGGCACACCTCACACAGGTCTCCCGGCCCCCAGCTCAGTCACGGGCCCCACTCTACCCCTAGTGGCTGCTCCACCCCCACATCAAAGCCGCCAACAGCCCTCCAGCATCACTGCAAGGGCGGGTCCGAACTCAAACCCACCCACTTACCGCCTCCACACCACCCCTGGCCTGGCCAATGGCATGTCTGCCCCCGGCTCCAGGGAGGCCGCCTGTGGGGTCTCCCTGCCACCTCTCCTAGTCCACACAGCAGCGGAGGGATCTTTTCAAAACACTATCCAGCTGCCGACACTTCCCTGCCTGAAGTAGCCACCGGCTCCCCATGTCCTTCCCATAACTCCCAGCCCTTGGCCTCTGCTTGCCCTTCTAGCCCTGCCCTTTGCCACCAAGTTCTCACGACCCTGTTGATCTCCACGTCCTCCAAGCACTTCTCACCTCAGGGCCTTTGCTCCCCCTGCCTCTTTTGCCTGGAATACAGCTCTTTTGTGTGTGTGTGTGTGAAGAAGACTGGCCCTGAGCCAACAACTGTTGCCACTCCTCCTCCTTTTGCTTGAGGAAGATCGCCACTGAGCTACCACCTGTGCCAATGTTCCTCTATTTTTTGTATGTGGGATGCCACCACAGTGTGGCTTGATGAGCAGTGTGTACGTCTCTGCCCAGGATCCAAACCCACGAACTCCAGGCTGCTGAAGGGGAGTGCCTGAACTTAACCACTACAGCCCCAGGATGGCCCCTCCTCAGGCTCTTTCTGCAGCCCAGCCAGACTCCAAGTCCGGGTTGCCCCAGCATGGTCATTACAGACGCAGCCCCGCCCTTGTGTTCATGCTTCCTCATCCTCGCAAAATCACCCACACGGATGGTTACACTGGGTCTCCTAAGGCACATGCACACAGCAGACGTGGCAGTGGTAGAAAGACAGAGAAGGGGAGCAGACAGACAGGAGGCACGGCTGCACGGTGCTGTACAAATTAGCAAGGACCCGAGGGCCTCAACGCTCACAATTTTAAAAAGGCTCCTGGATCTGGATCTGACTGGAGCAAGGAGGCCCGTTTGGCAATCAGTCCTGGGACAACTGGTGTCTGTATGGGAAAATGACCTTGGATCCCTACCTCACACCAGATCCCAAACCAATTCCAGGCACACTAAAGTCCTGCATTTGAAAGGGAAAACTGTAAAACTTAAGAATAATTGTCTACGTGGGACTATCTTTCCAAATTTGGGGTTGGGAATGACTTCTTAAACAAGAAACGAAAAGCTCACTAGACATAAAAAATCGGTAGATGTGACCGCAGGAAAATGAAGAACTACTTTTTACCAAAACACAGGTGAAAGGACAAACCACAAAGAGCAAGACTTTTGGAATATGCACAACCAGCAAAGGATTGGAACCCAGATACAGAGGGAACTCCTACACATCTGCAGGAAAGACAGAAGCAACGAGCCCAGTCTGCAGCAGGCACTTCTCAGAGGAGAGCACAGGCAGCAGAGAACAGGGGCAGAGATGCTCACCTGCACTGGTGTGCAAGGACACGCACATTCAGATCCCAGGGAGCTGTCATCTGAGGCCCCCCAGACTGGCCACAAGTGGGACATCTGACAGCACCAAGGGCTGGAGAGGGTACAGACCTCCCAGAACACAAGGGCAGTGCTGGTGCGGGTCAACTGCTCACCACTTAGAAAACCACTTTGGCGCTTTCTTCTTAGGCTCGCAATTCACACACCTTCTAACCCTGCAAGCCCACCCCTAGCCTTACACAAGACACACACGAGAAGACGGCATAGCAGCATTGTTAATAATAGAAAAAAATCAAACGGAAATGACTCAAATACTCATGGAGAGGAATATGCAGAAATAATTTGTGGAATAGTCACAAAATTTATTTCACACCAGTAAAAGAAAAACGACAGCTACACACGACAGCATGGATAAAGCTTAGAAACTGAGAAATGTTGAGTGAAAAGCGCAAATCTGAGCAGTCCATACACAGTATGGCAGTTTCAGAAAGCACAAGAACAAACAAACTATACTTCGCCTGGACATCCATAGTAAACCTGTGAGCAAGAGAATGACAGAGAAACAACACTCAGGACAGTGGTGACCTCCAGGGTGGGGCAAGATGCAAACACACAGACTCAAATCACTGAGAAGGTTCCAGTTCTGGAGTGAGTGGTGTGTTCACAGATGCCCACGATTTTACTATCCTTTATAATGTATAAGACCCACTCAAAATGGGAAAAACAAGGAGGAACACTGTGGATCCAGACAGATCCAGTATGATGTCCCTGTCACACAGCTCGCTGTGTTCACTTTGTGTCACAATGGGTACTCTGAGGTCTGTGGGGAGGTCAGACCAGGAGGCAGAAGGACTGAAAACTAAATGAGGGCATTCTTTCTCCTGGGCCTCAGTTTCTCTATAGGCAAAATAAGGGAGTGTAGCGGGAATGACAAACAGTTGGCATGCATAACGTAGGTCTCCCCTTCCTTACCCATTACAGACATTGCTAATGGATTGCAGCACTCTCTAGTGCTGAGCATGTGTGTAGCTTTCGACTCCTTCTCAGCTCGGCACTGCAGGCTGCCAGGGATGGTGGATCAGAGATGGCACACTCAATGACACGTCCCCGCTGACCCAGAGAGTCCCTCCAGCTCTGGCCTGGGAGTTTTGAAGCCAGGCCGGCAGGCACCAGCACTCTGACAGGCAGTGCCTCTCAGGGAGCAGCCTGCCGGCCCTGGAGCCTGCCCTGGCCAGACTCTGGAGGTGGAACCTCAGCTTCTGCAGCGCCCTCCCTGGTGGCCTCCAGTCTCCTGGACCCCCTGCTGCCCGCCACACACCCCTCCAGCCCTCCATGCTCTCACGTGTCAAGGGTGGGAGGCAGGCTCACGTCTAGCCCTGCTGGTCGGCTTCACTGACTTGACAACAGCTCGACTGGCACAGAGGGCCGGGTGGGAGCTCACGTCACCCTCTACCCCAGGGGTACCGGCTTGCCCACGGTGCCCTGTCAACCAGCCTCCCCAAAGACTGATGGCATTCCTCCCACGCCCTGCTGGCTGGGGCCTCCAGGCCCGTCCTCCCTCCCCTCAGGGCTGCAGCTCGCAGAGTCCTCCTTGGTCCCACTGCCCAGCTCCTTCCTCCCCAGCGGGGTCCGCGTCCCCTCCTATAGACGGCCACATCACAGAGTTCAGCTTAGTTGTGGAGAACTTGTGTCTGCGGCCAGGTTCTGTGGCTGTCTGTCCCCCACTTAGGGGAGCCCCTCAGAGACCACCTCACAACTGGCGTGAAAATAAAAACAGCATTGGGAACAACAATTCTCGGAATCAGGGGACTTTCCCCAACGCTCTCTGCCTGGTGCACCTACCTCACGGCCAGTGAAGTCGGCAGTGAGGGACACACTTCACTCCCACAGTGACAACAAAGTCAGGGCCACAAAGGGGAGTGGCTTCCTGGAGTCACTGCCCACTGCCCCCTCCTGGGAGGCCGGGAAGCGTTTCTGCCTGAAACCCCTGTCCTGCTTGGACACGCCTCCCCCCAAGCCAGGGACCCCTGAGTGGCCACAGTCCCCAGTCCCCGAGCGGCGGGACTTGCCCTGTCTCTTCCCACCCTGCAGATTATTTCAGTAACAAGGTCATATCGAGAGACGTTACACCCAGGGACATGGTGTTTTTGGTGGCTCATCTCTCTTCCACTTTATTCATCTGATGAAATTTGGAATGACTGCTGGGGCTGCGTGCACAGGAAGTCTTGATTTACTAGAAAGAGCTGTGGCGGGTTCTTAGAAGACAAGGACAGGAACTTAAGGCATCTCAAGGTCTCCAAGGAGTAGAGTGGAGACACAGCTGTCTCTGGCTGCTTCGTCCTGGAACACAGCGCCAGCACGCACCTGCACGTGGCCTGCCTGGCCCCCGGCCGAGTCCGCCGCTGACGCCCACTGTGTAAGGGCCTGGAACCTGTTATGATCCTCACTGTCCATGGACTCGGAGGAGCAAACGCCACACACTACTTTTCACTTGCAAAGGCGCAGAAACAAGAATGCTTGGGTTCCCAGGAACACAGATGCCAGCTGTTCACTTCTGGTCCCGGCTCCTCCTGGCTCATCCCCTTCAAGCCTTGCAAACTTTGGGCACACTGCTTCTGGCTCTACGATCCCCGCCACACTCCCCCGGCAAGTTCCCCACCTGGACAGCTCCAACGCCTCCTCAAAACCCGCTCTGATGCCTCCTCCTCCAGGCAGTCTCCCTTGCCGTGCCCTGGCCTCTTTCATATACTCTTTTATCCTCTTTTATACTAGCTTGAATGATCACAGTGGGTTCAAATGCTGCTGCTTGCAGGTCTGTCTCCCCTGCCATGGGGTGGGTCTGTGGGAGCAGGGCTCATGGCTGTTCACCCACGTTACCCCCAGGCCCTCAGCACGGGCCCTGGCGATAGTGAGGATGGAGCAGGGCCTCAGAAAAGCATGAGCTACATACCTGAGCTCTGTCTTCACGGGACTTATAGTTTAGTGAGAGAGATCTAGTGGCCAAGAAGGGTTCAAGGTACTTTGAACACACGTCAGGCAACCCTTTCCTGAGTACTTCGCCTTTAAGCCGAGATCTCACTGGTGAGTAAATATAAACTGGGCAGAAAAGCGTAGAAAGAACTTTCCAAGGAGAGAGAATAACAGACCACATGCTCAGTGAGCAGAGGCTGGGTTATGGTTGATAACAAATGAGACCCCAGATCTCAGGGGCCTACAATCAAGTCTTTCCATCTCTCATGCGATGTGTCCACATGGCCTTCCCTCCGGACCCAGGCCGCCAGTGAGGGCTCTATCTGGAATACTGTCACTGCCACAGAAGGAGGTGTGACCTGGTAAAGATCACACCGGTTCTTGGCTGTTCCTCAGTCCCTTTGCCCTGCCTGAGAGCAACAAGGGGCAGGGCCGCCCCATCCTCCAGGGAGGGAGGAGCCCCCACAAGGTCCCGGAGGGTGGGCAAGCCGACATCCAGTTCCACACCACGCGACAATTTTCCCAGGGGCAAAGGAAAACCACTGAATAAATTCTCCACTTGTAGCAAGTCACTCTGGCCACAGCGCGGAGAAGAACAGACTGGAAACGGGCAAGAGTGGATTTGGGGAGGAAAATTCGGAGGCCATTTCAGTTTTCCAGGGAAGAAAAGTACAGTCCTTTAGACGAGGGTCATGGCAGTGGAAACTGAGAGAAAGCAACAGATTTAGAAGATAGGAGGATCGAGTGAGGGGCCTAGGGGTGCAGAGACGAGTGACTATGTGCGGAAGGAACGGAGCAGGCCTGGCTTCTCACGTCTTACCAGCTGCGGGCTCCGGTCTTTTGGGCAGACCAGTGAGCCCTATTCTCTGTTTGTTCTGGGGCTCCCTGGGTTCTCCTAACAAAAAACAAGCATTAGTAAATAAAGGAGGGAACACACGGATTCGTAAGGCGATGAGCACTGAGTGAACTGACAAATGACGGACAGAGTGACCAGGGGAGTTAATTCATGTCCCTAGCTGCTCAAAGAACAAGGAGAAACTAGACTCAACCAGAAGAAAAGGGAAGTCCTCCCCACTGGGCATGCTCAGAGGGACCCCTCCCCCCCCCCCCAAGGCCTCAGGGTCTCCATTCCTCCAGGGAGCAGACCAATTTCAGCTGTGACAGAGAAGGAAGGGGTGGGCGGGGAGGAGCAGGGCAAGGAAAGGGAGGCGACACGGATGGTTCTGTGGAACCTCTGCCTCATCCTCTCCTCCCTCCACGTGGCCTCCCCGCGTCTCCCTTTCAGAGTCCACAGCTTGACCATCCGTGGTGGGCGGGCTTGGGAGTCACCAACACCCCAGGAGAGATTTTCTGTCGCGGCAGCACTGGGCAAGCTTGCAGGAGCTCAGCGCCCAGGGTCCGCACAGGCTCAGAGAGCCCCGGATCCTCCTCTACCCTGGGTGCCCCCGACGACCCGAAGGGGAAGGACTCGCATGAACAGCTGTGTCACTGTGGCCTCGTCTCAGCCCAGCCACCTCTGGAGCATCGAGGTCGCTTTCCGTGACGCACACAGGCTGCCTCACAGCTAGGGACGCACTCTAAGACAAAACCACAGGGTCTCAGAGCTGAGGGGGTCCAGGACCCCATTTTCCCCAGCGCCTTGCTTTGCAGATGAGAAAGCAGAAGCCCAGAGAGGGGAAGGAATTCCCTCGGGCCACACAGCGAGGGGCAGAGAGGGACTCGAAGCTAGCCTCCAGACAAAACTCATTTCCTTTGGAAGGTTCCTGGCGAGGCCCCGTCCCGGAACGGGAACAATTAACAGGCCTGAAAACTCAGAGTAGCGCACAGTAGGTGCGCAGTGGACACTCGTTAACTGAGTGAATATCATGGGACACAAAAAGCAGACCATGAAGCTGAGAGTGGCCCCCAAAGCCTGTCTTCCAACAGGAAGTCCCGTTCCTCTTTGGTGCCCGTTAAGTGGGGCTTGGAAAGCAGGGGGGGGCGCAGGGAGAAGAGCGGCCATGAATTCTTTGTAAGGAGAGAACAATGGAGTGTGGGAAGCGGATACACCCCAGGAAACCAGGGACAAAGTGCTGGACCCTTGGCCCGGCTCTCCCAGGCCCCACACCATCTCCCGCCTAGGAAACGGGGAGCAGTTAGGGTTGGAATCTTGGGAGAAGAGAAGTTCCATTTCTGTTGGGCTCTGAGGGGCGATGATCCCAGCCTGTGACTGACTGGTGGTGGCCATTTGCTTTCGTAGACGGAAAGCCCACCTGAGAAGGACACCAGCACAGAGGGGAGGAAGCCGAGCCAAGAGGCTGGGAGAGACGATTCCTGCTGATGATATCCAGCACCCAGGTACAGCCTTGCCTGAAGCTATCTGCCTTCAGACTTCTTACTTACATAAATTATTCTCTCCTGCTTTGTTTAAGACACTTTGGGTTTTCTGTCACTGTCTATCAAAAAAATTCTGCCTGTTCCTTCCAGCTGGCTAAATGGAGCACTTTGGAACAGCAACAGAACTCAGAATCTAGGCTAGCTTTAGGGGATCACTTCCAGATAACATGCAGACTCCGGTCTAACCTGGAGATGGAAGTGGCCTCAAGCAATATCTATTGGGGGCCTGCTGCAGGCCTGGCTACTCACATTACCCAAATTCATCCTCATTTTAGAGGACAAGATTGAGGCTCAGAGAAGGCAGGTAACTGGGCTGTAGCGAGGACATGGGGAGCCAGACGGCAAACCCAGATTCTGCCCTTGCACTCTGGGAAGCTGCACCACATGGCTTGTCCATGTGACAGGGGCTGGGGTGCCCAGCGTCACGTGCGTGTGGTGGGAGAACCTGAGCCATGGTGGCTGTATGTGGCTTTCAGGAGGCGCCCAGAGGCCATCCGCACAGAAGGGAGGGAACCGGGCCCCAGCACCCCCGGCTGCCCCTGCCCGGTAGCCCTTTCTCTTGCTTTGCTTGGAAGAGCTGCGCTCATGCAACCACTCACAGGCCAGTGTCTGGCGCTGCTACAGGGAAGGCCCGGAGCCATCGCCGCCCACTGTACCTGGGCAACCTCCTTCCTTTGGGCCTTGGGGGACCCTATTCCCCACTTGCATAGCACAGGTCTTTTCCAGAACATGCAGAGAGCCTCACTCATTTTGGAACGGGACGTGGCCATAACTGCCCTTTCCGTGTCTCCCTGAAATGCAGCTCACGGCCGCCCAGGGCTGCCGCAGGAGAGACCAGGCTGACAGCCCATCCACAGCTCAGCACCTGAGGCCCCGAGAGGTGAGGGCAGCCTGCCGGGAAACGCTGCTCACCAGGGACCTCCCACACCAGCTGAACAGGCTGTCGAGGCCCCAGGAGGGCCGGATGCAGTGCTCAGGCCAAAGTGACCCCAGAGGCTTCTTGACGGCTGGGGCCCTCAGGCAGTGGGGCGCGGGGCGTCTCCGAGGTGTCTGAGGGCCTGTGGTGTGCAGGTTCAGGGTGCGCAGAGAAGCAAGGCCAGAGGCCGACCCCAGAGCTGTTCACAATCCAAATACCGACGAGCCAGCCAGGCTGACGGAGAAGCACAGCTCAGGGGCTGTGTTCACAGGTGAAGGGCGGGGACAGGGCGGAGCCCATGTCTGCTGGGGACTAGCTAAGGACAGAAACTTTTAAACTGAGACTTGCAGGCTGTACAATTAGGTACGTGTTTGGCTGAAGTAACAGAAAACTCGACTAAGAGTGGCTTAAACTACAAGGCATCTAGATGTGAGAGACGGGAAGTCCAGAGGTGGTCTGGTGGCCCAGCAATGTCATCGGTGACTCAGATGCCACCCACCTCTCTATTCCACCATTAAGAGAATGTTAATGTCACTCCCTCATGATTGCAGCGTGGCTGCCTCCACTCCAGCCATCACATCTGCATACTCAGTGCTCAAGCAGGGAGCAAGGGGGCACCTTCCTCCCTTCCCATCTCTTTCTTTACAGGAAGGAAAATCTCTCACAGAAGCCCCCATAGACTTCTTCTAACATCTCATTGGCCAGACAAGTCCTTGCCCCGACCAATCACTAGGGGTTGGGGGCAGGTGGTTGCCATGACTGGCTTGGACCAACCATGATTTCTCCAAATTGAGCACCACAGGAAGAAGGAAGGGTGGGGTGGGCAGAAGCTGCTGTGTGAGCAACCAACTCGATCCTACCGTAAAGGAGAAGTGGACTAGGGAGCTGAGGTTGCAAGGACAAGGGGACAGGAGAGCAGGGTAGCAGCAGGCACAGAGGCACAGGGGTGCAGAGCGCGGGAGACGAGCCCGGTGTGTGAGCACAGTGCAGGTGGGGCAAGGTGGGCAGTGCCTCCCATTACGTTTGATGCCTGGAGCGAGGTAGACCCTGGGCAATAGGGAGCTACTGAGAGACGCTGAGCAAGTGAGTGAGTGCAGGCGCAGAAGGAACCCGCAGGTGTGCAGAGGGCCCTATGCTTCAGGAGCTGAGCAGAGCCTTCTGTGACCGGCAACAATGTTGCTAATGACCCCGAGGCCTCTGTGCAAATGACGATAACTGACAAGACGGAGTAAATACCACCCTAATTCATGAACTGGATAATGGCAGCAACCTGGTTCTGGACATTAGAACGCACACACAGCCGGGTCCTTTGGACAGCTAGGCTGGCACAGCTGTGACGCCCACACCTCACCTCTCCCATCTGCCCTGGGCCTTGGCACACCCCGCCAGATCCCCCCAAAACACAGCACAGGTGTTGTAGTTGACACAGGACGCCCCTGCCTCTGAGGGCGAGGAGACTGTGTCCCGGCTCACAGAGCAAAAGATGGAGGCTGGAAGCGGGTCAGGGGCTTGCCGCTGAACGGTGGGGCGGGATTTGAACCCAGAGCCTGTCTTTCCCACCCCACCATGCTGCTTTATGACCTCAGAGCCTGGACATTTGCTAACTGAGAACTCCTTCTCACCCCAGCACTCCCCCAGGGGGTGGGGCGGGGGGCGTGGAGGGCTCCTCCCTCTGCAATGCCCACCCACAGGACCCCACAGACGTGTCCTTCATTATGACACAGGGCCTCCCAAGCTGAGCATGAGGACCGCCCTGCAGCCGCAGGGACCACCGTCCACGGGTGACACGGGCAGGGGTACTGCGGGCGAGCCTCACAGTCTGGCCCGTGCCTGAGAGGCCAGCACCCCGATTAAGGCCCCCCCTGTGCACACAATCACATCCTGCAGTGGAGGGGCACCTGGGCTGAGGCTGGCCCGTTCTGGCCTTAAAGCGCACACTCTGGTCTCCTAGGGGGCTGACCTTTTTAATTAAATTACACATTTCCTACCCAACAGCCAAGCCCCTGCCCTGCTCCCTGTAGTCCTCGGCCTCTCAGCTTTTTCTCCTCTCCAGGACCAAGTTCTCAGCCTCAGGTCGAGGCCCATTCTGGAGACACACACTGTCCCTTCAGGTGTCAGCTTCAGTGCAACAGGCCCTGCCATCCCCATGTCCCTGCTTGGGGCCGGGGGGGCTCCTCGCTGGCTCTGCAGACTCAGGAGCCAGGGAGGGAGGCGGCGGCTGGGCGGGGTCTGCCCACAGGACGGGGCAGGGGCGGGAGGACTCGCCCTTAAACCTCAGGGCAGAGATCTCAGGCAGCAGGCTGCAGGGAGCCATGACCAGGGACCCAGCAGGTTCAGAATAAGTCGACTACACCAGCCGCCTCTGGGAAGCACGGCTGTCAGCGTGAGAGCAGAGGGTGCCGTGGGCCGGGACCGCCCCCCAGAGCGCGGGGGTGAGCTGAGGGCTCTGGAGTCAGGACCCTGGGGTGTGAAGCCGGCTCCACCGCAGGCCCAGTTACTAAGGCAACACGGCCTTCCCCTCTGTAAGGTGGGCATCTTGGAGTCGCTCTCTCCCGGGATGGGGACTAAATGAGGCGCAGGGAGGGCTCAGGAGGGGTCTGGGCTGGGCGCTGCCCCAGGCATGCTGTCAGAGCCACCGAGAGGACCGTCTGCTCAGCTGGGCTGGCCTGCCGTTTCCATCAAGGGCCAGAGGGGAAATATTCTAGGCTTCGAGGGACCTGTGGTCTGTGTCGCAACTGCTCGACTCCGCTGTTGTAGTGCAAAAGCATGGACAGTGGGCGGCTGGGGCTCTCCACCTGCTTTCTGGAGAGGGTCCAGGCCCTCGGACTCCCACTCTTACACGCTCGCGTTTCCAGTAGTGGGTGGGGCTGCGTTCTGATAAAACTAGCTGCCCATGAGGGCTGACCCCTGGTCCAGGAGGCTGGCTGGGGCGGGGGAGGGGGTTTACTCCCCTGAAGTTAAGGGCAGAGGGTCACATGTTCTGGAATCCACATCTCCTAGCCCCAAAGTGACAGGCAATTTGTAAATCCAGCCCCTGGGGGTCTTGCAGCTAAAACACCAGTGGAGGGGCCTCTGTTCTTGCTGGAACGACCTGGAAACTGAGTGGGGAATTCAGCCAAGTCACAGGAGCTCAGAGCAGGCCTCCTGGGATGCTGGGACCTGCCCCTCCTCACTGCCACTGACAAAGGAAAGGTCTTGGGCGGGGGACCGGAGGGCCTGCTGGATTACACTTGCCCCTCGTCAAGGAGCCGCTCTAGGTGACATGGGCACACGTGCTGTGCTGTTGAGCTCGTAGGAGGAGAAGGTCCTTCTGGGAGGGCTGGCTTTTGCGCTTTGAAGGAGGGTCTCCTGTGTGCCAAACACACAACCATCCGAGTCAGGTCTGGAAAGCCAGGCACAGAGCGGTCCGGAAAAGCTTCAGGTCACACAGCCACTAGCGGCAGAGCTGGGTTGTGACACAGACCTGATGCACAGGCCCATGCCCTCTCCACTCTCCCAGGAGCCATCGGGATCCCACACATCAGTGTCCCTCAGAGAGGATGGATATCGGAGCTGGCAGCCGGCCCTGTCTGCCAGACGCCATCAGAAGGACAGACATTCCCTGGGCACCCGTGGGGCAGCCAGTCACGCGCTGTCTGCAGTGCCCCAGGCTGCTGCCAGCCAGGACAGGGTGCCGGTGGCTGAGGCCCGGCTCCGCCCTGGGCCGAGTCGGAGTCCTTGCGCTCAGTTCTCCTCTCCGGGGGCTGGAATCAGCAGCTACTTCCCGAGGGTCCAGGAGGATGAAATGAGCTAAGACGGACGACGTCCTTGAGGCCACAGGGCACAGAGGGCGCTGGGGGCCGCTGCACCGGTTCATCTCTTCCTCTCCCCTTTGCCGGACGAGGAGGAGACCCGAGCGGCAGGGCTTGTCCCCATTCTTATCCCTGCCCGGCGGGACCTGTCCTCCGCCCTCCAGGGCGCCCTCATTCCCACCCTCGGCTGCTGGGACACTCGGCGAGGCTGGCTACTTCCTGAGGCCTCCACGCCTGACCACACCCCCCCTCGGACCCCCAGGATGCCTGGCTCCCTGTGAGCTCCCCTGGAACCTGGAGCTGGCCAAACGGCCCACCCCTCGATCAGGGCTCTTAGAGTGACTGCTCCATGCCACTGTCCTAAAAAGGAGCAGTCATCACAGTGGACAGGCCCAACGCCTGCGCTACAGTCAGAAACCTCAGCTGCACGTGGACGTGACTGAGGCCGTTTTGGGGGCCCACACCCTGCCACTCCTCTGACCCCCCAACAGGCTGGCCCACGGGGCTTGGTTACCCTATCTGGACCTCTTGGTTGTAGTCATAAAGGCCACAGGATCGGAAGTTTCCCTTGGTCCTTCTGAAAACCTTAGGTAGTGTTAGCGCGCGGTGGCTGCCTGTCTGCCCTGCACTGTGGCTCCCAGCCTTTTCCCCGTAGCGTTCGTCACGACAGTAATTCTAAGTCGTTTCCTCATTTAGTTGTTTTGATTACCTCCACGTGCTACATCACTACACGTTTCTCAAGCTGGAGCACGCACAGCCACAGTTCTCCGTAAGGAGGGCGCAAAACAGTGCATCTCTGACACATCTTTCTGCAGCATCAAGTTTATTACAAGACGTGGAAAACCAAGGACTCATCGAGACCCGTCCGTCTTCCCACCAACGTGGAAGAAGAGCCAGAGAGGACGGGGAGGGAAGTTGTGCTCCGGGAAAAGCAGTCCAGGCTCTGAGGTTTCACCCTGGTGGGGCCGAGGGGCAGGCCTGCAGTGAGGGTAGCCTCTCCTCGTGTCCCCCAGGTGCCTCCAGGCCGTCCTCTAGGGTCACCGAGTGTTTGGACGCAATGCTTCAGAAGGCCACGGATGTGCCAGGTCCCCTTCTGAGTTGCATCCCTACAGAGAGCACGGCCGCAGTCGGCACAGCTCCGCCGGCCGCTGGACCAAGGCCTCAGGCCCGCACGTCCGTGCGCACACGCGTGTCCTTGCACTGCTCCCACTCACAGCAGAAGGCGTCCACCTCGCACCGAATGCCCACCCCGCGGGGCCGGCTCCGCAGCGCAGCATCTCACTCTCTGTGTAGAATGCAGGGGTGCGGCTCGACGTCCCTCCATCAGTGGTTGGAACCTGCAGGGACCTCACCTGGGCCGCACCCTGTTCAGCTTGCCGTGCCAGATCTTGCTCGGCAGGCAACAGCACAGGCCTCGCAGCACCTTGAGGAGCCTCCGAGCAGCGCCCCCCCGGCCCTGGCTGCGGCGAGAGGGAGAGGCTGGGGCACCCCCACTGGGCTGCCCAGCCTGCTGGGAGTCTCCTCGGCAGCTGCCCTCCCGGGCCCCACCGCTGGTACTGGCGCTGGGGGTGGAGGGGACCAGGCTGGGGACCTGCAGGGGGGTTGTGCTGGGGGTGGCGGTGCCCGACTGCAGGCGGGGTAGGGCTCCGGCAGGCTCTGCGGCCTTCAGCCCTGGCTCCTGCTTCTCAGGCCGCTGACAGCCTGCCTCGCGGAGCCAGGTGGGCAGAACAGGCACACTGCCACCGCGTCTTCTGGGGCGCGCCGAGGCCCTCAGCTGCGCCGCCCAGGGTGGCAAAGAGCTGCAGCTGCTGGCCTCGGCGCAGGGGAGGGACCTCCCGGTGCTGGCGTGGCCATCCCCCTGGGGCTTCTGGGCCTTCAGGATCAGGAAGACGGCCATTGCATGGTTATACCTCCTTTTTCTGAGGGACTCCTGGATGTCACTCCACTGAAATCCCATTGTTATCATTGTCTCTGTCACCCAGGAGTCCCTCGTGTCACAAGGCAGTGGCCGATGTGGCCTCAGCTTCGGCCGGCCCCAGTTGACCCACGGGTCCCCCATCACCTCTTGTAGGGTCTTCCTCTTCCCGGGGTCGAGGGTCAGCATGCCTCTCAGCAGCTGCGCGCACTCGGGCGAGAGCAGCAGGGGCGGCGAGTAGGCCCCGCTGAGCACAATCCGCCGGATGGCGCTGAAGTCCTCCCCCTGGAAAGGCAGGGACCCGGTGAGCGTGACGTGCAGCAGCACGCCCAGGCTCCAGACGTCGGCTAGGGGGCCGTCGTAGGGCTCCAGCCGCATGACCTCGGGGGCCGCGTAGTAGATGGTGCCGCAGTACGTGCTCAGCGGCCGGCCGGACTCCAGGCTGCAGAGGCCGAAGTCGGCCAGCTTCGCGCTCCCCGCCGGGTCCAGGAGCACGTTCTCCAGCTTCAGGTCCCGGTGTACGACGCCCCGGCGGTGGCAGTACTGCAGAGCTGAGACGAGCTGCCGGAACCGGTCGCGTGCCTCCTCCTCTGTCAGGGGGCCGTGCTTCATCACGTGCTCGTGCATGTCGCCTCCGCTGACGAATTCCGTCACCAGGAACAGAGTGTCCTCCGTGTTGATGACCTCCAGCAGGCCCACGATGTGGGGGTGACGCAGTGTCTTCAAGCTGTGGACCTCACACAGAAGGTTCTTGGCAGTGGAGGCACTCTGCTCCTTCTTAGGGATCATCTTTATGGCCACCTCCGTCCCGGTGGGGATGTGCAGGGCCAGCTTCACCTTGCCGAAGGAGCCCTCGCCAAGGGTCCTCAGGACCCTGTAATCCTGAAGGCAGGTCTGCCTGCCAGCAGAGGTGTCCCCAAGGCCCGGAATCATGGTGACCTCCTATCTACGCTAACTTATAACTCTAACTAACGAGGCTAACTACGCTTAGTAACTACAGGAACAAACAAAACGATACTATGCTAATACTAACAATACTAATGAGGCCACCTATGCTTCCTAACTATACTAAGTAGTACCACTAACTATCCCAAAGATACTAACTACACCCACAATACTAACTCTACTAACTGTACTAACAATACTAAAAAAATTTAAAGAAAACGCGAAAAAGAACAAAAAAACAAAGGAAAAACAAAAAAATGAGAAAACAACAAAGACAAATTGAGAAAAGGAAAAAATTAAAAAGTGAGAAAAATAAAAGAAAAATGAGACAAAACCAAAAAGAATTAAAAAATGAGAAGGGAGAACAAACAAAAATAAAAAACAAAACACAAATGAAAAAACAAAAAAGCAGTAAATAAAAAAATAAATAAACAAAATCGGGGGCAACAAAAACAGCGAAAACCAACTAACTGCACACCAACTCCACAGGTCACCAGATAAGCTTCCCGGGCTGCACGTGCCCCAAAGGCCGAGCCTAATATGAGTTTTTGTAAATTCCATCACAGTGGCTCTTTATGAGGTCAGAGCAGGACGTGCACCAGGCATGGCTGGGGTAGACTCCAGTGGTTTTCTTACTTTGTGGTCTCAAGACCCCTTTACTCTTAAAAAAAGGGACCCCAAAGAGCTTTTTATTTTTACGGGATATTAGAGAGTGATATTTACTTTGTTAGAAATTAAAATCTGTAGGCTGCTTCAGTGGCCTTTTCATTTCTAATTTAAAAATCAAAACTTATTAAAGTTTTGGCTTCTAAAGACCTCAAAATATCTACACTTAAAATATTCAATTCCTTTTCCTTAAACTCTGATTAGTCTCAAAATGGTCCTACGACTTAACTGATATTATAACACTATAGGAAAACGTTCTGTCCCGTAAGGCATGAGAAGGGACGTCATTAACGTTCACAAAGCTGAGCGGAAGAGAGCTTTTAGCATATTTGCCCCAGTAAGATCATGAGCTGACTTCTCACCAGGAACCTTGGAGGCCAGAGGGCGTGGGTTGATGTGCTCAAAGTGCTGAAGGAAAAAATAAGCCCACCAAGAATCCTACATCTGGCAACACTGTCCTTCAAACATGAGGGAGGAATTAAGACGCCCCCATAGAATCCACGGCTGGGAGAGTGTGCTACACCAGACCCGCCTCCAATGAAGGGAGCCCTGCAGGCTGAAACGAGAGGACGCTGGACAGCAGCTCAGCGCCTTACGAGGAAATTACATCTCTGGTCAAAGTAAGTAGGTGGACGATTATAAAAGCTGACACTATTGTGACTTTGGTTCGCAGCTCCACTTTTTGTTTTCTCCATTAAGAGACTAAAGGATTAAAAAAACCAATTATTAATATATGGTTTTGGACATACAATGCCTAGAGATGTAATTTTGAAACGTTAATAACTGAAATGAGGTGGAGTCCGAGCTGTGTAGGAGCTACATTTCTGTACGTTACTGAAGCGAAGGTGGTATAAATTGACATTAGAGTGTTATAACTTTAGGATGTTAAGTGTGATGCCATGGTAACCAGAGAGAAAAAAGGTATAGAATAGACACAAAAGAAAATGAAAAGGTAACTAAAATGTTTCCCTACCAAAAATCAACTAAATGTGAAAGGAGACAGTCATGCAGGAATGACAAAAAAAGCTGTAAGGCATATAGAAAACAAACCACAAAATGACAGAGGTAAGTCCCTCCTTGTCAGGAATTCCTTTAAACG
The DNA here is from genome assembly GCF_037783145.1 of Equus przewalskii. Classification (NCBI taxonomy): domain Eukaryota; kingdom Metazoa; phylum Chordata; class Mammalia; order Perissodactyla; family Equidae; genus Equus; species Equus przewalskii. The sequence goes on from NC_091845.1 coordinate 3,558,953, forward strand.
TAAAGGCATTAAACACTCCAATCAGAGCACAGACTGGCAGAATGGACAGAAAAACATTATCCCACTATTTGCTGTCTACAAGACTCTCTTTAGATCCTACAGTGGAAAAAGGTGAACATGAGAGACTGGAAAAAGATAGTCCACACTAATAGTAACCAAAAGAGACCTGGGGTTCCTATCCTAACAGGAGAGCAAATGGACTTTCAGTCGAAAAAGGTTCTAAGAGACGAAGAAGTTGGAGCCGTCACTGCCCCACTCTCAATAACGGGGACGACACTAGGCAGAACGTCAGTGAGGAAACAGAGGGCTTGAACCATGCAGTAAACCAACTAGATCAACAGACAGACACGGGACACTGCCCAACGAAGAGGACGCATTCCGCTCAAGTGGACGTGGGACACTCTACAGGGTACACCGTATCTTAGGCCCCAGTTTAAATCTCAATAGATTTTAAGAGGTAGAGATCATACAAAGTATCTTTTCCAACCACCATGGGATGGAGTTAGAAAGTAGGAACAGAAGGAAAAGTGGAAAATTCACAAATTTGTGGAAAGTAAACAATACGCTCTTAAAAAACCAATGTGTCCAAGAAGAAATCACAAGGGAAGTTATAGAATAGTTTAGAGATGAACGAAAATGAAACACAACATATCAAAACTTATGGGAAACAACAAAGCAGTGCTAAGGGGGAAATTTACAGCTATAAACACTTACATTAAAAAACAAGAAAGATCTCGGGGCTGGCCCCGTGGCCGAGTGGTTAAGTTCGCGCGCTCCGCTGCAGGCGGCCCAGTGTTTCGTCGGTTCGAATCCTGGGCGCGGACATGGCACTGCTCATCAAACCACGCTGAGGCAGCGTCCCACATGCCACAACTAGAAGGACCCACAACGAAGAATATACAACTATGTACTGGGGGGCTTTGGGGAGAAAAGGAAAAATAAAATCTTTAAAAAAAAAAAACAAACAAGGAAGATCTCAAACAAACAACCTAACTTGATGCAACTTAAGGAACTAGAAAAAGAAGAACAAACCAAACCCAAAGCTAGCAGAAGGAAGGAAAGAATAAAGCGTAGAGCAGAGACAAGTACAACAGAGAACAGAAAAACAACAGAGAAAAGCAACAAAACCAAAAGTCGGTTCTTTGAAAAGATGGACAAAATTGACAAACCATTAGCTAGACTGACTAAGAAAAAAAGAGAAAATTCAAATTATTAGACCCAGACATGAAAGTGGGGACATTACTACTGACTCTACAGAAATAACAAGAATTCTTAGAGAGTGCTATGAACAACAGTACTCTAACAAATGGGATAACCTAGATGAAATGGACAAATTTGTAGAAATACACATCCTCCCAGGACTCACAAAGCAGAAAATCGGAACAGACTTTTAACTAGTCAGGAGATCGAATCAGGGATCATAAACCTCTCCACAAAAACACCTCTGGACCTGCGGGCTTCACTGGCGAATTCTACCAAACACTTGAAGGAGAACCAACATCAATCCTTCTCAAAGTATTCCCAAAAATTCAGGGAAAAGAACACTTCTTAACTCATTCTATGGGGCCAGCATTGCCTTGATACCCCCCAAATATCTCTGGCCCATCTTCTAGACAGTCATCGGAGGGTTTTTCTAAAATATCTAGCCAGATGGGTTCTTTGCCCAGTGACTTGAATCCGGATTCGACAAGATAACTCTACTTTCCGTGTGAAGAGAGGACCAGCAGTGCCCCCAGAATCAGGCTGAACACATATGGACGCCTTCCAAGGGCCTCAGCCCACCATGGTTGTCCACAGAGCAGACTGGACGCAGCTGAAGGGAATATTAGTGACCTGAAAGACCACCCAGAGAAGACGGCTCAGGATGCAGCACAGACAGCCAAGGAGACGGAAACGTAAAAGACAGAAGTCCGGTGAACCTGAATCAGAATCCCAGGGCAGAGAAGGGAGGATGGAAGAGAGTAAAATGGGACCCTGCCCAAGCTGGGGCTAGCTCTTGCTTCTCAAGCAAAATGGGCTTCTCCAACCCTCCCTCAGGATTCCAAGGAGGGGTCTCCAGAGACTGTGGCGGAGAGAGGAGAAAGGAAAGAGGGCAGCGGATGTGACCTGAACGCTGCCGCATGTCACCCACTGCCTCATCTTCAGCCTCATTTCACAGGTCCCTTGGCGGTGAGGCTGAGATCTCTGCTCCCATTTCATTGTGGGGCAGATAGTCACCGTATTTCATTGGTATTCACAACCTTAGTGGGTAGCTCGAAAACATGCACACAGTAGGGGCTCAATAGAGACTGTTGATTGAGTGTGAGATCTGAGGCTCGGAGAGTTCAGTGTCTGGTCCATGGTGACACAGAGGGTAAGACAAGGAGAAAGGATTTGAATTCAGAATTATCGGAACCCGGTGCCTCCATTCCTTCCACTCCGTGGTGCTGAAAAATGTTTGCTTGCCTCCCAGGGCCACCTGCTCAGCCCTTAGTCCAGCCCCTCCGGACACGGCTGCAGGAGAAGGCCCCCAAGCCATCTCTGACTTGGGGCCAGCTCTCATTCTGTCCTGGAGGCTGAGAGTTCAGCTCTGTTTACCTGGCACAGCAAACGTCCCCAGTCTCATCTGCCACCTTCAGCAATTTTCATACTTCTTTGCGCACAAAATAAACTGCACGTTCTCATTTTGGGTTTGGGGAAAAAAGGCCTGGTTAATTACAAAGGCTGTCTTGCCTCAGTGCGGAGTGAGGGGAGATGTTCCCAGGAAAACGAACTAATCTCGGCTAATGGCTTTCACTCCCACATCTTGGTCCCCATTAGGACGACGGCTGTAGCTGAGCCCACCTTCTCCAGAAGCAGCTCCCCTGCTCCTCAGACAAGCAGTCCTCAGATTTCACCGGCTGCTGCCAGCCCTGGGCCACTTGTTGCTGCCTCTGAAAACACCGGTCAACGTTTCAGAATCCCGCACAGGGGAGGCGACCCACAAGGGACCGCTTCATTCGCTGTTTTTCTGAGGATCATCACCTCGCACTTGGGAAGTGGGCATAGCCTGACCCCGGACACGGAGAGGCCACATGCTGAGGCTGCCTGTTAGAATTGTTAACGATTCAGATCCCCAGGTCCCACCCAGGACCTGCCCAGGTCAGACACGATGAGGGTGGGCCTGGAAATCTGTATTTTCAACAAGCAGCACAGGCGATTCTGACTTGGAAAGGCTTTGGCGTGGACGTCCCGGCTCTGCCCCTGAAGCCGCATCGTCCTGGGGGGGCTGCTCCGTATTTCTCAGCCTTGAGCTCCCAGAACTGAAAACATGGGGCAGTGACAATGACAGCTCTCTTGAGGGGGTAGGGCTGGTTGTGCAGATGAGGTGAGGCCCGACCCACAGTGAACACTCATGCAGTGGGACTTATTGATAAATAAATGGAAAGCGACAGGATACACTGGAGTATACGAGGAAGCCGTTTGGGGTAAAACTAATTCGGCCCGACCTTGTTTCTCCAAAAGCGCCTGACGTGGCCTGTTGAGCATGCATTGTCCACCTGCTTTAAACATTTCCCATGTCCCAAAGACAAGAATGAGGCCCTTAAAGACAGGGATGTAGCTTCCCCCTATGTTGGTGTTTCTTTCAGGATAAGCATCTCTTCCTGGAAACCGAGGATTAGTTACTGACCTGCTGTGCTCACCTTGTGACCACTGAGCTGCCGTGTGAGCAAAGCAAAGCGACAGTAGTAAAAGGGACATTCCCGTCATATGTGACGTATGCTCTTTGTTTCAAGACTGTATATGACCACTCTGTACACCCCCACTTTGCTGCCCTTCCCTCCTCGGGGAAGGAAGGCTCTGGGCTACAGTCCTCAGACCTGGCTCCTAATCGACTCACCCCAATTTTTTTTTTTTTTTTTTAAGATTTTATTTTTTCCTTTTTCTCCCCAAAGCCCCCCGGTACATAGTTGTGTATTCTTCGTTGTGGGTTCCTCTAGTTGTGGCATGTGGGACGCTGCCTCAGCGTGGTCTGACGAGCAGTGCCATGTCCGCGCCCAGGATTCGAACCAACGAAACACTGGGCCGCCTGCAGCAGAGCGCGCGAACTTAACCACTCGGCCACGGGGCCAGCCCCTCGACTCACCCCAATTTTGGTTTATAGACTGATTATGGATTGTCTGCATCAATGTTATTTATATTAGTGCACATGGCAGAGTTCATCTCAAGGGGTTGATGAGAGCCAGGAGGAACGGAAGATAATGGTTTTACCCCGCAGAAAGCCCTGGCATCTTACATACAGTGTCAGCAGTCTCCTGGCCCTCCATGCAGCTATCCATCCTTTCCAGACTCCAAACTCCGCACACCTCTTCTCTGCCCACGGCCCCCCCAACACAAATCTTTAGAAGATTGAAAGTTGGGGGCCTCCAGAGCCTCCCTCAGAACGCAGTGAAGAGCAGACACCTGCTCCTGGGGACACGAGCAAAGTCCTGTGTTTGCAAAATGGTCACAAAGGAGTCATTTTGAAACTGAGAATGAAGGAGTTAAAACTTCCCTGGATTAGGGTGACATCCTGTGCCCAGGAGGCTGAGGTGGGAAACAAAGTAACCAAGTCTCTGCGCCTGTTTTGCAGACCAGCAGGAGGACGCTGATAAGAGAGCAGCTTGCTGACAGCACCCCCCCCGCCCCCCTCCGCCGCCCGCCCAGGCTGGACTAGACGTCACACAGGAGCGGGGAGAAGCTGAAAGGACTAACGGTAACCTTGGACGTCACGACTAAAATCCACCACAGGCAACACGCAGAACCCCCCCAGTTTGCACACGCGAACCACGAGGGAACATGAATGTCACGCCTGCACAGAGGACCTTAGAACGTCAGCCCCCAAGGCCACAGGGATGCTCCCCCTCCCCTCGGTAAAGGCCCCAGTAAGAACCCTGGCTCGTTGCTTTTTGGGGAGTTCAAGATCACAGCGTTAGCTGCCAGTTCTCCCTGCTCAGGACTTTGTAATAAAATTCCTGCTTTCTTCCACCACACCCGGCGTCAGAGATGGGCTTGCTGTGCGATGGTGAGCAAACCCACTTCGGGCTCAGTAGCAATTTCATTTGTGGAAAATGAACACATCTGATCTTGCACACGTTTCACCTTGGGGGAACCGTGCACACGAAGTCACAAGCAGGCTCCTCCTGTTTGTACAAAGCGATCCCTGCTGCTCCGGGCAGCCGAGGCACCAACCAGGAAGGTGGCAGCTGGGATCACTTGAGTCTAAGGAAAGTGACCTCAGCAAGCAGGGACCCTGGGGTAGGGGTGGGGTCCAGCAGGGGCTCTCAGGGCTCATCCCCTTCGGGTTTAGCAAAGACCACCAGCTCTCGGCGCCCATCAGTACCTTAGTGAGCCAAGCTAATGGAGTCCAGACATGGCCTTTCTGAGTCATCAAACGCCGCCCCTGCTGCCCACTCTGTTTACAAGGGTTTGTTGTGGAAGGAGGGACAAGGGACGCTCTCCACTGAGCAGGGTGAATGGTCCACTTTTCTTTTTCCTGCCAGTTTATGGCCTGAAAATATTGAGGAGTCCTGAATCCAGTTAGACAGACATTCATTTGCGCCTGTTCTGTGCAAGACATCGTGCCTGGGGTTCCTTGCTTATCAAGTAGAATTCCTTCCACTGATGTCATCACAGGACCAGGCACAGAATTTGTCACCCCAAAATATGCCTCTTTGGCATAAGGGCTATTTTGGGCTGATGATTATTAAACAAAAGAAAAAGGCAAATTTACACTTGTAAGAGAAATCTCCATTTGTAAGGGTGCCTCTCTCTCTGTGCCAGGAAGGGGAGGACGACTAAACCTCTAGACACTCTTATCAATGGAGAAGGCAATGACTGAAGTCCGCATGACATCTTCACCCGGTTTCCTGTACTTCTCCCATATCCTCTCTCACTGACCCCATCTTAACAGCAGGAACTTAAAGCCATTTTTCAGGGGCCGTGAGCCACCCAGGAGCATGTGGAGAAGAGGAAATTTTGATCTGCTAATCGAAACTCATCCTGCCAGCCCTTCCACATACCAGCCCTGCTCCCTTACACCTCCCCCCGTACCTTGGATGGCGAGACGTTTGTGAGGCCTCCTGTCTCCTTGCTGATGGACTGTGCAATAAAGCCTTCTGCCCTCAAAGCCTGGTGTGCCACGGTGTCGGATCCTATGTGCACCGGGTGGCGAGCCCTTGCTCTCTAACACTAAGGCCCACTGGTGCCTGCTCTGTGCCTGGTGGGTGTCAGCCCCACCCAGAGACGACCCAGAGGCCTCAGCCCAGGTCACTTACTCTGCCTGGGGGAACAAGACAAGTGCTCAAGTCACTGGGACACAAAGCAGAATGAACTTGCATATCAAAAGCAAGCACAGAAAGCCACTGAGCACAAACCAGGGAAGAGCACTCCAGTCGTGGCCCCTGCAACGCTCAGGGAGGCAGCAGCTCGGGGGACCCTGAGAAAGGTGTGGGGCCTGCTGAGCAGTATGTCACCAACTAGTGACCCCAAGGAACTCAAGAGTGGATTTGGATATTTTAACTCTTTTTCCAAATTGTTCTTTTCCTTTTTTACATTAAGGTGATGCAAACACCAACCTCCCTGAACCGGACCAGGCCTCACCATGAGAGCTCCGCCTGTGACCTTTGCCTTATTTTAGTGCTAAGATCTCTCCAAGAGGAGCTTAGGCCTCATTCCTGTAACCTGCAGTGTATGTGGAAGCAGGTTTCCAACTGAGCCAGCAAGAGGATTCCCACCTCTCCCTTTTGAACATTCATTCCCCATCCCAAATAAAAGGCCCTGCTCCCCGGTGTTCGGGTACGCTGAGACTCTGGAAATGACTCCTCATGGTCTCCTATTGGCTGCAAGTACACTTTACTTTCTGAGATGAGTGGCTCTGGTGGAGGGTCTGATTTAACTTGCCAGGAGGGAACCCACTCCGGTTTTGGTGACAGAGGGGTGGAGGAAACAGCGCAGTCACACAGAGAAGCCAGAAGACAGCAGGGAATCACGGGACGCGTGTAGAGGATGAGTGGCACAACTGGGCGGGTGCAGCAGAGGAGCAGGAGTGGAAACGGGGCTGCATAGGCGGGTGTCCAGCTGAGGGGCCCCTATGAGAGCCGCAGCGACAGCACTATGGCACCGAGAGAAGCAGAGCGGGCTGGCACCGAGAGAAGCAGGGCGGGCCACCGTCAGCGTTGAGGTGCGGAATAACCCCGGGGGCCCTGAGAGGGCAGAGGTGCTGTGGGAGACACTGATGGACGTGGGGCTCCCTTAAGGAAAGAGACCTCGTAGACACTCTTACCGAGATAACAGATTCTGCAGTTGTCCAGTAGGTAGTGACTGGAAGCACGAGGGTGGGAGCAGCCCGCCAGGCGTCAGATCCTGAGCAAAGGGAAGGCCTTTATATGTGTGCCCCGTGCCCATGCTCGTGCACAGAGGATGTGATGTGTGACTGAGGGCCGACACCCACATCCACAGCTCTCTGGGGCTGAAACACAGAGCCTGGCACGGGGCAGAGACACAGCCGAGGCCTGACAACAGCATCTGAAAGTCCTAGCAATGTTTCCTACCACGACTCCTAAAGGTCTCTGGACCCGTCCCTCCCCAGGAGTCCACACAGTACAGGGGTTCTTCAGACCGGGGACAATTGAACTCAGCCTCCTCTGCTTGGACTTACGGCAGGGTTCTTTCTTGCCCAGCTCCTCGTCTCCACGCGTCCTGCTGAGAACCATTTGGCTGGAGCTGGGAGCACATGTTCCACATTGCACGCCAGACCCCTCTGGTATTCCGAAGCCAGTCCTTATTCTCACCACACAGGTCCCTGCACATGCTGTTCCACCCACTGAAATGTCTTCCCCACCCTTCCCCTGCTCGGAAAATCATTCTCCTCCTTCCGGGCTCAGTTTCGATGTCATCTGCCTTGAAAACACTTTCCTGACAACACGCCACACAGAACCCTGAGAAGGGGGTTGTGGGACGGCCCTCCAGCTCTCTTCAGGGCCGAAATCTCGCCACCACTTGGGTTCCTTCATCCTACACACATCTCCCAGTGCCCATTCAAGGGAGGAACCTGGTGGAGAGCCGGTCCCTGTCCCTCCGTCACACGTCCCAGAGACCCAGGGGCTCTCTGAGCTGAGAAGCTTCTGGTCCTAGATGGATCACAGCCTGGACAAACGGCACACCACCACCAGCCCTTGACTGGAAGGAACAACCACCAAGCCTGGGTGACCTCCGTGAAGGTCATGCTAGAACCAGGAAAGGTTTCACTCTCGTTCCAGGACACTGAGCCAGAAGACAGAGCACAGCCACGGCCCCTGGGCACAGGCCAGGACCAGGAGCAGTGGGGGCAGGGCTCTGAGCTGCGAGACCCCGTCAGGGAGAATCAAAGCGCATGGTTCCGATGAGCCGCCCGCCCCCAGGACGCAGCCGCACGGACAGAGGCTGACGACACACACACCTGACACTCCGGGAGCCCGCTCCTTCAGACCTGCAACGAGAGAGAACACACACTTAGAGTGCGGGTGCCCTCTGGGACAGGACACCCCCACGAGGACACGAGATGTGCAGACCCGTGAGGCCCCAGCTACCCTGGGACCCCTCCCCAGCCTCAGCGCACTGCCCCAGGCCCAGCCCCCAGGGTCTCACATCCCGTTCCTTTGACCTGGGACTCTCCCCGGAAAGCAGCCTCCTCCTGGACGCTTTGAGGCTCCTCTCCAAGCCCCTCCACTGCCTGGCACCGCGACTGAAACTGTTTTCCCAGGATCTGAACATCCCAGGAGTCGAGAGCAACCCCAGAGGGAGGGCCTGTGGCTCTGGAACTCTGTGCCCCAGGCTCTGGGAGGCAGCAACTGAATGAATGAATGAATGAATGAATGGATGGATGGATGAGTGGGGGCGGTGCGGCCGGCCTCACGCATCCCCTATTTGGTATTTGCAGCATGTTTCCCCACTACCAGCTCTATTTTCAAGTACCCAGAAATCAATTACACTGCTTCACAAAGGAGACAAGGCTGAATGTCAAGAAACTGGACAAAATTAGATCGTATCACACACACTTGAACTTTCGCGGAGACTGCGAAATACACGGCACCCACCGCCAGTGACGCCTTCCCTCTCTGAACCAGAGGAAAGGGACTCTGGGATTAAACTGCATGTCGCCAACGGCTAAAGCCACAGTGGGACTTCCTGGGCCTGAAGGAGCAAAGGGCTTCGAGCAAGCACATTCGGGAATCTAACCCCTGGACGTCCCAAGTTGCTTTTTATTGCCAGAGAAATAAAAACACACTTAACCCAAAGTTGGCCGAATTTCTCTTGGTAAGCTGCCTTTTCAGTGATTGTACAAACTAGCTGCACGGCCCCATCAGCACAGAAAGCCCAGGGGACAGCTTCTCCCACCGAACCACCTCTGCTGATGGCAGGAGGCCGTCCTGGGCCCTCTCCCTACGTCTGCTGTGTCAGTGACAGTGTTCCTCAGGTCGTCTTTCAGGCTAATTGACAGTCCGGCGCAGGGTGGTTGCTCCAGGATGCGACAAAGCAGTTGTCAGCTATCTTGAAGGCTGCAGCTGTCCACAGCTCTCGCCACAGCTACACAAGGCCTGCCAGGGCCACAGCCGCCTCCCGTCTCACCACAGGTGTGAAATTGGAAATAACACTGATGACGATGACGATGAGTGACACTCCTCACGTGCCAAATCCTGAGCTGGGCCCTGACGCGTGTTAGTAATGATTTTCAGGGCAACCTGGCAGGTCCAGCATGGTCCTCGCTGTGTAAAGAGGGACCAAGGCTCCTGGAGGCTGCGTAACTGCCACGGTCACATGACTAGCCGGCTCCGAGGCCCATTCTGAACCCAGATTTGCCAACTCTACCCACTGCCCGCTACACCATGCTCCTGTCACCCCCGCAACAGCCAGCGAGCAAACCAGCCTCTGTCCCTCCTGTTAGAAGTCAAGACAGAGGTTACTTGAGGGCAGTGACGGAAGGGGGCCATGGGGGGCTTGTGAGTGCTGATAATATTGGGCTCCTGATCCGACTACTGGCTACCCAGGTGCGATACTGTGATTTATGAGAAATAAATATTTGGTCATTCAGATGACGAAAATATATTTCTTACATATATTCGGTCTTCCTCTGTGGTTCCTGGCTTACAATTCCCAAAGCCCTTTGCATTTCCTGAGAGATAAGAGCAATGGGAGCATCTTTTGTTAGAATATTGGGTCTCTGGTCCTCCAATCCTGAAATTGCTTCAGAGCCATAAAGGTGAAATGGGTGTCTCGTTATTGATGACAAGCCCCTTTCCACCACAGCTGGCTTTATGTTAATGAGGTGACTTTTGGAAGGCACCTAAGGATGAGGGTTGGTTGCCAGGGAAACTGACCCTGATTAGAGAGTTGGAATTTTCAGTCCCACCCCCTGATTTCTGGGAGGGGAGGGAGCTGGAGGTTGCATCAATCACCAATGGCCAATGAGTCAATCAATCAGGCCTACACAATGAAGACTCCATAAAAACCCAAAACCCCGAAGAGGTTTGGAGACCCTCCAGGTTGGTGAACTAGAACAGTTCCACGGGCTACCTGCCCAGCCCCAAACTCCACGAGGACAGAAGCTCCTTGTCAGGGACCTCGCCATGTGTATCTGCATCTGGCTGTTGATTTGTATCTTAAGATCTTATGTAATAAACCAGTAATCTAGTGAGTAAACTGGTTTCCCGAGTCCTGTGAGCCACTCTAGCAAAGTAATCAAACCCAAAGAGGGGCTCATGCCCACCTCTGATTTATTTCTTTTTGTCAGAAGCACAGGTGAAACCTGGGCTTGCGACTGGCATCTGAAGTGGAGGCAGCCTGGTGGGACTGAGCCCTCCGCCTGTGGCATCTGATGCTGGCTCCAGCAGAGAGGGTCAGAATTGAGTGGAATTGTCAGGGAATTTTCAAGTGTCAGCGAATTGCTTGGTGATGTAGGAACACTTCCCCCCCAAACACATGTCAGAATTGGGTACCAGAATCTTTACCAGGTGAGCTCACAGAGTGAAAACTCACTCTGTGCACACTTAGGACATAAGCAGTCTTCAGGGTGTGCTCTAGTCTTTAAAAAAGTTGAAGAAAAAATGAAAGGGGAAAGGAGGAAGGGGGATAGATAAGATTAGCTATGAGCTGATAATTGTTGAAGTTGGGCACATGGGGAGGGGGTGGTCATTATACTGTTTTGCCTACTTTTGTGAATATCTGAAATTTTCCACAAGAAAAAGTTGAAAAAACACAAGAGTGAGTGAATTTGGATGCATGCACTACTGGGCTCCTGCTGAGTGGCGGGTGGGGAGCGGTCATACGATGCTCTATGTCTTCTCTGAGGGGTGTCTGATCAGATCCGTGGTCACGATCACGGCACCCCTTCTCTGGGTGACATCAGAGCATCTGATCAAAGCCATGGACCCCACTCCAGAAAAAACACACTCGACTGCAACTCCAGCCATGGAGAGTCCTGTGCACTGGCCACAGAGGAACGAGCCACAGATGGTGGCATTTGGGACAGCGGGCCCTGACTTTCACAGCTTTGGTGTGCTCCTGCCCCGTGTCTTAACGATTTGGGGAAAGAGCTGGCCAATGTGTGCTTCAAGGACATGAAGATCTATAGCCCAGGAGGTGATGCCCAACATAAAAGGGGGCACATTTCCTGCAGCACGTGGCCGAGAGAAGACGAGGTCTGTGTGATCAGTAGGGCTGGGTGGGGGAAATGGGGGAGCGAGGTCAAAGGGCACACACGGCCGTTAGGGAGGGTACATAAGTCTGGAGATTAAATGTGCAGCACAACGACTAGAGTTAACCACATCTTCTCATATGCTGGAAATTTGCTAAGCATAGACTTCAGGTGCTTGCAGCATGAAAAGAAGAGAGATGTGAGGAGACGGACGTGTTAATTAGCTTTATCGCAGCAACCACTTCACTATGGATCTGTATGCCGAAACACGTTATATGCCTTATACATCATTTTTATTCAAAAAAAAAAAAAAAGACGAGGTCTGTGATATGAACGGCCAGTAGCTGTACCTGGACGCTGTGACTTCTTCGATGGCAGGAATGGCACTCCTGCCAGGTTCAGATCCAACCCTGGAAAGTACCGGCAACTTTCACTTTCTCACTCTTAGAAACCAGCCACCACACTGTGAGGAAGCCCATGCGGCCACATGGAGGAGGACCAAGGCCCCTGGCCATCGGTCTCTGGCCATCAGCCCCACCGAGCTCCCAGCTGTCCGCCAGCACCAACTTGCCAGCATTGTGAGCAAGGCCTCAGCTCGTGTCACAGAGGGTGGAGAGGGGCTGTCCCCCCTGGGCCCTGCCCAACTGTGAAGTCTTGGGTAAACGATGATTCTCCTTTTAAACCACTAAGTTTAGGGCGGGTTTATTCCACAAGGACAGATAACCAAACCACCCTCTCAAGCCCTTGCTCTATGCACACTCGTTCCTCAAATTCCCCTCGCCCCGTTCCTGACTGAACGTCTGTGGTCCCCCTCCAATTCCTAGGTAGGAGCCCTAAGCCCCAGTGTGGCTGTGTCTGGAGACAGGGCCTGTGAGGAGATGTAAAGGCTAAATGAGGCCATGAGGCTGGGGCCCGAACTCAGTAGGACCAGTGCCCTGACCAGAGGAAGGGACACGACAGCTCTCTCTCTGCCACACGAGGACGAGGACGGGGGAGAAGCGCCAGCCAGGAGGAGGGGCCCCCAGGAACCCACCCTGCCAGATGCCGACTGGGACTTGCAGGGTCCAGAGCTGTGGGAAAGTGAACCTGTGTTGTTCACGCGGCCCCGCTGTGGCCCTCTGTTGTGGCCGCTGAGCTGACAGAGGCCCCCAGCCTCAAAGCCCCTGCCCACCCTGCTCCTGCCTGGAACATCCACGCAGTTAACATCTGCCATTGTCACTCCCCTCAGCCATCGGTCACTCTCAGTAACTGCCTCTCTAACGCGGGGGGCATGGCTGACCGCCCTCCACACACTGGGCCAGGCCTCCCCCAGTCCATCCCTCTCTGAGCAGCAGCCACCCCCCGCCCCCCCGCACAGGCCGGTCTGCAGACTCTCCTGGAGGCTCCGCCCCTCCCTGGGCTCAGCACGGGACCTGGCACACACAAGTGCTCTGTTTCAGAAAAGAGAGCGGCCTGCCCAGCAAGGTCAGAGCACCTTTGACCCCCAAGTTCTGCTCCCAGGGGTAAATACCAGTGAAGTGTGGGACACGGCCTGGGGTGGTGTGCTCCCGGAGCTCCGAGCTGGAATGGGTGCGTGTGTCTCAAAGGGACAGTGGATGAAAGTGGCCTGTCCACACAAGGGACACCAAACAGCCACAGGAACACATGTGCCCTGGCTGCCCCCAGCGGCCAAGTGAGCCGCCCAGGCAACCAGTCCCCAAAGAGGGCGCACACTACAATGTACATGAACGAAGAAAAATGGGCAAAACACCACGCCTCTTCTGAGGGTGTCCCCCGGGGAGGGAGAGTATGAGGCCAAACAAGGACACAACTGTCACCAAAGTCAGGGCACCGGTCACCCCAGGAGAGGGGCTGGCATCAGGAGAGCCACGAGCGCTCCTGGGTGGCTGCAAATGTCCTATTCACTGAGGTGGGTGGAGAATGCAGACGGCTACATGGATCTTTAAACTGTACACACGCACACACACACACACATGAATGAGTATATATTTTATTGTGTCTTCTGAGTGCATGTCACAACTTTTAAATGGAAAAAATGAGCTGTTGTTCACAAAAGTGATGGGTTATCATTTTTTAAAAGGGGGAGAGAGTCCCCACTTTGCTCCTCGAACACCCAGGCCCGTTGTCACAGGTGGACTGCCAGCCTCCCCTGGCAGCGCCCATCTCCCCGTGCTCTCGCCAGCAGCACATAAGCCCCAAAGCAGGGACTTCCCAGGATGCGTGTTCCAGCTGCCTGAATGGAAAGCTCTTGTTCTGGAAGGGCACTGGACTCCTGTCCAGCGATTCCGAGTGGGCATCGGTGCCTGCCACACAGCCCCCTGCACGGGCAGGTGACAGATGACGGGAATGGCCGGCAGAAACTTGTGCTGTCTCCTTGCCCTAGGGGACAGGGACGTGGTGCAGTCAGCCCTTTGTCAGCTGGACTACTCTCCAAGGCCATTCTCAGGAAGCCTGAGGGAAAGCAAGCCAAGGACGGAGGGACGGCAGCCCGCGAACAGCGGGAGAGGGAGCCTGTTCCTCGTTTTGTTTTCCATTTCTTCCCTGCCGTGCAGGAGGAAAGCAGGCAGGGGCAGCGCGTGCGTGCATCGCGTCTGTGTGCACGCGCATCTGTGTGTGTGTGCCTCAATCTCCATCTCTCCCTGGGGAAGCCAGCTGCCCTGCCTGTGAGCGGCCCTGTGGAGAGGCCCATCTGGTGAGGACCTGACGCCTCCTGCCACCAGCCACCACGTGAGCTTACAGGTAGATGTCCCAGCCCTGGGACGAGGCGGCCCGAGCCGACATCCTGACCGACCCCACGAGAGCCCCGAGTCAGGGCCGCCCAGCCCCGCTGCTCCTGGGCTCTGACCCACAGAGATCAAGACGATAAACATCTGGTGCTGGAGCTGCTCAGTGTCTCCAGCAGGAGACAGACCCCTCCTCAGAGCCTCGGCACCGTCCCCCGTGTGGCAGCCTTCACTCAGGGCCCCTGAAGCCGTCTTACTTACCTCTGGTTACGGTCTCTGCCTTCCTTGTTAGAAGGAAGCCCCGGTGAGGACAAGAGATTTGTTAGGTTCACCGTAGGGTCCCCAGTGCCAAGACAACACAGAGGCTCCTTGAGAAATGGCCGAGGTGCAGCAATGCAGCAAACCAGGAGCCTCATGGTTCTGGGATGTCCCATGTCTGAGGTAGGAACACGCCAAGGAACAAGCATGGGCCCTGAGTCAGGCCTTCCCCGTCCCAGCCCCTGCCCGAGGTGACCTCAGAAGTCACCCAAGCTGTAGGAGCCTCAGTTTCCTCATCTGTGCACTGGGGATGATAGTAACAGTTACCCCCAGGATGCTGAAGGAGGCAAGGAACACGCTTGGCCCAGAGCAGCTGCTCAATCAAGCCGCTTCTGTCACCCCTGCCTGAAGGTGTAACATGAGAATGTGAGCTCCCTGGCGCCTGGCTGCTGGGCGACTGCTCAAGGGCAGACCTACAGAGCGAGGAGGGCAGCTGACCTCTGTAGTAGAGGACGCATCTCCAAGCCCCACAGTCAGCATCCTCGGGCACCGAGCAGAGCAGGCTCCAGGGGAATGTTTGTTGTGTGAACCCAGGACAAAGCTGGCTCCAACCTCACATGCTAACAGCAACACACAGCAGAGTCCCATTTAAACCAAGGACGGCACATTCAGAGGATGCCCTTGAACGCCATGGAGCATCATCGCCAGTCCTAGGGCAGAGGGAGCACTGAATGACATAGGGAGGAGAGGCGGAGAGGGGCCGGGCAGAACCCTGGGGTGGATGATGCCTGTGTGCACACGTGGTCCTGGCCTCAGCAGGGGTGGGGCATCGTGCAGTTGAGTGTCCTGGACCCAAGGGGTTTCCTGCCCATGAGGATGAGAACCAGGAACAGGACGACCTTCCAAACTGGAATGTACAGGTATGAGGTCACAGAAGCAGCCTCACACCTGTTAACTCACGGCCCAGAGGACTGTCCCCAGCAGGACTTCCAGAGCCAGGATGAGGCTTTCCATGCGCACATGCTTAGGCCATGGATACCTCAGCTTTTGCGATGCCAGACAGACATGGAGAGAAGGATTCTGGAGCAGGAGTTTATCTGGGAGACGAAGGCAGGAGGGTCAGGAAGGGAGGGAAGAGATGGTGGCTAGCAACGGCTACTACCAAGCTGCCCACCACTGTGCCCCACTCTGGACACCCACCACTGGGGGCAACAGGAGCCTGGTCCTCCAGGGAGCCCTGGCAGCTGGGGCAGAGCACACTGTTCAGAGCTCTCTCAACTAAGGGGTAAGGCAGCTGGGGTAGCGGCTGAAGGTGTCCTGGGGGACAGCAAGTCTCCACATATGAGCCTGTCACCCAGGGGGCTAAGGAGTCTCCAGCAGTAAGGAAAGTCCCCAGGCAGAGAAGTGCTGTTGGGTGGAAGTCAGGCCAGCGTGCACTGCAGAGGCTGGGGTGAGGGGCTCTGAGAGCCAGTGCTCCCGGGACCAAGAGAGAGCCTCCTGCTGTCCTCACTGTAACACAACGGATAACTGAGCCTTCACGTGGCCTTCAGAAGGTCAAGGGTGCAAGTGATCATTTTTGTCATTCTTATTTCACTTCTCCAGTGGACCCTGCAGGCTGACTCACTCAACACGTGTGCCAGCCCCTCCTTCTGTGCTTGGCCACATGGAAGTCTCTGGAAAAACTGAAATCTACAGTTCCTTGACTCCCTTGCAGCTAGGGGTTCTGCCAGTGGCCTCAGCTCCTCTGGACAGATGCCAGCCTGAGACTTAAAAGGTGGAAGTGAGCCCCCCAAGGTGGTGGAGGATGGGGCTCCCAGCTGGCAGGGAACAGAGGGTCTGGTTCTCCCACAGCAGCATGCTCCAGGGTCTGGGCCCGAGCATCACAGGCAGTGGGGTTTCCACGGCAACAGGCCTGGGCGGGCTTAGTGATTGTTAGTGTTGTCCCTGGCCATGGGGCATCCAAGCTTGGTCCCCTGGTCATCCTGGCATCTCAGTCCTAGCACCCATGAACAGATTCCCCTCTGCTCAACCCAGAAAGAGTGGATTCTGTCGTCTGCAACTAATCAGTATGACTGGCACAAATTCAGATTCTGAAATCACCTCTATTGTTTGTCTTGTGTGAAAAAAATACAGGAAAGCTTAAGAAAAACAAGTAAAAACCATCTGTAATCCCACTGCCTGGGGGTAATCACTGTAATATTTTTATGTTTCCTCTTGTACTTTGTATTCTATCCATTTTTTAATATAGTTAAAATGACAGTTTGTATCATCCTATGCCAGCTTTGCTCACTCGACATGGATTGTAAAAGTGGCCCAGTTGCCTTGTCCATGAGCCTGCGGAAGCTTCTAGACCAAGGCAGTTTTCTCTCCACCCACTCTTACTTATTTTTAAACCACATTATTGAGGTATAATTGACAAACAGAAGCTGTACATATTTAACACATATAATTTGATGACTTTGTAGATATGCACACATCTGTGAAACCGTCACCACAATCTACGCCATAAACATATCTGTCGCCTCCAAAAGTTTCCTCTGCCCTTTTTATTTACCATTTTGTGTGTGTGTGTGTGTGCGTGTGATAAGAATACTTAAGATTTACCCTCTGAGCAAAGATCACAGCCAGGCAGTATTGCCAGAGGCTGTGCAGCAGGTCTCTGGGACTTATGCACCTTGAGTAACTGAGACTCTGTGCCCTTTGACTAATACCTCTCCATTTCCACTTTGCTCAGCCCCCGGCAGCCGCCACCTACTCTCTTCTTCCCTGAGCTTGGCTATTTTAGATTCCTCGTGTAAGTGGCATTCTCTAGTATTTGTCCTTCTCTGTCTGGCTTATTTCCCCTAGCATGATGTCCTCCAGATTAACCCAAGTTACTGCAAATGGCAGGATTTCCTTCTTTCTCAGGATGGGTAATATTCCATTGTGTGTGAATCACATTTTCTTTATCCATCCATCAGTTGACACACATTTAGGTTGCTTCCATGCCTTGGCTCTTGTGAACAATGCTGCAGTGAACATGGCAGTGTAGACATCTCTCTGAGATCCTGATTTCATTCCATTGGGTGTACACCCAGAATGGGATTGCTGATCATTTGGTAGCTCTATTTTTAATTTTTTGTCTGGCCTTTGTGGCAGGGTGAGGCTGGTCTCACAAATGAGTTCAGAAGTGTTCCTTCTTCCATTTGTTTGAAGAGTTTAAGAAGGATTTAAATGTTTGGTAGAATTCACTTGTAAGACATTTGGTCCTGGGCACACATTTTATGTTATTGATGTCAAAACTTTTATATTGTTCATCCATTAAGAGATTTTTGTAGTTACAGCTATTCTTAACACTTTTGTCTTTTAACTTTTATACCAGGGTTAAAAGTGATTTATGCACCACCACTACAGTATTACATTTTTTCTATTTGTCTATATATTTCTCTTTACAGTTAGACTGACCCTTTCATGTGCTTTTGTGTTGCTGTTGAGTATCCTTTCATTTCAACTTAAGCTCTTCTCATAAGGCAGGTCTAGAGGTAACAACCCCCCCTCAATTTCTGTTTCTCTGGGAAAGTCTTTCTCTCTCCTTTTTTAAAGGACAGTTTTGCCATTTTTGGTTGGTAGATTTATTTTCTTTCAGCACCTTAAACGTGCCATCCTACTCTCTCCTGAACTTCAAGCTTTCTCTTAAGAAATCCGCTGATCATCTTATGGGGTCCCTTTTTGTGATGAGTCTCTCTTCTCTTGCTGTTTTCAAAATGCTCTCTGTCTCTGACTTTTGACAATTCAATTAACATGTC
The DNA here is from genome assembly GCF_037783145.1 of Equus przewalskii. NCBI lineage: Eukaryota > Metazoa > Chordata > Mammalia > Perissodactyla > Equidae > Equus > Equus przewalskii. The sequence goes on from NC_091845.1 coordinate 3,577,390, forward strand.
TTGGTGTGGACCCTTTTTCAGTTCAACTTATTCGGGGTCTTTTGGGCTCTGTGAACCTGGATGTCCATTTCTCTCCCCAGATTTACAAAGTTTTCAGCTATTATTTCTTTAAGTCTGCTTTCTGGGCCATTCTCCTCCTCTTCTCCTTCTGGAACACCCATTCTGTTATACTGGTTTCCTTGATGGTGTCACATAAGTCTTACGGTCTTTCTTCATTCTTTTTTCTTTTTGCTCCTCTGACTAGATAATTTCGGATAACCTGTCCTTGAGTTCACTGGTTGTTTCTTCTGTTTATTCGAGTCTGACGCCGAGGCTTTCTGCTGAATTTTTCAGTTCAGTCCTTGTATTCTTTAGCTCTAGAGGGGTCTGCTTAGTGGTCTATCTGCATTCTCTTGCAGCTCACTCAGCTTCTTTAAGGTGATTGGAATTTTTTGTCAGGCATCCTGTAGACTTCCATTTCTTCGGGGTCAGTTACTAGAGCTTTATTTTGTTCGTGTGGTGGTGTCACGTTTCCCTGCTTCTCTGGGATCCTTGTAGCCTGTGTTGGTGTCTGCACATGTAAAGAAGCAGTGACCTCTTCCAGTCTTCATGGACTGGGCTCAGGAGGGCAAGACCTTCACCAGGCAGCCTGGTTAGAGATTCTGGAGACCGCTCGACCCTTTTCTACAGATACACCCACTCCACTCCTCTCCCTCCCTCTGGAGGGTTGGGGATTAGGATTGGGTGAAAGCTGCATTTCCCTCCCTCTCTCCCGATGGGTATGTCTTAGGATTGTATGCCTGCTCCCTGTCCCACAGAGTCAAGTGCCAAGAGTCACTCATCGCTTTTCCCTAGGGCAGGACACTGAGATGCCAGGGTGACAGGCAAAAGTTCCACGTCTGTCCCTCCCTCCTGAAGGAACCGTCTCGGCGTTGTGGCCTTCTCCCGGTCCTGCAGAGTCTCGTTGGTTGCTGAGATCCTTGCTGGCTACTGTGATGTACATGCCATCTGTGGGAGTGTGGGGCACTGTGGTTTTGGGGGCACATGCGCTGGTTGCTATGAGTGTGTGTTCCTTTGTTCTTAGCTGCTCCCAGACAATCCAGCCACACTGATGCCCTCAGTGTTCTGCGTGCATCCAGACAAACAGGTCTTTCGAATGCTGCCACAAGAGGCTGGGGAGCCGAACCCTCACCTGCTCTTTCTCCTGTGAGAGAAGTAGGCAGGGGATCCCTCTCGGCTCTGAGTCCTGTCAGCCTGGGGCAGGGCTGATGTGAGCCCAGTGAAACGCTCTTCCTCCCCTCTTCAGTGCTGGACCCTCTCAGCTGGACTCTGGAGCTCTCACAAAGGTATTTTTGTCTGTAGATGGTTGTCAAATCGGTGTTTCTGTGGGGGACGGGGGCTGGGACCTCCTATCCTGCCATCTTACTGAGATCACAGCCCCTCTCCAGCCTCTCTTGTAACACTCTGCCCTCAGAACAACCCCGAAGTCCACCACCGCCTACGAGGCATCAGGGGTTGGCCCTGCTCCCTTCTCTGGCTTCCTCAGCTTCCAACTGCCCCCTGGCTCATCCTGCTCCAGTCACACATCTTCCATGGCATCCCTCACACAGCCAGGCTCCCCAACCCCAGCATCTGGCTGATACCTGCTCCGCCCACCTGGGAGATCTTCTCCTGGCTGCTTATCTTACTGGCACCCTCATCCACTGGATCTCACTTTAAATGCCAGCTCCTAGGACAGCCTCTCCCCGTATCCCCCGCCTGAAGAGCCCTCCCCAACCCACCCATGGTCCTCTACCACATTATCCCACTCTTCCTTCTGCGTCCTCGTCACAAGCTGAGGTCATCTCATTTGTCCACTTGCTTATGGTCTGTCTTCCCCAGGAGAACGTCAGCTCCCAGAGGCAGGCAGAGAGTCTGTCTTGTTTATGACTATATTCCCTGCCCATTCTCGGCAAAGTTCTTTTAAAAGGACATTTTAAACCATAATGTCACAGTCGACGTATAACGTGCCGTACTTGACTTGACCCTTTACTATTTGTGAATACGGTGTAGTTTCTGACTCTGAGGGACACTGCCGTGGACGTCTTTGTGCGTAACACCCTTTGTCCTGCCTCTGCTGATCTGGTGAAGCAAGAGGCTCGGAAGTGGAAATAGTGGACTAAAGAGCATGACTATGACAAGGCTCCTTCATACACACGGCCACGCTGCGTTCCAGAAAGTCTGAACCCAGCCCTAACGTAGTCCCCACCATTCCTGACCGTGAGGGCTCAGAGACGGGTCTTTTAGACTAGTGGGCACATGGATCATCCGCGGGTCTGGTTAACATTCAGGTTTTGATGCAGGAGGTCTGGAGCGGAGCTCGAGACACTCACTTCTAACCAGCTCCCGGGAGAACTCCTCCAGAGGCCTCCGTCCTGATGCATTCTGGCCTGCTCCTTCCTATCCATGTCTGGGCTCTAGACCAACACAGCCCCTGGGCACCCGTGCCTCCGCCCGGCCCTCCGCCTGCCAGGCCAGGGGAAATCCTGTGCTTGACCCACTCTGCATGCCCCGGGCCCTGTCCCCACGTGGCCCTCAGTTCCAGGCTCTGTAATCCCTGATGCCATATGTGGCTCTTAGGGGTTTTGAGTTGGGTTTACCGCCAGTTGTATTATCCCTTGTGAAATTATCCCTTCAGATCCCAGGATGCTCCACAGCCCCGGGTGGGGGAGGGGACCTGTGTGACTATTTTTCCTGCCTGCCCCCTCTCTCTACGTCCTCATCTTATGCCAACAATACCTCGTTTTTCCTTTGAAGACCCCCTCCAGCCTTTCCTAGTCCATGTGGTTTGGGGGAAGTTAACCTTCTGTATACCAGAATCAAAGGTAAGGATACGACCTGGATCTGGCTGATCAGCGCATTTCATCCCCTTTGGTTCAGTCACCAGTCTGAGGACGGACGTGTGACCTGGGCCCAGCAAAGCTGTGCCAGGACTTGCAGCAGAAGTCCTATGAAGGAGAAGCCCTCTCCCTCTGAGCGGCTGCCAGGGCCATTCCAGTCAGTGAACTGATGGGAGAGTGAGGCCAACGTGGAAAGCAGAGCTCAGGTAACTCCTGATGACATGATATGAGCGCCCAGGTCCAGCCAGACCTGGCGCTGCCCTGATCTGGATGGGGTAGGGCACAGTGCAGGCAGGAGTAAAGCCGTCAAAGCAAAGCCCCAGCTCGGGCGCTGATGCTCCCATGGTCGGTGTGTTCCACACACACTAAGGAGGGAAGACAACTCCGGAGAGAGAAATCTCAAGCGTGGGCAAGCACACAGGCGTGTGGGCACACACACGGCTCAGGCCAGACCAGCGCAAGCCCTGGGCGCTGCAGCCAACAAGGAGGAGTGCTGGTCCAGTCGAATAGGAGGTTTTAGCATGTCATTGGCATCCTTGCACGATACATAATTAGCTTTGAAACAAGAATAAAAATAAGAGGCACACAGGCAGCTATTAAGTAGCTGGATGGGTGCGTGAGCCAAAACAGCCTTTCAGTGTAGTGCAGGGTCCTATTTGGAGTCTTTAAAAAGCCTCGCGCCATTCAGCTTCTCAAGGAAGAAATCCTCGGCGTTGTTATTATCATGCATGTTCAGGGCCTTCAAATGCACCCTCTCCTGGGATCCACAGCAGGCGAGGTGGCGGGGTCAAGGTCACACAGCCTGTCAGTCAAGGGCAGACTCCCGGATGAAGGTTTTCTGAGTAAGACCCTGGCCCCATCAGAGGCAGGGGTCCTGGGAAGCTGCGGAAACCACAGGGCTTCTCGCTTGTAGGGGCCCCTTCTTAGATTCCACACATAATTCCGGGTTCTTTTTCTTAAAAAGCTGCACCCCAAAACCTATCTAAGTTCTCAGCTTTAGGCCCCACAAGGCACGGATCAGCCCCAACCCCCAGTTGCAGGGGAGGCCGCATTCCGCTTCCTCCTCCCTTGTCTTCGGACAGCCCTAACCCAAGGGCAGAGCCCTGACCATGAAAGCACGCAGGGGCTGCAGGCCACTGCTCCCCAAGGCTCTGCCCCTCCTCCTTTGCAGGTTCTTCCTATTACTGACGATTCAGACACTTGTTATGCCAACGACATCTACAGAGCCCCATTCTGTGAGATGCTTCCAGGCTGCTTTGAAGTCTTCTTCATCTCAAAAACAAAACCAAATCCTCCTGCTTCTCCCCCCGCCAGGGCTTGGGGCCCAGCCTGCAAGACGGAGCAGCTCCAGGAGAAGCCCCAGCCAGCCGCCTGGTGGCCACAAGGCCACCTCCATCTCTGGGCCTCCCAGGGACCGCTGTCCCGCCTTCTGACCTGTCAGGGCTGAGGAGTGCTGGAAGCCACTGCGGCAGGCTCTGTTGCTTGACCCTGACTCAGTTTCCACCCAGACGTCCCCTCCCTACTCCTCGGGCCTTCCCAGACTTTCGTGATGATGATAGTGATGATGATAATATAATAATTATTATAATATTATTATCCCGACTAACATTTACTCGGCACTCACCACAGCCCAGGCCCTATTTGAATTGCTTTCTAAGTATTAGCTCATTTAATCCTCACTACATCCTAGGAGGAAGGTAGGACCTTTATTTAACTTTTCCACTTTCTGGAGCTTCTTTGTTTTAATTGCAAAAGGAAGCTATGCTCGTTGGAGCGCAACAGTCCAGATGTGTGAAGAGCAAGTTCACAGCCTCCCCCACCGCCCACCCCCCCCAAGCCCTGCTCCATTTCCACTCTCCTGGAGCAACCAAGGGGAGCAGTTTCGTGTGTAAAGTCTGTCCCTATGCCAACACGTGCAAGCACAAGTCAGAAGGCTCTCTCAGAATTATTTTCACCATTCTATGGATAAGGAAAAGGAAGCTCAGAGAGGTTAAGTGACTTGCTCAAGGTCACACAGCAAGCAAGCAGAGGAGCTAGCACTTCCTTGACTCCCAAGTTTAACAGTGACAAATAAAAATGGCAAGCAATAGGATATATTGGAGTATATGAGGAAGCCATTTGGTATAAACCTAATTCGGCCTGACTTTGTTTTTACCACAAGGGCCTGACTGTGGCTGTTGAGCACACATTGTATATCTGCTTAGACATTTCCTATGGCCAGAACAAAGGCCCTTGAGATAAAGGTGCAACTTCCCCCCACCTTGGCATTTCCTTAGGGATAAGCATCTTTCCTTAGGCTAGGAACTGATTGCTGTACTCACCTTTGACCACCCAGCTCACCTGTGACCACTCAGCTGGAGACAACAGACTGCCACCCTGCTGTGGTCACTGAGACAGAAGACCTACCTGCTGTGTCCATCAATCGCTGTGCCGACAGAGCAGTCTCGTGACTATTGTAAAAGGGACATTTCAATCCTATGTGAAACATCCTGTTTGGGGGTATATAACCACTCTGTGCACCCCACTTCTTTCCTGCCCTTTCTTCCTTCGGGAAGAAAGGCCCCAGGTTATAATCCTCAGATTTAAGCTCAGAATAAACTCACCCAAATTTTCATTTATAGATTGGTTATGGATTATTTTCGTCGACAACAGCAAAGCCTGTGACCTTCTCCACCAGCCTACACTGCTGCCACAAGTCACAGCAGCTTCCAACAAAAGGAGTAATAGTAGTCAAAACAACACAATAGCAGTGCACACTGAGCACTGAGCACGGCAGTGTTTCAGGTTCAGGATTCACGTTCGTCTAGGCTTCTCCAACGCCTCGCCAGGTGGCCCCGTTATTTGCACAGCCTCCTCCCATTTCACAGATGAGAGAACTGAGTCTTCATGAGGGGAAGCCACCAGCCCAGATCACACAGCTAGAAGCAGTGACAGACCTGGATTCAGACTCAAGCCTTCTGACTACAAAGTCAGTCCAGCAAGGAGGCTGGGGTGGGAAAGGATAGGGTTTGGTCCTGAGTCATTGGGCAGGATGGCCACTGTCCCCATCTTGAACTCACATGGACAACTTACAGTGCTTCCAACCGGCCACCTCAGGACCTTTGCACAGGTGGGTCTTCCCAGACTCTCACCTCTCACTTGGCCTAGATCGTGTGGGCTCCTCCTTCAGTGCTCAGCTTACTCAGTGATGAGCCCCTGAGCCCTGGGTGAGCTGCAGCCCTTGCTGCTGTATTCCTCAAGCCCAGTGGGCATCTGGTGCACAGCAGACTGGGTATAAACATGTGTTCAGTGAATAATGCGTTCCTTCAGTGGGAAGGCTGGGCCAGGCTAAGTGGACAATGTGTGAAGGGACAGGGGAAAGGATGTGCTGGGTGTGGGGGGCACGTGGTCCCACAGGCCTGGACCCTGGGAAGAGTGGGGAGTGTGGCAGGGCAGGAGGCGAGGCCCCCGGAATGAACGCCAGTGGAAGGTAGCGGGGAACCAAGGACAACAAGCGTTTGTTGTCTGAGCTCAGAGCTGGGCCTTGTGATTCTGAACAAGAGCAGACACCTTGAAAGCAGGACCCAACGCCTCTGTGGGCAACGCTGCATCCTGCCACCCCACGTCCGCCAACCCGTCACGGCACGTCCGCCGGGCCTCCTGGGCAGGGCGGATCCACGTGCTGGTGCTGGGCGCAGACACACACACACCTTACTCGGGACAAGAGTTCTGGAACCCACTTTCCCCTCCCTGCTGTGCAACCTTAGGCAAATCCTACCCACTCTGGGCCTTGAGTTACCCATCTGTAAAATGAGGATATTAAAAGCCAGGAAAGGAACAAGAGAAGGGTATTCTGGAATAAGACAGGTGTAAGTGAAAAACAAGCAAGTCTCTACCTCTGGGCTTGACACAGGACGAGCAGTCAAATGGATTCATTTTGCAGGGAGAGATTCGCCCTGAGCACATCTGTTGCCCATCTTTTTTTCTCTCCCCAAAGCCCCAGTGCGTGGCTGTACGTCCTGGCTGTCAGTCCTCCGGTTCACTCTGCGGGCTGCCACAGGGCTGCTGACCGACGGGTGAGGGGTTCCACGGCTGGGAAGCGAGCCCGGGCCGCCGCAGCAGTGAGCACTGAACCTTAACCCCTCGGCCCTCAGCGCTGCTCAGAGTAAACGATTCTGAATGAAGAAGCAGGTGAGTGAGTGAGTGGCTGCCCTTTCTCCTACCTTCATGTCACCACATGAGACCCAAGCTTAACGAGTCCAGACAGCATCTCCTGCCTTTGTTAAAACTCCTCCCCAGGGGGCTTCCGTGTCCCACAGGAGAAGGGGCGCTGGGAGCCCTCTGCGTAGCGCCCAGTGGGGAAGGATGTTCTAGTCCACATGACCAGGCCGGGGCGGCCACCGCGGAGGCTGTGGGCACTGGGCCAGCGTGCATGGTCACCCAGGCAGTGCGGCTTCCTGCTCCAGGGCGAAGCCCTGAAGGTTCCTTCTGCAAATGTTCCATCATCAAAGATCTTCAGGGCGGAACAGCCGCTGCGCCCCGGATCAGCCTGACGGCTCGAGCTGCCCCAGAACCTTAGACACGGTCCCACCGAGCCGCCCGCCCCGTTTAAACGCTTCTGCTGTCCCCTTGGCGAGAATTATAAACTCTTCGGACAGACGATTTTCAGAAAGGGAGAGCGAAGAAATTTAAGATTTAAGAATTACAAAATTCTGATTTAGAATGAGAATCACGCGTCCAAAGGCTCCATCGATCCTGCGGGTGTGGGTCTTCACAGTGCTGAGTCAGGGCGAGTCTGATCGCCATCAGGCGGCTGACCTGCCGGGAACTGCCCAGGCTCTCCTCCCGGGGGCACCAGGGACGGCAGAGGGATGGTCCCTGTCAGTGAGATCAGGAATCCTGGAGCCTCATTCCCCTGAAGCATTTCTCAGCCACCAAGATGAGCCCAGCCCGGAGCTAATCATCCCACCTGCCCGAAAAATGAGACCAGTTAGGTCTCAGTGGTGGGGGCTGGGAATCAGAGCGTGTCCACTGGGGACAGCCGGCCCTGGAGAGGAGTCCAGGGGCAGGGAGCAGGGAGAGTCAGGGCCCCCAGGGGAAGCGATGGCCCCACCAGGGAAGGCAGAAACTGGCCGAAAGCTGTTGAATAATTACAAGTTTCTCAAGACAGAATGGCTGTGCCCGAAGGACAGAGCTCCCGTCCCTGGAATCTGGGTTGGTGGAGAGGGCGTGCAGAATAAATAAGGAACTGGACTATCTCCAAGGGCCCTTCAGCCATCAGCAGACACAGGATGCTGAGATCTGACTGTTCCTCTCTGTGAAAACAAGTCCAGAAAATGCCTCCTGGCTGGGCAGTGCCGGTCAGTGGAGCGAGGACTGCGTCTCACGGGTAAAATAGCCCCCTGGCATGTGCCCTTCTGTTAGTCGGTGCTCATCCTTCCACAGGGAGCACCTGCACAGCTCAGCCCGGTGCCTGGTCCTGGGACGGACGTCAGTGGAGTTCAGCAGAGAGCCACTTGCTCAGGGCTCAGTGTGTGTGAGGCTCCTGGGGGGACAAAGAGGGGTCAAGAGACCCAGCCCACATGGTCAGGGAGGCAATCAGAGAGGCTCCTAGGAGGAGGCCTGAGGGCAACCGCCACCTGGATGTCAGCATAAAACGCATCTTCTCTCTTCCAGAACCCAGAGTGGGATATGCAGGGCCCCGGATGACTGCAGGCGCAGAGAGCTGCTGCGGTCCACACGGGCTTGTGCGCAAGACACAGCATATAGGAGCCGTGTCCGAGGGTGGGACGCATGCTTCCTGTCCAAGTTATATTTTGGAAAAAGATGGTTGACACTTCCTTCTTCCATCCTTCCCCAGCCGAGCCCTGGGAAGACAGCAGGGTCTCAGCTTCCAGAGGCCAAGATCGAGGGGGAGGGTGGGGCCTGGGGAGCAGCTGCAGCCGCGGCCAGGAGGTGCTGGGGCAGGACCAGGACACGGTGGCAGTGTCTCCATAAATGGCTGTTGAGTGAGGGACAGAGATGAGAACGTGATGCGGGGTGGGGGCTAAACAGAGTGCGCTGAGGAGCGACAGGATGGAAACGGGGCTCCCCCACAGTGCTCCAGCCCTCTAGCCGGGTGCGCACAGGAGACCAGGACGAAAAGAACAGAAACCCCACTGATGAGCACTGAGCCAGAGAGGCAAGGTGCCAGGCCCGTTCGGAGTCCTTGGTGTCGATGACTGCATTCTGTCCTCACACAATAATTCTGAGCGGCCGGGACCGCCACTGTCCCCTTTGCACTGACGAGCAAAGCGACCCCCGAGGTCACACTGCTGGTGTGCAGCGGCCCCAGGCTCCCCCGGGCAGCTGCTCTGGGCAGGAGCGTCCAGGGGGCTGGGGCGCTCTGCTGCGTCTCGGCCGTGCGTCTGAGGAAGCTCATCAGCGTCCCGGGCTCAGCTTCCCCATCTGTGGCCCGGGAGTGACAAACACCCGTCTCTCAGGGCGGTTCTCTCTGAGCACAAAGACCACATACGACCCTCCCTGCACTGCAGGCCAAGGCCGCCCTGGGGACCCTCACAGGCCTCGTCATCTCCAGGAGGAAGGAAAAAAACCTCAAATGGTTTCCTTGAAAGGCCAACTTGCTGGCGTTTATAGTTTTCTTTTCTCGGAACTGTCTAGCGTTGACAAAATTTGGGAAAATTCCAAGGACTTTAGGATTCACCTTCCATTTCAGTTCTGGATCAGCCAGTCACCTTGAAACGAAACCCAGCACTCTCTTCGGATGGGCACCTTGCTGGGAACTTTTAATGTACCTTGGCTATGTTCAGTGTGTGAGGCAGAGGGCAGAGCCCCTGGCTCCATGCCCCTGCGTCCCCTCCCGCTGGCACAGCTGAGCCACTGACCCTTGCTGTCCCCAGGGCCCCCGCCCTGGACAGACGCCAGCCTCGGGGTGCCCAGGGCCCTCCAGCCTCGGGCGCCTGTGGCCCTTCCTCCCCTGGCCCAGCACCGCACGAGGCAGGGGCGGCCTCAGCTCCCGGGTCAGCCCCTGTGTCTCAGCCGTGGGGACCAGACCCAGAGCAGCTCTCGTAGCTGGATGCGAGGGCCGTCCTGCCCCCGGAGGAAGGCAAAGTCTGGGATAGGGTGGGGTTTGAGGCCCTCCTCTGGGTTAATGCCGGCCCTTGGAGCATTCCCGAGGGCTCTGAGCATCATCTCAGAAGCCGGGGCAGGTGGGGCTCACCACCGGCTGCCTCGCCTCTGCCTGACTCCAGAAGGTTCTGTCTACTGTTTCAAACTCCGAGAATCAACACGGGCTGGAAACCAAGCGTACGCAGTCAGCCCCCAGCTCTCTCCCAAACCCGAGACTGGCACAGCCACCTGCCTCCTCACTCGTCCACTCAGATGTCTGACAGATGTCTCAAACTCGCCCGGCCGAAGCTGGCTGTCTGTCTGTCTGTCCCTTGGTCTCTGCACCCACATCTCATCCCTCAGCCAGTCCTGGTGGCCCCACCTGCAGAACCACCCAGGATCTGCTCCTTCCCCATCCCTCCACTGCCCCGACCTGGGCTAAACCACACCAGCCCTCCCTCTAATGGCTGTGGTCCCGCTGCGCCCTCACCCCCAGTCTGCTCTCCACACCCCACAGCCTGAGAACATCGGCTCACATCCTCGTCTGCTCCACACCCTCCATGGCCACCCCTGAGGCAAGGCCAGGCCCTGCCAGGCCTTGATGATGAGCCGACCTCGTTTCCTGCCACCACGCTCCCTGTTGCCCACCCCACTCCAGCCGACGGGCCTCCCTACCTTCTCTCACACACCAAGGCCATTCCTGCCCTTGCTCTTGCTGGTCCTTCCCCCTAGAACATCCTTCCTGATGTCCACACAGCTCCCTCACCTCCTCCAGATCTGTGATCAAATGTCACCTCCTCAGTGAGGCTGTCCCTGACCTCCCCTTCTCCCCACACTGACCCCCGGATGGCCTTGGTCTGACTGCACAGGACACACATTCCCCCACTGGACCTAACGCTCTCCGGAGCTCTCTTGTTTCTCTGTGTCCTTGTTTGTCCCGTGCCTTCTGCCTTGAATGTCAGCTCCAGAGGACAAGAGCCCCCTGGGCTTACTCACTGCAGGGCCCTGTACCTAGTGCTGTGCCCGGCATATGGGGGCACCTTGGCAAGCAGCTGATTATGAATGTACAGTGTGTGATAACGGCCGAGACTACAGCGTGACTCCTGCCACAGACAGAGAGATCATTACCTAAGGGAGACAGCCCCTTCCAGGGTGGACACATCCAAAGATGAAGGCCAGAATGTTACCATAGCTAGACGGACTCTCAAATGGGGAAACTGAGGCTCAGCAAGGAAGGGAGTTGTCTGAGATAATAGGACAGTAGAGACGGCATTAGAGCCCATCCTACGTCCACCGCCTCCTCGTTGCTGAAAGCACTGTGATGCCCCAGGAGACCCGCTCTCCGAGGAGCAGGTGTCTTTAGGACCCTGGCAGGACCCTGGCCTGGAGGCCGATGGGCCGGCCCACTTTTCAGGGCATTTTCGTCTCTGTTCCTTTCCAGGGCAGGACACCCGCAGGGCACCTGCCCAACATGGGCCCGACCCATGGGGCACCCTTCACGGGGAAGAGCAGGCAAGGGGCTTTGACGCCACAACTCCCTGCCGGCTCGTAACCTTCCTCAGCCCACCTGACACACTCGGCAGGATTAAACGGTGATGGCGCAGCACGTCACGTTAGCACCAGCGCAAGAGGGTTCACCGCTCTGCTCTCCTCGCCCCAATGGCACTGGGGGAACAATCACAGCTTCTCCGGAAGGGTCGGCAGCTGCACCTACCCGGGGCTGCGGGCCCACCTCAGGCCTGGAGGGCGACGCCCCAGGCGAACAACTCCTTGGAAAGAAGTTCACACCGTCATACAATTCCGGTCATGAGGATCTGTTTTGAGAATGTGAGTATTCTTTCATAAGAATACAGCAGTTTTGTCGTTAAATGTGACTTGAAGCTGCTCTCTGAAATGGGAATCGTTACATCAAGGGGTCGAGTCCAGTCTGCCTCCCAGCCCCCCGGCCCGTCCTTCTGGAGGAAAGGAGCCCACTGTGGTGAGACTGACTGCCCTGGGCCCGGCCAGGAGCTTGCAGACATGTAGCCTCGCAACTCTGGCCTACGACACTGACCGACACTGCTGTGAGGAGCTGAGGCTCAGAGAGAGCGTGAATGCTGTCCCCAGGCCCCAGCGGGAGGCAGTGACATGGCCCAACTTTGATCCGAGTCTGCGGACACGAAGTGTTCCTGGAAATCAAACTACAGGCGTCGGCCCTGCAGCCCGCCTCTGACACTCTTCTCATTCTCAGACCCAAACACGGCCTGTGGCCCTAGGAGGCGTTCCTAGCAGAGTGTGCATCTGAGAAAGGGGTGGCAGCAGGCAGGAGTGAGCCAAGACAGGGAGCGAGACACACACACTGGGTGCTGATGAAGCTGTCTGAGATTCGGATCCAGCCTCACCTGCAGCCACTCTGGCCCTGGAATGCTCAGTCCCATGAACCAATATCTTAATTCACTCCCCTCCCCTCCTTTTCTCGCTTAAGTCTGTTTAAATTGGCTTTTCTGTTACTTGCCACAGCATTCATGGAGCCAAACGAGTAGGCTTGTCTGTGTGTTCCCTTTTCAGCCTCGGGTTCCAGGTGAGGATGCACAATCCACTTTCCCTTCATCCTCCTCCATCATGTTCCCTCTCCTTGAACCTTCAGTCTTCCCGCCCCCAGGGATTCCTCTCCTTGATCCTAGAGCAGGGTTGGCTGTTCCCAGAGCAGGGCCTTAGATGCCCTGAGCACACACCTTACTCAGGGCCTTTGCACCTGCTGTTCCCTTGGCCAGACTTTCACGTGTCCTGCTCCTTTTCTTCACTCCAGTTTTGATCAAACATCACCTCCTCAAGAAATCTGTTCCTGGCCGTCCCGCCCTCAGGGACTCAGCGCCCATGCCTCTTACACCTTCCCCTCCCTCATTTCCCTTCGTTGCACTAGCACTGCCTGAAATTACGTGCTGTTTGCTTGGGGATTCTCCGCCACCCACTGGAACGGGAGCGCCATGAGGGGAGGCTTGCCCGCCTCATCTCCTGGGCCCAGCACTGGGCCTGCTCTAGAGGGAAGCTCTATAAATATCCCAAAGCATGGATGTAGACAAGATCTTTTCTGGGACCATGAATTGTGATCAAGGAAGGAACACTGACAGAATTTGTATAAATACGATCATTACCAGAAATGAAAAGTCTGACAAAAAGGGTGTTTACCACTGCTTAAAATACCCCGCACCTGGAAAGAAGTCATTTGGGGGTGGGAAAAGCTGGAAAATTTGGCTCCTTTACATTTTAAATACTTGCTACTTCACAGTTACTTTTTTTTTTTGAGGAAGATTGGCCCTGAGCTAACATCCGTGCCCATCTTCCTCTATTTTGTATGTGGGACGCTTGCCACAGTGTGGCTGGATAAGTGGTGCATAGGTCCACACCCAGGATCCCAACCCGCGAACCCCAGGCCTCCAAAGCGGAGTGCACAAATTTAACTGCTGTGCTACAGGGCTGGTCCCTCACAGTTACTTTTTAAAAAGAATCAATAGCTTGGGTTGGAGGCTCCTGGTGATGGGAAAGGACCCCCTCGTCAGCTCGGCTGAACGTCTCAGGCGTTTTCACAAACAGAGAGAGCAGCTGGAGAACAAACCGCCCGCCCTCTGCTGCCCCCGGGACACAGCAGAGCGATCAGGGAATTCTCCAGAGCTGGGGCCAGCCGCGAGCGCTGGCCCGAGTCTCTGCACACGGTGGAATGCTGTCTCCTGGCCTGTGGCCCGGTGGCCTGGGCACCCAAGAAGAACCTGAACCCCGTGGCAGACCCAGGCTCCAGTGAGGAGTTAAGTTCCAGCAGGAGCCGAGTCTTCCCTGGGACCGGCTCCCAAATTCCAAAGGAGACATCCAACAGCCAGGAGCAGAATCGAAATCCCCCGAAGGCACTAGATCGGGGTGAGCACATTCAAATGCCACAGAAACCTCCCACCTCAAGGTGCCTGGGCCTCGGTCTCCCTCCAGTCTAAAGGTATAGGTTGGAAGAGATTGGTTGACATGGAATATTTGGACGAGTTCCTTCATCCACCACCCATCCATTTATCCTTCCATCCATCCACCCATGCCTCCAGCTACCCGTTCCCTCATCTACCCATCCAGCCATTTACCCCTCTATCCATCCACCCATCATCCATCCATCCATCCCACAAACACACACTGGGCATCTGTTCTGGGCACTACACTAAGCAGAGACGCATCAAGTCCCTCCAGGGGCTGACAGTGCAGCCAGGCAGACAGACGTGCAGACAGGGCATTTCTCCTGCAGCACGGCTGGTGTCATGAGACAGACGGATGCAGCAGGAACAGCAGGGTCACTGAGGGGGTGAAGCCCACATACCAGCACCTAGCACAGCAAAAGCCCACAGTGAATCTCTGATGAACGAATCTGTTTCACTTGTTTGAATATGCTTTTAATATGGAACGTATTCTAGAATACAAATGTTTGAACTATGAATACATCTTCTTTGCTAACATACCGACTGTCCACTTCTCCCACCAGAATGTGGCTTCCATGAGAGCAGGGACAGCTCCTGTCCTGGTCACTGCTGTACCCAAGGACCTGGAGCAATGGCTAGCACACAGTAGGTGTTCAATAAACAATTATATGCTAAATAAATTTCTCTTCTGGACAGTTCCTGGCCTTCACTTCTGTCTCCCATTTGCAGCCGTTCTCTTTGCCTGGGAACACGTCAAGCACTCTTGTCTGCAGAGCTGCCTATCAGAGCTTTCACAGGATCTGAAACCGGAATCTTCTCTGGTTCTCCCTCCTTCCATGGGCTGTCATGAGCACCTGTTGGCTTTGCCCACCCAGCTTCTATTCCCCGTCTTCTGGCAACTGTATCCTGACCATTTTCCTCCCTTCCACCTGGGGGTTCGCGTGGGGGCTGAGCCCACTCCTCTGCTCCCGGGGAGCACGTGCTCCAGGCCCAGCCAGTCCGAGCCCGCGCACCTGAGTCATCAGGACCGCCTCAGGTGTAAGAATCGTGAGAGGAGGAGAAAGCATCACTTATGTGCCAGCCGCTATTTTAAGAACCTTTCATTTATTACCTCTTTTAATCCTTACAAGAACAAAACCTTATAAGGCCATGAGCTATTATTACCCTCATTTCACAAATGAGGAAACTGAGGCCCAGAATGGTTCGTGACTTGCCCCAGGTCACACAGCTCTTAAGTAGCAAAGCTAGGACTTGAACATGGCTGCCTGGCTCCAAAGTTCACATCGAACAACCATGTCTTTTGAGCAAAGGCCAAAGCCACAGAGACCAGAGTCAGTCCCCAGACTTGGGCTCAGCCTACTGAACGAGAGGTGGCGTCTTTCCACGGCAGCCTGGGGCTACCAGACCACCACAAAGAAAGGAGCTCCAGTGAGAGGGAAAGAAAGGTGGGGCCGGCCGGTGTGTCCCTAGATCCATCCATGCCTGAAGGCTGTGTGCATTTTTAATTTTCATGGGCCCCAAATTCCTTTGCTGGAATTTTAGTGGGCCTTTAAAGTCCATCTGAGTTGGGCTTCTGTCCAGACTGATAAACTGGGTTGTTTCCACTTGCTTCAAGCCTGGGCCCCAAACCTGCCCCCCACCCCTCGGCGGTTTAGACTTTGCATGTTGGCTTCTGTCTAGTCTTTCCCAGCTGCATCTGCGAATCCTCCCAGCTGCCAGCCCCGCCTGCGCAGGCCTGAGCCCACCCTTCGGCAGCCCCAACCCCCCCAGGAGGACTGGCGGAGCGGTACTATCTGACTCTGAATTGCCAAGCGGGGGCCCCTAGAGCCCACCAGCTCCCCACACTGCAATCTCTCTGCCTGTGCCCCATGATATCGCCTCCCTCTGTGCTAAGGACCCTCTGCCTCAGTTTCCCTTGCAGCCCAACAGCATACTCCTGGTTTGGGTGCACTTGCTGACACTGCCCTGGGGTGGGTCCCGCTCCCCCACCCCCCAGACACTGGCTGGAGTCCTGCTCCAAGTCCACATGCCCACATCTGCCTCCCCCCTAAAATGCCCTGGTGCAGACTCGAAGGCCCTGTCCCTCTCAGTCCCCTCAGGACCCTCCCTCCCTGCTTCCCTCTCCTTTGCCAGAACAAGTCCTCCAAAGATCTCCCACAGGGCACACCCCGTGAGCGCTCCCTGCACCCGCTAACAGGGACAGCACAGCGCAGGCGGCTCCGAGGAGGGCTGCACCGCAGCCCTTCTGTCCCGTGAGCACGAGGGCTCCATCAGCGCTCGCGCCCGCTGCCCCGGGCTTGCTCTTCCCTGGGCACCTTTGCCCTGCTGTCCCCTCGGCCTGCGATGCTCTTCCCAGCCCTCCCCTCCAGTCTCAGCTCCAAGGCCACCTCCTTGGAGGTGCTGGCACCCAGGTGTTCCTGCTGGACCCTGACTGACAGTCCTTGTGGAGCATCCGCTCTGCTAGAAAGACCTTCTATGTTTGTGTGCTGACAGCTGTCCCACTCTCCCCCACGGGGCTGTCGGCCCTTGAGGACGGGATCTTGCCTTATTCACTGCTCTACCCAAGGACCTAAGAGTGATGGCCAGCGCACAGTAGGTGCTCAATAAACAATTATATGTGAAAGTTCTCTTCTAGAAGGTTCCTGGCCCTCACTTCTGTCTCCTATTTTCAGCCTGGCACCTGGGACAGGTGCACACCTCCAGCTGAGGCCGCTTCCCAGACTCTCCATCTCAGGGCCTCCAGCGCCCAGGGCTTGCATCTGCTGTCCCCAACGGCCCACCTAGAGCCAAGACTCCCCCCAGCACTGGGCTGTACCCCCCTCCATGCCCCGCCCTGTAGGACCACGGCTCTGCGGTAAGGGACCCGAAGAACTGAGGGGAAAGCCAGACCCATTTTCAGTTCTTTTCCACTCCCTCTACCGCAGGAAGACGTCCCCATAACTCACTGACCTCCCCTTCTCAGGCCCGAACAGAAGCCAGCTCGGACTTACCACCGCCTCATGGTCCATGTTGTTTTAATAGCAAGTGAATACAGGTTTTCATCTGCCTAGAGCAAAATAAAGTTTTCCCTTCTAAATTATTTATATAAATGAAAAGTGTATGTTACTTTAAAGTAAACCATAAATTAAGTGACAGTACAGGCAAATACACTGAAAAGACGAAAATCGTCAAGGGGCCCCCCAGGCGAGAGACACAGCTCTGGGCTGTCTCCCTGCACCCTTCTGCCTGGCCGAGTCCCTGTCCCAGCCCTGCTCTGACGGGCACACTTCTGAGTCCTTCTCCACTGTGCCCCAGAGCTGAGCAGGGCATGTGGTCCAGGGGGGGACTCGGCAAACTGCCCCACTTTGCCACGCCCGCTGGCATCTCGTCAGCAGTCCCTGCTCCAGTGCAGCCTGGTTCTATCTCCAGGCCAGAGAAAAAGGCTGGCAGCTCCTATTCTAAGCTCAGAATAGAGCTCCCTAATGTTGGACCCCAACCTTTCTAGAGCCAGGCACGGCCAGGGACCGCCTTCCTCACATCCCACAGCTCTTCTCCTCCTAGTTACTTCACCTTGCTCAAGCCCCACGCACACCCACAGCCGTGTTTCCGCACGCTGTCTCCACCTGGGCTTCTAAGCACACGTTCATTTACGGTCCTGAAGGTCCTGATCCTGGGGCAGGCCGCACACTCCAGAACAGCAGTCCTGGTTGTTAAAATCTGGAAAGAGTAGCACATAGGTTGATAAAGGGCAGCTGCCTGAGCCCTCCAGGGGCCCCTCCCCCAGGACCACCTCACGATTCAGAATTAACCCCCGGCACAGAGGGCCCCAGCCAACCCCTCTGTGAATGGTCGGTGCTTGGGAAAGAAGCGTTGTTACATATCTTGAGCGCACCCCCCCATCCTGGTGTGCTCCCCAGATTGTATGGACCCCGCAAGCATTCTGCGAGGATTTACCCTCTGGCAGGCCTGGGCGGGGAGGACTCCGAGGCAGGGGGTGAGACCTGATGGAGAAGCCGTGTTGAGGAAACAGACGTGGGGGTGGACGGGTTTCTGGGGGCACAGCCAAAGGAGCACCCTCGTGGAGGCAGTGTTGGGGGCCTCAGAGAAGCCTGGGTGCTGGTCAGAACGCAGCACCCCGCAAGGTGCAGCCGCCCCAGACACAAGACTCTCGGAAAAGCAGCTGAGTGCGGCTGCGAGGTTCCAGGTGGGGCCGACTCGGGGATAGCCCATCCAGCCTGGCCTCGGCCTCACAGCCCCAGGGCACACGGGGTCCTGAAGCAGCTGCGTCCTGGGGGACAGAGAGACAGGAGGAGCACAGCACCATCTTTGCTACCTGCCGAGACGGCACATTCTTTAGCTCTTTTATTACATTTCTCCTTTTCATATTAAATCTCTGAGCATTTTGGACACGGGAGCCTGGCAGTCATTTGGCCCAATCTGCCCCTGGAGGCTTCGACATCCTTTTTGACTCACCAACTTTAAAAAAAATCAGTCAGTATTTCTGAGAAAAAAACTAACAGCGTGCCTCTGGCCAATAACCTTTAAGCTGCTGGTCACTTTCATAACTCTTCCATGCAGGGGTGGGGACCCCACCAACAGAGCTGTTCACCCTGAAATGCAAGCTTCTGACCGCGTCTGTGCCGGCCAAGGGACCGCGTGCTCTGGGGAACCGCTCCCGCCGGCAGGTTCGGGGCGTGGGCTCTGTGCTCCAGCCTCACCTTCCACACAGGCCCCACGAGCAGTGGCATGTCAGCCAAGCACAGCCTCCAGCTGGGCAGGGACAAACGCCCCACCTTCCAGCCTCAAACGCCCCTTTGAAAGGGATGGGGGCTGCAGAATTTTCCATACCTGTGAAGGATGCCAGCAATCACTTCACCAGCCTCTCCCAGCAGCCCGCATGCATGCAGTTCATTACCTCGACATTGCTGTCAGGGTCCTCTTTCGACTGAAAATGCACACACACGTTTCCACTCTTGCCAAAATGCCATTCCACTCTCACATGGCTCATCCCTATTAGCTGCATTTGCCATAAACAGAGGAGCAGCATGTGGTGTCGGCAATGCCCAGGAACAGGTCTGTCAGCTTCGTAACAAGCAACTTTGAGGATATTGATGGCTTAAGGACGTCCCCATAGTGGGCTAGACAGGGCCTAACTTCCAATCCAAGGATTAAAACAAAACAAAGCGAAACAAAACTGTGCACCGGCAGGAGACCGATTGTCTGTAATAACCATCCATTTCTAACTGGCGTGGAAGAGGCCCTTCAGGCAAACAAGAGCCCTATAAACAATCCGCCAGCCGCCCCAAAGCCCAAGACCACGATGAGGATAATTATTATTACCATTCTTATTATAACAGTAACTTGCATTTTAATAGTACTTTGTACTATAAACAAAAACCACCACAGACAGACAGAGAGAATTTGCTATGTGCTGGCGGCAGCCAAGACAGCCGGAAGAAACTCACTCTAGCTGGGGAGATGCGTGAACCCACAATTTAAAAACCATGTAATGGACCTTGATATGGAGCAGAAAAGGTAAAACCTAACTCAGCTGGGAGGCCAAAGAGGGCTGCCTGGAGGAGGCAGCCTCGCCACTGAACCCGGATTGGATAAGCAGACATTTTCTAGGAAGGGTTCCCCGGGAGTAGGGAACAGAATGACAAAGGCCTGAAGGCGGGAACAGCATGCTGCATTGGAGGAACTGTGAGCCAGCGTGGCTGGAGCTCAGAGTTCAGGGCTGCGGGAGGAATCGGGCTGGCAGGGTTTTCGCCTGGGCGGGGCACGGAACAGGAACCGGAGGATCTCGCAGGCTGCACGGAAGAGTGTGGGTTTTACCACGAGGCAATGGGACTCCCAGAGAGACTTTATTTATTGTGTGCTTTATGTGTGTTTCTGTTTGTTTGTTTTTTACCTGAAGAGGACTTGTGCTTCGGTTCAGTCTCAAGAATATTCAGACATTATCCCTTCAAAGGCTTCTCTCCTACCCCCTCAATCTCAGCGTCTAGAACTCTCGTGTCAGAGCCACTCAGCCTGGCATCCAAGTCCTTACACTGGCTTTCCATATTTTTATTTTTTTTTCCTGAGGAAGATTGGCCCTGAGCTAACATCTGTTGCCAATCTTCCTCTGTTTTATATGTGAGCTGCTGTGACAGCATGGCTGGCCACTGATGAGTGGTGTAGGTCCACGCCCAGGAACCGAGCCCGGGCTGCTGAAGTGGAGTGTGGCAAACTTAATCACCAGGCCACTGGGGCTGGCCCTCATATATTTATTCTTAATTCTTAGATAGAGAAGTTCTTCAATGAAGAGATACCCTGGGCTAAGTTTTGGGGAAATTCCTCAGGACTAGTTTCAAAGCTACTATTTCTCTCTGACGGTTTTCTTCATTTGACCAGCTATGGAGGTGTCACAGTTTTGATTTCCATGACGATGTTTTTAATTTTTAGGATGGCTAATTGGTCGTTTTTTGTATCTCTCTATTCTTGTCCCTTTTGATTTCGTAACTGTTCTTTTCATGGATGTCGTTCCTCTCTTTTCTCATAAGGGATCCTATTATGGGTTGAACTGTGTTTCTCCAAAAAGACGTGATGAAGTCCTAGCCCCCAGGGCCTCCGAATGTGACCTTATGTGAAAATAGGATTGTTGTAGGTGTAACAGGTTAAGATGAGGTCATCTGGGTGGGCCCCTGGTCCAATACGACCGGTGTCCTTGCAAAGAGGGGGAATTTGGACAGACAGACACGCACAGAGGGAAGATGACGTGAAGACACAGGAAGACGGCCGTGTGACGGTGGAGGCAGAGAGAGTGATGACTCTACAACCCGGGAACACCAAGGGTGCTGGGAACACAGGACTCGAGGAGAGCAGACTCGGCCTCGGAGAGCTCAGAGGCCAGCCCTGCCGACGCCCTGGCCTGGGGCTCTGGCCTCCAGAACCGTGAGCACAGACTTACGCCGCGTTAAGCCACTGGATCTGCTGTGCCTTCCTACAGCAGCCGCAGGAACTGACGCAGACTCTCAGCACCCCTCACGCTCAGACGACCTCTGGGTGGCTGCGTGCCGGCCTCGCCTCGCGCGAGTCTCGGGACTGTAGTTTGCAGGCTCATCTTGTGCAGGAGCGCTTTCTCTCTCCCTGCCCATCCTTCTCTGTCTGGCGGCTTGTGCTGTCCCAGACCAGCACCCTCCCCATTCCACCAGGCCAGAGAAAGAACTAGAACTGGGTCTCACGCTGGCGCCCAGAACCCCTGCTCCACGGTGACGTCGACAGACCCCACCTCCCAGCCTGGCCACGCGGTTGCACCCACTCCCTTCAGCCTCTGGCAGCTCGAGAGCCGCCCCCGCACAGCAGTGGTGAGGAGCATCTCTTTCAGCCTCCTCTCAGGGGCAAGGGGAGCCCACCCTGCCCAGGGCTCCAACAGTGGGCCTGGCTCCTGTCCCCGGCTTGTCACAGGCCACCTTTTGTCCCTGTCACCTGCCAGCTCCCTCCGCTGCCTCTGGATCCAATTTCAGCAGATTCACAGCTTCAGGCCCACGGACGACCTGACCTGTGTTTCTGAGTCGTTTCTGACTCGTGGCAACGTCGTCTTGGTTTGCAGACGCCTCTGCCTTTTCCATTTCTGAATTTTCTGAATATGCATTTAGGGGGCGGGGGTGCTGAAATCCACCGGGGGAGCTTTAAACGAGGAGCAGGAAGATAGCGTTGTGGTCTTCTAAAGATCACTCCGGCTGCAGAGCGGACGTGGCGGAGGGGGGAGGGAGGGAGGGCGGGGCGCAGGCCGCGCAGCAGCTCTCGCGGGCGAGGGCTGAGACGTGGAACAGAGCCGTGGAAGCATCTGAGAGATCTAGACGAACCGGCAGGTCTCATGACTCAGTGAGGAGGGGACAGTGAGGGGAGGGGACAGCGAGGAGTGGGCAGGTCAGGAGTGCAGAGCAGGCTGACAGGTTACAGTGAGAGGGGGAGGAGAAAAGGAGGCCTGAAGGTGGGGCGGGCGGAGGAGAGCAACCTGGGGTCCAGTCTGGGGCTGCCAAGCTGCGGCGTCCGCAACATCTGCGACGCGCTAACAGGCAGGTGGAGACAGAACACTGATGTCTGCACGTGAACTTCACCACCCCCGCGAGGCTCTCCCTGCCCTCCCGGGCTGGACACTGTCCGACGGCCCCTACAGCCCCACCGCCCTCCCTGGTCCACCAGCTCTGTGCTCTGGGCCGACGGCAGGACTCCACCAATGGACAGCTGGCTTCCAGTCCACACTCGTCAGCCGGGGCTGCCACAGCCAGGACCACAGGCTGGCGGCTTCAACAACCGACACGTACTGCCCGCTGTTCCCGAGGCTGCAAGCCCGGGAGCAAGGTGCTGGCAGGGTTGGTTTCTCTGAGGCCTCTCTCCTTGGCTCACAGATGCCATCTTCTCCCCATGTCCTCACATGGTCATCCCTCCGTGTGTCTGTGTCTTCATCTCCTCTTTTATAAGGACACCCATCAGACTGGATTAGGGCCCGCTGACCCATGACCCATTTTAACATCATCACCTCTTTGAAGACCCCATCTCCAAGCACAGTTACATCTGAGGCTTCAACATATGAATTTTGGGGGTCAGAGTTCAGCCCCTAACATAGTTGGATCCATCACTGGGAGGCACCAGCGAGAGACGGGTGGGAGGTGGGGCCTGTGTTCCCAGCTCCCCCTGCAGCTGCTCAATAATCCGTTTCTGACCCACAGCCGCAGCCGCGGGAGGCACCTGGGACAGCCTCAGCCCCGGGTTCCGGGAAGGCGGCCCAGCCCCTCAGCTGGGGAAGTAACGGCCCCCACTGCGTCAGGCCCCCTGACGCTGCCCTGGCCCCTGTCTGCTCCGCCCAGGCCACCCACGCCTCTGCGGTTTATCCCCTCATAGCCTGTCTTCTGTTTCCCCTCGAACATGCCCCGTTTCCTGCCATGATCCCGAGTGACGGCTGCCAACCCCCCTCTGAGCATCCCACAGCTCTAGGCTGAAACCTGCCCTGAGCCTGCGACCCCAGAGGAGAGGGGCCCCCTGGAAGCCAAGGCCGCCCCTGCGGTGGGCTGCCTGCTTGGAGCCTGAGGGTGGGTCCACGTGCCCCCGCCCCTGCGGTGGGCTGCCTGCCTGGAGCCTGAGGGTGGCGTCCATGTTCCCCTACGTCTGAGGTGGGCTGGCTGCCTGGAGCCTGGGGGCGGGTCCACGTGCCCGCCTGGAACCCAGACCCACCTTCCCAGAGGCCTGACGGAGGAAGTTCAGACACCACGAGAGAGAAACCAGCCCAGCCTGACCTCCCGCCTCGGACGGCATGAGCTCTCGACGTCACGGGCTGAAACAACACTGGGGACCCACAAAACTTCTAGGGAAAACATCACAGAAAACTGAGACTGTGACTAGGCAGGGGCTTCTTAGAGTTGACACCAAAAGCAGCCCCCATAAAAGGGAAGTCCCGAGGCTGGACCTTAGTAAAACGTAACATTTGCTCTGCAACAGACACGACGAAGAGGATGAAAAGACAAGCTCCTGACCGGGAAGAATATTTGCAAACCCCAGGCCTAGGGAGGAGCGGCATCCAGAACATACAAAGAACATCCGCGATGAAACAAGACCAAGCAAGTCAATCGGAAGACGGCAGGGACGGGATGCGACCCCTCCCTTGATGAGATGCACAGGGCACGCGACCATGTCCACGCCATCAGCACTAGAGATGCGCAGAGTAAAACCACGACAAGACACCACACCCCCAAGGGCAGCAGGAAACTGAAAACAGCGTATCGCCAAGTGCTGGGGAGCGGGCGGCGGGAGAGGAAAACGGCACGGCCACTCTGGAAAGGGTCTGGGAGTTTCTTATGAAACTAAACATGTGACTGCCACACGAACCAGCAACCGTGCCCCCAGGCGGCCACCCTGAGACAGGACAACCTGTGCTCACACAAAACCTCCACACCAACATCCACAGCAGCCTCACTTGTCCCAGCCAAAGACTGGGGACAGCCCAGAGGCCCTGCAGCAACCCGTGGTCCCTCCACACACAGGACGCCACGCAGCAGAAGCAGCAACAAGCTATGGACACACGCAGGAGCTGGGACGGGCCCCGAGGCTTTATCCAGAGTGCAGAGAGCCAGTCCCAAAAGGTGACGCACCACACAATTCTGTTCACTAACAGTCCTGAAGCTGTGAAACAGAGAGACGGGGACAGCTGAGCACTGCCAGGGGCGAGGGGCAGGAAGGACTGACTGTGAGCATACGGGCTCCCTGCAGCGACGGGGCTGTCTGTGCCTTGACCGTGGTGGCGGACACGATAAAACGCCCATCTCCCTCCCTCTCTGTCTCCTTCTGTCTCTCTGCCTACCACTGTCTATGTCTCTCTGTCTCTCTCTGTCTCTGTCTCTCTTGCCCCCTGTCTCTTTGTCTGTCTCCCTGTCTCTGTCTCCTTCTGTCTCTGTCTCCCTCTGTCTCTGTCTCTCTGTCTCTCTTCCCCTCTCTGTCTCTTGACTCTCACTCTGGGAACCCAGGCACCGCGCTGTGAGGATCCATCACTAAGATGACACCAGCATCATCAGCAAGACACAGGAGTGACAAAGCCTGCAGATGACCCAGCCCCAGCCCAAGGGGCCTGATCCCTCAAGTCTTCCAGCTGGTGCCCCAGCCGTTGCGGGACCAAGGCCGTCCTGACCCACAGGGCTGTGAGAAATAACAGGAAAAGCGCTGTTTTAAGCCACCAAGGTTTGGGAGCTGGTTGCCAGGCTGAGCCAGCGCCCCTGCCCTCCTCTGAACCAGGCCTGCTGTCCCTGCGGCATCTCACACCCTGCTCCCCTGCCCGCATCCGGCCTGCCACTACGCTCCATCTCCTAGTGAACGCAGGCGGAGAGGGCCGCGCGAGCAGCCCACCATCTCCTCGCTTCCTTCCCAGTGGGAAGACCCTGCGCTCCCGAGCCCCTCAGAGACCACAGTGAAAAAGGCAAATCTTCACGTGAGCACCCCTCTTCTCCTTGTGTGCGTCAGTGTCCCAGCCAAGACTCCCTCCAGGAGGGAAGGAGCAAACCACCTTGTCCATGTCCTTCGCCCCCCCCAGCCCACCCTGCGTCCTGTGGTTGGCTCTGGGTCCCACGCTGTGAGGGGAGCAGGGGGCCAGAGAGCCCATCCTGGAAGAGCTGGATGAGATCAGCCACGGGGAGCTCTGCCCGTTGTCTCCCAGATGAGACAGGTGGTCTAGGGGCCCAGGTAGGGCTCCTACTGGGCGTGACCCAGGGTAGCAGGCCCAGTCCAGAAAGAAGAAGGTCGTTCTCTCTGGCAGAGATGCACAGGATGATCGAGGGGATCCCCAGGGCTGCTGCAGACAGGATCCCGCCCCCACTTGGACCTGGAGGGTCCCCAGGCTGGGTATCTGCACCTCACAGACCGGGGTGGCGGGAACTGCAAAGGCCACCCCCTCTCTTGCTGCAGAGATCTGTGGGCCTCTTGGGGACCCTGCAGAAATCTTAAAGGGTCTCCTCAGAGGAAGATCCAGGAGACACAAGCAAACTCACCTCTTCCTTCATTAGGGTGGGAAACGGCTGCTCCCTGCACACAAATGGGATTTAAAAAAAATCAACTTTGCCAACCCACAAGGAGCACCCACGACGGCATGAAGGAGCCACATCCATGAAGGGTGGCCTCTGTCCAGCCAGACGGGTGTAAGGGACACTGACCAGCGGGGTCACGCCTGCCCGGCCCTGGGCTGGGAGAAGGCGCTTTCCCTGTGAATCCTGCCTTGACTTACAGTCTGGAAACAGCGCGCCTGGCCCTGCCTCCTGCACACAGGCCCTCCCAGGCCAGCATTTACAGCCACCAACTTCAGGGCAAAGCTGCAGAGGTGACTTAGGAACGCACTTCCAACAAGGCCATAGGGTCCCTGGGGCTTCAAATGTCACTAGAGAATGACCAGAGCCCCCAGGATGAAGCCACCCTAGTCAGTGGCATCTTGATGAGTACCCAGACGCAGGCCCTAAGGTCCTCACGGCAGCATGACGTAGTCACTAGACAGAGCCCCATCTCATAGATGAGGAGACTGAGGTTCAGAGAGGTGACCTGCCAGGCGTAGGCTGCTATCTGACATCCCGACCTGGTAGGGATCTATATGCCCCTTTTGCAGGTGGGCTCATGGAGGTCCAGAGAAGGCACGGAAGAAGGTCAAAGCCACACAGCCTTGTGTGACAGCAGTGAGAGCTGATACTCTGAGCAGCTGTTTGATGAACATGTTTGGCAGTCTGGTGTCACATCAAGGCCATGAAGGTCCAGCTTCTAAGCTTAGGCAAGCCGCCTAGGGGCTCACCACCCTGTCCTAACTTTCCGCAGCCTGCCAGGAACAGCCGGTCGCAGCCCGCCCCTCTCCCCCAGCCCGTATGCCCAAGAGCGGCACCAGGGAAGTGAGGACAGCCCTGTCAGCCAGCCGCACGGTACACTCCACGTTCAGCCTTGCAGCAGGCCAACCCCTTACATTTTAGCACAAGGCTGGCTGTGAGGTCGGTGGGAGTGGGACCCCTGGCTGGTGGAACAGGGAACTCCAGACTTGGAAGTCCCGAGGAACCTACCCACGGTCATGCAGCAGAGCGCAGGGCATGGCGTCTGGGGCAGAGACGTGGCCGGCCTCCCCTGGCCTCTCTGCAGGGAGGGGTCTGCCCAGGTCTCCAGGAAGGGCTTCTGCTCCGTGAGCACACACAGTCTGAAATGACAAAGGTGACCCCCGCCTGGAGGAGAATCGTGCAGAGAAGTGCCAAACCATCCAGAACACTGTTTTCTCTAATTCTCACTATTTCCACTCAGTCCCCACAGAGGGCCTCTGTAATTTAGTCCCGCAGTCAGCAAGCTTATCCGGACGTTAAAAGTTAATTTACTCTCTGCTCCTCCTGCCTATAATGGCTCATTTGTGGGCTTTTTCCCCTCAAAAGCATGAGCCCCGCATCCTTGTAAACATAAAATATTTAAGCGGCAATAGCAAGGCTCGAGCTGGCCACTCACCGCCGGGGCAGAGCAACACCTGTGCCCGCGGGGAGACCATCTGAGGACTCGCCAACCCTGGCAGGTTCTCACCCTGGAGCTGGAAGCAGACCCGGCACCTGGTATTTCATGGGGCTCAGCACCCAGGCAGTGCTGGCCTGCTGGAATGTTCTGCAGCCGCTGGCATTCCTGCTCCTGGCGCTCTGGGTGGCGCGGGAACACCACGCCCTGATCGTGAGTGGCACCGCGGGCCGTCAGAGCTGGGATCCCAACACAGCCTCCTGGCTCTGCATTCCAGCTCCCATGCCTGCTGGCATGTCCCTTTGTTCTCGTGTGACCCTGGGCAAGTCACTTCCATCATCCGGGTCTGTGCCCCTTGGCCATACGATGTGGTTAAGACTGACTGTCCACAAACGCTCTGACGCAGGGTACCTGAGGCTAAAGCCCCAAACTGGCCGAGAGTTAACGCCCTGGGAGTGGGTGTCACAATCCTGCTGAAGAAAAGCAGAACCCCGAATTTTCTGCTACTGGGTCACAAAAAGTACATGAAGGGAAAAAATGTGCTAAAAGGGAGCACACGAATGTGCTAACAGTCATGCTCTGGGAAGGCTGACTGGGCATTCTTTTAGCCTCTGCTTCCAAACTTTCCGGAGTGTTTTATCTTGATTTGATAATAAAAACACATTGACATTAACATAGTCATCCAATCATTCATGCATTTGACAGCCATGTGCCGTCTGCTGGTGGCACTGGGGAGAGAGATCTGGTCGGGCAGGTGACACACAACACAGTGAGATCAGGAAGCCACAGGGACGCGAGGAGGCCCGGCCAGCAGGGGTGGAGAGGGGCAGCGTGGGCCAGAAGGCTGCCTGGAGGAGGTGACAGCTGACCCTTCCCTGAGGAGAGGAAGACATATGCACGGTCCTTGTGGGAGGTCCTGGGGCAGACATGAGGGCTCAGGACACGGCCCTGGGTGTTACTACTCAGAAAACGCGACACGTGTCAAACCTCCACCCTAAGGCTCGGGTCCAGCATGCTCCACCCCTCCCTGGGGCACCCCGAGGGCGGGCCGCACATAAACGTGGGCACAGAACAATGGCCCCCGGAACCAGGCGTGCACGTGGAGAGACTCCCCAGCAGCCCGCGAGGTCAGACTCCTCCCAGCTCACAGCTGAGGATGCGGGGCTGAGAGCCGGCCCGTCCACGGTGACTCAGGGCACAGACCGGGACACAGATCCTGGGCAGCCGGTGCTGCCGGCTGCCCTTCAGCTTTCTTGCGTGCTCAGCCCGGGACTCCCGGGGCCCCCGGTCTGCGGGTCCAGAATGGCACCCCCCAAGGCCTCCCCACCCTCCCCGGCTGCCCCCTTAGCCGAGATGCCAGGCTGACCATGGATCCCAAAGGGTATCCTGCCCTCTGCTCAGCGTCGCAGCCCCCAGAAGACACCTCCCTGTAGCTCCAGGACAGACGGCAACAGCAACCCCGGGGGGTCCTCTCTCCCCAGCTTTACCGAGGACATTTGACAAATAAAACCACATACAGTCAAGGTGTACAACTTGACAACTGTATACACGCACACTATGAAACACCACAACCGAGGCAGCCAGCACACCCATCACCTCACGGCTACCTGTTTCTGTTTGCTGGTCTGTGCTGGGAGGACTTTCGATCCACTCTTGCAGCAACTTTCAAGCATCCGAGACAGTGCTGTTCACCATGGCCACCAGCCGTACGGGCCAGTGCTGCCCACCGCGGCCGCCGGCCGTACGGGTCAGCCCCAGGACCTGCTCATCTCAGAACCGAGTCTGTGCCCTCTGACCAGCCTCTCGGCGCTGCCCCGCCCGGCCTCTGGCAGCCAGCACCGCACTCTGTTTCTGAGCCGACCTGCTTTAGGTCCCACAGACGAGTGACACTGCCTTTCTCTGCCACTTGCTTCACCCACATTGTTGCAAATGGCAGGATTTCCTTCTTTTTATGGCTGAATGGTAATCACAATAGCCAAGATATGGAAACAACCTCAGTGTCCTTCCACGGATGAACGGATAAGAAGGCGTGGGACCCATCCACAATGGAACATTCCTCAGCCCAAGGGGCTTCTCAGGAAACAGAGATGCACCTTACCATTTATAAGCAGTCTACCAAGTTGTTTCAACGGCGGCAAAACCACACACAGAAAACAGCCTGGAAGGAAATTTTCCAAAGTGTTAATGGCGTTTGCTGCAGCTTCATGGAGCCGGGCAAGATTTATTTCCTGCTTTCTGCCTTCCTGCTCGCTCTCAGTCTGAAACAGTGATCACGCCTGACTTCGTAGCCACCACCACCAACTTTTGAAAAGGGATTTTCATCAAAATTCAAGGTGGGGCCTGTTTCTGACGAGGAAGCCGAGCGGTCGCAGGGCTGAGGCCGGCAGGGGAGGGACGGAGACGCCGCGAGTCTGACTCCTCGCTGACAGGCAACCGTGAGGCGGAGAGACGAGGCAGAAGAACCTCGCTCTCCCTCTCAAGGACTAGGACTGCTTTAAGGGGAGACGGCCGCACAAGGAGAGAGACTAGTCTGCAAGGCCCTGCTTCAAAAGCCAGCCAGACGCCGACACTTTACACACACGTGGTGCACTGTTTTCATTTCATCTGCTGGTATCAGTTACTGCCTTGCTGTGTCATTCTGAGCGAGTCACTAGACCTCTCTGTGCTTCCGCAGCTTCATTTCTAAGTTAGAGATGACGATTTCTTGGGATGATCAAATGAGATCCTGAGCGTGAGGGAGCTGAGCTAGCTGGAGAAGACTGTGACATGGGCCAGGAAACAAAAGAATCCGCAAGACGGAGAAGTGGAGTGGAGACCACACTCCAGGTTTCCTGAGTCCCACCTTAGTGCATGGCTTCAGCAACAAGGAGCCACATGCAGCTCACCTTGGGAGACACCTGATTATCTCATCTGATCTTCACGGCAAACTTGTGAGGTGACTCGTATCGCTCCCATTCTGTAGTAGAGGGAACTGGCGGTCCGCAAAGAAAGAGAAACCAGCTTGCCCAAGGCACGCGGCTAGGAAGGGAGGTCACTGGAACCCAAACACTGAACTTCCCTCCGCACCGCCAATTGCCCCCGTGCTCTGTGGGCCATCCCCATCCATTGTTTCAAAGCTGGGCAGAAGGCCAGGAGGGGGGACACCGAGAAGAGCTGACTTAAGAGGATGTCACGTGCAAAGGGCAGACCCTCCTGGTCACAGGCAGCATCCTGGACAGAAGCACTACACTTTTTTCCTAGTGATGGTTTAAGACTGAAGCTTACTCTGTGGGGAAACAGTGTTTTCATTTCCAGGATTCCAATAAGACGGGGTGTGTTCTAACAGCCACAGCGAAGCACCCCCGCTCATTCAGCCTCAGTGCCATGCATCTGTGTTCCTAAGTCAGTGCATTTGCGGTCACAGACACTGCAACTTTTTGGAGAGCTTTGGTACATAAAAATCCTGCTAGTAGGACAAATGGGGAAAGAAGGTGGGGGAAATTATTACAGAGCACTTTAAAAAAGATCATATTATTTTCTAATGCACAGCAATACTCTAGCCAACTGATAGCCAAGTGTTGCCAAAAGGAGTCCTGTTTAATGTACAAACTCTCTCACCATCCATCCATCCATCCGTCCATCACCCATCCATCCTACAATGTACACAAGTCTGTGCTGGAACCTCACATCCATTGGGATGGCTACCATCAAAACCAGAGAATAACGAGTGTTGGTGAGGATGTGGAGACACTGAGACCCTTCATGCACTGCTGGTGGGAACGTAAAATGGTGCAGCTACTAGAGAAAACAGTATGGTGATTCCTCAAAAAATTAAAAATAGAACCACTATATGACCCAGCAATTCCACTTCTGGGTATAAACACAAAAGAATTGAAAGCAAGATCTCAAAGAGACATCTGCACACCCATTTTTACAGCAGCGTTATTCACAATAGCCAAGAGGTAGAAACAACCCAAGTACCCACCGCCATTTTTTTCCTAGTGATGAATGGATAAAGAAAAGTGGTCTATAAGCACAACGGAACATTATTCAGCCTTAAAAAGGAAGGAAATCCTGACGCATGCTACAACATGGATGAACCTTAAGGACATTATGCTCAGTGAAATAAGCCAGACACAAAAAGACAAATGCTGTATGATTCGACTTATATAAGGTCCTTAAAACAGCCAAATTCCTAGAGACAGAAAGTAGAATGACGGCTGCCAGGGGCTGGGGGAGGGGGTGGGGAGTTGGGTTTCATGGGGACAGAGCTTCAGTTTGGGAAGATGAAAAAGCTCTGGACAGGATGGTAGTGAGGGCTGCACGACAATGTGAATGTGCTCAATGCCGCTGAGCTGTAAACTTAAAATGGTTAGAAAGGTAAGTTTTATATTATGGGTATTTTACCACAATTTTAAAAAGTCTGTGCTGGATACTTACCGTGAGGGGTAGAAAGAGCCATACGACGCAGGAGCGTGCTGTGGGTGCCCAGCACCGCTCTGAGCACTGCCTGTGAAGCGTCTCATTTACCCCCAGGGGACCCGTCTGGCACGTGCTCTAACGAGGCCCGTTTTGCAGATGCCTTCCCTGCCCAGCTTGCTCCTGGGAGGCTGACTTCCGCAGACCATCAGCCAGGCTCCTCTGCGCTCTTGGCTGAGCTCTTTCAGCCAATGGGAGGCCCAGCAGGAGACTGGGAGGGCAGAGGAGACAGGGGCTGGGGTAGCTGTCCTCTGCCCCTTCCTGCCGGCCTGGAGCTGGGCTCCTCTCCCTGTGCACACAGGCCCGCCGGGCCGCCCCCTCTTGGAGCTACAGCGCTTGCCGGGTTCCATCAACACCACACACACACACGTGTGCATATGCACACATACACACCCATACATGCACACACATGGCCCTTCAGGCCTCAGGGAGTAACTGCTCCCTGCTGCTGCTTGTCCCTGGGTGCTGCACCAGCACTGGTCGCTTCCTTTTTCTCACTCGCACCTCTGCAAACCATCCCTTTGTCAAACCTCCCCACAAGGGTGCCTTGGTTTTCCCCAGTAACCCAAACACCCGTCTCTCTGCCCGCATGTCCAGGACAAACTCCTAGTTGGGACACCCACAGATTGTAGACTCCTGATTCTACCCCAGCGATGCCACTCCAGGCCTGCCATGGGGCGGGGCATGGACAGAGTGCCGGGGACACAGGAAGCACACAGGAGGGTGAAGGTTGGCTGTCCCGAGAAGAAACCCTCACTCGCCATGCTCATTAGCAGCATGCACAGACAGGATCTGGCAGGCTTCAAACCAAGTTAGGGAACCCACGTGCTGGCAAATGAAAAGCGAGTAACAGAGGGTCCCGAGTAAAGTGACAGGCAGAGCCTGCCCATCAGTCACATGGCCCCAAGTGCAAGAATTAGTTCTTCCCTCCTCTTGCACTTCCTCAGCACTCACCACGTGCTGAGCCCTATGCCAGGTGTCAGGCACACGCCTGTGAACACACAGGGACTCAGGCAGGTGTTGAGGGGGTTTCTGGGCATCCCCCGCCCCTGCTTGGCCTTCCTGCCCTTGTCCCCTGCCCTGCACTCAGGCCCTGCTTGTGGTGGAACTGGGCTCCCTCAGCAGCACCAGCTCCACCTCCCCTGCCCATCTGAGAAACCCCTGCCAGGGTGGGTATTGTCCAGTCTCCAGAAGTGAGGAGCTAGGCATTTTCCACCTTAATAGGCCGCAGTGAAAGTCCCGGCTGGTCAGGGAAGATTACAAACCCAAAGAAAGATCCCGTGGAGCCGCAGGGTGTGGGTGCAGCCTCCAGGGGTGACTGTGATAAAGAAAACCCTCAGCGAGCAGCTCTGGCGTCAGAGCCATTACAGGACATGGCAGAGCCACCGAGTCACAAAGGAATTAGGAATTACAATGAGCAGCTCTGCCCACCAACCGCATTGGAATTCCAAGCTGCAAAAGACTAAGAAACAGCCACTGAGTCACAGCTGTAATGACGGCAGCACCGCGTCGGGCTGCACAATTTGCAAAGCCCTTTCACAACGCTTGTGGCATCTCAGCCTCCTGTAGTCCCGCAAGGCAGGTGCTGTTCTTACCCTTGGTGTACAGTTGAGGAAACTGAGGCACGGAGAGGCGAGGTCACTCATCCGGACCGCATAAGTTAGTGAGGGATGGTGACACTGAGCTTCAGTTTTCTGGTCTCCAGAAGAGGGACAGGCAATCCTTAGCTCTCAGGATCTTAGTGAGGAGCGGGTGGGATAAGCAGACATGAAGGGCTCCCAGCAGGGGCTCAGCTCAGCAGAGGCAGCTCCCTGTCCCTTCTCCTGCTCCTTTCACTGCACAATCTCCCACTTCCACCTGAGTCACAGGTGTTCTGTGGAATGTTTTCCTGCTCTTACTGGCACTGCCCCGGGGCGGGGCGGGGGGGGCGGGAACCAGGCCAACACAGGTTTCTCATTCCCATCCTGAACAATTAGACCATAGTATTAAGGCGACAGATCATCAATCTCAAAATTGGACTCCCCTGAAACACCAGGGACCCTTCTGTGCCACAAGTTCACCTCCAGGTGAGATACACCAGACTAGTTCAGCCACTCTGCCCGTCCCAGAACCACCAGACTAGATTGTAAACTCACGTGCACCATGTCCCAAGCCTATGGCACTGCTGCCACACAGCTTACACATGCCCAATATTCGTACAGGAGGTGCTTCCTGGCCATCTCACTTATCCATCCATGCATCCATCCACCCACCCATGGATCCACTCATCCACCCATCCATCCATCCACCCATGCATCCACGCATGCATGCATCCATCCACCCATCCATGAATGTATGCATCCACTCATCCATCTACCCATCCATCCATTCAGCAACCAATGTGTCAAGCACTGACGGGTGAGGTGGGGGCACCGTACACGGCGGGTAGAAGACGAGGACATTCTCACGTTCATACTCCATCCCATCCCTCCTCCCCTCAGCTCCTGATTTGTGTGAGGTCGTTATTTTTACATCGTTTAGGTTTTAAAACTCACATTCTGTTCATAACTGCATTTCCCACTCGTTCTATATGGAAATGGACTAGTCCTTTATCACAATTTCTCCTTCCCTGGGTTCTGCATTCTGATTCACCTGCAAACCAAGTACACTCCACCTGTTTGTCCATCTCTGAGAAAGTCTGGCTGTTGCGTGTGTATGTAAACAGCAGCACGGGGGTGGCTGTGTGTCATTCTCCGGGGACACACCCCTCAGGACCTTGTGCACATTCCTCCATGACTCTGTGCATTGAATTGGCAGCGGTGAGGCAAGCTGCTATTTCTCCCCTTGTAGGTGACACATCTGTCCTGCCTAGACCTGGAGAAGTCCTCCTTTCATCTGAGCTTGGACATGCCTTGGCACTGAGGCTTTTGGTTGAGGTTTCTAGGGCACAGAGGGCTTGACCGACCTGCCGGCGTGGTTCTTTCCCCACTAGCACGGTAAGCCCATCGCAGGTCCGTCTTCCCTGGGTCGTCAGCTCGCCTCCTGCTGCCTGTGCTCACGAGCTCACAAGAGCATCGGCGCTGCTTTCTTCTGTCCTGGCCGCTTCTCCTCTAATTGCTTTCCTCTCTTCTCTCTTTTTTTCCCAGTTGCATCCACTCTGTTATCTTAAGTCTGCCCTTTTCGACATTTTCTCCAATTCAGCAGTCTATCTTCTCTTCCTCGCTGTTCCTAATTTATTTATTCGCTCCTTAATAATCCTGCTTTGATCTTCCATTTTTTCCTTAGGTCTTCAATCTCCCTTTTCATCTTATCTTGATTTTTTTCAATCTTCTAATTTTTTAGCTCTTCAACTGCAATTCTTATTAAGTTGCTTTACAGCATGAAGTAATTATGAGAAAATTTCATTATGTCCCTTATTTCTTTTTTCTGTGTGGGATTCTTTTCTCCTAATATCATATTACAAAAATTTTTAACAGAGAGAGGAAATGAAAAATAGCATTAGGTTGAACCATATGAAATTGCTAATGTGACCTTTTTTTTTTTTGGTGAGGAAGATTAGCCCTGAGCTAACATCTGTTGCCAATCTTCCTCTTTTTTTTGCTGAGGAAGACTAGCTCTGAGCTAACATCTGTTGCCAATCTTCCTTTTTTTTTGCTGAGGAAGACTAACCCTGAGCTAACATCTGTGCCCATCTTCTTCTACTTTGTGTGTGGGTTGCTGCCACAGCATGGCTGACGAGTGGAGTAGGTCCATGCCTGGGATCCGAACCTGTGAACCCTGGGCCACTGAAGCAGAATGCATGGAACTTTAACCACTCGGCCAGAGGGCTGCCCCGATATCTCACCATTTTTTACCTATAAAGACAGCAACTTCAACCCAATACTATGAACATTCAGTTAAATAACTTATTTATACACTTTTTTTTTTACTAAGGAAAAAGTTACTTCATTTCTTAAATAAAGGATTGTGATGTTCACTTCTGAAGACTTCAGCGTGAATCTCCTAAGAAGAACACTGTCCTCTAACCCAGGATTCCAGGTTGCATTACTGACCTGCTTCTTCTTCCCTCTTTCCTTCTCCCCTGCTTTGTCCTGAGGCTGTCTGCACAGCCCAGCTCATCTCGTGCGTGCCGGGCAGCTCTGCACAGACCCTGCCTGCTCAGATGTGATGGGCGGGGACCCTCGGCTCCCTCTCCAGGGTCTGCTGTTCCCGCCTCGGCAAATGTCTGGGGGTCTCACCCTCGTCCCCAAGCCTGAACGGCTGGCAGCAGGAGGCACGAGCTCAGCGACACTGTGCAGACCTTATCAGGACACCTCAGCTGGGCTCTGTGTGCAAGAAGGGGTGGGAACCAAATGCCCAGGTCACACCCCACCCTGTGCAGCAATCCTGAGTGAACTTGGGGCTCCCCTGCAGAGGCCTGGAAGAGGCAGGGAGATGGAGGAGGGGCATTCCAGAACCTCCTGCACTTGCATGAGCGCTTCCTGCTGCCTGGATCCTACTTTCCTTTTCGCCCTCGTCTTTGCCTGCCTAACCTCTTTCTTTTTTTTAAAAAGGTATGCTTTTGGGGCCAGGCCCGTGGCCGAGTAGTTAAGTTCACGTGCTCTGCTTTGGCAGTCGAGGGTTTCGCTGGTTCAGATCCTGGTCGTGGACATGGCACTGCTCATCAGGCCATGCTGACGCAGCGTCCCACATTGCAGAGCCAGAAGGACCCACAACTGGAATATATACTGGGGGAATCTGGGGAGAAAAAGCAGAAAAAGAAAAAAGAAGATTGGCAACAGCTGTTAGCTCAGGTGCCAATCTTTAAAAAAAAAAAAAAAATAAAGAAATAAAATAATGGTATGCTTTTTTGGTGAGGTAGATTGGCCCTGAACTAACATCTGTTGCCAACCTTCCTCTTTTTCTTTTTTCCTCCCCAAAGCCCAAGGACATAGTTGTACATCCTAATGGTACGTCCTTCCAGTTCTTCGATGTGGGACACTGCCTCAGCATGGCTTGATGAGCGCTGTGTAGGTCTGCACCCAGGATCCGAACTGGCGAACCCCAGGCCGCTGAAGCAGAGCTCGTGAACTCAACCACTAAACCACGGGCCGACCCCCCAACCTCTTTCTATCCTTTGGGGCTCAGCTGTGATGTCACCTCCTCCAGGAAGCCATCCTTGTTCCCCTCCAAATTGGGTGAGGGGATCCTCCTCCACATGCTCACCATCCTAAGGGTCACCCCATCACCACCCGCATCGGCCGCATGTCACTGATGGATCACGGTCTGTCTTCTCCTGTTAGGCTGTAGGTGTGAGCAGCAGGGCCTGCTCTTCACCACACACTCCCACCCGTGCCTAGCTCAGCGCCTGACACACACATCATGTGCTGCTTCACGACGGGGACACGTTCTGAGAAATGCGTTAGGTGATTTCGTCGTGCGAACGTCACAGAGTGCACGTATCCAGACCTAGATGTGCCGTCTACTACAAACCTAGGCTATGTGGGACAAACCTTAGGGGACCACCGTCGCATATGTGGTCATCGTTGACCGAAAAGTCGTTATGAGGCGCACAACTGTACTTCAAAATGTTTTCAAGTAAATGCAAAAGCAGATGATGTCAAAAGAAACCTGTATCACCAATAATTATATAAAGACACACATTGAATTATAGTAAAATGAAGAAATTCTGTTCACCGTAACACCATAGAGCGCAAAGACAAACCACAGAGGGGGACAAGATGCTCACCATAAAATCTCACACAGGACACGCATCCATGGTGTATATCTTTTAGGCCCTCCTACCGCTCAGTACCAAAAAGACAGACAGCCCAATAAAAAAATGAGGAAAAGGGGGCTGGCCCGGTGGCACAGCGGTTAAGTTTGCACACTCTGTTTCGGTGGCCCAGGGTTCACCGGTTTGGATCCCAAATACGGACCTATGCACCCCTTGTCAAGCCATGCTGTGGCAGGCGTCCCACATATAAAGTAGAGGAAGATGGGCATGGATATTAGCTCAGGGCCAGTCTTCCTCAGCAAAACAAAACAAAACAAAAACAGAGACAATTGGCAGCGGATGTTAGCTCAGAGCTAATCTTCCTCAAAAAAGAAAAATGAACAAAAGACTTGATAATACATTCACCAGGAAGAAATTCTAATGGCTGGGAAACCTGTGACAAGACACTCAACATCCTCAGTCATTGGGAAAATGCAAATGAAAACCACAATGAGATTCCACTGCACACTCATCAAGGGGCTAAAATTAAAAAGGCCGACAATACCAACGCTGTCGAGACTGTGGAACAACAGAAACCTCATCCTTTGTCAGCGGGAATGCAAAAAGCTATTTGGAAACTGTCTCTATGAGAGCCTCTGGCAGTTTCACTCCTAGGCACACGCCCAGCAGACAGGCACACACGCGTCCTCCAAAAGATGTGCAACGCTGACCGCCAGCAGAAATGAACCAGCCACAAGTATGCGTGGAAACACGTGCCTCTCACACTCGCCGAATGAAAGAAGCTGGACGCAGAGGAGTGTACGCTGCGTGACTCCACGTATACAAAGTACAAAACCTCACAAAACTAACCCACGCGGATGGAAGTCAAGACAGTGGCGGGGCTAGGGAGCTGAGGGCAGGGCAGGGGCATGGGGGAGCACTCTGGGGCATGGGGGAGCATTCTGGGGCACAAGGAGCATTCTGGGGCATGGGGGAGCACTCTGGGGCACAGGGGAGCACTCTGGGACACGAAGGAGCATTCTGGGGCATGGGGGAGCACTCCGGGGCGCAAGGAGCACTCTGGGGCACGGGGGAGCACTCTGGGGCAGGGGGGAGCACTCTAGGGCACAGGGGAGCATTCTGGGGCACGGGGGAGCATTCTGGGGCACGGGGGAGCACTCTAGGGCACAGGGAGCACTCTGGGGCAGAGGACATGTTTTCAATCTTCGTCTCTGGTGTGTATATGGATGCACAAATCCAACAAGTGTGCAGCTAAGATGTGCGCCCTTTATGTAAGCTACACCTTAATAAAAAGGTTTAAAATCATAGGTGGAAAAAAACCACAACTTACGTACGTATTACCTAACAAGTAAAACCTGGGGAGGGTTAGACACAGGATTTAGGATAGCAGTCACCTGGGGGTCAGGGCTGGGATGGGGGGAGCGCACGGGGACACGTAACTCACTGATAATGTCCTCAATATTCCTGCCGTTTGCCCGCAAACCTCCCCCTCCAGGAGGCTCTCTCTGACCCCTGGATCTACTTCAACGCTGCGGCCCAGTCACGTTCTCCACAGCACACATCATCCTCATCATCCTCCGCTCTTCCCTTTTCACTTACTTGCTGTTGACTCCACCTCTCTCCCCGTGACAACAGATGTGCCAGGAGAGAACAGACCTTTCTCCCTGCGGGCCCCCCGGCCTGACACACAGAGGGTGCTCCGTAAACACACCGTGAGTGAATAAATCACTGAACATTTAAACTAAGGACATCTTTCCCTGACTCATGAAACAGCTTGTCAAATAACGCAACTTTAAAATTCAGCTTTTTAAAAGTCTATAGTAGTTTGGAACCTCGTGGAGTCTGGGTAGGTGGGTGGCCAGACAGACATATGGGCAAAACAAAGAGCGCCTAGACGCTGATTATTTACCACCTTTGGAACAGCCACTCGAGGCTTAATCAAACAGGTCAGGCTGGAGGATAATCAGGGAACAAATCCCTCCCGTCTCAGAGACTCAAATGACGTCCCCGGAACACGCCCTCCCAGCTTCCCACTGCCACAGGGAGGGGCACACAGGGCCCTGCAGCTCAAGCCACAGCATCTTCTCCCCCGCAGTCCCCAGAACTCTTCTTAAACTTACCCTCACTATTCACCCTTCCACGCTGTTCCTCCAAGCATCCCTGGTCCACCTAGTGAACTCCTATTCATCTGGAAAACCCAGACTCAGGAACCCACTCTGGGTTGCCTTCTTTCGTCTCCCCCAGCCCAAGCCCCTCCGACACATCTCTGTAAGTGCCCCCCACCCATGCTCTCTTGCATGGACTCATTTACATGTCCACCTCCCCAGTCAGCTCCTGCCTGACCCACCGCCAGGGCTGGCTAGATGGTCCTGAGTGAGAGGACCACTGAACAGTTCCCAAAGAGAAGCGTGGCCAGGCTTTCTCCACAGTGAATTGGCGTGCTGATCCAGGCCAGCCCTGCCCTCTCCCGTTCCACCTGCCTCTGGCCAGCCTGCCCGCACAAACCCCACCCTGGTTTTCCTCTTGCCTCGTGTCCACCTCTTGGAGGAGAAGCCAGCAGCGTTTGCCCTCGGAGCCCTCACTGCCCAGCCCAGGGAGTGAGCAGGGACCGTCCCGGGAAGCAAAGGCCACATCTTAAGTCAGGCAGGGGGGCTGGACCAGGCTCCCAGTGGGGTCAGAGCTGACCAGAAGGCCAGTGGACAACAACGGTACCCAGACCTCTGGAAAGTGTGAACCACCCATCAACAGCAGCTTCCGAGGATGAAGTGCGTCACCCCGTGTGTCACCCATGCTCTGGCTGCCTGGTGTCTCCAGTGCCGTGGTCAACAGAAGAGGTGGCTCTGTCTCTGGCTGAACCCAGAGGCAACCACCAGCTTGCGCTCAGGGGCCAGAGCGTGTCATCAGACATCGGATCCCCACCCGGCAGGTGAGATGCTCGCGGCACGAGGGACCTGGAACCAAAGATGCCCCCCGACTCTGGGCAAGCATGTGCCAGGAGAATGGACAGCAAATGGCGCCCACTATTCAAGCTGTTCTCTCTCTGGCTGTCTCTCTGTGTCCCTCCCTCCCTCCTTCCGGACTCTCCAACATGGTTAAATTAGCATACATTAAACAGGACTGCTTCGCACTGCCCATAATGCGTTCCTTTCCGAGTCGAGTTAAGTGGCCAGTCGATGTTTGCTGAGCAGCCGCAGAATCATTCCCTGAGGCCTCCGGGCAGGGGCCAGCCTCCCCACGTGGGCTGGGTGGGGCCCCCTCCAGCGAGACCAGCTCAGTTTGGGCGTTTCCAGTGGGCATTAGCTCCAGCAGCCTGGGCCACCTGAGGCCCTCCCTGCCCGTCCTTGCGTCTGCACTGGGGCCCTGCCTGCAGCTCCCTCCTGCCTCTGTGCCCTCTCAGGGGACCACGCAGAAGGGTCTCCAGTTGGACCGAGCTGTGGATTTCTAATTCCACAGCCTGATGGGGGGTCCTTTCCAAGTCCACAGACCGCTCCTCCCAACCGCCCAGGGAGGATGCGCCTGCTCTGGACGCTGCTGTGTTTGCTCCATCAGGAATTCTCTTTCCCACTTTCCTGACACCTTGTACTCTCCCACTACCCTCTCCCACTCCCTAGGGCCACGGCTCCCATCCTCTTCCCGTCTCTGGGCATCAGAGTCCAGCAGGGACATTGTCCAGACTTCACTTAATATCCTGCAAAGGAAGCTCCCCGAGCAATGGCATGCGCTCGCTGTGTGACCTTGAGCAGGTTACTTCACTCCTCTGAGCCTCGGATGCCCAATCCTTGACCTGGCGAGCGAGCATCCACCTTGGCTGGGTTTTGAATCCTGGCTCCATCAAACACCAGGGATGTGGCTTGGGTGCACTGACTCTACCTTCCCAGTCCTCAGTTTCCCCATGAGTAAAATGAGGGTTTTAATAACATCCCCCAGCTGGGCGAATCCTATACAGTAGCATGTGTGTCCAGTGCCCGGCACACAGTAGAGGACCCACCGTGTCAACAAAGAGCAGCTGCCCTTATCCCTGGGAGACCCACAAGGACCTCAGTTGTGCCCCCGTCTAGTCGCCCACTCGCTCGTGGGGGGCAGTGTCCTGTGCTGCCCCGGGAAGAAGGTGAAGCCCCCCGCCTGCCCCTGCTCCTGCCCCAGGGTGACCGTGCAGCCTGGGGAGGCAGACATTGATTCGAGCCAGCGTAGATTAACCCCGACACCCAGGCACTGAGCGAGACGATCCAACTGACGCAGACTCAGCAGGGCCCCTGGAACTGCAGGCCACGTGTCACGGCGCCCGGGACCTGCAGCGACCGGCCCCTCCGCCCTGCCTTCCCTGGGACGGGCGGCGCGGCAGCAGACCTCTGCGGGGCGGAGTAGGCTGCGGGGACCTCGGGGACCATGTGGCTGTGTCCTCCGTGCTCTCCATCCTGCCGGGGACACTCCTAGGAGGAGAAGGTGAAGGGGGCAGGCCCCAAGGCCCTCAAACATGCGGCCCCTGGCGGGCATGGCCTGCTGTGGACTGAAAGGACAACCGTCTGTTAATGATCCTGGGAGCTCCAGCGCGAGGGGACCAGGGCATGAATCTATAAACACAGTGGACAGACCCCAGATACATCCCTCCTGGTAAGATTCATTCAACAAACATTACCACTCTGTCCCCAGTGCCCGTGGGGTAGGCCTGAGGCTGGACGATGGGGACAAAGAGACAACAAGAGTCCCCTAGAATGTAGGGACCTTGTGTGCTCTGCTCCCTGTTGTAGCCTTGATGTCTAGCACAGGGCCTGGCACACAGTAGGTATGCAATGAAGGTTCGTTGGATGACTGAGTGATCTCCACCCTCAGGAGCTCACAGTCTGTGGACGAGACAGAAGAGCAGGAGAGCAGTGAACCTCCCACTGAGCACCGAGTGCTGGAAACGCACAGCCCCTGGAGCGAGGACCCAGCCTCGCTTCCACGCCTGCGGAGATGGGGCCTCGGTACCTGAGGGCAGCTGACAAGGGAGGTCATCCCCGCAGGAGCTCTGCACTCTTCTGTTCCTGAACCCAGGATTTCTACAACACGTGCTCCATAAAACTTCTGAACCGGGAGGGGAAGGAGGAAACATCCCTGCCCGCGGGCCCTTCTCCGCTCTCCGGGCCCCGCAAGCCCCAGCTGCTCCCCGCCCCAGGCATGTGACGAAGGCCTGACTGGGGTCCGGGGCCCCTCAGTTGTCCATCCTCCAATTCCCTTTCAGGAACACGGTCTTCGGCCATCTCCCCCGACGTGTCCCTCTCCTGGGGCAGGAGCCCCACAGGGCTGGCAGGCGAGTCCTGTCCTGGGCTCTCCATGGGCCCAGGAGGAGGTCTGAGCCCCGTGACACTGGGCCAGGCCGGCTCCCACGGCTCTGCCACCCCCTCAGCTCTGCTCAGTAGCTACCCTCAACCCAAAGGGAGCTGCCCAGCCTCCACGCCTTGGCCTTGAACCTCCGTCCCCCTGGACGCCCGCCCTCACCGCCACATCTTTGCAGCCACCATCTCTCGCTCCAGCTGCATGTTCCCATGTTCCTCACTCTGGCCTGAGCACTGACCATGCCCACATGACCCGGGTGCATCTGAGTGCCTGTGAGCTCCCAGCAGCATGGGGCGTAACCTCCTTTAGTTGCTCATGCTTCTGGTGTCACATCTAAGCATCCTTTGCCAAATCCAAGGTCACAAAGGCCTGCCCCTGTGTTTCCTGGTAAGAGGTTATCACTTTTAGCTATTACATTGAGGTCTCCGATCCCTTTTGAGTTACTTGTTTACGGTGTGAAGGAAGGGTCCAAATTCAGTCTTTTGCGTGTGGAGATCCCACTATCCCAGCACCTTTCATTGAAAACCCTGTTCCCTCCCCCACTGGATGGTCTCGGCACCGGTGGGAAGAGGCCAGCACAGCCTGCGAGTGTTTCTGGTCTCTCCGGTCTACCCCGTTGATCCCTGTGTCCATCCGTGTGCTCCGTGTGCCGGGACCACGGGTCGCCGTTGCTTTGGAGTAAGTTCTGACATCTGACATGGGAGTCTGCCCGCCCTGTCTCTTCCTCGGGGTTGCTGGCCATCCTGGGGCACCTGCCACTCCTTGTGAACCGTACAGTGTGCACGGTACCCCATCCTTGATCAACAGAAACCTGACAGACGAGTGTATCCAGGGCTCCTTCAGACTTTACATCCTTCGATGAGTCAAGTTTCAGCCACAAAAGACCCTACTAACCCTGACAGAGTCCGATCAATCAGCACATTCAGTCATGACAACACTGTAAACAGAGGAGCTGCCTGGCATGACGGGCCCGGAGTGGGACCGGGC
The DNA here is from genome assembly GCF_037783145.1 of Equus przewalskii. NCBI lineage: Eukaryota > Metazoa > Chordata > Mammalia > Perissodactyla > Equidae > Equus > Equus przewalskii. Next base: position 3,620,685 of record NC_091845.1, read on the forward strand.
ACGTGAAGAGGAGGAAGATGCTGCCAGTGGCTGGACAGAGAATAAACAAATGCCTGGGCATCTCAGGGGCGGCTGTCACTTGCCCAGTCACCCAAACCCAGGACCAGCACTGTCACAGCCCAGACCCCAACATCTCGCCCCTGGGCCTCCTGCCCTCACAACGTCCTCCTCTCCTGCCAGGTCCACCCTCTATCTACACTGTCATTCCCCATGGGGGGTGGGGACGGTCCAGGCCTCACCCCTCCCACCTGTGCTGTGCGGCCCCCTTGGCTCCCATGCTCCTCTCTCTACCCTCAAACCCCTGATCTGATGAACCTCCTCCTCAGAGATCGCGTCTAAATTTCCTTCACTTTGCATTTCCCCCTCACTTTATTAGAGACTTGTGAGTCTTCCCAGACACTACATTAGACAAGTGTTTATGGAGTGTCCGAGGGAGCTGCAGCAAGCCCCGGGACACGGGGCGGACGGGTGTCGGCCTCCATGGTGGCCCCCTCTGGCAGGAAAGACAGAGACGAGGAGGCCCGGGAGCCCTGGAGCGGGGTGCCCTCCGTGAGCCATGGAGGCCAGGCCAGGCCGCCTCCGCGGTGGCTGCGCAGTTCAGGCCGCCCTCGCGGCGCAGGGGAGCTGCCACGGCTCCACACCTCGGCAACCCTGGGTATCTTGATCAACACCCTTCGTTTGGTGTGTCCTTGATAACTGCAGTCGAGGACCTTTCTGTTTATTAGCCATCTGGACACCTCACTTTGCAAAGCAGTGCCCTCCCCGGCCACGGGTGAGACTGACCACGCGATGCTGAGGCACGAAGCCGTCCCCGCAGGCCTCCCTCAGAGGCCCCGCGACGCCGCCTCCCACCTGCTCCCTGCCGCTCCTGACCCACTTGTCCAGGAGCCCTTCGAGGGCTGAGCCTCACCTCTCCACTGCGCAGGCGCACCTGGGGGCTCAGCGGGACGGCCGCGAACTTCACTATGACTTCTGGCCGTGACCTCGCGCCCAATTTGGGGAACAGGTCTCCTCAGCTGCCTCACTCCTCTGAGCAACAGACGAGAAACGCCTGCGCGGCCCCACTGCAGTGCTGGGACGGGGCAGCACGGGGTCTCACCCTGCTGGCCGAACGTCCCTGTCCCTGCGCAGGAAGGCCGCCGGGAGCCCGCCCGACAAGGATGCGGCACTGCAGGGGAGCCGTCCCGGCAAGGGGTGGACACTCGGGGAGACGGCACGAGTGGGAGTCCAGCGGGTGGGGCCTCAGGGAGCCGACCCGAGGTCTCATCTGGGGCCGCTGCTGACTGTGCAGCTGGATTCTCCCAGCTGGGGCGAAGCACCCGACACCCTTAACAACTTCCCTCTCTGCTCAACCCGCAGGAGCAGGCTCTGTCGTCTGCAGCTGAGCTCTGAGCCTGGCCCAGGGTTGAATCAGCACCGGCTGAACGAGTGAGTGAGTGCATCTCTGCCTGCACAGTGAGCCCGGGGGCCGGCACAGCACAGGCCTCAGGCCATGCTGGAGGACCGCAGAACCAGCAAGCGGGTGCCCGCTGGACGTGCACAGCTGCTGAGGCTGGGTGGGCTTCGAAAAGGCTGGGGGAGGCAGGATGCAGGGGGCTCAGCTCCTCACACGCCATCTGGCACCAGAAGAGAAGGGGACTCCTCCTGGCCCGTCACCTCCCCTGGGGGACAGCGACAGCGCAGGCAGCACGGCCTTCACGACTGAGGGACCGTCCTGGATAAAGGCTCCCACAGCCAGAAGACGGCAGCGTGGAGGAAGCTGTGACCGCTTTCAGTGCAGGCCTTGAAGGAGATCCCGAAGTAGCCCAGCGGCCAACGTGCAGAAGGCGACTCGAGGCCCTGCCCGGCGGACAGAGCGGGCTCCCGGGCTGCCAGTGCAATCAGAAGGACACACCAATCAAACGAGCCAGCACAATTGACTCACGGCCAAAACGACCCCCAGCCTGAGCTCCGCACGCACACAGCGAGGACCCAACCTCATACACACACATGGCGAGGACCCAACCCCGTACGCGCGCACGGCGAGGACCCAACCCCGTACATGCGCACGGCGAGAACCCAACCCCACTGCAGCTTCGCAATCACCTGAAGATCGCCCTCAGGCTCCCCTGGGAAAGAAAGGGCAGCAGTCCCAAGATTCTTATTTTAACCAATATTTGAAGCCTGAATGGCTTCCGGGTCGTAAGGAGCCGGCAGAGCCCTGGGTGCCTGTGAGGGCATTAATTGATGCCTCCCTGAGGCCGGGGCAGCGGGAGGCAAAGCTACACAGATGCGATGAAACCCTATCAGCATAGACACGTGGCGTCACGGCGCCCGGAGAAGGTGGAGACACAGCACTGCCTCTCGCCCCAACGGCTGGGCCGCGCTCAGCGCAGTCAGATTCTCCCGCCGCCCCCACACTAGGCGAGGCTCAGGGCTCAGCGGGCCCCTGGACCGCAGCGTCACACAGCTGGGGAGTGGCCGGGACGTGAACCCCTTTCCACCGAGGCCTCACCAGGTTTCTCAAATATGGCTCGTGATTTCCGGCTGCGGGCACCGGAGGCAGGGCCTGCCCGCAGCGCCCACCAAACGAGCTCCCGAGGGCTCCAGAACACAGCGGTCCAGCCCCAGTGGCCGACCTCGGCCTCACCGCCAGAGCCTGTCTTCTTGACAACCCGCAGACGTCCCCACTGCAGGTCCAGGGGACTGTGCCTGGCACTGGTGGAGCCACGCCCCTGGAGCTGGGCCTCCTCCAGAGCTCTGTCCAGTATCCACTGGAAAAACACCTAAGTGGGTATTCCTCTGGACGTTCTGGGAATCTACGCGAAGCACACAACCATTGCACAAAGATGCAGAAATATCGGCAGTGACAACTGCTCAACAGCAGAACACTAAATACTTCATAACGTCGTATGTGCTGTATAGGAAATAAGCAGCCACTGAAAACGCGGCCACAGAACCGTCTTTCCTAAGCGGGGATCTCCCACATCACTAGCCCACGTGACCCGCATGAGAAACACAAGGTCAAATACGTTGAGGGCACGCTACCCAACAGGGAACAGAAGGCCCTCAAAGGGGTCCCTGGAGCAAGCTACGTGAAGGGCAGGCTCCGGGGAACCAGCAGACATGCTGAAGCCCCCAGGGCTGGCAAGAGCAGGGAGCTGCTAATCCCCTGGTCCTAAGGGATGGGGAGGGAGCGTTTACAGAACCTGAAAGGTCTTCAAGGGGAGAGCCACTCAACAGGAGCAGAGGGACACAGCCCCTGCCCAGCCTGGTCCAGCAGTGATCTCGTGTCTGTGCCGGGAGGTGCGGGAGTGGGTGATGGAGGGCACCCTTCCCCGCACGGAGCACGGTGGACGGGAGAGAGGCAGCCAGGGGGACGGATGCATGTATCCAGCACCCCAGACACCCCAGATTCTTCCTCTCGAGGTAACCAAATGAACCTTCATTAGCACATTACACGTACACGTTTAATCTCATTTGTACCAACCCCATCCCAAAGTCACCGTCCTTTTCTCCTGGTGACTTTGGGTCACCCTGACCTAGAACAGTTAACGCTGTAGGAAACAGCATCTCATTGAGCAGACGAAACAAACCAACCACAAACTTCACTGACGATCCGAGCTCGTGCGGTGACAAGAGTGTTTGCGCACGGAGCAAAGCCTGGAGGGACGCCCTCCCACATGAGGGACAACTGAAGATGATTTTCATTTTGTTCTGAGTGCTTTTCTTTATTTTTCCAACCAAATAGAGTGAATGTGACTCAGGATTTTCAGTTGATTGGTTTGCCTTGTTTTACAATTCAATGATTTTTAGTAACTTTACTGAATGGTGTAACCACCCCCATAAATTAATTTTAAAACACCTTCCTCCTTCCTCCCCTGCTTGCCTGGTTACACACTGTCCCCCTTTCCCATCACCCTGGCGACCCCTAATCCCCTCCAGCCTCCAGGGATTTGCCCATTCTGGACTTTCATCTGATAGAACCCTGCAACACATGGTCCTCTGTGACTGGCTTTTTCACTGAGCATAATGTTTTCAAGATGCATCCATGACACAGGACATGTCGTAGCTCCTCCCTTTGTAAGGGCTGAGTCATATTCCATGGCACAGATGCACCACATTTCGCCCATGCATTCACACTGCTTTCCATGGCATTGCCACGGAGAAGCCACCGAGAGGAGCCCGCTCTCCAGAAAGAAGGTGGAGCGGGGCACCTGTGCAAGGGGCCTGGGCCCCACCAGCTCCAAATCCCCCGCTGGCCTCAGTCTACCCCCCGCCCCAACCTCGTGCCTCATCACTATTATTTACTTAGTATTTTCCTTTAAACGTCTCACTTCTTTTACTTAACTACATTTATTTTGAAAAGAAAATTCATGTTTATTTATCTTCACACTTTAAATGCAAAAGTACTATCACTTGCCCAAAAGAGAAAAGAATCCAAAAAATAAATACCATGAAAACAAAACAATCTGGCTCCAGGCTGTGCTGAGCTGTTCTCCTTCCTGGAACCACGGGCTGGAAAGAGCTGGAATGGAGGGGCCTTCTCACGTCGGGGTTCGATGCCTCCACAGGCAGCAGTGAGACTGTTCGCTCACTTCTGAGGCTCTGCCCTGCCAGCTCCAAGATTCCAGGATTCCAGGATTCCCACGTGCGGAGGGTCAGCCCCTTCACCAAAGCCGTGCTGGGAGCCCAGCCGAGAACCGGCACTCCTGGGCGCTCGAGGGCAGAACGAGGATGTGGCTGGACCCTGCTCGGACTGTCAGGTCCTTGAAGGCTGGGACCACCTCTGATTCCCATGTCACCCCAGGGCCAGGCTCAGAGCTGAGTATACAGCAGGTGCTCACTCAGTGTAGAATGAATGACTCACAGACGCATGCATGAATGAGCTACCTGGTACGAGAAGAGAGACAGACCAAAATAACTGTAATCTGAAAGCTACTCAAACCATGAGGAGGAGGCTGTTTTCCAGGAGAGGGATCTTCTGGCAGGAGGTGAGGGAAACCTTGGTGGACAAGACAGCTTTGCAGCTGCGCCGATGAACACGACGGTTTTAACCTCCAGTGATGGTGGAAGAAAGAAGAAGAGGCACAGGAGCTAGAAATGGGGTTCACGTGTCCCATGTGCCTTTCACGGTCAAGGTGAGGGGCGCAGAGAGGGGTGTTTCTGAACACCACCCTCAAGGGTGTGTGTTGAGTCCTGCAGGCAACGGGGAGCCATCGAACATTCTTGAGCAAGGGTGGCCCGATCAGACCAAGCTCCCATACGACTCGTCTGGCAGCAGGTTTGCAATGGGGGCAACAAAGCAGGGGGACTCCCCTCACCCTGGCGACTGCCGCACCCGTCCAAACCTCCCGCATCACCCTCAGCCTCCCTGTCCCTCACCCACCACACGCCATTTGTTAGAAGTCTCTGGCAACTCCCTCCACAAGGGACCTAAATGCCCTGCCCTTCTCCACTGCTGCCACGTGAGCTGGTCCAGGCCAGAGCCCCTTTCCCTGGACGCTCCACCAGCCTCCCAACAGGCCTGGTGGCTCCCTCGGCACCTTCTACGACTCATTCTACAGCAGAATAGGCTTCTTAAACATTTTCACACCATGTCACTCCCGAGCTCCCGCATTAGACCTCCAAGCCCCAATCAGGACCAAAGTGCATCTCCTGGCCCACGGGCCCACCTGCCCTCTGCACCAGCCGGCCTCCGTGCTCCCTCCTCTCTCTGTCCCCTCGACTCCTGCTAAGCCCCTGCCCGTCTCCCCTGTCACCACCTTCCTGGGCCATCCCCTCGCCTGGATCTGTCTTCGCCAGATGCTCACAGCTCCTTTCCTCCATCCCAGCCCAGGCTTGGGGCACCCTCCTCCTGTCCCCGTCGCCCTGCTTGTTTTCATCATGGCTTTCCTGTGCTTCTGCAACATCAGCGACCTGTTCACTTCTCTCTCCCCAGGAGACACAAGCTCCCTGCAGGCAGGGACGGCCCATGGTCCGTCTACGTGGACAGCGGCCTCGCCAAGCCCATTCTTCCCATGAGTCATGGTGCAGAGTTCATCACACCTGCCGCCAAGTTCACCAGCAAGAGGAAGCTGACGGCCGGCCGGCCGGAGGACAATCACAACACACCTGACACACAGTCGTGGCGTCACTCTGTCCAGGTGCAGGAGTCCCTCCCTCGAGTCCCTCACAGTGACGTAACCTCCCCGTGGCCCCCAGGGCCTCCTTCATACTGGAAAGTCTCTCCAGGGGCTGGGGGCCCCAAGCTGCGAAGCCACATGGCCACCGAGGAGGTGCCCCTAAGCCGGCCCCAGCCTGGTGGAAAGAACATGAAGCAAGCGCCCCAAGCAGAACGTGGCCTCGTTACTATTCATCACACCTCAGCTGCCCGCCTGTCTGGCAGGTCCTGGAGGAGCCAGCAGCGGACATGAAAAATGGACTCATTAAGATGGTAAATAATTCAACAGCGAGCAGACTGTCAAGCATGCGGCATTTCCACTAGGGCAGCAGCCCCAATGCTTGCCCAAGGACTGGCCACCTCCGCAGGGCCCACCCGGCCTGCAGGCACGGTCCACACAGCCCCAGGGCCGCGAGAGGGAGGCGGCACCCTACCAAGGAGGGAGACAGCACCTCTCACCTGAGCAAGGCCCCGGGAGCTGCTCGCAGCTCCGTCAGTAACCCTGGTGCCGCCCAGACGGCAGGGCCCTTGGCTTCAGGATGTGAGTGTGTAGAGGAGAGAGCCAGGCCAGGTGGGGCCTGGGGCAGAGGGCCCCTCCGAAGGGACAGCCACATCTTCCCAGAGTCCCAGATTCCAAACTTGGAAAACATCACACGAGACGAAGGCGACTTCTCACCAACACCTGGGTGCCCAGGGAGGAGGACACCCTAACAATTGCTCATTGAATCAAATGACTAATTAACAATCAAGCCTATTTTCTGATCCAAAGCAAGGTGCAGCCTTACAGGGGAAGCTCACGCACTCCTCTGGTTTACTTCTTCTCTCAGGAGCAGCTCCCTAAAAAGCATCGCCTGCAACGTTCTGGGGGCATCTCAGCCCTCGCAGAGGATAGCCCACTCCCCCGGAGTGAAGGGCAGTGTCCAGGTGCACACCACGTCCCGGGACACCCGCTAAGTCAGCCTCATTGACAGTCTAGCAGAGCCGCTCCTCACATATCCCTTCCATCCAGATCCACACGGAAGGGGTTTTGCTGCCAAACTCTGTTACTATTAATAGCTACCAGCCATGGGAATGCTCCACAGGCATTATTCCACTTCCTTCTCAAAATGGCATCATGAGCTGCTTACCCTATTCCTGGGCCAGGAGGAAGGTGCAGAGACAGGCAGTGGTGAGTCTGAAGGAGGCAGGGAGGCAGGGAGGCCAGTGGGCAGGGGAGCCGGGATGAGCCCAGAGTGTCTGGCTCCGAGGCCACACTTGTAACCATCCCCTAGGGTCGGCCATAGGAGGGACCCTAAGATGTCACCACCACAGAAAGGCCTCGAGCAAACAGACCAACGAAGATGGTGAGAGAGGAGGGGGTGTTTCTGCCCCTGTGTGCTGTCCCAGGCCCTGAGGGCAGAGGCCAGACCTTCCCACCATGGTCAAGGTGGGACCGCCTCAGGGGCGATGCCCACGGGGTCCTTCCTGCCTGGTAGTGGCCCCCGGGGGTGTACTCGGGGGCCCAGGCTTGCCTGCTCCCTGGCCTGTGTGCCTGGCCCCCTGGCCCTCTGCAGGCCCCTCTGCCTCAACCAGAAGGATGTCACTGCTGCTGTGGCAGACCCAGGACCCTGCGGGAGGAGCCAGGGAAAGGGCAAAGGCAGGACAGAGACGCGGACAGACGCCTCCCGCATGGCTCACGGCAGCTCAGGGAGGCTCGCCAGGAGCCTTCTGGGCCGGCCTTGCCAAGGCCACTCCTGCTGCTGGCGCCCGTTCTCCATGCAACACTGGGGCCACGGACCTGAGGGGCTCCCAGGGCCGCCCAGCACCAACGCTGGACTGTGTGGCGGCTTCCCCAGCCCTGCGCGGCGCAGCGACGGAACCGAAGGGCCGGCCTCCTCCGCTCGGAGCTGCGGCACCAACATCCACCACAGACGGGCCTCACCACCTGCAGCCAGCCGCCTGGAAGACGAGGGCCAGTGCCTGCCCGCGGCGCCGGACTCATAAAGGTCCCCAGGGCCCGGCAGCCACCCGCCCTCGACATTTAGTGTGTTCCGGAGACAGCGAGTTTCCTCAGCCAGGCCCAGACCCCAGCTGGAGGCGGGAGCCAGGAAGGAGGGCGGGGGACAGGCAGCAGCCCGCCCGGCCCTGCACCCCCAAAGCCCAGGAGGAGGTGCTTTCTTTTTTATTGTAGTAAAGGCTGACAAACATGAATTTATCATTTTTAAGTGTCCGGTCCAGCGGCATTGAGTACACTCACATTGTGCGCAGCCATCGCCACCATCCTCTCCAGAACTCTTTCATCTTCCCAAACTGCAGCTGTGTCCCCATGAAACACCAACTCCCCACCCCGTCCCCCAGCCCCTGGCACCCCCATTCCACCTTCCTTCTCTGTGGATCTGACTGCTCATGAGTGGGCTCAGACACCCCGTCCCCCAGCCCCTGGCACCCCCATTCCACCTTCCGTCTCTGTGGATCTGACTGCTCATGAGTGGGCTCAGACAGCACGTGCCCTTTTGTGACTGGCTTACTTCGCGTAGCCTAATGTCTTCCAAGTTCATCCACGTTGCAGCAGGCGCCAGAACTAACTTCCTTTTTAGGGCTGAATGACATTGCACTGCATGCGCAGACCACACTTGGTTTATCCCTTCGTCCATCGATGGACACTTGGGTTGCTTCCACCTTTTGGTTGCTGTGAACAAAAGTGAGCAAACACCTGTCCGAGCCCCTGCTTTCCGTTATTTTAGGTGGAAGTCAAAAGTGGAGCTGCTGGGTCGCATGGAAACTCTCTGTTCAACTTTCCAAGGAGCCGCCGCACTGCTCTGCACGGCGGCTGCACCAGTTTGCGTCCCCCCACAGCGCACCAGGGTTCCAATTTCTCCACATCCTTGCCCAGGGGAGAATGGCTCGAAGCAGGGTATGGGCTCTGTGGCGGGCAGAGAGAAAGCATCCCCAGGGCAGAGCGGCCTGGGGGCAGGGGCGGCGTCCCTTCTTTTCGGCAGCACTTCTCAGAGCTGTTACCAGCCCAGTGGGCTCAGGGACAGCGTAGGCAGAACTGCTCCAGACCGGCTGGGGAAGCCGCGCGCTGCAGGGGGCCTGGCCAGGGCCCCGCGGAGGGCACCGCAGCAGCGGAGTGCAGAGACCCAGGGCCAGCGCTCAGAGACGCTCGCAGCCAGTCTGCATCACTCTGACATCCAACACAGGGCTTTGCTTTCACCAAAGTATCAACGGGTTGGAAATAACAAAAAGGGATCTTTTATCTGAGAGACACTGAGAACAACCCTTCCAGAAGACCCCATTACAGAGACCTGGGTAGGGGTCGGGGGAGGCTAACGGCCCACACCCCTTGGTTTCCCTTGTAAAGGTTTGCTGGTCTACCTGGCGCTCATGCTTTGTCAATAACCCCCAGCACGTTACCTCTTATAAAAACTTAATGCTTCATTGCATAATTAGCCTCATCTGGGTTAGAGACGTGGGAAGAAATCATAGGACAGAAGCTCAGGTTTAGAAGGGACCCTAAGGGCTCAAATCCTCCGGCGAAGATGAAAACCCTCCAGACTGTGGCCCAGGGGCCGCCCAGTCTGTGCCTCCCCCACTGCAGAACGGGGAGCTCACCCCCAACCCGGGGCAGCCTCCTCCATCCCCGGTGAGTGAGCAAGCTTCCCGCACACGAAGCAGAGCCCTCCCCGTGCACAGCGACTGCCGTTGGGGGGGGGGGGCCAGCTCCTCAGGGCTGCAGACGCCCCACGTCAGAGAGAAGTTGGGAACGGACGGACGGGGAGGTGGTGAGGCCGGCCCTCCTGGGGGAAGCATGCAGAAAGTGGCCTCCCGCTGGCAGGCCCGCCCCTCCCCGCCTGTCACTGCCGGACCTGAGCATCCAGGCTTCTGCCTGCGAGAGATACGCCTGGGACACCAGGAGGCCGTCGGCAGAGGAAGTCAAAACAAAGGCACTGGGGGAAGAGGAAAAGCTTATTAATTTTTGGGCCCCATTCCAGACTTTACACCTGGCCCATTCCAGCATTTTCTGAACTGACAGACTCAGGCAGAACAAGGGAAGGAAGAGGGACATCTTGTGCCCTAGAAATTCACTGCCCAGGGCCACCTACTAAGGCACCGCTGATTCAGAATCACAGGACATTAATTAGCTTGGGGGAGTGGGAGGTCGGCACAACGCGGGAATGCGGGGCTGGCCTCTGGAGCCGCGTGGTGGGGGCTGAGTCCTCACTTGGCCACACACCTGCTAGGTGACCTTGAACGAGTTACTTAACCTCTCTGGACCTCCAGTTCCTTCTCTGAGAAAGGGAGACGACAGAGACGATGCAATCTGGGGTGGCATCAAGCAAGAGCGGGTGACGGAGCCATTAGAACTAACATCCCTAACCCCCCTCCCAAGGCTGGGAGTCCCCCCCGCAGCCCGCTCCAGCTGGAGGTGGGAGGAGGCAGCCCTGCCCGGCCCCTCGAGGTCCCGCAGGAAGAAAGACGCTCAGCACAGCTAACAATCAGGCCCCGGGAGGAGCAGTGGGGGGCCTGAAAAGAGGAGAACTTCCACTTGGGGTCGATGCTGAAAGCACAGGGCTTCTGCGGCCGGGCCCCGGGCTCAGGCCAGGACTTCCTGCTCTCTAGGGGGCAGTGGGAGGAAGGGCTCACGACATGGTTGGGCGGCTTCAGCCTCGCGACTCCCGTTCGGCCAGACTGTTTTCATTTGGACCCCCAAGTGCTGAGACCAGCGCCACTGACTTCTGCCGCAGGCCCGCACCCGGCAAGATCGGATCTCTGGGGGCCAGGCCTCAGCTCCACACAATCACCTCGGGCGGCCGCCACTGAGAAGGACCCCGGGCCTGGACGCAGCTTGTGGCAGGGCAGCTTCAAGCGTCCCTCCTCTGCAGCAGCCCCCACAGCCACCTGGGGGTGGTCACCATTGTCACCCCACCTCCAGGTGGCCGCTCAGGGGCAAGGAGACCAAACACATCAGCAGGTGTGGGAGCTGCCCTGTCTTAAGAGCTGCACACCCCCCGGAGGCCGACACCTCCACGGACAGTCCCATCGGCAGAGTGTCCAGGCCACCGCGAGGGACGCAGCCAGCACAAGGGCCACCGTGCCCACAAAGCTGCAGCACAGCAGCCCATCCGGCGTTTCGCACCCCAACTCGTCCAGATGCGATTTACCAGCATTTACCGTGAGCACTGCTGCCCGGCGACAGGCGACAAGCTGCCTTTTCCTGTCCCAGGGAAGCGGCTCGAGAGTCAACCAGGTCAGATTCTCATGTGGGAGAAAGGGTCCAAGCCTACAAGCTTTGGTTACACCTTCACACAGAAGTCGCTGCATTTTATGACCACCAGGCTTTGCATTATCCAGGGGGGCATTAATGTCCCTTCTGTTCCCCAACCAAGCAGACTTTGCTTATGGCCCCACAATATCCTTTGATCCTGGGGATCGAACGTAACTTTACACGGGATAACATTAAATGTCTGTGCTTAATACACCAAAGACACAACAGTATTTTACCAGAAGCATTTTCCTCTAAACGAATACCATGGAGAGCCATCAGCAGATATGACTTCATCAGACCTCGTTCCGATCTGGGCCCATTTCTCTCTTTGGAACACACAGGCCGTGTTCACAAGAAGGCTCGTCACAAAGAGGGTTCAACGTGCATGTATTCACTTGGCAGGCGCATCACGGCTAGTCACACGTTGAATAAATATTATTAACCCCTCTTTTGTGTTAGACACAGGCTGGAGAAACAAGGAAAATAAAGCAAGGCCCTGCCATCAAGAGACTCACGTAAATAAGGTAAATAGGGATTCAGAAACACGTCAATAAACGGATTCTGAGAATGCTGACCAAGGTACACCCATGGGGCAATGAAAGCAAGGAAGAGAGAGAATTAACTTTGCCTGGTGGAAGAGCAATTTGGGTTGGGTTTTGAAGAATGAATAAGAGTTCTCTGCGCCAAAGGGCACTCTAATTAGAGGGAACAGCACGTACGAAGAAATGGAGGCAGGAAAGAGAAGCAAAAGCATGAAAAAGTCTGATGATCTAGTGCACAGGATGCACGAAGACTCTAGAAAGTCTATTTGATTCGTTAACTCATCAATTTTTAATTAGACAGGCAACATAACTTAGGAATTAAGAACACAGATTCTGAAACTAGTGTGCCTGGGTCTGAATCCCAAGTCTGCCATTTCGTACCTGTGTGACCACGGATTAGTTATATTTACTCTCCCTGTGCCTCAGTTTACTCATCTGTAAAATGACAATAATCACACCTACCTCAGACCAGCGTCTGTTCATTCAGCAAACAGTCACTGAGCACCTGCCACGCGTGCCGGGGACGGTTCTAGGCACTGGGGACACGTCAGGGAACAAAACAAAGACTCCTGCCCTCGTGTAGCTCACACTCCAGTGGGGACAACGGAGGGGACAAGAGGAAGCGTGTGAGACTGAGGTCAGAGGTGATGGAGTCAGAGGGGCGGGGCCTGTGCCCTTCGCCCTGGGGAGGGGGCCGTGGGAGGGTGCTGAGCAGAGAGGTGAGGGCTGGCAGGGGCCACCCACGAGGCTGCGGTCCCAGTGAGGGCTGGCAGTGGTGTGGCCGGGGGCAGGGGTGCTGGATGCTGGGTGCGCTCTGAAGGGAGAGCCCCCGACGTGCTGAGGGGCAGGGGCGTGAGGGGAGACAGAGCCGTGGAGGAGACTCAGGGGACCGAGCCTGGACACGCACAGCCTCCAGGGCAGAGCCGGCCGCAGGGAGCCCGAGGGAAGGTGGCACCCAGCATGGGCCGTGGGCTGGGGGGCATGGGCAGGAGCGGGGTTGCTGAGGGCCGGGCCACCAGACGTCAAGGCCGAGGCCAGGCGCCCCGCCCGCCCCGCCCCGCCGAGGAGCAGGAGCCCCAAGTCCTGGAGCCGCTGGGGACCCCTACAACCCCTCCACTAGCCGCCCCCCCTGGCCCAGGCGGCCAGCAGCCGCCAACAAACACCCTGGCTGTCTGCTGTCTGCTCCCTGCCCTGCGGGGGTCCCAGATCCTGTCATCGGGGACACGCCGAGGTTTCAGTGACATTTGCTCAGGAGATCAGAGCCGCTTTGTCCTCACCAGGCTCGCAGGGGCTTCAAGATCATGGAACCCTGCTCAGCAGACAGGAGAAGAGCGGAGAGAGGGAGGGACCACAAAGGGGCCTGGAGGGCTGCAGCCGGACAGCGCCCGCCACCCCCTCTCCAGGAGCACAGCCTGGCCCACGAGACCAGCTGCGTGACCCGGCAGGCTGCCGTCCCTCTCAGGCCTGGCTGCTCAACCGCGCGCTGGACACAGCACCGCCACACGCACAGGGCGGGCGGATGGAAGACGATGTGCGGGAAATGCTTGGTGGATGGCAGACACTGAAAATCACAGCAATCATTTTTATTGACTCTATATTGAAATATATTTTCAAACTTTGAAAAGGCAAAATCTTATTTTAACTTGCAAACTTCTTAACATCTTTAAAAAAAATCTGAAATTTTGTTTTAAAACATTACAAACCCATTTGCACAGACTGCAAGGCGCCACATGACTGTCCCTGCTCATCTCTCCCTTCTCAGCTCTCCCCTTTCACCCCTGCCCTCCGTGACCCAGCTCACTGACCTCCTAGATGTATAAACAAGAAAACTAAGCTCACCTCAGGGCCTCCATACACACTGTTCCCCTGCCTGAAACACTGTTCCCTCCATTCAGTGCCTGGCAGGCTCCTTCCCTCTCTTTCCTCAGGCTTCCATGTGAGTGCTGCTTCCTCGGCAAGGCCTCCCGGCCGCTCAGTCTACTCACATTTTCCGGCACTTACGACAATTTCTGAGTGGCCGGAGCACTCTCCCTACGAGGGTCTGTCTGTCTGCTTCTTTTACCACCAGGGCCCAGCCTGGTGTCCGACACGTGATGGCACAGAGAACAACCAGACACATCTGTGATGTCAGCTGGCACCACCGCACAGCCAACACCGCCCAGCACAGGGCGGGCCGCACTCTGACCTGTCTGGGGTCAGAGCCCCCCTCTGCCCCAAACAGCCTTCGGTCACCTGTCAGGTGGTAAGGCTAGAATGCTGTTTCAGGTCGCCAAGATCCCAGCATCGCGGTGTCACGCCGTGACCGCACACTGCTGAGGTGTCCACGTACTTGTGGCAGGAGCAGCTGCACCACGCAGATGTGAGCCTCGTGAGGGTCGCAACTGTCACAGACACATCTGTTCAGCCCTCACAAATCTACTGAGCATACAGTGGGCCATGCAAGGCCACCACAGGGACATGGAGGTGGCAGCCTCCGCCCAGCCCTCAGGGTGGCCACAGCCTCCTGTGTGACAAGAGGTGAATAAGTGATCAAGACAGCAAGGCTGAACTGTCAGAGGCTCCCCAGGACTGTCACACGAGTGAATTACAGTCCAGTGCAGGGGACACAGGGAGATAGCTGAGGGGTCAGCAGAGGCTTCACCAAGGAGGAGAGCTGGCAGGGCAACTCACATTCATTTATTCATTCATTCATTTTTCCTTCAAACTCACCAGACTTGTTCCTGCCCCAGGGCCTTTGCACATGCTGCTCCCCCTCGGCTAGAACTCTTATCCCCAGATCCATCCACGGCTTCTCCTCTGCACAGTTCAGCTCTCAACGAGAAAGTCAGTTTCTCTGATAGCCTTACTCAGTCCAGCTCAGCTACTGCCTCTGGACGGCTCTGCCTGGATCTGCTACTTCCTAGCTGTGTGACCTGGGCAAGTGACCCAAACTCTTTGTGTCTCAGTTTCTTCACATGTTAAATGAGAACAAGAATAGTACTTATTTCATGGGGTTGCTTTGAAGTTTGGGTTAATACGCGTGAAATACACCAGCAGTCCCTGGCATAGAGAGGCACTCAACATATACATGAGTGTGTGTGTATGTCAGCGGTGCCAACTAATATCACAGGGCTATTCATTCCATAACATAAGTATATACATACCCATTATTATTCTCTGTAAAATGGGGTAATAATGCCCACTTTGCTGTCACTATCAAATGCAATAATGAATATGGCAGTTTTTTATAAACTATAAACCACTATGCAAAGATAACCCTCGTGTCATTAGACCTGGGTCCTAGACATGTCCCAATACTCCAGACGTGCACCAACCAGCCTCTAGCAGGGCAGGACCATGACC
Source organism: Equus przewalskii (assembly GCF_037783145.1). Classification (NCBI taxonomy): domain Eukaryota; kingdom Metazoa; phylum Chordata; class Mammalia; order Perissodactyla; family Equidae; genus Equus; species Equus przewalskii. The sequence continues at coordinate 3,635,956 of NC_091845.1, forward strand.
CCCCCTCGTCCTCCACACCTTACCTCTATTAATGCAGCCTGATGCAGTAGCAGCCCTCACGGCTGCCACACCACCCAATGGCTCTGGTACACTTTCTGTCCCCTCACACCTGTCTCTCTCATGCCGTACGAGGGCTGCTGGTTTTTCTGGACCCTAGCCTCAGGCTTTATATTCCCCTAGTGAAAGTGCACTTGCTGAGCCTCTCCACAAAGCCAGCCTGGTCAGACACACACATTCGTCACATGACTGGATGATATGAGACAAAAGCCACGGGGCTTCCCCCGCCCACCCCGAGAGGTCAGCAGGGGCTTCGCCAAGGAGGCTAGATCTGAGACTCACTCATTCACTCATCCCTCCCTCCCTCAGAGTCCTGCTGCCCCCGACGGAAGCCGGGGTGCCATCCACAGGAGTTAGCGCTGGAGCAGAGGAGCGCCAGGAGGGTGGGCCCTGCACCCGACCTGGCCAGCCACACAGGGGGACCACAGCTGGGAGGCGGGGACCAAGGCCCCACGTGGGGCCCTGCGGGCAGGCAGAGTGGGTCACCCGTGAGCCGGCGATGCTCAGAAAGGTCCCTGGGTCAGCGAGGCGATGGGCCCCAGCCCTCGTCCGCCAGCCCGCCAGCCACTGCCCGCAGCCACCCACCACCGCCTGCCTGCTCAGGAGCACAGCCTCACCTGCGCGGACTCTTCTCCGCACCAGCACTGCCCAAGGCAGCCCCCACCAATGGCTGAGGCCCTGGGAGGGCCCGAGCGGGGGCAGCTGGACTCCCTCCCTCCCTCCTAACACGGAGTGGGCAGCAGCGAGCACGGGGCGGCAGTCAGAGGGCTCGCGGCGTCTGTGTCCTCCGACAGCGCTGGCTGGGCGCCCGACCCGTTTTCTTGGCCTCTCTGGGCCTCAGAATCCCGTCTGTGATGGGATGGCGGTGGACACAGGTCCTTGTGCAGGGGCCTCAGCCCCGTCAGACTAACCATCCAGTACAGCAAATACTTTGTGAGCTCCCCCATAACACCCTGAAATGAAAATCACAGCAGATAAAGCCCACCCACCAAATAACTTCTAAACCAACACAGTGCCCCAACTCTACTATAAGACAGAGACAAAGGAAAACGATGCATTGCAGAAATAATTCTGGTTTTGAGAAGTCAGTTCAACATGTCAGGGCCCGGCAGGACCCCACAGCGAGGCAAGCAAAAGGACTGATGCCCACAACTGCATGTGGGCCCTACAGACGCAGCCGGGTACCGGCAGACACCGGGGGCTCCAACGCCCTCCAGGCCGTTGCTAAGGTGAGGGGACTTTCTGAAATCCGGGACAGCTGTCTGTCACGTTCAAAACCAAAGAAACTACGACTTGCCACGATTTAGAGACCAGCCGTGCTCCCAGGAAAGCCAGCACTTAGGGGGAAATCGAGTCAGGTTCCAGGCTCAGGGGATTAAGCAGATTTTCCCGTTGTGACACTCCAACGGGACATTCAAGCAGCTGATGGATGCAGGATGATTCTCCACTCTGGGGACCGCCCCACACACCGCTGTATTCTAGCATCTCCAGCCCCATTAACGCCAGTTGCCCCCATCACCTGGACAAGCAAAGACCCCCAGGCAGCATGACGGGAGCCATACAGGGACAAGGCCCACCATGGCCCAGGTGTGGGACAGACGGATGCTGATGGCCATCCACATGGCATCGCTCTCCCCAGAGTCCCGGGAGCAGAAAGCAGCTGGTGAGGGATGAAGGTGGCAGCAGGGGGCGGGCGGGGAGGTGGTCAGAATCACTCAGGGGAGCGACGAAGGAGTCAACTCCAGCAAGCAGCAGGCAACGCAGAGCTGCGGGGAGGGCATGGGGCACCCACAACCCAGTGGCCAGCAGACAATGGGGAGGGAGCGAGGGGTCCCCATGGCTCCCAGGGGTCTGGCCTGGGCGAGTGGGTGGGACAGAGGGCCCAAAGAGGAGCGGATTTCGGGGAGGTGATGAGTTTGCTGTGGCTATGCTCAGTGTAGCCAGTGTGTGGGGGTCCAGTGGAGCGGCCCGGTGTGCGGCTGGATGTGGTGACCAGGCTCAGGCCCCACAGATTCCGGAGACCACCCTCCCCCCCACAACCAGGCAGCCTGCTAGTTGCAAATACACACAGTACTCTCCCAACCCCTGCAGCTGCCCCGGTGAGGGATCGGGGTCCCGGATGGACCCACCGTGGGGAACCCCGGCACCTGCCTGGCCTGCCCAGCCCGCCAGGATACGTACCCACCATCGCCACCGTCAGCCTCTAGCAAGAGGCAGCCCGCTGCCAGGACGACGGGGCGCCTGCAGAACTGGTGCCTGGCTCCCCAGCTCAGTCCCTCTGCTGCTCACTTCTGGCCTGAGCCTTGAGCCCTGAGCCTGCAGCCAGGCCTGGGACGCAGCCGAGTTCCTGAAGCCCGACATGGCCCGCCAGGAGGATGCTGTCCACAGATGGCACAGCGGCCCTGCCCGGCCCGCTCACAGAGCCCAGCTTCTGGATGTGACTACACTGACAAGGAGGCTGCCGGTCAAGGGCCTGGGCTTGGGGAGGCCGACGGCCAGAACGCCTGGAGAACAAATGTTCAACAAGCACCCAGCTTGGGGGGCGGGGCTCTCAAATGTCAGTGTTGGCCACCGTGCTCCCCAAAGTAACAAAGACAACGACCACACCATCAGGCTGTGCTGCTTCTGAGCACCCACCCCAAGAATGGAGAGCAGGACGTGAAGAGACATCTGTACCCAAGCTCAGAGCAGCATCACCCACAGCAGCTAAGGCAGGGAAGTAACAGAAGCGTCCCGAGACAGGTGATGGATGAACAGAATGTGGTAAATCCACGAAATGGAATACCATTCAGCACTAAAGCGGAGGGAAATTCTGACTCATGGGACAACATGGCTGAACCTCGAGGGAGTTACGCTCAATGAAACAAGCCAGACGCAAAAGGACGGACGCTGTCTGATCCCACTCATGTGAGGTCCTTAGAGCAGCCAGATTCACAGACACGGAAAGTGGAAGGCGGCTGCCCGGGGCTGGGGGCAGGGTGGGGAGTTGGTGTTTAAGGGGACAGAGTTGCAGTTTGGGAAGACAGAAGTTCTGTGGATGGTGGTCATGGCTGCACACAATGTGAATGTGCTCAATGCCACTGAGCCGGGCACTTAAAAATGGTTAAAATGGTAAATTTTACATTATGTGTATTTTACCACAATAAAAAACTTAGTGGCACCTGTGATGCTCATTAGCGACGCAGATTCCACGGCAGAGGCCCCTAGAGACCCAGACCCTGTGGCTCCGGGCTGGGGCCTGGGAAGCTGCATCCCAAGGGACCCAGCTGCGAGGGTTCCGGGAGCACACTCAGAAACGAGGCCTTCCGCCTGCCCGCTCCACCCTGAAGGGGAGCTCCCAGGCTCCGCCACTTCAGCTGCCAGCTCATGGCTGCACATCTGTTCCTGGCAGCAGGCCCCTGCCCAGGCCGCCCCCGTGGACTTGCCTGAGGCACCTGCTAATACTTCCCGAGCCTCAGACTCCCACCGCATGAGATGGAACCACCATCATGCCCAGCACACTGATGGGGAAACTGAGGCCCAGAGAGGTAAGGTAAGTTGCCCAAGGTCACACAGAGGTGGGGAGGGGATGTGATCCCAGCCAGTGCAGCCTCCAAGACCAAACTTTGCCCACTGTCCTCTCCCGCCTCTCACACTGCCCAGTCATTTGTAGCTTCCCCAAGCTGCCTGCTCCAGCCCTCGGCTCTCTGGTCTGGAGAGAAAGAGCACCTCGTGGGTGAGGCCCACTGTGCGCCAAGGCCCTGTGGTCCCCACACGCTCCACCGGGCACAAGGGCTCCCACGGCTGACCAGGATCAGGCACCCGTGAGGCCGGCCTGGGGCTCCCTTCCACGGCCGCTGCTGTGCCGAGGCCCGCTGTGCAGGTGAGCACTCTGCCAGGCAGCACCACCCCACCTGGGAGCCTCGAGCGGCTGGTCCTGCAGCCCTGGGGGGGCCTGGTGGGTGTGCCAGAGCACAGCAGGTCTAGTCCCAAACTGCTGGCCCCGCCTCCCCCACCCTAGCTCCCTCAGCCCCCCATCTTCCTTTCCTTCCTCGCCTCTTTGCCTGACTTTCCTCACAGCCTCTATTAATTCTCCCCGCCTGGAGCGGCTCCACGTGACCGTCCAGCTCCGTGGTAGAGAATCCTGTCCTCTCCTTGGGAAACAAGGCCAAGAAGACTCAGCTCCCCAGGGAGCCGAGCGTGGGCTCTGGGGCTTCAAACGCCAGTCCTGCCACTTATGGACTGTGTGGCCCGGGGCAGGGCACTTGACCTTTCTGTGCCTCCCCTGTAAGAAGGCAGTAATTCTAGTACCTCGCAACCCGCACAGGGTGGCCAGGAGGGTGAAATGAGGTAACGTGTGCGGAGTGTTCAGAACACAGGCCGCGCCGGGGGAGCGCTATTTAAGTGTCTGTTGTTATTGTTACTGACGATGCGAAACAGATGCTGTTTGAATGTTACTTCTGGGATCTGAGTGGAATTTTTAAAAAAATACAAGTTTCCTCTAGCTTTTAAATACTGGGTTTGTCTAATTTTATCCTTTAACACTTTGGCACAGGTTGTGTCTGTGTGTCTGTGTCCGCGTGTCTCAGGGTACACCTGTGTGTGCTGTGCGTGCTCTCTGTCTGTCTGCGTGCACGCATCTTTGCACGTCGTCTTTCTTCCAACAGGCTGGCACATCTCTCCCCAGGGAGACGTCTCTGGGACAAGCCCACCACCAGCAGGACAGCATGGAGGCACCGCCCTGCCCTCTGAGATGGAGCCCGCCTTCCCTCCTGGCCCCTCCTCCTGCGCGAGCGCCCCGGCAGCTCCAGAGGAGGGATGGGGACAACGGCTGAAGCTGTATGTAGGTGACACCCCTCGAGGGGATGTCTCCCCTTCCCTCCAGGAGCCTGTCCGCCCTCGCCTCCTGGGGGCACACTGAACTTTTCCTACATTTACCTCTCCCTCCGTGCCATCGTGTCCTGTTGCTGCTGACACTAGCGCATTCTTGCAGCTGGACAAAAGGAACTGTGTGGACCCCCCAAATCATCCCCCCCGGGGCGGTATGTCTGGGATAAAAAAAAAAAACCCAACCCAGGCAGGTGGCGTCTGCGTGATGGGAGGACGCAATGAGACTGCCCCGCGGCGCCAGTGCCCGCGTCCCACACAGAAGATCCACTTCTCTTCCCTTTTTCTCCCTGCCCCTCACTGCTCTCGTTGCGCTCGAACAAAGACGGAAAACATTAGCGTTCCTTAATTCTTTTCTAGCATTTACAACTAATGAGAAATGTGTCCTACTATTCCGGTCCTTGCGGTTTCTCAGCCCATGACAACTAATAAATCTCTGTCTCTCTTTCCCCGCCCGTCACACGGGGCGTTTGCTTTGAAATGTGATCTGAGTGCCAGCAATCAGCTGGAGAGAGATGCGGAGGCGCCAGGGAAAAGGAGGAAGTAGGAGGGGCCAGGGTCCGAGGGGAGCTGGATTTGCATATCTGCATTTTATTTTTTTTCGTGGAGAAGATCCATCAGGTTCCTCTGTGGGATCCAGGACCCAGAGAAGGATCCAGAGGGAGGCCCCAGCAGAAGCAGGACTGGGCAGCCCCGGCCCCACTCAGGCAGAGGGGGCCTGGCGGGGCTCAGTCAGCCATCTGCCCTGTACCTGGCTCTCCAGGGAGGCACCGGGGCCTGGGTCCCCATCCCGACACATGTCCCCCAACACTGGAGTCTGAGGGGGTACTGTACCCTCCCAGCTGGGAGCGGGGTTACGAGGTCTGCCCCATCTGTGGGCACTGGTCCTGCGAGGACCTGTAGGAACCTACCCCCGTGGGCCCAGAGGTGGGGAGAGCCCAGATCCACCCAGAAAATTCCCGCTCGTGGGTGGGGTCTGTGCACCCCGACAACAGAAACCCCCAATGAACAGCCAGGAGGACCCTCTCTGGGTAGTCGCCCCTCATTGCTAGGCCTTTCTCTCCAGTGCCTCTCAATACTCCCGGCTGCTCATGGGGGCTGGTGGTGGGGTGATGGGGGCCAGTCACTGAACTCAACGGGACGTGAAATCCCACAGCAGGAGGAGGGACTCTGTCCACAGTGTCGTCCGAGAGGGGCTTGGGAACTTCACGCTGTCCGCTGAGGCCGAGGTCAGCCCCTCTCCCACGGCCTCCAACCCCCAGTCTCTCTGGCCAGACCCTCATGCAGGGCCTCAAGACCCCAGGCGCCGGGCCGCTGAGGATGCCATCCTCTCGGTGGTGACAAATGCGCAGTAGGTTATTCTTATGTCCGTGCAACATCTTCAGTCACTGCCACCACGGGCTCCACGCACAGTGCTCATGACCAGAGGGCAAGAGGCCGTCTAGGACTGGACAGAGAGGGCAGGAGGCGAGGGCGCCAGGACCACCCCGAGGCGTCTGCCCCTTGACCCTGTTCCCGCGCTGCCCTCGCCCCTTGGACACAGCAGGCTGGGCGGAATGGGCGGGCTCTGCAGGCAGAGAGGCCAGGTCCTCGTCCCGGCCTTGCCGTCTCCAGATGAGGGACCCTCAGAGGACACGCAACTTCCTCATGTCTTTGTTCCCTGAAGAAGGAGGCGAGTGGGTCTTACCCCAAGGACCCGCAAGTGTGGCCATGACCGTGGACGCAGAGCCCTGGCCCCTTGCCGGCCCAGGCGACACCTGCTCAGTGCCGGTCCTGCTGTTCCCGCCGCAGAGAGGTTCGCAGGCCAAGCCCGGAAGACCGGCCACCACCGGAGGGCCGGGCAGAAGCCCCGGGACGGGACCGGAGGCTCAGTCAGTCAGAGTCCAGGACGCACCCCCGGCCTCGAGGGCAGCGGCTCGGCACCCAGCCCCGGAGCTGCGTCCTGCAAGGCCCGGCCTGGCGGGATGGGAATGACTCATAGCCCTGATCTTCCAGCATGTTCTAAACGCAGCCACCACCCGTCTCCTCAGACCACACTTCCAGGCCCGGCCGTGCTAGGGCAGGGGCTCGGGTTCGGTCGTGGAGAAACCGCAGCCTCAGGTGGTCCTCCGGGCGCCCAGACTGCCCTCCTGCCTGTGTCCTTGGCTGTGTGCCGGACCGTCCGGCGAGCTTTCAGGGAGGAAGCCAGCCGGCACCCTGTGGCTCCTCAGTTCGCTCCACCCTCACGCAGCCCTGTGCAGTGGCCGCCTTCACCCCCACCGGTCAGGTGAGGAAACCGAGGCACAGCCGTGGATGGCGGGACGGGCTCCAGGGCCGCGTTCTAAACACCCACACACGGCCGCCTCCCCCTGAGAGGAGCTTGGCACCCACCCTCACCCACGCCGCATGGCCCCATGCCCCGCTCACACACACTCCAGTGCCCGGAGCCTCACCACCTGACACAGGCCCCGCCCCAGCCCCAGGCACTTCTAAACGGCAGGGCCCTTCCCACTGAGCCGACACTCCCCCACTTCTCAAGGCGAGAACCCCTGCTCCCCCTGCCCAAGCCCCTGCAGAGACGCGCCTGCGAAGGTGCCAGCTCCCGGCAGACGCAGGCTGGGGCCAGGGACGCAGCAGAAGAGGTAGGTTGCTGCCACCAGCCTTCTGGACGGGCTTTCTGCACCTGGGCCCCTGGCCTCCACTGGACGCCGCCCATGCTACCCCCACCTTGCCGGCCAGGTCTGAGTCTCCCAGGGGCTTTGGGGGCTGTTCTTGGGGAAGCAACAAGACGCCCCCAGCCAGGTTCTGAGGGCTGCTCTGCCTGACCGGGACCAGGGCCCAGGGTGGGCCGGGGCTGGCCAGCGGCTGCCTCACAGCTTGCTCACAACCCCTGATGTTCCTGCCCAGGGAAGGGCTTCCCGGCCGTGAGGGTTGTCCACGGTGCTCCCCTAGACGCCGGGCCCAGGGGTGGGGCTGCCTCGGGGTGAGGGGGCTCGTCCTGTCTCACCCAGGGCATCTCTGCTTCTCTCTCATTTATACTCCTGGTTCCATACAGAAGGTTTCATTGGAGGAAGAGGTCTGCTGATAAAAACTTAAGAATACAACAGGTCTGAGAACCGCTGCCACGGAAGACCCGCCCGTGTGGGGCGGCACGGCCCTGAGTCAAGGGTGGCCCACTATGGACGGAGTCGCTGGGCTGATGGTGACAGCTCCGTGCAGGACGGGTCGGTGCCAGCAACACTCCCGCGGACCCATCTGCACGCAGCCCAGGGCCGCCGGCCTCTCCTCAGTGTCAGGACACAGGGAGCGAACGCAAATAGCCCCCTTTCCGAATGCTTCCTCCAACGCTCCTCGCAGGCCCCTCCATCCTCGCCACAATCATCCCAGAGTGTGCACCCAGACGACAGAGCATTGAGCGAGGGAGCAGGCACTAGGGGACGCCCCAGAGCAGCTGCAGGGCCTGGCACGCACGCCTGGCCGCGATGCTGGACGGTGAGCACATCAGTTGCGCTGTCTGCGGTAAAACCGCTCCAAGGTTGTGCGACGGAACTGGGTGGAAAAGCAGAAGGCTCATGCCAGCACAGCCGGATCCGGCCACAGCCCTGCCCCTGGGGACACGTGCAACAGGGACGCGGCTCAGCTCTGCTCAGTCTCCTCACTCGTGAGACAGGTTGGCGGCTGCCTGAAGAGCGCTCTGAGGAAATCGGCTCAGAGACGGTCCCTCCCATGGGCCCCGAGGCAGCTCAGCTTTTAGGAGGAGGCCAGGAGTTCAGCAGGACCCCAGCAGCAGGAGCAGCCCTGCCCACTTCCTCAGTCACCCCAGGCCCACTGTGGGGAGCGCAGCGCAGGGGCCAGCCACTTCCGCCCTGGTGCACCTGGGGTGCCACAGAGTGCCCCCGTGCACACAGGACAACGTGGTCTGCAGTAGGGCCGGCCTCCATCAACTGGGGCCCCCACTGCACCCTGAGCACCCAGCCGGACCCTTCTGCACCTCCACTTGCGCCTCTGCAAGACAGGGTACTGACCCCACCCCAGGAGCTGCCGTGACAGACACTGCCCACGACCTGCTCTCCTCTCCTGGGCCTCTCAAGACACGGGTAGGAGCCTGTCACTCCTCCATGCAACCACAATGGCTCCTTGCCTCGCGCAGACAAAGCTCCAAGTCTAGACCATGTCCCCCAGATCCTCACATCCAGCCCTGCTCTCTTCCCCAGGCACAGGTTCCTGCAGCCCGAGTCCCTGCCTCAGGGCCTTTGCACTTGCTGTTCCCTCTGCCAGGGTGGTCTCGCAGACACATCTAGGGCTCACTCTCACTTCCTCCAGGCCTCTGTTCAGACGTCCCAGCCTCCTCAGGGACCCCCACCTCCATCTCCTTCACAGAACCTGCCACTCCCAACAGGTCAGACGCTTGCCATCTGTCCCTCTCACTTCACCAGGGCAAGGCTCTGTCTTACCGGCTGTACCCTGAGCCTAGAGCAGTGCCTGGCACGTGGCTGGCATTCCATCATCAGGGGCATAAGTCATCCTGCCCATCTTACTCTCCTAGAAAGAATGAGCTCCTGCCTCAGTTTCCCGATGCCCTCAAGATTGGGCCTTGCTGCTGAGTTCAGTGCAGGTGGACTCTGCCCCGAGTTGCCCCCCACCCAGCTGGGCCTGAGCACCAGCCCGGGCTGAGGCCCTGGCCATCTCAGCATCTCCAAGTTCCCGCTCCTGCCCCCCAGGGTGCTCTGGTCTGATTTGGGGACAGGCCTCAGAGGGGTCGAGTGACCCACACGGGCCTCTCAATGGGCTGGGTGTGAAAAGTCCCACACCACGCTGCCTCCGGTTCCTCGAGAGGAGGGACGCATGCTACAGAGCCCTGGATGAGCCACCCTGGGGCCACCAACCTGGCCCCCAAGCCCTCCCTCACTGTGCGAGCCCTCCCTCACTGCCGTCTTCACCGAGCACACAGGGTCCTCCGATGACGCCGTGGCCGCCTGCGATCTCTGCTGCTGGGAGGCAGATGGGCAACACAGCTGGCGGCTCCGAGGAGCAGGGTGGGAACACGTGACAACTCCCTGCGGCTGCGTTACACCAGAACTGCCGCGTTCTCTCGGGACCGGCAGCCCACTGGGCAATGGCTTGGCTCACGGTGCTGGCAGCAGCCTGGCCACCCACAGCAGAGGCACATGGGCTGGAGCAGCCGGGGGCCTTGGGGGTTCACCTCGCTCTCTGACCCCTGACTCTGGCTGAGCCCTCAAGGAGGGGCGGGATGGGAACATCCGGTTTGAAAGACACGCGGCACCTGCCCCACCGTCTCAGGCCCGTTTGCACCCCTTTCCCGTCCAGGCATCAGAGCCACGGGATTCACAAGACAGGAAGTTCTGGTCCTCCTGGCCAGGAGGTCTTGGGAAACACCAGGGTTTTTCAGCCACTGCCCAGCCCACCAGATGCAGCCACGGCCAGAAGGGGAATCTGGACGGGTCCACGGGCGAGGCCCCCACAGGCAGCGCCACTGGTCACCCAGGACCCCGGAGCCCTGTAGGCAAACTGAGCCACGGGACACGCTAATGTGGACGACCTTGGCCGTGGTGAGCAGCTGAGAGTAAAACCGTGCTGCGAGCTGCCACGGTGGCTGTTCCGTTTCCTCCTCCCGTAAGCTAACCAGGAGCACCCTGAGGGCAAGGACAGTGGCTTCTCAAACCCCATGTCCCGTCAGGCAGCCCGGTGCCCGGCACTCAGGAAATGCTCCTGACGGAACTGAGCACAGGTCACGGTGCTCGGGGAACGACCCGGGAAACACAGGCCCAAACCAGCAGGGCGGGCCAGCAGAGGCGACGAGCACACATATCCTGTAAAACCCTGACACACTTCGTATGGGAGTGGCCTTCATGTCCATCGAACTCTGGATACCAGACCCAAGGGCCCCTGCCATGATGGACTGAAGTCTTTTGTTAAAGCAGTCCAGGAAAAACGTGCAAGTGGCCTTCCTTTCCCTAAGAACAGCTTCGGCAGTGTCGTTTCTGGTCAGCAGCACACGACAGTGCCACAGCCCTGGATGGCCACAAGAGACCAGAACCGGTTGCCCCGCCCAACTTCATCTCGTCCATCAATGCTACCCACACATCCATCAGCACGACTTGCACAACCATCAACTTCACTCGTCCATCAACGTTACCCACATGGCCCTCAACTTCACTCGTCCATCAACGTTGCCCACATGGCCCTCAACTTCACTCGTCCATCAACGTTATCCACACGGCCATCAACTTTACTCGTCCATCAACGTTACCCACACGCCCATCAACTTCACTCGTCCATCAACGTTACCCACACGCCCATCAACTTCACTCGTCCATCAACGTTACCCACATGTCCATCAAGGTCACTCGTCCATCAACGTCACTCGTCCATCAACATTACCCGCACACCCATCACCTTCACTTGTCCAACAACTTCACTTGTCCATCAGCTTCACTCGTCCATCAACGCTACCTGCAGGTCCATCAACTTCATCTCGTCCATCAACTTCATCTCGTCCATCAACGTTACCACACGTCCATCAACTTCATCTCATCCATCAACTTCACCTCATCCATCAACGTTACCACATGTCCATCAACTTCATCTCATCCATCAACGTTACCTCATGTCCATCAACTTCATCTCGTCCATCAACGTTACCACACGTCCATCAACTTCATCTCATCCATCAATGTTACTCGCACGTCCATCAACTTCACTCATCCATCAACGTTACCGCGTGCCCATCAACTTCACTCGTCCATCAACGTTACCGCACGCCCATCAACTTCACTCGTCCATCAATGTTACCCACATGTCCATCAACTTCACTCATCCATCAACTTCACTCATCCATCAACATTACCCGCACGTCCATCAACTTCACTCGTCCATCAACTTCAGTCATCCATCAACGTTACCCACACGTCCATCAGCTTCACTCGTCCATCGACATTACCCACACGCCCATCAACTTCACTTGTCCATCAACTTCATCTTGTCCATCAGCGCTATCCGCACGCCCATCAGCTCACTAAAGGCTCTGGGAGGCCCCACAGCAAAGAAACTCAATGGACCCGGAACTCCCCAAACCTAACTGACCATGAGACATTTTGCTTTCTGGCTCTGACATTTGGGGGTTTGGAAAAAGCTGAATCCCAGGACCTCGTTAAGCAGAGGCCACACACAGCAGCAGCAGCAGGTTTCTCTAAATGCTTAAGCTGAAGCCTTTCTAGGGCTGACCTGGCCCCCCAGAGCCAGGCCACCAGGCTAGACCACAGGCTGCTCCAGAGCAAGCTCCCCCCTCCTTCCGCAACGTCTGCAGGCAGGGAGTCAGCTCTGAGCTTTAACCACGGCGCAGCAGCTGCGCCTCAGACGCATACCCAGAGCCCCCTTGCCCAAGCCTGGAGGGCATGACCTCCCTCAGCAGCTGGCTTCCAGGCCCACGCGGGCTTTGACGGCTCATCCTCCTCTTCCGAAATGGGAAGGGCACCAAGTTGAGTCCAGAATCTCCCCACTGTTCATGACAAACGGCATCTGCTGGATTCAGGACAGAGTGACTGGCATGTTCTAACCCAGTTCCCATAACTCCATGTTTCAGAAATGGGGGCAACGGTTCCCTTCAAACAGCCAGGCTCCCCGGGGGGGGGGGGGGGGGCGGGTAGCATCTCAGACGATGACCCCTCTGGCCGAATCTGTATTTACCACAATAAAACGACTGCCACGGGACCCGGTGACCTTCCTGATGCCAGAATTTCACAGAGTTTCCCCAGGGCCTGGCTGCCACGCTGAGCATGGCCACACCACACCCGAGAGGCAAGTTGGGTGTGAGGGACTCCACTCTGACTCAGAGACTTAAGTAACTTGTCCTGATCACACAGCCGGCAGGCATGGCTGGACCCTTTGGAGGCACGACGGCAGGCCCTCCCCCCACCGCAAGGGCTCACACATACATCTCCACGTCAATCCACCTGCGCGTTATCTTCCAGGGTTGGGGGCTGCGTGCTGGTCGCACTCTCCCCTCACCCTCAGTGGCCACAGGAGTTCAGTCACCTGGGACGACCCTTCATTGCACTCCAGACACTGGTGCTCCTGCTTCACTCAAGTAGCTCATTTAAAAAATAGTCTTTTACCTTCGTTAAGCTCTTTCACGGGCTTCACTTCACCAAGACGGAACTGGGGTTTCACCTTCTGCGGATGCCAGGTTTCAGCATCTGCGTGTGGCATAAAAATCACGTACAGGCAAAGAGCCCTGAAAATTCCCTAAATTACCTCCAGGCCACCACGTTCTGGGTGTGGGAAGCCAGCCCCATAACTGATCCCACGCACTGGAAAGTCTGAGAACCACTGAGTTAGACAGAAGTAGGGGAGGGGAGAGGGAGGGAGGAGAGGAAGCGGGGAGGGGGAGGGCTTGTCTCCGGCAGGTGTTGGGGCCTGAAACTCCAGACCCCAGCGGTGATGGGGATGGTGAGAATCTGAAAGTGCTCCACTGACCATGGGTAAGGAGAGTCCTACACGGTCCTTACCTGAGCCAGGAGCTGTGGGGAGCACGAGAGAAAACACAGGGGAGAGCGCCCAGCACAGCCCGGCAAGGAGAGGCGCCCCAAATGCTCCCGAGCTCCCATCTTCATCTCGCAGGGCCAGGCCTGCAGGCCCACTTCCTCAGCGCTGCCTCTTCCTGCCTTCCCAGTGGCGCTCCCTGTGCTGGCCCCACTGCCCAGCGGCCCTTGCACCTCCTTGGGCAGGGGCCTCACGATCGCTATGGTGTCTCGGCTTTGAGGAGGAGAGAGGTTCAGCTGCCCATGAACCAGCTCCAGTGTGTCCACTGAAGGCTGCCACACCAGCCAACAACCGGACGAAGGGCTGTCTGGACAGCTGGAGCCCACGGGAGCCCCTTCGGCCACAGGCTGTCCCCCTGCCCAGGGCCAGCTAAGAGCCTCTTTGAGAGCGCACTTCAGAGAGACCCTTGTGGAGTGAGGCTTCCTCCTGTGGGTGGTTCTCAGCTCCAGATGGCTGGAAGGAGGGGCCGCTGGCCTCGCACCCACCTTGTCTCTCACAGAAGCATCCACACCCGGTGGACGCTGAAGTCAAGCAAATGCTGCCAGGACACGGCTGGGGGCTGACAGCCAGCAGCCCCATTCACCCAGGGCCGGGGCCCTGAAGGCCGAGGAGAAGTTCCAAGAATAGACCTGACCATCGTGGGCCGACTGGCTTCCTGCAAGGGCGTCCTCTTCAGTGTCCGGGATAAACCGATGCGAGTGGCCCCCTTATCCCCTACGGTCTCCTTCGTAGAAGCGTCTGGACGTGCAGCTGGGCTCTGGGATTCTCTGTATTTCTGGGGAGGCAGTCTGGCAGCGTGGGAAGTAGCCATGAGCACCGGATTCCCATTGCGCTGCTGCCGCATCCTCACCGTGTGCCCCTGGGCAGCCCTTGATGCCGCCGGGCCAGACGCCCCCCTCTGCAGACGAGGCCCACGGATGGCCACACTCGTGGCAATCAGGAAAATCGAATGTGTGTTCACGTAACCTGGAACGCCTGCCCTGAGCCGGGCGCTGCTCCGGGGCTGGGGAGACAGTGCCAGCCAGGTGTGGGTGGCCCTGTGTTGTGACCAAGGCTGAAGACCACCCCAGCCTGCCTGACTCTATGACACACGGCCGCTTTCTGAAAAAGCAACTGATTTAAAAAAAGCAACTGATAATTAAATACAATGCCATTTATTTTTTAATATTCAGAAATAGCTCCTCTACAAAAATGCAGAAACAGCTGAAATTGCAACAATTATACACAATATCCTAGTCATCCTCAGTGAATGTAACTTACCTGTCACTCACACATCAGGCCTGGGCTTGGCATGAAATGGTGCTAAATAAATGTCTGCTGAGCAGACGAATGGGAGGTCCAGCGTGTCAGAGTAACATGACTCCAAAGAGTGGACAGTGAGCCTACCGACATCAGCAAACGTGTGAGCAGGGTCTCACTGGCAATTGTGGGCAGCGCCAGACCCTCCACCCTGACCCTGCTCCCCGTCTCAAGCTTGTGACAAGCCCGTGGGGAAGGACTGTGAGGAGTGAGCAGGGGGCTTCGGAGGAAGACTCCCTCTCCCCTGGGCCTCTCAGCCGTCGACTCCACCAAGCAGACATCAAGACAGGCCAGCAGCTCTGAAACAGCACGGCACCAGGACAGACACGTGCTCCGGGAGCTGTAGGTGGGGGTCATGTGACACTCTGCCAACTGGAAATCCCAGCCTCACACACCACCGGGGAGTCCTAAGAACCCCTGGGGCCACACGCACGAGTCCTCGGTCTCGAGGACACTGGGTATCAGATAGCCACTGCAATGACAACAACGACAAACAAACTGCCGCAGAATTCAGAGGTTGAAAACTACCGCCACTTGCCTCTTGCAAGGGTCCACAGCTTGGCCAGGGGTCTCAGGCTGCACTTGGCTGAGCTCGCCATGTCTGTGGTCAGCCAGCAGCTCAGTGGGGGTCTGGCCAGCCTGGGATGGCCAAGGTGCGACGGCTAATAGTCAGATCCATAGAGACAGAGATCAGAATGGGCGCTGCTAGGCGCTTGGTGGGGGAGGGGGAGCAGGTGTGCAATGGGGACAGAGCTTGACTTTGGGAAGATGAAGGAGTCCTGAGATGGATGGGGTGACGGCTGCGCAGCAGTGTGAACGTGCTGAATGCCACAGAACTGTGCACTTAAAAACGGTTAAGACGGCAAACTCCACAGGATGTGTATTTCACCCGAATTAAAAATGACCATAAAAAGTAGTAGTGCAAAGGAGACCCAGATTCGGCAAGGTGGTGCTGGCAGTGCTCAGGAGCCCCGTCACTAACCTGTGACCCACATCCAAGTGCTGAGCAGACAGACGGCCTGGGAGAGCCGGCTCGGGGCAGGCAGCGCCTCACTCCGAGCAGCGGCGGGCAAGCACAGGCCACGCTCCTGGACAGCCTCTGGGTCCAGCTCCGGGTTTCTGGTCCAGTTCAGCACCTGGCGTGGCCCCAGCAGGCGCTCCCAGGTGAAACGGCCAGCTTGCCATTAGCAAGGTGGGAAGGGGTCTCATGGGCCCCGCCTCCCCAGGCCAGGCGGGTGGATGCGGGCCTACTCCCCTCGGGTGGGCCTGTCGGAAGGGAGGCTTCCACCCCCAGGGGCCTCCCCGGTCCAGAGCTGTGGCCACCATCGGCCCTGCCTGCAGCAAGAGTGGCTGACGCCTGCTTCCCTCAGAAGCTGCGGGAGGTGTGCGGGAAGGCGGTCAGGTCACGGGACCACCGCGCCTCTGGATCCACAGCACCGCCCTGGATGCGCCTGCCTGGGCTGCTGCGCCCAGGGCCCGTGCCATGCATGGGTCCATCCCACTCCCTCGGAGAGCGTGACCTCGACCACTGGTGTCCTGTCACTTCCTCCACTGGCCCAGCTCCTCCTTGGCACCGTCCAGCTCAAGTCCTGCTTTTGGTCCAGGGACAGGCGAAGGCACAGGAGTCCCAGACCGTGAGGCACCCGGGCCTCGCCGCCCCCCACAGCCCCTCCATGGACTCTCGGGCTGGCAGCTCCGCTGCGCCTGACAAGGGGCTCAGCTCCTCCCTGCCCTCGCCGGGGCCAGTGCTCACTGGGCCCCCTTCTTTCCTCTAACCTGACGCTAGGCCAGATACCTATGGCTAATAATTTTCACAGCACGAGCCTCCACCCCAGGCAGGGATGTCAAACCCCTCATGGCCCTGATGCCACCACGTCAGCAGCCTTCCCATGGCCTGCCAAGTGCAAACTGGACACGCGAGTTTGCCTGGGCTCCACTGGGTCCCAGGAGAAGCTCCAGGGCTGGAGGGGGTCTGGGCTCCCTCTGGGCTGGCCCACCGCCTCCGGCCACACCTGGGAGTGGCCCCACAGGCTCATTCCCATCCTCCCCGCAGAGGCATTCCTGAGTGGCGGCCCTGAGGCCCCGGGACACACCTTTGGGGGGCTGACATCCAGGGTCCGGGGGCTCCCATGATCTGCAGTCTGCTGTCTGGGGTCACAGGCCAGCTGCCTAACAACCCTTCCCAGTGTCGTGCCGGAGGCCAGGGCCCAGCCTGTGATCCCGCAGGGTGGATGTGCTAAGGCCCCCAGTCGGGAAACAATCCACGCCACTTTGAAGGGGCGGCTTTGCCAGCTCCCGCTGTCCCTTCGGCCTGGAGGGAGCTCTGCCCTGCGGCAGGAGGGACCCGGCTCTCCCCTCGAACTTCCCAGAGACCGTTCTTACCAGAGGGCCGCCTGCAAGCAAAGGCGGGCTGCCCCCGACCGGTGCCCACACCCAGGCAACCTGGCCCCTCTGGGCTCCCATCAGGCTCACATGTCCAGCCCCCAAAACCTGCTCCTAGACTCCCCCGTGGGACGGCCGCCTCTCTTGCTGCAGAGGGTCCTTCCCACCTCCCAGGCCCACCCCTACCGTCTCCTCCTCCAGGGGGCCTTTCCTGACGGCTACAGACCACACACTGGTCCTGCTCCTCAGCGCTCCTTTTGACACTGGTCCTAATGCTGGCTAACATTTACTGAGCGCTTCGTCCATGCTGGGTGCTGTCCTGAGCAACTCACAGCACTGCATTTAATCTTCACACGACTCCACGAGGTGGGCACTTTTATAATGTCCATGTTATAGAAGAGGAAACTGAAGCACAAAAGGGCTAAGTAATTCGCCCACGGTCACACAGCAGCACAGAGGGGTTAAGTAACTTTCCTGGGGTCACACAGCTGGTCAGTACAGAGCTGGGGCTGGACCCAGGCGCTCTGGCCTCAGAGTCTCTTCTCCGACCCTCTTCCCTCTTACAAAAGGCTCCACCTCCTGCCTCACACTGGGGCAGGGTCTTGCTCATCACTAAAATTCCTTGCTGGGTCTCCAACTCCACCTCCCAAAGGGTGGGGCCTCATCCTCATGCGTGGTTTAGGGAGGAAGCACATTTCCTTTGGGGAGTTTCCTTATGGCCCCAACACGGCTTCACTGAGCAGAGCTGACGTCACTCACATTCCCGGGGCAGCTGCCAGCTACTTCTGCTTCCCTCAACGGACTGTCGGAGCCGGGCAGACGAGAGCCAGCCCTGGGTCTGACTCTCAGTCCCTGCTGTGTGACCCCAGACAAATTATTCCACTTGTCTGGGCCTCGTTTTCCACTGAAAAACGGGGCAGGAGAGCCCAGGTCGTGGGTCGTGAGGGGGAGCTGTGAGGGGGCACGAGCACAGAACCGGCCCTGGGGACGCACCAGGACAGCCGCTGCCTCCACCCTCTCGGGTCCCGCGACACGGCCAGGTTTGCAGGCAGCTGTGCCCCACAGAGACTTGCACCTGCAGTGACAGCCACCCTCGGGGGCTGGGTTTCTCCCTCAACGCGCTGAGCTCCCCCAGCGCCGTCACCGCCCGCCTGCGCGTCTGGGCTCTGGATTTTGTTTGGACGTGGAGCAGCGCCCCATCTGCGGCTGCCGCGGTCACTGTCTCACGCACCGTCCCGCGCTGCCGCAAACAGGCAGGTAGGACGCGCCCTTCCAGGCCTTTCTAGGGCTTGTCACACAGCAGAAGTTCTGCAGACTCAAAGACAAGTCAGGTTTGCACCAACATGAGGGGGACACCCACGCATTGGCCGCCATCATCACTGGCCAGGACGACTGCAGGGGCCTTTCTGGTCCGCCTCCCTCCACCCTCACCCCCTCAGTCTCTTCCCCAGGCCACATCTGGAGTAGTCCAGATCCAGGTCATGTCCCTCCTCTGCTCAGAAACAGCCAGAGAGTCCTACAGAGCCCCATGTGGACTCCCCAACCTCTGTGTCCTCACCTCCTAATACCCTCCCCTTCACGCACTCTCAGCCACACCAGCCTCCTCCCCATTCTTCCCACATCCAGGCACACGCCTGCCTCAGGGCCTTTGCACTGGCCGGCCCTCTGCCTGGCTTGCTCTTCCCAGATGTGCACACAATTCACTCCCTCATTTGCTTTCGGTCTTTACTGTTCAGTCAACATCCTGCTCACCCCGCTCTCCCTGCCCCTGCTTCCATCTTCTCCTCAGCACATTTTCTCTCCAACACATTAAATAATGTCCATATTTACCTCAATCATTATCTGTTTCTCCCACTGAAATATGAGCCCACGAGGACAGAGATTTCCTTGTTTTGTGCCTGGTGCATGTAGTTGGTGTTCAATAAATACTCCTTGAACGAAGAAATGAACAGTGTGCTGAAAGAACCTAAACGCTCAGCAATATTTTAAGTGTTGCTGCGATTCCTGGCCAGCAAGATGCAAAGGAAACCTTGAGAAGTTGCCTGTCACCGACAGGACCCAGAGGACGGAAACCAGTGTTCACAGACCAGCATCTGATAGAACGAAATATGCCAGACTCAGGGCTAGCACGTGGGCAAGGAAGACAAATGTCCTGACAAGGACTGCGAAAGAAGATTCCTGAAACGAGCGACAGAGCTGAGGCAGCCTCCCCGGCCACAGGCCCTGTGCCCCTGCTGGGGCCAGAGGCCAGGCAGGGGTCCAACAAAGGCTGCCCCAGGTCTGAGCACTGAGAGCATGAAGCCCCAATTAGGAAGCTTCTGAGCATGACAGCAGCGCAAATAGGAACCCAGCGCTGACTCTGCACCAGATGCTCCTCCAAAGGCTGTGCAGATATGAACCTGTTTAAGCCCCAGCCACCCTATGGGGCAGGGACCGTCGTTAGACCCCATTCTGCAGCTGTGGACACTGAGGCATGGAGAGAGTTAGTAATGTGCCAAAGGGCACCAAAGCCAATAGCGTTAAGTGGCAGGACTGGGGTTCAAACCCAGAATGCGAGACTCCACAGAGGACAAGGGCGGCCGGAGGAGCGCAGCTGACTCCCCAGGAAGGAGGCACCTCGCTCCACACGACACGCTACGCAACCCCGCCTAGCCCCGCCTGGCTGGCGGCTCCCGGGTGCTGCGAGGAGCGGGCATCAAGGCCCAATGAAGCCTGGATGACACTTCCTCACGACTGCATCTCAGTGCCTCCGTTGAGAAACCTGAAGGCAATCCCATTTTCATAACAATTCCACCATCAAAACATCAGACAAGGGGCAGGCGACGTCTGAAACGCGGACTGTGAGCGCGCACGGGGCGACGACCCGAACGATTCCTTAAGCAGCTCTATTTCCAAAGCATCAGCAGCCGCATTTTCTGGGGGGACGACCACGTGTGGGAGAAACGCAGACACCAGAGCTCGGCTCACGACCGGAGCCACACGAGGGGGCATGAAAGGCCCGCTGTCCTGGATGCAAAGGCACCCGAACTCCACTGCCTTCTCGGGCACAGCAACGCCACATCGGGGGGCTCGGGGCCCGGGGGCCTGCTGGAAGTGGCACACCATCCTAACACGCGGAGCCACAACCCCGCCTGAGGGTCAGGGCAGAGACCGACACCGCCGGAGTCAACCCGGAGAAGCCAGTGGCTGAGCTCGGGGGTCAGCAGAGGGAGACACCCTGGCAGTGCCGGGGGACCCTGTGGACCTCTGTCCTGCTGCTCAGTCGCCCCTTCTCCCAGCTCCATGGTGCCTGGAGTGGCTCTGAGCAGATGCTGTCCGATTCCCTCTGAAAACACACGTTAGGGAGACATCGCTGGGAAGAGGAAAAAGGCAGGAGCTGGCATCCCGCCACAACAAGGCCCACGGGGGCTGGGAGGACGGACACGCCCGAGCCCAGAACCGCCCGGGACCAAGACAGGCTGTGGGTGTGAGCAGGGCGCAGAGGCGGGCAGTGAACACCTTCAGTGACACGGCCCCGCGGACCGTCCTGCCTCCCGCCAGCTCAGGGGAAGGTGCCACCATCCTGCTGGGACTCTGCCTGTGACAGGCAGCAGAGCCCACAGGCTGGGATGTGCTCGGCCCTGCTGGGCCATCTGGGTGACCCCCGCCACCCCCACATTAGAGACGAGGACACGGAGGCCTGGGGCTGCTCTGCTCTCCCAGGCCGCACATCTGCTACCTGTGCACCCGGGGCCCGGCACCGGCCATGAGGTCTGCACCCAGGTCCCATCACAATTCCACAAGGCCTTCTTAGGGCACCCCAACATCCTGACAAGTGCCCCACGGAACAAGTCACACCCACACAGCCCTCAGTCCAGCTCCGCTCCCAGCGATCCAGAGCAAACGGAGAAACGGGCCCCAGGGAGCTGTCGTGCTTCCAAAACATCCGGAAGGGCCAGGCCAAACCTCGCCGCCGGGCGGCTCTAGAAGCTGCATCCGCTTTACTTAGAGATGAGTTTTCTGCTACCGAGAAGGAGGCAGGAGCAGGCTATTTTCATTCCAAACCAGCTGGGTTTTACCAGAGAGCGGGCGGGGGGCTGCAGGAGAGGCGAGAACCGCCCACCTCATGACTCGGGCCTGTCCCATCTGAGGCTGCCGAGAGGGCCTCCATCCTGGGACAACAGGTGGCCGCTGTGGACAGGGGCTCGCCCAGGCCACGGCCTGTACCTGGATCTGGAAGGCAGAACTTGTGCCTGACTTCCAGCGGCCCACCCACCAACTCAGTCTGCGGTCACCTCGAGGCCTCAACCAGCGCAGGAGAAAGTGTGTGGAGGGGGAAGCCCGCACAAGGACCTCCATGGGGACTGGGAAAGCCACATGGTGCTTTGATGATGGATTTGCTCCCTCAAAATGGGCGGCCTGGTCTTCCGATGAGCTTCCAGCTCTCCAACCAGCCGTTCCCCATCAGAGGCACCTTCCAGCCCAGCCCAGGGAGCGGGGCACTGGGCTGGGACTTTTTTCATTGCTCTACATATTTTTAAATAAATGTTGTATATATTTCAGGTGCACACATGACGGTCTGACATGCACAGCGACAGTACCACCACGGTCAGGCTGACTTGCCATCTCCTAGCACGGCTGCCGCTGGCGTGGGTCATGAGAGCACCTGGAGTCCGCTCAGCGGATCCGCGGCGAGGAGGGCAGTGTTATCAGGTGTACTGGTCGTGTCCTATCAGATCTCCAGGCCTGCTCCTCCTGCAGGACGGCCACTCGGTGCCGTCTGGAGACCTTCTCAATCATCGGAGCGGACGAGAGGTGCCACTGGCACCTGAGGGGGTCGAGGCCGGGGTGCTGCTACTCCCACCGTGCACAGACGGCCCCCACAGCGAGGAGGGATCTGTGCAAAATGTCAGTGGCACCAAAGTTAAGAACTGAGTCTTAAACAGGTGGACTCTTAGCTGACGTTGCTTCAGAAAAGATATAATAATATTGCTGTCATAATACAATATCTAACAATGTTTGGGGACAGAGTTTCAGTCTGGGAAGATGAAAGTACTGAAAGGGATGGTGGTGACGGCTGCACAACAATCTGAATGTACTAAATGCCACTGAGCTGTGCACTAACACAATTAAAATGGCACATTTTTTGTTATGTAGACTCTACCACAATAAAAAAATCTATGACGTACGTTATTTAATTATGTTACATACTTAAATATTACACGTTATTAATAATTATAATTATTTCATAAGGTCAAATGCTCACCATACATATGCCGACCCCTCCCATAACCGGGGCCATTAGTCCATCCTCCCTCAATGGACGGGGAGTAAGTGGAAGCTAGGGGGGGCAGTGACTCGCCTCCGGCCACCAGGGGACACGCCTGGGCAGGGTCCCGCCACTAGGGCAGGCCCGCACCCCCGGAGCTCGTTCTCATCTGATCTGACCTCGCTGACCCCAAAGCAGCCTGCAGAAGAGTTCGCTCCCTCGGCAAACAGTCACTGGTGCGGCCTCTGTGCCAGGCGCTGGGGCTGCGGCAGGAAGTGGACACGCAGAAGCCGGCCCTTCCAGGAGCCAGGCCGGGGTGGGAGGCAGAGCAGGGACCAGGAACAAAACCCAAAGGGACACCCCCTGAGGTGTTCAGATGGTACACGCCATGGAGAGAGCAAGCACAGAGGGGCAGTGGGGAACCCTGGGGAGAGGGCGCCCACCGAGGAGGCCGCATGGAGTAAAGAGCTATAGCCGCAGACAGCACCGTGGGAGCAAAAAGCCGGAGAGGCCGAGGAGTCGCCCCACCCCCAAGGAATCACCCCTTGATCCTTCTCTGCGCCTCATCCCAAGAGCAGGCTCGCATCTAACCCTGGTGCCCTGCACAAGATCCCAGCCAATCTGCTGTGTGTTCACAGGCAAGTCCCTTAACCGATCTGTGCCCAGTTTTCTGTTCTGAAAAACGGGAATGACAAAACCCAGCTCTCAGTGTGTTTTCAGGATCAAATGAGACGGTGTGTAAACTGCTTAGCACCTTGCTGGCACACACGGGTTCATGGAGTGCAGAGCTGAACACGTCTAACACTTTGACGAACGAGGATGCCCCACCCTCGCAAGGGCACACCCCACAGCGGCCGGGCACTCGGGACAGCCTTCTCCAAAGTCTGGCCTCACCTCAGGATCTTCACACATAGGCTGTCCATGAGAATCTTCCCCCGTGAGTGTGTCTGAGAGACGGTCAGACAGCACATCCTGGCGAGGCCAGATTTCCATTTCCAATGACGCCCCACTGTCTCTCAGACCGTGCGGAGCCCCCTCGCTGCCAGTTTCACGGCCTGGGTGACAATCCCCCTGTCTCACACAGCCCCCCACTGAGGCAAGCACTCAGCCTCACCTCCAAACAAGAGCAAGCCCAGGCCAGGGCTCGCTGGCCTCCCTCCGCCTCCCTGCTCCTGGCCTGGCGTGGGCCCGGAAAATTCAGAGACTCGGGGACATTCTCCTGGTCTGGGCTCGCTTGAGACCCTCACGTTCTGGTGGGGCTCCCTGCCATCCAGAGGGTCTGAGACGCTGGGGAGCAGGAGGCCATGGGCTGGGAGTACACTCGGGGCTATGAGGTTCTCAGAACCCACAACCCCTTAAAGGGTCAAAAATCTAGAAGCCTAGGAACGCAAAACGGCGCAGCCGCCCTGAAGACAGTTTGCAGTTTCTTACAAAACTACACTTACTCTCACCACATGATCCAGAAATCACACTCTTTTTTTTTTTTTTTTGAGGAAGATCAGCCCTGAGCTAACACCTGCTGCCAATCCTCCTCTTTTTGCTGAGGAAGACTGGCCCTGAGCTAACATCCGTGCCCATCTTCCTCTACTTTATATGTGGGACACCTACCACAGCATGGCTTGTCGTGTGGTGCCACGTCCACACCCGGGCTCCAAACCCACAAACCCCGGGCCACCAAAGTGGAACGTGTGTACTTAACCACTGCACCACCGGGCCAGGCCCGCAATCACACTCCTTGCTGTTCACCCTAAGCAATTAAAACTTACATCCACACAGAAACCTGCACACAGATGTTTATAGCAGGTTTACTCAAT
Organism: Equus przewalskii; assembly: GCF_037783145.1. Lineage (NCBI taxonomy): Eukaryota > Metazoa > Chordata > Mammalia > Perissodactyla > Equidae > Equus > Equus przewalskii. Next base: position 3,660,163 of record NC_091845.1, read on the forward strand.
TGCCAAAACCGGAACGCAACAAAGAGGTCCTTAGTAGGTGAAGGGATAAACAAACTGTGGTCCATCCAGACGGTGGAATATTATTCAGTGCTAAAAAGAAATGAGCTCTCAAGCCAAGAAAAGACACGGAGGGACCTTAAATGCATGTTACCAAGTGAAAGAAGCCAATCTGAAAAGGCCACACACTGTGTCATTCCAAGCATGCGACATTCTGGAAAAGGAAAAACTATGGAGACAGGAAAAGGATCAGTGGTTGCCAGGGGTTGGGGGGAGGGAGGAACAGGTGGAGACCAGAGGAATTTAGGGCAGTGAAACTATTCTGTATGGTGCCATGACGGTGGATCGGTGTCATTCTACGTTTGTCCAAAGCCACAGAAGGTGCGGCACCAAGAGTGAAATGGCGCAACCCAGGCACTGCAGTGACCAACAACACAGCGACACTGGCTCACAGCTGTCGTGAACACACCACGCCACGGCGAGATGCTGACGGGGAACTGGAGCGGGGCAGGGGCGCACGGGAGCTCTCTATACCGATGCTCGATGCTTCTGTGAACTTAAAATCTACTTCAAAAAATAAAGTCTATTTAGAAAAAACTTTTTAAAAACCCGGAACCCAGAGAAGACGACAGAGTCAGGGGAGTCGAGCCAGTGAGAAGCATGACCAGCGGGGAAACTGAAGGCTCTCACACCGCCAGCCCCGGGCTGGCCCGCCGCCTCCCCCTCCCCGCAGTAGCTGCCAGCACTACCCACTCAGTCACTCATGCAGGAAACCGAGGGGATCTGCTGTGACTCCAGGCCATCACCACCCCACCCACCTGGGAGTCTCGTGGGCTCTGTGTCACAGCGGCCCCCAAACTGGACTTCTGACCACCTCCATCCCACCCCCTCATCCAAGCTCCATCGTCTCTCTCCCGCGCCACTGCCACAGCCCTGCCCCGCTACACTCCACTCCCTGCATGGCCAGCGAGGCCTTCCGAAATGATAACTCGGACCTCATCACTCCACCGCAACCAGAGCAGAAGCCCCCCTCCCAGCTCCTGCACCGCCGCCCCGCCAGGAGGCACGGGCACGTGAGGAGAACAGGACTCGGTACATGATGGGTGCTCGACGAATACTGCGGGCCATACCTCGGAGCAGGCAAACCCGCAGCGTGCTGGACAGACGCTCTCGTCCGCATTCCTAAAAGGGAAACGGGGCAGAGCCGCCGCTCCCCGGGCTTGGAGGCGGCCGATGCGCAAAGCGTTCAAGCCACAACTGTCGACTGAGTGTGCACTAACTCCACGATCGTGGACGACCCCTTACACAGTTCCACTGCCATTCAAAACGCACCGATTTGGAACCGTCTCCTCAGGTCGGCAGGTCCCCGCCCCATCCTTGCTCCTCCCCTCCTGCGGGAGCCTCCATCGCTCCCCTCCACCTGCTGCACCTCTGATTGCTGATGGACACCGGGAGGGGCCAGCCGGACACCACCGCCCGGCCGAGGCCACCCGAGAGCCGGTCACCGAGCCGGCTGCCTTGGCGCTCAGCAGAAGCAGCTTCTGCATATAGTTATTAATGACTTTATTTATATACCAATATTTAGTACTGCTGGCAATTAAGCAGAGCTGCTTTCAAAATATGACTAATTACAACAGTCATGCTGGCAGGGAGACTTCTGAAGGAAGGCAGGCACGCCAGCAAAAGCTGCCCGTGCCAGAGGAGGAGCAGGTGCTGGGCCTCGGGACGCAGCCCTGGCTCCCACCCTGGAGGACCCCAGCAGGGCCAGAAGAGGAGGAGGAGGGAGAGAGAAAGCAGGAGGAGGGAGACAGGAGGCAGGAAGATGGCGCAGGGAAGGAAAGTCGTAATCCTCCACCCAGGAGCCTTACTTTGTAAGACGCGAGTTAACTCGTTCTCTGGCCTGACGTTCCTGCTCCTCGGAAGCCAAGCAGAAGGGACGGGCTGCCTAACTCCCAGGCTGACGTTCTGAGGGGAGCCAGGCGGGGAGCCCGCACAGTGATGCGGAAACCTGGCCAGTGTGGGCTGGTGTGTAGAACTTGGCATCTATCAACAAGAGCTCCTGGCCCCATGACACCCTTGCTGATTTCCACCCAGTAAGGGGTGAGACCTTCTCTGATTTCTCACAGAGTGACCATTTTTGGTCAAAACAGGTGCATCTGGCAAAGGTGGCCAAAGCCCAAGTTCCTAAGAGCACGATGACAGAGCTGCATGAGTCCCAGCGTCCCAGGCCGTCAGAGCCAGTGTCCCTGGTAGGCACCCACAGCTGACTGAGTCTTCCTGACCCACAGCCACCTCTTCCCTGACATCCACTCAGGTCCCTATTCTGTGCCAGGCACTGAGCAGGGGCTGAGGCCAAAGATACCAAGACAGCCCAGAGACTAAACTTGACCTTGACCCTGACCCCAAGGTCCTCCAGGTGGGTGACGTGGACATGGAAACAGACAGCCACACTGCCCTATGACCCAGGGAACAGAGCACAGCTGGGGGGGCCTCCTGGAGGAGGCAGCTCAAAGCTGAGGGGAAGTGGGTCCCCAGGGCAGAGCAAGCACATGGCAGCACGAGGCCACATGCTGGGTACAGGAGCCTCTGGAGGGGCAGGCCCAGTCCCCAGGGGCCAGCTGCTGAGAGCAGGGGCACCCCCCAGGCCCCAGGCCTCTCAGCCCTCACTTCCATTGCTCTCAGCTCAAGGTCACCCCCAGAGGCCTCCCCCAACCAGGCTGCCAGGAACCGCACCCCGTCACTCTCCACTCCTTGACCCGCCAACTCTTCCTGTCCAGCGCCCACCTCTGCTGGACATTCCAGTCCACACTGACCTGCGTCTCTCCTTAGTGCCCGATCACCAGCTAGAAGGTAAGCCCCCAGGACAGGGGGACCCAGGCAACAGTGCAGAGCCTGGGACCCAGTCAGAGCCCCCAAGACATGTGCCGAAAGAGTGAGGGAGGGAGGGAATAAAGAGCTCGAAATCTCTCTGCAGCCCTCACGGGGCTGGCACACCCGCAAAGCCAGGCAGGACCCTGAGTGAGGGAAGGGGCGGGCGGCCATGCAGCCCCCCGGCGGGGGTGGTGCTGCCCCTGCAGCCAGAGCCCCTCCCGTTTGGAGGTGGGGGGCCCGCTTAGTTCTCAGACGCAGCTGGGAATCTCATGCTTTTTGTGAAATCTCCCGCTCTGTAAACACTGGCAACTGATTCAGGTCTTAAAAATATATATCTGTGGGCTGGGCATGGTCCAAGGAGCCACTCTGCCAGGTGGGAGGGAGAGGAGAGCAAGGAGGGGCTCAGAAGGGACACCGTCTGATCTGCACATAGGAAGATCGGCCCCCACCAGGTACAGTGGCCACCAAGGTCCCTGTCGGGGGTGCGGCCGATGGCTCTCAGCCACGTCCCTCCCCAGAGCTGCCTTTGGCCTAGGTTACCTCGCCTCCCAGGGGCAACCCCATCCAACGTCTGGTCCATGCAGAGGGACAAAGGGCCAGTTCCCTCGCCTTGATCAGGCACACCTCTGCTCGGTCATCCCAGCTCCAGAGTTCCCTGCGGCATCGGCCAGGGGAGGCCACTTTGGGATTGTGTCACGGCCAACATCCCTCCTGCCCTCCACAACCACCCACACTGCAGTAGCTGGTGACTGTGTGTCTGTCCCCTGGGCTCCTGGGGCAGAGCCAGGGCGGGCGGACCCCTGGGACACATGGTCCCGAGAGCTGGCAGAGCCAAAGCCTCCCGGGAGTTCCGAGGCGACTCTCCCAGGACTCGTCCCCGTGAGCTCACGCAGGCAGCTCGGTTACGTCCCTAAGTCCCGGAGCTCCGGCCACCAGCCGTGTTGGGTGTGATCCCGGTCGCTGCGTCCCAGGCCGGTCACCGCGTCCCAGGCCGGTCACCCGGGAGCCCGCGTAACAGACCCTGCTTTGGGGCTTTGTGGATCTGCAAAATATCTGCCCAGTTTCCTCTTGGGGAAATTTCAGAAATCAGTGCTTTTACATCTGGGAAATTGGCAGCTCCCACAAGACCAGGAGGCCGCCTGTGCGCTCGCTGCCGTAAACTCAGGAGACAAGAACAAGAAGCTTTCCCTGTGGCCCTACAACCAGGTCTGGAGCAGGCCAGCGCCTCGGCATGCTGGGTTCAGAGACAACGAGCACCCAGACCTGAACCCCTGCCTCGGGCACCCTGGGCCAGCGTGTAAGCGTCGGTGATGATGATGATAACACCAGCTGCCGTGCACCAGCCACATCCGACACACCAGCGCCTCTGTGCCCAACACTTCGTGTGTCTGCACCCTCAACGATCTTCCGAGGGACAATTACTATCCCCATCTCACAGGTGAGAAAACTGAGGCACAGAGGGGTCAAGTAAAGTGCTCAAGGTCACACAGTTGGTCCTGGAGCCCAGGTGGTGAGGGAACAGCCGGTGCCGCCAAACCACCAAGCCACAGTCCCAGGAGCACCCTGCAGCCCGCCTCCCGGGTGGTCCTCGCGAGGGCAGGTGGGAGCAGGCCTCCCCGAGCCACTGCAGGGCACAGGCCCTCCGGACACTCAGCCAACCCACTGGGGCCTCCCTCTGACCCTGCAAGGGAGGTCATCCACCCCACTTCACAGACGAGGAAACTGAGGCTCCGAGAGGAGTCAGGAACAGGCCTGTCTCACGCCTGCGCCTCCTGGTCCCCAGCATGGCCCGTGGTCTTCTCTGGAAGTCTCTGGAAGAGAAGTGGACAGAGAGGGCCCTCACCCCATCAGTGGGGACTAACCGTGCATGGTCCTGAGGAAGAGGAAAGGCGGGGGGCCCAGCTGCAGGGCCCACTAGGTGGACTCCAGATGGTCCTCTGCACAGACCCCGATTTCACTTTAGAGCCAGGCCCCTCAGAACAGCTTCTCCTCACTGTCACTGCAGGAGAAAGGAACCTGGTGGGGCGGGGCAGGAGAAGCGCACAGGGTGTACAACCCCCCCCCCCCAAGAGAGGACGGCCATGGCCTGGACAGCGCCTGCCAGGCCTCATCCTCCTTCCATTCTGTAGACACGTCCGGAGCACCGAGATGACCCATAGGGTTCCCAGCCCCAACCCCCACCCTCCAGAGGAGGCGGACCCCCAGCCCTGCAGCATCTCCACGTCACAATTGGGATGAGCCAGGCCTGCTGGGGGAGGGAGGGGCCACCAGGAAGGCTTCCCGAGGAGGTGGCTCCTGGGCTTAGGCACCGACCAGCAGGCAGGAGGGGAGGCAAGGGCACCCCCAAAGAGAGCTGTAAAGCCAGGAGGGGCATGAGGAGCAGATAAATGCGGTGGAGGGTGACAATGCCCCGTATGGGCATGGGGACACAGCCTGGCTCTGGGACTGCAGCCTGGCACCACCTTCCCAGAGAACAATCCACCCTGCTTGGGGCAGACGCACGCCTGAGCAGCAGCTCCCCAAGGTGTCTGCCCGGGGAAACGCTCATGGGGTCGCTGGGGTGACGCAAGGAAGATGCTCACTGAGCATAAAGGGCTGTGGAGGCAGCAGGTGTCCGTCCCCAGGGGAGCGGACAGGGATGCGTGGTGGATGCCCCACTCCCACCCCCGGAGGCACTCAGGGAGCAGCAGGTAGCTGGGTACACGTCAGCGTCACTCGGACCCTGAAAATGCAGAACCGGGTGACACAAGGAGGAAAGAAGAGGCACCTCAGGGTGGGTTCTGGCAGCAGGGCCAAGGGGAGGCGAAGGGGCTCTCGGGGAGCCCGTGGAGGGGGCAGGGGCTGGTGGAGGGTCCAGCCCGGCCCACAGGGTCTGTGAAGGAAACTCCAGACAGGTCCTGCTTGAGGCGAAGCCCTCAGCCCTGTGGCCCCCTCGGGTCACTGGTGCCCCGTGGGCAGTGAGCTCTCGGGTGAGGCCCTGTCAGCCAAGGGTGTGTCTGCAGGAAGGCCAGGTCAGAAAGGGCGCCTGCCCAGAAGGAATCACGTCTACGAGTCAGCATGCACGCTGGGGGCGACGCAGGGGGACAAGGGCCCGGAGAGCAGAAGGGGACACCGCGACGCCAGGACGAGGGAAGGGGCTGGACGTCGAGCTGGGGAAGAAGGAGCGGGTAGAGCCGGGAGTGGCCGCAGCTGGACGGCGGGGATCCGTGCACCGGGCCAGCCAGTGTGACGAACTCAGCCCCCCACGGGAGGTGGGAAACAGAGGGGAGGCCACAGCCACCGTCGCCACGCGGCGTGCATGGGGGAGGACGCCAGCCGCCGCAGCCCAGGTCACTGTGTTGGAGCCGTTTCCAACCACTGAACAGCACCCTGAGCAGAGGCAGCGAGCACCCCTCGGAGGCCAAGTTAATAATGGAGTGGTGGAGGGGCGTTCATCACTGTCAGTCCTGAGCGCAGGGCCACGCAGGGCCACACGCAAGGCCCCCAGGCCTGGGCTGCCCTCGGCACACACAAGGCCAGGCCTGGGGCAGGAGCAGGGGTGGGCCGGGTCCCTCAGCTGCGCTGGCGGGGCTCCAGCAGGGCCGAGGCAGAACCAGCGGGAAAAGGAGGTCACACACAGTCAGTCACTCAGTGAGCACTTCCCGAGGGCCTACTGTGTGCCGGCTGCTGCGACTTCAAGAGTGGGCAAACACAACATTCTGCCCAGTGAAGCCGACAGCCTCCGGGGAGACAGGCACTGGGGCCAACCCATCCAGGACACGCTGTGCGGGGACGTGCAGAGATGGAAAACACTGTGGAGGACGCGTCTCAGAGGTGGGGTCAGGGAAGGGTCACAGAGCAGGGACCTCTGCAACGGAGACTCCGAAAGGAAGGGAGGGAGCAGGCCCTGCACCCCTCAGGCCAAGAGCAGGCTCACAGACGGGCCATGTGGCTGCCCTGCAATCACCTATCTTCACCCCACTGTTCCTCTGCCTCAGTTTCCTCACCTGTAACACAGATAATAACACCTACGTCGGCAGGCAACAGAAGGCTGAGTGAGTTCCTGGATCTAAAAGTCTGGCACGTCGCCGTGTGTCCCAGCAATCCTGCTTCTGGGATGATCCCAGAAGAACTGAAAGCGGGACTTGAGGAGGTATGTGCACACCATGCTCAGAGCTGCCTTCTCCTCAAGAGCTGAGAGATGGAACAGACCCACGTCCATCGACAGATAAGTGGACACGCAAAACGTGGTCCATCCAATGGAATACGACTCAGCCCTGAAAAGGAAGGAAATTCTGATGCCTGCTATAACATGGACGGACCCAGAGGGTGTTATGCTCAGTGAAATAAGCCAGTCACAAAAGGACAAATACTGTATGATGCCACTTACGTGAGGCCCCTAGAGCAGTCAGAGTCACAGAGACAGAAAGTAGGATGGGGGCTGCCAGGGGAGGGGCGGGGGTCGGGAGTCAGTGTTTAAGGGGACAGAGCTGCAGTTTGGGAAGATGGAAAAGTTCTGTGGACAGTGGGGATGGTGGCACACCAGTGTGAACGTACTTAATGCCCCTGAACCAGACGCTTAAAAAAGGTTAAAATGGCATATTTTATGTTATGTGTATTTACCACAATTTAAATAATAAGATAAATAACCCTCCTTTGGGGAAAAAGCACCTGCACAGAGTAGGAGCTCAGTTAATGCCTGTTTGCTGCCAGCCTCCCCTGGCCCTAAGGACAGAGAGCCCACCAACTGCAGCCACAGGGCTCACTCTGGGGGACTCTGGCCCAGCCCTGAGCCTTGCCGAGTGGAGTGTGGACCAGGATGCAGCCGTCCCTGGATGCAGTGCTCGTCCCCCAGCCTACTGATCTGCAGGGCCCCGCGTGCAACACCAGCACCCCTGGGGCTTTGCCCCGGGATCACCCAGATTGAAAGATTTGCCGGCGTGAATATAAATAGCCCCAAAGCTCCTGGCCCCGGCTCAGCCCAGCAGCGCGGCCTGGGGGGCCAGGGGCCCAGCAAGCCTGGCACCAAACTCCCCTTCCACAAGGGGCCACCCCACAGACCCCGGAAGCAGAGCCCACGTCCTCCTCTGCTTTCCAGGCCTCGGGTTCAGGCTTTGTGCCCCAACCCCCAGCTCGCTGCCTGTCACGATTCCTCTTTTAAAACTCGAATTGGTTTTCAAATCAAAGCAGAATCATCAGCAGCCCCCTCCCCTGCCTGTGGAAAAGCATCTGGCTTGCTAAGGAAGGACCTGAGGAAATGCAGGGGCGGGCCCCACGCCCCTGGGTGCAAGGGAGGGCAGGGGCGCCCCATGCAGGGGAGGGGCAGGAGGTCACCTGGGTGCAGGGGAGGGGTGGGAGGGGGTCACCCGGGTGCAGGGGAGGGTCAAGGGTCACCTGGGTGCAGGAGTGGGGGGCAGGCAGGAGCCAACCCTACACACACGCCCCTGGTCTGGGTCTCAGTCCGGCCGTCACCTGATTCTGATGATTCTCACTAATCTGAAATCCACCTGCAGATACAGCACCTTCAAAACCTGAGGCAGAGGCAGTTTCTGCTGGGTGCGCACACCCCTTCTGCCCCTCCCCCCTCCCCCTTCCTCCCTCCCTGGGGCCAGATGGGCCCCCCTGAGGGCAGCCGGGCCTCCCTCTGCTCCAGCAGCCCTGGCTGAAGCCGGGCGCTTAGGGTGCTGGGCGAGCAGTGGTTGGGTGGATGAGCACATGAATAAATCAATACTCAGCACAGGGGAGGAGGGGAAGGAAGGAGGGACCGTCACAGACACACGCGCAGCTGCCGCCCAGCACAGGTCTCTCTCCCGTCTCCTGCTCTGTCTCTGTCTCTCTCCATCAGGCTCTCCATCCCTGCCCGCCTGTCCATAGCTGCCCCTGCCCCTCTCCCAGCAGGGCAGCCCGGAGCAGCAAGAGGAGAGGGCTGTGGGCCCCTGGGAGAGGGGGGAACACCAATCCCAGCACCCGGGGGTGACCCGCGCACAGAAGGTCTGGCCAGGTGGCCACCTCCCCTCTGTCCAGAAGGCCCAGGTCCTGCCCCCTTCCTAGCCTGAGCAGCAGCAGCCCAGCTGGCCCGTGGACTCTCCCCTAAGGGGACCTTGCTGGCCTCCATTACTCCCTCTTAGGTGGGGACCCCGCCCAGGGCGGTGCCCCATCTGTCACAAGACACCTACCATCCCCTGCGTCAGGGTCCAGGGGGCCTCGGCCAACCCCTGCCTCTGCATCTCACACTGTGTGAAATAATCGGCCCTCAGCCACTGAGAGGAGTAAACTCAGCACCTACCCCAACACTAGGGCCCCAGGGACTCACTTCCACGCCCATTGCCTCAAACTCTGAGGCTTCAGGCTCCCAGAGATATGGTCAAACATCCTCAAGTCACAGCTGTAAAACCACCCCATTCGAAACTCAGGCTTGACTAAGAAGGATCAAAAGCAAATACATTAACATCGACTTAAACACATGGCTTTATTCTCTCACCTAAGAACCTGGACATGGGCAGTCCAGGCCCTGTGCTGCAGCTGCCCCAGGTTATCAGAGGCCCAGGCCCCCTCCAGCTTACTGCACCCGTGGGGCAGCCTTTGTCCTCATAATCCAAAATGGCTGCCTGAGCCCCAGCCATCACGATCTTATTCCAGCCAATAGGTAGGAGGAGTAAAGGGCAAAAGACACAGTCCTTCCTTTTAAAGATACCTCCTATAAGCTACCCACCATACTTCTGCTTACCTCTTACTGGCCAGAAAAGGGTTACATGGCCCTCTCTAACGACCATGGAGGCTGAGAAATGCAGTATTTATTCTGGTTGGCCTCATGGGCATATTAAAACACACACACAAACACACACAGAGTTTTAGTGTTAAAAAAGGGAAAGCAGATATTGGGAGGCAGCTGTGTGGGTCACACACCCCAACCGTTTGCAGCCCAGGGATCACCCCTTTTCACCTCCAAGACCTCTTTTCCCATTTTCCCCACAACCTCCACAACCATCCCAATGGAGACCCGCTGGGAGCAAGCGCCCTCCAGCCAGCGCTGCACTGACGGGCTCTGTGCCACAGGCAGGGCTGTTCTCCACGCTGACGCCCACTGCCCAGCTCAGCAAACCGCCCGGCAGCTTGGGACAAGCCAGTATCCAAACGCGGACGTCGCGCACCCACCCCGTCAGCAGGTTTATTAAGCAAACCGCACTTGACAAAGCGAGGCAGAGGGGTGAGTGCTCCGTCCCAGCCCGGCCCAACGCCCGTGCAGTGGACAGCAGATGCGCCTTCCCTGGAGGGATCTCAGCTGTGGGAAGGCCTGGGGATCCAGCACGCCCAACTACACCAACACCAGCCTTTGCAGACAAAATGCCACGCTCAGTTTGTGGGCAGACGGGCTGGCCGAGCCCAAAGGCCCCAGAGGCCCAGACCGTGGCTGGGGCTGAAGACCTTCCCATCAGACCAGAGAGCTCAGGGCAGCCCACGGGCGTGCATGGGGCGTGCATGGGGCACGCATGGGGCGTGAATGGGGCGCGCATGGGGCGTGCATGGGGCATGCATGGGGTGCACATGGGGTGTGCAAGGGGCACGCATGGGGCGTGCATGCGGCATACACAAAGCAGCAGCCACCAGCTCGAGGGGAGGGGCGGTTGCTCCAACCAAATTAAAGCAAAGGAGAACCACTGAGGGAGAAAGAACCGCGGGCTTCCGCCGAAGCGGTCACCCTGAGAAGAAGGTGAAAGCCAACGCCCTCCCAGAGGGACAAGGCAGGACCCAGGGTGTCGAGTCCTCAAAGGGCAATACAAAAGGGGATGCTGAGACTCCCCGGGGCTCCCTGTGCCTCCTGACGCCCTCCGCCGCCCCCAGGCTGGTGGTCTCCCCAGAGCCCCCTGCATAGAGGATGGGGGGGCACCCGCTCCCCCACGGGCCTGAGGCCACTTCCATCCCTCAAGCCCCTCACCCCGCACATGGCCGCACACGTGGCTCTGGAAACACCCACCGATTGGACCTGAAGCCCCAGCTCAGCAGAGACATAAAGACACCATCTTTTAGGGGCCGGCCGGGTGGCGCAGCAGTTAAGTTTGCACGTTCTGCTTTGGCAGCCCAGGGTTCACCGGTTCAGATCCCGGAAGTGGACATGGCACCGCCTGGCAAGCTATGCTGTGACAGGCATCCCACATATAAAGTAGAGGAAGATGGGCACAGATGTTAGCTCAGGGCCAGTCTTCCTCAGCAAAAAGAGGAAGATTGGCAGCAGGTGTTAGGTCAGGGCTAATCTTCCTCAAAAAAAAAAGACACCACATTTTACCACAAAAACAGTCCATGTGGAGAAGAAGGGCTGACATCCTGACTACGTAAAAGCCGCCTCTGCCTCCCTCTGGTCTCCCCCAGCAGAGGGGGACCTGGCTTTTGGCATCTGGGGAGTGAAAGTTTGGGAAGATGGTGATGAATCAGCTTCCCGGCCCCGACGCCGCCCTGTGCCCTCAGGGCCACTGTCCTCCAGATCCGTCTGTGTCCTCTCCTCCTGGCCTGGAGCTGCTCAGGCTCCTGGGGGACGAGAGAAGGGGTTTGCTGAGTCCTGTCCAGGAGGGAGGAGCCTTCGGGTGCCACGTCCAGACCACTGCTAGCAGGACCACCCTCCCCAGAGGCCACAGAAACACAGAGAGGGTCAGCTCCCATCACTGCCACTGCCCAGCCACAAGAAGAGCCCAGGAGCTTGGCCAGAGGTGGGCCTCAGGACCACAGACACAGAGCACAATGGAAAGAGCACTGCTTTGGGAGTCACACAGACCCGGGTCAGGTCTGGCCCCGCCACTTACTAGCTGTGCAACCCCAAGCAAGATGCTTCACCTCTCTGAGCTTGTTTCCTCATGCATAAGGCAGGGCCATGCAAATGAAAAGGGATCAGCTAGCGCTGTGGTAGGCGCTCCATAAATGCTGATTTTGCCAACCTCACAGTGGGGAGCCCCAGCCCCAGGCCAGGAAAGCAGCTGCCGCAAGGAGAAAAGCCGTGAACACTCAGCTGCAGTCGAGGCCACCGGCCACCAGACTTTCTGAGGAGTCTCCCAACCAGAAGAGAGCGTGAGCACACATCGCCCGATAACATATCTACACGCATGACCGGTGACGCGCAGGTACGGCTACACTCAGGCGAGCTCATCGCACGAGAGGCCGCCACAAAGACGCTGAAGGACGAAGTTAAGCAACCAATGGGAAGAGGAGTCCCAGGACTTTCCCCTGTGCCTCAAAGGAATGTGCTGTGCCCCCAGGGGTGTGCACACGCCATTTGAGGGACCCTGGACTTGTCTAGCAACAACGAGGGATTCCTGTAAAACGTCTCATTTTAAATATAAGCAGTTTGCTGGGAGGGCATCTGAAGGTGAGGTATCCGAGGGATCTGGCTGCTGGCTGCCCGGAGCGGGGACAGGCCGGCACCCGGGCACGGCACAGTCACGGGCACAGCACGGGCACTGTCATGGGCATGGTAAAGTCACGGTAACTCAGACAGGAGGCCCCTGGAGGAACACAGGGCTGCAAGAATAAACACAAACTCCAACGTGCACCAAAATCATGAAAAGCTCCAGGAGGGGAGCCAGTCCTTAAGGACGCGTGGGGTTTCCGAGGCCGGGATGGAGGCGTGGGAAGGGCATTCCAGGCACCGAGGAGCGAGTGGCAGTGCAGAAAAGACGTGGCCACCTGGCCACCCCCCCAGGGCAGGTCTCTGGGCAAGAGAGTGCCTTCCGGGTGGGGCTGGGGGAAGGCCCCGTGTCCCGGCCACAAAGGACAGAGAAGGGGAAAGGGCGAAGAGAGAGGAGACACCCGTTCCTGCTTGCTGCCGACCGCCCGCAGCAGCCTCTCCCCGGCCGTCTCCAGGACCACATGTGGCTGCCCAACCTGGATTCCCCGGAGGTCCCCGCAGGACGGAGCGAGTCTGTGGGAAGCCCACCCTGCAGGACAACTGCCTCCCAGGCAGAGCGACGCTGCTCCTAACGCCCAGGCCGCTGGGGAGAAGGCAGCCACGAGGACGCCCGCTAGTCCCCGCAGCTATCAGAAACGCATTAGCGGCAATGATTTCCTCCAGACCCCTTCTCCTCCCTGGATGTTGTGGCTGCTTCGCCATATGGCAGGAGTTAAAAATACAGCTCAGAGGGAGGCGGATGCCGACGAGAGTGGGCTCGGCTCCTGGAGGAGCTGCACGGGGATGCTGGCGGCTCCAGTGCCCAGTGGGCAGCTCTCGGGATGGGGAGCAGTCTCAGCTCCGTGGGGCTGGTCGCCCAGAGAGCCCACCCTCAGACACAGCCACTCACCGAAAGTCACTCGACACACACAGCCAGACAGCTCAGCACACAGGGGCAGGACAGGCTGCCACGTTCCACGCAGAGAGAGGTGAAAACTGGACACACCCCACCCCCCCCCCGACCCTGCCCCGGGGGCGGCCGTGAGCGAAACTTTCGGCAGCCTTAGGTGGGAGAAGTGATAACACGGCCAAGCAAACCACAAACCGCATGTGGTGGATTAAATCCTTGCTCCTCAACCATCGAGAGTGGAGTCTAATTTTCACCCCTTAAACCTGGCCTTGGGATCTGCTTGACCAACGGGATGTGGCAGAAGTGGCCTCTGGGACTCCCAGGGATGAGTGACAAGAACCTCACATCTCCCACGGGGCCTTGGGGGCCCTCTCCCTGGGCTCTGGGTCACCATGCAAGGAGCCCGAGTCCCAAGACCCCGTGCTGGAGAGGCCACACGCAGATGCCGGTCAGCAGCCACAGCTGAGCTCTGCCCTCCAGACATGCCCACCAGTCCCCAGATACGTACGCGAGGCCGTCTGGACCCTCCTATTTGAAAACCACCGAGTAACCTCCACCGACAGCACAGGGAACAGAAGAACCAACCGGCAAAGCCCCGCCCAGCCCCGCCCGCAGAATCTGAAGACACAACAAGAGGGTGGCTCTTTTAAACCTGTACACTTTGGAGCAGTTTGTTCCGCGGAACAGACAAAGCAGAGCATGAGGGGGACTGACAGACGAGTCACTCACTCATTCAACACACATTCATTAAAACCCACCCTGAGGCACGCCCCCTACAGGAACAGCAGAGAAAGGTAATTCTTTCTCCTTGACCCCAGGGGAGCTTCTGGACCAGTTCCTCAGAGCCCACCCAGTCTGTCTGGGTCACACCCGTGTCCCCATCGCCCTGTCTGGCAGCTTCCTCTCCCGGGGCCTGCTCCTGCTGGGCTCCCCTGCCAACATCCCGTGCCCAGCCCCTGCCCTGCCTTTACTCTCTGCGGGTGAGGAGTGGATGTGTGGGCTGTCCTGCCCCTGGAACAGGCTGTATCACGCTCTGAAGGGCGTCCTGCAGACTAAAACAACCAGGGAATGAAAAGGCTGCACTAGAAAGTATCTATTTAATGCAAAAGAAGGTAGTAAGAGAGGGACAGAGGAAGAGAAAAGACATAAGACATACAGAAAATAAATGAAACTGTAGGTGTAAATCCTAGTTTATCAACAAGTATATTAGGAGCCAGCCCCATGGCCAAGTGGTTAAGTTCACGGGGCTTTGGGGAGAAGAATAAAAAAAAGAAAAGATTGGCAACCCATACGAGCACAGGTGCCAATCTTTTAAAAAAACAGTTATATTAAATATAAGCAGATTAAACACTCAAAAGGCAACGACTGGCAGAACGATTTCAAAAACACATAATCCAACTATATACTGTCTACAAGAGGCTCAGCAGATTTAAAGGCACAAAAATGTTAAAAATAAAGGATAAGAAAAGGCATATCATGCAAACAGTAACCAAAAGAGAGCTGGAGCGGCTACACTAACATCAGACAAAATAGACTATAAGACAAAAGTTGTTACTAGAGACAGAGAAGGACATTTTATAACGTACAAGGGTCAATCCATCTAGAAGAAATAGTAATTATAAACATATATGCACCAAACAACAGAACCCAAAATACATGATGAAAAACTGACAGAAATGAAGGGAGAAACAGATAATTCAACAATAATAGTTGGAAACATCAATACCCCACACTCAAAAATGGACAGAACGACGAGGCAGACGACCAACAAGGACACAGCTGTCACGTCCAACACGGTAACCAGCCCAAGCTGCAGACACACAGAGCACGCGCCCAGCCACGGCGGGACACACACGCTTCTCACGTGCACGTGGGACGCTCTCCAAGACAGGCTGTATCTTAAACTTTAAAGTGAGTCTCAGCACATTTTAAAGGACTGTGACCATATAAAGTCTGTTCTCTGAACACCATGGATTGGAATTTAAAAGGTCCCCCAAAGATGTCCAGACAACACTCTCATGGGGAGGTGCTGGGTTTGTCCTTGCTTAAACCAAGACCTCCCCCACCATACTTGCCTCTCTATGCCTCAGTTTCCCCATCTGCACAAAGTGAACAGTAATGCTATCTACCTCCCAGAGTTGAAGCAAGTGTTCACAACAAACAAGCCTGTCGTCATGGTTACCATTACTCCTTATGGACGGAGGGAAGTAATAATAACCCCTCACCCTGCATCTCTGGGTGAGGAGACGCTCTTTCACACAACAGATTAAGACTTTCACAATTCCTCCACTCACTATTTAACTTGGTCCTCACTGTGGCCCTGCCGGGTCATCTGTTAAAGGATCACGGAGGTGGTCGTGAGGCCCCAGCACAGTGGCGCCTGTCGTGTCCTTCGCCCAGGGCTTGGCTCACGATGGGCCCCAGGGAGGGTGCAGGTCAGCCTGCTGCTGGGAGCCGGATGCTGGTCAGAGTCACCAGGACCCCCTTTTAGGTGGAGGAGTTTTACACACCTTGAACTCTGAGGAGTGCTGAGCTGGGTGAAAGGAAAGCCTCAAAGAAGTCTAGACACAGAAATGAGCACGTAATGGGCCGGGGCAGGGGCGGGACATTCCAGATGCCCCGCTTTGGAGTGGGGAGTTCCCCATTCTGCTTTACCAACATCGTCTCCACAACCTCAATGCAGTGAAGAGGCTGTAACCAAGGGTTAAAGGGACTGTGACAGCACGTCTTACAAAGGGGTGCATTCACCGTCAGCTCCACGAGCTGTGCAGAGGCAGACAGACAACAGAGAGAAACACCAGGACCCATCAGCTGATCCTAAACCCCTAACTTCCCTCTCACATCAGGTTTCTTCTCAGCCTAGAAAGAGGGAGCAGCAGGGACAGGAATTCGCAGGAAGGAGACATACCCTGCGTCTCCATACGTGAAGGAGTCAATCCTCAAGAACCCTCTACAAGGGAGGTGATGGGCTATAAGCCCATTTTATAGGTGAAGAAACTGAGGCACAGAAAGGCTAAGTACCTGGACAGAGGAGACACAGCCGGAACGTGTGGAGAGAGTGGCCTGGCCACTGTGTGTCCTGACCACTGCGTGTCCTGACCACTGCTCTGTCCACATACGGCACGTGTACCTCGAGCAGGAGCCGTCTGGAACCCCCAGCCACCCCAGGGGAGGCGAGCGTTCCTGCTCAGGGTGCTCCTCCTGGTGGGTGAGTGAGCCGGGCAGCTGGAGGCAGAGTCCCCGCGCTCACCAGCCCAGGAAGCGCTGCAGGTGTGACGGGTGACGTGGCCCTCGGCCACCTGGGGCCTTTCCTTCTGGCTATACACCCACCTCTCCTTCCCACCTGGACAGGCGCTTGCTAGGGGGAGACAGCAGGGGACCTCACGCCTTCTATCCAAACCCATGCACTCCTCCTTGCCTCCACCTGCACCCCGGGGCCAGGCTCCCAGCACCCCGAGTGCTCAGCATCTCCTGCTGCTCCTGCTCACTGGCCGCCACCTCCCCCAGGAGCCAGGTGTCCTGTCCATACCTCAGTGCAATCATGGCCTCCTCTGCACAGGGACTCATCCGGGACTCCTGTCTCCCAAAGTCGCCCTGGGCCCCCACAGCCCTGCCCCTCCTGCCCACTCCCACCCATGGTCACCTCCCGCTCCTCTCCCTTGCTGTCCCCTCGCTCACTCTGCTCCAACACACCGGTCTCCTCGCTGTGCCTCAACCACGCCAGGCACACTCCCCACTCAGGGCAATCTCAAAATGTCATCAGCGTCCCCATTAGAGATAAGGAAGCTGAGGCTCAGAGCAGTCCCTTTCCCGTGCCCAGGGGCAGGAAGAAGAGCTGGTTCTCCAGGCCAGGACCCGGCCCAGGCTCACCCCTGGTTGACCACACAGGACACCTGCCAGTTCACATTCAACTTCGGGCTGTCCAGGACCCCTGCAGCCCGTTCTCGAATCTTGTCCACACGCGTTCATGCCCCTGTGAGGTCCCTAGAGGCTGCCCCAGGACCCCTGGACACAAGCCGCGGCCGTCCGGGTAGACAGCAGAGTTTCACCAGCACCCTGTCCCAGCCCTGCCACGTTGGACACTTCACACACAGGTTGCAACGACTCACCATGAGAGGCCCCGCCAGACTCACCAATCCAGGACAGCCTGCGGGAGCCCCGCGACCGGCAGTCATAAGCCCGTCCCCGTGGTTCTGCGAGGAGGTGGCCCGGGGCTTTGATTTCTGCCAGGCCTGATACTCTTCACGCCAAGGCGCACGCGGAGCAAGTGGGCCCTTCAAACAACGGGGGGGCGGAGCCAGAAGAGGGGCACGAATGCCAATCGTCCCCTGCGGCCATGTGTCCCAGGGTGTCCTGATGGACGAGTGCCACAGAAAGGCCTGGGAAGCCAGCTTCCAGCAACACCCACGTGCCCGGAGCAGGAAGGGCGGCCAACGCGGAGCAAACGGCTGCACGAGCTGCCCTGACACCGCGGAGTCCCTCCCCGCACAGGACACCTACTGCCCACAGCCGCCCGCTGCCAGGGGGCCGCCACGATTTTGCCGAAAAGGGACTCGGGCTCCTGGCGGTGACCACTGCGAGTGAAAGGCCAAATCCGACACGAGGAGGGAGAAGCGACAGCTGGCCCGGGGCGGGTGACAGCGCTGGAGCTAATTCTGGGTCCTGAAGCCAAAAGTCTGGGTGAGCTGCCACCTCCGGAAAGCCCTCCAAATGTTTCACAAGCGTTTACAGACGGTTCCACAGCCGCACAGTGTGGTGGTGAACTGCACAGGCTCCGGAGGCAGACACACTGGCATATGAGTCCCACCTCTGCTGCTGGGGGACCATGGGCAAACTGCTTAACCTCTCTGAGCCTGTTTCATACCTGCCAAACAGGACGCTAACAGCTGACCCCTGTCACAGGGTCAGAGGAGGCTGCTCAGCCCGGGGCACTGGAAGGGGCTCAGTTACTGCTGTGCTTTGATTATAACCAAAGCATTCTAAGTTTAGGTGCAAAACAACGGGTTTTCTGTCCTCCTCATTTGTGAATCCTGCCTCCTCCGAGAAGGAAAGCCAAGCATTTCCACAATCAGGGCGCAGACATGGCACAGCTTGGGCTGGGGGGTGAGGGACAGTTTTGTTCACCACCCTGCCCCCAGATGGAAATCAGGGTTCTATGCAAGAGCCCAGGCTGGTCCACGTCGTCTGGCCCACCCGTCCCCACTCACAGGTCTGGCAGGACCACTGACGGCACCTCCCACCCCCAAACATGCCGAGCATCTTCTCGCCTCCATGCTCTCACAGGGGCTGTTTCTCCTGCCTTGATTCCATCCTCCTCCTCTTTCCTGCCCTTCAAGCCCTGGCTCGAATGTCACCTCCTCCAGGAAGCCTCTGTTGATGCCCGAGGGGGGCCATCTGCTTTCTGCTTCCTGCTTTGGGGCCCCACATCCTCTGCTGGCCTAGTGCCTCTGCCACCTTCTGTGTACAGGTCTATGTCCCCGTTCACACATTTCCAAGTGGAGGCGGTGGGGGCTGCACCGATCAAGGACAAGAATCAGGCGGGAGTCACCAGGAACAGTAAATAAAAGGACGTGGGGGCAGCGAATATGCATGCTCGGCCTGGCTTCCAGGACACAGTCTATAAATGCTGGCTCCCCATCAACGTGCTTCCAAACACCCTCAAGGATGGACAGGCACGAACAGAGCAAACACTGCAACACGGCCCTGCGAAACCCCGGGTGCTGTGCCTTGACCAATCCTTTCAGCATTTCCGTATGTTCGGCAGTTTTCATAATAAAACATTGGGGAAAACCAACCCTCAGAAGCACTCTGCAGACCCCAGCTCTGCTCCTCCTGGAGCTACCGTTGCTGGTCCCACAGTGCCCGGCTGTACGCCATCCCTATGCCGGACCTTCCTGAGCAGAAGCAGCACTCCCTGGTTTACCTGGGGTGGGGGGGGGGGGTGCCTCAAGGAGCCAGGGCAGCGCCTCAGCTTCAGTGTACAGCGCACCCAGCCAGGACGGGGCTGCGGCAGGATGGGGCTTCACCACTGGTGCCAGTCCTGGGGCGGCCTTCAGGGTCCCCAGCAAGGCCAGGGAAGCCGGAGTGGGGAGGCTTTTGAAAAAGTCGCGGCTGCAGCTCTGTATGGGTTAACACAGAAGCCCTGAGCGCTCGTAAGGACTGGCCTGGCCTGCCCTGCCCCACAGCAGCTCGGCAGAGGGACAGGGCCCAAACTGCGGGCCTTGCTGCCTGGAAAAGGTGGTCACTGCTAAGCCTGGTTCCCAGCGGGGGCGGCCCCAGGTTGGGGTGGCCCTCTGGCCTCCAGGCCTGAGTGTGGCCCCGGCCTGCCTCTGGGGTCCGCAGCCTCCGCACCGACCCAGCCAGGTCCCTGCGCTCCACGCCCCAGCTCTTGCCCAACGCCAGCAGCTATCTGCATCTGTGTTCCCGCTGCTCTGTGGCAGCCGTAGGGTGGCACTCACCCTGACAAGCTCAGATCGGCGCCCTCCCCAAGCTGGGCAAAGCGCGGCTCCTTCTGACAAAACAGAAAACAAGATCAGCTGTGAAAACAAAGTCCGAGACAAAGCAGCTCACAACAGCCACCCCCCCACCACAAACGCTGAGGCCCCAGCTCCCGCCACCAGGACCACCACTGTGTCCACATCCTCACGGCCCTGGACCCAGCTCAGCTCAGCTGCCAGACCCCCAACGGCGGGGGCGGGCCAGAAACGCACGTCGGAAACCAGAGCGGGGCTCTACTTCATTTCACACAGGGTGCTGCCCCGTTTTTCTCAACCCAAGACAGATAAAGCAGCATTTCATGATTTATTTTCTAAGCTGTAAAATAATAATTTGCCTAGCTTGCCAGACGGCTGGGAGGGAGTGTCGGAGAAACACTCTGCACATCTTTCTGGGACTCTACCA